>NC_069389.1:84996692-86441692 GCF_027475565.1 Acinonyx jubatus
CAAGGTCAGGGGCCAGGGAATGGTGTCCCTAAGCGAGCGTTCCCGTCGCCCCTTCTCTGCAGTTCACTCCCCCACCCCCACCCCCGCACTTTCCCGGGTTCACTTTGGAAATTGGCTTGCCCGGTTAGCTGCCAGCAGTTCCCGGCAGAGCTCAAACCGAACAGTCAGGTTCAAGAAGTGAGGAAGCGCCGGGCTGGGTGGCTGGGTTGCTGGGTTGTGTCTTGGGAGATTCTTTCCCCAATTGTCAATTTTGTGCTTATTTTTAGTTGTGACCCTAGCCGGGAGCTGTGCCTTTAAGCCGCGTTCCCTATCGGGGAAACCGACGCCAGCACTCGAGGGTCGGGAGGCTCCTGAGAGGCCCCTCTTTTCTGCACTCCCCCTCCCCCGCCCCCGCCCCCGCCCCTTCTCCCCTCCCCGCCTCTGCTGTCCGGCCGCCTCGCGGCCAGCCGTCACCTTGCCGCCTGCCGCACTCCTGGAGCGAGAGAGCGACGAGCGAGCCACGGCGATGGTGCCGCCCGTGGCGCAGCCATGGAGCCCGCCCAAGGAGCCCGCGCGCGCCGCTGCCAGCCTGCCCGCAGCCCGCTGCCTGCGCGCCAGCTCCCCGTGTCCCGGGCCAGCTGCTGCCGCCCCGCCAGCCTCTGCCCGCCACGCCGCCCGGCGCCACTGAGCCCCACGCCCGTGCCGGGCTCGGGGACACGGGCGCCCTAGTCCCGCCGCCGCCGCCGCCACCGCGCCGCCGCCGCCGACGAGGAGGAGGAGGAGGAGGAGGAAGAGGAGACGGAGGAGGAAGGTAAGAGGCGCGCTGCCTTGGGGGGGGGGCGCCCGCGGGCTCAGCCCGGCCAGGTGTGGGTCGCGGCGGCTGCGTGCCGCTCCGGGTCGGCTCGGGGGCGACCGGCGCTTGGGCGCCCCCGGGAGTCGGGGTCAGGGCGGGGGGCGCAGAGCGTGTCGGGCGGCGCGGAGTTTGGGCGGGGAGCGGCCGGTTGCGCGCCCACTGCCCCGAGAGTCTCCGGCTTAGGCCCACCTTGGCCGCTGGGGGTGCAGGGTGAGGAGCCGAGTGCAAGGGAGTGCAGCGCGTTCATTATGGGGCCTTTGTGTGTGCGCCGGGGCCCTGGGCACAGTTGGGAGAGCTGGCGAGACTCGGGGCCTGGCTGCTGGGAGGTGGCCACTTAGCTGGGGTGCCCGGAGAAGCCCGAGCCCCAGGGCCGCCAGAAACAGCTGTCTGAAGCATGTGTGTGGTTCTTGGGGCCACGTTCACACGCGGACACGGACGCGCGCACACACACACACACACACACGCACGCACACACAGCCGCACCATATACCCGGCGCTCAGCTACAGTCACCCCCATCCAAAGACGAAACACACAGACACACAGAGAAACACACACACACAGCTACACTTGCCCCTTCCACCAGGATGCGAATTAAGCAGTCAACCAAACATACACAGCTAGGCGCACCTCCTCCCCAGTGCCGAAATACATGTACACACACACACACACACACACACACACACACACATTTCTACTCCCCAGCCTGGTGCTTTGGAGGTTGGAGAGTGTGTATGTGAGTGAGTGAGTGTGTGTGTGTGTGTGTGTGTGTGTGTGTGTTGTCTCAGAGTATCCCTGAGAAACTACATAACAGCTGCACATACTGCAGATCCAATACCTGCTGCCCCCCTTCACACAAACACACAGCCAACCCCCACCCCAAGCTACTGTAGATACCTCCACCAGGGCCCTTGAGAACTCTATTCTGAGGGGGAAAAAACGTTCCCAACTCTGATAGTTGTGCCCTTCCACATCCGAGCTCCTGGGTCTCCTGCACACACACACACACACACACACACACACACACACACACACACTCTGAAACCACTGCAGGGGCAAATGCTTGACAACCTTTCCCCAGAAGCAGGTGGCGCCCCTACCCTTGCAGCTGTTACCCAAGAGCCCTTGACCACACTGTACGCTGAGTCCTGTGGACCTGTCCCCTCCCACTGGCATCGGAGTCCAGCTGCAGAGCCCTGGAGTCCAACCGGTGGTCTCAGCATCCTGCAGCTCTTGTGGAGGGCGGGGCAGTCTCTGGACTTCTGCCCATTGGGGAAATTGTTATAAGACCAAGGCTCCCTTGGGGGCGTCCCTCTCAGCGTGGAGGGTGGGGAATCTATGCTGACTAAGAGAGAAGCCCCAACTGAGTTTTCCCTGCTGGAAAGCTGGGGTGAAAGGCGCACTTTGGCCTGCGGTTCAGCAGCCCCCCCTCCCCGCCCCCGGGGCTTTCAGCTGGGAGACCCTGCCTCTCCCTCCCCTTCCTCTCCTGTCAAGCTCACTGCAGAAGCTGGGAGAATCCAGTTCCTGGCTTCTTCGGAGCTGAGAGAGGCTTCCCAGGAAGCCCTTGCTATTTTCACTGAGCAGAAGGCTCTCAGCTCTCCCCGGGGAGACCTCAACAAGACTTGGCCATGCCCAAGCAGACATGCCGGCTTCTACCCAATTTCATGGCTTATTATTATTATTTTTTTTCATGTGAGAGAAGCATTTAAACCTCAGCAGTTTGGCGTGAGTGAGGGTATCCCTGAGTTGAAATAAAACATAACGCGCGTGGAGGGGGCAGCAAGATTGGAGCGGGGAGGACTGGAGGAGTTGGCTGGTTTAGGTGGAGACACCGAGCCAGACTCCAGCCCTTGGTAAAGTCGTGACAGAGATGGATTCGACGTCATAGCCCTGTCCCTGCACCCCTCCCGTGGGCTGCTCCAGTCGCCTCTGGGTCCCCTCCCCCTCCCCCTTAGACTTTTAGGCGGGGCTTTGCTCCCTGCTCGGGCAAATCTGAGGGCAGAATCCCTGCCTGGCCAAGATGTTAATATCTCATAATGTTTTACTGCCTTCACCTCTCAGGTAACATTTGCATTTTTGGAAGGAGGCAGAGGAGTGGCTCCATTGGTGGGACTGTCAAGCACCTGTGGCAGGACCCAGGCTGGAGCATTTGTGGACGGCGTCATCTACTGTCTCTGTCTGGCCCTGAGTTCTGCGTGATGTGTGTGTGGGAGTGGGGATGTGGGAAGGTGGGATGTAATTATGGAGGGCTTTGAGGCCCACGGAGAGAAGGTTTAAATTGACGCGAGAGGCAATTGGGAGCCACTGCAGGATTCTGACAAGGGAGGGGATATGATCCAAGTGGGAGAGAAACACTCCTTGCTGCATGTGTAGGGATCCTCCTCTCTCTGCCACCGACACCCACCACCACAATTGCCTTGCAAGTGTGGGCTGATGGCCAACAGAGAGAGAAGAGGCCAGGCGAGGGTAGTGGGAGCCTCAGGCTCCTGGCTCCAAGCATTTTCCAGATCTGAAGTGTCTGCAGACTGGCAGGGCTAGCTGCCCTAAACCAGCAAGTGCCCTCATAAACACTAGCTGGTGATGCTGTTGGTGCTGTGGCTTCTGACAGTGCAATGGAGCTTCTGCCTCCCTGAAAGAGGGGGTTGGGGACTCCTAGGAGTCGGGGGACCTGCCCCACCAGTGAGTGGCACAGCCCCAGGGTCTTGGGAAGTGAGCTGTGTGGCCTGAATGGGGTATTTTGCCACCCATGAGATCTTTTGGGAGCAAGAGTGGGTTGAAAAAGTGCAATGGAAAGCCCTGGGATTGCTGACCACAGCAGCAAGTCAGGTAGGGCATGGGGGTGGGGTGAGGCAGTTGAAGTCCCAGGGTTTGTTGGGGGGTAGAGTACAGGGGGGCTTAGCGGGGCATGGGCCAAGGAGAGGCATCGGTCTGGCACCGCCCACTGCCATAGTCCCAGCTTCTATCCTCGGAGGGAGCATGGGTAGATGTGGGACAGGGTGGATGCTGGACAACAGAAGCACTCTGCTCTCCACCCACCACCCCCCACCCCCAGGAATGATTGGGCGTCTAGGAGAGCACTGGACAAGGCACCCTGAGAAGGTAGCACCAATGCAATAGAGAAAGGATCCTGTTCTTGTGGAGCCTCTAGGCTAGCTGAAACCGTGAAAGACACACACAGACACACACACACAACTGGAGCAAATTGTGGGAAGGGAGGCTCATACAGATGAGCTTGGCTTATGGGTGTTCATGCCTTCGCAAGGCCCTAGCAATGATTTCTTTCTAGAGGGGCAGGGACAGTCCCCATTGATTCTGGATGAAGACCCTTAGCTTGGACAGGCCCCTGGGAGGAAGCCGCACCCACATTAGCTTCAGCTGTGGGCCAGCCTTTTGGCTATTAGCATTCGTAGCAGAAAACTCCATTCTGGCTCTTCTCTCAAGGACTTCTGTTTTCCTTCTTACCATAAATTCAAAAAGAAAAAACATCCTCTTGCATTACCAAAATGAAGGACTCAAAATGGGCTTTACCTTTGCAGCTCTACTGAGAAGGGCTAGGGGCAGAGGGGAGGGAAGCATACCATTTCCCCTCCTTTCCAGTGCCCTCTCAGCTGAGCTTTGAAGGAGAGGGCGGGGATCTTGGGGCTCCGTATTATTTCCAAGCAGCGTCCCCCTTTTTAAGGGCACTATCCTTACAATGGATGTGGCACACTAGCAACTTACTCCCCTGGGCAGTCAGAAAATGAGCTTGGAAATCAGAGTGTGTATATGACATGGGGGCAAGGGGAGGAGAAGAGAGAGAGAAAGAGAGAGAGAGAGAGAGAGAAGAGGTTGCCTGTTATATGTAGGAGCCGCTGTGCCTGTTGGTGTTGATGAACTTGAGATGAGCAGGTCTCTCTGTATGCATGCCATAGCTAGTGACCTTTCCTGAGCCTCCGGTTCACTTTGGCATTAGCCACACTGCTAGCCATCCCTAGGTCTTTGAAGAGCTCTCTGCCTGGTTGTACTGTTTGTGTCTCCTTCCACCCCAGGGACCCCCTCCTTCTGTCTCGGTTTTGCTCCTTCTCCTCCTACCCCTCAAATCTGGGTGTCTTCCAGCTCCTCTTGCTTTCTACTTCCTCTGTTGCCAAGGACATCCAGCTGTGTCATAGATTCTCATCTCACCTCTCTACTGGCCATTCCCTCTTCTCTAGACCAAACTTAACCCCTCTCTGATAGTTCAGCCTGAGATTTCCAGCTTCTTGCTGAATATTTACCCTTGGATGGTCTGTTATTGTGTCAGACTCGACATTCACAAACTCACTCGCTCTTCTCATCTCTGTCACGCAAGCCTTCTAGTTGCCCAGATTAGAAACCTCAGAGCCATCCGACTCTACCCTGGTCCACCCCACCCCCATCCACCATCTCATATCTATACTGTACTGGTCTCTTTCCATCCCAGTCTGTAATATCCACACCAGCCAACTTCATATTTCTAAATATCCTTTATTCATTATGCTTCTGACCAACATCTTCGAGGGGTAATTACCAGATGGCCTGTAGGATAAATTTCAGCTTCCTTAGCTTCATACTCAGGACTCCCCTTGAGTAGGCCTAATGCTGTATATTCTTAGAACTTCATTTCCCACTCTTTGTCCCCATCACAGATTCTCAAATTTTAATGTTTCTCAAAAATCACTTGCAGATTCCTAGTGAGAAATCTGCTTTGGTACAAACAATCCCACATGGACCCTCTACTCCAGCCAAATTTCTTTCCTCAGGGTCTCCTAAACCTGTCTCCTGTACATGTTTGGTCATCTGTGTTCTTGTTCATGCCCTTCCACTCACCAGGTGTCCCCCCTCCTCTTTGCCCATGCTCCTCTCCTGTCCAGTACCACTATACCCATCCTTCAATGCCACATTCAAATTCACCTCCTCTGTCAAGTCTTCTTGGATTGCTCTAGACTGAAGTGATCTTTCTCTCCCCACTCTGAACTCATCCTGCATTTACTGGCTGTAAAATACATTTGGCAAGTACATCACTGATACGCCTTACTCTTATTGCTTGAATCATTAATTCATATATGCCTCACATACATATATAACTTCTCATATGCATATGTCTTGTCTACATTATAAGCTCAATGAAAGAAAGAGCCTGGTGTTTTTTCTCTCTTTTTTAGTCCCATAGCACACAATGCCTCACACATAGTAGGTAATCAATAAACATTTGTTGGGTTGGATTGAATACTTGTTGGGTCATAGTAGAGGGGGATTCTATCACGTCTCCCCCTGCATATCAGTTCAAGGAACATTTGCTGAGCACGTGTTGTGTGCAAGGTGCTGTACTGGTTGCTGGGGAGGATATGAAGATGAAGGAAGTCCCTTGACTTCCTTGGTCTCAGTCAGGTTTGCACTTACAGTGCCTAGTTTATATAAGAGGTCCTTGATAGATATTTGCTGAGTAAACAAGTAAAGTAATGAGTAAGTGAAAGGATGAAGTTCAGACAGGAGTCACATGGGCCAGAACATAGAGTAGCCATGTCATAGAGAAGTGAGGTGGGAGAGAAAGATAAAGCTACAAAGGTAGACTGAGGTATGGTGGATGACTGTTGTTTTTGCTTTTTATCATGAACGTCTCTCAAAGACATAAAGAAAATATATAATAACCCATTATTCTCATTAAGTAATTATCAGGGCTTTGCCATACTTGCTTCCTTGATCCATTTTTCCTTTGCTTTGTTTTAAAACAAATTTTGAACATCAATCATGTCATTTCACCCCTAAAACTTCTCTACGCATCTCTAAAACACAGACATTTTGGGGCACTTGGGTGGCTCAGTTAAGTGTGCCTGACTTTGGCTCAGGTCATGATCTCATGGTTCATAAGTTCAAACCCTGTGTCAGGCTCTGTGCTGACAGTTCAGAGCCCGGAGCCTGCTTCAGATTCTGTGCCTCTTTCTCTCTCTGCCCCTCCCCCACTCATGCTCTGTCTCTGTCTCTGTCTCTCAAAGAAAAATAAACATTAAAAAAATTCAAAACACATTTTCTCACATAACCTCAGTGTCATTAACACATTGAACAAAAGCAACAATAATGCTTTTGTACTATCCATTATTCAGTCCATAATTAAATGTCCTCAATTATCTCAAAATATGTTTTCACAGTTAGCTTGTTAGAATCAAGACCCCCCCCCCAAAAAAAAAATCCCTACACATTACGTTTGGTCATTATGTCTCTTAAGGACCTTTCAACAGTCCCTTCTCTGTGACTTGTTAGAGAAAGAAGGCTAGTTGTCCCATACCCTGTCCCACATTCTGGTCCCTTTTCTTCCTCTTGTTGTCATTTGGCTTGTTCCGCTACTTTCTGTATCTCTTATAAGTGGAAATTAGTGCTAGGCTTGATTAGATTCAGGCTCATTTTTCTTGTTTCCCCCCCGCTTTGGCAAGTTGATTAAAAGGGGGCCATCCTGGAAGCATGAAGGGGGTAGAAATAGCTGGAAGGGGATAGAAAGAAGGAGATGGATAGATTGATTTTGGAGGTAGAAAAAAACCCGATTTACCTACTAATTGGATGAGTGATGAAGAAGCAAGAAGAGTCAAAGATGATTCTGAGGCTTGGGGCCTGTGTCGATGAGGAGAGTAATAATACCATTTATACGTGAAGGATGGGTATTTAATGAGAGCAGTAGGAATCATGGTTAAATTAAGGGAGGACTTTTCTCACAGTAATAAGCCATCTTCTCTGTTGTTGTTTTTTTCCAGGCAACACTAACTTTTCCAGAAAACTTTTGAGTAGTGGTATAGCTAGTTTGGTGCCCCCCAGAAGAAGTTCAGAAAGGGCCTTCTT
This sequence comes from Acinonyx jubatus, assembly GCF_027475565.1. NCBI lineage: Eukaryota > Metazoa > Chordata > Mammalia > Carnivora > Felidae > Acinonyx > Acinonyx jubatus. The sequence continues at coordinate 85,004,348 of NC_069389.1, forward strand.
AGTTTTTCTCAATGGCCAAATAATTTAATTTCCAGACCCAGAGCCTTGGGAAGGAGAATAGTCTGTACACCAATGGACAGAGAGAAGGTAATGCTGATACCACCCTTGCAGATTGGTCAGCTGTCCCATATCATCATGGATATCAGAGCCTCCAGTCTTGAGTGGAAGACTGAAGGATGCCAGAACTTGGGATTTCTGTAGACCCTGATAATGGGCACAGCTCCTGATCCAAGTGTTTCCTTAGGTACCTAGAAGCCTCTATCCCACACCCACTTCTCCATCCACTATGTAGCCTTTAGCCTCTTAGACTCTCCATGGCCCGTGGCAACTGTGGTCCTGCCAAGGCCAAAGATTGCCCAGCAGCCCTGGGATATTCACTGGGCTCTGAGAAAGACCTCAGCTAATTTAGTTGCCTCAGCAAGAACTCACCATTGAATCAGATCAGGTGAGAATGGCTCTCAGCTCCATTCTGTCATATCCCCATTCATAAAAGCTCTCCCTCTTCCTTCCCCCAGCTCATCTTTCTTCCTGCTTTCTCTTTCTTCTCTCTCTCCCTGCTCTGTCTCTTCCAGCATACATGTATTCTCTAGAGTTAATCAAACACTGGCCCCTGCAGCCCATTGTGTCTCAGATTGATCACTTAAGCAGCATTATTGATCACTCGGAAAGCCTTAGGAGGTGGGAGTGGCTTGAAAAACTAGAGATCCAACAGCTGATTGGCTGGCTAGGCTTCTCTGGGTGGCCTCAGCCCTTCAACTGCCTGGAATATCTTCTGAGAAAAGGGAAGGAATGGACAGAGAAGATCCTCAGAGGGCCTTAATTCATCTCATCCTTCCTTCATTTTGGAGTTAAGCCAAGGGAACAGGAGTCCATTGAGAACCCCTGGGTCTAGCCCAATGCCCATGTTATGATGAGAAGGGGAGAGCAAAGGACCCACTCTTTAGACATTCGTATGTTAATAGAAAAACCATACTTATTCATATGAAGCAACTAAGAATAATAAAAGTTGGGAAACAATTACATACTATGTTATGTGCTTTAAACTGTAAGCACTGTAGGGGTTCAGGACACAGAGAATGAACAGCGTGGGCTGGAATGGAGGGAGAAGGCTTCCCACAAGAGGTTGAACTTGGGTTAGGTTTTGAATAATGTGTGCGATTGAGGTCGTTGACTAGAAAAGGAGCAGGCTTCCAAGGGAGAGGCATAGTTAGGGGGAAGACCGTGAGGAAGAAAGGACTTCTGGGTCAGGGGTACTTGGATTTGGAGGACCTTTGATGTCAGCATGGGGAGTTTGGACTTAGACCCTGGGGGGCTGGTGGACAATTAATGAGAAGTATTTTAGGATGGCTAGCCATGCGATAGGAAGCTGACTTGACTGGAGCAAGGAGGGATTGAGACCAGCTTGTAAAACACTACAGCACTCCAAGTGAGACGGAGTTAGAGTGATGGCAGTGGGCATGGAGAGGAGGGTCAAATCTAAAAGTCACTTCAGGCTTTCCCGTGGCTAGTAAACCACCAAGTAGATTGTCTTGACTTGTTTTGGCCTCACCTACTGCTGGTCCCCTTATGAACCTCTACTCACACTTCCTTTGCCCCAGTGCCCTCAGGTTTTTCACCTGGCAGAATTTCGGTGGAGCTAAGAACACCATGAGTTGATCAGTTAACCATCCCAGGTAAAGTAAATTTGCCTCCGGGGCCCTGAAGGAGTGAGCCATAGGGAATCCAGCTGCAGAATCGGGTTGAGATGGGGTGCTAAGTACTATACCCCCAACAGGGAGGTGGGAGGCAGGGGCTGTTTCAAGCTCCCAAGACCTCTGCAGGGCTGCTGAGAGCCAGGAGACACCTTTCAGCTTTCCTGGTAGAATCAGTTTGAAAACGCCTCTCAGCACTTGGGATGGTCCCGGCGGAGGTCACACCTGTGCCTGGGCATGGGGAGAGCTACCACAGCACTTTAATGTCAGCTGGAGCCTTGCTGTTCCAGCTGGTAGGAGAGAAAGAAGCGAGGAGCCCACAGGTGGGTTGGAAGGTGATGGTAGAGGCCTCTGCCTGTTCATTTGCTTCCCCACCAGCTCTCCCCTCCCTGCCTAGGCCACCGAAGATCAGCCCTGGGCAGGTGTCTGGGCCGAGCCCCTCATCCCTGGATTGGAAGAGAATTGAGAACTGCGGATAAAAGGATGTTTGTGGGATTGTAGCCCCCTTTCTCTTACCGCTTCTCCTTGGGGGAGGGAATGATGTCTTGTAAAGATGGATGCATGCAGAGGAAGTCATCCCAGGCTGTGGTCTCCTAACTGCCAAAGGAGCTCAGCTCTGGGTTAGGACCACCCAAACGGGTCTCTCTTTGCTTCTTATCCAAACCCACTGGGAAAACAGAACAGATGGCTAGACTGGTGGATGAACACTCACACACGCATGCGTACACACACACACACACACACACACACACACACTGAATAGTCTGTCGGCCAGTGGTTTCCGGCATTTCCCTGCTGGAGATTTTTGTTCTGATTTCTGATCAGTCTTGTGGTTGCTGGTTTGAGGGAGGGGTGACTGTTGGCAGGAGGGTGGTTGAAAAGTGGGCAGCTGTCCCAAGTGGAAGATGCTCATGGAGGTGGGAGATTGGAAAGAGGGAATGCAAGTCACTGACTAGGGCAGTTGTCCTATTTATGGCCCTTTGTATGGAAAAGCCCATTAGAAGTGGCAAAAAGATGGCACGGTGGTGACAACGGCATGGGAGTCAACCAGTCAACCAAGACCTCTCAGGTCCGAAATCCTGGCTGCAGTGTGCGCTCACTGCTTCTCTCCCAAGCTTCATCTTTCATCTGTCATTTTCCTCTTCAGTAATTGTTCTGTTTATCTTCCCACTTCTAACCCAGACCCAAGCAAGTCTGCTCCCCATGCTTTTCCATTTGACCCAGGGAGAAACTGAGGTACCCAGATCATTTCTTAATGGGCCTTGCCTCTGATCCTGTCACAGGATGGCCAGAAGTCTGGACACTGTGGGCTGGGACTCTGGAAACCAGCCTACTCACCCGGGTAGGGGAGGGCGCTGTGTGTCATGCCAGCTCTGTTGCTAAGATCAGTGAAATCACCGAAAATGCAGATATGATTAATAAAGGGAGTGTTGTTTCCATATTCATCTCATCACCTACAGTCGAGCTGTAATCTTTCTAATACGTAGGGAAATCACTCACTGACAGAGAAAAAGGAGGGTTTGTTTTTTTTTTTTTTTAACAGACCCACCAGCCTGCTGTTGCCACACAGTTTAGAGTCTGTCACCGGCGAAGCCCAAAATGGAATTGGCTGTTGGGTCTGCTGTTTTTCCTCCCCACCCCCACCCTCAGAGGCTGACACACTCAGTCTAAATACAGCTCGACCCGTTTTGGGATTCTGGGTGATCACTGGAGATGATGAAGGCTGGCCTTTAACCTGAGCTCCAGCTCCATTTCATTGTTACCTTTAAGGACATTTTCTCTGTGGAGTTTACCATCCCTTTAAATTGGCCACAACTACAACTAAACTCAGGGTGTCTCCTCTGAATCTTACCCTCCACACCGATTGCCAGCCCTGAGCCCTTTCCGGCATCTCTGTCTCTATTAGTGACACCATCGTTCTTTCTAGAGCCGACAGGCTGAGTCTTGGAATCGGTCACCCCCTCCTCATGCCCATCAGTTACCACCAGGTCTTGGCAGTCCATCTCTCACAAGTGCCTCATGAACCCATGCCTTCTTGACTATTCCCACTGCTGCCATCATAGCCCTCGCTCTGGTTCCCTCACGCCCAGACTCCTGCAGCAGCATCCCGACTGGTCCCTCCGCATGCTGCCTTCCCCTCCCCGCCAAGTGATCCTTCAAGCTGCTGCCAAAGGAATCTCCTTAAGACATCTTTCATCATGTCACTTCCCTGCTCAAGAGCCTATAATAGCTCCCTTTTGCTTACAATATCAAATGGAAACTCCTCTCTCTGGTATCCGAGGCCTGCCTTCCACAACAGCTGAACTTCACCATGTATACATATGCTATATACAATCCTGTATAGAATTTTATATATGTGTGTGCGTGTGTGTTTACCTCTGACCTATTTCTTCCTGACCCCCATTTCTGTCAGTCTCCTTATCTCCCCGCCCCACTTGTACCCCACTCAGAGCTCACTCCTCTCTCTGCATTCATCTTTCTGCTGTCCCCCTAGCCTGTAATAGCCTCCTTTTTTCCATCTCTGCAAATCCTTCCATCACATCTCTAACAAGCTCAAGTCCAGCCTCTGCCGAGAAGCCTTTCCTGATCATTCTAGCCCTCATCAGCTGCCCCTCTTTTTATAAGTTTTCCTTGATTATGAAAGGGATACTTGCACATAGTGGAAAACTTCTAGAGTACAGAAAATATAGGGGAAAAAATAGTCACCCATGATTCCCCCTTTTTCATTTTGGAATCCAGACCTTTTTGCCATCACAATTTAGCCCTTGATTATACTGTGTCATGTTGCCTTGACTTCCTGTGCATTCCCCTTTGTCCTCAGCTAGGGAGTGAGCTCTTCAGGGGCCTCTGTGATCTGTGTGTCATGCAGGGCAATGCCAGCCATGGCTCTGCTACTTCGTCTTCCAGGTGAGGAATGCAACCCAGACACAGAGCTGAGAGTTCAGGGTTCATCATGCCCTGCAATCCTGCTGCCTGACAACACAACCCTCTTGTGCGGTGCTGGTTTCTTTCTCTTCAGGAAGCCTCTGGCTTTGAGGTGACAGCTTTAATTCATCCTTGTGGCCAGAATGAGCTTCTCCTAACCTATTGTTATTACCTTGCAAGAGTCAATAATTGCCCCCTTTGCCCATTGTACCAAATTGAAATCTCTCATCCTAGCCTTCAAAAAGACCTGCCAGTTCACTTACCTTGACTTTCCCATCTGACTAACCTATCTCTCATGGCTTCCAGTTTCTGTAACAGACTCCCTTCACTTGAGCCAAGCCAGCCAGTGTGCTATAACCTCAAAACCTAACTCCCCTAACACCTGACAGTGGGTTATTTGCTACATATTACCCACTAACTCCAGCCTCAGGCCCTATACAGCCTAGTCCCTCTACCTTGAGTCCTGTCCCTATTGCCTTGCTGCTGTCCGCCACTGAGGTCCACAATCCCATCGACACATGCTGCTACTGACCTCAGACTCAGGGTGCAGCCTTCTCTGTCCTTATGTAATCATTCTGTATTCAAATATTAATATGTGCTTGCTATTCTATTATCATATCAAAGCATTCCCCAGCCAGTTCCCACCTGGGTTCTGTGAGCAGCATTAGGTAGAGCATGTACTCTGGAGCTGGCCTCACCACATACTGCAATTTCATGGTGTTGAAGACATGATGTTAACATTTTGGAAAGTGAAATACTTCTTACAATCCATGGTGCATTGTAATTTAGTTGCCAGCATCTTTTCTGTCTCAGGGAAAACCCAGGGAAGTGTTGTCTCTAACATCTAGAGTCAATGAAATGAAGTACTAGGTTACTCAGCCTCTCTGAGGCCCAGAGCCTTTACCTGCAAAATACTTAGACATCAGAGGGTTGTTGTGAGGATTCAAAGATAATATTTATATCGCACTTAGCACAGGACCCCACACTTTGGTAGAGGCTCAATAAATGTCAGTAATTTTAATTTCCCAACTTTATAAACTATAAACCCCTCAATGGCAGGGACATGTTTTTACCTCTTCCAGCAGATGGTATGATGTGAAGGGTGGAAAAAGTTTCCCTTTCCAAAAATATCTTCTTTACTAGACTGCCAAACAGCTGAAATTTCAACATTAATCACTCCTTTGAGTTAAGGCATTATCTCCTGAAGACCTCTGTTAAAATGCAAATATGTCACTTGGGAAGGTAACACATTAATTCATTAGCATTCATGATCCCATTTGTGCAGATGAGTTTATCAGATTAACTAGCTGGCACCAGGCAAAGCCGAGAGCCCTAGCAAGGGGGCTAGTGAGATACATGCCTGTGGGTGGGAGTGGAGGAGCCAGGGGACAGGCGGTCCAGAGTGTGGGGCCACCTCCCATATTCTGGTGCCTTTTGGGGTTTGTTGGCAAGACTGTGACTGCAATAAACAAGGAAGGAGCTCAGTGACGGGACAGAAACACACTGTTGGGAGGAAATGTAAGGTTGGGAGGACAGTCCTTACAAGGTCATCTGGTTCAGTCTGCCCCTGAAATTTGTAACTCTCATCAGCAGGGCATTCACTGCCTCCTAAGGGAGTCTGTTCCATTGTTGAGCTGTTCTAATTAGAACATTTTTTGAGATTGAGCTGAAAGCCCTCTCTTTCAGTGACTTCTTTCCTTCCTCTTCCTCTTGGCATATAGCTATCACATTTCCTTAAGTCTGTCTGTCTTTTTTTAAAGTTTATTTATTTATTTTGGGGGGGAGGGGCAGAGAGAGAGAGAGAGAGAGAGAGAGAGAGAGAGAGAGAGAGAACCCCAAGCAGGCTCCATGCTCAGCGAGGAGCCTGATGTGGGACTCAATCCCACGACTGCAAGATCACAACCTGAGCTGATTCGAAGAGACCGATGCTTAACTGACTGAGCCACCTAGGTACTCCCAGTCTGTATGTCTTTTGACTTTCAATTTATTTTACTTTTTTGGCTAAATCTTCTGTTGGGGAGGATATTTTTCTTCTACTCTGCAAAATTCTTCTAGCCGGTGTAAGAATTAAATTGACATGAGGCAGATTAACAGGACAAAAAAACCCAAAGTTTAGTTACATGCACACAGAAACCTGGTAATGAAATTGAGACCTAAAGAAATAACCAAGGAAGGCAGTCTTTATACTTTTTAGACAAATAAACAATAAATCTGTGAAGAATTGACAGGACAAAGAGAACTGATCTCCGGGAGCTTCAATCAGTAAGGAATTCTAAACAGAATTTGGGCTGGGGTAGTAAATTAGTAAAAAGTAACAAAGGCTGTTTCTACAGCCTTCTCAGCCCTGAATTCCCTGTCTCTGGTGATAAGGATGTCTTTTTACCTCCCGATCCAGGGAGGGGACCTTTCACATGGGAGATTTATTTCCTTTCTGGAGACAAAGTGGAGGGTCAGAGTGTTCTTTTTGCACTGGCCGTTTCTTTAAGTAATCTTTACTTAAAATAATCAATATGCCAACGTGGCACATTTTTGGGCGGCCTGCCCTTGGCCCCTACACTGCCCAATTTGCTCGGTGATTCCTTGTGTGGTGTGATTGCATAGCTGAGCTTCCTCGGAGGGGTCCATGAACCTCCTGGAGTTGGACGCAAATGCTGGCTAAGTGTACCTGAGTACCTACCTACATGTCTTCCCTCTGGCTCCGTAGCTTCCCGCAGTGGTCCTGGACCTAGAAGAGACCTTAGCCTACTGCCTTATAGTATCTCAGTCCCTTTGCTTTGGTAACGCTCCAGAGTTTGTGAGAATGCTTCTCAGGGGCCCTGCATGGGACCAAACACAGTTCTACTGTAACCAGCACAGAACACAGTGGACACAGCGCTTTTATGAATAGCTTGATAATGCACAGTTCTCATCTTTGGAGAGCACTCAGTTTAATGGATGAGAACATCTTGTTCCCAGGTAACTGACCCTCACTGGGACTAAGTCCCTCCTTTCAAAGAAGCAGCTGGCTCCCTGCCCCTCAGTTTACCGTCTTGAAAAGCATCTTTATTTTTTTTTTCTCTCTCCCTTGGCAGCCTCCCTTCTAAGCAGGTAGAAAGGGGCTCCTCATCCCAGTTCTTTTTAATTTTTTTAATGTTTATTCAGTTTTTGAGATACAGAGAGAGCATGAGCAGGGGAGGGGCAGAGAGGGAGAGGGAGACATAGAATTCAAAGCAGGCTCCAGGCTCTGAGCTGTCAGCACAGAGCCCGACTCGGGGCTTGAACTCACGAACTGTGAAATCATGACCTGAGCCAAAGTCGGATGCCTAACCAACTGAGCCACCCAGGCACCCCCTCATCCGAGTTCTTTTGGTAGGAGCCAGTGGGGAGGTCCCTTGTGGCGACCTGTCTGGTCAGGCCACTTAGTAGGCTAGCAGAGGAGCCGTGTGACTGAGCACAGCCCTTGAGTTGTCTCCACTGCCCCCATTTTCCCAGTCCTGTGCACTGTAAAGAAATGATTGGTTCACACATAAAAGAGAACCCAGAGAGAGAGCACTGAGGCTCACAACTAGCCCTTCTCGAGGCAGTGGGCCTACGAGGCTTTAAAGGATGGAGTTTCAGGTGACTGGTGGTGTCAGTAGAGAACAAGGGAACAAATGTCCAATGCTTTATGAAGGGCCAGCTCTTTTTTTTCAATGTTTATTTATTTATTTTGAGAGAAAGAGAGAGAGTGCGTGTACATGCAGGGGAGGAGCAGAGTGGGGGAGAGAGAGAGAGAGAGAGAGAGAGAGAGAGAGAGAGAGAATGAGAATCCTAAGCAGGCTTCCGCTGTCAGCACAGAGCCCAATGCAGAGCTCAAACTCATGAACCATGAGATCATGACCTGAGCCAAATCAAGAGTTGGCCAGTTAACCGGCTGACTCACCCAGGAGTCCCAGGAAGGGCCAGGTCTTAAACATAAGTGTGTCAACATGAGAAATAGACATGTCTTTGGGGAGACAGTCCTCCCTCCATTCCTTCCATTCTAGTCCCCCACACACAGCCCCAAAAGGCTAAATATTAAAGATACTTGCGACTGTGTGGGATAGGAGCAAGCCAACTGGTAAGTGGCAATCACCTGTAATGTGTGACATGAAACAGCCATAGCACCAGGGCCCTCTGGCCAAAAATTTCTCCCTTCTAGCCTTGATTTTATATATATATATATATATATATATATATATATATATATATATATATATATATGTAAATATAGTACTTGATCCAAAGTCACCATCACTGCCTCCACTAACTCTAAGGGTGCCTACCTTCTCACCTTTTATGGTCACTCTTTTAAGTATAGGTATCAAAACCTGTTGTGAAAATGCACATGTTATCTGAAAGGGGAAATATATCAAATAAAACACTCATCCTGCAAGCTGCTCTGCAGAAATAAAAAGAAAAGATTCTATGGCCGAATACATTTGAGAAGTGCCACATCCACCTCTTAGACCCTCACAATGCACATTAGTGCATTAAAGGCTCTGAGAAGTCCCGCAGTAGAGAAACCTGCTGATACTGTTTAAGGTTTCCAGTATGTATTTGACCACAGATCACCATCCTTCTGTTTCCCCCTCAAATACTATCTATTAACATCCACACAACAGCTTGGGGGAAGTCAGCGTTCAGCCATGACCCGCCGTTTCACACCTGGATACACAAATGACTCAGTGCTCCCAGGGTTCTGCAGAAATGGGACACGGATGAGGGAATATTGCTGTGGGGCAGCTGTACAAGACTCTTGGGACAGGGAAACACACTTTGGGAACCTGGACGAGGGCACCTAAAACTGGGGAGGAAAACAAGACAGGGATGCTGGAGACCAGCTCCCCCCACCTAGCAGTTCTGCTACTGGCCAGCCCTGGTAGATTCTTTGCTCTCAGCTCTGAGCCAACAGTGAGCAGAGCGGAGCAGCTTTGGCTGGCCCAGGACCCTGCAGGGCCATGTGTGGTCATTGGCTTCTCAGCTGGGGCCTTTCCTGTTTCATTCCCTGCCTGCTGTCCTCTATTCCTTCCCCGGGCCTCTGGCGCAATTCAGCCTCTCAGTGTACGTGTTGATACATTTTACTTGGGTCTCGTTCTTTCCTCTTCCCTTCAATGGGACTGAGGAGGCTTTTGAGTTTTGTGACACCACAGGGAAGAATCAGAGCATGGGGTGGGTGGAAAGGCAAGGAAAAGAACATGCCTCTTCTATAGGACCTGGGGCAAAGTCTGTATTTTCTCCTCACCCCATGAGCAGGAAGGGGCACTTCTATAGCTGCTGCTGGGCCCTGGGGAGGTACCAAAGATACTTCTGGAGGCAGAGACTCCTACCTTTTGCCAAGAGAATCTAGGAGGAGATGAGGATCAGAAAGGCAGGGGGGTACATAAAGGCAGAAGCCATAAGGGTTAAAGAATCTAGCTGCTATCTGGTAAAAGTGGCTTGGGTTGGGGAGGGATGGAGGGGGAACAGAGGGAGGGAGAGAGAGAGGGAAAGAGAGTGAGAGAGGGAGAAAGAAGAGAAAGTATACACACAATAGTGTGTGTGTGTGTGTGTGTGTGTGTGTGTGTGTGTGTGTGAGAAGGTAAATCTGGTGCAAAGATGGTTGAATCTTTCCTGACTGAGGAGGCCTAGGGGACACCCAGATACTTGGCAAGGGTGCGTCAGGATCACAGAAGTGACTTGTCAGTAGGGAAAAGGGATAAGATCTCTATAGTGTGCTAGCTCTTTCATCGTCAATGAAACCAAGGAGACAGAGCAGGGTCACTCCCCTCCATGCAGGGTGCAAGAGTGTGAGTGTGTCCGTTGGAATGCATGCACACCCGGTGGCCTCTGAGGACTAACCCTGCAAAAGGCCTCTCAGGCCTTTTCAAAAGGTTTGAACCCCCACAACTTCCCCCACCGCTAAAAGCCAGGGAGGGGTTGCTGGTACTGATGATGCCCCCAGGACCTGATCTCACCTAGTTTCAATGCCTCTAATGCCAGCGAGTCAACCTCATCACTAGGCAGTTTATTCCGCTGCCTAACTGCATTAAGGTTAGGGAATGGGCTGTTTCCTTCTCACGTGATTCTATTTTTAGCTATGAAGACCCCAGGCTTTCTCTGTCTGTCTCTGTCTCTGTCTGTGCCTCCTCTCCTCTCCCTCTCCCACACCAGGTCACCGAGGCCTGCGGTGGCACTCTGTGTCCCTACTCACACAGATATCCCACTTTGCTTTGAAGCCTCAAAATGTCCCAACGAATCTTACAGTTTGGATGCCGAGTGCCACCTCATGCTCCAGGACCAAAATTTCCTTTTCTCCGACATATGTAGACCTCAGCTCTTGCCTGTCAGGGTAGCCCTTTCCATCTTCCCTTTGGATTTTGCTGTACCTTCTCCACTGCAAAGACCCTCCCCTGACCAGAAACTGCTGAAGGAGAAAACCTACCAACTCCCCGCCCCCCCCACCAGCCCCCCTCCACCGTCAACCCTTTGGAAAATTCAAGACTAAAACATTGTGCAGTAAAAAAGCCCTCACTCGCTCTTCATCCCCCCATCTCCAGCAGCCCAGCAAGGCATGGTAGTGTGGTTAATGGATGGAGCATGGGCCAGACGTCTCAACAATTTTACACTACAAGTGCGGTCTCAGGATTTACTTGTATTCAGTTTAATTCCAGATGCCAAGGGAAGCTGAAGACTATGACTCGGGCCTTGCCCTCAGGACACTTGTTCGCCAGCTAGGGAAAAACACACAAAGGAACTTGCAGGTGAAACATCCTTTTCATTCAACCAACAAATTTTCACGGAGTACCTCCTATGCACTCAGTGCTGTTACAGGTGCTGGGGCCACAATGGCAAACTGGACAGAAAAATATCCCTGCCCTCGTGGAGCATAGGTTTCTGTGGGAACACATTTGAAAAGCAGAAAAATAGGGGCACCTGGGTGACTCAGTCGGTTAAGCGTCTGACTCTTGATCTCGGCCCAGGTCATGATCTCGTGGTTCGTAAGTTCGAGCCCCACATTGGGCTCTGTGCTGACAGTGTGGAGCTTGCTTGGTATTCTCTCTCTCCCCCTCTCTCTCTGCCCCTCCCCTATTCATGCTCTCTCTCTCCCTCAAAAAATAACTAAACTAAAAAGTGACAAATAAATCATCACTATTTGTATTGATAAGTGCCAGGAAGAAAAAAACAAGGGGCTGGGGTGGAGAGTCACAGGTACTGCAGTTGGGGCAGTCAGGAAAGGCTTCTCTGCAGAGGTGACATTTGAGCTGAGAATTGAATGGCATGAGGACAGTCCACACCATGCTCCTCAGACAGAAGAAATCACAGGGGCAGAAAGAAGTAGGAAAGGCTTTCAGAAGCAGATGGGGTTTTGCTGGGTAAAGCACATGGCACAGAGCCTTGACCACTACTTTGGGAGCATTGGTCTTGCTCTGGCAAAACTGAGACATGCATTTCCACTCAGGTAGAGGCTCCATGGTCTTCTTGAAATCTGAGATGGGCACTCTAAGAGGAAAGGCCTTTGAGATTTCTCCAGGGGATCTGGCTATAAAACCCTCTCTATGTCACACCTAGCAGTTCCCAACTAGAAACATCGAGTGTTGCCAGGTAGGACAAAGTCAAAATGATAGCTAACGGGTGAGGGGAAATCAGGGGATTATTGCAGCTAGAAGTAGAAGTTACGTAATGGAAAATAGTGAAAGGTATGTGGGCTGGGACCAAATTGTGATAAGAGGACTTTGGACTTAATCTAGTAAGCAATAGGAGGCTGCTGTCAGTTTTTGAGCAAGGAAGTATAAGGAAGACGAAAGAAAGTCAAAGTCCTGACAACTTTTGGTAACCAGACTCCCTCCTGCCCAGGACATGTGGGCTCCCCTCAAGAAACATGGTCATGACCATGGGCTCAAATCCCAGCTCTGCCATTTACTGACTCTGAATTTGGACAGTTACTTACCTCCTCTGTGTCTCAGTTTCCTCCTCTGTAGAATGGAATTTTGCAAGGATCAAATGAGTAAATCATTATAAAATACTTAGTGCCTGATATTTAGTTAGTACTCAGTAAACTTTAGCTACCATTATCCAAGGATGAAACTGGTATGAGGGGTTGCAGTCTGGACACTGTCATGAACCTGGAGTTATTTTTGGTCACAGTTTGATCATCTGGGGATTCTAAGAAGCTGTGAACATTGCCTAGGCTCAGGACCAATGCATACAAAGTAAGTTGGTCCTCTGCCCCAATAATCTTTTCCATTAGCCTTCTACCAGCATCTAAAACTCCCCACTGTTCTTTAGTGGCAATCTGGAGACTCAAGCATGTTTAACTGAATTAAGGTATCCTCTTATCTGGCTGTTAAAAAAAAACCTTGAATATTAGGTCATTGGTCATTGTCACCTGGGATAAAGCAGAGCTTTGAGGGAGTGGGACACAGGATGATACATTAGTTATCTTATTGCCACATAACAAATGATTCCCAAACGTAGCCATTTAAAACAACAAACATTTTGGGGCACCTGGGCGGCTCAGTAGGTTAAGCATTCGACTTCATGATCTCACAGTTTGTGAGTTCGGGCCCCGCCTCTGGCTCTGTGCTGACAGCTCAGAGCCTGAAGCCTGCTTGGGATTCTGTGTCTCCCTCTCTGCCCCTCCCACACTCACACTCTGTCTCTGTCTCTCAGAAATAAATAAACATTAAAAAAATTAAAAAAATAAAACAAACATTTTAACATCTTACGGTTTCTGTGGGTCAGGAGTCTGGGTGCATCTTAGCTGTGTGGTTCTGGCTCAAGGCCACTCACGAGGTTGTGGTAAAGCTGCAGGTCAGGGCTGTGGTAACTAAAGACTCAACTGGGGTTGCAGGATTTGTCTCCAAAACTCATTCATGTGGTTGTTAGCACGCCTTGCAAGTTTCAGCAGTTCGTCGCCGGGTCCTCTCCGTCAGGCTGCTCACAGCATGGCAGCTTGCTCCCTCCAGTGTGAGCAGAGAGAGAGAGAGAGAGAGAGCATATGACCAAGAGCAGGCCAGCTCAAGGCAGAAGCCACAGTCTTTTTATAACCTTATCTTGGAAGTGAAGCCCCATAACTTCTTCCATACACTTTACATTAGAAGTGAGCCACGAGGTCCATCTCAAGCTCAGGGGGAAGGGATCCAGAAGGATGTGAATATCGGGGGGTGAAGATTATTGGGACCATTTTAGAGGCCACCCACCACAGATGGATAAGAATTGATGGTACCTGGGGGAAAAAAGGCCCTAGTTAAATGGAAACTTGAATACCCTGGCTAATTGGGGGTCAGCATAAACAGTTACTGGACTTAGTGGTAGCCAAAGAAACTGGGTACCAAAAAGTTCAAAGAGAAGAACCAGAAGGTAGAATGGATGGTAGCTGGGAGATGTTTGACCCACACCTGGAGTTGCCAAATGTCTGAGACCCTCCTGTGATCCAGGCCCCAATTTGTGCAAAGGTCTCAACCCCCCCCCCCCCACATTGCTCTTGCCCTCGAGGCCCGGCCCTGTGGGTGTGGCCAGGAAGAGAGGATGGAGGAGGGATGATGCCCAGGAAGCCCAGTGGCAGCAGAAGCAAGACAAGGGAATGCAGGTTCAGCAACTGCATTTGTTTGCAGTTGGGAAAGTTGTTAATTTTAGCTTCACACAAGGGGCAGAAGCAGGAGGGTTTGTCATTTCTGCTGAGCTAGTCCTTGGCTGCCTCCCACAGGCCACTGCCGCCGTGTCAGCTCCAAGCCTCTGTTTGCAGGCTGGCGCTTGGCTAGTAGTAATGAAGGGCTGCGTGGGCTGGGGGTGCCCTGGGGCCTGATGAGTCGGAGGCCTTGGGTAAGGGGGCCCAGCGAGCTCTGGGCAAAACAGTGCTGTGGGCTGGTCACTGCCTGCCTGCACCTCATCATCATCCCTTTTATCACCCCTGTTTTTCCTTTCCTTGCTCTACCACTTGCTGATTTTGTGACCTGGGGCAAGTCACTTTATTTCTCAGTGCCTCCATTTTCTTCTCTGCAAAATGGAGATAAATAGTCCCCAGCTTACAGGGTTGTCGTGAGGAATTGTGGGCTCATGTAGGTAAAGCACCAATACATGGTGACTGTTATGACTTAGGTACCGAGCTCTGCCTCAGGGCACCCAGCCCAAAGGAGGCAGGTGTCTCCCAGCTCAGGACCCCACTTCCCAAACCAATCAGAATACCTCTCTGGGCATAAGTGGCTTCTTTTGCTGAGGGCTTTACATAGATTTACAAGCATTAGACACTCAAATGATCTCCAGTTTACATAAAAAAGGGGCTCAGAGAGGTGAAGTGACTTGCTCAGGGGCACATAGCTAGTAATAAGTGGCAGAGTTGGGACCATAACCCAGATCTGTCCTAGTTCCAGATCTGCCCTTTTTCTATCCTACTTACATACAGTTGGTTGGCCCTAAGCACGATTTCAGGATGAGATAGGGGTATACAGTGGGGCCAGAGGCTGGTTACAAAGGTAGAAGGCTTTGGGTCCCAATCGTACAACTTTCTGGAGTCTTACAAACTTGATTTTGTACTCCATTTCCACATGGCTGAGCCAGGAGTAGAGGTTGTGGTTTGTTTAATGACACTCTCCCACCCTCACCCCAACACACACACACACACATACACACACACACACACACACACACACACACACACACACACACACGCATGTGTTTTTCTACCAAATGGCTAATTTCCTCTTGATCACATTTCCGAAATCACGAAACTCAGAAGCAGGTGTGGGTGTGAATGTTTGAGGACCTGTTCAGAACGCAAAGCTCTAAGAGCACAGCCGTCCTCCCGGAGATGCAGATACCCTCTCCTCATTACCAAGGGAAACCTCGTTCCCCTGCAGCAGGAAGTGGGGGTCTGGGCTGGCCACAGCTTGCCCTGGCCTCACAGCTTAGGGCAGACTCACCCTCTACTTCATCTGCGATAGCTGCAGAGAGAGAAGAGCTCGAAACCCTTGGAGCTTGAGGGTAAGGAATTAGCAATGGAGACACTTAAGTGAAGCTTGGTCTGGAGACAGGGAGGCCAGGTGAGGACTATGCAGATCTGAGAGGTCGAAAGAGGATAAAGAAGAAAAGGGACAAGGATTGAGAGAAAGGTAAGGGAAAGGGAAGAGAAAATCCAGGAAGAGAGGCATGTAGGAGACATGAAGGAATGGAGGAAAGAGGAGGGCAAACTCAGATCACAAAATGCAGAGATATCCTGAACAAGTGGCCTTCAGAATTGCCACACAGTGGGGTGCCTGGGTGGCTCAGTTGGTTAAGTGTCTGGCTCTTGGTTTCGGCTCAGGTCGTGATCTCAAGGTTCATGGGTTTGAGCCCCACGTCGGGCTCCTCGCTAACAGTGCTGACAGTTCAGAACCTCTTGGGATTCTTTCTCTCTCCCTCTCTCTCTGCACCCCCCCAAATAAATAAATAAACTTTAAAAAAGAGTTGTCATACAGGAAGAATGTAGGGGCCACATAGTCTCCCTGGTAGTGGGTTTAGGAGGCTTGTCTGGAAGCTGCCTTTGTATATTTCTTGGGGGTACTTGCAGTGGGCTGGCGTTGTTAGAGATTCATGGGGAAGTGTGGTTGCTCCCCCCCAGCCATCCCTTGGCACTGCTGCCACCAACGAGCCACATTTATAAAGTACCTACTGTAGGGGTGCCTGGGTGGCTCAGTAGGTTGAGGGTCCGACTTTGACTCAGGTCATGATCTCACGGTTCAGGAGTTCAAGCCCCACATTGGGCTCCGTGCTGACAGCTCAGAGCCTGGAGCCTGCTTCGGATTCTGTCTCCCTCTCTTTCTGCCCCTCCCCTGCTTGTGCTCTGTCTCCCTCTCTTTCTCAAAAATAAACATTTAAAAAAAATTTTTAAAAATAAAGTGCCTACTGTGTGCCAGAGAAGAAGAGATGGAAGAAAATCAAACAGCAGGGAACAAAGGGAGAAAAGCTAAAGGGTCCCCCAAAGGCCACAACAGGTTGAACTTCCCTGAGGTGGGTAGAAGGGCAGGGGCACTGGGGGCTTTCTGCTCAGCAGCCCAAGGAGGTCAGGTTGACTAAATGAAGGGCCGGTATGGGAGTGGAGGAGGAGCAGAGAGAGAGGGAGACACAGAATCTGAAACAGGCTCCAGGCTCTGAGCTGTCAGCATAGAGCTCGATGCGGGGCTCGAACTCACAAACCGTGAGATCATGACCTGAGCTGAAGTCGGATGCTTACCAACTGAGCCACCCAGGTGCCCCCAGAATCTTATTTTAGAGGACTATCAGGCCCACCTCCACCGGCAGCATGACTAGCTGTGAATTTAGAGTAAGGACACTAAATGCGTCTGAATATATATATATGTATGTGTATATATATATATATATATATACACATACATATGTATATATATGCAGGTACATTCCCAGAGAGGAACCATTTCTCTCCCAGTGCACAGATGCAGTGCACACACGTGAATAACACACATGGCATGTGCAAGCGTGATTATGTTGTCTGCTGTCCGGAGGTGGCAGTGGGTCTTCCCTGGACCTGTGAAGGCCACTTAATCCCAGCTCTCTTTCCTCCCTGAGCTCCCTTCAAGTGAGTGCTCTGCCCTGCTCCATGGAAGAGGGACCCTGGCTGGGAATGTGTTTTTGTTTTCTGTGGTTCCTTTTTTCCTCTGCCCCAACCTTAGCCTGAGCTGCTGTTCCCTCAACAACATCCAAAGGGGGAAGCAATCATTGATTGGTTCGAAAAGAATCTCTGAGCCAATGAAATGAAGGCTCAGCCATTGTTTCCAGATGCCTAAAAGAGAATTATCCAGAGATGGAGCAAAAACCTCGGTTGACCAGAATATTTGGGGATGCGCAGATAACAACAGTTTTCTAGTGGGTCAAGGGCTTTCATTTCAATGCGCTGTGGAAATCCTCTCTCACGTCTGAGGCCTCTTTCTTGCCTTAGGATGTAAGGACCAGTGAAATGGATTCTGTGTTTGTTTGATGCCTTGCTTTCTAAATATCAGCTCCAATGTTTAGGATCACAGGAAGATGGTATGGTAGAGCAGTCAGAACACTGGATTCTGGAAGTCAGGGGGCATGGGTTCCACATGGCAGGTGAAAATGTGTACTGAACACAGACCATCCCCCTAGAAATGACTTACTTGAATTATTCCCTCATGCAAGCTGAGTTCATTATCCTTTGCCTCTTTCTCGAAACAGCTGAGTGAAGAAAGAAATGTATATGATCAATTGATGGATCAAAAGATTGGACCTTTGTTGGCTGAAATTTTATCACTTGTCCCTTTTCTTCCTTTACCAGAATGGCGACCCCTGAGGACACACTGTGTTCTATCCCAAGCCATTCAAATCCCTTAGCTCCCAGTTTCACTGCAAGCACTTCACTGATGCTTAGTCATATTCAACAAGGTACCAGTGTTGATGCCTTCACTGGTCCACCATGGGGCCAGGCTGCAGGTTCAGATAGGACCCCTGCCTTGAGACCTCTGAATGAGCACAGGGCCTGGTGTTCAGTGAGTGCTTACTACGTGGTAACTGTTGGTTCTGGTATCATTATTCTTTGGGGGAAGACAGGAGGAACTAACACAGTTCCATTGTGGCTGCTAGAGTTGTATGCATAATCATAGCAAGGGGAATCTCAGAGCTGGAAGAGTCCTTCCAGATGAGGAAATGAAGGTCAGAGCCTCCTAAATGAAGCAGTATGCCAGGGGCAAGTTTAGACTTCAGAGCAGGTAGGAGAGAGGGAAGCTGAGAGGCAAAAGTTGAAGTGGGGCTGGGCTCAGTCCCCTCCCCCACCTCTTTCCCATCTGCTTGATAGAGGGGATTACTTCACCTGGTTAGGCTGAGGTTTGGGACAGAGGAGGGACTGGCCTCAGGGGCAGGAGTCCAGGCCTAGGTGACTTGGGGGAACTTGGGCCCTTGAGAAAGGAGAGCCTGGATGAGTGGGGCTCCCGTGCTAGAAGGACAATCAGAGGGCATCTAGCCAAGGACTGGGGCAGGGGGTGAGAACAGTGGCATCCATAGCCTACTCCCCAACTTTGCCCTAGGATATCTGAGATAGAGGATGCTGGCCTTGCCCCAGGGAATCCCTTTGGAGCCCCAGGAAAGAGGAAGAGCCAGCTGAGTGCCCCAGGGTGGGCGTCCTGGCTGGTGATTCTGCAGAGGGAGCTGAACTTATGGTTTTGCCTGGGGGGTGGGGTGTGGGCAGCACCTACTGCAGAGAGAACTGTGGAGAGAGAGGCCAGGCAACCGGCTCACCCAGGATAGGACTGTCATGTAGAAATATTCCCATCTGGATAGTTCTAGAGAAGCAAGTCTGGGTAATGATAAACTATGAATTTTATGCATGAGCTGAACATTGAAAAACTTCAGCCCCAAGCTCCGGGCTAGCATCTGAGCCAAATCCCACTCGCACAGCATTTAATCAGCTTCCTGACAGATCCCAGTAAAAGGGAGATGAATTTACGAGATTGATTAGCTAATACCCAAGTGTTATGCTTACTCTGTGATCCAGGAGCACCAGGCTGGGGCCTCTAGACTTTCTGCTGCTCAGATTCCGCAGCTGCTTTCATGGCAGGTGGGCCTGGACCTGCTCCCCTGGGGAGGGGACTGAGCTGAGCTGTTCCTGCTCTCAGGCTTTCTCCCCAGCCTTTGAGGCCCCCCTGCCCCTCCCCCACCAACCTAGGATGCATCTGGGCCTTGGGAAAGAACTAGTCTCCTCGTTGCTCTCCACCCCCTATATAATGGCCTCCACCTCCTGCCAAGGATACCTCTCCTGGTCCCTACCAGTCCAAAGCATGCCTGCAGTCTCACCTTCTCTGAGAAGCCTTCCCTGGCTATCAAAGCCCTCAGTGACCTTTCTCTTCTTCCAAAGACTCAGTATTGTGTAAACCACATGTAATCACAGACCATGGTTAGAGCTACACCAGAATTTGGCTGGTCCCATCCATTCCCACTTGTAAATGCTAGATTTATTTAACCACAAAAGTCATACATGCTCATTATAACAAGTAAAAAACACAGGGAGGCTTAAAGGAAAAAACCCCTAGGATCCCAATATTACCAGTGTCTCCGCACTATCTCTTTGCTCATACAGACATCCGTGCACAGCTCCTTCATTTTACCTGTAAGGAAACTGAGGCCCAGAGAGGCGAGGTCATTTTTTCACTAACCACAGCTGGCGAGTGGTCAGCCTCGGGAGTGAGAACCCAGGTGTCCTGGCTCCCATTTCCCAGGCCAGTGATGTTGTGGTTTAGCTGCCTCCTAAGAGAGTCATGTCTCCCCATGAATTGTAAACTCAACTAAGAATAAGGGGGAAAAAAGTGTTCTCTCTTGCATTTCCCACAACATCTCACAGTTTCGAGCATCTGGTCTAGGGTGTTTACTAAATGTTTGTCTCCTCGTTTTAAATCCTTTCTGAAACAAGACACAGTATAAATAAAGAAAAAGAAAATGTTTGACTCAGTGCCTTGTTGCGCTAGACTGCAAAGCCGAGTCATGCAATCATACAGAAATTGATTGTTAAGCTGGCTGGGAAAAAAAGCAGCCCAAAACTCAAGTGATTGGTGACCACGTGCAGATATCTGGAGACAGAGACAAATATGGAGATTGGGGAGCTCAAATGTTTGAGGGCCTTGTGCTCCAAGCTGAGCTAACAGAGCTGAGAACCTGGTTTGGAGGTGGGTGGGAGCGGTGCTGCAGGTGCAGAAGAAGGCCCCTCAACACCCCACTTTCTTTGGCACCTGTCATACCCAGCGCCAATGGCTGTGCTGGATGCTGTGGTCCTACAAGTGCTGATGAAGGCACCCACTGGCTGCAGCCAAGGACTTAAGCCTCCTTTCCTGTTATGGCCTTTCATTCTGTGGAGTCATTAATGGGATTTGCATGGATTAATTCGGTAGAGTTGTGTATTGCTGATCACGTGTGAGGGTAGAAAAGGCCAGGCTGGAATTGAGGCTCCAGCCCACAGGCATGTGTCCCCCTGCCCTGGGGAGCTCGGGAGGGGTTGCTAGTGGCCTGTGGCACATCAACTGATCTAGAGGCAGAACCCTTTGAAAAATGATAAATACTAATTGAACTTCCAAGCTGAAACAAATTTACAAGATCATCTAATAAGGTTATTAATATCTCACATTTATACAGCACTTCATAGTTTATGAAGTGACTAGATGTGACTCATGCCCCTCATTTTACATGTAGAAACCTTTGTTTATTTAAGAAGACCCTGACACCTGGGTAGTAGATTAATTGTCTTCATTGTGAGAATGGCATTGTGGATATATTGGAATGTTCTAATTTTTAGGAGGTGAATGATGGAAGTATTCAGGGGTGAAGCATCATGATGTTTGAAGCTTTAAAATGATACAACATTTAAAAAGATATGAATAGGGGCTGGGGAGGATGGGGAGTTAGTATTTAGTGGGTACAGAGATTCTGTTTGGGGTGATGAAAAATTTGGGATGATAAAGATGGATATTGGTGGTGGACATTGGTGAATGTACTTCATGCCACTGAATTGTACACTTAAAAATGGTTAAAATGGTGGGGTGCCTCGGTGACTTGGTTGGTTAAGCGTCCGACTTCAGCTCAGGTCATGATCTCACAGTATGTGAATTTGAATCCTGCATCAGGCTCTGTGCTGACAGCTCAGAGCCTGGAGCTGGCTTCACATTCTGTGTCTCCCTCTCTCTCTGCCCCTCCCCAACTTGAGCACACACTCTCTCTCTCTCTTTCTCATTCAAAAATAAGAAAATATTAAAAAACAGTTAAAATGGTAATTTTATCTTATAATTTGCCACAATAAAAAATGTATAAACATACCCACAGAGTTAAAGCAAAAATATTAACAAATGTTGATTCTAGGTGATGAATGTGAAGGTGATTATTGTATTGTTTTTAAGGCTACTTTAGCAGCTCTGTATATTTGAACATATTCATAATAGAGCATAGGGAATAAAAGAAACTCTTCATATGAGCAGGCTTATGGAGAAATGGACACATGGCTGTCTATATTAGCCAAAGATTGTACCAAAGATGGGGCATGGGCCCAAAGAGCATGTGGGAGATTGGAACACATGATGGAAAGGAGGCAATGGATGGACTGTTGTGTGGTTGGCCACTAATGGTCAGTTGACAGGTAAGATGACGGAGCTGAGCCAGTTGTCTACTCTGGATGTTACCTGGGGTGGGTTATAGGAAAGTTGTTACATGAAGGGACCTTCGGTTGCAACATGAGACAGCTTACAGTTAGGGGTATCTCAAGAGCTCCACGTTATTCAGGGGCTGACTGACTAGTTTGTGCCTCATACCTCCTGTGGCCCGTGGTGATGGTCAGGAGACCTCCATGATGAAATGAAGCAGAGAAATAGAAGTTGCTGAAAATGTCATCAGTTCGTTTGGGTTGGCTTTGTGCCACCCAGCTGCAATCTCGAAATCTCATCAAACTGCACATCCTCTAGGTGAGGGTCAGAAGGGTACTCTGTAAGGTGGCCCATAAGGGCTTGGTGCTTTGGGGTTTGGTGAGAGGAGTAATCAAAAGGAAGGACCCTGTGATTCAGTCACCCAGCCCTACCTACATGTGTTCTATTCCTCATTTGAGCCTTTGCTGATGAGAGGGAAGAGGAGGCTCTGCCCCAGTTCTGCAGCCCTCCAGATGTTCTTGTCTGAAGTGTGAAGGTGCCATACATCTCACTGCTGGCAGGGCCTAAGGATCATTTCAGAACTCAACAGAGCCCTTAGGGTGAGGATTGCCCCCCTGAAACCACGTGATGAGCTGTAATTTGTGGGGATCACTTTGTCTCTGCTCTTGCCTTGCTGAACCTGCCCAAATTCAGCCCCACCAGGGCCTCATCCCTCTTCAACAGACAGAAGAGCTTTGACTGACCCTCCCAGGGCACAAGGGAAAGGAACAGGGACTTAATTTGTATTTTCCTTTGGCCAGCATTTGCCTGGTGTCTACATTAATCACCATAAAGGATAAATGCCACCAAGAGAATGGAGCAAGCCACGGAGAGCAAGAGCAAGCAAGTGAGGGAGGGGGAGAGAGAGAGAGAGAATGAGCAAGAGGGTGAGCACACATGAGCCTGAGCAAGTAGTGGGGCCTAAGGTGGGGGGTGGGGGTGGGGGAGCAAGCTGGTCTGGAAAAGAACAGGTTGGAATGAATCCTTGGTGAGCTCTTACTTCCTCTCCTGAGTCTCTGGGGCTTCAGCCTTTGGAAAATTGGATCTCCTTCCATGTCATGTTTGATAGCCATATTCCAAACTAATGGAGCCTGGTACTAAAAGAAATCAGGCTGTGAGCAAGGCCGATGTGGTGTCGTCAGAACAAATGAATGTAATGCAGGTGGGAGATTGGATAGATGAGGATAGGGTAAAATCTTAGAGATTATTTACTAGTTCAATTTCCTTCCTAATTTTACACCTAAGGAAATGGAGACTCGGCAAGGGGAAGGGACTTACCCAAGGTCACCCAGTTCATTAGTCCAGGTAGAGCCCCTGAGTCCTAAGCCAGTCCTTTTTTATGGATCATAACACATTGTGCTGGCAAGCAAAAACCCCATGAGCCGAGAGTTCTTTTTTCTCTCAAACATCTTTGCGAGGTGGCACTGACAGAAACCCAGTCTTGGAAGAGGCTTGCCCCTCCTCCCTCCCTGTCTTACCCAGCAAGGTGGCCATGCTCTGGAGTCAGGCCAAGCTCCAGTAGGTCCTCACTCTGTCTCCAGCCTGCTCCCCCTCCCTCTCCTTTGTCAGCAGAGGCTTACTGGAAAGGCTGCTCTGAAATGAAGACAATGTCAGTGAAGTGCTTGTTAGTAAGTAGCCGCTGGCAGACTACAGACTGGGCCATCCCCCTTGGTCTCCATCTGAGGCTCTTGATCTGTGCTGTATCTGGACCAGCTCCTCTTACCTGTGACGCTGAGCATAGGGGTCACCAGCTAATGCCCTGGGCCCCGTATTTTTTCCTACCCCAACTTTCAGAGCAGCATGGTCCTTCATTGGGTTGGTGGAGAGGCAGAGCCAGGGAGCAAACCTTGGGGCAGAAGTAATACAGGCTTTTCAGAGTCACAGAACCTCAGATGGGAAGGGACCTTGATCTGTCCCCAAGGTATATATCAGGAAACTGAGGATCACTGTCACCCTAATATAGCCCAGTTTCCACTTGAGAGCACAGCATGAGGGAACAGGGTCCGTAAAGAGTTTCCTTACATAGGACTAGTGATGCCAGTGGGCAGGACAGTTAAGTGGGAGGTTAAGTGGGGGCTTTTGGGGAGGGGGAGTCCAAGGGACAGGTTGGGAGATACAAAAAACATGAGTATTATGTTCATGCCAGAATAAATCACAGTAAAATAAAAAAGTTGCAAAGTCCTTGATGGGCAGAAGGACCTGGAAAATAACTCCCTCAGAAAGGAAAAGACATCTCCACCTCAACCACACAGTGGGCTTCCTGCTGGTCTAGTTCCCCCAGCTGGGTTTACCTACCATCATACCTGTCCAGAGACCCAGCCCTTTCTTTGCTTCTAAGCCAATGAGGATGGAATGGAGTCAAGGCTTTCAGCAGCTCAGTCTCCCTGTACTTCAGTGTGAAGAAGGAGGAGAGTTATTTGCTGCAGTAAGGGCTACCAAACACAGTTGTGCAGGTTGCAAACTACATAAAGGTGTTTAGCCAAGGAGGTAAGTAGTGGCAGAAATCCAGCCCAGCTCTGCTCCTCAAACCATGTGCCATGGTGCAGGACTGAGTCCACTTGGATGAAGGGGTAGGTTTTTCATCTAACAAAGCCATACTGTTCACAGGGCTGCATTCACCAAGAAGGAGTAGCTTTTTCTAACCTTTTTATACAAAGGCACAGAATAACTACTTGTGGCTCAGGCTGCCATCATCCATGGGCTCCTGTGCTCCATGGTGACCCATCCTTAGACTCCTAGGCTTCCCCACTGAGGTTCTCTCCCTCCTTGCATACCTCCTCATCCCAGACTTTTTGTTCTTGCCAGCCACCTTCTGAGCACGAGGGCGGGAACTCCAGTAAGGTAGGTCTCTTGGAGCCTGGGGCCCACCCCACGAAGACTCGCAGGTTTTGGAGCTCTCTCAGCCCTGTATTTTCTACCCCTATGCTCTGCCCACCTGTTTGGCTCACCCTCCATATCTTGGATGTCTGCTCCCTTCCTGGTAGCCTGGTGCCAACTGTTTGTCTGAATCGTGACGCTGACTGCTGTGTCCCCTGTTTTCTGTGCCCTGCCCTCCCAGCTGCGCCTCTGTAGTCAGCTGTCAAAGCTAGAACACATCCCCTAGGCTGGGTAGGGGCCGTGATGCGGAGGCGGACAGGGTTGGGGGGGGGCGGACAGAGGACTTGCCTGGAGCACAGCAGCTTGTTCTAGCTCCCTGCCTGCTGGTCTAGATGGAAGCCTGCTGTTGGTGCTTTTCACTGCAAAGGAACATACATGCAGGGTAGGCAGGGAGGATGCCAGCGGGGGGAGAGGGAGGAGGGAGGGCTCTCAGCCAGAGAGTTCCATCATGTCCACCTAGTGCCGTGTCAAGACCCCACCAGCCACCTGAGCGTGTTCTCCTTGGGCTGCAGGGGAGAAAGGCTGTGGCAGGGCCAAGAACAGGCTCTGAAGGCATGAGGAGGAAGGGGGGGCAGGTTGGTCCTTGGGATCAGAATAGCTCCCTCTGGCTAGGCTTAAAGTGTCCCCTCCCCCCTCCTGGACCACACAGGCCCAAGGCTTCCAAATGAGCTCACTGGGCCTTCCCAGAGGCCAGTGGATTATGGTGCCAGATGGGCCTGAAACAAACCACCCAGCAGAGTGCTGCTGGGGAAGAAAGGGGCCTCAGGTCAGGACCAGCACTGGGCCAGCCAGACGGGAGGTGACAGGGAGGGAGGCAGGTTCCCCGAAGCCTCTTCACTCTAAGAGGGAGGCCAGCATCTTCTCGGCTGAGCCCCTTCAAGTGAGGACTAGCAAAAGCCCTTGAATCAAGAAGAATGTGGATGAGACAGCTAAGCGGTTTCCCTCTCTGCCTCCCCCCTCCTCTCCAAATCCCAGAGCTGGAAGGAGCCAGACAGTGGAAGAAGGGGCGGGGAAAGAAAGCGTAGGGCTTGCCATCAATCTCCTGCCCCACAAGCTGCGTGGTCATGGGCATCGCTGGCTCCAGCTGACTCCCCTGGGTGGGAGGAGGGGGGGCAGGGAGCCAGGTGTGTGTCCTGGCCAGGAAGATCCCGGGGGGATGGAGACACAGGGCAGTGGCAGTCGGGTTCTGGGTCTTAGAGCCAGGACCAGGGCCAGGTCAGAAGGTTGGGATGCCCTTCCAGGGGTACCAAGAGACCCGTCAAACCAGGGAGAGTCCACCTCTGAATGGAAACTGGACAGGAGCCAGGCTTCGTAGAGTCCTCTCTATGGTTCCTCTGCTGCTTCTCTGGTTTCCCGGTGCCTGCTTCAGCAACTCCCCTCCAATGCTGGGACTTCTCACAGCTCAGTCCTCTCCCCAGAGGTGGGTGCAAATCCCAAAGGATATTGTTAACTAATTTCAAAGGCCAAAGATCTGGTCATGCCAAGATGCGAGGGTTATAAAGAGGAGGGAACCCCAGATCAGTTAGCTCGCAGTCAGAAATGCCTGCTTCCCAGTTCTTTGAACTCTCTTGGAAAGAACCACACAGCCTGGGAGAATGTTGCAATTTAGTCATGCCAGTGGTCTAAGCCAACCAAGTAATTTGGTGAGGGGGAAGGAAAGGGGAAGGCACCCTGCAATTGGAAGAGTTTCTGAGAAGTGCCATGGAGCTTGGGTTCCCCTGCTGGTGAGGCAGTTCTTTTTCAGGAATGTGATCTGGCTTGGGACTGGGTGGGTCTCTGCAGGGGCTTCACTGCAGGAACTTTTCAGTTGGGGTTTTCTTGGTGGGGGGAGGTGGGGAGGGGGGGTGGGGGGAGGCGGGGAAGATGGGGAATGCAGGAGAGAAGGTTGAGACAGAGAAGAGAGTTCCCAAACAAGCGTCTACCAGCCCTGGAGAAAGTTCCTGAACCAGATTCAATGTTTAGTCCCGCTCAGATGTAGTGGCTACTTAAATTTTGTTCAGTAGCTTAGAAAATCTACAGGCTCCTTCTAAATTTAATTGGTTTACTGGATTTTAAAAAAGTACCCTAGTTGTGTGTTCAGTAAGCAAAGAATCCGAATTCTGTGAGGGAAGGGGTTCAGCAGATTAACAAGTCTCATTCTGATTTAGAGTTTGTAGCCTGCTCAGTTCAAGCTCCTACCCCCGGGGGAGCCACGACCACTGCCAACAGGTAGCCCCTGGGACCTCAGGGTCTTTGAAAGCCTCTAAGCTGTTGTTCCAGTATGGAGGGCAGAGGTGGAGGGAGGAGTACAGAGGAAAGAGAACAATTCCTCCTTGATTGTATCTTGCTTAATGGTTTTCCCACCAAAGAGCACTCATTTGTCACATTTAGCTTCAGGAGGTATGACAGGATGATCCACCCCTCAGGCCGGGGCCTATAAAAACCAGGAATTGGCACCTGCAATCTACCATTCTCTACCTTTACCTTGTCTGGCTCCAGCTAAACTGCCCCTGAAATGCTGACTCCTGCTTTGTCCATGATGGAGTGAGCTTTTAACAGGGTAGCATGGTCTGTAAAGCTTCTTTTATTCAGAGCTGCATAAAATGTTGGAGGTAGTAGAGAGCTAGAAGGGCCAGTGGAGGAGGAGGGGGGAAGACACTGGTGGCTGTATGTGAGAAGAGCCCCATGAGTCGGCAATAGGCCGGAACCTTCCCTGGGTGCCATCTCCAGTCACACCCAAAGAATGGGCCTGGCCAGTCCAGATAGTTCTCAGATGTGGATCTCCAGTAATCAGCTGCATGGGTAACCATCTACCCATGTGGTGTGCTTTGAAAGCCTCCACAGCTCCCTTCCAACCACACAAGATGTCCTCCCTGCTTTGCCATCATCCCTGAAAATTATTAACTGTGTGTCAGGTCACTGTCCTCCGAAGACCCTTGTTAAGATGTACATTTGTTTTTTTTGTTTTTGTTTTTGTCTTTTTATGGTCTGAGAGAAGTTTTCATATATCAGATTCATTGGCTCCTACCTGTCAAAAGCAGGTTTACAAATAAACGGGATCCAGGGCAAACGACACCTGAAGGGAAGGGGAATGAGGATATGTTTGCAACAAGGTGGAGCATAATGAGCTGGGTTGGGAGTTATAATTGCTCAGCCAGGGAGAGAGGACTGGGTGGCCCAGGGAAGAAAGCAGACAACTGGCACCCGTTATCCCTGTAATCCGGGTGTCCATGTGTTCTCCCATGCCCTGAAGAGGGAAATAAGATTCCTTCAAGATCCATGCCCTTCCAGATCTCCGCATCCCTGGGGAAGGCTTCCCTTCTGGTTCCTCCAACCCTAGGCTGCAATCACCCAGTTCTCCTGAAGGAGTTCCATCTATACCAGTGGAACAACCTACACCTTGGTTGCTCATTCAGAATCACTTGGGGAGCTTTAGAAGCTTTGATGCCAGACCCTTCCACAAACTAGTGAGGGGAGGCCCCTGGGGCATCTCAGAGAATCTCGTGTGGTTCTAATAGACAGCCAGCATTAGGAGTGCTGGCTTAGACATTCCACTTGTTGCATCTTGTCATGCCAACCAAAATGTGGAGCTTGCCGTCTTCCTTAATTCTCCCTTCCCCCCACAAATAACCATTCTCCCAAGGAATTGTGGGTAGAAGGGCTTTAGGGGGACAAGGAGTTTGCTCACAGCAGCACAGACAATGTAAAATGTGAGGTCAGGGATCCCAGACCTAAGGAATCCTTGGTCATTTTCCCAGCCAGACTCTACCCTCTCATCCTGTTCCCGTTCCCCTCTCTTCCCTCTGTTTACTCCTCTCCTGTCTCTTCCCTCACAACCCAAAGTTCTGTTCATTTTCACCACACAGCGTTACGCTTTCTCCTCTGTTGCCTTGGCGCCTGCCTACCCAGGCTGTCAAGGCAAGCAGCTTATCAAAATCTTTCCCTAAAGACAGTCGCAGTTCTCCCCTTGGGAGGGATGCTAATGCCAGCTGGTGAGATGGTTGAAATTTCTCCCAAGATCCACATGGTTTTATCAAGGACCCCGGATGGCCTCATCTTTCTAGCTCCACGGGCTCAGAGAACCATCACAGAAGCAAGCTCTGCTATTTCCACCCAAAGAAGCAGGGCCCACATCTTGCAGGGGAGGCCAGAAGTTGGCAAAGCATTTGAAGAGTGGCTGTCTGTGTATCCACTTGAGGGAGTCTTTGTGTACTTGTGGGCGTCCAGCCCTTATGGCTAATATTCAAATTTGGCCCGTTTGCAGACTCACAGGACTTTCCCAAGTGCAGAGAAAAGCATCCCTGATGTATGACCTAAAAGAATATATACTGTCACTACAAAAGCACTTTGAGACAAACATGTGACATTTTATTCAGTGGACATTTACTGGACATCATTACCTGCCAGCCACTGGGCTTAGGTGCTTTGGATTTGGTGGTGACCTAAACCCATGTGCCTGGTACTTATAGTCTCGTGAGTTCTAGCAATTTCTTCTTTGAGCTCCTCTTTTTGAACTAAAAGGCAGTATTTA
This sequence comes from Acinonyx jubatus, assembly GCF_027475565.1. Classification (NCBI taxonomy): domain Eukaryota; kingdom Metazoa; phylum Chordata; class Mammalia; order Carnivora; family Felidae; genus Acinonyx; species Acinonyx jubatus. The sequence goes on from NC_069389.1 coordinate 85,033,495, forward strand.
AATTTTTTTAAATGTTTATCTATCTTTGAGAGAGACAGACAGAGCACGAGCCAGGGAGGGGCAGAGAGGAGACACAGAATGCAAAGCAGGCTCCAGGCTCTGAGCTGTCAGTACAGAGCCTGATGTGGGGCTTGAATTTATGGACTGGGAGATCATGACCTGAGCCAAAGTCAATCAACTGAGCCACCCAGGCACCCCTAAAAGGCACTATTCAAAAAATAAACCAACAAACCAACCAAACACTAAGCTCTGAGTCAAGAGTTTCTATGCACTGGAAATTGTCCTCAGCAAACAGGTGGCTTTCTGTATATGGGTCTGAACACATTATTTCCTTTTTATGTATGTGATATGGTAATGTTTAAAAGGCACTTCGTGTGTGTGTAAGCCTTTTATAGGCCTGTCTGTGATTCCCAGACTAGACTGTGAGGGTACCTTGACTCCTGAAACTTTGCTTCCCAGGGCTTGGTCAAGTTCTCAGACACTGGATCACTAGCTAGCTGGCTAACACCTGTCAGTGCTTAGGATACCCCAGGCACCAAGCTCGTCATTTCACATGCATCATCTCATTCTGTCCTGACAATGGTGAGGTAACTAGAGTCCTCATCCCCATTTTGCAACTGGGAAGACTGCTGCTCACATCCGACTTGGTAGCAGAGCTGGAATTCAAACCCAGGACTGTTTGACCCCAAAGCCTTTCAAAACTCACTGCCTCCTGGTGCTAACCACTAAAGCAGGGAAAGCAAGCTCCCTCATCATTAATAATAACCTCATCATCATGATCATTGTCATCCTGTCATCATATCAGTGATCATTTTTCAAACACCTTCTTTGTGCCAAGCGCTGCTTTTAACAATAATAAAAAGAAACAATATTAACTGCAATTCGTAGTTATTGAGTTCTTGGGGCACCTGGGTGGCTCAGTCGGTTGAGCATCTGACTTTGGCTCAGGTCATGATCTTGAGGTCCATAAGTTCGAGCCCCACATCGGACTCTGTGCTATTGGCACATTTAATTTTTTTAATGTTTATTTTTGAGAGAGAGAGAGAGCAAGAGACAGAGCGTGAGTGGGGGAGGGGTAGAGAGAGAGGGAGACACAGAATCTGAAGCAGGTTCCAGGTTCTGAGCCATCAGCACAGAGCCCAACGAGGGGCTCGAACTCACAAGCCGTGAGATCATGTCCTGAGCCCAAGTCGGATGCCCAACTGACTAAGCCACCCAGGCACCTGCCTCCCCGCCACCCCAATTTTTAAAAAATAGCTATTGAGTTCTTATTATGTGTCAGGCACTGTCCTAACCATCTCCTAATCTTTTCTCGCCATATTGCAGTGAGATCGATCCCATTCTTAGCCCTATTTTAGAGAAGAGAAAACTGAGGTTTTTAAGCTAGTGTTGTAGCAGAGCAAGGGTGTAGGTACGCTGACTCTGTCTGATTACAGAACCTGAGCTCCTGTGCAGTACAGCCTCCCACGTCAGGGGGTGCCTGCCTTTCCTGTGTTTTCCAGTTTGGGAGCACTGTCTGCCACTGGCTTCTGATAATTGGAGAGCTCCCTCAGATCCATCTGCCAACTGGGGGGTAGGGACTCTTGGAGTAGCAGATCACTATGAGCATGAGCAGACGCCCTTCTACATGAGCCAACAACCCAGACCCTTCAATCAGGTAGCCAATGCCATGAGCATGAGAAATCTGCCCAGAGAGGGCCTCCCAGCCGAACACTTTGCACAGCAGAACTTTGGGGAAAATATGTAGCAGAGGTCTTTGTGTTTTCTCCTCCTCATTCTACCGGGTCTGATTTTACACAGTGTTTATTTTCTCCTCGTTGCACCTCCAGGGCAACCTGCCCACTAGCATCTCTTGTTGATGCCTCCTTCTTCCTCCTTGCCTCAGCTAACCCCTGAGTCCCTTACCTCCTGTCTACTCTCAGTGTTATTTTCTTATCACCCCATTTCATTCCCCTTTTGAAAATACCTTTCCCTCTCTGCTCCAAATCTCCCCGCTTTTCCCTGCTTTCATTTCAGCTCAAGCCACATTAAGGTTGTAAAGCATTTTGGAAAAGAGTGGGTATGGCAGGATGGCAAATAGAGCTTTATGGCATTTTGCTCTTGTTGAGCTCGGAGCCTGAAAACCAACAGCAATTCATAGCCCTGGCATTCCTTTGTCTGTGCAGGGCTATTAAGTAGCCCTAGATGAGGTCTATGGCCATGACCCACAATGTCTACTTCTCAGATGATGCAAAGTCACTCCAGGTAGAGCAGTATTAGTTTGAGCAGCACTTCTCAAATCGGCTGCCACAGTACCCTGCGTGTGAAGATTAATAGGTACCATGGAGAGAAAAAGGGTTTCCGAGTACAAATGAGTTTGACAAATGCTGGGTTTGATAAGCTAAACTTTACTACAGGGTTTCTCAGAGCCCTTAACATACTAGTGGGAATCACGAGTCCCCAAGAGGACATTTAGAATCTTGCCACCCAAAGTGTGGTCCAAGGATTGCAGCATCGGCATCACCTGGGAGCTTGCGGAAATGTACAGTCTCAGACCTCTGTCCCACACTTTCCAGGTTCCAATCGGCATCCTCAGATCACAATCCTTAAATTTTGAGAAGTGCTGATTCCGAGTACCCTCCATTTCTCAACTTTTTTTTTTTTGTCAGTAGAACACTTTTTGGGGCCTCTTCTGTGACTTGTGTTCCCCACAACATACTTTGAGGGAGAGACTAAGGCTAGAAAGGCCTTCATAGGAATTTCTCACTGTCTAGAGACTGCACAGAAAGACATTAGCCAAAACAGCATTTAGGAATTGGGGAGCTGATTCATTATATGGTACCCAAAGACTCATTTTACAGGAGTTTTCGGGTCTTCCAAGCCTTGTGTTACCAGAAAGTCTTCCCATGGCCCCAATTGACTCATTTCCCCAATTAACTCATTTCCTGGGGGCATTTTAAAGCAGTACCACAGTTCCGCTGGTTTGTTCTGTTCTCTGGCCCAGATCAACATGTTCGCTTCTGAAACCCAGCAGCTCAGGATCCGAACCTCTAAAGAATGCTGCATGGTTGGTCCCCTGCTATAGAACATTAGAAAGGCAATTGTATAAAAGCTGGGCAACTTTTTGGTCCGGTGTATTATGTTCACTTAAGCTGTCATCCTTTTTCTTTCAGGCATTTAAGCTGTTGTGCCGAACATTACAAAAACGCTAGCTATTTTGTATTCCAATCTGGCGACTCATTTGGGGGCATTGTTAATATTTTATAAGAAAACTCTCATTTTTTCTTCCATTCACATGTGTGATTTTCAAGTGTGTTCCTGCATGGCGTTCATAAACATGATTTTTATTAAGTCCGGGGCTCCATTTTTTTTTTCTCCTCGGAGAAACACATCTCCAATTTTATGTTAAAAGTTAAATGGAAAATAGTCTTTGATATGTGAAAATTTGATTTGCAAGAAATTTGTCCAGGAGGCAACCATACTGTAGAGCAAGGTGCTGCCATGCCCAAGCTCTGGTTGGTGGCCCCCAGGGCAAAGCTCCCAGCAGTTGGCAGTCGGCAATCAGCACCTTGTCAGTGGCCACTCTCCATGGCTGGCCAAGACTGTCTGCCCAGAGTGCAGGAAGAGGAGGTGACGTGAGCAGCAGGATGGCATGTAGGGATGTGTGGGAGTGGAGAAGACATACACCATTAGGCCCCTCAGGCTGGAGGGCCTGCTGACCCCAGAGGTTTTGCACTCTGGGTTTGGAACCATCACTCTGATCTCCCCCGCCCTCCTGCCCGGGGCAGAAGCAACAGAGTAAGAGGGAATGGACTCTGGAAACACCTTTCTATGCTGGTTCAGAAGATCCGAGGCTTCATCTGAATTTCCCAGTTGCTCAGTGATGCTGGGAGCGCTACTGTTTAGAGCCCCCATCAGTTTAAAGATAAATGCAGACCCACCCGGAAAAGGTACCCATTGATGCCAGTGTTCATCCCAACCTCCCTCACGTTACAAATGCCCATTTGTGGTGTTAAAAATGTAGGACACTCCCCACGATAGTGATTCTACTTGATTTTTTTTTCTCTTTACTGATGATCTATCATTGATATATTCAAGAATTTTCTTTGCAAGAAACCCATAGGCCTTTTAAGGAAAGGCACACAGATTGTTCTCTATACTTTATGCCTGGGTGTGAATGAATAATCGCAGCTACCATTTCCTGAGTGTTTACTACGTGCCAGGCACTCAGCTCAGCATTTTACATGCAGTATCTCATTTAATCCTCATAAAACCTTACTTCTCCATTAAAAAAAATCTTTTTGGGGGTGCCTTGGTAGCTCAGTCGGTTAAGCATCCGACTTCAGCTCAGGTCATGATTTCGTGGTTTGTCAGTTCGAGCCCCATGTCAGGCTCTGTGCTGACAATTCAGAGCCTGGAGCCTACTTCAGATTCTGTGTCTCCTTCTCTGTCTGCCCTTCCTCTGCTCATGCTCTGTCTCTGTCTCTCAAAAATAAATAAACGTTAAATTTTTTTTTTAAATAAAAATATATATATTTTTTATTTTAGAGAGAGAGCTATAGAGAGAGTATGCATGAGGGAGAGGTGCAGAGGGAAAGAGAAAGAGAATCTTTTTTATTTTTATTTGTTTATTAAAAAATGTTTTTTAAATGTTTATTTTTGAGAGAGAGACAGAGTTTGAGCAGGGGAGGGGCAGAGAGAGAGGGAGACACAGAATCCAGAGCAGGCTCCAGACTCTGAGCTGTCAGCACAGAGCCTGATGTGAGACTTGAACTCATGAACCTCGAAATCATGACCTGAGCCAAAGTCAGATGCTTAATTGACTGAGCCACCCAGTCGCCCTAAGAGAGAGAATCTTAAGTAGGCTTTGTGCTCAGCATGGAGCCTGATATGGGGCTCAATCCTATGACCCTAGGATCATGACCTGAGCTGAAATCAAGAGTTGGACGTTCAACCGACTGAGTTACCCAGGCACCCCTCCATTTTAAAAATAAGGCAATTGAGGCTTGGAGAAGTAGGTGACTTACCCAAAAAAAGTCACAGCTAGTAAGAGGTGGAACCATGAGGCCAGCCCAGATCTGGGGGCTCCCAAGTTGTGTTCTTTATTCCTCAGGCTGGGGGACTGGCTTTGATGGCAGGGAGTATTGGAAAGGCTTTGAATTCTGAGGGGGCAAATGGGCTTCTGCAGAAGCAAAAGGACCAGGGAGTTGAGGAGTGGCAGAATGTGCATTTGCCTCATAATTTTGCCTAGAGCTAGCCCTGCAAGCTGACCAAGGTTAAGGTGGCCCTCATAAACCACCCAGAGATCTAATGACAGAGCCCACTCCTGGATCCACCTCTACACACACAGCTATTCATTTGTATTCTCACAGACAAACTTCCAGCAGCACTGGACCTCCTTCACAGTCCTTGGTCACTCCAGACACACTCTGTCCCTGGGCCTTACACATGTTTTCCCTTGTGCCTAACAGACTCTTCCCCCAGATAGCTATAGAGCTCCCTCCCTCCCTTCCTTCAAGTCTTTGCTCGGTTGAAGAGCACTGAGGAGTCCCCTGATAACCCTCTTTAACATTGCAAACACTCATCCAGAAACTGTATCCCCTTACTTTCTTCATTTTTCTCCAAAGCACTTATCATTCCCTAAAATATTAATAATTTCACCTGTTTGTCCGTTTATTGTCATTGGAATACAGGCTCCATAAGGATGGGAATTTGTATCTATTTTGTTCACTACAGTATCCCTGGTGTCTAGAAACCATGTCTAGCACATAGTAGGAGCTCAATAAATATCTGTTGAATGAATGATGAAATATGCAGATAGCTTTAAACATGGCTCCCCACCTGTATTGATTCTACAGAGATACATAGGTTCTTTGAGATAAAACCAAAGGTGAGGTGCCTGGGTGGCACAGTCAGTTAAGCATCAGATTCTTGATTTCAGCTCAGGTCATGATCTCGGGGTCATGAGACTGAGCCCCATGTCGGGCTCCATGATGAACATATAGCCTGCTTGGGATTCTCTTCCTCCCTCTCCCTCTGCTGCTCCCCCCACTTCTTTCAAAAATAAAATTAAAAAGTTAAAAAATTAAAAAAATAATGAAATAAAATAAAACCAAAGGTGAACATATAAGAGAATGAGTACCTTTGTAGGGTGAGAGGACACAGGGAGTACTCCACGCACAAAATGCCCATGTTTCTCAATCTGGCTAAAATCAAGGAACCATATGGTGGACCTCTCTTGACATCAGTTTTACTTACTCTTTGTATCCATTGATTGAGAAACACAGAATGACCACAAACTAATATAAATGTATGATATTTTAAAATGGATTTTGTTAATCATTGTGACACCTGCCTAATGTTTGGAATATAGCAATACATACATGTGTGAGATGTTTTAGGATAGTGCTTAAATGTCTAGTCTCTGGCACCTGTCAGCCAGGGTTTGATTTCTGGTGTTGCCACTTATTACCTCTGTGATATTGAGCAAGTTGCTTAAGCCTTTGTTTTAGTGTCCTTGTCTGCAAAGCAGGGCTAGTGATATACCAAGTTCATAGAGTTATTACAAAGATTCAATGAGATACTGCATGTCAAGCTCATGTAAAGAGTCTGCCACATAGTAAATGCTCCTCAAATGGGAACTGTCATCATCATTGTCGTCGTCGTCATCATCATCATCATCATTATCATCATTGGCTATTGATTGACATAGCCACAGGCGATGCTTCATAGTGTACGGATATGCATCCCCCTTGCAGTGCTCTGCAGTCTCCAGGGTCCTGGATCCATAGTTCTGGGAGCCGGTATGGTAGACACTAAGTGGTTTTGACAGTCAAAGAAGAAGGGTTGACCACTGGGTGAATAGGGGCATAGGCATGGTGAGACTGGGAAGGTAGACAAGAGGGAGAGTGTGTATCTTGGAATGGTGGCTCAATGCACACATTCAGAGAGGAAGCCAGCAGCTGCACAGGAAGCCTTTCAACACTTCTGAAATCCCAACTTAGCTAAAGGTTGCTCAGGAAAACAGACAAAGATAGTTATTACCGAATAGCCCTGTAATTTTAAAGTGTTTTGTCATCTCTGAGTGTTAGCTCTTGGAGAGTGGTGAGGCTGCTCTGTTCTTCACCCTATTTGGCCTTGCATTCCACAGAATTCTGAGTTCCAGATAGTAGCCCATTAGTGGCAGATTGGGTCTAGGTGACCGGAGCCTTTTCTCTGTGATATTTCTCCGCTCATCCGCCACCCCCAGATGGGGACTCCAGAAAGCTGTTTCTGAGACAATCTTTGGGGCTGCAGCACTAACAGCAACCAACTGTGGGTAGCTGAGCTGAGAGCAGTGGTGGGTAACCAATGAGTACAGGTACTGTCCGCCATGGTGCTGGATTGCTATGCCCTACAGAGCTGGAAGCACAGGGCAGATTAATCAGGGGGTCCACTGAGACCTGGTGGTTCAAGGGATCAAAAAGAAGAAGGTCAGGGATGGAGCTCAATGTGGGGGGTGGGGTGAGGAGAAGTGGTCACCCCCTGAAGCTAAACATGATTAGACAGGAACCAGTCCACCCATGGAGAGAGCATGCAAGCTGTGCCCATAGGCTGACTGATTTGATGAGAGTTGAGTACCGTCTGTGATTTTTTGCTCAAAATGGGCAATTGAGCCAATTAAACCTTCCCAGGGAAGAATAGGGAACCCCAGCTTTCGGTTTTATTTTAGGAAGCTGATCTTTCTGGAAAGACAAAAAACCCCAGTGGCACTTGGCAACATGCCACAGGGAGGCCTCTTCTTCTTGACCTTCAGGTGGGAAGCTCCAATTCTTGTGCAAATCAGGAATTTTTGTTCTCAAACCAAGGATCTTAAAAAGGTAGCTCTGTCAGTCTTGTATGAATTGGCTGGGGCCCCTTTCTCATTTCTCCTGGAAGCCTTGACTTCATTCTTGTCATCATGCAAGTGGACAATTTGTACCTGTCCAGCCCTTTCCTGGACCTTATGGGGAGTTCTGCTTTGGGGTGTTATTTGCATAGACAAATGCAAACTGGCATCTGTCAGTTTAGCACCTCAAGCCAACGAGCCGGAGCGGCGATGGGCAACCTTCTGGGCAAATACCCTGGATATTGGATTAAAAAATGACAGTGTCAAATTGGGGCTAATTTGCATAGGCTTATCAAGTTAATTACTACAATGTCTCCAGGAACTTGAAAATCTTTGAATTCTTATGCAACCAGAATGCTCAGAGTCTGTTGCTATGAAACTTGGAGTGTAAATTACCATGAATACCATTAATCTGTTCACCAGGAGGTTAATTTGCAATTTGTTGGCAAATCACATGTGGGTCTTATAGCAAGAGTGTGGGTGGTGTTTTTGTGCCAACGTGTGGCCCTGTCTGTGTCTCTGGGGGTGTGTGCGCGTGTGCCTGTGTGTGTGCATGTGGCATTAGGACCGGCACTCTGTGGGAACGCACATCCTAGGTTTTCTCACTGCTTGCTAGGTCTCAATGGGCTCTTCTGGCACATCCTGGGTCCTAGGACATGCGCTTTCAGGGTTGGAGGGCTGTTGTGCCGAGCAGTCTTTGACCCAGTGCCAGCTTACAAAACATTACCTCCTCCTGAGACAGGATCGCAAAGGTATCCATTAATGCTTTAAAATCATCTGGCTTTTCTGAAAGATGCTCTTTCCCCTTAATGGCTCTCAAGTTGTTTTTGTGCGCAGGCAAGTTACTCCTGGCAAAGGAACTCAGATCATGTAGAGGCACCAGGGCAGGGATGTCGCACTGGGGTAGGACATGGTGACAGGGACCACACCGGGTGGGGGTGGAAGGAGAAGACTGCTGAGCAGAGCCAGGAGGTTTCCATGGCTGTGCCCAGTTACTGTGAATGGGGGGAGAGGCAGGGTGGATGATACAAAACTTACCCCAGTTGTACTGGCCGGCTCCCCCACGAAAGACCGGTACTTACAACAAAGTGAGAAAAATCCCCTCCTGACTTAGGCAACAGGCTGTGAGGTGTGACTGAAGGGGCGCTGGAATCCCTCTCACCTGGAAATACCTCCCAGCTAGCCTCCTGGGGCTGGAAATCCCCTTTGGACAGAGGCATCAGAGATTCAAATATGCTGCCTGGGAAGAAAGACCTAGTGGGACAGCAGGATGTGAAATATCTCAGTTTTGATGCTCAGGACGGATCTGCCCAGGAAGTGCCCAATGCTTTGGGGACACCCTGAACAGCCTTGGGGATGGAAGCCTGTGAGTCCATCACAGTGAGGGGCTATTCAAAGGAACAAGGGCATGCTGAAAGTTGGGGAAGGCTCTAAAAACAGCACATCCACTTACCCCACAGGTGAACCTTATAATAATCCTGGGGAGGGCATAGAGAATTTGTGATGTGGGTTTGAATAACTCGGTGGCTGGGGCGGGGGTGGGCGGTGCACACAGAAGCAGATTTAGGAGGTCTACAGGGAGCCAGAGAGCCCCAGAAAATGTGGCTGGGATGATGTCCTCTTGAAACTTTCACTTCCCAACATCCCCGTCAATCAGCATTTCCTGAGTACCTATACTTGTGCTGGACACTGGGAATACAGTGGGCAAGATATATGCCTTGCCCTGCCCCCCAGCAAGCTCACATTCTAAGGGAGGGTAGACTTTTAAATCAGCTCTGTCTGGGAAGGCAGATCAGGCTCAGAGAGGGTGTCCCAGAAAAGGTGACTTGAGCTGAGGCCAGAAAGATGTGTAAGCGGTTGCCAGGTAGACAAGGTGGTGGAGGGCATTCTGGGTAAAGAAAGAGCAAGTGTAGAACTATGAAAGCACTTTGTGCAGTCTCCACAAGCAGGGTAAGACTGCCTTCTCCCTAGAGAAGGAAATGCCATCTTCCTTAATAAAATGTCACCCATAACTTCCACGATTGGCCCTAGAAGGAGACCTTTTCAGCAGGGAAGAAGCATCCATAAGATTCACCTTCCCCTGTAACTTTGACCCATCACAGGGGTCTTTTAATACTCCACGGTATTGTTTAGACCAGGTTGAAACTTTTCAGACAAAACCATATATTAAATTTTTTAATGTTTATTTTTGAGAGAGACAGACAGACAGAGACAGAGTGCTAGTGGGGAAGGGGCAGAGAGAGAGAGGGAGACATAGAATCTGAAGCAGGCTCCAGGCTCTGAGCTGTCAGCACAGAACCCAACCTGGAGCTCAAACTGACAAGCTGTGAGAGTATAACCTGAGCTGAAGTCGGTTGTTCAACCGACTGAGCCACCCAGGTGCCCCCAAAACCATATATTAAAGGCTAGGGGATGACAAAAGGGATGCCAACTTTTGTTGAGCACTTTCTCTGAGCCAGGTGTTATTCTAAATGTATATGTACACATATACTCATTTAATCCTAATAATAACTCCACAAGGTAGGCATGGTACTATTATTACCATTATGCCCATTTCACAGATAAGGGCCAGAAAGCTAGTCTAGACAGTTTGCCCTAGAAAGTATCATTCAGTCATCTTTGACTGCCCGGGCCCCTGGACCTTCCTCTCAGCCAACCTCCATGGGCCAGAGGCCACCTACAAGTGCCCTCCCAAATAAGTGCCTGGCCTTCCCTCCTCTCACATTGAAGAGGCAGTGGAGAAGAATGGGGTGGAGGGATCATATGCTCAGATGCCTCCTGGGCCAGACACAAAGGAGTGAATGTATTCACTAGGGCAAGATCAGATGTGTGCCCAATAAATGTTTCGTTCTCCTCTTTATTATTCTGTTAATAAAAACAGTACCACAACCGGACAAGAATGATTTTGAATGGCAACTGACACCTGGCCCCCTGGCTAGGGTACGGAAGCAGTGGTGGGGACAGGGGTGACCTGGAGAGATCCCATCCCTCATCCAGAAGAGGCACTTCTACTTAGCTCCAGCTGATCATGGCCAGGTGGGACTTTAAAGGCCCAGGGATGCCAGATAGCCAGAAATCCAGATTCTTACATGGAATCTGATGATTTTTAAATGTTAGCAATGAATCAAAAAAATTTTTTGAAAACACCATGCAGGCCAAACAAAACACACTTGCGGCCAGGTGACCTTCTGGCAAGTAACTTGACCTCTGGGGCCTGGACTCTCTAATATATAAAATAGGGGTAATACCACTGCGTATGCCATGGGGTGAGTATGAAGATTAAGTGAGGTAATATAAGTGAAATACCTGTTGGGATGATTATTATTCCTTGGGAGTTCCAGTCTTTTACCTGAGGAATATCTCTTTCTAGGTGACAGGAAAGTCTCTGTCCTTCACCTCCAGAGAGGCTCCCTGCCTTACTCAGGGAATTTAGCTCCACCCTTGCTGGCAGAAGATTCTAAGGCTATGCTTAAAACACAGCGATTGGCCAACGTGTATACATATGGGGAGGGGGACGCATTTCTTTATTTCTACCCTTTAACACAGCATACTGGGTGCTGACTGATTTACCAAGCCATTCCAGGCCTGGGGAGGGGCTGAGAAGATGTATAGAATGATTTCCTTCAGGCAGAAAGGAAGCAACTGAGGCAGGGAAGCTAGGCCATTGTTCACATGCCAGCCTACCTTCAGTTCTTTCTGCGGATACCTCAGGTTCTTAAGAAAGCTCTTGGCTGCTAAAGCTTTTACAACCTCATCTTCCTTTCAAGCTGTGACTCTCCCCCTTGGATGCAAATTAGAAACACTTGAGCAGCTTTAAAAAAATTACTGATGCCGAGGCCTGACCTTCAGAGACTCTGTGACCCCTCACACAATCTTAAGCAAAACTGTATATGGGTGTGTGTGCACATGTGCACTTTTCTGGGGACTTGGTTGGGGCCTCAGAGGGCAGTGTCCACAATGAATGGCATAAACGTGTGGGGTACTATGGGGAACAGCCATGACCTTCTCAGCCATCACACAGTATCCATCCAGGTAGACTGGCCTTCTCACCTCTGGGAGCCCCAGTTTCTTCTCCAGTCCCAAGGGGCTCAGTAATCAACACCTTCTGTGTTTCCTCAGCGGTTGTGAGGATGTACCAAACCACTAAAGCATGTACAAGAAAGGCCTTTGAAAAAGCCTAACCCACTCTCCACAGGGGAGGGCCTGTTATTACAAGGTTAAGGAGGGTGTGGGTGGAGAGGTAACAGAGGCAGCGGGAAGCAGCAGTACACGTCGAGAAAAGGCCACACATTAACAAAGCAGCTCCAAATGCAAGCAAATTAATACAGGGCCCAGCAAGAACAGAACATTCGCACCGCAGGGACAGAGCACCCATTGGAGCAGCTAGGCCTTGGCAGGGGGAAGGAAGAAGAATGGCACAGGGAGGGGAGACAGGGGCCAAGTGAGGGGGGTTTTCAGTGGTAGGGAGGCTTGCTCTGGCTAAGAGAAGAGAAGGGGTCAGCCACGGAGGGGAAGAAAATGTGGTGAGTACCCCAAGTAGGCCTGGGGAGCAGGCAGGAGCATCTGAGAGTGTCTGGTGAAGGGAAACCAGTGACGGGTACAGAATCAGTGCCCCCTTCAGGTAATAGTAGGAGGAAGGGTCCCTCCAACCTCAATACATTTGGCTTCATCCTATGGTAACTGGATCCAAGACCACAAGGCAGAGAGGGTCACCAGGGAAGCTGCTACTAACTATAGGGCCAGACCCTCCACTTCTTGCTGCTTTTTCTTTCTTCTCTGGAACAACCAGGACCCACCTGACTCAGAGGCAAGGAGTGGAGCATATGTCAATTCAGGAAGCCCTTGACACATCTTCATAGAGAAATGGTCTGGAAAGGGGGAGGGACATTGGACTAGACCAAAATCCTGGCTGGGTGGCTTAGTCAGTTGAGCATCTGACTTTGGCTCAGGTCGTGATCTTGCGGTTCGTGGGTTCAAGCCCCACATCAGGCTCACCGCTGTCAGCCTGTCAGCGCAGATCCTGCTTCAGATAGTCTGTCTCCCTCTCTCTCTGACCCTCCCCCACTTGCGCACGCGTGCTCATTCACGTGCGCGCGCTCTCTCTCAAAATAAATAGTAATGAGAAAAATATTGTATTGCCTGTATGGCTCAGGCACTGACCAGGAAGGATGAACAGCCCCTAGAACTAGAGCAGCATTCTAGAGGGCCCCTACTAGCCAGGCATTAACCCTCTGGTTGCTGGATCAGAAGGAGGTGGGGACAGTTGGAAGGCACTGCGGGGGGTGGGGGGGAGAGTTGCGGGGGGCGGGGGTGGGGAGTTGAGGCAGCAGCTGTTTAATGATCATTAAGTCACGAATGTAAAATCTGAGTAAGTGTGATAGTGGTACAGGTGTTCACTGGTAATGTCAGCCCTGATCCTGGGGCAGCTGGAATCAGTCCTGGAGGTCATAGGGGATTAACATGCAGAGAGCTACTGCTGGGGATTTGAGGGTTCCTGTCTGCAAGCTGGGGTGGGGGCAGTGAACAAATTCTCCCTTTGTCCCCCGGCCAAGGTGGGTCAGACGCTGGCTGCATTGTTGAATAGCAGTGCCTGGGTCATGCCCATAGTGACAATCCTTCATACCTGTCTAGCTTCCATGCATACGCAATGCCATGCCCAATGTTCTCGAATGAGGGCCCATTCTAGAGGAAACATCAGTCTATTTCAGTGCTATTTAGCCTAGAATCTGAGCCTGACAGAATAGGAAGGGACACTACAAATCTGCTCTCCTTCAACTTAAGGAGAAAGTGAGATCTAGAGAGGGAAAGTGTAGGGCCATACATCTAATTAGCTCCAGAGCTGGGATGAGCAGCAAGATGTCCCTGCTCCCAGCCTGGTGTATTTTCTATTGCTTTCTTTGCTATTATTCCAAGTCTTCATTATCGTCAAGGGAAGATGCCAGAATATCCTCAGGGCCAACCATACCCATAGGTAAACATGATGTGATCAAATAGGTCTCCTCAATTGCCTGTCACTGTGCCTGAAATTTCACCATCGGTGATTCTTTCCTTTGGATCTTGAAGCTTTCCAGTCTTTCTGGGGGATATAGGTGTGGGATTTGTTGACAGTCCCGGAGAGAAAGACTTTGTAAATTGGACTCAGGTTATATAGCTTGGGGAGAGCAGCAGCAGGTGGCCGGGGGGAGGGGAGGAGGGAGAAGATGCAGGCTGAGGTAGACATGGGGACTCAGGGCGAGGATCTGAATCCAGGGCCCAGGCCACCCTGAGTGGGGCAGAGGAGTATTTGATACACCCACACCCAAAGCATCCATCAGCCTGGCTTGGGTGCCCAAGGAATCATTTTCCCGGGAGACAGTACTGTAACCCGAGGGGCCTGAATCACTGGCCCACTCTGGGGAGAAGGACAGGAGAGTAAGGATAACATCAGGCTGTCTGGAGTGGCCGCGGGGGGCACTTTATTAAGAGGAGCAGCCTGGGCAAGATGGATGTGACAAGGGAATCTATGAAGACATTGAGAGGAACCTCAGCTGCAAGAGGGATGGGCTCCAAGACTGCCAAGGGAAGTTAGGTGTGGAGACTGCCTGTTTGGCGCCTACCCCCCCGGGACCTGCTGAAGGTGCCCTGGCCCAAGGCTAGGCTCCTTTCTGTTGCTGCCTCTGACTTCCATTCTGGTTTGGCTCCAGAGCTGTGCAACGCAGCCCTAGGCTTGGCTGGCCATGGTGCCCATGTTCCCTATCAGTTGTAGCACTTAATTATCAAAGGGGCTTCAGGGTGACAGTCTGGTGGGAAGGCAGGAGAGGAAGGAAAGAGGCTAGCAGGTTTGTCTGGAAAGGGTTTGCCTGGCAATACCCTGTGTTTCTTTTAAGTATGTGTTTACTTGGGGGTAGCAAGAGGTAGGGAAAAGTGCTTCTGGAACTTTGGTAATTAGCATAGTGTTATAATTTAGATTGTAGGTCTATTTGGGGTGCGGGGCTTGTTGGGGTGTGCTGAGCCAGCTGAAGACCCTCCCAGAGACTTCACTAGTTCTGTTGTAGATCTCAGCCAGCCAGGCAAAGCCAGAACCCCTAACATCCCCCCAAAGAGAGTATCCGCCACCCTCAAGGCCACCTTCTGCTGTCTGATATAAGTCCCTTGCTTCCTAAAGGGGTGTTGCTGGAGGCCTCAAGTGGTTTCCACCCAGACATGTACAGTGCCGGGTTCGGTGGGCTCTGGTGGTGGGCGGGGGGAAGGGGGGATGCTAGGGTTGCCAGGAATTAGAGACCCAGAGCCAAGACTGTCCCCTGGGACCACTCAAGTCCCCCCAAACAATATGCCTGGCTTAAGGCCAGGCCATCACTAACCTGAGTGTCATGGGCACTGCTGAGGGAAGATGATATTTCACAGAGCAGAGACTCCTGCCCAGGTGAGGATCGGTGATTCAGGGAAGATGGAATTCAGTGCAATGAATTTGGGAAAGTCAGCCAGGAATTCTTCTAAGCTTTACTTCCCAGCAGCCCCCCTCCCACCTCGGAGATGGACTAATCCCTGACATTCGTCTGGTGGCTTTATACTTTTCAAAGCTCCTTCACATCCATTTTGTCCACTGAGCCTCACAAACACCCCCATGAATTAGGGCAGGAAGGTATTATTATCCCTGTTTGACCAACAAGAAAACTGAGGCCTCAAAAGGATACATGACTCATCCAGGGTCACACAGCTATTCAGCCAAAGGGCTGGGACTTAAAATACGTTTCCTAACTTGCAGTACTGTGTGCTTTCCACCTCCCATGTGTGCGGACGCCCCTACAGAATCATGGAAGTGCCCAGCACCCAGCATGGTGCCTGGCACATGATAGATGCTAATAAATATTTGCTGAACAAATGACTGAATGGATAAGCAGGAACAAGGCAGGGGGGAATACAAACTGCTCATTTTTTAATGATCAGAATGGAAGGGCAGGAATACTCGGTTGTTTCATCATTTTGACCAGAAAGGAAGGAGTAAGAGATCTTTCCCATTTCACAGATGTCATTGTCAAGGCAGGAAGATGAAGGTAGCTCCCATAGGGAAGCCACAAAGCTTAATCTCCCCACAGGCTGCTTTCTACTCGCACTTCATACATTTTTTTAATGTTTATTTATTTTTGAGAGAGACAGAAACAGAGCGCGAGTTGGGGAGGGGCAGAGTGAGAGGGAGACACAGAATCCCAAGCAGGCTCCAGGCTCCAAGAGCTGTCAGCACAGAGCTCCAACTCACCAACCCACCAACCGTGAGATCATGACCTGAGCCGAAGTCAGACGCTTAACCCTCTGAGCCACACAGGTGTCCTTCTACTTACAGTTTAAAGAGGAATGAGTGGTGTGGACCCTCACTCCAGGACCAGGAAGGAGTCAGATCAGCCCTATAGGAAGATCACCCTCCCCACCCTGTCCCTGTGAGCCTCTTCTCTCCCCGTGTCCCCGCCAGAGGCTCCCTGAGGTTCTGCTGTGGGAGGGGTCTCTGAGCTCCTTTAGGGCCTCTGCACCTCCCCCCACTTTGATCCTTCTAGCATAACGCAGACAGACCTCACAGGCTCGGTGCCTGCCTCCTGTATGGCACCTGGACCAAGACTAATTTTCTGTACCTTCTTGTGTGTCCCACAAGGCCTGGCACATAGTAGGTGAATGGTCTGGGGTAAAGAGGGATGGCCACTCCATGGCACTAGGCACTGCAGTCAGTATCCAGCCTCCTGAGGTCCCCATCTCCACCCTCATCAGCAAACTGGCCTGGAGTTGCCACTCGTCCCCAGTGCTGTCAGAGAAATGGGGACACGGGAGGTGGAGACGCGGGTATTCAAATGTTGCTTTGCAGCAGCACGAAGTGGCTCCTGAGGCTGGCAGCAGCGGAATCTGAGATCCCACTGGGGTCGAAGCCGGGCCCCACCACTTACTGCTTAGCCCGCGTATCTGGGATGATTTGCTTTGCTCCCCTGGACGTCGGTTTTAATTTCTGTCAGCTGGGGAGGATGCTGGGGTGAGAGAATGGATGTGAAGCCCGGGGACCGGCACCGAGCGCTCGCTGGATTATCCGCACGGCCCCTCCCTGGCTCCCCCGCGGGGCCCGGCCAGGGGGGACGGGAGGCGGGGGCTCCTCCGCGGCGGACTGTGGGGCGGGCGCGAGGCAGCAGACGCCGTGTTTACCAGCGGCCTCGCTAGTTCGCCACCTCAGCCGCGGCTCTGGGGCCGAGCCAGTCGCCTCCTTTTTTAAGATTCTGGTCACAGCAGGGGCTGGGTTTCTAAGGCAGTCGTGATCTTTCTCTTTCTACAGACACCGCTGTCGCTCTGGTCGGCGCGGGGCACAGCCGGGGGCAGCGCGAGGGGGAGACGGCGACGGGGTTCCCGGGGCCGGGCAGCAGCCCAGCCCCGGCCTGGAGAGGGCTCCGACAGTAAGTACGGCGCTCCGAGCGGCCGGGGGTCGGGCTCGCCTGGGAGGAGGCCAGAAAGCGGGGCACCTGGCCGCCGAGGCTGGAGTCTGGGGGATTTGGGAGGTCGGCAGCCGAGCGCCTGCCCCGCGCCCCCCCGGACCCCCGCTGCCGACCCCTCCGAGTGACTCCGGGCGGTGCGGGCACGGGCCCCTGGGCCTGGGCGCGCGCCCCCTCGGCGCAGTCGGTGGACGGAGTTGGCGCGTCGGGAGCCGACCTCCGTCCGCCCGGCCGGGAGCCCCGAGCCCCCAAGGAGCCATTCCGGGCGTCGGGCCGCCGCGGCCCCCTTCGCCGCACCGCCCGCGAGGGAACTGGAAGATGAGATGCGCGGGGTTGAGGGTTTGGACGCCGTGGAAAAGTGGCGGCGTGAGCGGGAAGTTTTCCGCTGGAGCGGGGGGAGCGAGGAGGGAGAGCAGGAGCAGGGAGAGCGGGAAGCCGGGAGGCAGTCGTTGGCGAGGGCAGACAGAGGTGACCCCTCCTGGGGCCCAGGCCCTGCCCTCCCCGCCGCCCGCTACGCCCATCCCCCACACCCTGGGCGAGGAGCCCCAGCTCCCGGGCTTCGAGACGCCTGCACCCCCTCGCACACACCCCCACCCCGGGCCCCAGCTTCCCCAGGGCCCAGCCGCCCTGGCTGGCCTGCCCTGCTGCCCTGGAATGGTCTCAGCGTTCACGCAGCATCGCGGGACTTAGAAACAAGACCACCCTATCAGGTGGTGCATTACTTGTAGAAACCTCAGCAAATCGGGAAATGCTGGGGCATACCTGTCACTTTCTTTTCCTGAGCTGTGTAAAATTCAAGGGCGGGGGGAGGGGGGGATGGCTGAGTTCATAAGTCACTTAGCCTCCTGCTCAGAAAAGACCCCCATCTCCCTTCTGCTCCTCTGCCCCCAGTCACTCTTCTTTGTTGAGAACACTGATGATCACAGTAGGCACATTGCTTTTGTGCCAAGCATTGGGCTAACAAGCTTTTAGGTAGCAGTAAGAGTCCGTGTTCAAGAAGAACAGTAGCTGGCACTCACTTGGGGCTTTCTGTGTGCCTAGCACATGTAGTATATTTAATCTTCACAACAAAGCTGTGAGGTAGATCCTCACATTAGCACCATTTTACAGATAAGGAAATTGAAGTGATGGAAACTGAGAGGTGGACAAGCCCAAGGTCCCACAGCAGGGGAGAAGCAGAGATGGGATCTCCACCCCCCCCTCCACTGTTAGCCATGAGAAATGTTGTGAGAAATTGGCTTTAATGAAGTTGTAGAATGGTTTGTTTTCCCTACAGAAAAAGTTTATTTATTCTGTAGATCGGAAGTTAGAGCCCAAGGTCCAAATGGATTTGAACCACCTTCATTACATTCTGTGGAGAAAGGCAAACCCAGTGGGCTGTAACAGGACAGTGGGTCCTGTTAGTAAGTGCCTAAATAGAACAAAGATCATAATCATTGCTAATAGCTATTATCGATGGAGCACTCACTTTGCATATTTAATCTTCACGGAGATACTTTTAAGTAGGTACTATCATGAGCCCCATTTTACAGATGAGGGAACTGAGACTCTGGAGGTTGAGTAACCTGTCACAGAATTGGGATTCCAGCCCACATCCCAGGCTGGAGCTAACCTTTGGCAGATTTGTGCAAGAGGCAGACGTTCCCCCATCACCTACCTGAGCTGGGCCCCTTGAGCTGTGCCCTCCCCAGCCAGTTGCCCAGAACTCTGCACCATTCCCTCCTTTCCTCAGCCCCTGTTTGCATGAACAAAGGGATCTTACAAGTTGTAGAAGAAAGGGCTTCCCAGAAAACATGCGGCATTCTGTGTGGATTTGGGTTTTGTTGTTGTACTAAGTGCCGTGCCTGCAACATCAAGAAGTTGTTCTGCTTTATAAATTTTATTAATTAGACAAGTGTCTGGTCTGCTGGCTTGGAATTGTTAATCCAACATTATGGCTCTATCTGAGTACCTCTGCTAGGAATTATTTTCTGAAAAGTTTTCAGAGCCTTGCTTGCAATGCTGAGCAAAGCCATCTTCCCACCTTCTGGGGAAGGAGAGGGGGCTTGTGTCTTGGCCAGGATTTCAGTAGTAGGAAATACTGCTAACGCTTGAGTAGTCTTATTGCTGTCCTACTGACAGTCAGCCCTCCTACCCCCAGGATGGTCCCTGTGGGGTGAACAGAATGTGGCCAGGTCCCAAGGGGAGGGGCTCTTCTGTGTCACATGTGGCCCTGCGGGGGGACTCCACCACTGGCCCTGGCCCTGGCCCAATAAATAGAGCTGGCTTCAGTGGGCCCTCTTCAGTATGGCCATACTAGGGCATGTGAGTTTTGTGACTTTGGTCTCCATTACTGTGGATGCATCTCAGTGCATCTGCTGGCAAGCTACCCTTCCCTTTTCTTTCTCTGTTGTGAGAGGGGGGCCTTCCATGTGTAGCTTTTGGGCAGTGCGTAGATGTATGGCTGGTAACCCCAGCGCTGGGGTGTGTCCCTAGTCATCAGTGTGGCCTCCCTGAGTGCCCCGCCACATCTCCGAGGCCACGTGAAAGGAGCCAGTAGGTAGCACAAGTCCTCTGCCCTCATTCCTGCAACCAGAAATTGAAGATTCCCTTCAGTTTTGCCTGAATTTGTTCCATTATTTCTTCTTTTCATTGCAGAGGCTTAAACACCTAGAGGTTTCCCCCGTTCCTATTATTCGTTTGCTGTCAAATTTGACATTCCTTTCCTGGAAGGTCCTTCGCCTTGACCATTTGCGGACTCCTATTCACCTTCACCACTCAGCTTAGTTGGGGGGACGGGGAGGGGCGTCTGCTGGAAGTCATGGGGGTGGTGAGGAATGGGCCCTCCTCCGGAGCTCTCATAACATCCTCTGCTGCCCCTTGTGTTTCCAAGTGACACATGGTTTTATGTTTGTTCACACACCTGGCTCCCACCTCAGACCACAGCCTCTCTGAAAGGGAGAGACGGGGCCTGTTTTATCTTCATATCGCCAGTACCCAGCACCATGTCTGGCACATAAGAGGTACTTGGTAAATTTTTGTTGCATATACGAATAAATGCATGAATGAATGCATCTAAACTCTGGTGGAGGGAGCCCGTGACTCAAGCAAGGGTCTCTGCTATTGTTCCCCTTACAAGCAAGGAGATAGGAGCGAACTAGCATCATTCTACAATCGAGTCCCAGCTCTGCAGATTTTAATCACTGAAAAAAATACAAATACACTGTAATGCCAAAACTTGAATGCTTGGGGAAGGGCTTTTATGGTTAATAGAATGTTCTGGGTAACTGAGGGTTAGGCAAAAAAGCTACACACACACACACACACACACACACACACACACACACACACGCCTTTTTTCCTTACACTTCTTGGTTCTTTCTAAAATGCCTGGGTCTGGTTTTCTACCTTAGTGAGTCAAGTCTGGGGTCCATCGTTGAATCCGTGTTGCTGAGGAGGGAGCCTGCAAGTTCTCAGGATCCCCTAGGATTCTGTCTCCCCCAAGTCTGGTTGGAGAGTAGGGTGCGATCTCCTTAGCACCCCCACCTCCACCCAGAGACAAGCCCACAGGCCCTTAGAAGTTTGCAAATTTACTGCCCTTCACCTCCAGGAAACAGACAGCACCCCCTTACCAGCTAACAACACAGGTGAGGTGCAGAGTGTTTGCGTGCTAACTCATGCTCTCTGATATAGTAACTCAGCACTTGCCCTTGCCCTTGGCTTTTATTCTTAGGTAGAGAGTTCACCAACCTCCCTCTCCCTTTTCTGATTCCATAAGAGCTTCCTTTTCTTTTTTTAATGTTTATTTATTTTTGAGAGAGAGAGAGAGAGAGAGAACACACACACACACACACACACACACACACACACACACACACGAGTGGGGGAGGGGCAGAGAGAGAGGGGGACAGAGGATCCGACTGCTGACAGCAGTGAGCCTGATGCAGGGCTCAAACTCATGAACTGTGAGATCACGACCCAAGCCAAAGTCGGATGCTCAACTGACTGAGCTACCCAGGTGCCCCAGGATTTTCCTTTTCTTTAGGAAAGACCTTATAATTTGTTCTTCTCTCTCAGCCGAAAGATGCAATCAGGCAGGAGAGAAGGGGTCTCGGCCTGAAGCTGTATTTGGCATCTCTGGACACCTCCAGACAGGGTGATATGAGTTTATCAGGCCTCTGCTCACATAGCCTCTTTTGTGGAGTTGCTCTTGGCCTGATTTCTGCACTGCCCCCACCTGGGTACTCCTGGATGGACATCTTGAAGATAGAGCACAGGGAGGAAGCCGAGGATTGCTCCTGTCTTCTCCCTCACCAAAGGTCAGCCTGGTGCCTGCTGGGCATGGTGCCTGAGCTTCAGGTTCCACCTGCATTGTGTCAGGCAAGGAGGGGGCAGATGGGCATCTAGGCAAAGCCATGGGATAGATATGCCTTTCTCTCTCCAGGAATGTCTAGACTGGCCTGCCCATCTCCTCCTAAGCTCCCCAAGGGGCCACTGGGGAGAAGACCTCTTGCCCCAGCAGAACCAGACATGAGAGAGAGGAAGAGAGAGAGTAAACCTCTCAACTTCCCGCTTCCTAGCTAACCTCTCCTGGCACCCCCCTCCCTCACTCAGGCTGTTATCTCCGTGCCCCTGCCATAGCCCCCCTGCTCCCTTCTGTCTCCAGGCCTGCTCTCAGTGCCCTCCCTCTGGACTGGCCCAAATATGGCCCCTCCTCTAGAAAACCTTCCCCTGCTGCTTCTGGAAGTCAGCAGAGGGTGGACAAGGGTGAAGTAAATAACTTCCAAGGTCCCTGCCAACTCTGAGATTCGGCTGTTTGACCAGAGTCAAGAGCTGGGGGCATCCTAGGCTGGTGGCCCAGGCTGTCAATGCCTGACAGCCTCACGGAGAGGAGGGAGACTACACAGCCAGCCAGCCGAGTAGGCCCTTGTTTGGCTTCAGGAGGCTTTGCTGGGAGCCCTGTATAGCCAGAGCCTGCCAGGCAGCCCCCAGAGGGGTGCTATTTGAGCCCTGGATCTTTGGCTGCTAGAGGCAGCTACTTGTTGGGATGTTCCCAGCAGCTCCTGCCCACACCTGCTCCCCCTATCCAGCCTCCAAGCCTTGTTTACAGTTCAGTCCTTGGCAGACTAGAGGCTAGGATCCAAGAAGAGAGAGAGATCTGGGTGGCCAGGGACCCTCTCCTGGCTTAGCATTCTGTGCCAGAGCGCTGAAACCCAGCCTGGCCTCCGAGAGATGTGTTCACTGAGGGGAAGAATTCAGGCCTGCTGCTCCCTTCCATGCCAACTCCACTTTTCCCATCATGACCATTCCCTCCCAGCTTAAAGAATTCTCTCCCCTCCCTATTTTCTCCTCTTGATCTCATTCTCTTTCCCAAGAATAATACAGCCTCTGGTCGCTGGGGGATCAACCCAGGTCAGGATGGCACCCCAGGTGTCTTCCTCAGGCTGTTTCAAATGTGCCCTTGCTCACCACGTCCCTATCTGTGAAATGGGGAGGGCCATCGTGGTGTCAGTATGGCATAACCACAGTGCCCCTTCCCAAAGAGCTTGAGCACCCCAAGTCCCATATCAGAAGGCTCTGATTGTCATGTGACCCTTTTGCAGCTGCAGGAGACTGAGGGCAGAGCTGGGAGTGGCCCAAGGGCATTTAGAGAGCAGGTGAGGCACTGGAGTGGCCCCCAAAGAGCCAATACAAGTTGGTGGCGTTGGTGGAGTTGGTGGCCATGGGTTCTCTGTTGGCCTCATCTTCCTCAAGCCTGCCCTTTGTCCTTCACTGTCTCTGAGGCCCTCCTCTTGTCTCACGTCTCTAATTCTGTGTTTTTCTCTGCCTCTTGTCATGCCCCCACCCCAGCTCTGTCTGGCCCCCTTTCCCACTCAGCTGGCTTCCCCTCAATTCCTCTCTCTCTTCCCCTCTGGCTCGATCTCTGCCTCTGCCTCCCTCGAGAAATACTTGGTGTGGTACATGGAAGGTGGGATCAGGGGTGCCCAGGGCTCTCTGGAGTGATGTGACCCCTCCTTTAAGCTTCCGTGAATATTTCCTTGCTCCTGTTCGCCCTCCCTGCCTCTGCCGGTGACAAGTGAGCAGGGGCTAAAATACAAGGATCTCCTCGCTAACTCCCACAGCTCAGTGGCAGCAGCTTCAGACCTTGTGACCCACAGTGCCATATGGCATCAGCCTCACATCTGGCACAGTCCTCACATCTGTCACTGGGCTAGCAGCCCCAGAAGGAAGGGTTTAGGAGCGTGTCTAGGCCCATTAGACAACATGTCTGAGTCTATTGGATGTGTAGCCCCTGAGGGGAGAAGTAAGGAGGATCAGGGGGGTGGCTTCCCAGAGGGTCCTCTGCAGCATCTGCTCAGAGGCATCATCTGAGCATTGGTCTTTTGTGAGGTGACTCCAGGCTTCCAGGTATTTGTGGAAGGACAGATAGCCTCTGGCTCTCTACCTTCCTCCTTGTGACCTGCTAGAATAGGTGACAGGTGTTCTCCATCCCAGCCCACTGGGGAACAGCAACTGTTTGGACAACCAGAAAATGAATCCAGACACAAGCAGGTTTTCTAGAAGATGCCTCTTCAGGCTCAGCTGAGGAGGAAGTTGCAGGGCCATGAAGAACTGGATGGTAATAGGGAGGCAGCCCTCAGAAAATAACCAGATCTAGGGTGCCTGGGTGGTTCAGTTGGTTAAGCATCTGACTTCGGCTCAGGTCATGATCTCAAGGCTCATGAGTTCGAGCCCCAGGTCGGGCTCCTCACTGGCAGCACTGAGCTCGGTTGGGATTCTCTCTCTCTCTCTCTCTCTCTCTCTCTGCACCTCCCCACTTCTGCTTTCTCTCAAATAAACTTAAAAAAAAACCGGATCTTCTACCCAGTAGGAGACTGCTAGGAGTGGGAAGGGCTATCCAAAGCCATCCTGTCCAACCTCCAGGCCTCTGGCCGTTCTGAAAGAATTATTTGTCCTTTAAAGAAACATTCTTTTCCTGAGAAGGAATAAGTGTTAGATTTCTCACCCTCATACCCCTAAAAGGACAGGAGCCATGCCAGCTTCCATTTCTTCTTAGATCGTAGCTCTCCTATACTTTTCCTTTCACTCCATTTGCTCCCCACCTTTGTATTTGGCCAGAGATGTTGAGGGGTTTCTCCCACCAGCCAGACTCCCCATCCAAAAACCTGTCTTTCACAGGCTGAGACAGAACCAGTAGGCATTTGATAATGAATTTCATGGAGTGGCCTAGGGATCATAATTTGTATGCCTCAGAATCACTCCTACCCAGGCATCCATCAATCCATTTAGAAAATATTTATTAATCACCTGCAATGTGCCAGGTACCATACTAGGTGGTAGAAACGCCATGTTGAACAAAAGGGACACAGTCAATACTCTTATGGAGTTTCTAGACAAATAATCACATAAATGAATATATATCATGATGAGACTCCTGAGGGAAATAAACAGGCTGTAGTGATGGGGATAACCAAGGCAGAGTTCTCAGGGAAGGCCTCTGGCCTCTGTGAGGAGGCGATACTTAAGTGGGGACCTGAAGGGTGAAAGATCAACCATGTGGAGAATGGGAAAAGAATTTTTCAAGCGAAAAAGGAATGCCAAGTGGGAGGGCCTTGAGGTGGTAGAGAACTTGATGTGTTCAGAAATGGAAAAAAACACCAGTGGGGCCAGATTGTACCAGGCAAGAGTAAGAATAGCTTAAGAAGGGTTTGGCAAGGAGGACAGGAGGAGATCACACAGGGTCTCTCGCAGGCCATGAAGGAAGAATTTGGATGTTATTCACTTGTAGTGGGAGACATGTGCAGGGTTTTGAGCAGGAGGAGAGCAGCAGGATCTGATTTGGACTTTGCATTATCTATACAGACCAGACTGAAGTGGGGGCAACCGTGGCCTCAGGGAGACCAGGACGGAGGCATCTGCAGCAATCCAGGGGACGGATGGTAGTCACTTGAACAGGGTGATAGCCGTGGAGATGGAGAGTGTTGGTCAGATTGAGAAGGAACAGCAACCAAGACTTACCAAGGGATTTGCTGTTGGGGGTGGGGGTGGGGGAGTGGTGGTGGAAAGGGAGGGACAGGACTCAAGAATGACTCCAAGGTTTCTGGCTTGAGTTATTAAAGAGATGATGGTACCATGTACTGAGATGAGGAAAGCTGAGAGAGGCCTAGACTGGGGGGCTTGAGTTATTAAAGAGATGATGGTGCCATGTACTGAGATGAGGAAAGCTGAGAGAGGCCTAGACTGGGCCTAGACTGAGTTCAGTTTTGGACATGTTAAGTTTGAGAACTCTGTGAGACATAAAAGCAGAGATGACAGAACAGATCGTTGGAATATAAGAATTTGGGAGCTCACAGAAGAGGTGTGAGTAGAATACAAATTTGGGATCGTGTGCATACAGGTTGTATTTAAAGCCAGGGGACTGAGGAGGGGCGCCTGTGTGGCTCAGTCAGTTAAGCATCTGACTTCGGTTCAGGTCATGATCTCGCAGTTCATGAGTTCAGGCCCCACATTGGGCTCTGTGCTGACAGCTTGGAGCCTGGAGCCTGCTTCAGATTCTGTGTCTCCCTCTCTCTCTGCCCCTCTACCGCTTGTACTCTGTCTCTCTCTCTCTCTCAAAAAAAAATAAAGATTAAAAAAAATTTTTTAAAAAGCCAGGGGACTGAGGAGACCACCTGGAAAGAGAGCAGAGAAGGGAAGGCCTGAGACTGAGTTGGGAAGAATGGCAATATCTAGTGATTCAGTAGCAGAGGAGAAGCCCACCAAAGAGACGAAGAAAAAAAAGTGGGCAGAGAGGTTGTTGGAGACTCAGGAGACCATCACAGAAGTCAAGAGAGAGTACTTCAAGGGAATGGCCAACTCTGTCCAAAGCCAGTGAGAGGTTGAGTAAGATAAAAACTGAGAGTTGACCTTGAAGGCCATTGATGACCCTAACAAGAGCAACTCTATGGAGTGATGGATGTGGAAGCCAGATTATAATGGATTGAGGAGCAAGGGGAAGATGTCAAAGTGGAGACAATATGTGTGGAAAACTCTTGAGCAGTTTTTATGTGATGGGGAGCAGGACAAAGGGACAGTGTAAGAGGACTGTGGCATGGAGGGAGGTGGTTTCAGTTTTTCCTCTTAAGGATGGGCTATTTCCATCAGCATGCTAGCATGATTCTAGAGAGGCGGAGAGATCGATGAGTTACGGAAGAGATTGAATGCCCAAAGGAGCAAAATCCTTGAGAAGATGAGAGGGGATGGTACCAGAGCATAAATGAAGAGATGTGCCATTAGTAGAAGAAAAGAAACATACTCCATTTTAATTGGAGGAGAAAAGGAATCCAGGGTACAGGTGTAGGCGGGGTGGAGTATAGACTCAGTGATGGTAAGATGAGGGAAGGAGCTCTCACTTGATGGTTTGTGTTTCTTCAATCACGTACGGACAAGGTCATCAGCCGAGGCATGTTGGGACCAATGGAGAGATGCAGAAGATTGAGAAAAGAGGAGGAATTATGAAATAATCACCTTAGAGAGTGAGAAAGTGGTGGCCAGACAGCACTGTGGGCCCACACCAGGTTTGAGACCGTGAATATAAAGTGAAAGCCTTGGACTCCACCATGTGTTTTTTTCTCCAGCTGCCTTCAGGTACTTGGATGCAGGCACAGAGAATGCATATGGTTGAGGTCATTGAGGAATGAGGTTTTGCATGGCAAGAATAGCAAAGGACAAGGAAATAAGGGAGTTAAAGGCAGGTGCAAGAGAATGGTCATAATGGTAGACCAGGAGCTCTAATTTGGACATGAAGGGAAACAAAGATAAGAAGGAGCTTCAAGGACAGTAAGAAAGTAAATACGGGAGGGGTGCCTGGGTGGCTTAGTCAGTTAAGCTCAGGTCATGATCTCGAGGGTTCATGGGTTCAAGCAGCGTGTCAGGCTCCATGCTGACAGTACAGAGCTGGCTTGGGATTCTCTGTCTCCCTCTCTCTCTGCCCCTCCCCGACTCTTGCTGTCTCTGTCTCTCTCAAAATAAATAAAGAAACTTAAGGAAAAAAAAGAAAGTAAATAGGAGAAAGGTTTCAGGAAGGCGTCTCTGAGGAGGTGACATTTAAGCTGAGACCTGAATGGAACACAAAGAATGGAAGAAGAGATTTCTAGGAAAAGGGAATCCCAAGTGGGAAGTGAATAAGTGATCATGACGCTCTAGTTATTTCTGCAGTGGGAGTCCCATGGGAGGTAAACTGCCAGGATAAATGGGATAGGAGCAAATGGCAGGTTGGCGAAGGAGACTGGGGAGGTGGTGCAGTATCTGATGACCACCCAAAGTCTAGGTGTGACGATAGAGCGAGTAACCGAGTGAAGTGGGGGAAGCAGTTGCTGAAGGCCTCCCCATAGCCATGTGCATGTTCAATTCACTAACAATGATATCAAGAGTATGCAGTGGGCACAGCCATTTGGATGGTGGTTATCAAAAAAGAAAAACAGAAAATAGTAACAAGCGTTGACAGGGATGTGGGGAAATCAGATTTTGCATTGTGGTTAAGAATGTAAAATGGTGCAAAGCACCTGGGTGGCTCAGGCATCTGACTCTTGATCTTGGCTCAGGTCATGACTTCATGGTTTGTGAGTTCAAGCCCCACATTGGGCTGTGCACTGGCAGCTTGGAGCCTGCTTGGGATTCTCTCCTCCCCTGCTCTCTGTCTCTCTCTCTCTCTCTCTCTCTCTCTCTCTCTCTCTCTCTCTCTCTGTCTGTGTGTGTGTGTGTGTGTGTGTCTTCAAAAATAAACATTAAAAAATCTTTTAAAAAAGAATGTAAAATGGTGCAGTCACTGTATAAAATGATAGAGCAATTCCTTTAAAAAAATTCAACATAGAATTACTATATGACCCAGCAATTCCACTTGTAGGTATATACCCAAAAGACAGGAAGGCAAGGACTCAAACAGATAACTATGCACTCATGCTCACTGGAAGCTTTATTCATAATAGCCAAAAGGTGGAAACAACCCAACTGTCCATTGACATATAAATAAGATGTACCACACACATACACATGGAGTATTATTTAAACTTTAAAAAGAAGAGAATTCCAACCCATGCTCTCATACAGATGAACTTTGAAGACATTATGCTAGGTGAGATAAGCCCATTAGAAAGGGCCAAATGTTGTAGGAGTCCACTTACATGGCTTCCTAGAATAGGCAAATCCATAGATATGGAAAGTAAAATGGTAGTTGCTAGGTTCTGATGGGGAGAGGGGAATGGGAAGTTGGTGTTTACTGGGTCCAGAGTTTCACTCTGGCATGATGAGAAAGTTCTGGAGATAGATGGTGGGGATAGTTGCACAACAATGTGATAAAATTGATGCCACTGAACTGTATGCTTAAAAATGATTAAAATGGTCAATTTCATGTTATGTATATCTTACCACAATAAAATAAGAATTGGAGTAGATGGGAAGATCACATGTGACCAGGAACCAAAGTCCTCAGTGAATGTGGGGGGACTACTCAGGAAGTTGTAGATAGCAATGGCGGGACAGAAAGGGTGGTAGGGGTGGGTGGCAGGCGTGTTCCTCAAAGGAGCAGGATTTTTTGCAAAAGGAAAGAGGAGTAGTGGCTCGAAGGTGGCATTGGCAAGCACGGAGAACACCTACCCCACGTGCAGGTCTTGAAGGTCTTGAGTTTTGAGCATGAAAAAAAAAACCAACTTCCATTTGAGAGGGCTGGTGGGCAAGTGATGTCCTCAAGGAATAAATCAGACCTTCGTTGGGAGAGGAGGTGAAGGGTACTTTCAGAGAAGAAATTGTCAACATCGGAGAATTTGCTGTGCTCCAGAGGGCAAAATGGAAGGGTTGGAAGGGACAAGAGTGGCATTAGTGTACAAATAGACCACTGTGGGGAGGAGAGTCTGGGTTCTGAGGGGTTACCAGAGGTGAGTGGACATCTTTCTGGTGATGACTGAAATTAACAGGCACATGGGGCCTTATGAGCTGAGTCTCCCTTAGGGGAGGGTGGACTCAGAGGTGTATGGGAAGTCAGTTCTGAGGACTGGGTCTCACAATGTGTCCCCTCTGATGAGGTGACTCAAGGGAGGCTGCTTTGACAAGACAACACAGGGACGCATCTCCATTCACTTGCATAGAAGCAGTCTGCTGAAGCCTCCCACCCCGTCTCCTCGTTGCCTGCTGGGCATCTGCTCAGTCCACAGGTTCTTGGCAGAAATGGTGTAGGAGGGGCACCTGGGTGGGTCAGTAGGTTGAGCGTCAGACTGTTGATTTCGGCTCAGGTCATGAACTCAAGTTTCATGGGTTTGAGCCCCCGTGTCAAATCCCACATCCCTGTTTGGGATTCTCTCTCTCCCTGTCTCTCTGACCCTTACCCACATGCATGTGCATGCTCTCTCTCTCTCTCAAAATAAATAAATAAACTTAAAAAAAAGAAAAGAAAAACGATGTAGGAAGATTAGCCCTGGAGTCCCACAGACGTGGGTTAACATTATGGTCCCACCACAGTGTGTACAGGTATATGTCCTGGAACAAGTTGCTTAATCTCTCCTCCTAAATCTCAGTTTCCTTGTCTGTAAAGTGGCAGTAATACTGCCTCCTTAGAGGTTGTTGGACAGTGCCTGGTGCATAGTGAGTCCTCAGTAAATGGCGGCTGTTGTTTTCTGCACTGTCCGCTCTTTCTTCGTGTTCCTCGCCTTAGTCCCAGATGTCTCGCGTACTCAGGCTGTCCTTCTGCTGACCAAACTCTTCAGTAGGGCTAAGTAGTGCCTAATCTATCCAGATCTTTCTCTCCTTTTCCCTAATGCAACCTTACTTGTCTTACTTCATATCCATTTAGAGCCTTCCCTATTTTCTTCTGGGATAAATTGGATTCAGCCAGTGAGTCCTTTGTTGGCATGACTTTATGTGTCCTTTTTCCAAGAAAGCATTTGTATTCTAACTGGGGCCTTCAATGACATAACCCAATGGAATAAAAGCACCTCAGTCCTCCCTCCTGATTGTGGCCTTCCCATTGTCTGAGAATAGTGATCTTTAAGATCCCTGTTTCTCCAAGTGTGGTCTGCGGACCGACAGCATGGGCACCACCCTGGAATTTGCTAGAATCTCAGACCCTACTCCAGACCTACTGCATCAGAATCATTCTAGCAATGCCCCTAGGTGATTCGTATGCACATTCGAATTTGAGCAGCATTGCTGGAGTAAGAAGCAGCTAGCCAAAGCAAGGGCTCCTTTATAAGAAGAGTTTGTGTCCAAGCTCCTTACAAGAGGACTCCCAGAACAGCTGCTTCAGAGCCCCAGGGATGGGGCTCCCATCCCCAACACCAGGAATAGATGGCATCTCCTGGGGGCCCAGCTGCCATGCTGGATCTCTGGAGCGTCTGGGAGAGTCAGGCTCCTGTGATTGGAATCAGACAGCTAATTGGCCCCACAAGGCTCCAAATCCTGCCAGTTGTGAGGGGAGGGACAAGACTCCCCAAGGAGCCAACCAAACATAAAGAAAAGGGAGCTAAAGGCAAGGAGGGATGGAGAACTAAAAGCTGATGCCTGGGAATCTAGCTGTTACATTTCTATCTTCCTGCCCAGAAGTGTCAGGGAAAGAGCATTAGCTCAGAATCAATCCATCTTCTCAGTTCTCTTGTCCTTTAGCCACGTCCTGCCTAGCAACAGTTGACAGTAGGAACTCCAGCTACCAGTCTCTCTCTGGATGGCAGGAGGGATCTGTTTAGCCCACAGAGGAACTGGTGTCAGGGCGTCCACAGAGAGCCAAGTCAGCTGATAGTTGGACCAGGAAAAGAGCTGCCTGGGAAATGAGGGGACAGAGTCCATCGTGGGGTGGCCTCTTGCCGGCAAGAAGTTGCTGGGGGAAGGGCCTGGGTTTGGTGTGAAGCTGGTGAAGTTTATCTGCAGCTCCCTTCCCCTTGCTCCTCCGGCCACCCCGAAAGAGGCTACCAGTAATATCACCACCTCTACATCTGCATGATGCGTTTAACCTTCCAAAGTGCTTCTGTAGCCATTATCTCATTTCATTCTCCCAGCAACGCTGAGTGAACAGGATCAGAGACATGTTAATTAGGACGTGGGCAGGCCTTCCAGACTCAACCAGGACATGGGGTGCTGCTGGCCACGGGCTTGGGCCAGCCCTGTGGTGAAGACTGAACAGGGAGAGGGTCCAGAACCCTGAGTGGCTGTGGGTGGGGGTGCCAGGATTGTGGGCCCCCTCCGAGAGATTTGGTTCCAGCTGGGCTGCTAATGTGCTTAGCCTCCATGGGTCACTTAGCCTGGAGGCTGGGAAGGAGGAGGAGCAGTCACCAAGCCTATTTGGCAGGATAGTTAGAGACTGGGAGGAGATAATGGATGTGAAAGCACCTTTTCTCAGATGAGGTAATGGGTGTAAAAATGAAAAGAACCACTTGACTATAAAGTGTCGTTATTGTTAGGCAGAAGAGAAAGGCGAGGCTTTTACCCAGGTCACTGGAGTGGGTGCAGGGACACGTTTAGAGGCCTTGGGCACAAAGGGATCAGAATAAAGGCATTGCATGTGCAGGGGCAAACAACAGAACATAGCAGGTCCCAGAAACAAAGCTGGGGCGGGGGAGGGCCACAAGCTCTGGCTGCTTCATCATTTTGCCCAGGGTTGCCCTGTTCGAGGGACCAAAACCCAAACATCTTTCAAAGGTAAATTGCCTTTTTCCCCCCAGGAGGGAAGTCACGTGCTCCGTGGACAGCTGAGCTCCCCTCTTCTGTCACTGGTTGCCTGCATTGTCACTCCCAAGTCTCCAGGCACTTAGCAAATTTCAGAGAGACTGAGCTCTAGTCACTGAAAGATGCAAACCCCAGGAGGGAAGGGACAACTTCCATTTGCATTGTAAAATGGCCTTCTGGGCTGTTAACGGAGGTGTGTCTTCCCTGACCAGAGACACTTGGGAAGGCGCAGGTGAGGAAAGGGCTGCTTGCAGATTCAGGGGAGGATCTAGTTAGGGACAGTTAGCTCAGCTCAGTTAGGGACAGGCCGGGGACGAATGTGTTTTAGACATACCCAGAGACACTTCTGCGGCTGTAGGAGAAGCCGTTGGGTTCCTTGGGGAAACATGGAGGCGCCTGTGGACAGAGCTCAGCATCTTGTCTCCCTTCCCATCACTGCCCTTTCCTGGCCATCCAGCACACTTCCTGCCTCCTCCATGGGGCTCTCTGTGGCTTCTCTACCCCCTTCTCTGAACACACAAGTTAGACCTTAATTATGGACTTTCTATGGTATTCTCAGTTACCACTCTAATTGTTCAGAGTTCATCTCTCTTTCCTCCCCACGCTAGATTGGAAGCTCTTTGAGGGCAGAAGAGACCTGTAACTCCTGTGTCCCTCGAAGCTCTGAGTAGGCACTCAATAAATACTTGTTGATGGATTCACATGAGTCAAAACAATAAAGCAAAAACACTTGTGTCACAAAAGGCTCTTAGCTTATTGGTTCCTCTGGTTCCAGGAGTGTTTATCTGCATCATTATTGGCTGTGCCTCTGGCCCAATGGGAGACTAAAGTATGCCCAGATTCAGAAAAAGAAAAAGGTAGCAAAACTGAGGCTGCAGTAGCCAGGGGGCCCTGAGCTCAGGACAGTGTACCGAGCACTTCCACTTGTGCCTGGATCTTTCTGGCAAGTGTCCCTGCTCCCCACCCCACAGGCTGCACAGCCCCATAGGCTCTCATCCTCTGGCCTGCCCTAGCTGTTGTTCATGTCAGAAATGAGCTGGTGTCACCCCTAAGAAGAAGCTCATTCAGTGCCAACGAGATTGGAGACAGGAAGCAAAGGGCTCATTTCGGAAGCAGCCCCGGGGGTGAGGCAAGATGGTAGCCACAGAAAGATGTTCTCTGGCTCCCTTCAAGGCCGAGCTCCTGCCTGCCACCAGGGGCAGAAATGAGAGAGGTACCAGCCTGAGGCCACCCTCATCAAGGCCCTGTCCTTCAGGGATGCCTATCTAGGATACCGGCCAGCCATGTTCCAGCTTCTGAATGACTTTCCATTGAAAAATGACCACTTGTCTTACCAGCAGGAGAGGGAAGGAGCCAGTTTCTGAATTTACCTTCAGGGGGCCTGACCTCATCCTGACCAGCCCCTTCTGCCTCCATAAGGGGTACCCCGACAGACACACCCCAAGCCAGCTTGGGTGCAGCCAGTGTTGATGTGACTGGACTTAAGTAAGCCATGGTCTGTCTTCCTTCCTGAGTTCTTCTATGAGAGAGACAAAGGTCCCAAGTCTGTGAATTTTCCTTTTGTGCAATTACTCAAAATCTCCCACCCCCTGATAAATAGTCCTCAAGTCTCATTATTGAATTTGTGTCCTGATAAACAACCAACTCACTTGAAACCATTTGCAACTGAGGAATTTGGTATTCCTAGCCTGCCAACAATCCCCCTCATGGTGTCAGAACCTCCCACTTCTTTTACAAACCTTATACTAGTTTGATTAATTGTCTCTTGCCCTTCTGTGTCTTGTTCAGAAGGGCCCTGCCGGGAATCTGAATTTTTGAGCATACACACAGTGGGACTAGTGAACTCAATCCCATTTGTTAGACCAGAAAGCCTGGGGGCTGAGCGGTGCCTAGGCAGGGAGGTAAGGTTTTGAGTCTCTTGACTCTGTTGTCTTCTATTCCACCTCCACCTGCCCTGCGTGTTGGCCATCCTTCCCCTTTTTACCTCCTTCCCTGCACCTGGCACCTAGTGCCCTCTCACAAGCTCCATGGTCCCCATGCCCTCACCCCTCAGGGCTCTTCACTCGAAGACTGTGCTCAGAACCATCTTTGCTTGCAGTCCACCTCACCCTGGCCCTTGCTGTAGAACCTTCCTGAAGTCCTTGTGAAATTTTCCTAAACTTCAACGACTTCATTTGTGGGCATCGGGAGAGCCATCTGCAGTCTCTCACAGGTATTGGGGCGGCGATTTTTCTTCTCCCGGCTCATTGGGGTTCAGGTCCTCTGGCAGCCACAATACACAGCTCCCCTGCTTGCCCATAGGAGCCATTTTCCAGTTGTCCCATTAACTGAAATAAGTTGGCATTACGTACAATTGTGTACAGTGATGGTCCTCAGCATTAGCTCATTTGTTTGTGTATGCCATCTAAATAGTTTATTCTTATATATGGTCTAAGGGATATTAAAGTTTATAATTGCACAAGGACTTCATGAAGGTGTATTCTGAAATGACTTTGCCTCCCTTCCCCACTTACTTGCCTGTTTGGTGGTCCCTTCCTCAAGGTTTTGGTTTCCCTTAGGGAGTTACTAGCCAACTTAGTGGGCAATGCTAGTTAACTTTCATAATAACATATTTGCATTTACGCTCCTTCTAGAGAGTCCCCATACGTTGGAGGAAAGGGCTGAATCTAATGTCAAGTTCTTGGCAACAGCTTTTTTCTGTGGGCTCTGGCCCTGTAGACAGTGGCTTTTCCTTTCTAGACGTATCTTTCTTCAGCCTGAGATATGAGGCCGCCATTGCCTCTGCTGGTTCCAGAGGACGCAGGAAGCTAAATGTGTGAACTCTCAGGTGCCATGGCCAGCACCCTAACCAGTGTCCCTCCCAGCTGGCTCTGAGGCTTAGTCGCCTTTGCATCTTGTTTTGCTCCCATCTTCCCCTTCCCTCAGTCATGTGATGCAGGAAGAGAGCGCAAATGATATGGAATGTGAGCAGCTGCCAGCAGAGACACTGCGACAAGTGACCATTCACCGAGACCCTATATATGGCTTTGGCTTCGTGGCTGGCAGTGAGCGGCCTGTGGTGGTGCGGTCTGTGAGGCCAGGTAGGTGTTCTTCAGAGTGTCCCCCTGGCCCTGGATCCTATCCCCCAGCACCCACTCATCTTCCCAAAGAACAGAGCTCCCCAGCTCACTGTTGTATTCCCCAGGAATTCACAAAGAGTGGGCAAAGGCTTGCCAACTAATAACCGTGTGAGGGAGCTGGGCTTTGAGAATGATTGACGCAAGCCATGGAGGCTGTCTGGGGCCTAGACAGAGGCCACAGTTTATGGTTTAGTAGGGTAGGACCTCATTCTTAATAAAGCCTCCCTTTGCATAGAACCTTCGTAAAAGAGCCAGACTGCCTTTGGATGAGAAATACCTATTCAAGTGAATTCAACAAGTATTTATAAATTGCCTACTCTAAGCACAGCAAGACTATAGGGAAAGTATAGGACACAGTTCATGTCCCCAAGAATCTAGCCATCAGGCTGTGGAGACTGCTACACAGTCATGAAAAAGGTCAGCCCTTGAAGACTGGAATCAGGATACAGGCCATAGGTGGGAGAGGAGGGGAGAGGAGAGCGAAATCTCCAAATACCACAGTGGCAGTAACAGCAGCCACCATTGATTAAGAACCCATTTTGTGCCTTCATCATCTTGCTTAATCCTCACAGCCAAGCCTGCAAGGTAAGTAGTCATTCCCATTTTGCAAATGAGGAAACTGAGGCATAGAGGAAAGGAAATGACCTGTCCAGGGGCACTCGCGGAGGAAACAGCAGAGTCAGGACTTGACCCTGGGCCTGTCTGATGCCACACGGGAGAAGCAGGGCTTGAATGGGACCATATGGGGCAGAACACGGGAAAGCCCCACCTGAACTGTGGAATCCTGCCATCATGAATGAGATGGGAAATGGCCCAAGCACTGTTTTGTTCCACATCTGCTAGGCATTGACAGAAAAGACAGACAGAAAAAAGCTTTATTCCTGGCTTGCTGGGCCTGAGGCTTTAGATGTTTACAACAGTTTCTCGCTCAGTCAAGAGGAGCAGCCGGAGTACAAACTGGTCTAGCAGAAATTTGATGAATTTTTCAATCCTCAAAGGAAAAGAAAAAGATTTTTGTAAGCTCCCTTTTCAACTAGAGGGCATAGAGAAAAAAATAAAAAATAAACAATTCAGTACAGGAGTTCGTGGCTGACCTAAGGCTCCCAAGTCAGTCATGCAGTTTGGTGGAAAGGCTTTTGAGTCTCTGATCAGAAATCAAATCTGTCCTGGGTAGGAGGAATCAGAAAAAAAAAAAAAAAAACTGAGTAACAGACCACCAGGAGCCCCTGCTTTTAACTTCAAAGGAGACAGGATTTACAGGGCCGAAGGAAGCCCCTAAGCCTAGAAAAGGCAGTCGGCTTCAAGCCGTATGAAAATGAAGAGGCAGAGTTGGAGGAGTGGAGAGAAGGAAAGCCACAGGCAGGAGCCACAGAAAGTCATGGGGTTGGCAGGCACAGTTCTCTAAAGATGTGGGCTGATTTAGAGAGCTGTTTCTGGCTCCGGTGGCTCTCACACACAGAGGACTTTTTGGTTCTGTACTTGAGATGATAAGATACAAGACAAGGAGCATCCTATAGAGAAACAATCGCTATTCAGCAAGCCAACAAACCATCCATAAGAGCAGTAGAGTTGAGTTCCATGAGGACCTCTTCCATTAAAAGGAAGGAAGGGAGGGAGGGAGGAATAAGTGGCCTCTACGAAAAGACTGGCATTTTGTCAGAAGTAGGTAGAAGGAATGA
The DNA here is from genome assembly GCF_027475565.1 of Acinonyx jubatus. NCBI lineage: Eukaryota > Metazoa > Chordata > Mammalia > Carnivora > Felidae > Acinonyx > Acinonyx jubatus. The sequence continues at coordinate 85,070,246 of NC_069389.1, forward strand.
AATGAGTTGAAGGGATCGCCCCTTTGGAGGATAATAACTCCCATTTATCGAATTCTTACCAACATCGATCAACTGTTTTTTAAGCGCTGTACATTCATCATCTCCTTCATCCTCCCAACTGTTCTTGTGATGTGTAGTCACTGTTATTTTCCCATTTTACAAATGAGGAAAGAGAGACTCACAGAGATTAAATGTCTCGCGCAAGGTCACACAGCCAGTGAATTGCAGATTTGGAATTGGAGTTCAGATTGGGCTGGCTGCACCACCCCGTTCCCTGCTCTTGAAGCCACTGTGCCATCAGGAGACTTGGCCTAGTGGGTTGAGGGCCAGTGCAGCTGGAGTGGTGAGTTTGCTCGTCGAGCCACATAGCCACCCTCAGCACACAGGCCCCATGCTCCTGAGCCATTGGGCCATGCTCAAGTGACAGAGTTGTTTTGTATGTTCATGCTTCTGGAATTTGCACAGCACACTTCTTTGTAGAGAGAGGGAACAGTTGGGATCCTGCCCTTTGCAGCAGACACAAACAAGAGTCAAGGCTGGTTTGAGAGTGGGACACATCAGTAAATATTTCTTTTGGGTTTGAGTGGGGCTGGGCCTGACTTCTCATTCCAGCTGAATCTCTGAAAAGCTTTTCTCCTTGATCTTGGCTAAACACCAGAGGCAATGCACCCTGTGGCACCTCTCTACCCCCACCCTTTACTCCAACCAAGGAGGTAGGGCCCTCAGACAAGTCTGCCTTCTTAACCTCGGCAGTAGAGATGGGAAGGAGAGAAAGCAAATTTCTGACTACCTGTGATTTAGGGTCTGTGCTTGTTCCCTTATTTACTAAAGAGCAGCATCTCTCAGAGATGAAGGAAAATAAACCCTTTGGGGGTCTTTTAGTCCATCCCCCTGTCTTCAGGCAGGTGAATGCCTAAATCATTCCAGACCAGTGAGTATGAATGTTGCTCAGGTAAGAAGATTCCTTCTCACACCTCCCTTCATCTATACCAGCGTCGGTAGCCTGGACGTCATTCCTCAGGCCTCAGCTGATCCCTCCTGGTGAAAGGGAAATCCGTGTCCCTCTTTAGAACCAGGCCAAGAAAGCACATTTATTAACCTTGTCTGAGGGCCAGGCCTGGGCTTGGGACCTTCTGGTAGCACACCACTCCCAGCCACAGGAGGTCCACGCTATACTTGTTCTTCAGTCTTCTGCCCTGTGTCTGGCACAGGCAGCAGTGGCATGAACAATAATTCTACCACCAGCCCATGCATCACATACTGTTTCCTACATACTTCAGGACTCGCTTCAGCTCCCTCAGGCACTGGCAACTCCCACCCAGACCTGCGCTTTCCCAGCAGTGGCTCCAAGCCCTCATGCCTCTCTCCTCTCCTCTGCAGGAGGCCCCTCTGAGGACAAGCTCCTGGCTGGTGACCAGATTGTGGCTATTAATGAGGAGGACGTGAGTGAAGCCCCCAGGGAGAGGTTCATAGAACTCATCAGGTAACAGGGGCCTCTTGGGCCTTGGCAGGTAGCTGAGCACTGACCCCTCCCCTGTCCCACCGGTGGAATATGGGCTCCCACAGTCCTCTGGCCCTGAGAGGGAAGCCCTTCAGGCAGAGAAGCCCTAGCCAGGGCTCCTGGCTACCCAGGACTTCAGGGGCCAGCCCTTCCAGGGCTTCAGGGTCCCTCACACTCTCTGGCGTAGCCTTCTCCAGCGATGTGAACAAAGAATAGCTTCCTGCAAGAGCTCACCTCACCTCCCTCCACCTTACCACAGCCCTCACCCAAACCCCTTGGTGTTTGATTTACTGTGCAGTGGGACAGACCAGTTGAGCAATGAGAACCAAACAACCCATTAAAAGAACATTCTGAGATAAGCCCAGTGTGAGCAAGACATTGTTTCTCACTTCTCCATGCCCTCCCCAAAGGAAAAGAAAATCTGAATCTCTGGCCGATGGATTTGGGAAGGGAACCTGGCATTGTGTATTTTGCTCACTGTGTGTGTGACCTGTTAGTGCCTTCCACAGATGGGGGCAAGTGAGAGAGAGAAAAGAGTACCAGGGGGACCACAACCATCTGTACATGGAGGTAATCATGTTGGCGTTTCCCCTTCCTCACCCCTACACGTACCATACATGCATACCATGCATACCACACCACACATGCACACACACACACACACACACACACACATACACACACACAAACCATGAACACTACATACCATATACACATACCCTACACAAACCATGCATACCACATGCCACACACACCATGCACACCACATACCATGCACACACACCATGCATAACACATACCATACACACACACCCTACACCACCATGCACACCACATATCACACACACACCCTACACAAACCATGGACTCTACATACCGCACACATACCATGCACATTATATACCACATACCACACACACAAACCATGCACACTACATACGACACACATGCTGTGCATACCACATACCACAGACACACCATACATAACACATACCACACACACAAGCCATGCCTACCACATCACACACACACACACACACACACACCAGGCACACCATGTACCACACACACAAACCATGCACACTACATACAACACACACACGGTGCATACCACATACCACACACACATCCCACACAGAAACCATGCATACCACATAACACACACACACATACACACACTGTACACACTCCCCTACCTCATACTCCCACCACATGCACACATACACACCACCCACATGCCCCCTTGCATAGATGTATTGATAAGGAATAAAAGGATAGAGGTGCTCTAAAGGATACCTTAAAGGATAAAGGCTCTAAATTGCATGGGTTGTCTTCATTTTTGGTGACCTTGGCTGTCTCCTCCCAAATGGAACCATGTGCCTCCCCCCACCTCTCTCTGTGCCTTGTGTAGTCTACTCTATGTCTGCCTCCATCTCCTTCAAGCCCTCCTGGTTTAGAATGTTTTTCATCCCACTCATCTTTCTTGTTCACCAGCGCCCCTCCCTCCCCTTCAAAGGCGGACCTAGCACTTGTATATGGGACAGCACCCTCTCACAAGCTCTGGAGGCACTTGGAATACCCCCTCCTGAAGTCCAGAGCAGGCCTTCCTTGACAGGCTCCCCTCCAGCTCATATCTTGGAATACATCTGGTCTCTAATGACATTTAGTTTGTCTCTTCTCCAAGTTCAGTTGTCCATTGCATCCCCCCCGCCCCATTCCACCCTTCACCCTCCACCACCACACCAAAATTGAGTAAGTCCTTTCAACCCCATGAGGGCATGTTGGGGTTCTTTCAACCTGGCCCTCCAGAAGTCCTTACTTTGCTTCCAATGAATATCTTTGCACCCTAGAACATGCAGCCCCATTTTGTGAAGGAGTCTAGAGCTCCTTCGGGATCAAGACAGAGCTCATTTATTTGATGACCTTGGGGGCTAGCAGATTTTTATTATTTCATTCCTTCAATGAATATTTGTTAACAAGTGTCTGCTCTGCGCCAGGCACTGTTCCAGGCACTGAATACACAGCAATGAATAAGATAAAAATCCCATTGGAGTTTACACGCTAGTGGAAGGAGATATACCTTAACAATAAACATGATAAATATGTAATTGTACAGTATGCTGGAAATTGATGAAGGTTATTGAAAAGTAGAAAGTGGATCAGGGCAAACAGGATCCGGGAGTGCTGGGCACAGGGATGCTGATGCCTGGCCAGGGGGCACCTGGGTGGCCCAGTTGGTTAAGCGTCCAACTTCCACTCAGGTCATGATCTCACAGTTTGTGGGTTCAAGCACCCTGTCGGGCTGTCTGCTGTCAGCTCAGAGCCTGGAGCCTGCTTCAGATTCTGTGTCTCCCTCTCTCTCTACCCCTCCCCCACGTGCGCTCTCTCTCTCTCTCTCTCTCTCTCTCTCTCTTTCTCAAAAATAAATAAACATTTAAAAGAATTAAAAATTAAATAGCCTTGCCAGTGAGAAGGTAAAAACTGAAGAAAGATTTTAAGGAGTGAGGGTGTCAGAGAGAAAAGAGCCAGTGCAAAGGCCCTGAGGCAGGAGTGTATCTGGTGTGTTTGGGGGACAGGGGAGAAGCCACTATAGGAAGTGGGGTAAAGAGGGGTAGAGTTGTAGCCACTGTAAGGACTTTGGCTTTGTTCCCCCATGAAATGGGGAAATGTGGCAGGGGCTGGGGCAGACTCATCACATAATCCGACTTACACTCTGCCCTACCCTGGTCAAGAGACCAATTTTTCTGTGGTGTTTTCTGGAACACAACTCCTTCCTTCTCCCCGGAGCTCCTCAGACCCTGGAGTTGATTCATCCCTGGACTCTGCCTCTCCAAGTTCCAAGTCCGTGCATGGGGAGGGGGGCTTGGCCTTTCTTGAATACCTAGAACCAAGTGGTCTTGACTCTGCTTCTTGAATACCTTTTTTCCCCAGAAACATGAAAAAGCCCAGCAAGGAGAGGGGACATTCCTTCAAGGCAAACTCTTTCCATTTCTTCCAGCTATTTTGAAGGATTATGTATTCCCGGGAGAGAATGTTCATACCTCATGGCCTGTCTGATCATTGGCATAAGGAAGAGTTTCAAATTCTTCACCCTTTTGAATATTTGCTATCTGGAGAGTCTTGGTTCCATCTGTTGCTCCCTAGCTCTTAGTTTTTGGTCCTTCAATTAAAACAAATCTGCTGAGTATGAGTCATGATAGCCAAATGACCTCCTTTGGGGTTTTCCTTTGAATTTCTCCTCTTGCTTAAATACCAAAATGCCAATAATCATGGTACATGGTTCCCGGGACTCAGACTGTGCCCTTTGAGTGCCATAATTCAGGCCTTTAGTTTTCCTTGAGAATTTTCTCTTCTACAGCTAAAATTGCTCCTAAGGTTTGGGGATTTCTACAGAGAGAATATGAGAAGGAATATAAAAAGAAGGCCTGAAAAATGAAAGCCCCAGAGATAATGGTAATACCATCTACAGATGCCTGCGTGAGCCTATATGGATGCTTTACGCCGGCCACCACAAATGATGGGAGGCAAGGCAGCCAGGCAGATACTCAGAGCGCCCTCTGGCCTAATCCATATCCCTGAATGCAGCCCAGGGGAAAATTCTGGTGTTGCTTCTTGTGCCAGATGAATACCTGGTGCATGATACACTGCTCTCCTGTTCCTTCTTCTCTCTGTAGGAGCGCTAAGGAATTCATCGTTCTTACAGTTCTGCACACTCATCAGGTGAGTGAGCCTCTTTGCCATCTGCCCTTCCTCCTGATCAAGATGAGAGAATCCCATATTGGAAAGTGACAGTGATGCGAGGGCGGGTGGAGGGACATCCCAGAATCAACATGTTGTGAGCCGGAGATTTAGGAGTGACCTGAAAGCATACCTTCTGAACATCTTATCTACTTTCACATTCAAGGCTTGAATTCTGAAAGGTCACACAGTGCTATGTTCTGCCCTGTGCCTTGTGCTTTACCTCACTTAGGCCGCTCACTGCCCCCCTGTCCCAGACAGATTTTCTCCCTCTTTTTTGGCTGTGTCCCATCAAAATTTACCTGTCCAGTGTCCAACCCCCATGAAGTCCTTGCCGATGGTGGGTGCTAGCTAGCTAGCTTCATCCATTCATCCATCCACCTACCCACCCACCCATCCATCCATCCATCCATCCATCCCCGTATTTACTAAACGGCCTACAATGTATGAGACTCAGCACTGAATGTGGGGAATTAAATATGAAGTTGGTAGAAAGTACAGTTGGACAAACAGGTTCATCTTTGTCCTGGCACAGTCACTAACTGGCTGTGTGACCTTGGGTGGGTCAGTTTCCTTTTCTGAACCTGTTTCCCCATCTACAGATTGAGGGGTTTAGACTAGAATAGTGTGTTCCAAACTCGACTGATCATAATAGTCACAGGAGTGCTTATTAAAAGTAAAAATCCCAAGCCCCTCTCCTCAAGAGTTGGATGTAGAAGGCCCAGTGTCCATTCCTAGGTTACATTCTTATAGTAATCTTAACTTAAATGCACAGACCCGGGTGTAAAACTCTTATATGCAAAACTCAGAACCTTTCTTCCACCTCCAGGCCTAGTTGTCCCTTCTCAGTCCCCCAACACTCCCCTGCCCTCCAGCACTGATATCCCACCCCAATGGCCACAGGAGAGGTCACACCTGTTGGGGTGGGGGGCATGAAATCAGGAGAGCCTTCACAGAGGAAGCTGCATCTGATATGGACCTCTAGAGATTGGGGCAGGATTCCCCCGGAAGAGACAGAGGGAAAGAGTTTCCAGAGACAACGTTTCTGTGCAAAGACAGAGATGGTGCGCAGGTGCAGAGCATGGGCTCATGTGTTGGGGACAGAGTTCAAATCAAGCTCTGGCTCTAACTGCCTCTCCCCATGGCCCCCAGCCATCTTCTGTGTCAGTGTGAACTTCACACACACACATTTATGCATGCACGTTCATATTCTCTTTCTCTCTCCCCTGCCCCATATATGCTCCCTGGCAAATAGGCCTTTCTCAATTGCCTTTCTCAATTGCAATTCTCCTGTATCTCTGGGCAGACATGTTCCACCCCTCAGTGGATGTAACTGGTAGAACCCTTCCTCCCTACCTTACTGCACAGGTACAATTGCCTAGTGGGCAGTGGGCAGTCATTCCCCACTCCCCAGTCTCCTGTCATGAAATGGCTACCAGTTCTCCCCAAAAACTATGCTTGTTGTGTTTTATCTCTCTGGTTAGGGACTCATTGTGGGTTACTTTGTTAGTCTGATCTCCTCAAATGCCATCTCCTTATAGAAGCCTTCCTTGACTACCCTTTTTAAGGTAGCATTGACCTGTGACTATCTGCTGATACTGCATAATTTTTTTCATCAGTACTAAAATATTATATTTTTTAACTCTTTATTTGGGAATAATTATAGATTCACAGGAAGTCATGAAGCCAGTACAGACATCCCTGTGTACCTTTGACCCTATTTCTCCCAAGGGTTGCATCTTACATAACTAAAGTACCATATCAAAACCGGGACATTGACACCAATACAATGTGTGTGTATGGTTCAGTGTCAGTCTGTCTGTTGGTTCATGTATCCACCAGCACAGTCAAGATACTGGACATTCCTATCACTAAAAAGACCCCTCACATTGCCCTTTTACAGCCAAACTCACCCCCCCCCCACCAACCCCAATCCCCGTCAACCACTAATCTGTTCTCCATGTCTGTAATTATATCATTTCAAAAATACTATATAGGGGTGCCTGGGTGGCTCAGTCGGTTTAGCGTCTGGCTCTTGATTTCAACTAAGGTCATGATCTCACAGTCATAAGATCAAGTCTCGCGTCGGGCTCTGCACTGGGTGTGGAGCCTGCTTAAGATCCTCTTTCTCTCTCTCTCTCTGTCTCTGTCTCTCCCTCTCTCTCTCTCTCTCTCTCTCTCTCTCTGCCCCTCTGCCCCTCTGCCCCTCTCCCCCACTCACACTCTCCTCTCTAAAATAAAATGAAAATTAAAAATGTTATATAAGTGGGATAATATAGTATGTAATCATTGGGATTGGCTTTTTTAACTCAGCACAATGCCCTTGAGATTCATCCAAATTGTTGCCAGTGTCAGTAGTGTGTTCCTTTTTATTGCTGAGTAGTAGTCCATGGTGTGGATGTCCCACAGATTGTTTAGTCCTCCATCCAATGAAGGACATCTGGGCTATTTCCAGTTTGCAGCTAATACTAATAAAGCTGCTATAAACATCCGTGTACAGGTTTTTTTGTGAGCATAAGTTTTTATTTCTCTGGGATAGATGCCCAAAAGTGTGACTGCTGGGTTGATACATTAAGTGTATGTTTGTTAGTAAGCTGCCAAACTATTTTCTGGAGTGGCTGTACCATTTTACATTCCCATTAAATATCATATATATATATGTGTGTGTGTGTGTGTGTGTGTGTGTGTGTGTGTGTGTATGTATATATATGTATGAGATATATATCTTGTTAGAATGTCGGCTATGATATATATATATATGTGTGTGTGTGTATGTATATATATGTATGAGATATATATCTTGTTAGAATGTCGGCTCCTCAAGGATAGGGACTGTGTTTTGTTCACTGCCATATCCCCCAGCACCCGGAACCTGCCAAAGAAGGAATAAGGGAAACCCAGCTTCCAGCCATCACAGCAGCCTAAACTAAACTCAAGTGTCCAACCTTTGGTGCCGAATGAAGAGCCTAACACTCCCTCCACCTCTGTTCCATCTCTCATCCCAGTGCTCCTAACACCCCTTTGCCCTCTAGATCTCATGTCCCCACTGTCCTATCCCATGGCCTCTTTGCTATGACCAGGCTGCTTTCCTTCTCCTCCTGGTACATATCTTAGTTCTTACTACCCTGCAGGCTTCTGTCCTCGTACTAGTCCACACCTCTTCTAGTACATGTCTGTTTCCTTTAAGACCTTGCTTGAGACCTTTCCAAACACCTTTGCCTTACTAACCTCAATAAGAGTCTCATTTGTTCATCCATTCAGCAAGCATTTATTGAATGTCTACTGTTCCAGGTGCTCTTCTAAACTGGGAACATAGCAGTACATGGGAGAAACGTGGTTCCTACCCTCATAGAGCTTACACTCTAGTATTGGCCTCGTGCTTTCTAAACCCTTGGAGCAGAGACATGAGCACGTACACACAGGGGTGATAGTCAAAACAATTAACCTGTACAGTAGGAGCCATTCGATCAGAATGTAAGCCAGCCAGAGTCTTGGAGACCTCCTACTGTGCCAGGCATTAACTGTTCAGTTGACCATTTGTAAAGAGGTCCCAGGGGAGAGGTCAGGTGGCACCCAGGAAGCTTAGGGCAGTGGCTACTTACCAATCAGTGTGAAAGAAACCCTGAATATTTTACAACAGGTATGGCCATACCAGTGTATCCCAACTGAAGGTCAGCCTTACGTATGTGTACAATCAACCCTCATTATTTGCAGATTCTGTATCTGCAAATTCACCTACTCCTTCTAATGTATTTGTAACCCTAGAATCAATACCCACGGTGCTTTCCTGGTCATTTGCAGACGTGTGAAGAACATGAAAACATTTGAGTCTCCCAATGTACACATTTCCAGTTGAGGTCAAATAAGGCAACGCACTGCCATCTTGTTTCAGCTGTCACACAGAGGTATCCAGAATATAGAGATGGCAGGGAGCAGTGCAGTGTAGTGCAAGAAGCTCAGTCTGTAGAACAGTTGGATGGGATTTGAATCCTAACTCTGGCACCTGTTAGTGGGGCGGCCTCAGGCAAGTCACTTAACACTTCAGAACCTCATTTTCTCCTAGTGAAATAAAGAAAATAGAAGCTACCAGGATGAGTTGTTTTTAGAATTATAAATCATAATCTATGTGAGGTACACACACACACACACACACACACACACACACACACACACACACATGCATATTTCCCCTAAGGAGCAACTGTTCAGTATTCATTAGTTCAGTGTTCGAGGTGAGTTTATAAAACGTAACTACCATGAGTCACAAAAATGGACTGAGAAAGAGAATCTTTTCTCTCAAGTTATAATGAAAGTTTATTGACAACTCCCAGCATATGTTCAGCGTGGTAGCCCTGCATCACAGAACATAGTACTGAGTCCACAGTACTCAACGTCTTATGGTTGCATGGAGACTGCCGCCTCTTACCAAACTCTCATCTTGTTCAAGCTTGATTCCCACTTCTTCTAGGAGACGGTTTCCCAGTAGGTCCAGCATGTGGCCCAGGAATCTTTATACCTCTAAGGCTCTTCCAACTTGTACATTCCTTGGCTGATAAGGGTGGTTCTTGACCCTGGCTATACATTAGAACCACCTGAGAGGCTTTTAAAACTATTGATGCTCAGCTTGTAGCTCTTACCAATTGAATTAGAAGCTTTGGGGATGGGACCCAGGTTTTTGTCTTTTGAAAAGGCTTCTGAAATGATTCTTATGTAGCCAAGGTACATATCAAGAACTACTGATGTAATATGAACTCTTTCAGATGACATTTTTCTTTTAATGAAGTGACTTTTATGATGGCAGACCATGGGGGTATTTGAGGGGAGTGGTCACAGCAGTCCATTCCCAGGGCCCCTCAAACCATACTGCATTAGATAGCCACTTATTAAGCCTATATGTATTTAAGGGTGTTCCTTAATCTTCAAGTGACCAACTATCCCCATGATTGACTAAATATGTATTAATTTTGGTACCCTTAGACCTTGGCACATGGTGTGTCCTCAATAAATATTTTAAAAGTACTTTGTTGTGACCTAGATAAAGAAAGTAGACAGTCCCTTCAAATGAAACTCTAGTGTTATGGTACTGAAGACTTCCCTGTACCCAACAAGCCAGGATCCCGTTTCTTGGGGCCACATGCCCAGAAAAAAAGGCCAAAATAATGGGCACCTACTGCAGAAGAACTGGTTTTCCACAGAGCTTCTTGAGGTATAATGCTTAGCAGATGGTAGGTCCTCAAACCATATTTGCTAAAATTGATGAACTAATTCATTATGAACCTTAGCAGTCAACTACTAGCTCTTATTCTGTGCCTACTCTATGCTTGGTGCTAGGAGTAGACATAGTAATATAAAATGCCATCTCTTCTTTTACAACCTGGCTGAGGAGGTGAACGCTGGCAGTATGGATTACCAAGGAGTACTATAGGAAATCCAGGGAGGGGACTGGAGGAATCGGGGAAGAATTCAAGACCAAGACAGAATTTGAGCTGGGCTTTAGAGATGGCATTTAGCTAAGCAGGGGGGATGCTAAAGGGCAGGCAAAAGTGGGAAACAGCACAATGTGCCCAGGGAACTGGGGGCAGAACCACCTGACAAGGCCATCGATGGGGAATAAGGGTCATGTGTGGCTTGCAGGGGGCTTTGGAAGCCAGAGAAAGGCCATGTTCACCTCCAGGCACCAAGTGCAGGAAGGAAGACCCTGGGTCCCTTATCAGTAGTCAAGTGAAACCAGTATGGCCCTCCATTGTCCCAGACTCCCACAGTGCTATGGGAAGTGCTTCTAAGTGGGCTCAGGTGAAAGGAGCCAATGAGCCAGCAGAAAGGAGAATCGGGAGGCTGTCAGACCTTCGGGAACCTCTCAAAATCAAAGTAGGGCCCTATCGTACACCAAGATGTTGGGCCATATACCTGACTTTGAACACAACCCTGAAATCTGTATTAATAGAGCCACCAAATTAAAACATAGTCAAAGTGTCACCAGCTGCTGAATGAAGTCCTGGGGGAGAGGCAGACTCTCTCCTCTATTGCTTATTCCACCGAGCTGCTGGCTCCATATTTGCTTCGAGGGGCTTCACAGTGGCCCCGGAGGTGCTTAGTAATTCCAGTCCCATGTTTCAAGCCAAAATTCATTTTAACCAGCAAGGGTGCCTGTTGCAAAATGAGACTTCCAACTGCTTGAAGGAAAAATGGGATCAGTGAAGAGCTCAGATGTCCCAGCTTTAAGGTACTCAATTAATCTATGCTTAATGGGTTAGGACATTTTCAACAATATAAATTCTGTGCCTTATGTTCCTAGAGATTCCGACTTTTTAAGTCTGGTGTGGGCCTAGAAATCTGTGGTTTAGCAAGCACTCCCCAGTGATTCTTATCATCAGGAAAGTTTTAGAAACAGTGGGTGAGTGCATGCTAATGAGTTAGCGCAGGAGTCAGCAAACTTTCTGTAAAGGGCTGTATAGTAAATATTGTAACTTTGTAGACCATACATGATAGTTGCAAAAGCAACCACAGACAGTAATACATAAGTGAAGATCACAGCTGTATTCCAATAAAGTTTTATTTACAAAAACAGGTGGTGGGCAGGATTTGGCCCATGCAGGCTGTAGTCTGCTGACCCCTGAATTATGTTCATTACTCCTCCCTGGTACCACATTGGCATTTTGATCAGGGCCTTCCCAATTCTCAATATTTTCTTAAGTTTTTATTTATTTATTTTGAGAGAGAGGGAGAGAGCCAGCAGGGGAGGGACAGAGAGGGAGAGAGAATCCCAAGTAGGCTCCACACTGTCAGCACAGAGCCCAATGTGGGGCTCATACTCACAAACCATGAGATCATGACCTGGGCCGAAATCAAGAGTTGGACGCCCAACCAACTGAGCCACCTAGGCACCCCCCTAACTCTTAATATTTAAATTCAAAGGAGTGACCCTAGCATTAAGAGCCTCAGTCCCCGTAGCTGAGCTTCGAAGATGCTTTGGAGCAGGGAGACCTTTGAGAGCACCTGCAAGGTGTATCACACTGCAAGGCAGACATCACCTGTGTTGAAGCATAAGGCTAGCTATGACTCCGTGACGTGTAGCAGAGCCCAGCTGGCAATGAGTGAGTCACCATCAGTGATCAAGGCTGAAGACTGAGAATAGGATGGATTCTTAGAGACTGACAGGACAAGGGTCAATAAGGAATGAGGCACGAACAAGCTGAAAATAGCTCTACCACGGACACCGGAAATGATTATAATCCCTGAAAATAATGGGCCATTCCACTTCCTCCTTCATGATTTTGCTCCTATAAATATATAAGTCCTTTGTTTATAGTGGTATCTGTAGGACAGGATCCAATCTGGGACTTTTGGTAAGGACCTCAAGGAGTCATTCCCTCACCATAGGTGAAGACACAGAAGGGTACCAGTTGCGGTTCTTCATATGCTCAAAGGTCAAACCAGAGCCACTGGATGAAAGATCCTGCAGTAGCTCTGGAAAACAGTGTGGAGGTTCCTCAAAAAACTAAAAATAGAACTACCCTATGACCCAGCAATTGCACTACTAGGAGTTTACCCCAGGGATACAGGAGTGCTGATGCATAGGAGCACGTGTACCCCAATGTTTAGAGCAGCACTTTCAACAATAGCCAAATTATGGAAAGAGCCTAAATGTCCATCAGCTGATGAATGGTTAAACAAATTGTGGTTTATATATACAGTGGAATACTACTTGGCAACGAGAAAGAATGAAATCATGCCATTTGCAGCAATGTGGATGGAACTGGAAGGTATGCTGAGTGAAATAAGTCAGAGAAGGACAGCTATCATATGTTTTCACTCGTATGTGGATCTTGACAAACATAACAGAAGACCATGGGGGAAGGGAAAGGGAAAAAATAGTTACAGAGAGGGAGGTAGGCAAACCACAAGAGACTCTTAAATACAGAGAACAAACTGAGGGTGTATGGTGGGGGTGGAGGAGAGGGGAAAATGGGTGAATGGCATTGAGGAAGGCACTTGTTGGGCTGGGTGTTGTATGTAACCCAATTTGACAATAAATTATATTCATTAAAAAAAAGGAAAGGATACCCAGCTTCAGCTGGCTGTGAGGAATAATCGCCAACCCAAGACTCAGGAAACCTGGGTTCTAGTTTCAGCTCTACTACCAAATTATTTTGGTACTTGCAGTAAACCATATCCTCTTCCCAGGACTCCGCTTCATGTGTGAAAATGAAGGGTGGATCACATGGCCCATTCGGGCCTCTGGAGATGCCTCGTTCCACACTGCACAAAGGCATGCCATCACAGATGATTATAGAGAAAGGAGGACGTGACTGTCGGGTAGAAACAAAAATTTCACCTGCCTCCCGTCTGTGGCACCTCAGGTGGAAATTTGGACTGCTGTGGAGTCTCCCTGAACATAGCCACAGATCTTTCTTTCTTGCCCCTTCTCTTTTGCTCCTGCTGCAGCCTGCAGCCCCTGCCCAGGATTTAAGCACTAAGCTATGCAACACACAAAGGCATTTCTTGACTCCCATGAACAATCAATACTGTAATCACCCTCTGCAACGATCTCCAGCCCTGGATTTTGTTGTGCTACATCATCTGCTGCCAACAAACTATCTCTGTGCCTCAGGACGGGAAGCCTAAGGTTCCTTTAGCTCAGTGGTTTGTGCAACCTTAGCTGCATTTTGAAATCATTGGAAATTAAAAAAAAAAGTTACCAATACCTGGACCTCATCCCCAGGAATTTGATGTCATTGGTCTAGGGTGGGGCCCGGGCATTAGGGGTTTTTAAAGCCATTCCACTATTTCTGCCACACAGCCAGGACCAAGACCCACTGCCTGAGGTCCTACTGGACTTGGGTTGAACAGGTGGCTTTCTGCAAACTGCCCTCTGTGGGGGATGAGATTGCTGGCTCAGGACGAGAACACAGCTGAGACCAGGGCCCAAGACCTGATGAGGACATTTGTTTCTGGTGTGTCTTTATCTTAGGGTCCGGCCCTCCTGTGGCTGCTCTGGTAAATGAAATTCAAATGCAGTGTAAATGGCAGAAAATAGCTTCATGTATTGCCTTACCAGCTGGCAGGGCCCTTCAGGGCCTTAATTCAAAGGGATTCTTGATTGTGGGATGCACAGGCTCCATGACCGAGCTGGTAGGGGAGGTGGTTTGAAGGAGCCCCAAACCTGATTCCCACCGTGGTCTTCCTCATCTTAGTAAGTGGCAACTCCATTCTTCTAGTTGATTCCTTTCTTTTTTCTCACCTCCCACATCCAATCCGTCAACATATCGTCTTGGTTCTATCTTCAGAATCTATCCAAAATTGACTCACTTTTCATAAGCTCCATTATTACTACCCTAGCCCTAGCCTCCATCCCATTTTAGCTGTATTATTACAGGACACTCTGAACTAGTCTCACTACTTTGGGTGTAACCCTCCAGTGGAGTGAAATCCAAAGTTCTCGCCATGGCTGACCAGGCCCTACATTGACCCAATGCTCAACTGCCTCTCTGAGCATACCCCTCCACCTCCACCCCGATCATTCTGCTCCAGCCACACTGGGCTCCCTTGCTGTTCCTCATGCACCCCAATCCCACCTCTGAGCCTGTAATATTCTTTCTGCCCAGGAGGCTTTTTCTCCACATATCCTTATGGCTGGCTCTTTTTCTCCACATATTCTCATGGCTGGCTCTCCCTCATTTGCTTCGGGTCTCTGCTTCAACATCACCTCCTGTGCGAGGTCTTCCCTGCACATCCTGACTAAAATAACACCCCCATCACTCCTACCATCACTCATACAGTCTCTTGTATAGTCCCTCACCCTGCTTGATTTTTCCTCACAGTCCTTATTTGCTACCTAAAAGATATTTATTTGTTTATTGTCAGTCTGTTCCTACTTATATGGCCTTTGAGGCCAGGGAGCTTTGTGTTGTTCACTGCTGAACCCCTCATCACCTGGAACAGTGCCTGGCACATAGTCGGTCCTCCCTAAACTTGTCACATGAATGATTAAAGGCTCCCGAAGACATGAGGGTTCCCCTCATCTAGACTTTCCTTGAATTTCCTTGAATCATTTTCTATAATCTCCTTCCTAGGGGCAGGGCATATCTGGGAGATGAATAAGGTCATTTCTGTAAATCCTTCAAGATGCTTGTATGCAGATGTAATAAAAACCACCATTTAGGTATATCTCACGTTAAGCAAACCAAACATATAATAATTCAGTGGATGTTATTGCTAAAGGATTTTGGCAAACTCCACTAGGCCCAGAGTGTTAATAATGGGATTCAATCTACCCAAATTCAATTCATGCCCAGCTTTTTCAGAACACACCAATCATAGAAGGAAGCACTTAGCACATCGCCTTGCACCTAGTAGGGAATCAATACGTATTTATTGACTTATTGATCAGTAAGGCAAAGCATGCCCGTACTGAGACATCTTAACTCCAGTGTGGCAAAGGTCAGGTTTTTCCCAGGGATAGAGAACTCATCAGCCCTCTGTTCTTTTTCCAGTCCCCCAAATCTGCCTTCATCAGCGCTGCGAAGAAGGCCAGGCTGAGATCGAATCCTGTGAAGGTCCGATTTTCTGAGCAGGTGGCAGTTGGAGAAACAGATGCAGTAAGTGCAGCTTTTCCGCTCCCTGTCCTTGGCCCTTGGCTAGAATCAGCCTGACCACGGAGGTCTGGCTTTGGAGCAGGTGCTTGAGAGTGGGCAGCATTACGAAAGGGCTGGAGGGGAGAGGGAGGACCACAGGGCTCCAGGCTGGTTGTAAGATAGGAGAACGCGGCATCCAGAAGAGCCCTGGGCACTGTGGGGCGAAGGAACCTGTATCACTTCACTCAGGCCCCTCGTGGTGCTTAGAGAAATTGCTGTCCCTGGCACGATAGCATCCACTCAGAACAAGTGCTCCACAAACATCTTCGGGCTATTTTATAGAAGCAGGAAAGAGGTGGTGGTTTTCTGAAGATCTGGAGCAAGAGTGGCTGGTGTAATTGAGCTGTCTTCGCATTAAAGTAATCCTGCCACGGCACGTCTTGACTAGTGAAGCAGCCTACGGGAAATGATACAGACTCTCATTGTCACGAAGCTTTTTTTTTTTTTTAAGATTTATTTATTTTTGAGAGAGAAAGCATGCAAGCAGGGAAGGGCAGAGTGGGAGGGACAGAGATCTGATGCGGGCTCTGGGCTGACAGCCCCTGGCCGACACAAGATCATGCCCTGAGCTGAAGTCGGATGCTCAGCTGACTGAGCCACCCATGTGCCCCCCATCACAAAACTTTTATTAGGCACCTTCTGTGTTCCCAGTACCACATGGCATGGAAAATGAACACCTGTTCCCTGCCACTGGATACCACTGGGTAATGTTGGGGCAGGGCGGGGGACAAGTAGTTCAGATTGAGATACATAGAATCCCCCATTGGGTGGTATGGTTTCAAGGAACAGGTGATGCTTGACAGCCCATGCTATGTAGCTGCCCAACTGGGAGAGTCTTGGCCAGCCTGCAGTCTTTCTCACTGCTGTATGGGGTTTACATGAGCCGAGCTGTCTGCTCCAGATAAGCAAATGAGAAGAGGTGGATGGAGAGCAGAGAGATATGTGTTAAGCAGTCATGGATTATGGCCACAGCCACCCAGGAGTCTGCAGAAGTCGGTGATATCCAGGTGCGGGTGGAGAGAGCCAGAGCTAACAGGCATTTGTGTGCTTTTGCAAGCTTTTGCAGGCAGGGCTCTCAGGGGGCCTGTGGCATTTATGTACGGAGGCACAGCTACACTTGAGAAAAGCCAGCAGGCCCAGCCTGAGTGGGGAAATCAGTGGGGCACCAGGCACTTCTGTAGTTCTTTGAAGCAGTGCCACTCAGAAGATGGGATAGAGGACACAGGTGTCTTCCATGTCCTTTTCCCCAACACTCATCCCCAGACTCAGCCTAGGCCCTCTTCCATCCCTGTTCGAGGAAGGCTGAAAAGCCTGGGAGCCTACAGAGTCCCACTGGGTAAGCCGTCAAGTAATTGGAGGCTGGGCTCCATATGAGTCCTAGCAGAAGAGGTTAAAGAGAAGTGGGGGGTGGTGAGCAGAGAGACGAGGCAACAGTATCGAGTCCCTACAGATCACAATGAATAACACCCTTAGGTCCGAGCCACAAAGGAGACATTTGTGCCCTGAACCCTTGAAAACCCAGAGCCAATGCAAATTGGATTTAGAAAGCACAGACTATCCCATCTCAGCATTACAGAGTAATCAATCAAGACCTGGCTACCCAATGAAAACCTCCCTACCACCTCCCCCTTTTTCCTCCCATCTCTTCCTCTCCCTTCCACTCTCCCCTCCCCACTCTCCCCTTGCTCCACTATGACCCCCCTCTCCATAAGTCTCAGCTATCCACAGGTAGGATCAAGCCCCCACTCCAGACCAACCTGAAAGCAAAGGCCCTGGAGTAGCTAGGACCCGCCCAGGGTTACTTCTGTCGCTCCTGGACCGACCACCAGGCACAGTTTGGGGCTCTTGTCTGAGAGAGAGAGAGAGAGAGAGAGAGAGAGAGAGAGAGAGAGAGAGAGAGAGACATCAATCTTCCCACTCTGCTGTACTCAGGAAATTACCTGATGTCACAACAACCCCTACCTCCCACGCCACCAGTATGGACACTAGCAGCCTCACCATTGGTTGGGACCTAGGGAACTCCAGGCCCAGGTGACTCTGGGCTGTCCTATCATCCCTTTGCCTTGGTGTTCCAGGGCTTTAGTAAGCAGCCAGAGCAAAAATAAATCCCGTGGGCGTTCCTTGCCAACTCTATTTTTAAGCAAAATCAATTAAGTAATTATCTGAGTCCAACCCCAGTGTGCTAAATAAAACCTGCCACTGCCAACTGTCATCAGCCTGGGGATCCAGGGCCTCAGGGCTTGGTAGGAGCAAGGCATCTCAGGATCAGTGAGAGAACCAGGGAGTCACACTTTCCCAACTTTATACCCCATCACTTCCTACCACGATTTGACTCCTGGCTCCCCACCACCACCAATCATACCCTGACCCAGGAGGGCTTGCTTGCTCATTTTTCCATGCTGTCCATGACGGTCCCTAGGTCTGGACTGTCCCTCTGCTAGCCTCTCTTAATAGTCTACACCTACCATCTCCTTTGAAATCAAAATCTAAGTCACCTCACCTAGGAAACCTTAACTATCTTATACCTGTTGGTTTGTTTTCGGTCTTACAATTGTTCTCTAGTGGATTCGTGTGGGTGTTCACAAGAGTGTAAGACCAGACCCAGCCCTCTATTTCTGTCTGGGCCTCATGGGGCTTAGCATAGTGCTGGGCATATACTAGAGGCTAAATGAATGCCCACTGAATTAAGGAATCTAGCCATCTCATGCAGCTTTTCAGTTCCTATAGAACTGGTGATGGCCCCGGGAAATGGTTGGGTTCTCCTGATGATTCTAATCATTCAAGTAAGCACATATTAAGCACCTATTACTCATATATTCAGCAGCCATTCATTGAGCACCAACTGTATGCCAGGAACTCTGCTCAATGTCAGAATTACAAAGATTGAATAGGACATGGATGTGCTCTAAGTTCACCATTTGTGAGAGACCAACATTCTTCAAAAATATGCTAAGAACATTGAGAGAAGTATGTATACGTTGCTGTAGGAACACGTGGGAATACCAGGTCCAAGCACCTGAAGAGTTGGGACAAGACTTTACAGAATTTGTATTTAAGCCAGGTTTTGAAGGATGAGTAGGAGTTTGCCAAGGAGGGAAAGAGAAAGGCAGAGAGAACAGTCTTTATTTAACAAATATTGAGGGGCGCTTGAGTGGCTCAGTTGGTTAAGCTTCTGACTTAGGCTCAGGTCACGATATCACAGTTCATGGGTTCGAGCCCTGCATCAGGCTCTGCGCTGGCAGCTTGGAGCCTGCTTGGGATTCTTTCTCTCTATACCTCTCTCTCTGCCCTTCTGCTGCTCACGCACACTCTCCATCTCAAAATAAATAAACTTTAAAAATAAACAAAAAAAACCACCACAAATATTTATTTACCTTTTAGCACTCTACAAATAAACACCCGGGCCAAGAATAATTTTGCTAAGAAGATATCAGCTGTTCAGAAATGGGCTTTGGGGCACCTGGTGGGTCAGTTGCTTGAGCATCTGACTTTGGCTCAGGTCATGATCCATGGTTCATGAGTTCAAGCCCCACATTGGGTTCACTGCTGTCAGTCTGTCAGCACAGAGCCCACTTCAGATCCTGTGTCCCCTTCTCTCTGCCTCTCTCCCACTTGCACTGCCCCCAAAATAAATAAATATTTAAAACAAAGCGGCTTTACCAGAGGTTCTCAATCAAGGTCAATACTGCCCACTCTCAGAGAGCTTTTGGAAATGTCTAAGGATGTTTTGGGTTATCCTGACGATTTGGCATGCTATTGGCATTTAGTGTCTCATGATCAGAGATACTAAGTACCCTGCGGGGAGTGACACAGTCCCTGAACGATGAATTGTCAGAGGTAAGGAGGGGTGAAAGAGCAGGATGGGTACCTGCACCAGTGAGACATGACTCTGGAGAAATAGGTAGGGCCAGGTCAGAAAGGACATAGGAGATCATGGGGGACAGGGAAGGGCAGAAAACAAAGGCATGGATGTTGAAGTGACCTCAGTGTGTGAAGAGTCTGGCGGAAAGGGAAGTGTCAGGATATAAGAGCAGGCCAGTGAGGGGGGCTCCTAAGGAGGCCTTCCATCTGGTCTTTAGTGATGGTCTCTATGGACCAAGCACCACTCAAAGCTGTGGAACTTGGAGCCATGGTAGAATGGGGTGGGCTGTGACATCAAATGAAGGGTGAACTTTTGATATGGCCCAATGTCTTCTTGGAGCATTTGGTTCTGATCTGCATGTGATGTGATCATCGGTCTGTTCTCTCCTCTGTCCCTCCGTCCTTCCATATCTTTGGCTCCCCGTCTCCTTCTCTCCCTTCTCTTCCTACTTATACCCCTCCTCTGGCTTCCCTCTGCCTTCTAAATGAGCCCCTCTCCTTGACCTTTCCCTGCCTATTCACAGAAAATGATGAAGAAAGAAGCTCTTCTCCTCATCCCCAACGTCCTGAAGGTTTTCTTAGAAAATGGGCAGATCAAATCATTCACGTTTGATGGCCGGACCACTGTTAAGGTAATTACAGAGTGTCCTGTCTTGGGTCAACATTTGCCCTCTCTGGAGCATACAGAGCTGCTGGTTCCTGGGTTTATCTGAGTCTGCACAGAGTTGCGTCTGGAGCAAGGTGGCCTTTGAGCTTCAGCTTCTGGGAGCACCAGTCTGCAAGAACACACAGCCCTCAGATGAGGGTGTTGGGGGAGGGGAGAATTTGAGTGCCCAGCTGTGTGTGTGTGTGTGCGCGCGCGCGTGCACGCACATATGCGCAGAAGCATGGGTGCATGTGTGTGTACACACCTACTAGTGGATTGCTTTGTGTCCATGTTACACCAGGTCCTTCAAGACTCTTAGGAGCTAAGAAGTTTGAAGATTATTAAACCATTTATAAAGCGAAAGTGATTTATATTGCTACAATAACATCTACACACATTTACACACAGAAATCAACAAACACAATCTCTTGGGAGATTAGCTTAGCCATGCTTTGCTTTTTAAATAAGAACCAGATCTTAAACACTAAACCAAGATTTGAAACGTCCAGCCACAGTCCCGTTGGCTCTTCCTTTCATAGGAAGAACAATTACTGAGCTGTGATTCTAAGAGCTCAGCCAGCCTCAGCCAGCCGTCTAAAAGTTGTAGCGATTCCCTTAGTGCTGAGGAGCAAAGGCAATGAAACGATTAACCCCCAGGTTCAATTCTTATCTGGGACAGAAATAACCACTTCCGGTTTTTTCTGGACTCCTTCCAGAAAGAGAATGCCATCCCCAGAATGAATTTGCATACAACCAATGGAATAGCATCTGCCCAGAAAACCCACCTTGGCTCACAGGTGTCCCGAGGTCCCCATGCTGAGGCCAAGACAATTCTATAAACAAAGAAACCTCAGGGCCAAGAAACTTCCCTGAGAGGAATTATCAGGTGGTCAGAATTGGCACTTCTCTCCCAGACAGCTTTTGGCAATGTCTGAGGGGATGTGGGGTCATCCCATGATTTGGCGTGCTGCTGGCATTGAGTGTCTCTGGGCAGAGATGCTAAGTGTCTTGCAGGGAGTGAGGCAGTCCCTAAAGATGAAGAATTGTCCTGCCCAAAGTGCCGGCAGCACCCAAGTCACAAAACACTGGGCCTAACCCGTGTTGATGGAACTGGAGTTTCTTTGGAAGGCTTCGGCCTGGTTGGTTCCCTGGAGGCATAGGACTGAAATATACTTCTTAGGGTCTCCTGGGATGGTCTCTTGCCCATTGAAGATCTCGCCTATGGGAGGGACATTGAAATATAACTAGGCCACTGAGGGGTGTCCAGATGCCCCACTTCCAGATGTGGATATGTCTCTGTGTTGGAATCCTTCTTGGTGTTCATTCATGGGTAGGTATGCCCTTTGGAGACCTGCCTCTGCACTGAACAATTACTCCTCTTTTATCCCCCTTGGAGGCTTCTTCGAGCATTCTCCTACCTCACAATGACACCGCTGTTGTTGCTTCCAGGTAGTCCCAGCCTTCCAGGCCAGCAGTGTCCCCTGGCTTGTGATCTCACCCTGACCTCAGGGAAGGTACACTGGCTATTCATTGGAACTTGGACAGGCTGCCAAGCCATTTATCCCTGAGAGGTACCTGGGTGAATTAACAGCCTGGAATGTGAGCTGTTACACTTCTAATACCAGTTGGCAGTCTCCAGCTTGGCCATCCACAATCCCAAATGCAGCCAAACTGCAAAGAAAACCCCATTTGTCCCTGCCAGAGCTCCAGCAACACTGGCGCCTCTGTGACTGCTTGGATGATACAAAGAGATACTCTCAAGTACCCACCAGTTTCCAGCCTAACATCTGAATAGCTAAGCGTCATTTCCTGTTCACTGAGGGGCTTGTTTGGCAACCCCAGCTGTAAGGGAGCTTCACGTTCCCAAGCCTGCTTCCTTCTGGCCTTGGGGAGCTGAGCTGTGCTGACTCCACGAACATGCATACTGAAGCCCTGTGTGTGCTGAAGTCCCAGCAAATAGATGGCAGAAGTCTCAAAACTGACATTTGGGCGGCCCCCAAGGATATGTTTCCAGACATCCTAATATTAAAAGTAGGGCAGCAGAGCAGACAGAGCCCAGAAGGAGTCAGATTTATGACTGTACACAAGACACGTGACAGTTTCTCTGCATGGACACATTTCTCAAGTTGCCAAATTGATCGTCTCTGAAAGCCAGCAACAATCAAAAATGAACATCCTGCCAGTAACTCGAGTCATTCAATTTAGATTATGAATCCAGAAATATTCTTTTTAATCACATAATTGTGGCTCTCGGTCTTGTTAATTCTTAAGTAAAGAGTTGATAAACAAACTACAGTGAACATTCTGACTTATGTAAGGTGAGGGAACAACCAGCACAGTGTCTTCCTTATTCATTGACTTGCTTAGTAAGCACTCAGAAAATGTGTTGTTGAATGGAAGGAGAAAAGGAGGGAGGGAGGGACATGACCTTCTTTTGTCATATGCCTGGCTGGGCCAAGTTCAAAAACACCTTCCTCTACCCCCTGCACCTTTTGGTGTTCCCCAGGGCCCAAGTACTCATGGGTCACTCTCCTTATCCTGGAGAATGCATGGGCCACTATAAAGGCCTGTGTCTCTGGCCACTCCCTAGCCTCAGCCCCCTCCCCAGGACCATCTTTCTTGGTGCTCCATCTCCCTCTTCCATGTTTGGTGCTGAGAGTGGCTTAGAAATGGAATGTATCTCCCTCTCAAGGCTCTTCTTTTCTCTTCCACAGGATGTGATTGTAACATTACAGGACCGTCTTTCCCTGAGGTACATTGAGCACTTTGCTCTTGTCCTTGAGTATGCCGGGCCAGAACAGAACCACAAGTTCCTGCTTCTCCAGGACAAGCAACCCCTGGCTTATGTAAGTAACTCCTTTAGCCTGGCTCAAGAACTTTGCATGTGGCCTCTACTAGAGAAGAGGACTCCAGGCACTCTCTTTCTGGAAAATTCAAAACAATTTGCTCAGCCGGATCCCAGAAGTTATGGTTCACAGTGAGGTCTATACTAACCACATCCAGCAGGCTTTCAATGATATTCCTCATGACATAAGAAGGGCATGAAGATTGTTAGTCCTGTTCTCTAGTGGGGAAGGTGTGGGGTGATGGGTCACTGCATGGCTCCCGGAATGCTAACATGAACAGCAGTGTCAACCATCCTGTGTCCTGGAAGCCCTGCCTCAGAGGAAATGTGGCCTTCAGATGAAGGCTTTAATATGAAAATGTCAACAAGTGGAGCGTACTGAGACCACTGAGGGCAGGACAAGTGTGGGCTGAGAATGGGCTGAGTGGGGCCCAGAATGGGCAGCATGTCACCCACATCAACTTCCAAGGCAGAGTAGGAGAGAGAGAGAGAGAGACTGGGGAAGCTGGCTAGCATTTCACCAACGGCAAATCACCAAGAAGAGTCAGAGAGGCCAACCAGGGCCAACCAGTGTTCCCAGAGAGGAGGGGAAGGAATTGGAGAGGGACCGTTGGGGAGGAAATGCCTACATGGAAGCATAGTAAAAATCAAAATCAGACACACACAAAAATGAAAGGATGTTATGAAAGAGAAATTCTTCAAGTTTAGCTCTCAGCCAAATGCAGTCCAGAGACTCCTCCTACGTTCCCACCTGTGAAGGGAAGATTAGTAGCTTGGAAGGGGGGCCTAAGCACCTCCAGCCTCTCAAGAGGCCTTTTGAATCCAATTGGTCTCTTTTGCCAAATGGGATTTTAAACTTTTTTATTACAAAAAAAAATCTCAAACATACACAGAAGTAGAAGGAATTGTATAATGAATCCTCGTTACCCAAGGCAGCTTCAGCAATTACCAATATATTACCAACTTGTTTCACCTGTACCTCCAAATGGGATTTTAAATCTTTGGTTTGGCTTTTAATCAGCAACGTACCCTGCTTGCAGCTGAGCCGCTCTGCAAGGTAAAGGCATTGGCCCCACAGTGAGAAAAGAGTCAGAGAAGTTCCCAGGAACCCTCTCTTCCCACCTCTTGTCTTGGGCCTTAGACCCAATTGTTGATGAAGGCCATGTCCTGGTTAAGTGATTCAAAAATTCTAGTCCCCTTGGACCAGAAGGGCAGGCAAGACCTTTCCTCTGAGGATAATTGGAAAGGGCCAGGTGGGAGACCATGATAAGTAGCACCCTACCTCCACCCCAAGCCCCACGTTGAGGGGTCACCCTGCTGGCTCTCTTTGCTACAGCTACTGATTCCCAGGTGTCTTTTCCTCCCACCTCTCATCCTGGTGTTCAGGTCGTACAGCGGACACACTATCAAGGAATGAAATGCCTCTTCCGAATAAGCTTCTTTCCCAAAGACCCCGTGGAACTGTTGCGCCGGGATCCTGCTGCTTTTGAGTACCTGTACATCCAGGTAGAGTCTGATTGGGGATAAACAGACAGACAGACCAGTGGACTAGCAAGCAGTCAGGCTGTTCTGCCATCACTGTGAAGTCGCTATGTAAGTTATTCCAACCTCCAGGTAGCCCTGAAAGCCCTTTCCTTTTCTGCTACCATCGTAGGCCATGGCCAAGTTGTTTAGCCTGGTGACTGGAGCCGGCTGTGGCTCAAGTCCTGTCTCTCTGTCTAGACAGATCTCATCAGTTTTTCAGGAGCAAGCAACCCAAGGAATTCTGTCAATATCACCGGATCCCAAGGTTTACTGAGCCCACTTGGGTAATAGGGTGACTCAACCCCCAATGCCTAGCTCCATTAAGGAGATGATTCCGAATTCAGTTCATCCAGAAACATTTGCTGAACACTGACTCTGGAGCAGGCCCTGTGCTAGGTGCTGCCAATCAAGGTAAACAATAAATTGTCCTAGCTCTCTGGATCTCATAGACAGACATACGCACAAATAAATCTAAAACAGTGGGACAGTCCTGTAATGATGGCAGGGTACAGTGTCAGTCGGAGCAGCCAAGAGGAGGCAGTTTGCCAACTCTTCTTGGATGGAGGATAGTGGAGGCTTCACAGAGGAAGCAATACATGCACACTCTTAGCCTTGAAGGACGAGTAGAAGTTTGCTGTGTACAGACATGGAGTGGAGGGGGCACATTCTAGGCAAAGGGACTTGCAGCTACAAAGTCTTGGTGGCATGAAACAGCATGCTCTGATGAGACAACTATGAGTAACTTATTTACCTGGAGTTCAGAATGTGAGGTAAGGAGCAATAAGAAATGAAATGGGAGAGACGGGAAGCAGGTGGTGAGGGGCTTGACACGTCATGACAGGCACAGGCTTCAAAGTGATTTAGACCTGTGTTTTAACAAGCTCTCCAAGGGATTCTGATGCCCATTGGAGTTTGGGAACCACTGTTTTAGGGCAGTGGGTCTTCACTGTAGCTGCACATTAGAATTATCTGGGAAGGTTTGGGAAAAAAAAAGTTCTGCTCCACCCAAGACCAAATCAAAACATTAATATTTTCTAAATCCCTCAAGCGATTTGAATGTGTAGCCAGGGTAAAGAAATTCTGCTGTAGGGTGGGGGTACAGAAATGTTGAAGGGAGAGTAACCTAGTCAGATGAGCAAATTTGAAAGGTTACATAGTGCCGAGGAAGTACACCAGCTAGGGAGCTGTTACGGTTATCCAGAGGAGAGATGATGGGGACCAGAACCAGGGCAGTGATAGATGGGGTGGGGTGGGATTCAAGATATAATTAAAAGGGAAAATCAATGGTCTTAGATTCAATGAGTGTCTAGTGGAGGTGGTATCATTCTCCAAGTTAAGGAATACAAGTAGAGTGGGTTTGGGAAAAAGATGAGTTCATTTTGGGGATGTATTGAGTTTTAGGTGCCCATGGAACATACAGAGTGCTTGAGGAGAAGAGAAAAATAGGCTCAAAACTCATCTCTGATGATGTCTGCGATAGCGACACCTGAAGATGTGCTGTGAAACATCATGGTTGCCCTTCTAGCTATCTAAAATGTTGGGAACATTTCTCAAACAACCTTGGGCTCCCAAACCAGTGCTCTAGGGGGCAATGAATTGTGGTTCCTCTATGAATTTTATAAGGTTAGTTCTCATTTCTTTTGGCCTTAAATTTCTTCTCCTGGGAGTCATTTTTAATTCCAATGATTTTGGAATCTAGTGTCAAGACCATGTCCACCCTCTCTCTCCCCTTTGTGATAATATGGACTTCACCTGTAATTCCTTCTTTTTTATATTGAACAGCCTTATGGAGGTCTCATTGATACACAAACTGCACATATTTTAAAAACATTTTTTAATGTTTATTTATTTTTGAGACAGAGAGAGACAGAGCATGAGCGGAGGAGGGGTAGAGAGAGAGGGAGAAACACAGAATCCGAAGCAGACTCCAGGCTCTGAGCTGTCAGCACAGAGCCCGACGTGGGGCTCGAACTCACGAGCTGTGAGATCATGACCTGAGCCGAAGTCAGACACCCAACCGACTGAGCCACCCAGGCTCCCCTAAACTGCACATATTTAAAATAACAACTTGATAGGTTTTGACATATGTTTATACCTATGAAGCCATCACCACAATCAAAATACTTAACATATCTGTTGCCCCCAAAAGTTTGCTCAGGCTTTTGTGTAATTCACCACCCCCCCATTCCCAGGCAATCACTGACCTGCTTTCTGTCACTATAGATTGGCTTGCATTTTCTAGAGTTTTATATAAATGATATCATACAGTCTGTACATTTATTTTGGTCTGGCTTCTTTCACCAAGTATGATTTTGAGACCTATCCTTGTTTTTGTGTGTACCATGACCCCATTCCTGTTCATTGTTGAGTGGTATTCCACAGTATGGATGTACCAAAATGTTTTTATCAGTTTACCTGCTGGTGGACTTTGGGGTTGTTTCCAGGTTTTGGCTACTACAAACAAAGCTTCTACAAACATTCATGCACAAGTCTTTGTATGGCACATGCTCCCTTTTTTCTTGGGCAAATACCTAAGAATGGAATGGTTTGATTGTACAGCAGATCTCTCTTTAATTTTTTTTTAAAAGAAACTCCAATACTGTTTTCCCAAGTGGTGGTACCATTTTCTACATTCCCACCAGCCATGTATGAGAGTTCCAGTTTCTCCACATCCTCATCAGCACTTGGTATTGTTGGTATTGTTTTTAGGCATTTAAAAAAAATTTTTAAGTTTATTAATTATTGAGAGACAGAGCATGAGCAGGGGAGGGGCAGATAGAGGAGGAGACACAGAATCCGAAGCAGGCTCCAGGCTCTGAGCTGTCAGCACAGAGCCCGACGCGGGGCTCAAACTCACAAACTGTGAGATCATGACCTGAGCTGAAGTCGGACACTTAACTGACTGAGCCGCCCAGGTGCCCCAGTTTTTAGGCATTTTAATAGTATGCAGTGGCATCTCGGTGGTATCTCACTTGCACTTTCCCAATGACTAATGATGTTGAACATCTTTTTGTGTGCTTGTTTGCCAACACGCATCTTTTTTACTGAAGTGTCTTTCCAAATCTTTTGCCTGCTTTTTTACTGGAGTTGTCTTCTTATTAGTGAGTTATGAGACTTCCTCATATATCCTGGATACGAGTTGCTTGTTGGATATGTTATTTCTCCCAGTCTGTGGCTTCTCTTTTCAGTCTCTAAACAGTGTCTTTCACAGAGCAAGTGTTTGTATTTTGATGAAGTCCAATTTCTCAATTTGTTCTCCGACAGATAATGCTTTTATGGATCATGTTCATGATGTCATATCTATAAAATCTCAAGGTCACAGAGATTTTCTCCTATTTTTTTTTCTAGAGTTTTATCATTTTAGTTTTTACATTTAGGTCTGTGATCCATGTTGACATAAAGTTTTTAGGCAGTAGAAGTTAGTGATCAAATTTCTTTTTTTTTTTTTTTGTATTATGGATATATCCAGCTGTGCCTGGACCATTTGTTAAAAAGACTGTTATTTTTCCACTGTAGTACCTTTGCACCTTTGTCAAAAAGCACTTGTCTATATACGTGTGGGTCTGTTTCAGAACTTTTTATTGATCTACTTGTCTATTTTTATGTCGACATCACACTCTTGATTATTGTAGCTTTATGAATCTTAAAATCAGGTAGTGTTTATCTTTTAGCTTTGTTCTCAAATAAGAACACTCTTTGGTAATTCTTGGTCCTTTGCATTGAATTTTAGAATTAACTTGTCAATTTCTACCAAAAATCTGCTGTGATTTTAATTGAGATTGTGTTGAATCTATAGATCAGACTGGGGAGAATTGACATCTTACTGGGTCTTCTGACCCATGAACACAGTATATTTCTATATTTATTTGGGTCTTCTTTAATTTTTCTCATCAGTATTTTCTAGTTTTCAGTGTACAGGCCTTTCACTTATTTTTACAGATTTATCCCTAATTATATATTTTTGATGCTACTGTAAATGGTTTTGACTTTTAATTTGAATTTCCAATTGTTT
This sequence comes from Acinonyx jubatus, assembly GCF_027475565.1. Taxonomy (NCBI): domain Eukaryota; kingdom Metazoa; phylum Chordata; class Mammalia; order Carnivora; family Felidae; genus Acinonyx; species Acinonyx jubatus. Next base: position 85,099,007 of record NC_069389.1, read on the forward strand.
GTCATAAGCATGTAGAAATGCAATTGGTTTATATATGTTGCTCTTATATCCTGCAACCTTGCTAACTTGTTAGTTTTAATAGGTATTTTATAGATACCATTGGATTTTCTACATAAATGATCATGGATGAAGCATTCCTTTTCCACTCTCTCCTATGCTGTAGTGATACCACTGTGGCTCCCTAGTACCTTAGTTCATCCTGGTTTAACCTCAACAAAATGAGCAACTGATCTAACCAAGGCTGAATCAATAGCTAGGACTCTAATTCTCAGGGTTTGAGGGCTGTCATACCCTTGGCAAGTAGCTCCAGGGGACCCCCTTTAGGATAACATAGGGAAGAGTGACTCATTTTTGCTTTTAACCTTCAGACCCCAAGGAGCAGAATATCTGTCCCATCCCTGCAATCCATATCTCATCCTGGGCTTTTGGGTTAGAGCCCTATGGAGAACTCTTCCCAGGGTCTCTCTTTATTACCATCTGAGCTAGTAGAGGATCCCTGTATGACTGGGGAATGCATTTAGGCCTCCAAGAAAAGGCAGGAAGGCCTCTTATAACAGGAGGAAGGAAATAGAGTGGTGCCATGTGTCACTTTTGCAGTGACCTAGATGTTCTGCCCATTTGTGCCTAGCCATTGTATGTATCTATCATTGAGAAGCCTGTCCAGTATCTGGTGGATGAAGCAAATAGTGTCCCTGAGACTTAAGTTCCCTCTGTTGCCTTTCCCCCAAGGGCAGAAACCTCCTCCTCCCCTTTACCTAGGATGTCTTACTTGACACCATGATTTTTTTCTGGGACTCAAGGGAGTAGATCAGGGGCGAGGTGGGGGGGGAAGGGAACATCTTTTTAAACTGATAGGTTTGGACTGCCCTCTCCTGCAGAGTCGGAATGATGTTATCCGAGAACGCTTTGGAATGGACCCCAAGCCGGAGATGCTTTTGGGTCTTGCTGCCCTCCACATCTATATCACCGTCTCAGCCACTCGACCTAGTCAGAAGATCTCGCTCAAGAATGTGGAGTGAGTTCTGCCAGGGCCCTTCAGGAAGGCGGCAAATCACTGTAGAGGGAGAAAGTGCAATGGTTGAGCTATGCTATGCTTTTCTGGAACAGAGGGCCTGGGGTGGGAGTGAGAATTGGAATTCCTTACACCTAGACTGTGATGCCTTTGAGCTATAGCTTCTGCTAGAGAACTATGGCCAATGTGATTCTCCTGCCCCCATCTCTCTTTTTCTCGCAGGCTCCTTCCCTTCCTCTGACTCTCAGATCCAATTCCTGCCTTGCTATCTTGCTTTCTCTGCCCCACTTTATGTCTCTCTCACTAATTTCTTGCTTTTCTTCTGATTTTAGGAAGGAATGGGGCCTGGAACCCTTTCTTCCCCCCTCCCTCCTACAGGGCATCAAAGAGAAGAACCTCCGGAAATCTCTCTCTCAGCAACTGAAGGCCCACCAAACACATCCTTCCAGCGGCACCAAGGTACCCATTGTCATCCATTGGGTGCCCTCCTCAGGCCCTAGTGAATGTGGGGGTCTCCTGTGTGGTTTCCCAGCAGGCCTGGCCTCCTGGGGACCCTCCCCACTGTTTTTCAGTTGGGTACACAGACAGCTTGGCTGGATATGGGCGATGATTATGGAGAGGGATTTTTCCCAAACCTGAGCCACCTCCAGAGACAGCTCAGAGGCAAGTCACTGAGAGAGCCCAGGATCCTCAAGGCAAAGGGACCAGGATGCAGGAGGAGGCAATTCTTGGATCATTCCACCCATTTAGTCAGTGCTGATTGAGCACCTGCTGTGTGGACAGCACTGGACACTGGGGAGGCATGTTTTCCACGGAAATGACTGCTCCATTCCTCATTAGCTTTCTAATTCATCAGTCCTGCCATAGGGAATTCTGGGAGATAGAAGCACAGCTTGGTACAGCAAGGCCTGGCCTGGAGAATGGGTAACTGGGCAGCCTATGGAAGGCTCACGTCACTGCCCTGCTCTCCTACACATTCTCAAATGCCCTCTGAGGGACTCCCACCCCCTGCCCCTCTAGACCTGAAGGTCCCAGGCCCTTCCCAGTCTGCTGGTGCTTCCTGCCCAGGAGGCTGGAGGGTGGTGAAAGGCACTAGAATCAGCACACAGATGTAGACACAGGACACAGTCGCCCCCATATATTCTACCCATTCTGGATTCCTTGTATCACCAACTAGCTTTTCTTTCAAGATGCAAATTTCCCCAGAGAGTTAAGCCATTCCTACCTTGCTGTACATATTTAATCAAATCGTTTTTTTCTTCCCAGAGGGAGAACATCAGTGCTCCCAGCCATCTCCTCAGCAAACATTTTTTTTTTAGGACCCCCACTACTTGGGCTGGAGACAGAAAGATGAAGAAGGCCTGCCTGCTCTCTGCCCTCAAATCAGGCACAGGCTAGTGGGGAAACACGACAGTCACAGCACACTGCGACAGTCAGTCACAACATGATGCAACAGGCATGGGGGCCCTGGAAACACGGAGGAGGAGGAACACCCAGCCCAGCCTTTGGGAGGTAGAAAAGGCCAGAAATGGGTGCATTTGATGCCAGAGCTGGGTCTTGACAGACAGGAGTTTGTCTAGATGAGGGGGAGGTAGCGGGGGAGGAAGACTTTCCCAAGCAGGCAGATAGATCCATCTGTACAAAGCCCCAGGGATATAAGAGAACATTGTGCATGGAAAGAAATGCAAATAGTTCAGCAATAAGCAAGTACAGAGAGTGCAAGGAAACATGCCTGGGGAAGGGGACAAGAGAGAAGGCCAGAGAAGCTGGCAGGAGCCAGTTGTGTGTTGGAGCACCTTGTGTGCCATGGGGAAGGGCTGTACTTCATCTTGGGGTCATCAGGGAGCCACTGAAGGATTTAAGCAGGCAGCTGATCTGATGACACTTATGTTTTAGGCTTCTGCCCTTAACAGCAGTGTGGAGGGGTCGAGTGATTGGAGTATGGATAGTCTGGAAAGGAAGTTAGGAGGCACAATCAAGGTGATGGCTGGTGGACCTGAGGTGATAGGACGAGGGAGGAGCCCAGTGTGACACAAGTTTCTGGCTCTAATGCCTGGAGGAAGCTGGTACCACTGATAGAGACTTTTCTATGAGGGAATGGCAGAGGAAAGAACCCTGGCTGGGGATGGCCCGTACCAAGGTGGCAATAGGGGATCTCAGGACAGAGATGTAGATGAGGCAGGGTGTCAAGAGTTAGGGAAAGGTGTTAGGATTATCCCAAGAACAAAACGAGTAAGCTGGGTTTTGAAGGCCCAAGGATCAGGAGGTAGGAGAAAGGTTTAGAAAGGGAGACAGGATACTAGAGTTGTCCAAACTGGAACCTTCCAGCAGTTTTTCTGAGGGTGTCCTCACACTCCCAGTGTGGCTTGCTGACTAGTCTGAGTGGTGCCTGTCCTAAGATGTTGACTCTCCTTCCTGAGAACACAAGTTTACTTTTCCTGTGCAACTCAGGCTTCTTATGTTTCTGGATGGGTTGTTTCCACAGGGCTCTGCAATTCAGGCAAAGCTCCAGTATCTTCGAATTCTGAATGAACTTCCGACCTTCACAGGCGTTTTGTTCAACACTGTGGGCCTGGTCAGTGAGGGCAGTTGTCGGGAGGGAACCCCTCGTGTGCACTTGGGCTTGGGTGGGGGGCAGGAGAGACTCCACTACAGCTTTAGGGTGGCATTCTCTGTCAGCAAATACTTCCAAAGACTTTCCTGCCTCTTCCTCCTCTTTCTCCCTCTCCCTTCCCGTGGTGTTCTGGTCCTGCCTCTGGTAAAATGGTAAAGTAGGAGGCCATATTTGTTTACGATATCCCTCCATGACCCTTCTGCATCCCCTTTCCTCAATTTCAGGGGTCAGCAAACCTCCTGCATAAAGAGCTAGTTAGTACCTATTTTAGGCTTTGCAGGCCACCCAGGTCTCTGTGGCAACTATTTAGCCACCATTGTAGTGCAAATAGAGCCATAGACAGTGCATAAACAAATGAGCATGGCTGTATTCCAATATCTCTTTATGGGCACTGAAATTTGATTTTCATGTGATTTTCACATGGCACCAAACATGGTTCTTTTGAGTTTTTTCCAACCATTTAAAAATGTAAAACGCATTCTTAGTTTCTGGACCATACAAACACTGGCGGTGGGCCTGATGTGGCCCCCCACCCCAGGCTTTCTGAGTCTGTGTACTTCCCCCTACCTGCCCAGGGCCCCCACTGCAGTAACATCCCTCTCTATAGCGGGGCACAGCTGGTACCCCCCCAACCTGTGCCCCAGGCTAATTCACCCTAGTGAGCTGTGGTGAAAGGAAATTCAAATCATTTTGCGGACTGCATCCAGGTGCTTGTCATGCTCTGGGGAACACGCTGTCATGTTCGTGGGGCACACTGATGGAAAACCGCTTATCAAAGTGTCTAGAGCAGACGTAAAGAGGTTTTTTGGGGTGATGCTAATTCCAGGGAATGGGCCAGCAGAGGGCCGAGGCTTGATGGTGCCCAGCAGCCTGTCAGGACCACTTAAGGGAATCCAGCCCACCAGGTGCAGAGGTAGACATTTACATACTTGGATTTGCAGATCCCTGAAAGCCTACTGCCCCCTCCCTCTACACCCCCCACCCCTGCACATCCCCTCTGCCACTGGGGCCATTCCGCCATTCCTTTGGGTTAAGACTGCTGGAGTGCCAGTTAAAAGGCAAATAGCTTCTTAAGGAAGGAGATGCCCCCCACACTCTCCATCCCAACCCTGCTATTAAGCACCCAATCAACTCCTTAACACCTTAGAGTGAATGGCAGTTTTGCTTTTGGCACTAGGTGGGAAGCGCGAGTTTAAGTGGCTCTTGGGTAGGGAGGTAAAGAGGAAAACAGGATGCCACCTATTCAGGTAGAGCACTGGGTGGGGTGGGGGGGTTGCGAGTGACCTGTAGCAGCAAATGGAAAATCCCTGGAGATTGGTAGGAAGAAGATGCTGCAGAGCTTTAAAAACAAAGCTCACAATTTTGCTAGAGCCAGCCTTGCCACTGACCACCTCACTCAGCCTATTGTGGAGGCTAAGATGTCCATTTAGACCAGTGACCTGGGGCCCTGCCCTGGGAACAGAAACATCCCAGACCATTTTCCCCTTGAGGTTGTCCTCCTGTCCTGGCACTAAGCCTCAGATGTTTCCAGACGTCCCAGCAGAACCAGTTCAATGCCTGTTTTCTATTTCCTCCCCCCTCATCGGCCACCTCCTCTGCCCTCCTTTCGGTGAATGCTGCCCTCCACGCTTGGGTACCAGGATGAGAAGCAGTCAGCCACCACTCTTCTGGTGGGACCCCGTCACGGCATCAGCCATGTTATCGACCTCAAAACCAACCTCACCACTGTGCTGTCCGAATTCAGCAAGATCAGTAAGATCCAGCTGTTCCGGGAGAACCAGGGCGTGGCCCGGGTGGAGACCAGCATCATGGATGCCAAGGTAAGCCCAGCTTTGAGGAGCTACTTCTCTCCAGGGACAGGCCTTAGGAACACAGGAAGAAGTAAAGAGCACTTGAGCCTTTTCAGTGAGAGCTGGTGATTCTGAAGTGGTTCAGATCCAGGGTCCCTTTAGGCTCATCTTTCTTTCGTTTCTCAACCCTGTGGGACATGCTATCTTGACCACACATTAGGGTCAGCCAGTGCTGGAGAAGGCTGGGAAGTGTCAGATCAACCCACAAGAGGTCTTCAGCAGAAGGCAGGGGAATTGAACTCAGAGCTACCCCCAGGCTGTAGCTTCCCAATCTTTCTTGTGTCACAGCACACATAGAAAATGACATTCATGTGGAACAGTGGGATAAATAGTCCATCCCACAGACTCTGGCCTCTCTGGGCCCTGCCTGGCCTCCCCAGAGACTGAAGAGATATGCACACACCAGTTGGGGAGCCCTGCCATAGGCATACACACTTGCAATCGTGGAGGAGGAGGTATATGAATATATGGACAGACCCAAGGAAGCCTGGGAAGATGGGGAACAGGCCGAGCCTCACCCACATCTTACCTCCCAAAGTCCAGCTCTTCTGGAATCTTAGAACTTTTCTCATAGATCAGCTCCTTCAGACTGGCAAGGAACTGTTGTTACCTGTGCAGAGTCTGGCCGCTGTGGTCAGCCACCCCCTCCATGGCTCTCATGTTGAACACCCAGTAACCAGTTGCGGGGCGGGGGGGGGGGGGGGCAGGCCTGCCTGCCAGCTGGTGGAAGCTATTAGAAGAGGTGCAATTTTCCTTTCTTAAAGGATTTCCCACAGGGAGATGTTGTTAGCAGATTAAGAGATGGAGTGTTTGCTGTTTCTAAAAGAGCAAATTACTTATTTTTGTCTTTGTGAAATCCAGAAAACTTTACTATGTTAATTTTTCCACCTGTGATTCCTAGTATTCCCATTGGTTTAGGAACCTGCCTGGAGCTGATATCTAATTGGCTTGTGGCCACTTCCTCAACCAATGATCTTGCCCTCCTCCGATGTTGTTAGGTAAAAAGCCAAATGGACAGATAGGGAAGGGACAGGAAGGAGCAGAAGACATGCAGGGTAGATGTGGCTTCCTGAGAAATTTAAGGACTTTAAAAGAGAGAAATAGCTTTCCAAATGAGTCGTCTTCTATGTTGTAAAAGTGATTGTCAGCATTGGCTGCACAATTGAATTTCCTTGAGAGCTTTTTAAAAATGCAGATGCCTGAGTCCTGTTTCCAGAGACTGTGATTGAATTAATCAGGGTGCAGCCTGGGCATCAGGATTTATCTACTTTTCAGTTCCCCAAGTGATTCTGTAGGATAGCTGGATTTGAGAACCACTGACTTCTGGGTCCAAAGCTCTGGGGGGCGCCAGGCTGAGCAGGGCCAGATATTGCCTGAGTGAGAAGCACTATTCTCATTTCCAGGAGCGATCCAGCCACAGGTCTGGGCCTGAATGCTGCCCAGGAGAGACCACACTCTTACTGGGGAGACTAGACTCACAAAGACACATGACCTGCCTTAATAACACAACATCAGAACATGTGTGGAGCTCTGGAATCAGACAGACCAGGTTCAAATCCCAGCTCTACAGCTACCAAGCTGTGTGGCCTTCAAAAAGTGTCTTAACCTCTCTGAACACTGATTTCCTCAACTGCAACATGGAATGCCTATCTCCAAAGGCTGTCGTTCAGGAGTAAGCGAGAAAACGTAGGTAAAAAGTCTTAGCACATTACCTGATACACAGTAAGTACTCAACCTGTTATTTTTTTCAAAAGCAAAACAGCAATGAAGAAAAGTTAATAGGAAGTAAATTTTGCAGGTAAGTATGGTGTGGAGCATAGAACAAAAGAATAGGAAGGGGTTAACCAGAACTGGCTTCCCACAAGAGAGTGTTTTAAGCTGGATCTTGAAGTGATAGGCATGGATTAGCAGAGAGAAGTGGGATGTGTTCACAGGCAGAGAGCAAGCATGGAAATAAGCAAGCCATATGTGCAGGTGGATAAGCATAGTTGCTTGGCTGGAGAGGAAGATAATGAGAAAAAAGATTGGCGAGATTGGGGGTGGGCAGACCAAACTGGTTAAAAGCTTCGAAAAGGCAAGGCTAGTGTGAAGCCAGGGAGGTGAGGAGGGGATCGTGGCACTAGTGCCGGGGCAAAGTGATAAGGTCAGGGCCTGAGCTGGAGGGACAGCAATGAAAAAGAGTGAATGTGAAACATACAGAATCACTAAGCGTGTGCATCCGTATGCCTACACATGTTCCTCTCTTGCATATGCAATGCACCTGTCTTATTATACCTAACCCTTATTGCCTGCTCCCTGTATCCTGAGTACACTGAAGACCGGGGCTATGCACATGGCATGCAGCACACAGAGGGTCCAAATCATGGGTGAAAGGAGAGGTGAGAGACCACATTATGGGATAAACGGGGCATCACGTTGGTGAATGGAGAGGGGCTAGGAGAAGGTTGCACTTTGCTGAGTGGGAAACAGCAAATGGATAGGTAGATGAGGCAAGCACCAGGTGTTGGATAGTTCAGCTATGCCCTCCTTTAAGCAGGTAGATACAATGCATATGAAAAAACCACGGGAGAATTATCCATTTTGCATTGGAATGTTTCTGCTAGGCAGAACAACAGCCCCCTCCTAAACATGCCCATGCCGTAATCCCCAGAACCTGTGAATATGCCTTGTTATATTGGGGGGGGGGGAAATTAGGGTTGCAGGTGGAATTAATCATCTGACCTCAAGAGAGGGAGATTAGTCTGGATTATCCAGGTGGGCCCAGTGTAATCACAAGGGTCCTTATAAGTAGAAGAGGGAGGTAGAAGAGAAGGTCAGAGTGATGTGGTGTGATATGATGTGATGTGATGTGATATGATGTGATGTGATGTGATGTGATGATGTGATGATGTGATGATGTGATGAGATGATATGATGTGATGTGATGATGTGATGATGTGATGATGTGATGATGTGATGTGATGTGATGTGATGTGAGAAGGGCTCAGCCCAACCTTGTTGTCCTTGAAGATGGATGAGATGGCCATGAGCCAAGGAATGTGGGTGGCCTCCAGAAGCTAGAAAAGGCAAGGAAACTCATTCCCTCCTAGAGCCTCCAGAAGGGATGCAGCCCTGTCTACCCTTGATTTTAACCCCGTGACCCTCGAGTCTGATTTCTGACCTCCAGAACTTTAAGAGAACAGATATGTATTGTTTAAGCCACTGAGTTTGGGTTGATTTGTTACAGAAGCAACAGGAAACTAACATAAAGGTGAGATTCCTTCAAGTAGGGAACCCTCATACCCTGCATTAAAGATACAGTTTGACTGATAAATGTTCTGCCCACACCCAAGTTTTGTTACATAAGATCAGATGCATCTGTAATCAGAGATGTCTGCTATGTGTATCACTACAGTAGGTCAGTGCCCTATGAAATAGACAGGATGGTATTTATACTTTTCACAGATAAATCAGCAGAGGTATGGTCGACAATATGGTGATGGGAGAAAAAGAGGAAGATTGAGGGAGAAAAAAAGATCCAGGCTTCCATTTGACAGTCATTTAGTAAGAACTTACCTTTGCTAAGAAGCTTGCTAAACCCAATAGGAGATACAAACATGAAATGAAAAGAAAAACATGGCTTCTTGCCCTCAAGAATCTTTCTGTGCTGTAGGAGAGAAAGAAGTGTGCTAATACGTGGCTTACCAAAGAAGGTACCATTAGAAGAGGTACCAAGAGTGTATCAGAGTACAGAGGAGGGCAAAATTAAATCTGGCTCAGGGATTAAGGAAGCTTCCTGGAGGCACTCCATATCAGCAATACCTATGGTTACTGAGTGGTGCCTCTCTCCATATATGTGCACAAAGGGCAGGATTTGGGGGGACAGGGTCTGGGAAGCTTCCTACTGGAGAATGGCTTCCCTGGGCTCAGTAGGAGTCTATCCTTAGGGTCACTGTCATGATGGAGCCAGCTCAAACAGGTGTATCCCTCCCAACACTGCATTCAGTAACATCACATCGATAAATTGGAAGTGGCCATGGCTTAAATATATACACTAGGGAAACAGGCCAACACTACAAATCAGGACTTCACAGAACTGGTTGTTTAACGTTTACCAGTACGCCACTGCATAAGGTATACTGAAGAATATGGAAGTTAGAAACCAGACTTGGCTCGTTTCCTCCTAGATATACTGCTCTGTTCTGGGAATATTCTTGAAGGGCCCAGTGAAACTAAGATTATTCACTCAAAGCAGTGGTTCTCAGCTCTGACTGCATGTTAGAATCATGTATGGAGATTTAAAAACCACTGGTGCCTGGGTCCTTCCTCTCAGACCATTTAAACCAGAATTTGGGGGGGGGGGGTGAGGCTGGGGTATATAGGTTTTTCAAGCTTCCCAGGTAATTGTAGTGTGTGCCTGCTTGAGAACCACTGCCTTAAAGTGATATTCTGCCTAGGGGCACCTGCGTATCTCAGTCGGTTAAGCGTCCGACTCTTGGTTTCAGCTCAGGTCATGATCTCATGGTTTGTGAGTTTGAGCCTGGCATTGGGCTCTGTGCTGATAGTATGGAACCTGCTTGGGATTCTCTCTCTCTGCCTGTCCCTTTCTCTCTCTCTCTCTCTCTCTCTGTCAAAAATAAACTTTTTAAAAAAGTGATAGTCTGCCTTGTCTCCAAATTGGCTGGTGATGCCCAATTAGCCTTCCCCAGGGCCAGGGAGGCAAGAACCCTAATGTACTAGTCCCTTGGGATCCAAGGACCATCACCTCATTCCCTTGCCCTTCTGTATCACCGGATTCCCATCTTTTTCCTGTTTTCATAGATGCTACAGTGAGCTGAGGCCACCCCAAGGTCAGTCCCCTCCCTAGTCAGCATCCTGAAGTGGTCTTCGAGCTCCCAGCACACCCTGAGCACCCGAGGAAGAAGATGGGGCTGGAACATATCAAATTAAACCCTGTTCTACCTTCTCCTGGCTGGCCATGCCTCCAACTCCATCCTCCTTTTCCCCTTTAGCATTTGAAGATGGCCTGGGCACATTTTGTTAGCTCTCACTCTGCTTACTTGCTCTTAGTGGGGTGAACAAGAGGCAGTATGCAAATATCTTTCTCCAAAAGACAGTAGTCTGGGACTGAGGCACCACTGGGCCATTACCATACCCCATTACCACAAAAGCACATAAGGGGGAAAGAAACCATCAAAGGAATGTCTCAAGGGATCTGTCGTGGCCCAGTGTGTCTCCCATTCTCGTGTTTGAACTTTATGGCTCTAGCGCTGTCTGTAGGGACAAGTATTACATTAGACGTCATGATCATTAAAATCCTATTTAAAACAAAATGTTTTTGAAGGTTTCTAAGAAAACTCATCCAACCTTTTTGCTTGCCTGCCTTTGATTTGATTTTTACCCCTGCTGGCAAAAAGCGCATCTGTGCTCCTTTGACAAGCTGCCTTTGGCCCATGCTGGGGCCCAGTTGGCTTGTGTGGGCACACAGAGGACTGACTCCTGATGTGCGGTGCTGAGCCAGCTAGGGATGCGCTTGGACCTCTCTGTGCATAGGGTTGTGCCTTCGTGCTGTTTCATTACCCACACCAGGCTATATTTGGGGTGAGAAATAGGGAGGGAAACTGAAATGAAGCCAGACAGGTAAGTCAGTCAGCCAGTTAGTCACTCTGTCTCTGATATGTCCATTAGCCAGGCAGCCGGGCAGCTAACCAGTCAGGATGTCAGACATTCTGCCTGTCTTGCATCCAGTTTGTCAGCCAGGGCATCAGTGAGTCAGACTGCTCTGCAGCCAGCTCGACTGTCTGTCTGTCCATCAGTCAGTCAAGCCCATCAGCCTGTACTTTGGTCAAATGGAATGTCATCCTCTCCTCAAAGAAGCTCTCTCCAGCTTCAGAAGCCAAATGAGTCACACGAGCACACGTTCACACCCACCCACCCACAACACACACCGATCCAGGACATTCTCTGTTCTGATAACTGTCTGTACTTTTCCTTCAAAACGCTCACCACACCTTCCAATCCTATTCATCTGTATGGTTATTTGGTTTGTGTCTTATTTCCTGTTAGATTATAAGCTCCATGAGGGCAGGACTTGTGTGGGCCCTGTGCTGGCATGAATGGCTGCATCTATCCATGAGTCGTGAGTCATCATGGCCGTCCATGAGTCATCCAACCAGCAGGTAGCAGTTTGCTGGGTAGGCAGAGTGGGCCATGGGGGCATTTCAGCCAGAGAGAACAGCATGGGTTAAGATATGAAAGTGGTAAAAGAACATGGCATCTCTGGAAAACTGTAAATAATGTGTCATTGCTGGAGCATAAGGAAAAGGACAGGGATGGGAGGAGGGCACAGGCAGAGCTAGTGGGAGATATGCTTGGAGCTGTAGATTGAGTCCAAGTCCTAAAGGGTTTTGTGTAACACTAGAAGGCAGTAGGTTTTATGTGAAGAGATACTGAAAATTTTAAGGGAGAGTCATGTTTTAAGTTTATTTATTTATTTTGAGAGAGAGAGAGAAAGCACAAGCAGGGTTACAGAGAATCCCAACCAGGCTGCACACTGTCAGCAGGGAGCTTAGGCAGGGCTCGAACCCACAAACTGTGAGATCTTGACCTGAGCCAAAACCAAGAGTCAGATGCTTACCCAACTGAGCCACCCAGGCACTCCGGGAGAGTCGTGTTTTAGAAACCCCGGGCAGTGATATGGAGGTGAAGTAGAGTGAAGTGGGTAGAGACTGGAGGCAGGAAGGCCAATCAGGAGGCTACTGGAAGCCCTGAGGTTAGTGTGTCCCCACCTTTTCCATATCATGAGAAGTGCCACAATTTGTATGGCCCACTAGAACAAACTGATGAAGCAGCTTGTGGCCAGAGGCAGCAGGACCCAGAGGCCGAGGGGCTCAGGATCCCAGCACACTTGTCACCTATTCACAGATATCTCGAGAAGTTTTGGTATTAGAGGAAAATGATGCAGGCTTGAAATAAAGCTGTGCAGCAAGAGTGGCCATGATGTCTGTGAACATTCTTGAGGCAAGCCTAGTGAGTCTTGGGCCCTCATAGCAATGTTGGTAGCAGCTGTCCACACCCAGACCTCTGTGTATCCTTTTGTCATTAGTGGCAGGGGACAAGGCACTCTCCCCCACACCCATTCCATTCCCCTTCTGTCTCTTCTTTGTTGTACACAAGGCTGACCATTCTGTTGTGACCGAGAAATGTCCATTAACTAGAAATACAAACACTCCTTCTGTCCCTTCTTAATAATGACTTGAAGGGTATGTTAACTAACTGGAGTTAAAATAAAAACTTTTAAAAAAATGACCCAAAGGTAACATCTTATGCCTGGTCCCTTTCTCACTGGAGAAAGGAGTCAGTTGCTCCTCAGGGTACAGGTGGTTCCTTTTCTTCCTGATGGCATTGAGTGATCTCTCTAGGAGCATCATTAACTCATTGCCTGTTGGGGTAAAATCCAAATGCCTTATCATGGCATGCAGTGTAATTGGATGTAAAATAACTAAACAATTCAAGATAGGGTTCGACTCAGCACAAGACTGTGTAATACAGACATAGCAGTGTAGGAGCAGTGAGATAGGAAAAGAGTTCAAGAGGGAAATAGGCTGGAGATGGTGATCTGGGGGAGGCTGTACAAGAAGAGCAAGCCAAAGAGAGAGATGGAGATGGTCAGCAGTTACAGAACCAGAACCCAGCATCACAGAAGCAGAAACGGAGGGAATTTCCAAAGGAGAAGGGGATCACTGCTGGCAAATGAAATAGGAGGTGTGAAAATTAAAATGAACAATTGTATTTAGCTAGAAAGAAGCTTCACTCCTACATCAAACTAAACATGACCCACTATTCGTTTCTGTACATAAAGTTTTCTTAGGACCCTGTCACACCCACTGTTTAGCTCATGGATTATCTATGGCTATTTTCACACTATAATAGCCAAGTTAATGCAACAGAGTATATGGCCTACAAGGCCTAAAGTATCTTATATATTTGCTGTCTAGCCCTTTACAGAAAAAAATTGCCAACCGCTGGTCTGCATAAACTAAAAAATATTCAACTTAAGCTCTATGTCAGGATCCTGAGAGACAGCAAAGAAAACTTGTGCAACTTTATTTAAGAGGTGAGCTGGTTTGGATTCAGAATTGTGCCCCAAATGATAATCCAGGCAAAGAAGGCTATTCCAGTTGTGACCAAGTTCAAATAAGTCTTCTATGATTTTCCTTTTTATGGCCACCTAATCACCTCTCATCTGGACTGTTGCTGTAGCTACCTTACTGGTCAGAGAAGGGATTCACTCCATCCTAATTCTCTTAGCTCTTAATGCCTGGTCTGGGAACCCCCAAAAATTAAGGTGAGTCATGGCCCCATGGCTCCCTCTCCAGCCAGTCTTTCTCCCCTATCCCAGCAGAATGCCCCTATGACTGACTTCAGTCTGACCCAAACTTATTTTCAAGCCACACTTTCAAAATCATAATACAGATATTGGGAAGGTTTCTTAAAAAGGTATTATTTTTTTTTTGGTTATGTCTCTCTTTTTTTGATATTTCAGTGCAAAGTCTCTGAAACAATCAACCAGTTAGCCCCAGGATTAATTTGACTGATTGAAGGACAAAAACAAAAGTCAACAGAGTATGCTAGTATTTCCCAAAATAGGTTAAAAAAAAAAAACAAAAAACTACAACCCCACCACCATGAGATCTTCTATGAAAATAGATGGTTTTGGTCAAATAATTTGGAAATGTTGGAATCCTAAAACCCCCCTGTTGACGTTTTGCAGTGCATGTTCCTATTTGAAAGGGCCTGAGCTCTCTGCATAGCTTTGTTTGACCCAGTGTTTCACACACGTGCTTAACCAAGGAACTGTTTTAGGGAACACCAACTAGCATCTTGAGGACACCTTAGGAAAGAGGGGAGAAGGGCACCTGGGTGACTCAGTTGGTTTAGCATCAGATTCAATTTCTGCTCAGCTCAGGATCTCACAGTCATGAGATAAGGCTCCACCCTGAGCATGGAGCCTGCTTGAGATTCTCTCTGCCCCTCTCCCCTGTGTGATCTCTCTCTCATGTGTGCTTTCTCTCTAAAATTTAAAAAAAATAAAGAGGGAAGAGAAAGGAGGTCTGAGCAGGGCTGCAAACCAGAAAGGCCTGAGCCCCGAAGGTACAGTGAAGACTTTGCTGCACAGAATGTCCCTGTCTGGAAAATTATTCTGGGCAGAGAGGGTTATAGAGATGAGCTAGAGATAGTTTGTGCATTCAGGAACTTTCTATCAGGGATGTTCCCCAGTCTAGCCAGGACTCCCAGGTTCACCCCACCTCCCCTAGCCGGCCCACATATCTCCCAAGCCCCAACAAACACAAATATAGCCACGCGGCAGACACATGATATTGGATAATTTTAGTTTTTTTTTCAGTAAAGGTAGTTCATTAAATGTGTAATTAAAGGCTGATTTAATTTTGATACCTGGGTATGAGTTTAGTATAAATAGATTCTCAAATCAGAAGAAATGATCTGTCAGTCCACACACCTTGATTTTGGGCTCAGAAAGTAGGATTCCCATACCTCTGCCAGTCATCTTTTCTTCACTGTTATCCTCCCAGACCTGCATCTGCCCCGCTCCTTCCCACACCCTCATGTTACTTCTTATCTCTCCTGCAGCCTCTGGTGCTGCTGATGGAGTGGCCTGAAGCCACCAACTTTGCCTGCCTGATTGCGGGGTACTGCCGTCTCCTGCTGGACTCCAGGAAGATGGTCTTCTCCAAGCCTGCCAGCCAGCCTCTTCCACCTCCAATGATCAAGGCAGGTAGGGTTCAGCCTCAGTTTTCAGTATGTCAGAGGCCCTTTGCACCCTGGACACATGGAGGGAGGAGCTTTGCTGCCTTAGGGCTCACCCCATTCCATCAGCACCCAGTTTCCCAGGAGCCAGCGCTATACCACTGGATCCCCCCTGGCACAAGCCAGTGGGAAAGACAGCTGGCCTTCAGATGGGCCTGTCCCACAAAGGATGCCCATGACAACACATTGCGATTGAGTCAGTGAATGAATGTAAGATAAAAATAGCGAATAAGGAATAAACAGGACCAATCAGAGAATCACACTGGATCTAAGGCACAGCTTTAGAGGTACAGTGATCTAGGGAGAGATGCATGGGTGTTCTGGTTTAGGGAAAGTGGAGGTTGAAAGTGAAGATAAAATCTTTCTTTTGTTCACCATAGCAGGGGTCGACAGAGCTGCCCAAAGTTAAGAGGCCATGGAAGACTGGGGTAGGAAATTCCATGCAGGTGCAGAGTACAGTCCAGCAGGAGGCTTAGAGATATGAGGGGATGACCATTAAGAACAAGGTCAAGTACGGCCTCCAAACACAAGGCTTCCCAGTTAGGCAACTCACTGCAGCCACCCCTCGTACCTGTCCTGGGGATACCACAAGCAGGGGCCTTGGGAAAGATCAGCCCAGTCCAGATAATTCTGCCCAGAACCAAAGTGGCAGGAGAAACAGGTGCTTCACATATTAGACCTAGGGCTCACGTACACGCAGTAGGCACTCCCCCAACCCTGGCACCCAAACGTCATGGTGGAAGCTGAGACTGACCACCTAGCAGTCACCCTCCTCACATGCCAAAGCCTCTCCATCCACTTGCCTTGCAGTTGGCCATTTCTTCTCTGCCCAGAACTGCAGTGTTCTCACATCTCATCTAGATGGAGGAGTTTTAGGGAGTATAAGCCCACTCCCCATGGATGCCCCAGCTCCCAGAGAGCTGTGTAACCCCCCACACCATGTCACCTCATCGTTTCTTCCTCGCAAACATCATGACAGGCCCTTGTTGACATCTTATAACATCATCCACGGGACTTAGAAGGCAATCCCCCAAACATAGACTGGGGAAAGGATGGGTGACCCCAAGGCATAGAAGGAGGCTCCACATGGAGAAGCAAAGGGACTGACTAGGAATGAGAAGGAGCCAGGAGGCCATGTTGCAGCATGTCCCCAGGGAGAATAGCTCCGAAGTGGACAGCTATATGTATCACCAAGCCTGTGGATGGCCAAGTGATGGCAAAACCAGTGTTAGCATTGTCCATGTCACCTGGCATCACTCCCAAGTAAATTATACCTTTGGCTGAGCTTGTTAGGGGGAGAGAGAGGGAGAAGGGAAGGCAGAAGAAGGGGCCCTTTGGGGGATCAACTTTCAGAAGGCCCCAGAGATGACTCTGTAGTCCCACCTGCCTTCCAGAGGGTTCTGTCACTCCATCAGCCAACACTGTCCTTCAGTATTTCTCTTTCCACAGGGATAGTGGCACCAAGTGAGGGCACAGGGTTCCTGTTCCCCCCTCAGTCTCACTGAACATACCCTGGGATGCATCCCTGTGGCTTTGCCAAAGGCCAGTCAATTTCATTGGATTCTCTGGAAGGTGTTGCAGCCTGGAAAGAAGGCTTCTACAAGTGCTATGCATGGCTTTAGAGCCCCTCCCTGATTCCTGAGCATCCCCCTTGTGGCCTGCAGCATGATGGCGGCTCAGCTACCTCTAGCACAGTGCCTTTCGCCATGCAGGAGCTGGATGGACCACCATAGTATTCCCTTGTTTGTACTGCTTCACCTCCCCAGGGGTGTGGGTCCATGCCTGGGCCCAGTACTTGGCCTTTGGAACTGTTACGTGCTGGGTTGATGACAACCACCAAGTACTCTGCTTGTAGAGGGCTGGTGTGCGCATCTGACCCCGTGGCCCCAAGAAAGGGAAAGGGGGGACTGTGAGGGCACACTGGGGAGCCCTCCACCCAGGTTACAGTGCCAGGCCATCAGTCCATCAGTTCCTGGTACAACGTTGAGATATGTTTCCTCCCTGGGCCCTCACTTTCACCCCAGAAAAGAAGCCCCAGTGCCCAGTTGTCATTTAGCAAAGGGCTATAGGAAACAGGCACCCTTGCCAGCCTCATCTGGGCTTTTTCCTCAGGGCCAAAGCCCCAGCCCACTAAGGGCCTGATCTCTCTGTCCAGATATATTCTTGGCCCACTGCTGGATAGGCTTAAAGGATGCTTGTTTAACCAGCAACTCGAAAGAGAAAGCATCACTTCTCACTTGGAGGCCCAGAAAAAAAGGAACATGGGGACATGGAAGGGAAGGGATTACTTCTTGGGCTTTATCAGTAGTTTCCCCAAAGTACGTATTTCACTCATTCATCCAAAGTCTATTTCTCAGTTACTCATTATATACCAGGTCCTTGCCCTCACAGAGCTTACAGTCTAGTGGGGGGAATACAGACGGATGATTAAACTGATATTATCAATACAGTAAGTGCCTTTGGATTTACATAGGGGAAACTCCACAGCCACAACAGAAGAGCACCTGGGCTTAAAGACACAGCTTAGAGAAAGTCTCAGGCAAATGCCAGTTCTCACCTGTATTGGGCCGTTGGGAGATCCAGAGGCAACCATCTCTCTCCAGCCTTGAGCTCCCCCGTATCATGGGGAAATCCAGGAAAATAAGGCTTCGGGGCCCCCGTTGGAGCCACAGTCATAGATTTTCCCCCCATGGTTAGAAAGCAGTGTGGTCTGGTATAGTAAATGTTCTGAAACAGACCCACACATATATAGATAAGTGCTTTTTGACAAAGGTGCAAAGGTAGTACAGTGGAGAAAGGACAGTCAAAGCTGGTTGACTCAGTGTTGCACTGACTCTATGCATGTATGCATGCGTATACACACACTGCATATATTTGTGTGTATGTGTATGTGTGTATACACACTGCATATATTTTTTAACATAGCTCCAGTTGGATCACCATCCTGTTCTTTGCAAGCATTTTTTTTAAAGTCAATCTTCTGAGTGGCTGAGTACAGAGAGCTAGACTAGGACATCCCCCTTGGGGAAAGCTGATGAGCAATTTACAGCAGATTTGCAATCTGAGAGGCATGCTGTTCTAGCCATCAGCCAAGCGCACCTGGCTCTGCTTGCATTTCTAACCTTCTGTCTGGAGGAGGTCTGGGCTTTTCCAGACATATTTTCTCCTCCGCATGGCCCTGTGCTGCTCCTTGGATCTGGAAATCACAGTCGTTGTCAGCCTGGTGTTGGGAGATGTGTTAGACCTACAGCCTTTGTCAGAGAGGAGCCACCACCTGCTTATTGGACATGCCCCTGGGAGCCACCTCTGATGTCAGCTTATTGCCAGGCTGGCTATGCTGACTGTTCAGCTGGCTCATAGGAAGTTAGCACCTGGTGCATGGCCAGGACCTGTGGACAGTGCCTGAGAGTAGAAACCACCTGAACTGCTACTTCATGCTAGTGGCTTAGCACTGCCCTAGAGCGCTTCTTCACCAAGGCTCAGAGGGTCATTACATATTATTCCCCCAGCCGATCCAGAGTTCCCTGGATATAGCCACTAGGGCCTGAATTGAACCCACTCAACATAATTACATTGACTCTATATTTAAAGGGGCAAGATGGTCTATGGAAATCAGAAAGGGCTTAGAACCTGAAGGTATAGAGACTTGGGTTCTAGCCCCCGCTCTGCTATATCTTAGCTGTGTGACCATGAACAAATTCCATAAACGGAGTCTGTTTCTTCATCTGCAACCTGAAGATAACAGTACCTAACTCAGTAGAGATTTGACAGGAGTATGTGAGAGAAGACTCACAAATTTCTTTTAAGCACAGAGCATATTTTTGGCTCTTTTTATAACAATTGAGAGTTCACTTTGTGCCCAGCACTGTGCTTTTTTTTTAAAGAATATAAACAGCTTCATTGAGAAATAATTTCCAAGCCAGAAAATTCACCCATTTAAACTTCACAACTCAGTGTTTTTGAGTATGTTTAATATACTTACAGGGCTTTGTACCCATTGCCACAATTTAATTTTAGAACTTTTGACCCCTCCTAAAACAAACTCTGTACCCATAACACTCATCCCCTAGTCCCTTCCTAATCACCACCCAGCCTTAAGCAGCCATGCATGAACTGTTTTTCTGGGTCTATAGCTTTGCCTATCATGGACATTTTGGATAAAAAGAATCCTACAATATATAGTCTTCATGTGGTTTGCTTTTTTCATTTAGCATAATGTTTTCAAGGGTCATCCGTGTTGTAGAATATATCAGTACTTGTTTCTTTTTACAGCCAAATATTCCATTGTGCAGATAGACCACATTATGTGTATCCATTCATCAGTTGGTGGGCATTTGGGTTTCCTTCATTGTGGCTATTATGAATAATAATGTTATAAACCTTTATGCATGAGTTTTTATGGAGGCATATGTTCTTGTTTCTCTTTGGCACACAACTAGGAGTGGAATTGCTTGTCAAATGGTAACTCTATGTTTAACTTTGAGAAACTGCCAAAGTGTTTCCCAAAAGGACTGCACCATTTTACATTACCATCCACAGTGTTGGCAGATACAATTTCACCATATCCTCACCAACATTTGTTATTGTCCATCTTTTTTTTTTATATCCATTGTAGTGGATGTGAAAAGGTATCTCATGGTTTTGATTTGCATTATCATAGCTGATGGTGTTGAACATCTTTTCATGTATTTATTAGCCATTTGTATATCTTCTTTCATGAGCTATCTATTCACATCCTTTGCTCATTTTTAAATTGGCCTATTTGACCATAAACATGAGGGTTTATTTCTAGACTCACAATTCTATTCCATTGATCTACGAGTTTATTCTTAAGTCAGTACCACTCTGTCTTGATTACCATTGCTTTGTATTAAGTTTTGAAATCAGGAAGTGTGGGTCTGCCTACCTTGTTCTTTCTTAATATTGTTTTAGTTATTCCGTGTCCTTTGTGATTCCATATGAACTTTTGAATTACCTTGTCAATTACTACAAAAAGTCCATTGGGATTCTTATAAGGGGCTGTGTTGAATCTGTAGATCAGTTTGGGAAGTACTTTCATGTTCACAATATTGAGTCTTCCAATCCATGAATATAGACTGTCTTTTAATTTATTTAAACCTTCTTTATTTTCTTTCAGAAATGTTTGCAGTTTCCATTGTACAAGTCTTGCACTTCTTTTGTTAAATTTATACCTATTTTATTCTTTTTGGTGCTGTTATAAATAGAATTGTTTCCTAATTTCATTACCAGATTGTTCATTGCTACTATATAACAATACAGTTAATTTTTGTTCTGTCCTTTATCATGCAACCTTGCTGAGCTTATTAGCTCTAATAATTTGTGGATTCCTTGGGATTTTTTCTACAGAAGATCATGTCATCTGCATATAGAGATAGTTTTACTTTTCCTTTCTGATCTGGATGCCTCACATTTCATTTTATTGTCTAATTATCCTGGCTAAGCCTTCTAGTACAGTGTTGAATAGAAGGGTTAAAACAGAAGTCCTGGACTTTTTATGATGTTAGGGGGAAAGCTTTCAGTGTTTTACCACCAGGTATGATGTTTGCCATGGGTTTTTCGTAGATAATCTTTATCATGTTGAGGAAGTTCCCTTTTATTTCTAGCTTTTTGAGTTTTCTCATGAAAGGGTGGTAGCTTTTGCCAAATTATTTTTCTGAGTCTATTGAGATGATCATGTAGTTTTTGTCCTCTATTCTATTAACATGATGTATCACATTAATTGATTTTTGGATGTTAAACCAACCTTGAATTCGTGCAATAAATCCCATTTTGTCATGGTGTATAATGCTTTTTATATGTTGCTGGATTCAGATTGCTAGTATTTTGTTGAGGAACTTTGTATCTGTATTTACAAGAAATATTGCTCTGTAGTTTTCTTGTGATGTTTTGTCTGGTTTTGATACCAGGGTAATATTGATGTTATAGAATGAGTTGTGAAGTGTTCCCCCCTCTTCTGTGGTGTGTGTGTGTGTGTGTGTGTGTGTGTGTGTGTGTGTGTGTGTGTGTTTTGGAAGGGTTTTGAAGAATTTGTAGAAATTCTTTGAGCATTTGGGAAAATTTGCCAGTGAAGCCACTTGGGCCTGAGTTTTATTTTTAGTAGGGGTGGGATGAATACCTTGTTTTCAAGTTTAATTTATTTATTTTGAGAGAGAGTATGGGCAGAAGATGGGCAGAGAAAGAGGGAGAATATCAAGCAGGCTCTGGGCTGTCAGCACAGAGCCCATATGGAGCTCAAACTCATGGAACTGTGAGATCATAACCTGAGCTGAAATCAGGAGTCAGACACTTAACTGACTGAGCCACCCAGGCACCCTAGGGTGGATACTTTTAATTACTAACTCAATTTCTTTTCTTGTTATTGGTCTATTCTGGTTTCCTGTCTTCCTGAGTCAGTTTTGATCATATATTTCTAGGTATTTGTCCATTTCATTTAGGTTATCTAATGTTTTTGGTATAAGCTTACTTAAAATATTCTTTTATAATTAAGTCCATATCTGTAGAATCAGCAGTGATGGTCCTCTTATTCCTGATTTTAGTAATTTGAATCTTCTCTTTTTTTGCTTGGTCTCTACAGCTAAATGTTTGTCAATTTTATTGATCTTTTCAAAGAACCAACTTTTAGTTTCATCGATTTTCACAATTGTTTTTCTGTCCTCTAAACTTTACTGTTTCTTTCCTTCTGCTTGCTTTGGGTTTGGTTTGTTTCTCATTTGCAAGTTTCTTAAGGTGGAAGGTTAGGCTATGGATGTGAAATCTCTTCCTTTTTAATGTATGTGTTTATAACTATAAATGTGTCTCCAAACAGTAATTCAGCTAGATCCCATAAGTTTGGGTATGTTGTATCTTCATTTTCATTCATCTCAAAATAGTTTCCAATTTACCTTGTGATTTCTTCTTTGACCCATTGTTTATTTAGGGATGTTTTATTTAATGTCCACATATTTGTGAGTTTCCCAAAGTGCATTCTATTATTGATTTCTAATTCCCTCATGCCCCCCCAACACATACTTTGTATGATTTCCTTTCTTTTAAATTTATTGAGGCTTATTTTGTGACCTAACATATGGCCTGTCTTGGAGAATGTTCCAGGTGCACTTGAGAAGAATGTATATTCTGCTGTTGTTAGGTGGCATGTTCTATAGATCTTTTTTTGCTATGTCTACTTAGTTTATAGTTTTCTGGGTCCATTACTTCCTTGTCGATCTTCTGTTTAGTTGTTCTACTCATTATTGAAGGTGAGGTATTGAAGTGTCCAGTTATTGCTGTTGAATTTCTCATTTCGATTCAGTCAGGTTTCGCTTCATGTGTTTTGGGGCTCTGTTGTGAGATGCCAGCACCACACTTTTGTGATGGTTGTGAACTCTAGTAAACAGCAACACTGACGCACTGACCCTGTCAAACTGGAAATGGAAAGGCATTTTGAAGGTTTGTTTTCTAGCATCTCAACCACCACAATGAAGGATAGGGCAATGGTTAAAACCATGGGCTGTTTAGTCCCGCAGACCTGGGCTCAAATCCAGGCTGCATTTAGGACTCAGGTGACCTTGGATAAGTCACATAACCAAATGGATCAGTTTCTTGCTCTATAAACTGGGGATAGTGACAGCACCTGCCTTGCTGGCTTGCTGTGAGGATTAAATGGAATCGTGTGTGATAATTTTATCCGAAGTTAGTGCTTGCTTGCCATTTGCCTCTCTATCTGCCGATGACAAAATGAATTGGCATTGTCTGAGTACATCCTCACAGATAACATGGGGAAGGGCCCCCAAAACAGTCTGAGAGAAAGAAGCCATTTAGAGAAAAAGCATTCACCATGGATAATTCTCGGATGTGCACACCTACCATCATTAAAAGCTGTTGACTAGAACATTTTACCCCACATATGTGTAGCAAGCAGGCTGGCCCTGCGTGAATACAGAGAAGTAATGTGTTTGGAGGAATTGTAAGAATGCTCCCCCCACCCTGCTCCCACAGACGCACATCCCCACATATTTCCCAAATACTTCACACGTTCAGAGATGGCCCAGAACGCTACTAGTAGAGCTTTATTCTTTTCGGGTCCTTCCTTGACAGTCCTCTTTGAAATGCAAATTTCAGGCATTGTGTAAGGGCCAGTTCTGCATCTTCCCACTAAGGCAGTAGTAACTTGTCAGATGTATTTCCTTCCTGCTAGAAGAGATCCAACATAACACAGGAGGAACAGAACACTGGGTTGGCAGGGGCACGGGGGGAGGAAGGGGTGGAAAGGCTCTGGGAAAGGTGGGGACGGGGGCAGAGACACTTCTGGGGGGAGGGACATAAAACAAATTACACTTCTTTAAGTACAGTTACAGCTGACTTTCAGACCAGACATACCCATGTTAAGTAAGAGTCCAGCAGGACCCAGATACCAAGGTGCTCAGCCCTTCCCCGGTCACCCCATGCCAGTTTCCATTTCAGAGGCGATGGGGCTGTTAGCAGCCCAGGCCATTCGATTCTACTCACTCTACTCTCAGGGGCGGCAGCAATGTGGCTTCCCCTTTCCCTAATCTCTAGCAGCCAAGTAATGCTCTCTGTCACTGCCTGCCATCCAGTTGCACACCAAAAAACACCAAGGGAGCTCAGCCACCGTCCTCAGCACCACGGCTCATCTGTTGATTCTCTTTCTGGGTTTAGATTACATGCACAGCGCCCACCGCCCTGTCACTGGGGGCCACCTGGGGAAAAAGGAGAGTAGTTATGTGGGCAGCGTGGGCACCAACCCCAGGAAGTCGAGCCGCTGCACGCCCCCACCTGCCGACTCTGAGCTTGTCAGCTTTTGCTACCTCCACATGCGGGAACAAAGGAAGGAGCAGGAAAGCCGGACGGATGTCAATGAGAACTTAATTTTCTTTGAGGAGAGCAGGCCCCGGACCAAGTCTGACCCCACATCCAAAAGCTCTGGCCAAGGTTACGAAGTAATCCCTGATGACTTTGATGCCGCCAGCCTAGACCATGAGCCTTGTGCCAGCAGGGCCCGGTCCTATACCTTGGACAATTCCCTTGGGGCTGAAGCCCTGAATTTCTACTGTGACTCTTGCAAAGCCAAACTCCAGGAGCAGCTGGACCCTCCCAAAGGTGGGAGGCCTGGCTCCTCTCGTGACAATATGGTAGACTTGATGTCCCTTCCACCCCCCGGGAGTGAGGAGGAAGAGGAGGAGGAAGATGAGAGCACTTTGCTGTTGCCTGCCATTGCTGCCCCACCTCCTGGTTTCAGAGACAACAGTTCTGATGAGGATGACCCCAAGCGCCGGGCAGTCCAGAGCCAGGAGCAAGGACGCCACCTGCGTGGGCTCCTGTACGATGAGATTCCAGTGACACTGATTGACAGCGTGCAGACCCGGACAGTCCGAGATCATGCCCAGGAGCTAGATGATGCCCTGGTGTCCACTTTGCAGGCTCTGGAAGCCCTGGCAGCCTCAGAGGATGGACCACACCCCCCACCCCCACAGACTGCAGGTAATAGCCCGTTCCTCCTCCCTCTTGCCTCCCTTTCCTTCTCCTGACCAAGCAGGGCCAGCAGGTGATATTGCTTCTTCCCAAGCAGAGGTTAAAGCCATCGTGGTGTGCCAGGGCAGTGGATGGCCAGAGGTAGCACAGATAGGGTCAGGTGATCAACAATGCTGCGTCAGGGGCCGGCTGCTCAGCTCCAGCTAGAGCTCTGGCTCTCACCATTCCATCTCTGGAAATGTCTTGCAGATGACCCCAGGGATTGGAGCCGTGATAGCTACGGAGCCAGGCCAGGATAGAGGATCAGAGCAAAATTGTGAGAGATCTAGAAGATAGTTCCCTCGCACATGACTGGAAGAAAAACAAAATGACCAACTAATCACCTAGTGACCTGGGATCAGGGGAGCCAGGAGCCATCACTGCTCAGGGCTGAGGTCTTGATCTTGCCTAAGAGCATGAGCTCCCAGTCAGATGCACCCAAGTTCTGGCTTCTTCACTCACTTTCAGTGTGACCTTCAGCAAGGCACCTTACCCTCTCTGAGCCTCACTTTTGTCATTTCAAATGGGCTTGGTAACAACAGCCATATCATGTAGGGTTCGTTGTGGGCATTAAATGAGATCATTCGTGCAAAGCACTGCCTAGCATATAAGCATCAATCCATAAGTAGTAGCTGTTATTAGCAATTATTTGGTGGGAGAGCCATGCGACACGCATGCCAGTCCTTCTTATGGACACACGTACAATGCGTCTTGTAGACCAGCATGCGTGTCAGACATGCACCCATATTCACAATGCACACCTCCATACACACACACCTTCAAAAAAAAAAAAAAACAGGTAAATGCCACAGCGACAGAAAAGGCCCAGGGAGGAATAAGGCACAAGAGAAGGCATGTGAAGCGGGGGGAGGTGTGCACAGAGAAGACAAAGAGATTGGGGTCAAAGGCAGCCTGGCTGACCAGGGAGAGTACCAACCCCTACCTTTTCTGTATGTAAGGGCATCATCCTTGGTGTTGGCAGCCCCCATGTGTTTAGCCCCCCCGGGGCCAGCATGTCTCTTGGCTCCTGAGTCTGGTGATCCAAGCCCTCACTGCTACTAGACTAGCCCCTGTGGTCGCCAGAGAGAGGACAAGTGCAGGCCAAAGGGCCTCAGCTGCAAGGCCTGGCCAAATGACGAGGGCCAGATAGAGAGGGACGTGACTTTGCCAGCCCTCTTCAGGACAATTAACAAACATTTCCTAGCTATTGAATCTAAAAATAGTGATGATTAGCATGTTGTTCTGCATGTGATGTGCATGTTAATTTGCCTTTAGACTGCCCAGCAGATATTCTCGGTGCCCCTTTTGTTGCTTTTTCGGATTCCGGCCCTTCATAAGCTCTCTCCCAGCTTGCCTCCCTTTGCCCCTCCTCTCTACTCCTCCCACCCTTGGCCCAGTACCGTCCCCCCACTGCCTCCTCCCTGCCCCCTGCCACCTCCCCCAGGTCTGACTGGCTTTCCCCAGCTTGAGATGCTGCTGGCTGCCCTTGGCCCCCACAGACTTTCTACATATGGCTGGAAAAAAGACTCGATTGGACTAAGTGCAGCAAGCCCTCTCCCTGTCCCTCCAGGTCTGATTGTGCTGGCCACAATCACCCCTGAATCATCGCTGGACTCAGGCCATGAAACCAACTCTTCGGAGCTCACAGACATGTCGGAGATGATGTCGGCCATGAAGCAGCACCAGAACACCACCTACTTCCTGGCCCAGCACCTCAACAAGGATAGCCTCCTGGCTCGCAAGGACCTGCCCTTCCGGATCCAGAGCTGTTCAGCGCAGGCTGTACTCACGGCACCTTACTCTCTCGGGCGCCCAGATCCCAACCCATCCCTGCAGCCAGCGGTGACAGGCCAGAGTCCGGGCCCCCCTGGCGCTCGGAGGAAGCTGCCCCAGGTGGAGTCGCAACCACAGCGAGAGCGAACCTACACCCTGGCAGTGCACCCAACATTGTCCCCACAGCTTGGTGAGCAGAAGAATCTGAGCCTGCTGTCCCCAGTTCCTGAAGACAAAGGGCCTGGCCACACTAGGGCAGGCCTGGAGATGTCACTGAGGGCTGCCACGCCATCCCTCAGTGACGAGCAAGTCTCTGAGCTAAGGGAGAATCTTCCCAAAGAAGTCAGGTTGAGCCCCAAGCTTATCCTCGACCCAAAGGGCAGCGTGACCCCAGCTATCATCTCAGCTGCCCTACAGCAGGTGGTTCACACTAAGAGCCTCCCTGCCCCTGGCGGGGCCCTGGGGAACCCTCCCAGCAGTGGGGAGAGAAGGCTGGAGGCCAGCATGGGGAGGCCAGAAGTTAGCATGATGAGCGGTAGTGCCAGTAAGAATCTGAAGTTCAAAATGAGCCCCAGTGCTCCAGAGACGTCACGGAATTCCCAGCAGCAGCTGAGCCCAGAGGTCTCCTCTGGCTCCAGGGTGCCTGCAGGCAGCCGGGGTGACAGCCTGCATCTCTCCCCACAAGAGGACAGGCTGCCTGTTCAGAGTGTCCCGCCTAAAAGCTACCTTTCCCGAGCGAGTCGAGAGTCACTGAGCAACCCATGCATAGGGGAGGTGGCAGGCAAGGCTGGGCCCGAGGGTGCTAAGCCTGCCCTGCACAAGCTGGGCACCGTCTCCAGCCAGGGGGAGAAGGGGCAGCTGGAGAGCATGCCCCAAAGCAGCAAGATTGAGGAGACCAGCCTGGTGCCCCGAGCCGGCTATGCCATGGCTCTACAGAGCCCCAGCTGCCAGCCGCGAGGCCACAGCCCCAGCAGCCAGTCCCGAGGCCAGAGCCCCAGCTGCCACCCTCGAGGCCAGAGCCCACTGAGGCCCCAGGCTGCCAGCCGGCAGGTGAGCACCATGCCCTCCAGGAAGCTCGAAACAACCCTGGATGGAGCCCACTCAGCCCCCGAGGGCCCCGCAAAGCCCAAATCATCCCGAGGGCCCTTCCGGCTCCGCAGTTTATTCTCTGCCACCTTTCCAACTCGCCAGAAGAAGGAGACCGACGAGCGGCAGGCCCAGCTGCAGAAGGTGAAGCAGTATGAGCTAGAGTTCCTCGAGGAACTCCTAAAGCCGCCGAGCCAGGGGGAGCTGCCAGGCACCGAGTACCTGCAACCCCCAGCCCCAGGCCGCTGCAGCTGCCAGCTGCGCAGCAGCCCAGTGCAGCAGGGGCCTGGCATGTCCCGTGAGCAGAGGCGCAGCTGTGACTGCAAGCGCATCTGCCGGGGGGGCCGGCCCCAGGCCCCCCAGACGCCAGTGCCCGGCCTCCGGGGGAGGGACAGGGACAGGGTCACCCCGACCCAGAGGCAGCCAGAGGCTGGCCCAGGCCTGAGCCTCAACAGCCCCACCACTGTCGGGCGCATCCGCTCCACCAGCCTGGAATCCCGAGAGTGCCGATCGGACCCCGAGAGTGGTGTGTCCTGCCTGACCACATGTGCCTCGGGGGGTGAGTGCCTGGGAGCTCCCAACTACAGGAAACTGATGCGCCGCTACAGTATCAGTGAACTGGACCAGGGTGACAGGGCCTCTCTGACCTCGGACATCTATCCACACCCACCCCTGGGCATGCTGCCCAGGGAGGCCAAGGAGGTAGAAGCAGGCCTCCCCTTAGGCCTGGGTCCCAAAAACAAGTCACTGGAGTCACTGACCCTGGGAGACCCCTCATACGTCCAGGTCGCCCCTGAGACCAAAGGCCCCAGACAGATGGCAGTGTTCTCGCTGCCAGAAGAGGTGTACCGGAAGCCTGCCGATCTGGACGAGGACAGTGAGGGCAGCAAGTGCTGCTCTATCCGCTACTGCTTCTATTACCGCAAGTGCGATATGGCAGATGATGCCAGTGATGGCAAGGACGAACTCTCCTACTCCATCCCAATGAAGATTCTGCCTGGCATGAAGCTGGACGAGCAGGTGGTGCCCGTGGTGAGCAGGACCCTGCAGGTGCTAGATGCCGCCACCTGCAGCAGCAGCAGCCCTGAGGCCGCCCACACCCAAGAGATTGACCTCCGGGTGTCCACCTTCGAGGGGAGCCTGGCCAAGATCAATGCCCTGCGGGCCCATGCCTATGGCCTGCCTGATGGTTTCCTGGCTGCCCGACTGGACACCAACGAGCTGCTAACGGTCCTGCGGCAGTGCGTGGCCAGCCCCGAGGCCCGCGCCCCTAAGCCCTATGTCTCTCAGATCTCTGAGTACAAGCTCGAGCTGGCTCTCAAGTTCAAGGAGCTCCGGGCCTCCTGCCGCCGCGTGGCCAATGTGGACAAGAGCCCAACCCACATGCTGGCAGCCATCACGGGCAGCTTCCAGGTGCTGAGCAGCCTCATCGAGACCTTTGTGCGGCTGGTGTTCATCGTGCGCTCTGAGGCCCAGCGCCAAGAGCTGCTGGCCAAGGTCGAAGAGGTAGTGAGGAACTACACCTTCCTACTGCGTGCCGCTGAGGAGTCCACCACCCGGAACCTTAACCAGCAGCAGCAGCAGCAACAGCAGCAGCAGCAGCAGCAGCAGCAGCAGCAGCAGGCAGCAGCTATAGGGGCGGCCACAGGGCACCCACCGGGCTCCCCAACGTCAGCGACTGTTATGAGCACATTCACCCGCTCCTTAAAAACCCTTATCAAGTAGGGCATCCGCCCAGGCCTGCCCCTCCTTTCCCCAACCACAGCCCCAGGTTTAAGCTTTGTGGTCTTTGCATCTTGTGGTGAGTGTATGTGTCTGCTGGGCCAGTCAGGGTCTGAGAGCCTTCAGTCTTTGGGGAGCGGAAACTCCCCGGATTGAGGCTGTCTCTGAGGGCTCCGGGCAGCCGCCACCCTGGGTATCCTCACCCCTTCCCTGGCCTCTGGTCGTCACTGTGAGGGCCAAGGCCCCTCGTCACTATGCCTGCCTGCCGCAGAGCTGTATTTTATCTCTTCTTTAGGGCTGACAGGTGACATCAGGCTCACCTTCCTGCTCCATTTTGGGGCCCCGGGGAGCCAGGGCCTGAAGCAGGCAGGCCCACAGGCCTTGAGCTCCTCCTTGCATCTGCTCCCCTCTGGGGAGCAGTGGCAGTAGCACCAGGGCACAGCGCCCAGCGGAGGGGAAAGGGCACTCGGCCCAGATGTGCCCGCCCACCCTGGGCTCACACTCACTCGGCAGAAGCCACCCTAGAGGGCCTGTGCCCAGGTGGCAGGTCTGCAGAAAACAGCTACGCGGGCTGTTTGTAGCCAGCCCAAGAGGCTGGCAGGCTTGGGAGCCCTCGCCCCCAGGCCCAGTAGCTCCACACCAGCCATCCCCAAAGTGCCCTGTCCCTCACTAATGGGCAGGGTGGCTCAGTCCACTAGGGAGCAAGCATCTGGGTTCACCCCACTTGTTCTGGGTAAGGTACCTGGTGAAAATGTCTGCCCTGGGGAGACCCAGCGCAGGCCTCGGAGCCCGCCCGGCCCAGCCCGGCCCAGCGCAGAGGCTGTTGCCACAGGCGTGCGGTTCCTCTCTCAACATCTACCAGACGGACTGTCCTTAGGAGTTTGACTTAGCTACGGATTGGGGATGGGGGGTGGGGGGAGGGGGGTGGGGGGAGGGGTGGGGGGGTGTCGATGACTATATCTTAAACTTCTGGAAGCTAGCGTGATATGTTAATCCCGAGTATATGCTTTTGGCTGTGTATTGACCCTGTGGATTTGTCTCTCTAAGAAAAGAAGCTGAGCGCCTTACCCGGTGCAGTCCTGCACCTCTCTCTCTCTCTCTCTCTCTGTCTGTCTGTCTCTCTCTCTGTCTCTCTCTCTGTCTCTCCGGAGTCATCTGGAAGGGAATTCACACTGTTTAGCATCCTCCTTGACACACATCTACTGCTGGCGCCACCCACCGCCCCCTCCCCCACAACCTACCTGGGAGTGAAGACACGGAGTCCCTACCAAAGGTCCCCCTGTAGGGAACAAAGAAAGCCAATGTTTCTTCTGTATAGATTGCTTCTTGTCCACCTCTCCATACCTCCCGTTTGCCACACACTCGTGCCCTGTGTCTGCCTCTCTTTCATCGTTACGTGAGAGGTTGGTGTGAAATCTCTCATTCTTACGTGAGTTTTATAAAGATGTACACTGTGCTTAACCCCTGCCCAGCGCAATAAAGCCCCCTCCCCCCCCACCACCGAGTGGTAATTTCTCCTGGCAAGGATTAGGGGAGCTCCTTCTGCAGGAGCCAGCACCCCCCTTCCTTGTTTTTCCTCCCACAGGACCAAGTTGTTTAATGGGCCAGAGATGCAGCCAGTGGGGAACCCCTTTCCCTCCGTGACCACTGCAAGCCTGAGCGCTGTCGTGGTCTTCCTCTTCTCCCAACTTCTTGATCCTGCACCTTTGCCACTCAGGCCCTGCCTGTGTCATTTCACCGCCATCCTTTACCTCTCCCTCAGCCTCACGGAGAGGACACATTTTCTAATGTCTGTATATAGTATATATACTACATAAAATATATAAATTATATATATATATACTAATTTATGTCTTGTTTTTCAAACAAGAATGATTAAATCTATTCATCTTACTATCCCACTACGTCTTTGCAGTGCCTCTTTGTGGGTGTCCTTGTGTCATTGAATTCCTTGTTGGTGGCGCACCCCCACTCACTGAGAGCTCTCTCTAGCTTCTGCTCCCTTCTACCTGAGCCCCAGTGAGCGATGAGAGCTTAGGACCTTGCTTAGAAGCCTCCTGTCGGTGGTCACTAGAATTGAAATACTGTGTACTCCTTTCTCTTGACCCTGGCCATGACCTCAGAGATGAAGGAGGCAGGGGGCGGGGTTGGGGGGGCGCAGAAACACAGTGCACTCTGTGCATAGCACACCTGGGAGTATGCCTGGGAGTTAAGGAACAGACAGAAGGGTTTCTGGCCAGCTCTCAGGGTGGAACTGGGAAATGGGGCTTCTTCCTCTGAAATGTGTCCAGTTGCCTCAGAGTGTAGCTTGACCGCCTTATTATTGTTGTGAATCCCTTGTGATGCCCACTGGCAATTTATCGGAGGGGTGGAGGTGTTTCAAAAGGATAGGAACAACAGGACCCTAACCAGGGATGGCCTCTCCGGCTTTTCAGAGAGTTATGTGATGGAGAGAAATGATTTTGCTTCTCCTGCTCTCTTACTTTCTTCTGGTAATCACAGGTCCCCACTAGCCTATGAGGCACGTTTGTGCCAACTAGATAAATGTTTGCCCTGCCATACACATCCCCATGTTGAATTAGAAAGAAAATCATCCTCTGGGTGATGCTAGCCCTGTGGGCACATGGCTTCATCATCTCAGCTCCATCCAGCCCCACCAGCCTTGTTGGCCGGGTACACAAATGATACAACCGTGTACTGCGGCCCTGAATAATCACTTCCAAAGACTAGACACAGGCCCTCTTCTCACGTCTGCACAGGTCATGGCCCAAGTGATTTGGGAGTGGAGCACAGAGGAGAAGTCAGAAAAAATGCAGCGAGAGCTCCCCTCTGCATGCAGAAGGCCCTAGGGGGGACAGGCCTAGCCACAGTGACAGAGCTCCTCTGGGAGTTCCCCACCAGGTATACTATCCCACAACCCCAAGGCCGGGACTCAGTGGAAGGCAGTGCCAATGTAAAGTGAGACTCACTACTACTTAAAATTACCTAACTTGACAGTCCAGAAATTTGGGGTCTCCCTCACCCTGCACCACACTGGTAGCTCCTTCTGGTTCTATACCCTGGGAACCCATCTACACAGTACCCTGCACATAGGGCTTCAATAATGATTTGCAGAATGAGTGAGTGTTGCATGAGATGACCGTCACGAGAGAGCCTTCCCAGACCTCTGTACCTCGTGAAAAGGGCCCTCTGCCCCCTGGAAATAGCTAATCCAGACCAGTGCAGCTGGATGAGGCTGGACAGCCTGGCCTCCTATCAAAGAAGACGTCAGGTCAGTCATCCAGTGTCCCATTAACTCAGTGGACTTTCACAAACTACTTTCCGGAAGCTTTGGAAACTCTCCTGAGGTGACCAGTGGTCTCCTTTTCTGTGGACCCAGGACCTCTGTGCAGTATCCGGAAGCACTGGGGGAGGCCATCTTTCCACCAGGGTCTACTTGCCATCTTCGGCCTGAGCCAGAGCCTGATGCTGGTGCTCTTCAGCCACCCCCTACCAGACCTGAGTCCCCAGAGCCCAACTCCTGTTTTCTGGCTTCAGTCAATTAAAGGAAAATGGGGGCGCCTGGGTGGCTCAGTCGGTTACGTGTCTGACTCTTGATTTTGCTCAGGTTACACATGATCTTAACAGTTCGTGGGATCAATCCCTGCATGAGGCTCTGTGCTGACAGCGTGGAGCTTGCTTGGGATACTCTCTCCCTCTCCCTCTCTGCCCCTCCCCAGTTCATGCTCATGCATGCACACTCTCTCTCTAAATAATTTTTTTTATAAAAAGGAAAATGGGTTCATGCTGTTGCCATGGACCCAGGATGACCATGGTCCTGGCAGAGACACATTTTTTTCAAGCTGTTGTCAAAGCACTATGGATAATAGGCAGTTTCATCAGAAATGAATTGAAAGCTTGCTCTCTCTCTCTCTCTCTCAAAATAAATTTAAAAAGGTGGGGGGGGGGGTGTTGTGCCTGGGTGGCTCAGTTAAGCTGAGCAACCAATTCTTGATTTTGGCTCAGGTCATGATCTCACAGTTCATGAGATCAAGCTCCACAATGGGCTCTGTACTGACAGCGTGGAGCCTGCTTGGGATTCTCTCTCTCTCCCTTTTTCTCTGCCTCTCCCCTCTCACTCACTCACATGCTCTTTCTTGCTCTCTCTGTCAAAATCAATTTAAAAACGTAAAAACAAAAGAAATTAATTGAAAGGACCTGCCTCAACCAGAACTCCTTCTGCCAAAGGGGCATGGGGAGATCAGCCACCAGCAGTGGGAAAAGGCATCAGTGTATATCTTAGGCTCAAATTCCTGCAAACAGCAGCTAAGATGAGAGGAAGAACTATGTCCCATTCCCCATCCTGTAGGCTGGACGCCAGACTGTGGGTGTGCATCTGGAGCAAGGAAGAGGTCCTCCATGGAGTCAGAGGAGGAAATAAACCAAGGGTTCAGTTCTGGGCCCTAGAAAAATGGGTTGAATTCCAAGCAGGTCTCTTCCAACAACCTGACCTGCTGCAAGCCACTGTTAGGAGAATTATGGAGGCCAGTCTTCTCACCCATGTCACCAAGTCTTTGCGTGTTTCCCATACTCCCAATATTATGGGGGCATGCTCTGACATTTCCAGCTGTAGGTTCTGGACCCACCACGTAGGAAGGAGTTTAGTTTTAGCTCCCCAGCCCTCCTATCTGTGATGTCTGTCTTTCTCTCTGGGTGTTGACCCCTCATTCTTGTTTTCATGGCTTCAGCTAAAAGGAATCGGAGTCTGCACTATGTGGAGAGCCTTCTACAACACCGAAAAGATGATCCCTGCCCTTAAATATGCAAAAACAACTGTGTGATCACTTGCCATATGCCAGGCACTGTGCTAAGTACTTTACATGCACGATCTCATTTAATTTCCCTAGCAATCCTTTGAGAGAGGGACTATAAGGAGCGGCTGGCTGACTCAGTTGATGGAGCATGCGACTTTTGATCTCAGGGCCGTGTCCTCACCCCGAGGACAGTGTAGAGCTTACTTAAAAATATACATATATTTTTAAAAAGCTTAAAAGACAGAGACTATGATCATATCTCAGAGGAGAAAACCAAGGCCTACAGAGGTTAAATCACGAGCCCAAGGTCACAGAGCTGGTAAGTGGTGAGCCGGTCAGTGTTCAAACCTATTCAGGCTTTCAACTGCTACCCTATAGAACTCAGCCCAGCCCCATCTTTGGGGCAGTTCCCCTGAAAACAGAGGCACAGATGCAGCCACATTCATCAAATGATGGCCTGTAAAAATGCTGTTCGGCATCCAGGCAGCATGTGGGTAACAAACAGGTCATTGGTAACTTTCAGGAGTGAGGTGTGGGATACCACAAGCCCACCTGCTCCCCTCACCTCTCTTTGCCAGGCTGTCCTAGTGTCCCATGCCTCTCAGAACCTGAGGGTTGGAGTGGTATTTATGCATAGAAATTTGTGTGTAGAGCAGTGGGTCCAAAAAACTACCATCAAAATTATGGAACACCCCCCCCACCACCATTCTCCTCAAACTACAATCTGATTCTCCCAGAGATTTGGCCCATATTCCATATGCATGTGCATTTTTCTCAAAGATTTCAGAGGAAATTGGGGCACCTGGGTGGCTCAGTCAGTTAAGTATCCAACTCTTGATCTGGGCTCAGGTCATGATCTCATGGTTGGTGAGATTGGGTCCTGTGCCAGACTCTGGTGTGACAGTGTGGAGCCTGCTTGGGATTCTCTCTCTCCCTCTCTCTGCCCTTCCCCTGTTAGTGCTCTATCTCTCTCCCTCTCTCAAAATAAATAAATAAACTTTTAAAAAATATGGAGAGGAATGCAAAAGTTGCATGCCTCGTAAAGAAAACATATTTCAGAGACACTTGAGACTTGTGTCTGATACTTCTGGCTACATTCCCGTGCCCACCTACACAGTGTTCACTATCCTCTACCACTAGACATGCTTTGGTGGAAATGTTGGACACACTCAAGGCCCATCAGGTGAGCTAACTGCTGGCATGGGCCCTGAGGGTAGGACATCCAGGACTGGCCTCTGTGAATCTGGGCACACAGGTAGGGATCAGGCACTTTTTCAGGAATAAGAGACCTGGCATGACACAGTGCCAGGATGGGTTGCCAGGACAAAGTGGGGTCAGCCTCCCTCCCTCCTAGCCCCTGCCTCCAATGTTGCCTGTTATACCCTTTAGCAGAGGGTCAGCCCCAAAAATAGATAGGGGAG
This sequence comes from Acinonyx jubatus, assembly GCF_027475565.1. Taxonomy (NCBI): domain Eukaryota; kingdom Metazoa; phylum Chordata; class Mammalia; order Carnivora; family Felidae; genus Acinonyx; species Acinonyx jubatus. Next base: position 85,134,613 of record NC_069389.1, read on the forward strand.
CCAGATTGCCTACAAGCCTGAGATTTTGGCACCTGCAATGAGCAAGGAATTCAGGGAGGCCATGTGGGCTAAGTGGAGTGGTTCCCCAGAATAAGCACTCAGTGCTATTTTCAGCACCGCCACTGACTTGCCATATGATGGGGTCCAAGTCATTTTACCTCGTTGTGCCTCTTCTCTAAAATGAAGATGACTGAGTCTTCAGCCTCTCTCTACGGCTCGGAGGACTAATGAGGTGGTGCTGAAAAACCAGCTATAAAAATCCTGCATCCTAGCTGTATGAGCTTAATGAGAGCAAATGGAACTGCCCCCTTTGCAACTGATTCGGAAACTAATTAAGCTTGCACCAAGAGCCTGGAACCAGAAGCCCGGTTGCCTGTTTCCTTCAAATCGTGGTTTTTCTTGGTCAAAGCCATCTGCCGGTCAGTCCCCATCAAAAGGGATATGCAGGAGCCCCATCTCCCTTGGACCTTTGTTTTCAAATTGGGAAGCCCACCCGCTACTTCAGTGCAGAAGCCCTGTCCTGCAGGGACACGCAGGTGGACCCAAGGCTGTTCTTGGCCTTTGGCCAATTCCCTGGTTCATTTCTCTGACATCCTCCTATCCCGTCTTTGTTCTCCTCCTTGCTAGAAGCAGCTATAATTGAAGGAGGCTTGAACTTCTGATTTTTCTTCAACATTGAGGCTTAGCTCATAGGAAAGGGCTTTCAACTCCAAACTCTTAGCCAGCTACCCAGTGGCAGCTTGGAGTTCTATCTGCTGTGCCCAGTGTTTAGTTCTTGTGTGTCCCACTGCTGCCCTAGCTGTGTGCCAACTTATGGCATCATGCCAACAGCAACAAGAGAAATGAATTTCAAAGACTCCCAGGGGAGGGGGACGGTTCAGCTACCAGGATCATGGAAAAATGGCTTAGGAGGCAAAGTTGGCCTTACTTCTTACCCCTTGGTGGCCCTCCCTACCCCTTTCTCACCAGGACATCCTGGGTCCTCATGTGTTCCTCTGGTTTCTCAATGCTCTACTTGCTGACGACCCACCTACCCTCCCTTCAAATTGACCTCTTCCCTCACTCCCTCTCCCCAAGCAAAAACCATTATTATGAGCATATGTTAGGTTGTAAGCCATCTGATTAACAAATACAGCAATTTGTGTTATGCCTAAGGGTTTCCTGCAATGTTACATATAGTCATATCCAATAGGGATGCAATGAGTCTGATCTTTTAATTGGTATGCATGCTGTGTGACCTTGGTAACATGGCTGTTGGAAATCCCTTCTCTCAATTATGGGATTATGACAGTGGGGTGTGTCCAAGCCACTGAGGTAACACCGTTCTCTTTGCCTTCTCTAGAACCCAAATCACTCAATTCCTCAGCTTGCCCACTTCTAAACAAAGGAGCCCATCTGCCCCTCCCTGAGGATAAATCTGCAGTATGGGCTAGCTGGTTTGCAGTTTCTTAGGAGTGGCTATTAATTCCTGCTTTCTAGTATGATTTATAGGCAAAAAAAAAAAAATGTTCTAGGACAGTTGCAGGACTCTTGGCCACCAACGACAGAGGAATTGGTAGGAAAGTGAGAGCAAGGACCAACATTCTTGACCCTTTCCAAACCTGGCATGGCAGGAATGACTATTCGTACAATGACCCCAGGGACCTGAAAAAAATTCAAAGAACCAAGTAGAAAATGGACTGATGTTCCCCCTGCTGAACACCAGACACTAAGACTTAGATTTGACTTGCAGTTTTCACAGCCCCAAGCCCATGCTTCCTGGTCTGTCACAGAGCTGCAAGCAAGAGCCGTACACCAGGAGCCAGAAGACTTTGGTTCTACTGGAAGCTCTTCCAAGAACTAGCTGTGTGACCTTGGACATTCACTTCCTCTGAGTATCAGGTTCCTGCTAAGTAAATCCAGTGGGTTGAACTAGAGGGCCCATCAGCTTTTCAAAAACACATTTTTTCTACATTCTTTTATGTAAGCATTTCTTTTAAAAAACAAAGGCAAGTGTTTCTAGCATCACCCAAACATTTCCCAAATCAGTAATTAAACCGGGAGGACGTCGAAACTCATAGCAGTTAAACACCAGAGCAAACCACAGAGCCCACTTGCCCCTGCTGGTTTTTATCCAGTGCCATTCTGCCAAGGGATGGTTGAGGGGTCGGGGGGTGCTAACGTCTCCCATCTCTTAAATCTGTAGATGATTCTAGCTTCCAGGGATACTGACTTTGAACAATCAAGGCTGCATTAGCAGGAAACCTTTAAAGGTGACCTTTAAAGCCCTCTTCTGTGTTTATAAATGAGACACCCACCTGCCATGAAAACCCTAGGAGAAAATGCATTTAAAGGGTCCGACCAAATCCTACTTAAGGTGAACCAGCAGATTTGCTTTATGAGATAAATCTTCTGAAACAGGACTAGTTTTAAGATAGACTTTTGTTGGGGCACCTGAGTGGCTCAGTGGGTTAAGCAACTGACTCTTGATCTCGGCTCAAGTCATGATCTCACGGTTTGTGAGTTCCAGCCCCACATCAGGCTCGCTGCTGTCAGCACAGAGCCCACTTCAGATCTTCTGTCTCCTCTCCTCCTCCACCCCCATCTCTCTGCCCCTTCTCCACTTGCACTCTCTTTCTCTCAAAAATGAATAAACCTTAGGGGCGGCTGTGTGGCTCAATCAGTTAAGCAACCCACTTTGGCTCAGGTCATGATCTTGCAGTTCATGGGTTCAAGCCCTGCGTCAAGCTCTGTACTGACAGCTTAGAGCCTGGAGCCTGCTTCAAATTCTGTGTCTCCCTCTCTCTCTGCTCCTCCCCTGCTTGCTCTCTGCCTCTCTCTCTTTCTCTCAAAAATAAACATTAAAAAAATATTTTTAATGAATAAATCTTAAAAACAGGTAGACTTTTGTAATAAAATCATGATTTACATATATATCCTTTCCTCTTTCAAAGGACTCCTACATCAAATCCTTTTGAAAAGCCATGAATACTCACCTCCTAATTGATCTTCAGTGCCAATCCAGATCTTCAGTTCAAGTCCTTGAGTGTTTAAAATGCATCCACTCCAGGGCAACTGGATGGATCAGCCGGTTAAGTGTCCCACTTCGACTCTGGTCATGATCTCACAGTTTGTAAGTTCGAGCCCCATATCGGGCTCTGTACTGACAGCTCAGAGCCTGGAACCTGCTTCAGATTCTGTGTCTCCCTCTCTCTCTGCCCCTCTCCCACTTGCACTCTGTGTCTCTCAAAAATAAATAAACACTAAAAAATATCTCAAAAATAAATAAATAAAATAAAATGCATCCACTCCAAGGGTCTATGCTAGGGGCTATGGGAGATACATGGTCTCTGCCCTCAAAGAGCTTGCATGCTCACTGAAGACACAGAGAATGTGAGTCCAGGAGTTCAGGACCCAATGGAAGGGCCAACTGGTGAACTCAGTGGGGCTACAGCACACTGGGAATTCTCTACAGATGCTATGCGCTTTGCAGTGGCCTTTAAAGCCCTCTGCTGTGCTTATAAGTGAGACACCCACCTGCCATCACTTTGGCATTGAATGAGGAGTTGGCTGAAAAAGTGAAGGCGGGGTATGAACGATGAGGACGGGTCACACTAGCCTCCCAAGGGAAAACTCAGAACATAGGCCAGAGACAGAAAAGAGAAAAATCTTTTGAAAGAACTGCTAATGTCTAGCAACAGCAGGAAAGGTTGCTTGAAGAAGACAAGGAAGCTCGTCGAAACTGAGGCAGGAAATCCCATGTGCTGAGATTGAAGTGGCAGGCCCCGGAAAGGAAGGTTTTGTTGCCACTATTTTCTTGAAGTCCTGCAGGGTTTGGGAGGAGGGAATGAAGTCTTCTTTCTCTGTCTGCTACTCAGGTAGTCATTTTTAAGTCTTTAAAACTCTATGAGGAGAAGGGCTGTGCTTTATTCATTTCTGTAATCCAAAGGCTGAGTGCTGTACTTTGCCCATAGTTGCTGCACAAGAAAAATGCCTGTAGAAGAAATGACTGAGCAAACATATGGATGAATTTAGATTCTCCTATAATGGCTGGGGTCTCAGAAGGAGGCAAAACCAGACCTGCCCTACAGGGTGGGGGAGGGAGGGGGCCCTTTCGGTGAGGAGGGTGTTTGAGCTTTAATCTAATGGGTCCAGAGTTCTGTGGTCTTTTATCTGGGGAGAGGATCCCTAGTGTTCATAAAATTCTTGAAGGGGCCCGTGATCTCCAAAAGGTTGAGATTCACAAACAACGTTTCTCCAAACTCTCTTGTTAAACCCTATAACTAGTGGCCCAATTGAGGACATTCCTAACTTACCCTCCCAACCTCGTTTGCCTGCCTCCAATCTCTTCCCTATTATTCATCCTATACAGATAAATTTACTTAAAGTACAATTATGATCATGTCATTCCCTTAATCCCGAAAGATAGCTCCCCCATCACTTGCAGAATGAAGTCTCAACATAGTGCCTCAACAATAAAGTCTCAACAAGCAGGGGAGGGGCAGAGAACGAAGGTGACAGGGAATCCCAAGCAGGCTCCACAGCCATCAGAGCAGCCTGATGTGGGGCTCAAACTCATGAACCATGAGATCATGACCTGAGCCAGAGTCGATGCTCAACTGACTGAGCCACCCACGTACCCCTACTTCCCTTTCCTTAAAACCTTTCTCTGCTTCCTCACTTGTGCTTCAAGCCTGGAGAGCCTCTTCCCAAAACCCTCCCCATTCCTCAGCCTAACTCATGTACTTCCACCATGCAGCGGTGATACTGTTTACCACTGAGTCCACGTATCACTTTGTTTGGGTCTTACGGCTGATGTCTAGTTATACCTCCAAAATCCATTTTCCTCTTCTGCCTGGGTGCAAAGCCACCTAACAAGATATTTCCTAGTCTTTCTTGCAGTTAGGTGTAACTTGCAACTAAGCTTTTGCCATGTGACAAACCTCTTGTCAAAAGGATATGACAGAAAGTGAAATGGACAAATTCCACCTGACTTGCTTAAAAGGAAATCCCTTCCCTGGACCTCTTTCTTCCTTCACATGAGCTGGAATGTGGATGTGCTTATGACCTTGCATGGAGCATAACTCTCCCACTGGCCTAGAGTGGCCAGCATGTGATGTAAGAGAGAAGTTATCCTTCTTATTTGAACCACTGCATTTTAGGCACCCCTTAAGTACCCCTAAGCCACAGCAGAGGCTTCTCTATGGTAGTGTATTAAATTGTACTGTGGCTTATAGTTATTTATATAAATGTCTCATTTTCTCTACTAAGAAACCAACCCCTTGTTGGTTTCCCTGCTTCCTATCTTTCCCCCTACACTCTATTCTCAGCTGAGGTGATTTATTTATTTATTTATTTATTTAAAGTTTTTATTCATTTATTTTTCAAAAGACAGAGGTAGCATGAGCAGGAGAGAGGCAGAGAGAAAGGGAGACAGAATCCCAAGCAGGCTCCATGCTGCCAGCACAGAGCCCAGTGCAGGGCTTGAATTCACAAAACCATGAGATCATGACCTGATCTGAAGCCAAGGGTCAGATGCTTAACCATCTGAGCCACCCAGGCGCCCCTGAGGTGATCCTTTTAAAGGGGAAGTCAGATCATGTCAAAACACACACACACACACACACACACACACACCAAAAACAAAAACACCTTACTCAGTAAATGCAGAAATCTTTAAAATGGCCTACAAGGTCCTACAAGGTCCATGATCGGCAGCCCCTCACTAATCGCCCTTATCTCACAGGCCTTATTTTCCATATTTTCTCTTACAGGTGTGCCCCACTTCCACCGACCCAACAGTCACTCTGCATCAGACACACCAACCATTTTACTATTCCACAAACAAGTTAGACACTCTCCTGCCTTGGGGTCTTTGCACCTGCTTTTCCCTCAGCTTGTCCCAGATATCAACATGGCTCATTCCTTTATCTCCTTCAGGTTTTGCTTCAAATGTTATCTTCCCAGATAGGGTTTCTCTGACTATCCCACTTAAAATTATACTCTCCCTCTCCCCTACTACAATCCTGGCACATTATCCCACTTCCTTGCCTGATTTTCCTCTACAGCACTTATCACCATTTGACATATTATATATTGTCTTTATTTACACATTTATTGTTCAAGAATATAAGCTCCATGAGAGCAGGATTTATTTAAAAATTTTTTAATGTTTATTTATTTTTGAGAGAGAGTCAGAGGATGAGCAGGGGAGGAGCAGAGAGAGAAGGAGACACAGAATCCGAAGCAGGCTCCAGGTTCTGAGCTGTCAGCACAGAGCTCAATGTGGGGCTCGAACCCATGAACCATGAGATCATGACCTGAGCTGAAGTCAGACACTTAACCAACTGAGCCACCCAGGAACCTGAAGAGCAGGGATTTTTGATTGCTTACTGCCATATTCTCAGTGCCCAGGACAGTATTAAAAGTATTCAACTGGGGCACCTGGGTGGCTCAGTCGGTTCAGCGTCTGACTTTGGCTCAAGACATGATATCAAGGTTCACGAGTTCGAGCTCTTTATCGGGTCCTGTCCCCCACTCTCTCTGCCTCTCCCCCACTCGCATGCATGCACATACACCTTCAAAAATAAACATAAAATTTTTTTAAGTATTCAATATGTATTGAATGGATGAATTCCTTGGGCCCTAATAACTTCTAGTCCCCTCAATGCCTAGCACAGTGCTTTGCATGCCATAAAGCACTCAGTAAATATTTGATGAATGAACTATGATGGAAGACTACTAATATTCTGCCTTGAAGTTTGCTTCCTTCTCCAAGTACCCCTATACACCTGGACCTACATTAAATTCCTGAACTCTTAAAAGTATGACAAAGTGTCAGTAGGAGAGGTCCTCCATGGACACTGCTGAAAACGGCAATAACAAAGCTAGAATGCTGCTTTGAGTATTTTCTGCCTTTGCCACTTGGACAAATCCCTTTGCATCTCTGGGTCTTAGTTTCACCATATGTAGGATGAAGCTAGGAGACTAGATGATTTCTGAAGTCCGTTCTATTTTTACAGCTTGTAGTTATGGTGCTCATAACTAAAATTGTATGATTCTAAAATTGTATAATTTTTCTCTTCCAACCTGTGATTGGAATATGCTTACTGAAAATGTGGTGTCAGAATAAAGGCCCTCTTTGGTCCAATTAGCAAGCATCATCATAAAAATAATAAAACGTGGTGTAAAAGTCCATATTAGCAACATGCAGACATGACAGTGAGGCTCCCATGAGGCAGATAAGACCAAAAACTAGGTATTCTGATTCCTTCAGGGTTCTTTATCTCAAGTCCCATACATATATTTAATTTCCTCTCCTTTCCAAGGGTTAGATAAATCAGATCTTTATCGGCAAGATATTTTGGAAAATCCACACTCCTTTACTTGTTTGAACACACTTGGTCTCAGCATCCGAGACAAAACACAACTTTCTCTTGCCGTGTCTCTGGATGATTGAGGTGACATGTCCTCAGTCACTTTCCCCTTGGGACTTGTCTTCCAGGCAAAGGCAACACAGTACAGTTGCAAAAGGTAAGCATGCCCTTTTAATGCACCTGTGGTACGGGTGTCTCTCTGTGATGTAAACGTGCTTTAATTCAGCCCTATCCTTATAAGGAGATAAAAATCACGTTCAGAAATATGCAAACTCTTGTTCAGAAACCTCCCCTTCATTCTGACAAACTGGCTGCCATCCTGATAAACAGATTTTCTTAAAAGGAACTGTAAACCAGAGCCAAACTTAATTTCTGGCACTGAAGGAAAAAAAAAAAGCGTGTCTGATTTCCCGCTTGCGAGAAAGATCTGGCACTATGCGTCACCAGCATCCCTGCACTCCCCAATCAAACGTGGTTTCCTTTGGCGCTCCTGAGCCAGCTCTCGCCCACTGCCTGGCTACGGGGGCGGGGCTATACCTTAGCCTCGCCCCTTTCGTGGCCTCCAGCCAATACCTGAGACAACTGGAGGCAGGCAAGAGCCACAGTGAGGACCCGCCCCTCGCTCCCGTTCAGCTAATCAGGGCGGACGGGGTGTGGATTTCTTTGCTGACCCCGCCTTCCTGGCGGTGGGCAATTTAGAGCCGCACGCCCGGCGGGAATGTAAGATGGCGGAGTAGCAACGCGAAGCGGTTTGGACCTGACTCTGTGGGCCGACTTCGGTTCCGGTCTCGGCAGCAACAGTGATCGCTGAGCAGAGAGTGCCTAGGGTGGTTGGACAAGATGCCGAATATTAAAATCTTCAGCGGCAGTTCCCACCAAGACTTATCCCAGAAAATTGCTGACCGCCTGGGCCTGGAACTAGGCAAGGTGGTGACTAAGAAATTCAGCAACCAAGAGACCTGGTAAGGACGAAGTTGGGACCCCAACCCGGGGCGGCAGGGACCCCGCTTGGAAGGCAGAGAGTAGGGGGATGGGGCCGCCGCGTGAGTTCTGAGGGACCGCAGGGAGAGGGGGAAGGGGAAGGGGCAGCTCTGTGGCAAGCGTGCCCCACGGGCTGTTTCCGTTATTTTACCTCTCGCGGGAGGGTCACGTTCATTCTCACCGTGAGGTGGGGTGGAGTCAAGATGGAGCATGAGGCGAAGCTGTCGGGTTTGAAGTCAAGGGCCGGAGGACCCAAGGCGGGGTAGTGGCTGCCTAGAGCTACGGGAAGGGAAAGACGCTTAGCCTCGGCCAAGGGGACACGTGGCTTTGTCGCTTCGCTGTTGAGCTATCCTGACTGGACTGGGTTCACTTTAACTCTTGGACCAGCTTGCTTGGGAGAACCTTACTGCGTAATAAGCCCTCCTGGTGTTTCTTTTAGAGTCTAAGAAGCAGCTTTTCAATTCGAAATGGTGTCGGTTGGATTTCGTTTTGAAGGAAATTGACATTATGTACTGAGGGCGCCAAAATGATTACTAAGGACTTCCCTTGGATTGGCAAGCGTTGGCTTTTCACATCTTTAGAATCGGAGCCATACTTAAGTTAAATCTAGTTGATCAAATAAAGTGATGCATTAACTCTGCATCCTGATTGCCAGCATCTCAGCTTGAGCCATCCAAAAATTTGGGGGAACCTTAGTTCTGGAATCCTTGACCTTTCCCAGTGCGGGTACTGGTACAGATGATACAGAAACGTATTTTTCAGTAGCAAAGTCCCTCCTGAACTCGTCCACTCCTCTTAGCGCTGTTGTGAGGATTTTAGGAAACAGTTTTCATCGCAGAGTGTTAAGATAATGGAGGAAAGATAATACAGTGGAAGACCGGAATTGCATAGTACATTGCAGCTGGAATTTTTTTCATTGCCTTGCTAATTAAACGTGCTCCCTCCCACCACTCCCAACCTCCTCCTGCACCTTGGGGCCATCTTAAAAGATAACTTAGTTATTTCATCCTTTCAGTGTGCCTTCCACCTAAATGTAGAATCTTCTGGTTCTGATAGGTATACTTTGTGTTTTGTGGTCCTGTTGATCAAATCAGAGCTGGGCCCACAGTCTTACGGATGCAGTCATCTAGTCAGTCATCTAGTAAGGGGAAAGTTTACACCAAGTCTAATGGTCAGTTAAATTAGTTAAGGTTACTTTCAACATTTTTTCCTAAATGCTTTTTTTTTTCCTTTTTTTTTCTTTCTTTAAACTTACTATGGAAGTGTAACTCCCCTATCCTTTCTAGATCTGCTTATAAAAGCATTCATCTGTAGTGGACAGCTTCCTTCTGGATACTTGATTGTTGTACTGCTGGTTGTGATGCAGATGATAGTGCAAACACTGACACCATCTGTAACTAGGCAATACCTTAGTCAGAAGAGGCTAGCCAAGCTGCTGTCTTTAGCTTTGACCACACCATTATGACACCCTAATAATGAAACCATACAGGACCAGACATTGCATGTGGCAATACAGGTGGGGACAAGAATGATTTTCATTTACAGGGGTTTTTTGCCCGCCTTAGAGAACTATGGTTATTAAATCCTCTTCCTACACTTCTAGGAAAAATCCAAAGACCTTATTTTTCTTTGTGTTAACCCTTCACCCTCTGTCATAATGCAATACTCTAGAGCCTGCAACTATATTGGGAGAGGGGGAGAACGAGAACAATTCAGTGTTCTGACCGATCTGGATTCATCAGCAATCCCCATCTATTTCTGAAATCAGGCTGGTTTCATTTTTAAACAGCTGGACAGAGGCATGCTTGGAAACATTGGTTAAGATTAAGCCCAATGTGGAAAATGGCTGACTGGTTTGGTTTCCTCATTTCAGGCTTAATAGCTTTTTGGTTCCCTAGGTGTTCTGAAATCTTCATTGAACATAATTGAGTATGTTGCCCGTGGAGCTTCCCTCTTCCATCCCCCACCCCCACCTTTGGCTCTTCTGCTCTGTAGAAATGGTAACTACTGCCCTGTGTGACTCTTGGGCTCTGAAGGGCATAGACAGAGCAGCTCAGTGGGTACTCTGGGTCATCAGATGGAGAACTGCAGAGCCCATCCTCAAATGAGACAGTTTTGCTATTTGGCAGAGTCACAGGGGTTGGTGCTCTCTCAAGCAGAGTGGCGTTACTTCTCGACTCAGGAGCCTCCCTTGCTGTCCAGTTACACAGGAAACATACATATAGGTGGGTGTATTGCACACAAAAAATAAGAGAGATTAGAAGCTCAGGCTCTGGAATCAGAGAACCTTCATTTGAAACCTTAGTTTTTCTTTGCCTCACCTGTAAAGTAATAGCTACCCATAGAATTATTGTGAAGATTAAATGAGATAAATTAGAACATTGTCCAACCCAATAAATGCACAGTGGATGTTGGTAAGCAGTAGTGGTGATGGTATTGCAGAAACTACAGAAGAGGACAAAGGGGAAAAAAGACCTCCCAGATAGTGCCGCCACCACCCAAGATCAGCTGTTCACATTTTGATTTATGACCTTCCAGATATTTTGTATGTTTATGTACTTTTCCAAAAATGTAAGGTATCTATGGCTTTCATCACTTAGCAATATATTTTGATTAATTTCTCCCCTTAATATTTAGTCTACATGGTTTTAAATAGCTGTTCTGGTCTTCTTACAGTTTTACCATAATTTTAGATAACTGAGTAGTAGATATTTCCTGTTGTTGACTAATGCTTTTATATGAAAACCTTTGAACACAAATCTTTGTCCATTTCCTTAGGACAAATCCCTAGAAGGGGAGTTACCAAGTTAAGGGGTAGATGCCATTTTTCAGGCAACTGATAACATGTTACCAAATTGCCCTCTAGAAAAGTTGACCCAATTTCTGCTCTTGCTCTCTAGAAAAGTTGACCCAATTTCTGCTCTCATCGGCAATAATCAAAATAATAGTAATTAATGTATAATGAGTGCTTAAGAGGTGCTAGTTCCTATGCTAAGTACTTTATACATTTCTAATCCCCTCTACCCTGCTGAGAAGTTACTATCCCCATTTTATGGATGAAGGAACTAAGATTCAGAGGTTAAGTAACTTGCCCAATACTGGGTACTATTGCTTACAATTTTTGTTGATGGAGTATCTCATCTGGCTTTTAAAACTTATGAATAAATTAAAGTTTTTGATGTTTTTTTGATTCTCTTCAATATCAAGAAATAGCTTTGGTTTATTTGGTTACTGTGGATAGGCTCAGAGGGGGGAGGACTTTAACTTTGATTGTCCACGATTTTCCTAAGAACTTTGGTTAGTTAATCCCTTGGTTAGTTAATCCCTTGCATTTTGCACATGCCAATGTCTCCATCTAAATTCTTGAGATTTTCTTAAGAAGACTATCCGCCTTTTAGATTTCGCTTTATTTCCTGTTGTGTTTCTTAGCATTCCATGCTGGTTGGATGCACTGATGCTAAAGTAAAGATAAAGCAGAAGCTGTTTTTCTCATTGGATGGACATAGCCAGCCTGGCCTTGCCAGAAGATTGGGGGAATGATTGGCCCAAAGCCATTTGGAGAACATACCGTTAGTAGCTAGAGGGAGAGAACATGGAGTGTTACCCTTTAAATTGCTAAACTAGGTCTTTCCACCTGATAAATTGCATTAAAAGCAAACAGGTTTTAGCCACAGCTCTTCTACCATCAATCACTGCCTAATTTATCATCTCTTAGACTTAGAGGAAACCATAGAAATAATACTAAGATTTTTTGAGGAGTCACTGAACTATTGATTGACCAAGCTGTATAATAGGAGTATAGTTTGCAGGTATTTTAAGGCTTTCTGAAAGTCTGTACCTTATAATACTACTGGAGGGGCAAGATTGATCTTGATTAGTGAGATTAGAATACACAGTAAAATAAGGCAGTGTCCTAGTTTTACTTACACTGCTTTATTTTGCATATAGTTAAATAAATAAAATTTTCAAGTTGCTAGATACATGTCTGGTCATAACACCTTTCTATGCTTCAGGATTTAGTCCTAAATTTGGTTTTGGGAAATGGCTGAACTGTTGGTTGACTATCATCGGGTAATATGATAACACAAAAGTGTTACTAGCAATTGTGTTGGGTGGTGAGCTGGTGCTTTTATAAAAATTATTATTCAAACCTTATGTGATGTTAGAGTATGATTTTTAAAGGCATACCTCTGCTAAATCTATGTATGTAACAAATGGTCTCTCATGTTTAACTTGGCAGTGATAATTTAATTTTATAATTAATACTTTAGCTGCTTTCAAGAAAGGATTTGAAGTGTTTCATGATAGTCACACGATTTGTTAAAGGCTTCAGAAGCCTTCTAGAACAAAGGCCTATCATAATTGTGCCAAGAATTTGGCACAAGGTAGTTACTGCAGTCTAGTGTTACTTTAACTGCATCCCTTGGCTTCCTGGTAGCCAAAGGGATAAAGCCACTTGCAGTGGATTATGTAGTTTTTTTGTTTTTTTGTTTTTTTGGTTTTTTTTTGAGAGCGAGAGAGACAGAACAGCATGAGCAGGGGAGGGGCAGAGGGAGTGGGAGACCGGGAATCTTAAGCAGGCTCCACACCCAGTGAGGGGCTGGATCTCACCGGTTGGATCTCACATGGTGAGATCATGACCTCAGCCAAAATCAAGAGTCAGATGCTTAACCAACTGAGTATCATGAAACTCTTTAGATACATCCAGGCACAAAATTCTAGGAATTTCATGGGTGGGATCCTTAAATAATGATATTGAGTAACATAAGGAACAATGTAAACAATTATTATGGGTGTTTTTAATATTACTTCTGATAGTTTAGGCATTTGTAAAGAGAGATAAGCCATCATGTGTTGTTTTCTGGTCTTACTTGAAAACAAAGCTTTGGAATAGATAATTAGCCCTTCTCTTAGCCTCTTGGAGCTTTTGTTTAAATTCCTAATCAACACCACCTGGTTCTGGGTTGAGTGTATGTCTGGACCACAGATGATATTCTGTGTTCTTGACTGGAATAAGAGCCATAGGCCTTCCATATCACATGTAGAGGATAGAGGTGACTTTCTTGGAAATCAGTGTGCCTGACCTTTGTTCTCCCCCAAGGAAATGGAGATCTTCCTCAAGGAGGTGAGGTATGGGGCTCACCCCACACCTGTGGGCGGGATTAAATTTTTCTTGAGTTTTGAAGTTGCACAGGTATTTGAAATACTTGGTCCAGACCCCGGAGTTGTGCACCATAAAACATAGAAGGGACTCTTGTGGACTGGAACTTCTTAAAGGGTGGGCAGTGTTAGTGAAGGAGATCTGAGAAGTCCCTTAAACACCGCTGTCTCTTGTTTGGGCCTACCACAATGAGTAACCTGCAGAGCGCATTCTCCTCCAGGAGGTGTGACTTAGCCTTGTCCATTGTGTTTTTTACATTTTTAGTATATTTTACTTATCCCAGTATATCCAAAAATATGATAATTTCAGCACATAAGCAACTTTGAAATTGAGATACGTTTTGCTTTTGTTTCTCCCACCTTCACAATAAATAGAATGTGTATTGTATGCTTGTAGCACATCTCAATTCAGTTCCTCTGTCACTAGTGACATTTTAGGCGCTCCATAACCACACAAATCCAGTGACTCCCAGATTGCTCAGTGCCATTCTAGGACCTGCACTTTGGAAAACATGGGAGTTACTCTCACAGAAAGTGCTCCCTGGCTCCCTCCTGCTTGTCCATTTGAATTTTGAAGAATGTCTTCAGAATGTAATTTTGGCATTGGCGTAGTTAAGGTTGCCAACAGACTCCATTGTTTTTGTTTTTTTTTTTACTCTTTATTTATTTTTGAGAGAGGGAGAACACCAGCAGGGGAGGGGCAGAGAGAGAAGGAAACCCAGAATCCCAAGCAGGCTCCAGACTCTGAGCTGTCGGCATGGAGCCCGACACGGGGCTCAAACTCATGAACTCTGAGATCGTGACCTGAGCCAAAGTTTGGACGCTTAACTGACTAAGCCACCCAGGCTCCCCCAGCGTCCATTGTTTTTTAAGGCTGACCTTGGTGATTAACAGATGTCAACTTGGCTAAGCCGGGGTCCACAAAATTGCTATATCATTTATTCTGTTGCCTCGGTATCAGTATTTCAGGATCCTGCTGCAAAAATCTTCGTAGCTGTCGTATTCTGGTGCTCCCAACAGGTTGTATGTAGTTCCACCCAAAATGAAATCTCTGCCAGCTGTGTATCTGTGAAGAGGGTATGAACAGATTTATCAAAATCTTTTAAAGAAACATGTTGGACCCATTGCCTCTAGTGTGAAGTGAGTTACTTTGTGAGGAATGATAGAAGTCCGTCTTCTAAATTTTCTCACTAGTACACCTGCAGAAGGTTCACAGTATCTTGAGTGGATACCAAGAGGCATCCTAGTCCTGCCGGATATTCATTCATTCATTGTTTGTGCCCTAGAGGCACTGGCTAGCTGGGGATACAGAAGAGTGCAACAAATCTGGTCCCTGCCTTTGTGGAGCTTATGTTCTAGTGAAAGAGACAGGCAATAAACAAGTGTTTACAAAATAAAGTGATAACAAGTTATGATAAGTGTTTTTGAAGATAATAACTAAAGTGGTGAGGGAATGACTGGGGAGGGTCACTTTATTATGAAACATTTCAAACACGCAGAAGTAGAAGAGTATAGTGGTTTCCCCCAAGGTACCCATCACCCAGTTCAGCAATTCTCAATTCCTGGTTTAATCTTGTTTTCATCTGTTATTCCCCCTTCCATACACACCCACAGTTACTTTGAAACAAGCCTAGATAGTATATTGCCCTTGTACATTTTAGTAACCACAGTCCCATTTTCTTGCCTCAAAATGTTAACAGCAATCTCTTAATATCAAATACACAGTGTTCACATTTCCCTGCCTCATAATTGTGGGTGCTTTTCTTCTCTGTTTGCTCGAATTGGTTTGCAGACAAGGTCCATATATATATTTTAATTGGTTGATTATTTTTAAGTCACTTTTGATCTTTTGCTTCTCAGGAAGTCAGTTTTTTTGATAAGAGGGTCAGAGGAGATACTTTGATTGAAGTCCTGAGAAATAAACCAGCTAGTTGTAGGAAGAGCATCCCAGGTAAGTGGGAAGAAGTGCAAGGCAATGATGTGAGCAGGGAATGTTAAGGAAGGCCATGTAACTGATACATAGTAAGCTAGGGAAAAAATCTTTTGAGATGAGCTATCTCTCAAATCAAAAAGCCCAGAGTTTTCCAGATTCCCTCACAGTATTGCACAGTTTCTCAGAACATTATACAACTGGACTAGGTTCTTTGACCTAATGCAGAAATGCTTTTGTTTTTAGCTACATTTCTGTGACTTCAGCTTTCACTGAGGGCCACAGTTAATGCTTTATTTACTCAAGTATGTACAAAGCATGATTATGCGCTTCTGTGTTCAAGTCAAATTTTGAGATAGTTGTAGATCCACAGGTAATTGTAAGATATGATGCCAAGACGTTCTGTGTACCCCTTACCCAGTTTTCCCAAAGCTCCCAGCCATAGTCATTCCAAACTAGAGTTTTCTTGCAAAACTGTAGTGTGACACAAGAAGCAGGATATGGACATTGATGCAGTCAAAATACAAAACCATCCTGTCACCACAAGGCTCCATCCTGTCATAACCACACCCACCTCTCTGTATTTTCCTTATGTTGCCTTTGTCTGGTTTTTTGGTGGCTCACTACTACTGGCCTTGTAAAATGCATTGGAAAATATTCCCTCCTCATCTGCATTCTAGAAAAGATGGTGCACAATTCGTGTGAATTCTTCAGATGTTTGGTAGAACTCTCTAGTGAAGCTGTTTTTGGTCAATCTTAGAGACATCCATTTTTAAAATTTTTTTTTAAAAGTTTATTTATTTAAGCAATCTCTGCACCCAATGTGGGGCTCGAACTCACGACCCTGAGATTAAGAGCCGCATGCTCATCTGACTGGGCTAGCCAGGTGCCCCAAGGCTTAACCAGTTTTTTAAATTCCCCTTCCCCCAAGAACCAGCTTTGTGTTTCATTGGTTTTTCTCTATTGTTTTTGGTTTCATTGATTTCTGCTCTTATGGTTAATTTTCTTCTGCTTACTTCAGGTTTATTTTGCCCATTTTCTACTTTATTGATATTAATTATTGAGCAAATCATGCACTTTTAACATAAGGATCCCCAGTATAAAATACTTCTTTAATTCAGTGCCTGAAGAAGGTTTATCTCCAGATATCCCAAACTAATGGGTTTTCTTCTTTGTTCTGGCTACCAAGAATCTCAGTTTCCCTGTTCTAATTGGTTTCTGGTTTGATTTTTACCATTTGCTTTTATTTGTCTTGCTTTACAATGTAAACTAACCCCATTCTTTTTATTTTTTATTTTTATTTTTTTAATGTTTATTTTTAAGAGAGAGAGAGACAGAGCGCGAGTGGGGGTGGGGCAGAGAGAGACGGAGACCCATTTTCCAAAGCAGGCTCCAGGCTTCGAGCTGTCAGCACAGAGCCCGATGCAGGGCTCAAACTCACCCATGGGGAGATCATGACCTGAGCCAAAGTCGGATACTTAACCAACTGAGCCACCCATGCACCCAACCTCATTCTTTTTAAAATTAATTGTTACTTGAATTGGAAAAGAATAAATATAACTGTCTCCCTATATTAGTTGCTTCTGGCAATGGAATTCTCTCCTGTTGAAGTTTTTCTCTTGATCAGTAGGAGTTATCCACAATTCTAACCTACTCCTGGTTGATACACGCTATGTAACACACACATGCACGCGCGCGCAAATACCACCACCTCACCTACAGGATTAATTGGGGGAAATGGTGTTGCTCTGAGGTGTCACGGAGGTTATGATTTTTTAATTATAAGTTATTCTTGGTAACAACCCAAGCATGGATATTAAAACTTTCATTTTATGGTTAAGTGTAGCCCTACTCCATAATTAACTTCCTGTGGAATATTTTTTAAACAAGACATACTAATTGGAAAGAATACAGTTCGCATAAAATGGAGGCAAGGACCACATCTGTTTTATTCTCCATGTGTCCCTGGCACTTAGCACAGTGACTGGCATATGAACATTTACTGTTTGTTGAGTGAAGTGCCAATATGGTAGATGTGGTACTGGCTTCCATAGAAGGCATCGTTATAGAACAGTAGTGTGATTCATTCCTCACATGATCTCTCTACTTTTGTTATATGTGGATTGTGACAGTCACAGGCTCTGTATCCAATTTGCATGCACATGTCCTATTCCTATACGTAATGAGACACAGGCAGCTCACTGAAATTATGGTCCGGTTACTTGTAAGTTCTTTAGGCAGGCTTTTTCATGCCGTGTCTCATGTAACAATAGGTAATATTTGTATAGTACACTGGCGTAAACTGAGGCAGTAAACTGCTTCTGGAACAGGGGCGCCTCCTGGGGATCTCCCAAAGTCTGAGGGGATCATGTGCAGCTAGAACTCATTAATAGCATACTAGTAGGGAAGTTATACTTTTTAGGCTGTACTGTCTGTAGAAGTGTAGTATGGTGCTTTAAAATCTGTTTTTTGTTTTCGTTCCTTTCTCATTGTAGTGTGGAAATTGGCGAAAGTGTACGTGGAGAGGATGTCTACATTGTTCAGAGTGGCTGTGGTGAAATAAATGACAATCTAATGGAGCTTTTGATCATGATTAACGCCTGCAAGATCGCTTCAGCCAGCCGGGTTACCGCAGTCATCCCATGCTTTCCGTATGCCCGGCAGGACAAGAAGGATAAGGTGGGAGCAGAATCTACTTTAAAAAAAATTTTTTTTTGTTTTAATCAGAAGAAGCACATGCCCAGAGTCACAAAAAAAAAACTTCCTTAATTCTCAGATACATATTTAGAGGATATTGTTGTTTTTTTTAATCACATTCTCTTAGGTATTACCCAATGTTCAAAACAATTGACATGTGATTGGTTTATATAAATCAACATCTTTGTAGTCTGTATTTCTTCGTCATACATCTGTGACTCTCAGCTCACTGTGACTTTTTAATTGTATCAAGAGGACTAAGCACCAGCTACCGTGGAGTAGAATATTTTTTAAACTGGTAGATCCTCTGGGACCCTCATCATAAAACTTGAAGTCAGTTACATGAATACCTGGTCTCATTATACACATGCACATCTCCCCTTATTTATCTGGTATATTAGAGGTTAAGGTACATGTATAAAACTTTGCAGGTCTGTTCTAACAGTCAGTGCCCAAATTTTACGTACAATGTCTGGGAGAAGGCCAGACATTTTTATTCTGAGACTATAGTGCTCCTATAGAGTATAAAGGGCATGGGCTTTGCTAGTTTATCGTGCAGCAGGTGTGTTTATCTGTCATTTAAGGAGGTTGAAGTTGTTGGAATATTGACCTCAAGATGAGTAAGCAAGTGGTATAATTTGCACAATAAACTAGAATTTCCATTCTGTGATCTGTCTTTTAAATTTTGACATGTTAGATGCAATACAGGTTTGCGTATGTATGTGTCAAAAGAGATTTTAATAATTCTTGTGAAAAAGATTTTTTAAGTCAGCCTAGTTTGAATAATTGAGCATTAAAACCCTTAAATAGGCTGAAAATATGTACATTAAGAAAACAAAAGGTAGGAAGGTATTTTTCTTCTCTGAAATATGTATCCTGATTTGGAAAAGTGATATTCCACTTAGTATTTGTGCTAGATTGCAATTTACTCATATAGTCAATGGCCATGGCACTTGCTATGAATTTCCTGGTAGCATGGTGCCGTAAACATAGTAGGTGCACAGTAAGCAAATGTTTCTTGAGCAAATGAATTGTTTCTCAAAATGGCTTTTTGGTTTTTTGTCCTTCTTCTTTTGTCCCCTCCATTTAGAGCCGGGCTCCAATCTCAGCCAAGCTTGTTGCAAACATGCTCTCTGTAGCAGGCGCAGATCATATTATCACCATGGACCTGCATGCCTCTCAGATTCAGGTATCTGAAAGCTAAATATTCAGCATTAGAAAGCAGGGGGTGTGGGGAGGAGAGAGCTTATAATGCTAAGAGTGCACAGAAGCAAAAACCTGCCCAAAGACAGCTTAAATAAACTAGACATCGACATCATTTTAAACATCCTCACCTTAAGCATTGTTTACCATCTCAGTCATTTGGAGTGGTTGGATAAGGGAGGTGGTCTGGTATTCTGAGAAGAACATGGACTTTGGGTTCAGACCTAGTTTGAATACTGGCTGACACTTACTGGCTTTATAACCTTGCACAGATTATTTAACTATGAACACGCACTGCATTGTTATTGTGAGTATTAAATTTATGGTATAAATGCCTGACTCAGGATAGGTGCTCAGTAATTGGGAACTGTTTTTGTCATCATTAAATTTAGAGCCACAGATATCAGAATCTACTTTCTAGCATAAACACAGAGTAAGGGGAACGCAGCATTCCTTTGTATTTTGTACTGTTTAAAGGGACTTTCAAATCATCATTGGAGGCTTATGGCAATCCAGTGAGGTACACAGGGTAGGTGGTTATGACCATTTTTTAAACGTGTTTTTATTATTTATTTTTGAGAGAGAGAGAATGTTCATGCACATGAGTAGAGGGACAGAGGATCCAAAGCAGGGTCTGCACTGACTGCAGAGAGCCCAATGTAGGGGCTCAAACCCACGAACCGTGAGATCATGACCTGAGCCAAAGTCAGACACTTAACTGACTGAGCCACCCAGGCGCCCCTGATTATACCCATTTTATCGAAGAGGAACAGATTTCTTGAGAAACGCAACTAATCTGTAGCAACTAGTATTAGAACAGAGATCTTTTACCAGTTACTCTCTGTGACCATTTATTATAAATACATTCCACTAAGTTTACGTATCAAAGCGTCTTCTAACTGGTTTAACAGTTAGCTTTTGCTCCCTAACAGACCAGCCCAACATTTGATGGAATAAGGCAATAAGTATTACCTCATGGGTCTCCACATTGACTGGGCAGTCGCGGTATTGGCTGAACTTGGCCGTTCTTCCCAAGGGCTCTTTCATGGTCCTGTAGTCAGTTGTGGGTTAGCTGAAGTCAGGCCTTGCCCCTCTTGGCCAGGACTCTCTTGGCCAGCCCAGGTTTGAGAAGCCATTTTTAATCTGCTACACTGAGCATGCCTTCTAATCAGTTTGTCACAGGAAGGTATTCTTTGGGCCAGTTATTATCCTCTTTGTATTAGTCATTTATAAATCGAAGAGCACAAAAAGAAAGCAAAAGTGACTCAGCTTCTTTCTACAGGGCTTTTTTGATATCCCAGTGGATAATTTGTATGCGGAGCCAGCTGTCCTGAAATGGATCAGGGAAAACATCTCTGAGTGGAGGAACTGCACTATTGTCTCCCCCGATGCTGGTGGAGCTAAGAGGTACGGCCAAACTGTGCATTGTTCTCACAGTACTGGGGATATCTTTCAGACAGCTATGTCAGAAAGTTGACATTTTTCTAGCAAGTGACAGTTTTTAAGTTCAGTTGACCCTTGAACAGCATGGGGATTAGGGGCATCGACCTCCCCACCCCCTGCCCCATGCACTCCAAAATCCGCATATAACTTTTGACCACCTCAGAACTTAACTACTAATAGCCAGCTGTTGACCAGAAGTGTTACCAAAAACATAAACAGTCAATTAACACACTTCGTATTTTACGTGTGTTATAGATAGTATTACAACAAAGCAAGCTAGAGAAAAGAAACTGTTGTTGAGAGAATACATTTACAGCATGGTACTGCATCAAGAAAAATCTATTTATAAGTGGACCTGCACAGTTGAAACCCATGTTTTTCAAGGGTCACGTATATTTCACAATGGGTGTATCAGTAGCTGGGACACGAGCTGGACATAGTTTTACTGACCTGAGTCACTGCCAGAAAGTGACAGAAAGACAAGGCAGCCTAGAGGGGGTCCTTAAGTAGTTGCAGTGTTGTAGGCTTGACTGAACCGCATTAGTAACTTGGCACCACAGAGCTAGCAAGCAACACCACTGTGAACCCATCCAGAAGGCTGGGAAATTGGGGTTTCCAGTGAATGGCACCAGCTATTGAACCATGTGCTATTATTGGACAAATAGGCTTTCACTCCCCTCATGATGCTGTTGGTTCGACCCGTGTTAACCCTGGCATTGAGACATTAAGCAGGAGGGAAAATAAAATGTGGTAACTTTATATTTAAAACCAAGACCTTAACATTTTAAACAAACTGATTGCCAGGCATTGCCAGTTTCAGTGCTTCACAGCTCACATGGTGCCAACTAAGAGCTCTTGATTTCCTTAGTGGATCACTCATTAGTAATGCATTCAAAAATCTGACACATGTTCTTCTTGTTGTGGAAATCGAATGAAGAGGCTACAAAACACAGATGATTGGGGAAAGCTAATTCCAGTCTTTCTAAAGGCCATTTAAATCTTCAATGACTGTTTGTCCACAACCTCTTTATTTCAGTAACTCCAACAGAACTGATAAGCTGAGCACTTGAGTTCTGTTATCCAGCCAGATGTGTGGCTCTGTGAGTCTCATGTAATCGATAGTTATTATCTGTAAAAGCGACAGAGCCGAAAAAGCATCCCCCTAATGGCAGTTGTCAAACTTGTCTTAACTTGTTGGGCATTATTTTCACATCTTGCCATGGGACTTAGAAAATAGTCGTGCTTGAAACAAATAATCAAGCCAAGATCTTCTTTCCAAAGTTGGGTATAGGAAAACTGCCTTTAGTAGGTGACTTATTGCCACATGACCACTCTGTGTGTGTGTTTTTAATTCTCTTTCCATAGTGGAGGATTTGCTGAGTGAGTAGCTATCAGTTTGGTCTTGGCAGGGTTTTTGGAGTAGGTAGAGGTCCCTGTGTGATTGTGGTTTGCACAGAGTTTTCCCCTCCATGGTGTAGGGAGTGACTTTTTCCAGCCCTTCCTGCTTTGTCAGTCACTGATTTTTTTTTTTAATGTTTATTTTTGAGAGAACGTGAGAACGCGAGTAGGGGAGGGGGCAGAGAAAGTGGGAGACACAAAATCCGAAGCAGTCTCTAGGCTCTGCCCTGTCAGCACAGAGCCTGATGCAGGGCTAGAACCCACGAACTGTGGGACCATGACCTGAGCCAAAGTCAGAAGCTTAACTGACTGAGCCACTCAGGTGTCCCCTGTCAGTCTTTGATTTTGTTGGCCATGGAGTATGGGCAGTCTGGGATGCTTGAGCTAATTGAGCATGCATTTGTCTTGGATGAGTAAACATTCCAAGGAGATTGGTTATTCTTATGTTCTATGCCCACACAATTCTAGTAATGGGGAACACAAGGTATGGTTCATTTAGATCAGGATACATAAGCTGTTCAGGTTGTGGTTTGGATCTTGCACGTTCTCTATTATATGGTCACAGGCTCTCCCCTGTCCAGCACAAACTCCGTTATGTGACCATAGGCACAATGGAAATCAGATATAATGCTCTGGTTGTATCAGTGCTGCATTAAAAAAACAAGACCTGGGACACCAGGGTGGCTCAGTCACTTGAGCGTCTGACTCTTGATTTTGGCTCAGGTCATGATCCCAGGGTTGTAGGATCAAGCCCTGTGTGGGGCTCTGTACTGAGCGTGGAGCCTGCTTAAGATTCGCTCTCTCTCTAAAATGAAAAAATAAAAACAAGACCCAAACCACAGGCTTCTTCACGCACGATGATGGCACAGTGGAGCATGGACCTACATGTTACTGGAACAGCGTGCTGTCATTTACATGGGATGGATTTCTGTCTGAGTGAATTCTGTGGTACTTTGTCATCAAAGATTTGTCTTCTGTGTCACTTTATAGTTTGGTTTATGTTATTTTGTAATAGAAAAATAAGACATTTTGATTTGTTGGCAATCCTTCGGGCTGTCCAAGCAAGATGTCCCATTTTCCTGATTAATTGGTACAGTGTTCCTTGTAGTGCTCCTAAAAGGAACATCCAAGCTCAGTGCCCATGTACAGTTGACACTGACAGTTGGTGGATCACTGGGGGTAAGCGCAGTGAGCGCACAGGCACTGGAATGGGCTGGGGACTTACTCCTCTCCTGTCAGAGGCTCAGGTTCATTTCTCATCACATCCGTGCATCCAGTTGGGACAGTCTGTGCACCCCCGGCATTAGCTAAAGGAAGTCTTCTTTCTCTTCCCTTCTGCTGCCAGTCTATTAAATGAATGTGCCTTAGCATCCTTCTGCTTCCCAGGACCGGTGAGGCATCTGGCTCTCCCCTGCTGTAAACCGGAATTAATTATAATTGAAGTCTGACTAATCTCAGGATACAGATGCATTAGTCTCTAAAACATGCTTTGTGACGTTTGCCTTTGAGAAGCCAGTCAAGTAGAGTTGTTTTCTTCCAGCCCCAGGAACAGTTTGGTTTCGAAGAGTGGTCTCCCTGAAAAACAAACCCACTGTTTAGTCCCTGTGTTGGCATCTTTAGGAGACACACACACACACACACACACACACACACACACACACTGTTTGAACTGTGAACGCGCCGCTGTCTTGCAGAGTGACCTCCATCGCAGACCGGTTGAATGTGGACTTCGCTCTGATTCACAAAGAACGGAAGAAGGCCAACGAAGTAGACCGCATGGTGCTGGTGGGGGATGTGAAGGATCGGGTGGCCATCCTGGTAGATGACATGGCCGACACCTGTGGCACGATCTGCCATGCGGCTGACAAGTGAGTGCCAAGAGGTGGTGGGGCCAGTGGTTAGGAGTGAAAAGCTAACTGCTTGCTATCTGCAGGTGAATTGAGGGAGATGAGAACTATCTTTGGGAGTTTTTATTACCCTAGGCTTGAATTGCAATATGCATCAATTGATGAATATTTTATTTTTCCTCCAGATTCACTTAGTTATTTTTTTCTTACTGTGCTCAACTATATAAAACATAAATTTGCCACTTTGACCATTAAGTGTACAATTCAGTGGCGTTAGATACATTTGCAGTATGTGCAACTATCACCGCTGTATTTCCAAAATGTTCTTATCACTCTGAATACTCTACTTTTGATAGTTTTTTTTTTAATTTTTTTAATGTTTTATTTATTTTTGAGAGAGACACAGAATCTGAAGCAAGCTCCAGGCTCTGAGCTGTCAGCACAGAGCCCGACGCAGGGCTCAAACTCACGAACTGCGAGATCATGACCTGAGCCCAAGTCGGATGCTTAACTGATTGAGACACCCAGGCACCCCCTTGATAGTTTTTTTTTAATTTTTTTTTAACGTTTATTTATTTTTGAGACAGAGAGAGAGGGAGACACAGAATCTGAAACAGGCTCCAGGCTCTGAGCTGTCAGCACAGAGCCTGACTCAGGGCTCGAACTCACAGACCGCAAGATCATGACCTGAGCCG
The DNA here is from genome assembly GCF_027475565.1 of Acinonyx jubatus. Lineage (NCBI taxonomy): Eukaryota > Metazoa > Chordata > Mammalia > Carnivora > Felidae > Acinonyx > Acinonyx jubatus. The sequence goes on from NC_069389.1 coordinate 85,159,322, forward strand.
AAGTCAGACGCTTAACCGACTGAGCCACCCAGGTGCCCCGATAGTTTTTTTTTTTAAAGAAACAAATTAAGGTAGAAATGTATAGGCCTGAACAGACAGGACTATACAGTTGGCCCTTGAACACAGATTTCAACTGTGTGAGTCCACTTATTGTGCTTTTTTTTGATAAATACAGTAGAGGACTATAAATGTATTTTCTCTTCCTTATGATTTTCTTAATAACATTTTCTTTTCTCTAGCCTATTTTATTGTAAAAATACAGCATATGGGGCGCCTGTTGGGTAAGTGTCTGACTTTGGCTCGGGTCATGATCTCATGGTTCATGAATCTAAGCCCTGCATCAGGCTCTGTGCTGACAGTGTGGAGCCTGCTTGGGATTCTCTCTCCCTCCCTCTCTGCCCCTCCCCCACTTGTGCACTTGCTCTCTCTCTAAATAAATAAAACTAAATAAAATAAAAATAGAGCACATACTATAACATGCAGAATATGTCTGAATGGACTTTATGTTATCGATGAGGCTTCTGGTCAGCAGGAGGGTATTAGTTATGATTTGGGTGAGTCAAAAGTTGTGCTCAGATTTTCAACTATGGGGGTGGGTGGTTGACACCCCTAACCCCCATGTTGTTCCAGGGTATACAGTATTTTCCTATTTATATTTTACCTAAGCCAGAAACCCTGGTCCTACCTCTTGACTGTCCATTTTAGTTGCTACCACCTTCATTCATGTTATTTCTCCTCTCTTGCCTGCACTGTTCTAAACTGCCTTCACTCTGTTCTGTCTGCTGCTGGTAATCAATCTCTTACCTCCCCAGTCTGTCTTCTCTCACACTGCCTCCCCTCTTGCGAATCTGTCTAAAACTAAGGCTAGATACCATCACTCCTCTCCTTTAAAACCTTAAGTGGCTCCCCATTGTTTATAATCCACATTACTGTGGACAGCATAGTTTTTCATGATTTTTCCTTAACCTCTGGGTGTCTGTGCCAGGCACAGGCCCTGGCATATAATAGGGGCTAAGAAAATATTTGTGTGCTTAATGATTGCTGATTTGGATCCTGGAGTATACATTTATAAAACTCATTTCGTCCTTGTATTATTAAGGTAATGCTAATTGCTGTAACAGATCAACTCCCTGAAATGTCAGTTGGTTAATGCGATAGTTCTTGTTTGTGGTTTAACTCCAGTGCAAGTATTCCTCTTTTGGTTTTGTAGTGCCACATCTTTAACATAAGGCTTCCAAGATTACCTTGGAAGACATTTCCATTTTGGCCAGCCAGAAAGGGAGAAAAGAGCATGGAGAATCACCCGTGGAAGATTTTTTTAAAAATCTTTTTTTAATTTTTATTTATTTTTGAGAGAGAGAAAGAGAGCATGCGTGGGGGAGGGCCAGAGAGAGAGGGAGACACAGAATCTGAAGCAGGCTCCAGGCTCTGAGCTGTCAGCATAGGGCCCAATGCGGGGCTCGAACCGTGAGATCATGACCTGAGCTGAAGTTGGATGCTTAACCGACTGAGCCACCCAGGCACCCCACACATGGAAGATTTTTATAAGCCCAACCAGTTGTGTACGTTGTATCTGCCCACATTCTGATAGCTAGAATTAAGGCATATGGTCATTCCTAACTATGCAAGAGATACTGGGAAAGGTAGTCCAGCCGTGTGCCCAGGAAAAAAAGGAGATGGATTTCCTTGAGCATAGCAGTCTGTACCAGTCTCACTATGTTAATCCAAACCTATTCAGATCAGTTCTTAGTCCATATATTTGTCTTTGCTGTGAACCGAATTGTGTCTCTCCTAAAATTCATATGTTGTGGTTCTAGGCCCCCTAGTGCGATGATATTTGGAGATGGGGCCTTCGGGAGGTCACTAGGTTTAGATGAGGTCACGAGGGTGGGACCGTCTCATGATGGGAATAGTGCTCTTGTGAGCAGAGACACCAGAGAGCTGATTACCCCACGCATATGTGCACACAGAGGTCACATGAGTGCACAGTGAGACAGCGGCTGCCAACAAGCCACAGGGAGAGGCCTCAGGATGAAGGTCACCCTGTCACCACATTAATCTTAGGGTTCCCGGCCTCCAGGACTGTGAAATAAAGTTCTGTCTTTGAAGGCACACAGTCTGTGGTATTTTGCTATGGCAGCCCAAGCTGACTAATACACTCCTGTCCCCGAACTCAGGTCCTGTGGTGACAGGTGAGATTAATCCAAAGCATCTCTGCTTCTTCCTCTAGACTTCTCTCAGCTGGAGCCACCAGAGTTTATGCGATCTTGACTCATGGAATCTTTTCTGGCCCGGCCATTTCCCGCATTAACAATGCATGCTTTGAAGCAGTAGTCGTCACCAATACCATACCTCAGGAGGATAAGATGAAGCATTGCTCCAAAATACAGGTAAGGATGCAATTCTTGCAAAATACTCTAAGTATTTATTTAGGAGGTGGTTTCATACATTGAATTGGGTGTCTACGTTCTGAAGCCTCCCCGCTTTGCTCTTAAGGGCTCAGTCTGTCATCAGGATCTGTGGTCCAAAAGTAAGAAAACAAAATCAGGTTTAAGATTCAAGTTGCTAGATGCACCTCTGGAGGATGGAGCGCCAGGGATGCTACATTTCAACAGACTGTCTCAGTGATTGTGATACCCGCTCACATTTACAAGTCCTTGCTCTGCAGTATGTGTGTCTCGCTATTAACTGTTGGCCCCTGCAGACATAACATGAAACCTTTGAACCAGTAGTACACCCCTTAGGATGGCAGCGTTTCTCAAAGCATGCTCTGGAAACAAAGTTCATTACCTATGGTCCTTGTTAAAATGCAGATTCCTTTGCTCCATCTGAGACGTGCACAACCAAGAGGTCCTGGGGCCACTGTTTTAATTCCCCAAGGAATTAGACACTAAAGTTCGAGTACTGTTGTATCAAAAGAACAAGGCCTTGCTTAATTAAAGTGTACAGTAGTCCATTCGCTTTCTGAAATTAATATGTAGAATTGGAGCATCCATGTCCTTCTTAAGGATTTTTTTTTCCAGCTTAAATGGGTTTTTTTTTTTCATTCCTAAGAATTTGTAAATGTCAACCCACCACCACCTTGGTGAGTCTGAGTGAGGGGTTTTCCTCCATTAGCACTTTGACTCTTTCCTAAGTGGTGATACTAAAAATACAACGCAGAGGAGCACCTGGGCGGCTGTCAGTTAAGCGTCTGACTCTTGATTTCAGCTCAGGTCATGATCTCACGGGTTTGTGAGTTTGAGCCCTGAGTCGGGCTCTCTGCTATCAGGAGAGCCTGCTTCAGATCCTCTATCTCCTTCTCTCTCTGCCCCTCCCTGACTCATGCTTGCTCTCCCTCTCTCTCTCAAAAAATAAACGTAAAAAAAAAAAAAGGCTGCAGAATGGCTGGGTGTGGTTCCCAAAGGGAAATAGCACAGTGCAGCTGTTTTAAGAGGAAGGACCCTCACAGGTCTGCTCCTCAGTGTCTACAAAAGGGTGCGTCCTCTGTCTGGGTGTTCCTAACCTGCCGATTTTCTCACTTTCCTAGGTGATTGACATCTCAATGATCCTCGCAGAAGCCATCAGGAGAACTCACAACGGGGAATCCGTTTCCTACCTGTTCAGCCATGTCCCTTTATAATAGAATTACTGCTGAGGCTTTTTACAAATAAAGTGAACCCCGCTCCTTGTTCTCCCTTGGCATTTGATGAAAAATCCAGCAGAAAACCCAGCTTGCTCCAGTGTAGCTTTCCACACCCCACATCAAGTATATTAGCGTTTCTCCTAAATTAGAGAAAGACGGATTGAGACTCACTGCTGGGATTTCCTTCCTCCGTTGTCTCATTCCAGCTTCTTGGATTCTGTGAGCCTCGCAGCTTTGCAGCTTTAACCACAGCCAAACTGCTGCAAGATTGCAGGCTTGAGAGGGTGTTGTGTTGTAGGGGTGTTTGAAGTTGATGAGGGAAGCTCACACTACTTTGCATGTGAATTCATCAGGGTTTCCTTGGTTCCGAACCACTGGTGACAAAGCCGAACCACTGGTGACAAAGCCGACCCAGTTCCCATCCCCCAACCCCCAACCTGTGAAAAGCTCTCAAAAGTCTATGCTAAATTACAGCAGGAACCCTAGGCAGCCCCAACCCAGCTCTGGTTGCTGAGTCCTGTAAAGCAGGAGCCAGTGGGCAGCTCTCTGGTTGGGGGCGGGGGGAGCCTGAGGGGTGGCAGCACACAGGGCAGTGAATGCTTCTTGGGAGGAAATAGCCTGATCCTTCACCCCCTGCTTGGGGACTGTGTCCCTTGGATTCTCCTTTGTACCTGTTCCTTTACATTTGACTTGACCTTCAGCCATCTTGCCCTTTCCCTGGCCAAATAACCCTCTCAGGCCCAAATGTTCCTTGTACTACAGTCTTCTGGAAAGCAAACTTACCCCCTGCTACGTGATCTCTAACATTTACATGGGATTGTTTCTGCTGTAGCTTAATCTTCCTGAGCCCGCTACCACCCTGGTAGTAGGTTTTAGGTGGGGTCGTAGTGCCTTTAGATTAATTTAAATATCTCATTTTCATCTTCCTCCCATTGATTTGGCCTCTCCAGTGACCTGAGATTTCTGTTAAAAAGGTTGATGTTACTGTTTACTGTCTCTTGTAGAGGAAACTAATAAAGTGTCTTTGTGTGATTGTGGATCTGTATCATATCTGTACCGGTCTTTCTGCCAAAGGTTTGGTCTAGGTGTCTTACGGCCCAGTGATCACTCTTCTGTGCTTCCAGACTGTCAGTTGCATTGTTAAGCCAAGAGAAGACCTTGGCCACAGTTTTATCCAACCTTCAGACCTTAAGATGTCTGGGGTGTGCTAAGAACTAGATACAACGTGATTCTGTGCATTGTATCTGAATTACAGCGCCTGTGAGGCCTGCTGGATCTCTCGTTCTTATTCCTGGGGAATAGGAATCCAAGTGCTTTCTCAGAGGAAGAGTGTAGTCTTTATAATTTATTCATTTTGGAACCAATTTTGCCAAATGTAACATTTCTCTCCATCAGTAGTTGATACATGTGTGGCATTTAATTTCAGGCCTTCTAATTAAACACTGGGGAAGGTAAATGTGTACAATTGAATGAATGCTAACGCATTCTAGAAGGTGAAGGGATTTTTTTTGGTGCATCATCAAATCAGGACGCTCTTTAACTTCGGGAGAAGCCACATGCTTCTTGCTTTTGTTTGCTCTGGTTGTGCTTTATGTTGAATAATGGGATGTTGACTTTACCATGAGTGTTCTGAAAAAAAAGGGATTCAAAAGGGGACTGAAATGAGCTATGGAGTGTGTGCCTCTGGCCCGCTAGCCTTCTTTCACCGCAAGTGCTCTGGGAGAAGCTGACGTGGAGAACCAAGTGCCCTATCCTGCCGGTCACAACTTCCTGAAGCATTGGACCCATTGATCAGGGCTTGCTGCGCCATAACTTTTGGACTCTATTGTGGGCCCCTTTGGGTAATCCAGTTCCTAGAATGAGGTTTTAAGGTCATTCAGGAAAGGCCTTCAGTCCCCACCTGTGGCCCCTGTGCCTGGGGGAAGGTCAGTATTCAATTCCCCGTGACACTCAGCAGAGTTCCATAAGCACCTCCACCACCCTTCTTTTTGGGAGAAACCCAAGGGTCCTGGATGGTAAGTGACTCCCAACTGGGGAATAGCAGCAGGAACAGACCTGGTGGGGTGTAAGGAGGAGATACCGGAGCTGAACAGAGTTGCAGCCCGATCACAGTTGGAGCTATACCTGTAATAGGTGTAGGACTGCTTCTGAGCAAAAGGCATCACCAGGTTCTCTACATCCCTCACCTCCCACCCTCAGAACCAGAGGAAGGGAGGTTACTTGGAACAAGGCTAATCTCATTGAGTCCCCAAGCTAAAGATTCAGTTCATCTCAAACTGGGGACTGCTGGTCTCCTTGCCAGATTTGGAAATAGAAGCATTTTCTGCTAGAGTTCATTTTGTTTTAGGTTTTTGAAAATGTTTACTTTTAGGAGAGAGTGCATGAGCGCAAGCAGGGGGAGGGGCAGAGAAAGAGGGAGACACAGAATCTGAAGTGGGCTCCAGGCTCTGAGCTGTCAGCACAGAGCCCAATGCGGGGCTTGAACTCACGCAGCACAAGATCATGACCTGAGCCAAAGTCAGACGCTTAACTGACAGCCACCCAGGTTCCCCCCTGCTAGAGTTCATTTAATTTGACTATTAATAACATGTAGCCCTTGACCTGAAGTTTATTAGGATCATACAAAAAGCCTGAAATTAAGAAAAACGCCCCCTCTTAGTGATCTTGCCTCCTGCCATCTCCCTCTTACTAACTCTTGGTGGAGGGGTGGGGAGGGGAAAAGGCTTCTGGAAAGGAATCTGGTTATTGGCGGCACCTCCCCCACAAATAACTCTAGAAGTGAGGGTGAAGGAAGAAAGTTCTGCGCTGTTGGTGGGCCCACCACTCAAGACTAGGGACCACTGAGGGAGTAAAGGTCCTGTTTGTGAAAATAGCCATTACATTTGGTGAGGAGATGGAGTCAGCCTCCTACCTTTCAGTCTGCACCCCTAGTCTCCAGCCAGATGCCTCTTCAGTTGAAGGGCTCCTGGAGCCCTGAGCCCCAGCTTCCTCTGCCTCTGGTCTCCCCTTGCCCTGCCTTTGCTGGGCATTTTGTCTTTGTTGCCCTTGATGATGCTTCTTGCCACCAGTGCATACACAATATGACCAAAAGAGGTTTGGCTGGAGGAGCACCATGCATCTTGGGAGTCCTCTAGGGATGCCAGAGCACCCCTCCCCCATCACATAACTGGGGTCGCCAGTCATACATTACTGCCCGCTCAATGGCTGCCAGTGGGAGAAGAGGATTAGAGTTAACAAACCATGGGGGCAGGAACATACTGGAAGTTAATTCACACCTCATTTTCAGGCCAAGGATTGACCTTGTGCCTGTTAGTCATTTGCTGCCTTTTGCCAACTGCTGGCTCCCCCGGAAGACTGTTCTTACCAGCTCATCCTTTTGCAAGTGATTATCCCAAAGAATACACCATGATATCTCTACCCTCCCGCACACACACACTAGTCATTGGCCCCTCGACACAGCTGCTCGGAACAGGTGGCTCCTGTCAGGTCACGGTTTAAAGGCAAGAATGCTACAGCTAGACTCCCCCCACCCCTTGTGCTTTACTCCTGCCATGTTTCAAGGTCTGCTTCTCTCTTGCAGATCTTTTTTCTACTAGTCTGAGACTCCTTGTTGAAGAAGAAAGCAAATTCTTCCCTGAATCCTGATAAAGTTCGATGCTCCATAAACTCTTTGATAAAACCGTTTCCTCTAAGTCCCATGTTTCAAAGCATAGTTATTTACAACTGTAGGGGAGCTAAGAGAGCGACAGGCATATTCAGACCCGGACAGCCTGTGGTAATGATTGTCTAGTTCTCTCCATGGCCCCGAAGATCGCCAAGGGAAAGGGCTTGTGGGGGCTAGATTCCCCCCACTCTGCCCTTCCTGAGACCACTCTTCTGTCTAAGCACAAGGGGCTACGAGAAAGAAGACACTCCTTCTCAACCACCATCCCCTCGCTGCCTCTCTCTCCTTCCTGGGAAGGCCCAGATGCCCTTAGCCACTGATGTTACTTTTTTTTTTCAAGTGAGCTATACACCCGATGTGGGGCTCAAACTCACAACCCCGAGACCAAGAGTCATTCATAGGCTCTACTGACTGAAGCAGCCAGGCGCCTCAGCCTTTGATGTTGCTAAGTAGTCTTGCCATGAAGCTTCTTAGGCCTGCTGTTCTTTTGGAGGATGTTCCCTTGGTTTTTCATTCACAGAATGAAGGGGAAGAAGAGACAAAGGGGCAGGGTAGCTCTCTCCAGCCCAGCCCTTGCTCACCTCCCCAGCCCCAGAGACCCTGAAACCTGGCTGGCTCCTTGCTGCAGCTTCAGTCCATGTGGGTGTGATCCTCTTTGTTGCTGGCCTATTGTATGCCCCTTGGTGACAGCCTACTGTCCCTGCCCATGCCCTAAGCCACCAGAGTGAGACTCTTCTCCATCTTTCCCTTTCCTGAGCTCTTTTCCCCCAAGATAGACCTCCAGTAGCTCAGCTACCAACTATAAAATTACAAAGAGGGGGAGGGGAAAGCTGATTTGAAAGCAAAATCAAACCGTGCAGTGTGGCAATAGGCCTTAATCTCATTTTCCTCCACCCGGCTTTGTGTTTTCAACTGGCTCGCATCTTTTATTTTTCAAGTCTCCACTGCCACACTTGGCGTGTCCATTCACTGCTACAGCTGGCTCTAGTTGTTTCATCCATATAGTTGCCACAAACCCACTCACATCTTGTGGTTCTGATCCAGGCTTTGAATATAAGACAAAAGAGGGCATCCAGGCTTGACCAATCCATTTTGCCTGGGCAACACACAGAGCAGAGTTTTTCTGCCTCTGTCATGGAAATCAGCCTGGAGTCACACTACCCAACTTTTCTCCTCACCTTCCAAGTTCTTGGGGTAGGGCCTCCGGTGACAAGGTGGATGGGGACTCTGTGGTGCTGCAGGGGCTACAGCCAGGCAGGGGAGGAGCACCATGAGGAGAGGGCCACCCAGTAGAGGTTGAAGCCTGGCTTGAGGACACTGCCCTCTCTGGTCCCTTTCCTGCAGCTATCACCTGGCCCTCGGGCCCTGTCACTACAGACAAACTGCCACTAGGGGGAGCCAAGCAGAGGCTGGAGGGAACGGGCACCTGGGAAAAATGGCTCAGGGCTTGAGACTCCTAAGCCCCTACTGGTCCTCCAGGTCCCCTCTTCCCCTTAATGTCCCCAGCAGCCAGGGAACAACACGGTGCCAAATTCATTCAGCACACGACAAGTTGCACAAAGTGTAAGTACATAGCTCCGTGTCTTTTCATGAACCAAGTGCTGTGCCAGATGCTAGGAACACAGAATCTGACAAGGTCCCCCACCTGGAGGCACTATGGTCTAGGGAGGGAAACAGGGCATTGGTGTGATAAGGGTGACGATGAGGCAAGAGCAAGGTTCAATGGGAGCACAAGAGGTGAGCAACTCAGTCAATGTTGGGAGTCAGGAAGACATCCTGGAGAAAATTATTTTGACTTTTGAAGCAGTTGATTAGAAATTGGCTAAAGGCGGAATGGGGAGAAGGATTTTTCAGGCAGACAGAATAGCATGTGCTTACCTGGGCACCCAAAAGAATGTGGCAGGTGTGTATGTGCGTGCACACGTGTGTGTTTGAGAGTAGGATGGGGAGCTGTGACCAGGGATGGGGCTGGTGAGACCAGACCACAAAGGATCTTCTTTTTTTAAAGTTTATTTATTTATTTTGAGAGAGAAAGAGACCGTGCGAGCAGCGGAGGGGCAAAGAAGGAGAGAGAGAATCCCAGGCAGGCTCCATGCAGTCAGCACAGAGCCTGACGTGGGGTGTCACCTCATGAACCATGAGTCAAGATCAAGAGTCAGATGATTAAACCACTGAGCCACCCAGGTGCTCCCAGGAAGGATCTTATAAGTAGAGCAACCACACACCTATGGTCCCGGTGTATTTATTGATAGCGCCCCCTTTCACTCTCAAAAATGCCCTGGTTTGGATAACAATGCAAGCCTATAATATGGTAACCCTACTTGTAAGACATGCTAAAGTGTTTGAACTTTATCCTGGGAGCAAAGAGGAGCCACCCAGGGGTTTCGGCAGGGTGCTGCTGACTGGATCAGAGTCACTCAGTTAAAACAGAATGGCAGTGAGGTGAAGAGTGGATGTGGGGTGGGCAGCAAGCGTGAAAGAGGAAGTGCAGGTAGGAAGCCGTGCAGTTGTCCGAGGGGAGGATGAGGGCAGCCGAGGTGAGAGAAGTGCTGGTGGAGAGAAGACCAATTTACAGTAGATCCGGGAGGAAAGTGCCACAGAACTGGGTGACATTTTGTTTTAATGTCATGATTGAGAGAGGAATCCAGGACAACTTCCATTCTTCTGGATGAGTGCACGGCGGTCGCTGGTACTGTGGACTATGGGGATGATGCTGAAGTCTGGTTGTGGAATTGCTCAGTTTAAGGTACCTGGGACACCTCACCAGGAGGACTCAATGGGCAGCCATGGCAGCCAGCAGAGAAGTGGCCGTCAATACATTTTTGCCCAGATGCCATCTCCAGACAGTCATGAAGCGGTGGGGCTGGAGACCAGCCTTGAGTACTCTGGGTGTGTGAATCCAAAGGACAAGGAGAAGTAGGGGAGGTTATGGAACCAAAAGAAAGGTGGGAGAACAATGGAGAAAGGTAAAAAGGGTTTTAAATGCACAAGATAAAAATCTGGGCTACAGGTTACTTAAAGGGGGAAAATAAATAGAAGCCAACAGAAGGTTCTAAAAGAAACGAGTGGAGGTCTGTTGAAAATTATAGACAGCCTAGGGCAGCATTACAGACAATTTGGGAAACATGCCTGTGAAAAGCCTTCACTCATAATATGTCACTTCATCACAATGACAATTATTTCAGTATATTTAGGAGGGATACAAAAGTGAAGGAAGAGCAGCAGTAGCAGGTTAACTAAAGAAGATCTACAGTAACCGTTTTAACAGGTGCAAGGCCAGACTTGGAAGGCTACATCAGCAACCCAGATAGGGAATAGCAATCAGAGGCTCATCTAAAGGGGGACAAGGGCTTCAGAACCCTGCGTCCATGCTGAACAGACTCCCTATGCTTTATTAAATATCAAAATATTTTGAGATAATTGTAGATGCACATGTAGTTATGAAAAATAATAGAGATACCAAAAGCCCTTCACCCAATTTCTCCTAATGTAGGTAACATCTTGCAGAACTGTAGTATAACATACAAACTGGAAGTGATTCACTGATACAAACAAGATATAAACAGCACGATTCATCACCACAAGGAGCCCTTCATTGCCTTGAAGAGCCACAGCCACTTCCCTTGAACCCCAGCACCCTCATTAATCCCTGGCAATTAACTCATCTATGCTCCATTTCCAACATCTTATCATTTCAAGAATGTTGTATAAATAGAATCATACAACATATAATCTTTTGGCTTTTTCTTTAAACTCAACCTGATTCTCTGGAGATTCACCCAAATTGCATTTCAATAGTTTGTTCCTTTTTAGTGCCGAGTAGAATTCCATGGTATACATATACCAATTTGTTCAACCATTTATCCATTGAAGGATATTTGTGTTTCCGAGCTTTGGCTCTGGAGAATAAAACCATTATTGACACTCATGTACTGGTTTTTGTGTGAGCCTAAGTTTTTAATTCTCTAGGATAAATGCCCAGAAATGCAGTGGCTGAGTCGTATGGTAGTGGCACGTTCAGTTGTTTGTTTTTTTTAAGACACTGCCAAACTGGTTTCCAGAGTGGTTGGACCATTTCACATTCCTACCATCAATGTGCGAGTGGTCTGGCTTCAAAACCTCTACAGAAACGTAAAGATGAATGGAAATTAAGATGGATACACAAGCGCTTCAGCAAGGCTTGATGTTGAACTGAACAAGTTTTTCTCCTCCTCATTCTTGAAGCCTCTCCTCTCCTCTTCACTTGTTTTTCTGTAGAATCCTTCGTTTCAGGAGCTTGATATGGATATTGACATCTCCCTGACCTCAATGTATACTTAGTAATGAGACTGGGATGGCCGGCACCTGCGCTAGTCTAGTCGTGAGACTACCTCGAAGACATGATGAAAGTAGCTGGCAGCACAACAGCACATATTAGATTCCTATGAAAGCTGCCCAGATCCTGTATTTTCCTATAAAACCCCTCAGCCTCTTCCTACCCCACCCCCAGGTGGGTCTACAGTTTTGAAGGCATCGGCTTTCTGCAGACTCGTTGCCTGGCAAAGTAATAAAAGTATTGTTCCTCTTTATCCCCAAACTCCGTCTTTGTGTTATATTACGTCTCCAGAGCACAAAGGTCAGTTTTCTGCAAGAAAACAAGAGTTTCTCTGCATCCTCACCAGCATTCAGTGGTGTCACTATTCTTTTTTTAAATTTTAGCTATTCTGATAGGTATGTAGTGATGTCTCACTGTGGTTTTCGTTTTCATTTCCCTAGTGGCTCATGATGTTGAACATCTCTTCGTGTGCTTATTTGCTATCCTTATATCCTCTTTGCTGAAGTGTCTGATCCAACCTTTCAAAGCTCTCTGTTTTAGCTGGCTCCCTCTGACACTGCTCCAGCGCTGGAAGGGGGAATCGGCATCACCGTTGGGGTTTGAAGTACGGGTCCCACTCAGCCTCTGTTGATAAGACCAAGTAGGGAGCCTCCAAGTTACTGCTGGATTGGGACTTCCGGCTTCCACTAGGCCTCTGCTGATACCTCCTGGCCAGGAAGGGTAGGAGTTCCTTGTAACTGCTTCCCCCACTCCCCATGACTTCTTGTGAACTCCTCCCCCCACCCCCCATGACACCACACAGTTGGAGGAGTGTGGTCTCCTTACTGCTGGGTGATGGTGAAAATCTTAAACTCTCCACTTGATCTGACACTACCCAGCCAGGAAGGATAGTGGGAATGGAAGTCTGGGCTCCCCATGTGGTCTCCACTGATACCTCAGGAGGAGGGAATCTCATTATCATTCAGCCAGATGAAAGTCCCGCCTCTCTACTCAGCCTCCTCTGAACCCTCTTGACAGGGGGTACAGGCAAGGGCTTGGGGTGCTCATTATAGCTTGAAGTCGAAGTCTCTGCTCTCCACGTGTCCTTTGTTGGCAAGGGTGGGGCCACAGTTTTTCCTGTGCTGTTTGGCTACAGTAGAGAGATCAAGATCTAAAATTTTCTGTTTTCTTAGGCTGCCCTTTTCCTAGAGAGAGATGACTTTTGCCAGGGTTCTTCTGCCTGCACCTATTGGTGTTTCCCAGTTATCAGCTTCTTCAGCTCCAAGTCTGGAATATATGAGGCAAAAAAGAAAACCCAGGAAACTCCTGATCATGTTGTTCCTTGTGTCAGAACCCCCTAGCTGCTCTGCTTTCTCTCCCTCTTTCAGAGTCTTCCATGGTTGTTTTATATATAATGTCCAGAGTTTTCAGCTCAGGTATTCAGAAGGAATAGGCAAAAGTAAGTCCACTTGATCTTTCTAGAAATTTGTATGTCTTTGAAGAAACCAAAACTTGTTGTCATATAAACACATAGGGAAGGGCACAGCTCACTAAATTTTCACAAACTGAACATACCTAGCAACTGGATCAAAAACCAGAACATGACCAGCACCCCTTTCAGTCACTACTGTCCACACTACAGTAGCTACTACCTCTGTGGCTCTTACCTGGCTGGCCTGGCAGAAGGGCATCAACAGCTGGAGACTCACTCTGACTGGCTTAAAGTCTCTCCAGTGCGTGCATGCGTGTTCATGCGTGCATGCGTGTTCGTGAGTGCATGTGCACATGCCCTCTTGTGTATAAGCCCATGGGTTTTGGCACCCAACTTTTATCAATGTGACTTCCTTGCCAGACCCGTGGGTTTGAAAGTTCTTCACAGATCGGGGTTCAAATTTGAGTTCCATTATTAACCAGAAGTTCAGTGTACTAAGAGCATGGGCTTAGCACTGAGTTCAAATCCTCTACCACTCCTCAGCTGTGTGGTGAAGAAAAGGGCAATGACAGTGCAGACCTTTTGGTGGTGGTGTGAGGATTAAATGCAACAACTTGTGTGAAGTGCTTAGAACAGTGCTTGACCCATAAGCCCATCCTCAATCACTGGCAAGTATTACCATTATTAGTATTAAGGCTGCAGTGAATATTGAGCAATCTAAGTTATGTCAAGTACCTGATACAGTTGCTGGCATTCAGCAAGCAGGAATTCTCCTTCCTCCCTGCAGGGGACGATAAAGAGTCAAGTACCATCTGTAACTTTGTTCCCATGGGCTGGAGGGAGGGAAAAGCTTCAGTGGGGAGAGTAGCCATGATGTGTCATCCTTCTCGGGGCCTCCTGAGAATACGCAACATGCTCCCTTTTGACAGACTTCCTTCCCTGCTCAACAAGGTCAACTCCCACTGCCTCCCTTCATGCCCCTACTCAGGGCTCCATCAGCAAAGGTCTGGATGGAGTAGAAAGCAATGCTGAAGGGAAAGCCAGCCTGTTTCTGTAGATTGAAGTCTGATTGCCTCCCTAGCTCTAACACTATTTGACTTCCCTCTTAGTCTGGCAAAGGCCCTGGAAGTTTCCAGGCTACCACAACTCCATATCCCAGCCTGGCCTCTGTGAGTCTCTTCCTCTCTGTGGCAAACGGTGTGGGCTGCCACGCCCACGCCTGCCTTGGTGAAGCCCCAAGATGGCTTCCAGTACCTCACTTTGTGCATGAAGGGGAGAGTTTGTCACTAAATGTCCAAAATGCATTTTGACATAACCTCCATTTTTAAACTGTGTCACTACACATTTCTGTAAGGAGAGAAAGAGAGAGTATGTGGAAGTTAAACAGAGCTAAAGCATTCTAGCTCCCCAAAGTGTGGGGATCGGCTACGCTAATAATTGAATGTAATTTATGAACTCCCTACGCACCTTGTTCCACTGCAGAGAAATCTCTAGATTTATGGCATTGCCCTTCTCTCTGCAGACAGCAGAGGGCCTCATTAGCACAAACTCAATGTCACTGGCAAATATATGGGAAAGGAAGTTGGCCAAGGTTCTAGAAGCACAGTAAAACTTTGGTTAACAGAAATGTGCAAGAAAATTGGCTGTTCAGCTGAATTCTCTCTCCTCTCTCTCTCTCTCTCTCTCTCTCAAAAAAAAGACTTTTATAAGTAAGGGTTGAGAAAACCTTATTGTTCCTCCCCTTGTGGTTGAAAATTCATTCAAAATTCCCACATTGTCTTCACTGCCTCAACCAGTAATAGGGATCCCGGGTAGGGTCTCTAGATTTAGAAAATAAAAATACAGGATGTCAAATACAGGACATTATGTACTTTAAGAAATAAGCCTCTGAAAGATGGAGAGAGGATGGCAGAGGAGTTAGGGTCCCCACAACCTGAGAAACAGCATAGTGGTAAGTTTCCTGGATTTTCTTGCCCTGTATACCCTGGACTGGGCACTGGAGCAACGGGCAATCCAGAAATGCCAATGGGCACGGACAAAAGAAGCCTTAACAAAATCCAGCTGTTTCTAGGCAAAGGAACAGGAATGAGACAGCCTAACAAGACAGAAAACTTACAGACATTCACTGTGCCAGGGCAACCAGAGACCACAGCTCTATCTGCCCCAGGCCAGCAAAGGTCCAGTGGGAAGCCAAGATTTCCACATTCACTAGGCTGTAAGGAGGTGCCTCCAAGGTTTCACATGGGTGGTTTCAGAAAATGCCTAGCATGGGCCTGGGGCTTTCGCTTTTGCCACCTGACCATAACAAGACCCCTCACCCCATAGTGTCAGTGGGGGCACTCCCGCCCTTCAAAGTGGGGGCCTACCGGGGAATCCTGAACTCTCATTCCTGTTCAGCCTCTGGGTGTCACTGGAACCCCAATGGGAACCCTGGACTTCTATCTCTCCTGGCTTATGAGACCATGTCTTTCTTCCCTCACCAGCGTGGAGTCTGAGGAAGCTTGCTGAAATAGAAGCTTTAAATAAGACCCAGAGTCTCATTATACCCCAAATGTCGAAGTTGCAGTAACAAATGACTCGGATTTCCAAGAACCAGGAGGATCTCCGCCTCACTGAAGAAAGGCAATCAATAGGTGCCAACACCATGATGACAGAAATGTTAGAATTATCTGACAAAGATCTTAAAGCAGCCATCATAAAAATGCTTCAATGAGCAAATATGAACATGCTTGAAACTACTAAAAATTAATAGGCTCAGCAAAGAAATAGAGATATAAAGGGACAACTGGAGATTTTAGAGTTGAAGAAAAAAAAAAAAACAATGGCTAGACTCAACAGCACAACAGAGGGGCCAGAGGAAAGTGTCAGGGAGTGAACTCGAAGATACAACAACAGGCATGACTCATTCTGAACACCAGAGAGAAAATAGATTTGAAAGAAAAAGAAACAACAGAAACTTGGGGACTTTGTATGACTATAAAAAAAAATCTAACAGGGGCACCTGGATGGGTCAGTCTGTTAAACATCTGACTCTGAGTCAGGTCATGATCTCACAGCTCGTGAGTTCGAGCCCCACGTCAGGCTCTGTGCTGACAGCTCAGAGCCTGGAACCTACTTCGGATTCTGTGTCTCCCTCTGTTTCTCTGTCCCTCCCCTGCGTGCGCGCTCTATCTCTTTCTCAAAAATAAGTAAACATTAAAAAAACCTAACATTCATGACATCAGAGTTTGAGAAGGAGAGGAGAAAGAGGATGGTGCTACAAAAGGTACAAGAAGAAATAATGGTTGAAAACTTCCTAAATTTGGCAAAAGACATAAACCAACAGATTGAAGAAGCTGAGTGAGCCCCAAACAGGATAAAATCAAATATAATCCACACTGAAACACATCATGGTCACACTTCTAAAAACCAAAGACAAAAGGAGCTCCTGGTTGGCTCAGTTGGTTCAGTGTCCGACTTCAGCTCAGGTCATGATCTCGCGATTTGTGGGTTTGAGCCCCACAACAGGCTATCTGCTGTCAGCACTCTGGATCCTCTGGATCCCACTCTGGATCCTCTGTCTCCATCTCTCTGCCTCTCCTCTGTCTCACACATGCTCTCTCTCTCTCTCTCTCTCTCTCTCTCTCAAAAATAAATAAATATTTAAAAAATTTAAAAACCAAAGACAAAGAAAAAAATCCCAAAAGTAGGGAAAGAGAAATGATACCTTACCTATAGGGAAAAGGAAATTCAAATGATAGATTTCTCATCAGAAACTTCCTTCTCATCAGAAGGAAGTGCTGACAGAAAACTGTCAACCCAGAATCTAATGAAAATACCCTTCAGGAACAAAGGGAAAGAATCAAGGCATTCTTAGATAAAGGAAAACGAAGGACAGTGAGTCATCAGCAGACCTACTCTGAATTGACAAAAGAAGGAATCGAATCTTGGAACATCATGACAGAGGAAAGAACTCAAATATGGGTAAATACCATAGAAATACTTCTCTTGAGTTTTCTAAATTATGTTTGATGGTTGAAGCAAAACTTACAATCCTGCCTGATGTGGTTCTCAATGTATGTCGAATATTTAAGACAATTATATGCCTGTCAATTATACTTCAGTAAAGCTAGAAAAAAAATAAGGAATAGGGTAAAAGACAATTATGAATGGGAGAGGGTAAAGGGACATAAAGGGAGATAAGGTTTCCAGGCTTCACTCAAAATGGTAAAATGTCAGGGCGCCTGGGTGGCGCAGTCAGTTAGGCGTCTGACTTCAGCCAGGTCACGATCTCGCGGTCCGGGAGTTCGAGCCCCGCGTCGGGCTCTGGGCTGATGGCTCAGAGCCTGGAGCCTGTTTCCGATTCTGTGTCTCCCTCTCTCTCTCTGCCCCTCCCCCGTTCATGCTCTGTCTCTCTCTGTCCCAAAAATAAATAAACGTTGAAAAAAAATTAAAAAAAAATGGTAAAATGTCAACACCAGTAGGCTGTGATAAATTACATATATTTTATTTTATTTTTTATTTTTATTTTTTGAGAAAATTTTTAATGTTTATTTTTGAGAGACAGAGACAGAGTGTGAGCGGGGGAGGGGCAGAGAGAGAGGGAGACACAGAATCCGAAGCAGTCTCCAGGCTCTGAGCTGTCAGCACAGAGCCCGATAAGGAGCTTGAACCCATGGACTGCAAGATGATGACCTGAGCCAAAGTCAGACACTCAACTGACTGAGCCACACAGCTGCCTGATGTATATTTTATATAATGCCTAGAGCAATCACAAAAAAGTTATACAAAGACACGCACCCCAAAGCACTAAAGACACAGGCATACTTCATTTCATTGTGCTTTGCAGATATCGAAGGTTTGTGGAAACTCTACATGGAGCAAGTGTATTGGAGCCATTTTTCCAACAGCAATTTGGCCATTTCGTGTCTGTGTGTGTGGCATATTTTGGTAATTCTTGCAATATTTCAAACTTTTTCATTGTTATTATATGCTACGATGATTTGTAATCAGTGATTATGCCTCACTGAAAGCTCAGGTGATGGTTAGTATCTTTTAGCAATAAAGTATTTTTAAATTAAGGTATGTGCTTTTTTTAGACATAATGCTATTGCACACTTAATAGACTACAATATATTGTAAACATAACTTTTATATGCACTGGGAAACCAAAAAATTCATTTGACTGGCTTTATTGTGATATTCGCTTAATTTGCAGTGGTCTGGAACTGAACATACAATATCTCTGACATATGCCTATAATGAAAATAGAATCCTAAAAATGGTAAAGGCAGCACACAGGAAGTTAGGGAAAAGAAACAACAACAACAACAAAAACAGAACAAGCAGGAAACGAACAATAAAATGGCGATCTTGCTCTCCAGCATATCTAGCAAATAATTACATTTGGTGTATGGTGTTGAAATACACCAGTGAAAAGCCTTAGATTGGCATAGTGGATTTAAAAAACATGAAAATATTTTTACTTTAAAATATATTTACTTTTAAAAAATCTAAAAATTCTTTTAAACATGGAAGAATATACCACATTGATATTAACTAGACTTACTCTGGTGACCATTTTTGCAGTACACAACATGTATTGAACCATTATGTTGTGCAACTGAAACTAGCAGAATGTTAGATGTCAATTATATGTCAATTTTGTAAAAGTTAGAAAAAAATTCTGGACGCCCAGCTCAGTTTGAATTTCAGATAAACAATGAATAATCTTACAGTGTAAGTGTGTCCTGTGCAACAGCTATCTTAAATTCCCCATAGCGCTGTTTTCTCCCCAGTTTTGTTTTGTTTTTCATCTCTCCTACAAATCAATAGCAGGAAGAAAAATAAGCAGTTTAACTCCTGCGTCCTCTCCAAGGAAACAGAGTTGATTGTCCGTGAGGTAGATTTCTCACCCAGGATTATTGTGTGGATTAAATGAGTTAATGGAAATGAAAGCCCTGGGCACCCAGGAGTTGCTCAATGAACATTACTTTCCTTCTCTCCTGAAACATCAAGAACTTTCGGGCATCCTCAGCCTGGCTGTGGCTGCGAGATAAAATGCAGCTGACCCTCTGCCCGCTGAATGTCATTTTTATTTTAGGAACTAAAATAGTAACTAAATTTTATTGAAAGGATAAGACATGGCTAACAAAAATCCGGGCGGTACAAAATGGTATAGGACGAAAAGGAAATCTCTCCCCATCACAGTCCACAGTCCTCCACTTCCTCTCCCTAGAGGCAACCGCTGTTACCAATTTATCCCTTCCAGAAGAGTTCTATGCATATATATGCCTATATATAACCCTCTTTTTTCCCACCAGTGTGAACATACTAGATGTACTGTTCTGCACCTTCGCACGCTATTTTTAGCTTCTAATTGCCTGGCTGCAGTGGGATACAGGCGGTGGATCCTGAGGGTCCGTATGAAAAACAGCCCTTTGAAACTCGTTGCTACCGCTATTGTAAGGATGTTGTCAAGGATGTCGTTCATTGTATCCCACAGCATCCTGTCTGAGGACCCCCGAGAGGAATTCCTGTCTGATCTGGGTACTAAGAACAGTCGCCCTTCTGAGCAATGAGTTTGTTTTTATCTCCTGGACATTGTGAATTGTGCAACAACAAGGTTTCCCCTTTCCTGTTGGCTGCTAGAAAGCTTATAGCCAACTTTTGGGCCCACCCCTCACGGGAGCAGAGGCTTTTATGGTATGTATTTCTACCCTTATTCTTGGCTCCGCTTTCTGCCCACCCTTGTTTTTCTATCTTTAATTTATGCTGCCCTGGCCTACCTTGTGTGTCCTTTCAAACCGACTGAAATCCTTTCTGAGGAAAGGTGAATTTGGAATAATTAAACAACCTCCTGGCATAGCTCACTCTCTCTAGGCGCCACCTACCCCCTCCCTTATCCCCCATCATATTCTTTCAGCAGCTTCCTAGCGCTCGTCTCCGGTCTCCTTAGCAATTCCTCTCCCCTCCAGCCTTATGTCCCAGCCAGCCTTCATTGCTCTTGGGCCTTAATGGGGGCTCTCTGGCTTGTCATTGCCCCCACCCCCACCTCTTGTGATGGTCTTCACCTCCATATGCATTATGGGTAGCCTTTCGATGCTCGATTTGATCATTCTAGAACTGAAGACTCTGGCACCCGGCCACACATTAGAATCATTCTCCATCCATCCAAGTTTCCAGCTGGCGTCCCTGGCAGCCGGGCCTGCCATTCGGTAATGTCAGTGGTGTGTGCTGTAAGAACAGGGCCATCACAGGCTCACATTACCTCTCTGGACCAAGGGGGGATTCCATAGAAGAGATGAATTGTTTTTGAAGGGAGCTGCATCCCAGCTAACCTTGTTTCCCAGGTTGGAAGGGCCAGGAAGGCAGAGTGATCTCTGGAAAGAGCATGTAGACTGTACAGAAAAGTTGGGAACCCCTTGTTCTATTCCCTGCCACTGAGTGACTGGTCAATGTTAGACAAGTCCTGTCCCCTCTCGGGACCCTA
This sequence comes from Acinonyx jubatus, assembly GCF_027475565.1. Taxonomy (NCBI): domain Eukaryota; kingdom Metazoa; phylum Chordata; class Mammalia; order Carnivora; family Felidae; genus Acinonyx; species Acinonyx jubatus. The sequence goes on from NC_069389.1 coordinate 85,179,808, forward strand.
GTTTTTGAATCCCTAAAGATAGAAAGATTAGAGAATCTTTAAGAGACCTGCCAACTTTGGCGGCTCTGTGAGCCAGTCAACAGATGTTGGCAGATAACCTGCTGGAGGATTCACTCATCCCTTCCGGCTGCAAGTCTGTCTGTGCTGGGCTCGTTAATAAGACACTTCTAGTCCTCGGCCATAGAAGGGAGGTTCCTGCGATTACCAATCTTCTAAACTGGCAGAGATGCCCCTATAGGCTATGGTAGTCTGAATATAAACTTAATATACTAAGAAGTTCAAGAGAGGGGTGCCTGGGTGGCTCAATTGCTTAAGCATCCAACTTCCGCTCAGGTCATGATCTCTCGGTTCGTGAGTTCAAGCCCCGTGTGGGGTTCCGTGCTGACAGCTTGGAGCCTGGAGCCTGCTTTGCATTCTGTCTCTCTCTCTCTCTGCCCCTCCCCTGCTCACACTCTGTCTCTCTCTCTCAAAAATAATTAACATTAAAAAAATTTTTAAAAAGAAGTTCAAGGGAAACCCAGCTAGAAGGTCTGATAGGTCCACTGCTTAGCTAGTTGATTTTCCTTTCTTTTTTTTTTTAAGTTTATTTACTTATTTTGAGAGACTGCAAAAGCAGGGGAGGGGCAGAGAGAGGGAGAGAGGGAATCCGAAGCAGCTACATAATCAGTGCAGAGCCAGACATGGAGCTTGAACTCATGAACTGTGAGATCATGACCTGAGCCAAAGGCAGACGCTTAACAGACCAAGCCACCCAGGTGCCCCAACAATAGCTGATTCTAATACTTCATATTTGAGTGCAGTAAGGAACCAGTCCTATTCAAAATACCTTCAATGAATTAACTCATTCTTCATAAAAACCTAGTGAAGTTGGGACCATGACAATGAACACCTTATGCAGCCATGAGTCAGAGTTAACAAATATTCACTTTTTGCCATTTTTACCTTCAGTCCTTAAAAAAAAAATTAAAACATTGCAGAAACAGCCAACACTTCCCCGTCCCATGCCTCTTCTGTCTTCCCCATTGGGAACCATTGTTCTAAAGTTGGCAGTTGGTGAGGGTGTGTCGTATTTATGTTTTTGTACTTTCACTACATAGTGTATATCCATAAACAGTAGGCAACATAGATGTCTGTTTTTAATTTTACATAAACGGTGTCAGAATGTAAATTTTCTTTTGAATAAATGGTGTCAGAATGTACATTTACTTTTGAAATTGGAGTGGTTAATTCAGTACCTTGCTAGAGTGGATGGCTTTTGTTCATACCGTTTCCAGATGATAAAATGTCAACAATTTGTGCCCATTTAGACTTACTTTGACCATAGGATTCCTTGGTCTGTGAGGTCTTCAAGATGTCTTCCTATCCATTTTCCATGTACCAGCTTTTTGTCTCTTAAAACAGAACCAAGCTAACTACCTATTAGGCCACCAGCCAGGAATTTCCTCAACTTCCGACCTGCTTCTGACCAAATTATTTGTATCTTTATGCACCACCTTAACCCTCTTCCTTCCAGTTTCATCAGTCCCTCTAGCTTCAAATATTACCTGTTGAATGGGTTGACAAACAAATCTGTAGCTACAACCAGAATTTCCTCCTTATCTCCAGACCTGTACATCCTTGCCCTAACTGTACACCCTTTATCCGGATGTCTTAAAGGCACTTTGGATTCAACTTGCCTCAGACTGAACTCATTGCCACCTTCCTCTCCAAAACAAAACACAACTCTTAAAGAATTGTCTATACACACCATTTCAATGTCTCACTTCCCATGCACTCCTGTTTTTTGAATGTATATTCATTCCTCAACTCATTCCCATCTACGTTCCATTCTTCATAGTCTTCACCAAATAGTCTTCACCAAAACTATTTTTTAACACTTTTTTTCACAATTGAAGAATAATTGACATGCAACATTAGTTCCAAGTATACAACATGGCGATTCAATATTTATTTATTTATTTATTTATTTATTTATTTATTTATGTTTGTGTGTATGTATATATGTATTTGTTTATTTATTTTTAATGTTTATTTGTTTTTTAGAGAGTGCAAGCAGAGGAGCAGCAGAGAGAGAGGAGGACAGAGGATCCAAAGCGGTCTCTACGCTGACAGTATCGAGTGGATGTGGGACTTGAACTCATAAACCAGAGATCATGACCTGAGCTGAAGTCAGAGCTCAACCAACTGAGTCACCCAGGTGCCCTTTATTTATTTATTTTTAATGTTTATTTATTTTTAAGAGAAAGAGAGAGTGTGTGAGCTGGGAAGGGGAAGAGAGAGACAGGGACAGGGAATCCAAAGCAGGTTCTACACTGATAGCACAAAGCCTGATTGCGGGGCGGGGGGTTTGAGCTCATGAACCGCGAGATCATGACCTGAGCCGAAGCCAGAAACTTAACCGACTGAGCCACCCAGATGCCTCTAGTGATTCAATATTTATATACATTATGCAATGGTCACCACAATGTCTGGTTCCATCTGTCACTATACAAAGTTGTTAAGATATCATTGACTACATTCCCCATGCTGTACATTACATCCCCACGTCTTATTTATTTTATAACTGGAAGACTGTACCTCTTAATCTTCTTCACCAATTTTGTCTCTCCTTCCACCCCCTTCTTCTCTGGCAATCACCAGTTTGTTCTCTGTATCTGTGATTGTGTTTCTGTTTTGTTCATTTGCTTTGTTTTTTAGATTCCACATAGAAGGGAAACCATATGGTATTTGTCTTTCTCTGACTTATTTCACTTAGCATAATACCCACTAGGTCTTCTGTGTTGTCACAGATAGCAAGATTTTGCTTTTTATGGCTAATATTCCCTTCTGTATATTTACCACGTCCTCTTTATCCTTCTATCTGTCAGTGGACATTTAGGTTGCTTCTGTATCTTGGCTATTGTAAAGAATGCTGTGCCGAACATAGGAATGCACATAATTTTTTCAAATTGGTGTCTTTCTTTTCTTTTTTTTAATTTTTTTTAACGTTCAATTATTTTTTGACAGAGAGTGAGTGGGGGAGGGGCAGAGAGAGAGGGACACACAGAATCAGAAGCAGGCTCCAGGCTCTGAGCTGTCACCACAGAGCCCAACGCGGGGCTCAAACTCACAAACTGCAAGTTCATGACCTGAGCTGAAGTCGGACGCTTAACCGACTGAGCCACCCAGGCACCCTGGTGTCTTTGTTTTCTTGAGATAAATAACTAAAAATGGAATTGCTGAATCTTATTGGAAGAACCTTCATAGTATTTTCCAGAATAGCTGCACCAATTTACATTCCCATCAACACTGCATAAAGGTGCCCTTTTCTTCACATCCTCACCAGCACTTGTTTCTTGTCTTTTTGATCAATAGCCATTTCAGGGGCACCTGGGTGGCTCAGTTGTTTAAGTGTCTGACTTCGGCTCAGGTCATGATCTCATAGTCTGTAAGTTCAATCCCTGCATTGGGCTCTGTGCTGACAGCTCAGAGCCTGGAGCCTGCCTCAGATTCTGTGTCTCCCTCTCTCTCTGCCCCTCACCCTCCCCCGCTCATGCTCTGTCTCTCTCCTTCTCAAAAATAAATAAACATTAAAAAATTGTAAAAAAATCATATGACTTCACTCATACGAGGGCTTTAAGAGACAAAACAGATGAACATAAGGGAAGGAAACAAAAATAATATAAAAACAGGGAGGGGGACAAAACAGAAGAGACTCATAAATATGGAGAACAAACTGAGGGTTACTGGAGGGGTTGTGGGAGGGGGGATGGGATAAATGGGTAAGGGGCACTAAGGAATCTACTGAAATCATTGTTGCACTATATGCTAACTAATTTGGATGTAAATTTTAAAAAATGAAAAATAAAATTTAAAAAAATTTTTAAAAATAAAGATAATAGCCATTTCAATGTGTAAGTTGTTATCTCGTGATTTTGATTTGCATTTCCTTGATGATGAGCGATGTTGAGCTTTTTTTCATGTGTCTGTTGGCCATCTGGATGTCTTCTTTGGAAAACTCTCTATTAAAATCCTCTGTCCATTTTTTTAATTGGCTGTTTGTTTTTTTGATATTGAGTTGGATGAGTTCTATATATAGTTTGGATGTTAACCCTGTATCAAATATATCATTTGCAAATATATTCTCTCATTCAGTACATTGCCTTTTCATTTTATTAATGGCTCCTTTACTATGCAAAAGCTTTTTGATTTGATTTAGTCTCATTTTTTAATTTTTGCTTGTGTTGTCCTTGCCTGAGGAGACAGACCCAAAAAAATATATCACTGACACCAACATCAAAGAGCTTACTGCCTATGTTTTCTTCTAGGATTTTTATGGTTTCAGGTCTCACATTTAGGTCTCTAGTCTATTTTGAGTTTATTTTTAAGTATGGTGTAAGAAAACAGTCCAGTTTCATTCTTTTGGGTATTGCTGTTCAGTTTTCCCAACACTATTTATTAAGGAGACTGTATTTTCTCTATTGTATATTCTTGCCCCTTTTGTCATAGAGTGATTGGCCATGTAAGTGTGGATTTATTTCTGGGCTTTCTATTCTGTTCCATTGATCTATATGTCTGTTTTTGTGCCAGTACCATAATGTTTTGATTACTATAGCTTTGTAGTATAGTTTGAAATCTGACAGCACGATATGTCCAGCTTCGTTTTTCTTTCTCAAGATTTCTTTGGCTATTCAAGGTCTTTTGTGGTTTCATACAGAGCTTAAGATTATTTGTTCTAGTTCTGGAAAGAATGTCATTGGTATTTTGATAGGGATTGCTTTGAATCTGTAGATTGCTTTGAGTATGGGCATTTGAACAATATTAATTCTTCTAATCTATGAGCATGGGATATCTTCCCATTTATTCTGTTGTCTTCAATTTCTTTCATCAATGTCATAGTTTTCAAAGTGTAGGTCTTTCACCTCCTTGGTTAAATTTATTCCTAGGAATTTTATTCTTTTTGATGCAATTGTAAATGGCAATTGTAATTTCTCTTTCTGCTACTTCATTATTAGTATATAAAAATGCAACAGGTTTCTGTGTATTGGTTTTGTATCTTGAAAATTTATTGAATTTATTTATTAATTCTAATAGCTTTTTTTGAGGCCTTAGGGTTTTCTATATATAGTATCATGTTATCTGCAAATAGTGGCAATTTTACTTATTACTTTCCAAATTGGACGCCTTTTATTTCTTTTCCTTGCTTTACTTGCCATGGCCAGGACTTCCAATACTATGTTGAATAGAAATGGCAAGTCTGGGTATCCTTGTCTTGTTCCCAATTATAGAGGAAAAGCTTTGACCTTTTTATCATTGAGTATGATGTTTGTTGTGGGTTTGTCATATAAGGTTTTTATTATGTTGAGGTATGTTCTCTGTATAACCATTTTGTTGAGGGCTGTTATCATGCATCAATGTTGGATTTTGTCAAATGTTTTTTCTGCATCTATTGAGATGATCATGATGTTTATTCTTTGTTGCATTAATGTGGTGTATCATGTTGATTGATTTGTGGATATCAAGTCATCTTTGCATCTCTGGAATAAATCCCCCTTGATTATTGTGAACAATCTTTTTAATGTATTGTTAGAATACAGCTTGCTAATATTTTGTTAAGATTTTTACATCTATGTTAATCACATATATTGGCCTATAATTTCCTTCCTTCCTTCCTTCCTTCCTTCCTTCCTTCCTTCCTTCCTCTCTCTCTCTCTCTCCTTCTTTCTTAATTTCTCTTCTACCTTCCTTCCTTCCTTCCTTCCTTCCTTCCTTCCTTCCTTTCGTCTCTTACAGTGTCTTTCTCTGGTTTCAGTATCAGAGTAATCCTGGCCTCATAGAATGAGTTTGGGAGCATGCCTTCCTCTTAAATTTTTTGCCATACTTTGACAAGGACAGGTATTAACTCTTCTTTAAATGTTTGGTAGAATATACTTGTGAAGCTGTCTGGTCCTGGACTTTTGTTTGTTGGGAGTTTTTTAAAATTACTGATTCCATTTCATTGCTAGTAATCTACCTGTTCAGATTTTTTATTTCTTCCTGATTCAGTTTTGTAAGATTGTGTTTCTAGGAATTTATCCATTTCTTCTAGGTTGTCCAATTTGTTGGCCTATAATTTTTTTGTCTCTTATGGTCCTTTGAATTTCTGGGGTATTGGTTATAATTTTTCCTCTTTCATTTCTGATTAATTTATTTGGGCTCTCTCTCTTTTTCTCATGATGAGTCTGGCTAAAGGCTTATCAATTTCATTTATCTTTTCAAAAAAGCAGCTCTTAGTTTTACTGGACTTTTCTATTTTTCTCTATTTCACTTATTTCCAATCTGATCTTTATTATTTCCTTTCTTCTGCTAACTTTGGATTTCATTTTTAGTTTTTCAGTTCCTTTAGGTATAAGGTTAGGTTGTTTACGTGAGATTTTTCTTGTTTCTTGAGGTGAGCCTGTATTGCTATAAACTTTCTTCTGAGAACTGCTTTTGCTGTGTCTTAAAGATTTTAGGGGGTGCCTGGGTGGCTTAGTCAGTTAAGTCAGTTAAGTGTCTGACTCAGCTCAGGTCATTATCTCATGGTTTGTGAGTTCAAGCACCACGTGGGGCTCTGTGCTGATAGCATGGAGCCTGCATGGAATCTGTCTCTCCCTCTCTCTGCTCCTTCCCTGTTAACTCTCTCTCTCTCAAAATAAATAAATTAATTTAAAAAAAGATTTTAGAGTGTTGTGTTTTCATTTTCATTAGCTTCAAGGTATTTTATTTCCTCTTTAATTTCTTCATTGATCCATTGGTCATTTAAAAGCATGTTGTTGAGTCTCCACATTTTGTGTTTTTTCCAGTTTTTATTCTTGTAATTAATTTCTAGTTTCATAGTGTTGTGGTCAGAAAAGATGCTTGATATGATTTCAGTCTTCTTAAATTTATTGAGACTTGTTTTGTTGCCTAACATGTGATTTATCCTGGAGAATGTTCCATGTGCACTTGAGAAGAATGTGTATTCTGCCGTTTTTTAAACTTAATTATTTTAAAAATCTTATAGTTAACACAGTGTTATATTAGTTTCAGGTATACAATATAGTGATTCAAAAATTCTATACAATACTCAGTGCTCATCAGGATAAGTGTACTCTTAATCCCCTTCACCTGTTTCGCCCATCCCCCCACCTACCTCTCCTCTGTCAACCATCAATTTGTTCTCTATAGTTAAGAGTCTGTTTCTTGGTTTGTCTCTTTTTTTCTTTGTTGGTTTGTTTTGTTTCTTAAATTCCACATATAAGTAAAATAATACATACTCTGCTGTTTTTAAATTTTTTTTTAACATTTATTCATTTTTGAGAGACAGAGAAAGAGCGCAAGCAAAGGTTGGGGCAGAGGAGAGGGAAACACAGAATCTGAAGCAGGCTCTAGGCTCTGAGCTGTCAGCACAGAGCCCGACACAGAGCTTGAACTCACAAATAGCGAGATCATGACCTGAGCTGAAGTCGGTTGCTTAACCGACTGAGCCACTCAGGCGCCCCAATACTCTGCTGTTTTTAAATGAAATGTTCTGTATATATCTATTAAGTCCATCTGGTCTAGTTTATTGTTTAAAGCCAATGTTTCCTTATTAATTTTCTGTCTGGATGATCTATCTATTGATGTAAGTGGGGTGTTAAATTCTCCTACTGTTATTATATTACTGTCCATTTCTCCCTTTGTGTCTGTTAATATTTGTTTTCTATGTTTAGGTGCTCTTATGTTGGGTGCATTAATATTTACAAGTGTTATATCTTCTTGTTGGATTGATCCCTTTATCATTATGTAATGCTCTTCTTTTTGTCTAGGGGCACCTGGGTATTTCAGTTGGTTAAGTGTCCAACTTGATTTCGGCTCAGGTCACGATCTCACAGTGAGATCGAGTCCGCTCCAGAGTTGGGCCCTGTGCTGACAGTGGGGAGCCTGCTTGGGATTGTCTCTCTCCCTCTCTCTTTGCCCCACCCCTGCTCGTACTTTCTCTATCAAAATAAATACATATTTAAAAGATAATACATATAGTCATTTTGTCTGATGTAACTATTGTTACTTCAGCTTTCTTTTTGTATGCATCTGCATGGATTGCTTTTTCCATCTCTTCACTTTCAGTCTATGTGTCTTAGATTTGAAATGAGCCTCTTGTAAGCAGCATATAGATGGATCTTTTTTTTTTTTTTTAAATCCATTCAGCCACCCTATGTCTTTTGACTGGAGCATTCAATCCATTTACAATTAAATTAATTATTGAGGTATGCAAGCACCTGGGTGGCTCAATCAGTTGCGCATCTGACTTTGGCTCAGTTTTGTGATCTCACAGGTTGTGAGTTTGAGCCCTGAGTCAGGCTCTGTGCTGACAGCTCAGAGTTTGGAGCTGTTTCATATTCTGTGTCTCCCTCTCTCTGCCCTTCCCCCATTCACAATCTGTCTCTCTCAAAAATAAACATTAAAAAAATAAAAATAAAAATAAAATAAAATAATTATTGAGGTATGTAATTATTGGCATTTTATTCATTGTTTTCTGGTTGTTTTTGTAGTTCTTCTCTTGCTCTCTTCCCTTGCAATTTGATGACTTTCTTTAATGTTATCTTTGGATTCCTTTCTCTTTATTTTTTGTGTATCTATTATAGATTTTTGGTTTGTGGTTCTTGTGAAGTCCGTGTATAACAACCTATGTATATAACAGTCTGCTTAAAGTTGGTGGGCATTTAAGTTTGAACACATTCTAAAAGCACTACGCTTTTACTTCCCTTCCACATGTGGTATGTTTTTGATGTCATATTATACATCGTTTTGTGTGTGTGCATCTCTTAACAGATTATTGTAGATATGGTTGATTTCATGACTTTTGTCTTTTAACCTTCATATTAGCTTTATAAGTGGTTGATATGCTACCTTTACTATATGTCTGCCTCTACCAATGAGGTTTTTTTCTTTGATATATTTTTTTATTTCTGGTTATGGCCTTTTCTTTTGTCATTAAAGAAGTCCCTTTAATATTTCTTATAAATCTGGTTTAGTGGTGATGACCTCCTTTAGATTTGTCTGTCTGGGAAACTCTTTATCTCCGCTTCAACTATGAATGATAACCTTGCCAGGTAGGGTATTCTTTTTAAAAAAAATTTTTAATGTTTATTTACTTTTGAGAGAGAGAGAGAGAGCATGAATGGGGGGGGGGGTGACAGAGAGAGAGAGAGAGACAGACAGACAGACAGACAGAATCTGAAGCAGGTTCCAGGCTCTGAGTTGTCAACACAGAGCCCAATGCGGGCTCCAACCCATGAACCGTGAGATTGTGACCTGAGCCCAAGTCGGATGCTTAACCGACTGAGCCACCCAGGCGCCCATGCCAGGTAGAGTATTCTTGATTGTAAGTTTTTTTCCTTTCAGCACTTTGAACATATCATGCCACTCCCTTCTGGCTTACAAAATTTCTGCTGAGAAATCTGCGAAAGTCTTATGGGGTTCCCTTATGTGTAACTAATTGCTTTTTCTTGCAGCTTTTAAGATTCTCTATTCATCTTTAATTTTTGACATTTTAATTGTAATGTTTTTGTGTGGATCTCTTTGGGTTCATCTTGTTCAGGACTTTCTGTGCTTCCTGGGCCTGGATGTCTGTTTTCTTCTCCACGTTAGGGAAGTTTTCCGGAGTTATTTCTTCAAATAATTCTTCTGCCCCCTTTCTCTGTCTCTTCTCCTTCTGGGACCCTTATAATGCAAATGTTAATATGCATGATGTTGTCCCAGAAGTCCCTTAAACTATCCTCATTTTAAACATTTTTTTTTCTGTTTGCTTTTCAGTTTGGTTGATCTCTACTCCCCTGTCTTCCGCATTGCAGATCCATTCTTCTGTATCATCTAATCTGCTACTTATTCACTCTAGTGTATTTTTTTATTTCTGTTGTTGTATTCTTTAGCTCTCATCAGTGTTTTCTTGGTTAAAGTTTTCACTGTGTGTACCCATTCTCCTGAGCTCTCATCATCTTTATGACCATCACTTTGAACTTTTTTTTTAACTTTATTTATTTATTTCTAGAGAGAGAGAGCATGAGCAGGGGAGGCTCAAGAGAGAGAATCTCAAGCAGGCCTAGCGTGGAGACCGGTATGGGGGGGGGGGGCTCGAACCCACTAACTGTGACATCATGACCTGAACCTAAATCTAGAGTCAGACACTTAACCGACTGAGCCACCCAGGTGCCCCATTACTTTGAACCCTTAGGTAGATTGCTCATTTCGGTTTCATTTAGTTCTTTTTCTGAAGTTTTATTCTTTCTTTTGGAACATATTCATCTGTCTCTTCAACTTGCCTGACCCTCTGTGTTGTTTCTACATATTAAGTAGTTCAGCTAGATCTCCTACTCCTTTTTAAAATTTTTTTAATAATGTTTATTTATTTTTGAGAGAGAGACAGAGTGCAAGTGAGAGAGAGGGAGACACAGAATCTGAAGCAGGCTCCAGGCTCTGAGCTGTCAGCACAGAGCCTGACGCAGGACTCAAACTCACAGACTGTGATATCATGACCTGGGCCGAAGTTGGACGTTCAACCGACTGAGCCACCCACGTGCCCCTAGATCTCCTACTCTTGTAGAGGGGCCTTAGGTAGGAGATGTTGTTTGGGGGCTCAGAAGCACAATACTCCCCTGGACATCACAGCCAGAGGCTCCAGGGTCATCCCCTTTGTGGGCTGCATCCAGTCTCCTTCTTGGGCAGGGCTGTGCTTGCTGTGAGTACATTGGGGGGAGGCACTGGCCCTTGGTCTGGTTGGTTGCAAGGCCCAGCCACAACTGCTGCAAGTGTGCTTTTGAGTGAGGGTGGCCCCCAGGGGCCAGGCTGCAACTTACCAAACTTGTTCTTGTCAAGGTCCCCAGTTTCCTCCAAGTTACCAAGTCCAATGGCCAGCTGTCTGTTCTTAATGCACTAGGCCTGTCAGCACCAGTTGTCTCATTGATCACTCACTCCTTGAAACTCTTTCTTCACTTCTTTTTTGGGACCCCTCTACACTTGCTTGGTTCTTCCTACCACACCGGTTGCTCCTTCTCAGCTTTGCAAGGTCCTCCTTCCCATCTTTGTGATCTTTAAACAGTGGAGTATTCAAGGCTTAGATATATGATAAATCAAATATATATAGGATACATCAAAAATATATAGGATGAATATATCAACTCCCTTATTCCAAATCTGTTGATATCTGCCCATTGCCCACAGCAGTTTTCAAACTTGTTTGTAGGTGGTCTTTTTTTTTTTTAATGTTTGTTTATTTTTGAGAGAGAGAGAGTGAACACATGAGCAGGGGAGGGCCAGAGAGGTGGTGGGGAACAGAAGATCCAAAGCAGGTTCTGTGCTGACAGCAGAGAGCCTGGTGTGGGGTTTGAACTAAGGAACCGTGACATCATGACCTGAACTGAAGTCAGATGCTTAACCGACTGAGCTACCCACACGACCCTGTGGGTGATATTAGAACAAACAAACAAAGAAACAAACAAAACAGTGGCACTTTAAAAAAAGACACTTTGTGAGGGGCACCTGGGTGGCTTTTGGTTGGTTTTCCGACTTTGGCACAGGTCATAATCTTGCAGTTGGTAGGTTTGAGCCCTAGGTTGGGCTCTGTGCCGGCAGCTCGGAGCTTGGAGGCTGCTTCAGATTCTGCGTCTCCCTCTCTCTCTGGCCCTCCCCTGCTCACTCTCTGTCTCTTGCTCTCTCTCAAAAATAAACAAACATTAAAAAAATACTTTTTTAAACAAACGAAGCTTTTTAACACAAGTAAATGTGGAGCTACTCTAGCTGGAGAGCCATGGAGATCCTACAGCACCATCCACCCAACGTCCTCCTCATACCTGCCTCCCCTCTCACTGCTGGCAGCTACTGGAGTAGCCCCTTGGAGGCCTCTCTGTGGAACCTTCATACTCCAGGAAACACAGTTGGAAACCCTGTAAGATAAAGCCCAAACTCTTACAAAACAAAGAAAATGTCAACAATAAGAAAGTTGTTCTCCATGCTCTGGGCCCTGCTCCCTTGCCCATGTCCTGGCTTCCCACCCTATCTGCTCTTCACACTTTGGCCACAGCCAACCAGTGGCAGGTCCTTCAGTGAGTCTCAGCTCTCAGCAGCAGCTTCGGCCCTCAGTACACACATGTCACGCACCCTTGGAGAATGCGCTATCCTCCCTGCCCTGCCTCTCAGTCTGACAAACTTAGTTTTCAAGAGCCAAGACAAAATCTGTAAAGTCTTGCCTGGCTCCTCCAGGAGGATTTAGGGAGTCCTTCACAGTCCCTTGGAGAAGTCTGAGAGTTACGTTTTCTTGGCCTGGGTGCCTCAAAGGGCAGGGATCTTACTCTGCTTATCTCTGGATGCCGTAGCACCTGGTTTGTCACAGACGCTCAATCAATGTTTAGAAAACGGCCAAGGAGACTACAGTGATGGTTTTGACTCTATTAATAGGCCCTATTGATATGTCGCTTTAACCAACAAGACTAACTAGAAATCTTTACTATCTTTACTGATAAGCACGAAATCAACTGTGCTTGGTGGCTTAGTTTCTTTTCTCCCAGCCTGGAAGTCAAACAATGTGTCCCCTCTGTCACAGGTTCCGGAGGGGGAAGAGAGGTTTCTTAGAGCCAGCTGAGATTGGCAGCTTTCCTGAGCCATATCTGGCCTGAGCGGGAGCCCCACAGGACCTCCAGGTTATCAAGCACACAATGGCTACAATGTGCTGGGCTGCAGGAGCGAAGAGAACAATTTCTATAGCCCCTATATTGTTTACATGAACTTCACAACAGTGGAGGGGCGCCAGCCTTAGCTATCAACACAGGGAAAGGGGTGGGGGATGGTGGAGAGGGAAGTCTATAAATTCAACACCAACCCACCCTGGAAAACACACTGAGGTGGCTCCCACTAGCTCCTTGAGAGTTTGTTTTGTTTTGATTTGTTTTTCAAAGAGGTAGTGAGGGGGATAAAGGGGACTTAATAGTAACAGCTCCTATTTATTTAGCATTTACTGGGTACCAGAGATTGTACTGATGATTCTGTGTATATGGTTCATCATAATCTTTTGAGATGATACTACTATTACTGTTCCCACTTTACAGATGAAGAAACTGAGGTATGGTGAGGCCAAGTAGCTTGCCTGAGGTTCACAGGAGCAAGCCAGGATTCAAACTCCCACAGTCTTGTTTCAGAGCCCAAGCCTTTAACCAACTGCACTTCACTATCCCCCATTGGTTGTACCAAGGCCACTGAAGCTGTGGTCCCGCTCCTTGGAAAGCTGACGAAGATGGTAACCAAAGACTGACACGTCCTCAAGGAGAGAGAATATGGCCATAACTACACGGGGCAGAAATCAAAAATGAAGCCCAGAGAGGTTTGCCAGAGTTGCTGCTGAGGATTGTGGGCAACAGAGTGGGGGCAAGTGAGGAACTTTTCCCAAAGGTGCTGAAACAGATTCTTGTACACCCATATTCACAGCATTCAGCATTGTTCACAATAGCCAAAAGGTGGAAATCCAAATGTCTCTCAAAGGACAAGTGGATAAACAAAATGTGGTTTACACATACATTGAATTTCACTCAGCCTTAAAAAAAAACAAAAAAAAAGAATGAAATTCCTGGGCGCCTGTTTGGCTCAGTTGGTTGAGCGTCTGACTCTTGATTTCAGCTCAGGTCATGATCTCATGGTTCATGGGTTCAAGCCCTGCAATCAGGCTCTGTACTGCCAGCGGAGCAGCACAGGGCCTGCTTGGGATTCTCTCTCTGTCTCCCCCTCTCTCTCTGCCCCTCCGAGGCTCTCTCTCTCTCTCAAAATAAATAAATAAACTTTTTAAAAAACTTTTTTTTAAATGAAATTCCAATCCATGCTACAACATGGATGAACTCTGATGACATTATGCTCAGTGAACGCAGCCAGACACAGAAGGACAAATACTGTCCATTTATATAAGGTCCCTAGAGTAGTGAAATTCTAGAGACAGAAAATAGTATAGTGCTTACCAGGGGCTGAGGGGGGGCAAGAATGTGGAATTACTGTTTACTGGGTACAGAGTCTCAGTTTGGCAGGATGGGAAAGTTCTAGAGATGGACAGTGGCAAGCAGTGGCTGTGGAGCAATGTGAATGTTAGGTACTTCATGCCACTGTTGTACGCGTAAGAACGGTTAAAATGGAAACAAGATACAATAGAATGAAATAGAAACAGACTTAGCAGCCACCTGGCCCACAGAGCTTGCAGCCCATAAGGAATGGTGGTGGGTTTTGAGGTCAGTTGGCAGAATTTGGTCACTCTGGGAGGAGCAGCAGTGAGCGTGTGTGGACTGAAGAGGGTGCCAGAGAGCTCCGGAATGGTTTCTTCCAGTCACCTCCTTCCTCCCACCCCTCCCCCGACGCTGACTCCCAAGTGCATGTGAGCGCCTGCACACACACACACACACACACACACACACGTACACACCCCTACCCCGCTCCAGAGCTGACACCGCCAGCACAAGCAGCAGCTGGGTGTGGCCTGACCCCCAGGGAGTCCTGGGGAATCCCTCCAACTGAGCAAAGGTCGAGTCTGCCTCTCCCAGCTTCTCCTGGGAACACTCCCTCCCGTTTGCGGCGGTGCAAGCTAGTGTATCCTCCAATGAAAACATTTTTAAGAGGTGCTACCTGTCCAGGCCTCGGAATTGTCCTGGGGGGCGGGGCGGAAAGGAGGCAGGCCAGTCCAGTGGAACGATCACGGACGCTCAAGTGCCACAGACGTGGATTCGAATCCTGATTGGACCCTTTGGCCCAGTATTTGACCTCTTTGTGCCTCAGTTCCCTTATCTGTTAAATGTGATCAAGAACAGCACAGGGCCATACTTTACAGTTGTTGCCAGGATTAAATGTGTCAAGTGCTTGCAACACTGCCTGCATGTGGTGAGTGCGAAATAGGTTGTCAGCTACTATTATTCCCTCACAAGGTGGCTGTGATGAAAGGCTGCAAAGGGTGAAACCCAGTACCACATGGGCCTGTGAGTGGTGCTAGCTAATAATAGTAACAGGAACAGTAGTAGTGGTGGTGGTAATAATAATACCAGAGACCCGGGGTCATCGGCAGAGAGATGGCCAGAGGAATGTGGAGACACAGAGCAATGCTGGGGGAAGGAAAGCCACGGTGTGGGGTCTCTGGGGAAGCCAGTGACAGCCAGTCCCCAGAGAGCACTGCCCTCAAGCAGCCATTCAATAAGGCATGGGGAGGGAAGGGAAGAACAGGCAGTAGAGAAGCAGGGACACTGTTGGCCTTCCACGAGTGGGACACCTTCAGGGAAGGGGGAAGGAGGCAGGCCTGCCTCCGAGTCTCCAGGGACCAGCTATACAGTACCAGCCTCTGTTTCAATTCCTCCCCTCTTGGTGTCTCAGCTTTGTTTTTGTAGCTGGAGAGGAAAGGCCTGGGCGGGGCTCTGCTGCACAGCACCAGGAACCACAGACCCAGCCCCCCCGGATTGAGGGTACAGAATGTACCCAGACTGCAAACCACACCCTTGTAGCCCAGGGAGGCCCCTGGGGCTTCTGGGGGAACTGTCACACTACATTGTTTGAGAGCCTTGTGCCTAGCAACCAGCCTGGGGTTCCACAGCCCTCATACTGTAGGATGACAGTGGGATGTCCCAACAGGTCAGGACTGAATTAAAGAACTTCTTGCCAAAGGGTCTCCCAGGACTTAGGGTCCCTCTGATCTGCAGAGAGGTCCACAGACCCCTCCTGTTGCTAGAGTAGGTCTGGAGCTGGCATAGGATAGAGCTTCCAGCCTAAGGCCACCGTAAGGGGACACTCCCAGCCACAGCCAACTGCCCCCCCCCACCCCCAACCAATTTAGGGGAATGGCGTCTGCTTCCCTCCACCTGTCTGCACCATCCTGCTACAATGCACCTAACTAGAATTTCCAGAGCAGTCAAGAGAGAGAGACAGATGGGACATTCGGGGAAGGTGGAGACAGTTTCCTGAAGCCTGAAGTGACTAGAAAATGAAAACAGATTGGGAGGGGGCCAAGCCCACGGCAGATGGGGGAAGGACTTCCAGGTGGGTAGGCTGGAGGAAGAAGGCCCTGTGAAACCGGGATGAAATTCAGCGAGGGGACAAGTGCAAGGGGTTTGTTAGCGACAAAATCTAACAACATAATTTAGCTCAACACAAATAAGAAAAACACCAAGAGAAGGAGGGAGTTGACCACAAGTTGAATATGAATCAGCCTCAAAATAGAGCATGGCTCACTTAACGTTGGCCACATTTTCCAAACCAAAGATCAGGGTGCATATTTGACAAGAATGAGTGTACTTACAGGGAAACAAGCCTGAGTGTTTGGAACTGAGGCTCTCCCCAACAAGCCTAGGTGGTAGGCTCACTGAGACCATGCCTCTGACAATCTAGTCTGTCATCAGAGGGCTGTGTCCAGAATCTGGGGGAAACGGAGAAGGTTCAGAAGAGAACAAAAGATATGAAAAATGTGGCAAATATTCATAAAGTAGAAGCCGTTTGAGGAGGTGGACAGGACTCAGGTACAAATGTCCAGCAGCTGGACCCTTGGGGCCTGTGCAACCTCAGGAAAGTTACTTAACCTCTCTGAGCTCCAGTCTCCTGGTCTTTAAAACTGGGATCATAATATCTGCCATAAAGGCTGTTGTAAAGATTTAAGTGATAAAAAAAAATGCAAAGCACCAAATGCATAGTAGGTCCTTGATAAATGCATAGCTATGGGTTTCGAAAAGGGAAGGAAAACATGTGAGAAGATTTTATGAGGAGGGTACTAAGTAGATGTTCCCTCACATCCATGGAAACTGTAACAAGGAGAAAGGGACTATGGCCAGAGCAGGACTATGGGTGGGAGTGGGTAAGAACCTGGTGACCATTAGAAGTCGCAAAGTGGCAGCTGACAGGCTGAATCCAGCCCTCAGGCATGTTTGGTTTGGCCCCAACAGTGTTTTCCAAAGTTTTGAGTTAATCGCCAATCTTTTTAAAAGTGGACGATTTCATATAAAAATCCAGAGTTCTGGATTTTCTTGAAAAAGCAGAAAATCTAGCAACTCTGGACCCACATGTCTGCATGACAAGTGTGGGAGGGGAGCGAGGGCTGCTTCTTTTAGAAGGTCTCACACTGGTGCTCCTCCGACTGTGACAGGCAGAGGCATTCTGTTAAATGCAGATGCTAATATCCTGAATGGGCAAATCCATGAGGACAGAACGTAGTGATTGCCCATGGCTGCAGGGAGGAGGGGGTGCAAACTCATATTGCTAACAGGTAATGGGGTTTCTTCTGGGGGTGATGGAAATGAAACCAGGTAGACAGAGGTGGTAGTTGCACAAAATGGTAAAAACCACTGAATCGTGCACCTTAAAAGAGAGTATTTTGTGGCATGTGAATCATATCTTAGTAAAGCTGTTACTTTAAAAATGCAGATTCTGGGGGCGCCTGGGTGGCTCACTGGGTTAAGCATCAGACTAAGCCTTAGGTCATGATCTCAAGGTTGGTGAGGGCGGTTGGTGGGACTCTGTGCTGACAGCCCAGAGCCTGCTTTGAATTCTGTGTCTCCCTCTCTCTCTGCCCCTCCCTCTCTTGTGCTCTGTCTCTCGCTCAAAAATAAGGAAATAAACATTAACAAAACAAGGCAGATGCTGATTCAGTAGGACTGAGGTGGGGGTGGAGACTCTGCCTTTCTAAGGAGCTCCCTGGCATGCTCCAGACTGCAGGTCCTTGGGACCAGCTCTGTGCAACTCTTGTAACCGCTGGTTTTTAGCTGCTGCACACTGGTACCACCTGGGGAGTTTTTAAAACTACTGAGGCCTGGATCCCACCCCCCAGGGATTCTGATAACATTAATCTGGGATGAGCACATTAATTTGGGATGAGGCCCTGGGCATCCGGATTTTTGGAAGCCCCCCACCGTGATTCTACTTTGCAGCCAAACTGGAGAACCACTGTCTCACATCCTGGCCACGGCCCCCTTTCCCCGTCACCTGCCCTGGTGTGCCCCAGGCATTGGACTCCAGGCTGGGCTCCAAACCCCGGAAGCTCAGCTTCCAGGCCTCTGCCAAGCCCGCCTGGCCCTGCCCACAGCCTTAATCCCACCCTAGTTGTGAAGTTTCTGAAGCCAAATATTGCCTCCCCCACCCGTGCCCAAGTCCCTTGCTGGTGGATACTGTTCTGTTTCCTTGGGCGAGTTTGGGCCAGAGCATTTGTCAGAGGCTTTGGGAAAGTCCGATCCTCCCCGGGTGCCTCCGGTAAGTAAGGCCGGGACTCCCCGGGAGCCCAGGCAGGGTAACCCCGCCGCCGCCGCCCCGGCCACCCTCCCCGCCACGCCCTTGTCTGGCAGCCGCATGGCAGCCCACACGCCCGCCGCTTCCCTGCTTCCCGGGGCGGCGGCGCGTGGGAAGACATGTGCTCACAGGGGAGGGTGAGGCGAGGCGAGTGCTGCCGATCTGCCCGGGCTTGGAAGCCGCCCGAGAGCCAACCGCGGCGACTCTTTCAGTGGGCCGAGGCCAGGGGGAAGGGAAGACAGTGGGCGGGTGCGGGGCGGAGACCTGCCCACGGGGCTCACTGGGTAATTCATTATTGCGTGCAAGCCTCTCTCAGAGGCGAGGCCCCGAGCAAGGTCCAGACATGGGCAAGTCATTCCAAGTGAAAAGAGGTTATAACCACGAAGAGAACATTTCGTTCTGACTGAGTGGGAGGAAGACAGCTGGGCAAGGCCAATGGAAAGGCCCCCCCAGCCAGCCTCGTAGTTATGGGACTGATACCACTTCCCAGATGTTTGAAGCAGAACATCTCTATCCGCCCCCTCCCCCGACCCCGCCCTCTACTTATTTTCTCCGTGCAGTTGGCTTGAATGTAGCTATTTGTGTCCTCTTTTTCTCAAGGGCTTGCTTGCCTTTTTTTTTTTTTTTCCTAGAGATTGGAAATGATTTAATGAGATTCTACCTAGAAGGTGCAGAAAAAGCTGGGGAAAAGCTGGTATTAAGGGCTTGATTGCTGAGGCTATCCTAATTGATTCAGCACTGGGGACATTTTCACTCTTGCTTTTTGTAATTCCTAGGAGGCCACAGGGTCACAGAAGCGTCTCTGGGGGCCTGTTGTAATTTGGAGAACAAACACAGGCCTCTGGTGGTGGTTGCTGCTTGGCTCTCCAGGTCCCCTTCTCTTTGCAGACTAGCTTTGTCCCCTTGGGTTTTTGGTGTGTGGTATGAATCGGGGGGCACAGGGGTGCCTGAAAGACAGCAATGGAAGATGATAGCAGGCCCCCCCTTGCCCCCCCCCCCCCAGGAAGGGCCCAGGAGGAGGTGAGCTTTTGAGCTCTTTGAGCTTCTCAGCTGCTTCCTTCCACCCAAGAGATCAGAGAAACTGCTAGAGAGGGGGCTGTGGCCCCAGGGCAGGCCGGCTTTGGACTGGAGCAGGGTTGGGCATTCTCAGAAAACTCAGTCCTTTGTTGTGGGCTGCCTCCCCACACTGAAAAAGCGCTGACAACACAAATTCTCAGCATCTCCTCTGCCCCACCAGGCCTAGCCAGCCTGCTCTCCACCCCTGCCCTTTGCCCTCTGTACCTGACTCCTTCTCCAACAATGACACATGAGATAAAAGGCAAAAGGCTGAGGTATACAGGGCAAGTGGCTCTGAATTAGGATGAGAGGCCCCCAGAGAACCACCATCTGTGGAGCAAGGACTGAGTTCCTCAGAGAAGGATCTTTGGGTGGGGGGGAGTTCTGTCACCAGGCAATGGTGGCCTGAAGGGATGGTCCCAAGATGTGACCTTGGGGAAGAGAATCTGATGAGGGGTGAGGGAGAACAGAGAGGGCATAAGATTAAAGGAGCACAATTCTACTAGCTAACATGTATTAAATGGTTTCTAAGTGTCAGACACAAGGCTAAGTGCTTCACATGGATAATCTCATTTAGTCCTCTGAAGCGCCCTAATTACCACCATTTTGCACCTTGGTAGTGGAAATCTAGACATAGAGAATGTTGAGTAACTTGTCCAAGGTCCACAGCTGTTAAGGGGAGAGTGATGCTGAGAACTCAGTTCCATTTGAGTTTAGAGCTGCCACCCTTAACTAGACAGCCTCCCCACTGATAGCATAAAGGCCTCAGAGGTTACCAAGGAGGGTTCTGGCCACTCCACCCCAGGCCCTGAGGGACAACTGCATCCTATAGATCCTGGGAAAGACAGCAGGGATCATAGGGAAATTCTCACCCCATCCTCTGTGCCCAACTTTGCAGCATGTGGAGAAGAGAGCCCTTCTTTTCTGTCAGCCTCTGGTCCCTGCCTGAGCCATGTGTGGATCCCTGTGCAGCCACGAGGCTCAGGGGATAAGGGTGGGACTTGATGTTGGCACAAGTGTCTGGGTCAGAGTGGAACAAATCAGCACGCAGAGAAGCAGGCTCTGCCTTCTTGGCTCTTGCATCCACAAGGAGTGCTAGACTTCAGCTAGGAAAGTGTTCTAGATGTCCCCCCCCAGCCAGTAGGGCTAAGACGAGGCCATCTCTTTCATCAGCTGTGCTAAAAATCACCCCCAGAAAAGGCAGAACTGTTTAGATACCTGTTGTTTTCCCCAGTGGGAACCTTTCGGTAAGGGTTTGCACAGGGGGCCCTTTGAAATGTTCTTAGGGGTTGCCTGATCCTTGCCCCAGCAGGCAGGCCCTTCTAGCCAGGGACAGTGAATCACCCAGACCAGAATCCATGCATCTGTTTGGGAGAACACTGTGTGCTGTGGACCGGTGCTGGAGCCCAAGGGGAAAGGGAAATGTGAAAAACTGACCAGCCAAGGGAGAGACTGGGAGAGGTTTCTTCTATGGCATCTGGTCAAGTTCTTCCAGCTAAGCTTCACCAGTGTGCGCCACACTTTCCTCTTCTATGCTCACCACCTCTGCCATGACTCAGGCCTTCCTTGGTCCTCTGTCCCCTGAATTGCTGTCACAGCCTCTAGCTGCCCCATCTCCCTCCCCCCATCCTCACTCCTTGCCACAACCTGAGCCATCTTTCCAAAAGACATATCTGATTATGTCAGTCCTCAAGTTAAAACCCTTCAGTGGCTCCTCATTACTCTCAGGGCAGAGAGGGTAAACCTTTTGGCATGACATTCAAGGCCTTAGTGGTTTGGCTCAAACATGCTCTCTACCAGTGTAGGGATACTGGAGAAAATGTGGAGAGGCCCAGGTAAATGTGAATTTCAGATATCCAGCATATAATATTTTAGTTTAAGTATGTCTCTTGCACTGGGTCCTATATTTTTATTTGCAAACTCAGGAAAACCCTACTCCAGTGGTGTATCCATCATTCCTGATAATAGCTGTACACGAGGTCCTTCTCATCTCCTGGAAGGAGTCACCAGCATCCAAACTGATTCCTTTGCCCCTGGGCCCTCCCTCTTCTAGAACATCCACCCCCTGCCCCAAGATGTTGCCTAGGTCATTCTCTCACTGCCATCCAATAATGCTATTTATATTTCTCACCCCTGTTCTAATCCCTCTCTTCTGGGGTCTTGTTGCATCCACTGTCCCACCTAACATTTGGCTGTGTCATGTTTTGCATTGCGACCTGCTGATCTGTGGAGAGCGTTTCTTGACTGGCCCCACAAGGCCTCGTCCTTTTCATTCCCTCCTTCCTCCCATCACTGGGTAGTGGGGCCTCGGTAAATGTAGGTTGACTGATCAATGGTTGATTTACTCCCTCACAAGACTGTGAGCTCCTAAAGGGTAGTTTCTGGACCAAACGTCACATGGTTCTGTTTGGTTGGCACCCATGCTGAGCCAGGATGTTTCCAATGTGAGGATCTAGAGATGAATAGCATTATGCTTCCGCCCTCACGGAACTCACAGTCTAGCCAGGGAGTTCCAGTGTGTACGGGTACTTACACAGGAACGTGAGTTGTGCAATGAACAAAGCACATACAGGGTGCAAAGTGCTTACAGAGGTGGAAGGGATGAACAGAATTTGGGAAATGGGATGTTGGATAAATTATAGCAGAGGTTATATCTCCTTAGGGGAGGGTAAGGGCATTCCTGGCAGGGGAACCAGAGGCACGCATGCATGGAGGCAGGAAAGCCCATGGTGTGTGTTCAGGAACCATAGGAAGTTCAAAAGCAGCGTCAGGCATGAAGGACCTTGAACAGTAACATGAGATGTTTGGATGGTGGATGATGGGGAACTGTTCAAAAGGGTTGAAGAATAGGGGCGCCTGGGTGGCTCAGTCAGTTAAGTGGCTGACTTTGGTTCAGGTCATGATCTCGTGGGTTCAAGCCCCATGTTGGGCTCTGTGCTGAGAGATCAGAGTGTGGAGCCTGCTTCAGGTTCTGTGTCTCCCTCTCTCTGCCCCTCCCCTGCTCATGCTCTCTCTCTCTCTCTCTCAAAAATAAACATTAAAAGGGGCGCCTGGGTGGCTCAGTCGGTTAAGCGTCCGACTTTGGCTCCGGTCATGATCTCGCGGTCCATGGGTTTGAGCCCCGTGTCGGGCTCTGTGATGACAGCTCAGAGCCTGGAGCCTGTTTCAGATTCTGTGTCTCCCTCTTTCTCTGACCCTCCCCTGTTCATGCTCTCTCTCTGTCTCAAAAATAAATAAATGTTAAAAAAAATTTAAAAAAATAAAATAAATAAACATTAAAAACATTTTTAAAGGGTTGAAGTATAACCTTGACATATAACATTGTGTACATTCAAGGTGTACAACGTGATGATTTGATATACATATATACTGTGAAATGATGACAATAGTAAGGTTATTTAACACATCCATTGTCTAGTTACCATTTCATTTAAGTGCTTTAACTGAGCAGACTTCTGTATTGAGAGAGGCGATCAAAGCCCAACACAAAAGACCACACATTGCATTATTCCATTTATATGAAATGCCCAGAAAAGGCAAATCCATAGAGACCGAAAGTAGATTAGTGGTTGTCTGAGGCTGTGGGGGTGGGAACAGGAAGTGACTGCTAATGGGCACGAGGGACCTTTTCAGGGTGATGGAAAGGTTCTAAAATTGGATTGTGGTAATGGTTACACAACTCGGTGAATATTCAAAAATCACGGAGTTGCACACTGAAAACAGGTGAATTTTATGTTACGTAAACTATACCATGATGAAGCAGTTTAAAAATAAGAGACCATCAGTCTGGCCACACTGTGGGAAATGGATTGGAGTGAGGCAAGCCTAGGTGTGGCCAGAGCAGTGAAGAAACTTCTGCAAAGGTCTGGGCAAGAATTAGTGAGCTCTGGCGCTAAGACAATGGCAGAGAGGCCCGGGGGGAGGGTTGGAGTCAACAGACATTTAGGAGGTCCAATAAATGAGGTTCGGTAAACAGATTGCCTGGAGGGGATAAGTAAGACAGATGGAAGAGTCTAGGATGATACTCTGGTTTCTGGCTTTGACAGGTGGGCAGATGGCACCAGCAAACCTCCCAGCGCTTAGTACAGGGCCTGACCCTTAGCACATGTTGGTGGAATGCATAAATGATTGAATGAATGAAGTGCCTTCATGTCATCTCCTCTCCTTCTGTTGCTCCCTCTCACCCATAGGCTAGTCCTCTGGCCCCCAGTGTGCTTATTTCCAGCACTGCCCACTCGGAGGCATGGAGCTGCCCAGGGATTCTGCTGTTCCTGGATTCACGGGCTAAGAAACACTCATCTGGTTTCTTCTCTCTGACCCAGAAACCGTCAGGGCACACAAGAGACCTCTGGTCTGGGGTGAGGAGGGGAGCAGTTGGGAATGGATGGCCACCAAAACCCTGAGGACTCTTGTCATGGCCTCAGGACTCCTCTCTCATGCGGTTAACCCCCACCCTTACCTGGACTCTGCCACTCATCTACAACCCCCTCCCCATCAATCACTGCTGCATCCCGAGTCCTCAGGATGCCCTGCCGTCCTAGGCTTTCACTTAAGTTCCCACTTGCATCAGTCACCTGTCAGTCCATGGACCAGCGTCCATCTGAGTGTTCTCTTTGGAACGCCTGCCTCAGAATGACGTGGGGGGTGTTTAGTAAGACGCAAGTGGCCAGCCCGGCACCTGACCCACTCAATCAGAATCTACAGGGCTGTGTAGGAGGAAGGAAGTTCTGCCCTGTTTCAGAAGTTTCCCCCGGTGGCTGGGAGGAGCAAGAATGTGAGAGCCACTGTAGGGGAAAGCATGAACATGGATTAGGAGTGCTTGTAAGCCAGGGCACCTGGATGGCTCAGTCCGTTAAGTGTCTGTCTTTGGCTCAGGTCATGATCTTGCAGTTCGTGGGTTCAAGCCCCATGTTGGGCTCTGTGCTGACAGCTCAGAGCCTAGAGCCTGCTTTGGATTCTGTGTCTTCCTCTCTCTCTCAGCCCCTCCCCCACTTGTGCTCTGTCTCTCTCTCTCTCAAAAATAAATATTTACAAAAATTTTTTAAAAAGGAGTGCTTGTAAGCCTGCCACACCGGCATGCAGCCCCCAGTGGCCACTTGATGGACAGAGAGCCCCCCCCCCAAAAGCTCCCCACAACATGGGCGGCCTTCCCTGACATTCATCCCTTCAGGAAAGGCACTCTAGCACAACCGCTAATCGGATTACCCTCTTGCACAATCTTCTCCCCCTCCTCTCTCCCCCACTAAATTGCCACAGGACAATCAGTGCTCAATTGCTCTTTCCTCTGTCCTCCCAAGCACTGAGGACAGGCTGACACGCATGAGAATTGGTTGTTTACATGAGAGCTCTTGAAGAGCCCAGACCAAGTTTGGGAAGACGAATGCCTTTGGAGTAACAACGTCTAGGACAGAGCCAGGCATACAGTAGGTGCCCAGTAGATACTTGAGGGTACTGAGTCACTAACGAAAGGAGCAAGAGGCATGAATAACATAAATGAAAGTCATGCATCTGGCTATACAGAGTGACCACATTCCGAGTGTACCAGAGACAGACTTGCCCTCCTGGCTTGCCTAACAGTGAGGTCAATAGGTCAACACCACTGTGTTAGAACCCTGGAGAGGGTGGGAACACAGTGACCAGGCTAAAGAGCTGCAAGGCTGGCAGGGACCTTTATTCATTCATTCATTCATTCATTCATTCTTCAACCAACCAATTTTTTTAAAGTAGCCTCGACACCCAACTTGGGCCCAAACTCACCACCCCAAGACCAAGATGGGAGGTGAGATCAGGAGCCGGATGCTTGACTGACTGAGCCACCCAGGTGCCCCTCCACCAACCAGTTTTTCATGAGCTCTTCCCATGTGCCAGGCACTGCACAAGGTATCAAAAATAAAACGGTGAACAGGACAGACAAGGCTTCTGCCCTCACAGAGCTTACAGTTTAGTGGGGGAAGACAGACATTAGATAATTATAGTTGTGAGAAGTGCTATGGAAGAAAAGAACAGTGTCCAGTGAAAGCGTATATAACAGCAGAACTTGAATTAGCAGGGCAGGAATGGGTGGGAGATGCTGTTCAAGGACAGTTTATACCCAAGGAAGTGACCTTGAGCCAAGACCACAAGCATGACCAGGAGTTAAACAGGCAAAAAACTGAGGGAAAGCATCTCAGGCAGGAGGTACTGCTGTGTGGGGACCTGAGGCAGTCACAAGCTTGGCATGTTTGTGGAATATGCAAGAAAGCTGGTGTGGCAGGAGAGGGAGTGAGGGGTGGGGAGGCAGGAGCTGAGACTAGGCAGCAGATAGGGGCCTTTTGAATCACAATAAGAGGCTTGGATTTCATTTATTTATTTATTTATTTATTTACTTACTTGCTTATTTTATTTTTTTAAGAGAAGAGTGTGCATGTGCATGCAAGCGGGGGAGGGGCAGAGGGAGAGAGAGAATCTTAAGCAGGCTTCTTGGTGCAGAGGGGGACACTGGGCTTGATCTCGTGACTGTGAGATCATGACCTGAGCTGAAATCACAAGTCAGATGTTTAACTGACTGAGCCACCCAGGTGCCCTTTGATTTTTATTTCGAGTGGGATGAGAGGGTTTCAGGCCAAGGAGTGGTGCAAGATCTGATTTGTGTTTTAGAGTCCCCTGGTTGCTGCGTTGGTAATGGATTGAAGGAGGACAGGAGTGGAAACAGAGGGACACATCAGGGAGTTGTGGTGAGCTGGTCTAGGGTGGCAGCTGTGGAGACTGCAGCGGATGAGTTCGTTCAGCCCACACATTTTACAGATTAGGAAACTGAGGCCCAGGGAAGGGGAAAGACTTTCCCAAGGTCACTTGGCTTCCTGGTCCTGTTTTCCCACAAAAGGTAGGTTAATTGAAAACCAAGCAGGGAAGGCTAAGTGGATCCTGGCTGGCTAAATTCACTGATGCCTCATGGCACATCTGGGGTTCTGGAAGCCCATGCAGATGCTCAGAGTGGGATGGAAATGGAGGGACCCTGGTACCCATTAAGGCAGCACTCTGTAGTTCCACTGCCTGGGGGTGTAGCGAAGCCAGCATCAGCCTTCAGTTGCATATCCCAGCTCTGTTTAGTCTGGCCGTGGCTCAGCCAGGAGCTAAGTACTTACTGGCCAGTTCCTTCCTGCTTCCACAGTATAACGAAGTGCTGAGCTGGGCAGAACTCCCAGTGCGCGCCTCTCAGAGCAGGCAAGTATCAACCTCATGCGGGGCCACGTGAGGTCGGAGCTGGGGGTGGGGGGGCGGGAGGGGCGGGCCAGCACGCCTGAGCTCGCATGGAATTGGCTGCTCTTGGACACACCACTTCCACGGAAGGCCAATCACAAGAGCCACAGCACCCTTGCTCTTACCCCGCTCCACCCTCTGCTCTTGTCCTTGTGAAAGCCACAGAACTTCCCGCCGCAAAGTGAGCTGGGGGAGAGAAGTTCTTTCCCTCCCCTGTCCCACACCCGGCCCAAAAGGCCCTGGGGAGAGGCGCCTGGCTCACCGTCCAAGTAAGATGAATGGGCTGCTTGCCAAAGAGAAACGTTTGCTTTTAGGAGAGAGTGTTGTTGAAGACCAATTAGGGAGAAATGACCCCAAAGGGATGGTCAACCAAGGCTTTGTTGAAATGGCCTTGGATGTAGATAATCATGAAAATAATCCTAGGCTGGAAAAAAATCTCACAAGTCCTCCCTTGCTAGCCGGCATCGATGTCCACTTCCGTGGCACCGCCCCAAGTGGCATTTGCCATCTCTTACACCAGGTCTCCCCCCAACCTACCCATGTGCTTTGGGAGTGCCATTCTTAGGGCAAGAGAGGCACCAGGTGAACTGAAAAAGCTCAGGGAAACTTTTCTAATCTTGGTTCTTTTATTAATGAATTGGATAACCTCCCTCTAAGTCTGTTCCTTCACCTAGAAAATAAGGAGTCTGAGTAAATGCTCCTTAAGAGCACTTTTAGATGTGACATGTTGGGAGTCTAAGAGTTGTTATGCACCAGATACCAGGCTAAGCGTTTTACTTTCTTCATCCCTTTTAATCCGCACAACTCCTGTGAGGTAGATACTATCATGTGTCCCTTCCACACTTGACAGGTAAGGAAAAGGAGGCTTGGAGATGTTAAGTGACTTACCCAAGGACACACAGCTAGCAAAGGGCAGAGCCACTACACTCCTGCTTCCTTAAACAGCAAGTTTACTGGCTCTACACTGTCCAAATTGTCCTTGAAGTCCTGACAAGCTAGGAATGTCTAGGAGAGAAAATGACTTTGCCTCCTCATTTTACATTTTGAATTCCAAACTGACATGTCTGTAGAAACAGGTGGACACTTTGCTGCTGGGAGCTGAGGAATCAAGAGAAGGTCTCTTTTGGGGTGCCTGGGTAGCTCAGTTGTTTAAGTGACCGACTTCGGCTCAGGTCATGATCCCATGGTTTGTGAGTTTGAGCCCCACATCGGGCAGGCTGCTGTCAGCACAGAGCCTGGAGCCTGCTTCAGATTCTGTGTCTCCCTCTCTCTCGGCTCCTCCCCACTCGCACTCTGTTTCTCTCTCTCTCTCTCTCTCTCAAAAATAAATAAACATTAAAAAAAAGAGAGGTAAAGGCTCTTTCAATTTTTTCCTGGCAGCGGTGCCATGGTGGGGGGTCCTGGGCACTCAGGGAGAAACAGGAGGGCACTGCCAGCTGGGAAAGTTGGCAGGAGAAATGCCTCATGAGGGCATCACCTGCTTTATAGAATCGGATCCCTCCCTTGGGTTCTGGGATGTCTGACAAATACTGGACAGGTTTGCAGGTCTATACTCTAATGATATTAATGAGGGCAGGGGAGCCTAGTGAAAATTTAATAGACAAGTATAAAGAGTTTCACAGACTCTGTCTGCAGAAGTTCCTTTGAAGGTCTACACAAGGCCGCAAGGGCTGCTTGGAGCTCTCTGTCCAAGGAAATTATTAACCTTCCTCATTTCTGGAGAACGATGCGATCTGTTTATTAAATGCCTAAATTAAAGGGAGAGGATACAGTGCAGTTGGGGGTTTTCCACCATAATTCATCTGAGGCTCTCAGGGAAATTCGAGCCCGGGGCTGACTAGGCTTCCTGACCACTTCCTACTCCCAGACTTCCTCCAACCCTATGCCTTTAATAAGTTCAGGTTGTTCAGAGTTCAGCTTTCATTAACCCTTTGAAGTCTGGGTAGATAAATGACAGTTAAAGTCCACAAACCACTTAATGTACATCAAAGATTGGCCAAGGAAACGATTGTTCCAGCATGGATGTTTCTATTGTAAGGATCAAATGAGATAACATGTGTGTGTGTGTGTGTGTGTGTGTGTGTGTGTGTGAGTGTGTGCGCACGCATGCACCTGTGTGTGAAAGCACTTTCTGATCCTTAAAGCACAGTAAAATACTTTTATTATTATTTTTCTCAATAGGATGTCTTATTTTTTTGCAAGATGGATGCCTGTCCTCATTAAGTGCCTTTGGACCAACCCAACTGGTACTTGTTGAGCCTGGGAAAGTACTACCTCTTGTGTTCCTCAAGCTGATTAATACTTGATTAAGAACCTTCTGATAGGCCTGTTGCTTTGTGCACTTGGAACCAGTGTAATATGTGTATTGTTTCTCCTCAACAAAACTGTGAAAGGCAGAAGATGAAGAAGGAGCATTTCCAGCAATACGGGGCCTTGGGTTTGTCCATTGCTTCACCTAAGAAAGGGGGGGGGTCTCAGGAACACAAGGAATTCTCTTGTGTGCTGAGTAGCTGAGGTACCTTCATGCACATTGGAATGGATCAGTCACAAAGACAGGTCAGCTGAGAAATGGAGCTCATGTCCTGAGAAAACTCTCTTCCAAAAATGCCTGCAGTGACTCTCACATTAACGGTGGAAAAGAAAATTGGTAAAGCCCTTTAGAAGGGAATTTGATAATATCTCACAAAATAATATGTCTTTACCTTTTGACTCACCAATTGCCCTTTTGGGAATTTATCCCAAGGATATGCCTCTAACAATATGGAAATGCATATGCATGAGGTTATTCATTACAGAGTTGTTTATAATTTCAAAATATTTGAAACTTACCTAAGTGTCCATAACTAAGAGAGTGGTTGAGTAGGCTTTTTGGTACAGCTACAGAGGCACCTGGGTGGCTCAATCGATTAAGTGTTCAACTTTGGCTCAGGTCATGATCTCATGATTCATGAGTTCCAGCCCCACATTGGGCTCCCAGATGATGGTGTGGAGCCTGCTTGAGATTCTCTCTCTCCCTCTCTCTCTCTCTCTCTCTCTGCCCCTTCCATGCTCTCTCTCTCTCCATCAAAAATAAATAAATAAAATTTTTTAAAATGAGGATACTCTCTATGAACTGATATGGAGTGATTTCTAGGATATGTTGATGGAGGTGGAAAAAAGCAAAATGAAAAAAATGTATCTGTAGTATGCTTCCTTCTGAATAAGAAAAAGGGGAAGTAAGAAAATGCAGATACATCTGTTCACACATACAGAAAGAAACACAAGAAGAATAAATCAGAAGCTAATAGAATTTGTTACCTATGGGAGTGGGTGGGAACAGCATATTATAGGAGCTTCATAGGCATTTTCTGACAATGACTTACAGGTGTCATGAAGGACACAGTGGAAGGAATGGTAGAGTCAATCTGGAGTACCAAGAAAGGTTTCTGTTGCTGTCTTGAAAGATTAGTATGTGGTCACCTGGTTGGCTGCTGAGATTGGCTGGGCGATTGTCCCAGAGAGAGAGAACAGTTATGAGCAAAGGGGCAAAGATCCAGAAAGGGGAGACAGCCCGGTATATAAAGTGGTTGGGACATTGAGGAAGAGGGTGACAACCGGGAGAGAAGGCTGGAAAAGGCAGTCAGGAACCAGAACATGGACTTCCTTTTATGCAATGGTAAGGAGTTGGAATTTTATTCCAAGTGACAAGAAGCTGTTGGAATATTTTGAGCAGAGGAAATGATATGAGCCAGTTGATGCTGCAGCAGTCTCTCTGGCTACAGTGTAGGGGGTGGGCTGATGGGGAGAGAGTGGAAGCAGGGAGGCCAGTAGTAATACTTATGGAAAGGACTGGTCCTGCTCTGGAGATATTTTGAAGGTACAACGGGTGGGACAAATTGGTAGATTGGGAGTGGGGGAGGATGAAGGAAAAAGAGGAGTCTGGGATAATTCCCAGATTTCTGGCTTGAGTGATGGGGTGTCTGATGGAGCCGTTTAGCAAGATGAGAAATCCAGGAGAAGGAGCAAAACTTGTGGGAAAAGGTGGTAAGTTTTCTTGGATGTATCAAGTGTGGGGTGTCGGTGGGACACCTAGAAGTTGGATGTATGGGTGTGGGGCTCAAGGGAAAGGTCCTGGCCTGGACCATAGGTGCGGGACCATATACATGGAGATTGAAAGGATGAGGCCAAAGCGGGAGAGTGTATGTACTATAGTGAGAAGAGAAGAAGTTCAAGGACTGAGTCCCAGGGAACACTAACATGAAATAGTGGCATAAGATGAAGACCCAGTAGAGGGAAACTTTTAAAACGAGTGTTAATAGAAATAGGAGAACAATTCAGAGAGCAGAGGGCCACAGAGACCCAGGGGAAGACATTTGCAAGAGGAATGCAATCAAGGACTGCAAAGTGGCCATTGGGGCATTCACTTCTGATCTTTGAGCCTGATGGTTAGGGGTGGAGGAGCCAAACCTCAGGGACTAGGGAGTGTGGGGGAAGTGAGGAAGTGCAGTCAGGGAGGGGGACTCTTCTTCAAGACCTTTGACTGTGGAGGGAAAGAGTAAGATGGGTTGGCAGCTGATGAAGGGTTGGAGGAGAACAGGCAAGTGAGACCATTTGAGCTACAGAGAAAGAGTTACTGGACACACAAGGCTGAAAACCCAGAAAAGAAAGGTATTAACCAGTGGAGTCAGGTAGGGTGGGAGGGTCGGGTGGAGGCCTAGATGGCCCGGAGAGCCCCAGGAGAGGGGTTAGGGTTGATTAGGAGAAGGGAGACCTCTCCGTCTGAAGGCTGACTTCTCATGAAATCATTTTTTTTTATTTAAATTTTTTTTCAACGTTTATTTGTTTTTGGGACAGAGAGAGACAGAGCATGAACGGGGGAGGGGCAGAGAGAGAGGGAGACACAGAATCGGAAACAGGCTCCAGTCTCTGAGCCATCAGCCCAGAGCCCGGCGCGGGGCTCGAACTCACGGACCGCGAGATCGTGACCTGGCTGAAGTCGGACGCTTAACCGACTGCGCCACCCAGGCGCCCCTCATGAAATCATTTTTAATACAAAGGAAGCAGCAAAGATCAAATTATCCATGCATGAATTGGGGCTCTTTGCAGACTTGCAGAGTGTGGGCATAATCCTATGTTGGTTCAGATAGGGCCCTGGGGTTTGGTCACAGGCATCTGGAGAGGAGGGTGCAGACAGGGGCGCTGGTTGCGCGCTGTGAACTGCAGACAGTACACACTTGGGATGTGTTTGTACAGACTCAGACACAGTTTCATGTACGCATGGGAGCCATGATAAATCATCGAGGTAAAAATCTCCCTTATAACAAATTATGAGACTTTACAATGAATGCATAAGACCTAATTAATAGGTTTGCTGATTGTTCTTTCCTGCCCTGGACTTCTGCCAAAAGCTGGAGGGCTGAGAACAGGACAGGGAAAAGGGCCCCAGGCTCCTTTCCTGGTTCTCAGCTCTGAGGTCGCCCCTGGCCCTGAAGGCTCAGCAGAACTTGGGGCAGAAGTGAGACCTGGGTTTGGCAGCAGTGCTGATCTTTTACGAAGCAGAGGCTCATTGGTCATAGTTTGTGCCAAGGGCAAAGGACTCAGGGCTAAGACATTCTGTCCCTTTGCAGACAATAGAGCCTGTAAGCTGCTTCCGAAGAGCTCATGCAAGTCATTGTCTAACTGAAAAAACAATGTGCTGACCCTTGCGTGATATATATTGGACAGAGAAAATATTTGGTTTTGGCCCAGGCTCTGGCTGCAAGCTTGCTGTGTGACTTTAGGCAAGTACCTTCCACTCTCAGGGCTTCAGCTGTTCCATCTGCCAAATAAGTGGAGTGAACAGATGATCTTGAAGGCAACTGCCACCCCAACATTCTATCTTTTTTTAATTAATAGACTTTCTTTTTTAGAGCAGTTTTAGGCTCGTGGCAAAATTGAGCAGAAAGTACAGAGTGTTCCCATATTCCCCTTTCCCTCCACATGCACAACCCCCTCTCCTATGGACATCCTTCACCAGTGGGACATTTGTTACAATTGATGAAACTGCACTGACACGTCATAATCACCCAAAGTCCATTGGGTGGTACATTTTATGGGTTTTGGCAAGTATATAATTATGTGTGTCCACCATCACAGTATGATACAGAATAGTTTCACTAGCCTAAAAATCCTCTTTGCTCCACTGATTCATCCCTCCCTCCCCTCAGTTCCTAGCAACCACTGATCGTTTTACTGTCTCCATAGTTTTGCCTTTTCCAGAATATTGTATAATTGGAATCATACAGTATGTAACCTTTTCACATTGGCTTCTTTCACTTACTAATATGTATTTAAGATTCCTCTATGTCTTTGTGTGGCTCGACAGCACCTTTCTTTTTAGTGCTGAATAATAAATATCCCATTGCCTGGATCTACCAGTTTATTTCTCCACTCATCTGGTGAAGGACATCTTGGCTGCTTCCAAGTTTTGGCGGTTATGAATAAAGCTGCTGTAAACATCTGGGTGCAAATTTTTATGTGGACATAAGTATTCATCTCATTTGGGGCAATACCATGAAGTGTGATTGCTGGATTGTATTGTAAGTATATGTTTTGTTTTGTATGAAACTGCCAAACTATTTTCTGAAGTGGCTGTACCATCTTGCATTCCCACCAGCAATGAATGGGAGTTCCTCTTGCTCCACATCATCACCAGCATTTGGTGTTATCAGTGTTTTCAATGTTGGCCATTATTTTTTTTTAATTTTTTGATGTTTATTTATTTTTGAGAAGAAAGAGACAGAGCATGAGTGGGGGGTGGCAGAGAGAGAGGGAGACACAGAATCAGAAGCAGTCTCCAGGCTCTGAGCTGTCAGCACAGAGCCCGATGCGGGGCTGGAACTCACGGACCGCGAGATCATGACCTGAGCTGAAGTTGGACACTTAACCAACTGAGCCAGCCAGGCGCCCCTCAACGTTGGCCATTCTAATAGATAAGTAGCAGTATCTCACTGTTGTTTTAATTTGCATTTCCCTGATGACATACCTGATGTTGAACGCTTTTTCATATGCTCACATACGAACTGTATGTTGTCTGTTCAGGTCTTTTGCCCATTTAAAATTTTGTTTCATGTTTATTTTTGAGAGAGAGAGAGAGAGAGAGAGAGAGAGAGAGAGGCCGAAAGAGGGGAGACAGAATCCGAAGCAGGCTCTGCACTGTCAGTGCAAAGCTCAACCTGTGGCTTGAACCCACGAACCCTGAGGTCATGACCTGGGCTGAAGCTGGTTGCTCAACCAACTGAGCCACCCGGACAACCCTCCTTTGCCCATTTTCAAATCGGGTTGTTCATTTTCTTACTGTTGAGTTTTAAGAGGGATTTGCAGATTTGGGATAACTATCCTTTATCAGATGTGTCTTTTGTAATTATCTTCTCTCAATTTGTGGCTTATCTGCTCATTATCTTGACAGTGTCTTTCATAGAAACTTTTTTCAGAATTTTAAATTTTAATGAAGTTCAGTTTATCAATTATTTCTTTCATGAACTGTGCCTTTGGTGTGGTATCTAAAAAAGTAATTGCCTAAGGTCATCTACATTTTCTCCTATGTTATCTTTTAGAACTCGATATTGTTGCTTTTAGGTTTTACATTTAGGTAAATGATCTGTTTTGGATTATTTTTTTTTAAATTGTTTTATGTTCATTAATTTTTTAAGAGAGACAGAGCATGAATGGAGGAGGGGCAAAGAGAGAGGGAGACACAGAATCCAAAGCAGGCTCCAGGCTCCAAGCTTTTAGCACAGAGCCTGATGCAGGGCTCAACCTCACGAACCGTGAATCATGACCTGAGCCGAAGTCAGATGCTTAACTGACTAAGCCACCCAGGCGCCCTGTATTTTGAATTAATTTTTGTGTAGAGCGTATGGTCTATGCTTAGATCCATTATCTTTTGTACATGAGTGTCTAGTTGTCCCAGGACCATTTGTTGAAAAGGCTATGTTTGCTCTATTGTATTGCCTTTCCTTCTTTGTCAGATATCAGTTGAATATATTTATTTGTGTCAGTTTATGGGCTGTCTGTTATGTTCCATTGATCTCTTTGTGCATTCTTTCACCAATACCATACTGTCTTCATTACTATAGCTTTATAGTAAGTCCTATAGTCAGGTAGTGTGAGTCCTCCGACTTTATTCTTCCCCTTCAATATTGAGTTAGCAATTCAGAGTCATTTGCCTCTCCATATAAACTTTAGAATCAGTTTGCCGATATCCACAAGATAGTTTGCTGGCATTTTGTTTGTGAATATGTTGCATCTATATATCTAGTTAGAAGGAACTGACATCTTGACAATATTGAGTCTTCATATCCATGTACTATCTCCTTATTTATTTAGTCCTTTTTTGATATCTTTCATCAGAGTTATATAGTTTTCCTTATATAGATCTTGTACATATATTGTTAGATTTATACTTACACATGTCATTTTGCGGGGTGCTAATGTAAATGATAATATGTTTTTAATTTCAAATACCACTTGTTTGTCGCTGATATATTGAAAAGTTATGGACTTTTGTATATTAATTGTGTATCCTACAACCTTGCTATAATCAATAGTTTCAGGGTGTTTTTTTTTGTCAATTCATTCAGATTTTCTACATAGACAATCATGTCCTCTATGAACAAAGATTGTATTGTTTCTTCCTTCCCAATCCGTGTGTCTTTTCTTTTATTGTCTTATTGCATTCGCTAGGAACTCCAGTATGATGTTGAAAGGGAGTGGTAACAGGGGACATCTATACCTTGTTCCTGATCTTTGTATGAAAGCTTCTATTTTTTCAGCATTAAGTATGCCCTTAGCTGTAGGTTTTTTGTTTTTGTTTTTGTTTTTGTTTTGGTAGATATTCTTTATCAAGTTGGGGAAGTCTCCCTTTATTCCTAGTTTTCTGGGAGTTTTTATCATAAATGGATGTTGGATTTGCCAAATACTTTGTCTATATCCATTAATATAATCATGTGATTTTCTTCTTCAGTTTATTGATGTGATGGCTTATGTTAATTGATTAAACAATTTTTTTACATTTTTATTTTTGAGAGACAGAGACAGAGTGAGATGGGGGAGGGACAGAGAAAGAAGGAGACACAGAATCCGAAGTAGGCTCCAGGCGCAGAGCCAACTGTCAGCACAGAGGCCGATGTGGGGCTCAAACCCACAAACTGTGAGATCCTAACCTGAGCTGAAGTCGGACACTCAACCAACTGAGCCACTAGGTGCCCCCATTAATTGATTTTTTTGAATGTTGATCCAGCCCTGCATACATAGGACAAATTCCACTTTGGTTATGGTGTGTAATTCTTTTTATACATGTTGGATTTAATTTGCTAATAGAGGATTTTTGCATCTGTGTTCATGAGAAATATTGGTTTGAAGTTTTCTCATTAAAGCCTTTGTCTGGTTTTGGTATTATGATACTACTGGCCTCAAAGAATGGGTTAGAAAGCATTTCCTTTACTTCTATCTTCTGGAAAAGATTGTAGAATATTGTTATAAGTTCTTAAATGTCCTATAGAATTCACCAGTGAGCCCATTTGGGCCTGGTGCTTTGTGATTTGGAAGGTTATTAATTATTGATTCAATTTCTTTAATAGATATATACTTATTCAGATTGTCTATTTCATTTTGTGTGAATTTTGGAAGATTGTCTTTTAAGGAATTGGTCCATTTCTAGTTCATCAAATTTGGGGCACAAAATTGTTCATAACATCCCTATATTATCTTTGTAATGTCCATGGGATCTGTACTTGTGGTCCCTCTTTCATTTTTGATATTAGTAATTTATGTCTTCTTTTTTTCTTAGCCTGGTTAGAGACTTAGAAATTTTAATGATCTTTCCAAGAAACCAGCTTTTGGTTTTGTTGATTATCTCTGTTAATGTCCTGTTTTCAATGTCCTTAATTTCCCCTCTATTTTTTATTTTTTTAATTTAAATTTTAGTTAACATACAGTGCAATATTGGTTTCATGAATAGAATTCAGTGATTCATCACTTACATACAACACCCAGTGCTCATCACAAGTGCCCTCCTTAATACCCATCATTAATGTAGCCCTCAAACCAATTTCCTCCATCAGGTCTCAGTTTGTTCTCTTTCTTTTTTTTTTTTTCTTAAAAGATTTATTTAGTTTTGAGAGAGAGAGAGAACACAAGGGAAGAAGGGGCAGAGAGAGAGGGGAACAGAAGATCCAAGGTGGGCTCTGTGCTGACAGCAGTGAGCCCGATGCGGAGCTCGAACCCATGAATTTTGAGATCATGACCTGAGTTGAAAAAGTCAGACGCTCAACTGACTGAACCACCCAGGTGCCCCTGCTCTCTTTCTAAAGAGTCTCTTGTGGTTTGTTTCCCTCTCTTCTCTTCCCCCCCTTCTCATATGTTCATCTATTTTGTTTTTTAAATTTCACATGAGTGAAATCATATGGTGTTGACTTATTTCACTTAGGATAATACATTCTAGCTCCATCCATGTTGTTGCAAATGGCAAGATTTCATTCTTTTTGATGGCTGAATAATACTCCATTGTATATATAGACCACATCTTCTTTATCCATTCATCAGTTAATGGACATTTGGGCTCTCTCCATAGTTTGGTTATTGCTGATAATGTTGCTATAAACACTGGGGTGCATGTAACCCTTCAAATCTGTATTCTTATATCCTTTGGGTAAATATCTAATAGCACAATTGTTGGATGTTAAGGTAGTTCTGTTTTTAGTTTCTTGAGGTACCTCCGTACTGTTCTCCATACTGTTCTCCAGAGTGGCTACACCAGTTTATATTCCCACCAAG
The DNA here is from genome assembly GCF_027475565.1 of Acinonyx jubatus. NCBI lineage: Eukaryota > Metazoa > Chordata > Mammalia > Carnivora > Felidae > Acinonyx > Acinonyx jubatus. The sequence continues at coordinate 85,217,134 of NC_069389.1, forward strand.
TGAAAGAGGGTTCCCTTTTCTTCACATCCCCACCAACACCTGTTTTTTGTTAATTTTAGCCATTCTGACAGGTATGATGTGGTCTCTTATCATGGTTTTGATTTGTATTTCCCTGATGATGACTGAAGAAGATATTGAGCATCTTTTCACATGTCTGTTAGTCACCTGGATGTCTTTTTGGGAAAAGTGTCTATTCATGTCTTCTGCCCATTTCTTAACTGGGTTATTTGCTTTTTGGGTGTTGAGTTCAGTAAGTTCTATATAGATTTTGGATACTAACCCTTTATCAGATATGTCATTTGCAAATATCTTCTCCCATTCTGTAGGCTGCCTTTTAGTTTTGTTGATTGTTTCCTTTGCTGTGCAAAAGCTTTTTATCTTGATGAAGTCCCAATAGTTCATGTTTGCTTTTATTTCCTTTGTCCTCAGTGATGTGTCTAGTAAGAAGTTGCTCCAGCCAAGGTCAGAGGGGTTGCTGCCTGTTTTCTCCTGTCAGATTTTGATGGTTTCCTGTCTCATATTTAGGTCTTTATTTTAAATTTGTTTTTGTGTATGGTGTAAGAAAGTGGTCCAGTTTCATTCTTCTTCATGTCTTCATCCAGTTTTCCCAGCACCATTTATTAAGAGACTGTATTTTTTTCCATTGGATATTCTTTGCTGCTTTGTCAAAGATTAGTTGGCCATATAGCTCTGGGTCAATTTCTGGGTTTGTTCTGTTCTGTTCCATTGATCTGTGTGTCTGTTTTTGTGCCAGTACCATACTGTCTTCATGACTACAGCTTTGTAATATAGCTTGAAATCTGGAATCGTGATGCCTCTAGTTTTGTTTATCTTTTTCAGGATTGCTTTGGCTAATTGGGGTCTTTTGTGGTTCTGTACAAATTTTAGGAGTGTTTGTTCTTGCTCTGTGAAAAATGCGGGTGGTATTTTGATAGGGATTGCATTAAGTGTGTAAATTGCTTTGGGTAATATAGACATTTTAACAATGTTTGGTCTTCCAATCCATGAGCATGGAATACTTTTCCATTTCTTCGTGTCCTCTTCAATTTCTTTCATGAGTGTTCTATAGTTTTCAGAGTATAGAACTTTTACCTCTTTAGTTAGGTTTACTTCTAGGTATCTTATTGTTTTTGGTGCAGTTGCAAATGGAATCAATTCCTTGATTTCTTTTTCTGCTGTTTTGTTATTGCTGTATAGAAATGCAACAGATTTCTGCACGTTGATTTTGTATCTTGTGACTTTGCTGAATTTGTGTATTAGTTCTAGCACTTTTTTGGTGGAGTCTTTCGGGTTGTCTACATAGAGTATCATGTTGTCTGTAAATAGTGAAAGCTTGGCTTCTTCTTTGCCAATTTGTATGCCTTTCATTTCTTTTTGTTGTCTGATTGCTGAGGCTAAGATTTTCAGTACTATCTTAAATAGTATTGGTGAGAGTGGACATCCTTGTCTTGTTCATGACCATAGGGAAAGGCTCTTGGTTTTTCCTCATTGAGGATGATGTTAGCTGTGGGTCTATCATATTTGGCCTTTATGATATTGAGGTATGTTCCATCTATCCCCACCTTGTTGAGAGTTATTATCAAGAATGGATGCTGTATTTTGTCAAATGCTTTTTCTGCATCTATTGATAGGAGCACATGGTTCTTATCCTTTCTTATATTAATGTGGTGTATCACATTGATTGATTTGCAAATATTGCTATCTTCTTGTCAGTCTCTCCAATTTTGGAGTGAGAAGTTTGCCCTATGACCTCACTTTTCTCTCTTTTTTAGTATTTATTTATTTTGGGAAGAGTGCAAGTGGGGGAGGGGCAGAAAGAGGGGGCAGAAAGAGCCTGCACTGACAGGCTGACAGTAGTGAGCCTGATGTGGGGCCTGAACTCATGAACTGCGAGATCATGACCTGAGCCGAAGTCAAACACTCAACCGACTAAGCCACCCAGATGCCCCTGACCTCACTTCTCTTATGGATCTAAGCTTTTTACTTGTTATTTGATGGAGCGGTGACTTCTAAGCTCTTTACATGCTGTAATGGAAACCAGAAATGTCTATGGTCTTTCTCTGTGGGTTTATGTTTTTTCTCCCTCTGGACAGGAACCTTGTCTGTCTTATTCATCTTATATCTTCAACGCCTAGCACTGTGCCTGGCACATGGTAGGTGCTCAGTACTGAATGTATGATGAAAAAAACGAGGGACAAGGAGTCAGAAGACCTGGGCTGTGTGATCTTGGGCAAGTTCCTTCCTCTCTCCCAGTCTCAGCTTCCTCTCTGATGTTGTTTGTTCCTTTACTGCCTCCCTCCCTCCCTCCTCCAGAATGTAGACTCCATGAGATCAGGAACTTTGTTTGTCAGAGAGCCCAGCATGCAATGTGGTCTTTTTTTTTTAAGTTTATTTATTTATTTTGAGAGAGAGAGAGAGAGAGAACATGAGCAGGGGAGGGGCAGAGAGAGGGAAAGAGAGAGAGGGAGAGAGAGAATCCCAAGCAAGCTCCACACTGTCAGCTCAGAACCTGATGTGGAACTCGAACTCACCAACTGTGAGATCATGACCTGAGCTGAAACCAAGAGTCAGTCACTTAACTGACTGAGCTACCCAGGAGCCCTGCAACAGGTTCTTTATTAATATTTGTTGAATGAGGGCGCCTGGGTGGCTCAGTTGGTTAAATGACTGACTCTTGGTTTCGGCTCAGGCCATGACCTCACAGTTCGTGGGTTCAAGCCCCACCTCGGGCTTTGTGCTGACAGCTCAGAGCCTGGAGCCTGCTTCAGAATCTGTGTCTCCCTCTCTCTCTCTGCCCCTTCCCCACTCTCTCTCTCTCTCTCTCTCTCAAAAATAAAAAAATAAATAAAATAAATATTTGTTGAATGAACAGATGGATGACTGAATGACTGAATCTACAAAAAAAGGGGTTTGCCTTGGTACTTTGATGGCAAGGATTTCTGGGAACTTTCCCCTTCCCATACCCTAATGGGGTGCCTGTCTGAGCTAGTTTTATGTGCTCCTAAGAGAGCTTGATTCCTCTCTAGGAGAGAAATGCAAATAGGTCACATGGGTTGGGTTAAGATGGTCTGGAGTATATGGAAAAACAAGTAGCCAAAGTTGGGACACAGTGGCTTCCCTTCATGTCACCCAGGAGAACCCAGGTTGTGCTCCAACATGTGTGTCTGACTGCAGTTTGAAGCTTGAGGTTGAGCCCTTCAAAGCCACATAGACTTAAGTAATGTGACCCAGTTCTTTGGTTTTGCAAAGAAGGGGGTGTGCAACTGGGAGAAGAGAATGCAGTTATGTACCAGTTTCTTCCTAAGGGCAAAAAACAGAATGTTCAGCATTTGTGGGAGGGGCAGGAATTGTGTTCCGCCTGAGGAATTCTTGCTCACTGGATGGGCAGGGTCAGGTGACACACTTCCATAGCTCGGCCTGGCACCAGAATGGGCCCCGCCCAGGGTCGGAAAAAAAAGTGTTTTAAGTCTTAGCTTCCCCAGCAGCTTGCAGCAGGGCCCTGCTGTCCCATTTCACAGACGTGGTGGGGCAGATTAAAGGATCTTCAAAGGAAACTCTTGTTGAAGAATTCAGTTGGGAGCCCCTCCGACCAAAGTTCTAAAGGGCCCCTTGCCTTTTGCCAAGAGAAACCCATTCCTTGACCCTTTGCAAGGCCGAAGTTGCTGAGATGTTATGGATGCCTTTGGAGTGAGAACAGGGGACTCACAGGGAGCAATCTATCTTTCGGGGACACTTAGTCGTCTATGTCTTTCTTCCTAAGGTGAGCAACTGCTCTTCAGAAAGTTTGAATCAGGCTGTTGAAACAGATCCTGTATTCCTAAGTTTGGGGAACTGGGCGTTATTGGGTAATTTTTACACACAAAGGTCTTTCAGCTCTGCGAAAAACTCTATTCCCATAGAAAATAATCCCCTCGAGTTAACATCTTCTCAACGCAGCCTGTCTGTCTTGTGTGAGATGGAAGGGTGGAAGACAGTGGGGACTGGTGGGATGAGGCCGGACTGGATGGCTTGTAAAGCCTCTTGCAGCCCCAAGATTCGACAATTCTGTGCTGATGTTACTTTTACCGTCACCAAAATCTAACAGGGTCTTCTCTGAAATTTTGCCTTTGGGTATCAGAGACCCAGATTTTGACCTGAGGCTGCTTATTTTAGGGATCACTCTCCTTTTTACCTCCATAAAGACATTTAAGAGGATAGGCCGGCCTCCCAGTTTCTGGAATCTGTCCGGTGAGAGGCCTCTTGGGTCATCTCCTGAGGCCTTCTTGGATGAGCAATTCTGGGAAAACAGTTCTGCAGCAGCAGAGACCCCACCCCACCCCAATCAGGGGTCTATTCTGCTTGCTTTGTTCCCAAGGCATATGGCCACACCTACCAGCCAGCTCTGGCCCCTGCAGTAAGCACATTCCCCTATGTGGAAGTCAGTAGTCACAGACCCTTTCTTTTCTGATGCATTTTTTGATGCTCTCTTCCTCTTTTCTTCTCCCTCCTTCTCAATCTCTCAATACATCCAAACTCTTAGAGAAGAGACTACTGGACATGCATTCTTCTCTTCCTTAAAAACAGAAACTTGGGTTTGTTTGGGGATGGCAGTGAACCTAGGTAAAGAAAGCCTCCCTTAGGAGGAGTGACCAGGCCAAATTTTGGCCAAAGAGATGTAAGCAGAAGTGCTGTGTAGTATTTCTCAGAAGCTTCCTCAAAAGGAAGGTGTGATTTTTCTTCTCCTTCCTTGTTTCTGTTGTGTGGACTGTGGGTACAATGCCTGGAGCTTGAGCAACCATTATGGGCAATGAGGCAACATGCTGAATATGGTGGAACAGGAGCTTGGAAGAAGTTTAGGTCTCTGGTGACTTTATCAAGTCACTGTCAATCCTGGACTGCCTGCCTCCAGGCTTCTTTTATGGGGGACACAGACTTCTATCTTTTTAAAGCAAATGTTATTATTTTTTCTGTTATTGCAACTAGAGTTAATCCTACCTAACACCATACCCACTCCATAAAATGAGACTGTAGCTTGATAAGTAGCTCCAGATAATGGGATGGAGTTTGGGGGTTAAAATATGGACATGGAGAAAAGTGAGCATGACTGTGGGACTTTCCCTAGTCCAGAGGCAGAGAAATGCCACTGGGCTGAATGCAGTTTCCCTTCACAATGAGCCCTGTGAGAAGCCACATCACATCTCTCATATTTGCCACAGTGCTTAGCTCAGTGCCTGACACATAGGACACATTCAATTAAAACATTATTACAAGAATAACCAATTCATTGCTTTCACAATTGATATACTCAACAGGGCATTTTCTTGTATGATTTCAAAGACATTGGGAGTGCTCCCCCCACTCATCCCCCTCCAAAAATTTCTTCCCCAACTCACCAACCCCCGCCACAGTATCTGAAACTCATATATATTTATTTATTAATCAGTTTGTGTCCGGTACTGTGTTTGACTCCAAGGTTGTAGCAGTGAGCCAAACAGGTATAGGTCCTGCCCTTGGGGAGCTTCCAGTGCAGTGGGGTAGAAGCAATAAATAAAAATATGTGAACTAGTCATTACAATCTGAGATAAATGCAGGGCACCTGGGTGGCTCAGTTGGTTAAGCTGCCGACTCTTGATTTCGGCTCAGGTTGTGATCTCATGGTTCACAGTTTCGAGCCCCACATCAAGTTCTCTGCTAACAGTGCAGAGCCTACTTGGGATTTTCTCTCTACCCCTCTCTCTCTGCTCTTTCCCTGATCTTGCTATCTATCTCAAAATAAATAAATTTAACAAAACCAATCTGGGATAAATGCAATGAAAGGAACAGTACAGAGGGAAACTTCTTTAGACAGGCTTATGGGCAAAAGCCTCTCAGAGGAAGGGAGACATCCGAAGGATAGGAGCAAACAGTCATGCAAAGAGCGGGGTGGCTGGCCGTGCTGGCAGGAACATTCTGGACTGCAGGAACCCCATGCACAAAGGCTCTGAGGTGTGTTTAAAGAATGAATGGAGCTCAGTGGGTTCGGGGCTTGGCAAGAGCAGGGGAGTGACACTCGAAAAGGCTGGAGAGGTCAGCAGAGGCCAGATCATCCTGGCCATGGGAGGGAGTTTGGACTTTATCCTAAGTGCAATGATAAGCCTTTGATAAGCTTCAAGCAAGAGAACACCAAGATCTGATTTTGCATTAAGAAAGCCACTCTGGCTGCTATGTGGAATTGGACAAGGTCCAGTGGGCAAGCAGGGAGACCAGTGTAAGACTTTTGCCTCCCTGTGAGAGAAGAAGGTGGTTTGGACCAGGTAGTGGCAACAGGGCTAGAGAGAAGTAGAGGGATTCGGGGTGCATGTTGAAGGTCGAGTGGACCAAATGGGCAATGAACTGGATGTGGGAGTTGAGGGATCAAGGGTTCTGCTTTGAACAGTTGTGTAGATGGTGGGAGCTAGATGGTTTTGATCAGGTAGATATTGATAGACTTGTGAAACATACAAGTGGAGCTGGAGAAACATACAGATGGAGCTGTGGGGGGGTGTGGTGAAGGGCAGTTGGATTTTTGAGGCTGGAGCCCAGGGGAATGCTTAGGACTGGAGGTGTAAATTTGGGAGTCATTAGCGTGGCAATGTTTCTTAAGACCTTGGGAATGGATGGGACCCACCAGAGAGAGAGTCCTGAGGGGGCAGAGCTGAGCCCAGAGGCACTCCAACAGATAGAGGAGCAGAAGCAGGCAGAGGTGGTTGAGAAGGGGTGAGAGGATTATTTGTAGGCTGCCTGTCATCCCCAACAGAATGTTTTAGAGTTTGAGAAGGCTGGTAGATAGCACCTCTTCCTTTCTGCCTGAAGTCAGAATCAATCGAGAGAGACACACACGGAAGTCAGGAGAGAAGAATATCGCCTTTACTAAGCATAAAGTAGCCGCCTCCATACGGAAACATGAAATTATCTCTAGTGGGCAGAGTCAATATCTGACCTGGTCTGTGCCTAGCAGAGCACCTGGCACATAGTAGGTACCAATATTTGTCGAATAAAAGATTCCAGATGGCAAGATTGAAACAACCTTCACAGGCCATCCGAGCATCACCTGGGGAGCTTTAAACTGCCCGTGCACACGTTTTAATCCCAGATCAATTTTATTAACATTTCTGGGGATGCGATTGAGGCATCAGGTCTCATGAAACTTGCCAGTTGACTCCGTGTGCAGCCAAGAGTAAGAACTGTTGCTCTGGTCCAATTCCTCATTTTACATATGGGGACACTGAGACTTGGAGCAAAAGGGTCATCTGTAACATTAGGGGACACATTCTGGCCCTGGTGCTGACCTTGTGAGTAGCTGGGACAAGCCAGTTTCTCTCTATGGGCTTGTGGGCCCTCCTCTGGGAGTGAGGAGGTTAGGACAGCCCCATCCAGCCCTAATGGCATATTAATCTATTCTCTTATCCTACGTGTGACAGAATTCACTGGGACATGGCTTGTGCCTTGAGATGCTTTGACATGATGATTAAGTTAGTTTCGTGCTTGAAAAGACTGGTTTCTAGATTGGGATATACAGCAAAGAAGAGATGTTGGGGACAGTTCAGGAGCCACAGAGCCAGTCTTTGGTAGAGAATTTGTTCTGTTTCCTCTTAGGTGGTGGCAGCAGGAAGCTCACCAGTGGACCAAGAGCAAAATAGCAGAGGAACCCAGCTGAGGAAGGTCCGTCCATTGGGCGGGGGCCACCCTTTTTTTTCACATTCCTCCTCTTCCAGTTCTTGTCTTCCTTTGTCCAACCCCCTCTGACTTATCTCTTTTTCTTCCTTCCTGCTCTCTCCAGTTATCTGCATCAGACACAAATCTTTCCAAGGTGAACCTATTCTCTCTGCCTATCCAAGATGTCCTCCATGCAACCCGCCCACCTCTCTCCCAGTTCAGTTTGATGACTCAGAGTTTGTAAGTGTGTTGTTCATGAAACAAGAAAGACTAGGAAATAAGGCTGTAGGTGATTCCTGGCTTCACAAAATTACATGGGAGTGTTGTGGTGCTGAACCATGGGTTGACTTTTATAATTTTTTAAAAGTAGGCTCTATGCTCAACGTGGGGCTTGAACTCACAGCCCTGAGATTAAGAGTTACATGCTTTACCAACTGAGGCAGCCCGGTGCCACGCCATGCTTTTTAAAGGTGGATATTTCTTGGGGTGCCTGGGTGGCTCAGTTGGTTAAGTATCTGACTCGATTTCAGCTCATGTCATGATCTTGTGGTTCGTGAGATTGAACTCTGAGGTGGGCTCTGTGCTGACAGTGCAGAATCTTCTTGGGATTCTCTCTCTTCCTCTCTCTTTGTCTATTTCCCTCCACCCCTCCATCTCAAAATAAATAAATAATTAAAAAAAAAATAAAGGTGGATATTTCTTCAGCAACTTGATAAGGACTCAATATGAGTATGAATAGAATCTGGGGGCTGGAAGAGAAACTGAGGCCTAGTGCAACGAGGCAATATGTGAAAATCTCATGGCTAGAGGGCCCTTCTTGGTCTGGGTACTTACTAAGCCCTGGGCTTAGAAATGATCCTGGGTAATCATTTTGTTTTGCAAGTGGGAAAACAGGTCTGACAATGCCAATAACTTGCCCAATGTCACACAGTTTGTTAAACAAAGACTAGGATTATGCCCTAGGACTCCTGACTCCTCTCCTTGGAACACCTCAGCCACCTTGGTCTTCCCCAAAGAGACCTTTAGGGACTAGTTATACACATATATATGTGTGTGTGTGTGTGTGTGTGTGTGTGTGTGTGTGTTTAAAAGTTTAATGGGGTGCCTGGGTGGCTCAGGTGGTTAAGCATCCAACTTCAGTTTAGGTCATGGTCTTGCCATTCATGAGTTCAGGCCCCATGTTGGGCTCTATGCTGACAGCTCAGAGCCTGGAGCCTGCTTCGAATTCTGTGTCTCCCTCTCTCTCTGTCTCTCTCTGCTCACGCTGTCTCTCTCTCTCTCTCAAAAATAAATAAACTTCAGAAAATATTTTTTAAAAAAGTTTATTTATTTTTGAGAGAGAGAGAGCACACACAATGAGGGGCAGAGAGAGAGAGAGAGAGAGAGAAAGAGAGAGAGAGAGAGAGAGAGAGAGAGAGAGAGAGAGAATTCCAAGCAGGCTCTGTACCATCAGCACAGAGCCAGATGTGGGGCTCGAACCCACGAACCATGAGATCATGACCTGAGCTGAAAGCAAGAGCTGGAGGCTCAACCGACTGAACCACCCAGGTGCCCCTAGTTTATTTTTATAGATGGCGGGGCTGTGGTGAGGACTCTGAAGAGGAAATGTCAAAAAGAATAGACTAAAAGATAAAAGCAGAGAGATCACAAACCTCAGTGTTCCTTGGGGATTTTCCTTTCTGTCACACCTCCCCAGCTGGCCATTCCTCCTCCCTCACATGGCCTTTCTGTGGGCAGCCTCCAGAGTGTGGCTCTGGGCTTCTGGTTGGCCTCCTCTGCCCCCATCCTCCTGCCCCCTGGGGCACATGTTTGCTCACATCGCTTCAGCTCCCGCGACACAGACAACACCCGCATCTGGTGCTTTAGCCTTGGACTTCACACTGCTTTCCACAGTTGGTTTTGGGATATTTCCACATGTAAATATGTTGAGCTCAGCTGGAAAGCAAATTTGGAATTCATCTTCCCTCTGAAAATCTGCGGCCTGTTCCTACACCCGTTTCCTTGGGCGCATCCATAGTCTCCCAGTCCTCCGGACTCAAAGCTATCCTGTCACCAGAGGCTGGTGGGGGGGGAGGCAGAAATGGGAGACTCGTTGTTCAATGGGTCCAGAGTTTCAGTCCGGCATGATGAGAAAGTTCTGGAGATGGACAGCAGTGATGGTTGCACAACAATATGAACATACTTAATGCTGCTGCGCTGTGCATGTAAAAATGGTTGCAATGGTAAATTTTATGTTATATGTATTTCACCACAATTAAAAACAACAGAAAAAAACAAAATTCTTTCTTCTAAAATTTTTTTTTCAATTTTATTTGTTTATTTTGGGAGAGACAGAGAAAGTGAGGAGGGGAGGGGCAGAGAGAGAGAGAGAGGTAGAGAGAGAATCCCAAGCAGGCTCCACGCCCAGCAGAGAGCCTGATGTGGGGCTCAAACCCACGAACTGTGAGATTGTGACCTGAGCTGAAATCAAGAGTTGGACACTCAACCGACTGAGCCACCCAGGCGCCCCAAAACAAAAATCTTTTAAGCCCTTCTTGACTCATGGCTGTTTCACTCTCTCCTCCCCAGCTCACTCTGTTAAATAAAGGTCATGCTAATTTTTCACTCCGCGGAGGTTCTGCAAACTTTCATATCCTCCAGCATCAACAGGAGTGACCAATTCCCGAACCTCACTCCCTTCTTTAGTCTGGGAGTGGGGTCTGGAATCTGCCTTTAAACAAACTTCCCCACACAGCTCATGGGGATGGGCTGCAGACTGCATTTGGACAAACACTCCCTTGCAGTGTCTTTTGGTTTTGTCCTTTTGTCTCCTTTCCATGACCCCTGTCCCTGCCCCGGCTGGCCCTCATCACCTCACACCTGGATTACAGCAACAGCTGGCCTGCCTTTGGCTAGCCTTTCTCTGCTTCAGCCTCCCCAGCTGCCAGCACCCATCTTCTGCAAATATCTTTGACATCACATCACTTCCCTACTTAGAAGCCTACCATGGCTCCCTCAGCCTGATTAGATCCTATCTCAATTCATCTGACTGGGAGCCAGCCAAGTTGCCCTCCCATCCCCCCTCTTTCCTCCTTCCCTGTTCACTCCCATCCCTGCAAGCTCCTTGATCATTTTTAATCTAATGTGAGCCTCTTCTGCTAGTTTGGGGTGGTCTCCTTTCTACCCACCCGTGAAACACTTCTGCTTTACACAAGAGGAATTAGAAAAGCTGTTGAGATTCGGGGTGCCTGGGTGACTCAGTCCATTAAGCGTCTGGCTCTTAGTTTCAGCTCAGGTCATGATCTGAGAGTTCGTGAGTTTGAGCCCCGGATCGGGCTCTGGGCTGACAGTGCGGAGCCTACTTGGGATTCTCTCTCTTTCTCTCTTTCTGCCCCTCCCCTGCTTGTGCTCATTCTCTCTCTCTCTCTCTCAAAATAAATTTTAAAAAACTTAAAAAAGGGCGCCTGGGTGGCTCAGTCGGTTAAGGGTCTGACTTGGGCTCAGGTCATAATCTCATGGTTCATAGGTTTGAGCCCCACATAAGTTTGGGCTCTGTGTTGATAGGTTGGAGCCTGGAGCCTGCTTCGGATTCTGTGTCTCCCTCTCTCTCTGCCCTTCTCCCACTTGTGCTCTCTCTGTCTCTCAAAAATAAATAAACATAAAAAAAAACTTAAATGCAAACTGGTGCAGCTGCTCTGGAAAACAGTGTGGAGGTTCCTCAAAAAATTAAAAATAGATCTACCTATGACCCAGAAATAGCACTGTTAGGAATTTACCCAAGGGATACAGGAGTGCTGATGCATAGGGGCACTTGTACCCCGATGTTTATAGCAGCACTCTTAACAATAGCCAAATTGTGGAAAGAGCCTAAATGTCCATCAACTGATGAATGGATAAAGAAATTGTGGTTTATATACACAATGGAGTACTACGTGGCAATGAGAAAGAATGAAATCATGCCATTTGCAGCAACGTGGATGGAACTGGAGGGTATTATGCTAAGTGAAATAAGTCAGAGAAAGACAGATACCATATGTTTTCACTCATATGTGGATCTTGAGAAACTTAACAGAAGACCATGGGGGAAGGGAAGGGGAAAAAATAGTTACAGAGAGGGAGGAAGGCAAACCATAACAGACTCTTAAATACTGAGAACAAACTGAGGGCTGATGGGGGGTGGGAGAGGGGGGAAAGTGGGTGATGGGCATTGAGGAGGGCACTTGTTGGGATGAGCACTGGCTGTTGTATGGAAACCAATTTGATAATAAATTATATTTAAAAAAAAACCTTAAACCTGTCTCGATCCTCTTTCCCGTTTCTCATTGTGTCTGTCTCCCCTCCCCACCAGTGCTGGCCCTGCCATTCACTAGCTACGTGACACGTGGCAAGCTGTTTCACCTTTCCATGCCTTAACTTCATTTTCTCATCTGCAGAATGGGGATCTTAGCCCATTCTCATAGGTTTGTGGAAAGGATTAAAAGAGGTCATGGATGTAAAAGGGTTTACAGCAGTTTCTGGCACAAAGTAAATGCCATGTAAGTGCTAGCTATTATTACTAATTATTCTTATGATGACCCTTCCAGCCAGCTTCTCCCTGGAAACCACTTTTGCTTGGAAGAGCTAACTAAGGGAGTTCTCTGTCAAACCCTGCCCAATCTAGCAGAGGTGATCCGCAGAGCTTCTCTGCCTGAGACAACCTGAGGAACTGGGCTGTCTACCAAGCTCTAATTATGTTCATTAATTTCTAACCAACTAGGAGGAGAGGGAGTGAGATTTGAAAGCAAGAGTGTTCCAGAATATGTACGATGATGTTAGGACAACTTCAAAATACCCTAAAAGGACGGTGGGTTGGGTGCCTTCTTTCCGATGATGTTTCTAGAATCCTTCTGCCTATACTTCAGGTCCTTCCTGATCTGCTTGCTCCCTGGGTTCCTTCTGGGAGCCCAACTGGGAAAGCCTGTCTCAGTGGTAGTTCCCAGCCTGAGAGCTTTGCACCTTGTACCCCAGTAGTCCTTGTATGTAAATAATCTACTGCCCACATTTCAGTTCTACTTTTCAAATCCCCCTCAGTGTTTTTGTGATAAATACAATGAATTCCTTTAAAAGCACTACTGAATCCACAGTCACTGTCATTAAGTGTTCTCTCTCTCTCTCTCAATGAATACTAAAAATTCAACTACTATTGGGTTGAGGGGAGTCTGAGAATAATTCTGACATTTTATTTATTTAGTTTTAATTTGTTTTCAGTTTATTTATTTTTAGCATGAGCGTGCACGCACGCGAGAGAGAGAGAGAGAGAGAGAGAGAGCGCGCACAACTGGGGGAGGGGCAGAGAGAGAGGGAGAGAGTTGAGAATCCCAAGCAGGCTCCACACCATCTGTGTAGAGCCTGAGCAGGGCCCAAACCCATGAACCATGAGATCATGACCTGAGCCAAAATCAAGAGTTGGTCGCTCAACTGACTGAGCCACCCAGGCACCCCTGACATTTTAAAAGAGCCCCTTGTTCTCACAAAGGCTGGCAACCACTGCCCCATGGGGTACACGGGAACCGTGGGGAGTAGCACCAAACCCTCTGGCTGTCAGTTTTCCTGTCAAATGGAGGTAACTCATAACTACCCCTTTTTCTAAGATCAAGAAACAGAATGTTCTGCATTCATGAGGAGGGGCACAGAGCGGTGTACTAGTGATTCTCATCAACGTATGGGGAGGATCAGATGAGATAAGAGATAAGAGGGTTCTGGGAGAGGAGGCATGTTCAGGCAGGGGAGCATTAATGCTGCTGTTCCTCTTGTTCTTTTCCTTGTTCTGGGTCCAGCTGGACCAGCTGAGCCCAGAACCCCAAAGCCCGTGAAGGTCTTTCCGGGACTAGTGTGTTCTTTTTTCCCTCCACACCCCTACTTGGTTTTCTGTGGAGCAACAACAAAGAACTCCTGTATGTGACTAACAAATAGCCGCAAAGTTCCTCTTATCTAGTCTAGCAACCGATGTGGCCTCAGAAGTTGTAGTGTTTGTCTCTGTTTAGTTGGGGTTGCCTAGGAAACAAAGTTGTTCTCTCTTTCCCACTCTGTGACCGTGGGCCAGTTTTTTTTTCCCCTTTTCTTGTAGGGAAAGGCTGGATGACTGGGGAGGGCCATGTGTTTGCTGAGCCATCTTCTGGGTTTCTCTTTTGCATCTGTGGGTTCTTGTTTGGCTGGAGAGTGGGTGTGGGAAGTCTACAGATGAACCGAAGAGTCAAAAAGTCCCTGAGGGCCTCTTGAAAGGGGGAGGGGCTTGGGACCTAGTGGGAGCTGGGAAGAGCCGTATTTGGGTCAGGGTGGATGCCTGGTCCAAAGTTTGTTCCTGCAGCTGTGTGAAGTGTGTGCGCTGTGATCAAATCGGCCGGTGTACACAACGAACTTGGCATCAGGAGCAGAGAGGTTAGGAGCAGGTGGGGAAATTGGGATTTGAGAGGCCAGCCAGGCAGAGGTTAAGTTCTGAAGAAGAGTTTTGGCAATTGGAAAAGAAGAGGCCAGCACGTATGACTGCTACAGTAAAAGAAGCATGGCATTTTGAATATATTTGGACAGTGATTGGCACAAGGGACAGGGGCCAAGACCTCTTGGTCCTTGAGGTTTGTGGTTCAGGAAAATCAGGGGGTTCTGTTAAATTTCAACTGGCAAAGGGATAGGCATAGATGTTAGAGGAAGTTGAGAGTGAATGGAATCACTTCCCTGGGAATAAGGTGGGGCTTAGTACACAGCTCAGGGTCTATGGTGGCTCCAGGGTTGGGTGTGGCTAAAGAGACATGGAATAACTCGTGGACAGAATCAGAGAAATGGCAGGACTCTGGATGCCAGAGACCTGGGGTCAGGGAAAGAGTGATGGATGAGAATGGACCCCACAGAGAGCCAGAGGAAGGAAGCAGAGTCAGGATCCTTCGACCTGCCCATGCGTGCACAGCTGGTGGGTTTTGAGCCAACTTTCAGCGGTGACAAGTGCAAGGGCAGGGATCCTGAGCATCTTTCCTTGGGGGAGGGGGATCCTGTTGGGCACCATATACATTCTGTGCCCTTTTCTCATGAGGGTCCTCTTAACTCCTTTGCCAAGGTCAAGGGTCTCACATGGATTGGTATTAAGGAGGATGCGCAAAGTGATCCCAAAGATGTTTTCAGAAGAGGGAAGAGGCCCACTCGTGTTTATTTGGTTCCCTCCCTTTTCTTTTGGGCCCTTTTCTTTTGGGCCTTCTTGGGGTATCCTTCCTCCCAAATCAGCCCCTTAAGTTGAGGTTGTGTGTTAGCGGTCACTTAGCCACTTGTTCTGGAGCGGTCTTATGAAAGCAGGGAGCAGGCCAATGGGGTAGATGTGGGGTTGAGTCCCCCAATTTGCCATAATAGCTGTGTGACTTTCGGCAAGTCACTTGCAATGGCTGAGCCTCAGCCTCCTCACCCGTACAATTCGGGTGTTTTGAGAGTTCTGCAAGATCATGGATGTGGCACTGGCCTGCCACTTAGAGGGTGCTCATGAATGTTCAGTGCATCAGAGAAACAGGGCCCCCAACCACGCCAGGGCCCCCCCCCAATACCGACTCCATTTACACTCAGATGCCAGGTTTATTTTTAGAAAAAAAGAAGAGCAAAGTTTATTGAAATTTCAAGCTACATTTGAAAAATCAAAATCCAAATCCTGGAGACATACATCAGAAAATGGAAAATGTTCACTGCCACAGAACCCCCTAGACACAAGCTCCCTGAGTACATCACCCAGGCACCGTCGGGTCAAAGCCATCCCCTTGTCCATCCCTTGTCCACAAGGGGACACCAGCAAGCCAATCATGCAGTTCACTTGCAAGTTTTCCACAAACACCAAAACAAAAGTTTCTCAATGACAATGTGAAGTCACAGCTGCTCTTCTCTGAACCCCATTCTATGTAGTCAGCACCAGTGAATGGTGGGTTTGGCATCTGAATGAGGACCTCACACATCTTCGGGCCGGGGCACACATGGGGCAAGGGCTGCAGCAACAAGGCATCTGTGGCCACATTCAGAGGCTTGGCCCTCCTCCCTGCCTTTTCTCTTTAGTCTTACTTAACCTAAAGGACACACTGGATCAACTTGGTAAATGAACACAGTCAAAGAATTAGCCTTAAGAGATAAGGGACCAGTTGATACTCCCAAAGCCGGTTAGGCCCTTCAACACATAGGTGTGTGTGTGTGTGTGTGTGTGTGTGTGTGTGTGTGCGTGTGTGTGTGTATACATTGCTACACTAAGATATAGATCTAGCCCTATGGGTATATATATGCATGTATGGCTATATAGAAAAACTATGCCAATACTAACCAAACAGAACTTTGTAAGCGGTCATCCCAAAGCTGTAATCCCACACTGGGCTGTGCGCAAAGCCATGCATTAGACCATATGAACCAACAGAAGACTGACTTGGCCCAATCTCTCCTATCTGTGGCCCTGCCTTGGTGAGACAGGGGAGAAGAGAGAGGTTGCCTCTGCTCAAAACATGAGTGGCTTCTTCATAGGAACAGTCGTTGTCAGGTGAAGCTGCTGAAGATGGCCATGGAAATGAAAAACAGACCCCTTATGCTTTCTGGAGTAAACTGGCATCACATCTCACACTACCTTTCTCCTTTGCCAGTTGCGGCCAAGTTGCCCAGACCCTGGGAGCCCCCAGGACACGGTGGCATTAGAGGCTCACTGGCTGGGGGTGATGTGGCCCCACGCAACTCAGCCTCCAGAGACCTGCTCTTTGTCAGGGGTCTGTCACTGGAGTGGACCCAAGTGGCCATGTCCTTAGGACATCTCTTGGCACCAGCTATGCTAGGTGTAAAGTTCTCCACGTGAGATGACGCTTGGGGAACCAAAAACAAACTGGAAAGAACTAGGTAGAACAAGTTTAGTGGCTCTGCCCACCCTGAGGACAGAGCCACTTACACCGCAGAACCACCGGGGGCCTCAGGTGCGTGTGGGGTTTCTGGAACTGGCTCTTCGGGGCTCAGGCGGGACTGGAACTTCTCCAGCTGCTCTGGGCTTGCCAGGGTCTTCAGGAGGGTGTTCTCACGCTCCAGCTGGGAGTTCTTCTCCACCAGCTCCCGGATCTGCTCCTTCAGGATCTCCACCTCCTCTCTGACTGCATACATCAGATGATTCTTCACCAGATCCTGCCAGAGAGGGGAATCACAACAAAGCCATCCAGGAGCCATTGCGGCCCCTCTGCAGCACCTTCACCCTGCTGTCTGGGCACCCGTGCTGTCCCTCGTGCCACTGGCCCTCCCCGCAACCTCCCCTATCAGCATCCTGGCCTTGCAGCCCTATTCCTCCCTTTCTCCAAAGCACTTAGACCCACTCAAGAGAGCTGCCCGACTGGACAATGCCTGAGCTGGGAGCCCAGCTTTGAACTACACAGGATGCCTTCTGCAAGTTTCTACTGACTTTCAGAGCTGGCCACTTAGGAGCCACTTCTGTTGGTTGCTGGTGGTCGGCTCTATACCCGTTTCTACATAAGGTCCTGTTGCTGGCTGACCACCTCTCAGGGAGGACCTGCTAGGCACCCCATAAAGTTTGTCTGCTGTACACATCTTCCCCAGAACAAGATTGGCTCTTTTGGAGACTCCTCCTCTTCAAATGACCCAGCACACCAGTTGCATCTGTGGTGCAACCAGACAGGACACTGGTGGCCCTGGGGGAAGGTGCCAGGATTGCTGCATCCTCTCTAAACCTGATGATTGCACTGGGGGTAGGGAACTGTGTCACTGGGCACTGGGGGCACAGTGAAGTGGTTGCTGACTGCTGGAGGCCCCAACCCCCTGCAGTCATTTTGACTGCTACCTGGAGTATGACCTCTACCTAGTAAGGAGAGGGAGATGGGGAGGGGTGCTCTGCTTCTTGGTTCCTCCCAACTCCTGACCCTAGCCCAGGCTCTGCGGAGGCACTGCAGTGCAGTTGCATCCAATGAGCTCCCGCCCCTGCCAAGTGCGGGGATACAGACAAATTCAAGAGTCTGAGCTCCCTGCCCTGCAACCTCCCCAGGAGGGAGCTACAGGCTGCTGCAAAGAGCGGGAGGAGAAAAGGAGGGGGTCCAGCAAAGGCGACTGCAAATGCCCTAAAAGGTGCCGCTATGTTGGGATGCTACTTAGGGGCTCCAAGGGCATAGGAAGCAGGCCGTTGGCTTCCTCAGGCTCTTGCCTAATGGCTTTTGCACCCACCCCCTCAGTCCTGCCCGAGTTACATAAGCGGCAGCTAGGTCTGGGGACAGGAATGACGCAGTGATGCCACTCACCATGGCCTGCTCAATCTTGTTGTCTATGGCCACCACGCTGGCTCCAGAGGCACTGCCAAAACAAAAAGCAAAGCGACCGCGTTACCCATTTGGTTCTACTCTGAGTACCTGGCAGCTGCAGCCAAAGTCCTCCATCTGCCCCAGCTCTTCCTCTCTCCCACCTCCCTGGCCCGGAGTCCCGGGCACTTTGTTCCCAGGCCCTGCAGGAAGCTGCACCTCCCCACCCGGGCCGGCTCCCCGCCGCGTGGAGCAGCGCGCGGGTCCCGGGGCGCACCGGCGAGCGTGGTCTGCTCGGCCGGCCCGGGCGACAGGCAAACAATGGGGGCGCGCGGCCTGGGGAGTACCCCCGCCGCCAGCCCATTCCGGCGCCGGCCCAGAAGGTCCCGGGTGAACCTACCGCGCTCCGAAGCTAGCTAGGAATTCCTTCTCGGCTCGGAAGCTTCCGGCCTGCTCCCCAGCGACGCACGGCGCGTGGCCAGCCCTCTGCCCAGCCCTGCCCTGCCCGGCCCCGCCGTCCCTCTGCCTCCGGCTGCCTCCGCCTCGGGCTGCAGCAGTTCGTTCTCACGGCGCATCGGCCGCAGGGACGCTCCGACGGCGGATCCCAGCGCGGCGGTGACCCCCCTCCCTGCGTCCCCTACCCCCGCCCCTTCCCAGGATGCTGCACCGCGGGGAACGGGGGACCGGCGGCGCACGGCTAGCTCGGTGATCCCGCTCGCAGCCCAGCCCCCGCCGGCGCCTCGGCTCGGGAGCTGCGGCCAGTGGTTACCTGTTATCCAGCTTAACGGAAACCACATCCCCTCCAAGCAAGGAAGAGAAGAAGGAGATGTTGAAATTGTGCAGCTGATAGACCGCCACCTCCATGGGGGTCTGATACATTTCGGCGTTCATAGCTCGGGCTGCTTGGGCGGGCTGGGCGGCTGGCGGCTGCTGGAGCGCTGCACAGGGCTGGGCTCTGCGAGTCGGGCCCAGGGGCTAGGACGGGGGTGAAGGCTGCCGATGGGACGCAAAGCCAGGCAGGCGCTTCAGAGTTGAAGGGAAGTGACTCGAGGGGTGTCACCTAGTGTGTCACAAACTCCACAGCCGCCAGTCCAACCCAGACTCGGAGATATTTCGGCTCCTGCTTCTTTATATAGGAGGAGCTGGCTGCGTCACATGGCGTCAGGGGCCATGCAAATGAGTCCTGTACCGGGCTTTGTGGTCCAGTTAAACCACATCCCCTCCCTGAACCTTAAGCTAGGACTGTAAACAGTTCAGCACTTTCTTGTGCCAACTGGCATCTGCAGAGAGGGCTCTGGAGATTGGTAAAAATCAAACTGGAGCTGATTCTTGAAGAAAGAAGTCCAAATGCCCTAACAAGAGCAGAAAGCATTCAGTAAAGGGTGGTGCTGGTTTTCAAAGCTCTTCTTCAGGTGTCAGCCGGCACACCCCCATGGCTTTGCAATGCCATCATACATCATGCTCCCTGGGTACCCACCCTCACCATCAGGAGCCTCACCTTCTTCCTGCCGCCTGCCTTCTCAGCCGCTCTTCTGCACACACACTTTGTCATCTGCATGTCCCCTCACCCAGCCCGCTGGCCTGCACCCAGTCCCAGCCCCTATACACTCACCTCCTCCTCCTTTGGATGTAGCCTTCTGTGTACTGACACATGCACAGATCTGTGACATGCTCAGGATGCAGCTGAACTAATCTGCACCTCAGTGTGCATGTAAGGAGAGGAGAGTGTCCAAGAACTCCAGTGAGCCGGGGGAACATGTACCATGGGGAGGCTGGGGCCATGTGGGTGACAGAGGAGGTGGGGGAGGAGATGGTAGGGGAATGAGTGCTGGAGTGACCACAAGACAGGGCCCTTTTCCTTTGATCTCCATACCCTACTCTGCAGAGAAAATACCTTCCACATTATCCGGGATTTCATGTCCCTATTTTTAAAAACAATATTTCCTTACTTTCCTATAAACAGCAAACTACAAACCAAGGCTATATATAAATTATCCCAGGAAAACACCTGCCCTGTGATTCGCCCAGCCACAGGTAAGAAAGGCTACTTCACTTCAGGAACAGATTCCAAGTTACTGGAAAATGAGGTGGTTGTTGCCTACCAAGAGTTACATATGTTTCCATGAAAATTTGTTTTCATTCTTTTCAGTCTCAAGCTTAAACCAAATAAAAGTCTGCAGCGGCTAGAGGTCCTTTTCTCCTGATGTTTCCTAAGCGAGGCCACCTGGTGGACAGAGGCGGAATTGCAACCAGAAGGAGCAATCTAGACAGAACAAGGGACAGGTGATGACCCAATGGCAAGGATTATTGACATGGACTCAGGGCCGTGAGGAGAACATCGGGTTCCACCACATACACAATAGTTTGGATGAAGTTGGGGCCAGTACCCATGAATCAGTTTGTGATTCAGGCAGTGGTCCAAAGAAATACCCTAATGCAATCATGCTCCTGGAAAAGTACTGGGGCCTCTTATCAGCGAAGAAGGTAATTACTATTTGCCTGAGGCTATTTCTCCTAACCAGGTGCCTGGCACTGACACCCTGGCCAAGGCCCCAGTTAAGCCCAGTCTTAAGGCCTTGATTTTCTCCAGGCTGCCAGTGCCATTGTGCCACTGAACAGCCAACATTTTTGCCACTATGAAATGGGGCTCCCACTGGATCCCACAGGTGGTAACACACGCACAAGGGGCCGTTCTACTTGCAAAGGGCTGACAATAGAACTATCTGAGAGAACCTACTGTGCGCAGGCCCAGGATAGTGTATGTCTTCACCCTAGTTTAGGTGGGAGATAATCCCAGTCTCTGGATATTATGTTACCTTTAGGTCATAAATTCTCCCAATTTTGCACTCAACTGTGTGTAGTTGGCAGAACAAAGCACAGACTATATTTGTAGGTCATCGAGAACACTAGCTGAGGAAAAATAAATACTTTTCTTAAATCAGAAGCTTAATTGATACTGGAATTCCCTGATAGAGTAATCTGCCCTCTGTGCCACAGGGAGCTTTCTTGGCCCCAGGAAAGAGTCGAGGAGGTTTCATTGGCTTGTAAGTCTTTCCTAAACTAACTATTGCTACCCACCCCCAAAATTCCAAGTGAAATGATGAAAAGAAAGAGGGAGAGATAAATAAGCTGGGTTGGCAGAGAAAAAACACCACCAGGGAGACAAGGCATAGGACAGAAGAAAAAATAGCTCCTTCCATGGGGACTCCCTTATATGGAGTCAGAGGCAAAGAAACCAAGGTGGTTTGGGAAGGGAAAGGAAGAGAAGTTTGCTAGCAAAGTTGCGTTTGAATTGTACGTTAATTATGCTTTGATTAAAAATAAGCTGAGTTTGGGGCGCCTGGGTGGCTCAGTCTGTTGAATGTCTGACTTCGGCTCAGGTCATGATCTCGTGGTTCGTGAGTTTGGGGCCCCACATCAGGCTCACTGCTGTCAGCGAGGAGCAGGCTTCTGATCCTCTGTCTCCCCTCTCACTGCCCCTCCCCCGCTCATGCCCTCTGTCTCTAAAAAAGAATAAACATTCAAAAGAAAAGAAGACTGTCTTAAAAAAAAAAAAACAACTGAGTTTGAGACCTACCGACCATAATGTCTACCATTAAGTGAGCACCAGCTATGGGCCAGACATTTGTGCCAGCTGCTCCACAAACCTGTGGTGTAGGCACTGTCACCATCATTTCACAGATGAAGAAACCAACGGTCTAAGAGGCTACCTTACCCAAGGTAGCACAGCTAGTAAATTACAGAGCTGGGACTCCAATCCAGGTCTTCCTGACCCAGAGACCAAGTTTGTTCCTACTGCATTTAGGAGTGGGGTAGGGGGTAGGTGTGTTGAATAAGTGAATCAATGCAGTTGGGGGGCTGGGTTGGAGGTGCCCAAAAAGCAGTAAGGAAGAAGAAAGGATGAGGGGCAGGACATGTGCCCCTAGGATGCCAGCAGCAGTACTGTTAGAGAATGGTCCAGAGGCTGACTTTGAGCTCCGTCAGCACAGCTGGCTTTTCTGACACTCATGGCAGGGGACAGCAGCATCGGGGACCAGAAGAATATCCAAAGTGTCCGTGTGAAATTTATAGTGGGCTGGGCTCACCCACATCATTTCAAAAGGCAGCCACACAGTCCTCAAAGAAAGCTCATTCTGTCTAAGGAAATAGGAAATATTAATCCAGCCCGGTGGCTCCTGCAATGACAAATATGTAGTCGGGGTATACGATACCCCAAATAAAGTAAGTAGTCTGAGAATAATCACAGTACAGGCAAACCTCCACTTCCTAGGGCCCCACTAACTAGCATCCTTAATTAACTTTTTGTTGTTGTTGTTTCATATTCCTGCTATGCTCAGCTTTTAGGAGAATGAAGCCAGGCACAAGAAAACAAGCTCCTACCAGGGATTTAGTTCTACAAAACAACTTCGAAAGGATGTCCCACGTTCAGCCCACTCAGCCCGTGCTCAGCCAATCTCTCATCCCCTCTATACCTCTAGTTTTGCCTGCTGCCAGGCAAGTGAGAAGTGATCACCTTGAGGCCTTAGGATCCACCATTAGCAAACAATGAAACAATGGCTGGATCCCAGGATCCCAGAGTTTGCTAAGGCAAGACAATGGACATAAAGGTCCCTGTAGAGAGATTTTTTCAAACAAGGGCAGGTAAGAGGGGGAGAAGAGAAGAAGCAGGAGACTCCAGAAGGTTTTCTGCTTAACCCCTGGCACACTAGAAAATTCCTCTGCCCAGAATATCTGCAAGAAACCTCACAGTGAGTGGAGGCTTGTGCTGTATGAAGTATCTATGATCTGATCTAACTTTTCTGAGAAAGTGCTGATCCGAGGGGCTCTCTGTGTCCCTATGTCCTACAGAGGTGGGCCCCAGGTAGGAAACCGTGGGCTAGGGATTCACCAGCCCAGCGACCTGTGTGCATATATCCAAATTCCCTTTCTTCTGTCCTACACTCGACAGGCTGGGCTGGACCCAGAGCCAGCACAGCAACAGCGGCTGGCTGATGAGCCAGGTCCTTTGCTGACTCACAGGTCTAGCCCCAGTGGCCACGGGATTCGGCAATTAAACAGACACAGCTGCCCCCTCCCTCTCTCAGGGGTGACTTGTAGATGCAGGGTGGCATACAGGAGGACAGAGCCAACTCCCTCCATTTTAGGAGGGCCTGGAAGCTGACTTGTTGAGCTGGAAGAAGTGTCTCAGCATTCCCACCGATATGTTCCACTTCAAAAGCCAGACTCTCTAGGACAAGAGCGCTTCCTACTTGGGGTTCCCACGGGACGGTGGGACAGAGACTGGGTAGTCTGGGCCACAGAGGCGTGGGCCAGATTTCAGCACGCTGGTGAGGGGTGGGGAGCTGACTTGGGGTGGGTGTGGTAGGGTTGGGGGTGGCGATGAGGGGGAACATCTCACTTCCCTTTTTGTCACACTTGAAGCATTGTGTACCATGTAGCCCAAAGGAAACTATTTATAGGCAAGTCTTCCTTATTTTCTACAGGGAATGTTCCACCCAAAGATTCGGCAATGGTGCCAGCAAAACACAGGGTCCTGTGTCAGGAGAAGCGGAAAAAGACACGACGTGAGAGGTGCAGGACAAGCCACAAAGCAAACACAGGGTTAGGAGCTGGAAAAGGAAATCAAAAAGGATATTGAGCACTGGAGCATTAGCACAGTTAATGGGGCGGCTGCAAAACAGCCCTCCCCTCTTATTCCTCCATCCCGGC
Organism: Acinonyx jubatus; assembly: GCF_027475565.1. Lineage (NCBI taxonomy): Eukaryota > Metazoa > Chordata > Mammalia > Carnivora > Felidae > Acinonyx > Acinonyx jubatus. The sequence goes on from NC_069389.1 coordinate 85,240,740, forward strand.
CCCCTTCCGGCTGAAGCTCTGGCTACTACTAATTACTTACTTGTCCCTTTTTCTGAAGAGGCTGGGGGAATAAGGAGGCTGAAATGCCATCGTTTAATTTGTCCTTGCTTCTGTCTTATCTTCTCTCTTCCCCTCTGCTTCCCCCTCCAGTGTGGAAGACCATAGACAGGAAGGCCACTGCAACTTACATCGTTACTTTGGCTTCATGGAAAATCCCCAAAGTCCAGAAGGAGGGAAACAAGAAGGAAAGACGGGGACAGAGAGAGCGCCTTGTCCTCTGTGGGTCATGTGAACTTCCCTGCATGGCCAAGGCCCAGAACCCTGACTCTGGGGGGGGGGGGGGGCAGGAAAATGGTGGGGGAGGATGCGAACACAGATGCAGAAGGCGATGGTAGGAGGGACCCCAAGGAGAGTCCTGGTGGAGATGGATACTCTCTTGGAGAAGCAGTTCTAACCACTGATTTGGGCCAAGCCCTGACACCAAATGACGACAGGAGCAAATGAATCGTGCCTTTCAGCTCCCTCTGGGACAGGGTCCCATGTGAGCTTCACAAACAATCTCTGAGTGACACTAGGGATGAGAGGCAGAACCAAACCCCATTCTGACAGGGCGGGCCTCCCTGCTCACCCTCATTCAGAGGAGTTCAAAAAGCGCTCTTGTCGAATCATCTTGGTCACCCCAACTTTGGCGGCTAACTCTGAGGGGAGGCAGTTCCTCCCGGTGTTTTGGAAAGACTGGAAGTATTGGCCAACGTTAGCCAGGAACACTGTTTAGCTCAGTGGATCTTAAATCTTATGAACCTTGTGTCAATATTTATGCCTGTCTCCTTTCCCCTTATGCCTCGCAGCTGGGAAAATTGACCTCCATCATTTTTCTGAGCCCTCTTCTCATTTTCCACCCTCCCCATTACCCATCTCCTAGCATGAAATAGATGTTCCTGAAAAAGAGACTGCAAAATTAACCTTAGTCAATAGAATCTCCTCCTCCTCCTCCTTTTCCCTCTCAGTGTTGCCATTATCATTCAATTCAAGTCAGTTCAACTCAATTCAATTCAAAATTGACTGAATGCCTATTTAAAGCCTAAGGCCCTTTTGGGGGGGGGGTGGGGATTTAAACAACCAAACAAACAAATTTTTGACCAGTCAAAAATTGTGCTTCCTTCCAGAATATCCTGGGCCTGCAGCAAATTCTGGAGTCTCCCTACTTGGTTATATCTTAGTGAAATGTCTGCTTCAGGAAAAAGCCCAGGACTTGAGGGTGTCTGGAAGGGTAGCTTGGGGTTCAGGAGGGCCACAACCACTGCCATCCCCAGGCATCACTTCATTCCTCAGAATTGACTGTGCTTTTTTTTCTCCTCACCCTGACCGTTGGGCCATGCCCATCTAGACGGGGATAACACAGCTGCCGCAGAGATTGGACTTTCGGACCTACTTAGCTGCTCTGACCTTGTAGCCTAAGTGCCAGTGCCTCTAACTCAGATTCTCTTCCTTAACCCTCAACATTTGTAAACTAAGGAGTTTGTAAACCTTGTTTGTAAACAAAGCATAGATATTTGCTCTCTGAGTTACCACTGCCTTCCTTCCGAGAAGGGTGTCCATGTTTAGTGTGGGGATCACCTCTACCTGCCGACTTCTCGGTCTTCCTTCTTTGGCCAGCTCCTCTTGGTCTTAACCTTGGTTAAGGTTAACCTTGGGAGGCTCACCCTCCGAAGCCTGCACCATCTTCAGGCAGGCGGAAGGCCTCCCCTCCCCCAGTCACAGCCCACCCTCTGGGAAGTCCTAGCCCACTGCAACCTACTCAGGAGCTGGGAGAGAAAGCGGCAAGAACATGGCCGCCCTTCACGTTTGCACCAGCCCTCCACCAGCCGACCCGAGCCAGGGAGACCCTGGCAGGGCCTCTCCCTGTCCCTTCTGCTCTGTGGAGCAGCCCCAGAGCTAAAATTCCAAGCCATTTTTTCTTGGAATGGGTTGCCAGGGTTACTTTGAGTGGTGTATGAAGGACTCAGGGCTACTGGTAATGCGTGGAAGACAAGAACCAGGAGGATCTCGCTGGGGATGTGGAGCCGGCCGACAAGAAGCCAATGAAGAGGCCAGGGCCTCCAAGGTGGAGCACCTGGCTCCATTGTGGGCCCTGCTATAGAATGGGTGACCTTTGAAGTGGTACAGGTTTCCTGGGGAACAAAACGCCAGTAATGATGCCAGCCTCTTTAGGTGCTTGGGCTCCTGGGCCACGATGGGCAAGCATTATGAGCCTCCCAAGGCTCTCGCGTTGTATGCCCCAGGCCGGTGCTTACCTCATAGCAGAGCTATTCACCAAGGGCTCACTTGAGGTAGCTCCTTGATCCTCTGTGGTGGGATTCTCTGACTTGTGAAGAGGGGCTCTGCAGATTGCAAAGGGCCTCCCCACTCTCCAGCTACCCCCAGAAGCCTCGGAGGTTCCTGGATGGAAAGGAGGCAGCCTAGCTTCGGTGAGGCCAGTGGCAGGAGGGGGCAGGGGACACGCTACTCGCACCAGAGAAAGGAAGGAGAGATACAAGGCAAAGCTCCTCCCTGGGTAGCCCCCACCCTGGCCATGGGAACAGTGCCTGGGAGCTCAAAAGAGTGCTTGTTGGGAGGGTTAAGGAAGGCCTCCCGGCTCGGTTTGAGAATTGCTGACAAGGAATATACATACCTTATCAGGAAGAAAGAGAAGCACAGAGGCACACACATCCATGCAAACATTTCTCTCAGCCTTTCACCAAGTCTAATTCACAGAGATAGGCAGGAGAAGGACATTATGCATATCTTCTGTCTCTGTCTCTGTCTCTCTCTTGGCTATTACCAGCTTCCTCCTGACCCCAAATAAGTAGTAAGGCAACAGGACATGGCAAGATGGCAAGGCAGGACACTCTAGACCAAGCCAGCATATCAAAAGACACAGCCTTGGGGGCTCCTGGGTGGCTCAGTCAGTTGTGTCTGACTCTTGATTCTGGCTCAGGTCATGATTTCATGGTTTCTGAGTTCAATCCCCGCATCGGGCTCTTCACTGACAGTGCAGAGCCTGCTTTGGATTCTCTCTCTCTCACTCACTCTCTGGCCCTCCCCTGCACTCTCTCTCTCTCAAAAATAAATAAACATTAAAAAAAAGACGCAGCATTGGCTCTCCCTGACATCCAGGGCCGGCTGCATGCTGTGCAGAGTCATAGGTGATAGGGTTCTTGGGAGAAGCGTGGAGAGGCAGTCAGATGGGTACAGGGGGAACCAGTTGAAGCCTCCCACTGTACACCAGGAACAGGAAGCCCTCGTGCTGCCAGGTGCACAGGTTTCAAAGATGTCGATCACACATTAAATTAAAAGAAAAATAAAAGCAAGCACTGCTTGTACGCAATCATATGAACGCCAAAGAAACGATCCTCACAGGCTCCTAGAAGACCATTCTAACTACAGCTGGTCGTAGCACAGATGCTATGTGACTGGTTACCTGAGAAATGTGATTTAAAGGGCACTGAGAAAAAATCCTCTCAGTACAAGATGTCTGCCTGACCTAGCTGCTGTACTGCCTAACGACATCACCATCTGAGTCATACTCTTGGGTTCTAATGATCATTCCTGGACTTCTTTATAATTTGAGGAATTAAGAAAGGGTTTTTTTTTTTCTCCATGAAAAAGCCCTGGGAAAGTGCCACATTCTGCCACGATCGGTTATGCATACTTAAGTATGAACTCAATTTTCATATTACTTTCAACAGAGTGGTCAGGGGCAGATCAGCACTGGAAGACAACTGGACACACAGCAGGTAAACCTTGCTTGGTGGGCTGCAGAGGGAAAGAAATGGATCCTTATTAGGTTTTTATTTTTTTTTTAAACTTTTAATGATTATTTATTTTTAAGAGAGAGACAGACAGAGAGACAGACAGAGAGACAGAGCACGAGCAGGGGAGGGGCAGAGAAAGAGAGAGACATAGAATCTGAAGCAGGTTCCAGGCTCCTAGCTGACAGCAGCAAGCCCGACGCTGGGCTCAAACTCACAAGCTGTGAGATCATGACCTGAGCCGAAGTCGGACACTTAACTGACTGAGCCACCCAGGGGCCCCAAGGTTCTTATTTTTTTATGTTTATTTATTTTTGATAGAGGGAGACAGAGGATCCAAAGTGGGCTCTGCACTGACAGCAGTAAGCCGGACGTGGGGCTCAAACTCATGAGATCATGAGATTAAACCATGAGATCATGACTTGAGCCGAAGTTGGACGCTCAACTGACTGAGCCACCCACGCACCCCCGTTTATGAGGTTCTTAATATCAGGATCACCCTCGGGGGAGCTTGTGAAGAATATGGATGTCCTGGGCTCCATCCAGCCCTAGAAAATCCAGTGGAATAGTGTGTGGCTTGGGAAGGGTATTTTCAGATGGTTTGGATGCAGCTTTTCTGGTCCTAGTCCATGGAACTGCCTTTGGGAACCACTGGCCTAAAGGTGACAGCCAAGACAGGGTCTACTCAAAGAGTCCCCAGAGGGTCAGGGTCACCAAGAGTTACTTTGTGTGATACACCATGATGGGGTTCAGAATATTCTGGGCCTAAGGTCTGTTTGCCCTTCACTTGCTTTCCCTTGCCTTGTCAACTCCTGAAAATTTGATCAGAACATGAATGAGCACTGCTAAAAGAAGGATAACCCAAACCTGCTCTAATTTATAAACCAGTCTCTGACAAATTTCACCTGTCTGTTATGAGGAACAGATTGCTTCTAAGACACTTCACAGCTGTCGGTGGGAACTCTGCCTGAGAGGCTGGGGACGCAGAGGGTGGGCATCACAGGGTGGGAAGGGAGAAGAACCCGGGGAGAGGGAGAGAACAGGGAAGGGCTGAGTTTTCTCCAACAGCACAGTTTGGTCAATTAACCAGCCTTGCCTCCCTTCTACAAAAGCCAGCTCTTTGCCAGCCCTGTGCCTGTCACCACCTGGTCAAATGTGGGTCTGTTCAGAGGTAGGCTAGAGGGGTGTGACTCATTCCCTCCTCAGGAGCCTGCTGGGGCTGACTACAAAGAGTTACTAGGATCTCCACAACCATGCTCATCTCCAAGGGAGGGCAGAAGGGGAATTAGATGCTCTCTCTCTGTGGTACGCACCCGGCCTGTGTTTTGGTATTTTATTTTATTTTTATGTTTAATTTATACTGCCTGCTAGGTTTGGGGCTTAAATAAACAAAAGCTATGCTTCCCCCAAGGCTTGAACTTCCTGGTTGCCTGTCAGCAACAGAGTGACCCTTTTAACCTCTTCTCTTGCTCCTTGAGACAGGCAGTGCAGAGGGTGGGGTTGGAAGAGAAAGATATTTTGGATCCAAAGCCTGGAAATTCTTGGTGCCAGCTTAAAATATCATCCTCGCCCCCGCCCTTCTCGACATGTATGTTAAGTTCCAAAGCCACCTTACCAAGCACAGACTTGTTTTAAAGGCCACAGCAGAACCGTAAGGGGAAAGCACAAAAATGGGAAATTCAAAGTATTTATTGATTTTTTAAAAAATCTACCTCCAGACAACTTTGTACCACCAAGCAAAGACAGAAGGGCCCCAGGTCTTTGTGGGCAGAGCAGGCTTAAAGGCCTATAGACTGAGTAGAGTACGGTGAGCCTGCCTACCTGAAGAAGGCTCCCTGCCAAAGCTCATACACCTTAAAAAATAAGATGAACACTGGCTCCTATGTCCTAGGATAGAACTCTAACAGCAAAGTAATGAATCCTGGTCTGACATCCTGTTATTTGCTAAAACTAATAATACCGTAGAGTTTGTTGACAGACTTTCAGGAGAGCTAAAGTAAATATGGAAACTGAGGAATGGCCAAGTATAGACAGTTACTAGCTCAGCAGAGGAGAAGAAAGGAGTTTCACAGTTATTCCTTGGGCATCTTGGGGCACTGGGGCCTGAGCACAGTGGGGAGGTAATCTGGAGGCATCTGTCACATCACCGGATGATTTCTCTCCAACAATAGGCTGCTGCAATAATGGACTTGGCCCACAGAGCTGGGTCCTGAGCCCTTAGAGAATAATGGTAAGAATCGAGAGGGACTGCCCTAATACACATGCCAAGGGAGGTGCTCCCTCAGAAACACAGCTTTCTACATGAACTTGGTCAAGTAGGAAGAGACTATGTCAAGAGGCCAGAGCTCTTTTTCCACTTTGGCTACTAGCCAGCTGGGGGACTGCTTGGAAGGTTCTAAACCCCCTGTGCTGCCAGCTCCTCATTTATGAAATGGGAATGATGCTTCCCTCCCCAACATATACACCATACAAGGTGGATAGGTTTATAGACACCTCAAAGTCTGGAAACAGATAACATCATTGTATTATTTTTGCAGACTGACAATGTCTTGACAGTAACATATACACATATTTGCCCAGGTTTCCTGACTTGGTGGCTATCCTGTCAGTGACACAGGTGTGTTCTTCGGAAAGTCAGAAGGGCCACGTGATCACTCCATAAGTAAGGGTCCCGGTCCCCAAACACTGCTGGCAAAATGGCTCACTGGGTAAGCAGCCCTATCAATGCGATTTCAAAGCCTGGCATTGCTAACTTTGTGCCCAGTTTCAATTTTTGTTTCCAGGGTTTCACAAGTTATTGGTACTGCTTATGGGGAGGGAGTAGCATGAGGGACAAGAGGCTAACTCATTTGCTTGGAGGTCTTTGGCAATCTGTCCCTGTATACAGGACTTGTCACTTGCATAACATTTTGGCCTCGAGAGTCTCTTCGATGGCACAAGCAGTCAGTAGTCGGCAGGACCTCTTGTCTTTCAAGCAGGACTGAAGGCACAGCCAGATAAGACCATGACCGGAAGTGGGCACTGTACCCTCAGAGTCTGGATAGTACCTGGCACACAGTCTCAATATGGTAAATATGTATTTTATAACTAACTAAAAGGTTTGAATAAGTGTTAGAACTTTGCTAATGGTTCCCGCAGGGAGGAACTATAGGCCAATTCATGAATTTGCCTTCTGTTAATGCTTTAATTTGGGGACAATCACTGTCTGAGAGCGATTCTGCAGTTAAAAACATGAAAGACTAGTGAAAATCAAACATACTTGGGAAACCCAACCCAAACACAATTTAATTGAGTAAGTGGCCACTAATGACCTGGAACCGAGGCCAGACCTTTTCAGTAAAAAGGGATAATTCACCCGAGTGTGTGCTCCTGGTTCTCCACTAACGCTAGGACTTTGGTCAGTTTCCATCTTTAGCTGGAGGGGTTGGGTCAGTTGGGAACAGGGCACCCACAGGGAGCAGTGGAGGGTGATGAAGCCCAAGAGCAGGGCAGCCAAGTCTCAGCTGGCAGTAACATCAAAGAGGGATTTGGGGCAAGCAGGCCTCATTCTGAGCCAGTGACAGCCATTTAACTGGAAAGATGTGGGTGCGGTGGGGGGGGGGGGGAGATGGGGGCAGACACACACACACACACACACACACACACACACACACACACACACCTGTCCTGATCAAAAATACCCTGATACCCACCAAGATAAAGGAAATTCTCACTGTTAATGTCACCATTGGGTTTGAAGTCTGAGGATCCCTGTTAAAATGAAAAGTCTTTCTCAGAAGGGGAAATGTTCAGTTTTTTTCAGGGAAGGAACACGATGGCCTGCCTGGTGTGGTTCTGAATAGTGGGGGGCTTCTGGGAGAACTGACGAAGGCTGGCTAAGTATAGACAGGTGGGGTGCTGCCTGGGAAGGGGCCTCACAATGGGTCCTGGCTGACCGGTGGCCTTGGGTTTTCAGGGGACAGGCAGATGTACCCCCATATTCCTGGACTCACTGTCAAGAAACCAAACTGCCTGAGTGGGCAAACTCTAAGAGCAGTGGAGTTTATGACAAAGGAGATGGTTTTCTCCTGCCCTCCTTGGGAAAACGGTTCTGAAGAATCTGTGAGGAGCAGGGATATGCCTGAGCCTTACTGGGGACATTTAACTTCCATGTTCCCTGTCCAGGGGATTTTGTTTGCTTGCTTGTCAAGGCATCCTCCCTGGACACACCCTCCTCAAGTTCGACTTACTCATTAATAAGCTGGCACGGGTGACAAACTGACCCCCAGGAAGGCTCCATTGGCTGATAAGGGGTTGATGGGTTCTCCCTCCCATGGGGTAATTTCTTTTTCCCAAGAGCCTCCTATTAACCCAAAGGAACGAAATCTAGTGGGGGAAATGCCAGGCAGAAAGGCAGGTTGCTGGGGGAGCTGTCTTTGGCCATTTTCTGCCACTCTCTGTTGGCAGTCGCCTTCTCTGCCTGTGCACCAGGCGGCCCTGGCAGCAGACACAACACTCACACCAGAGCTAGCCAGGCCAGCCCTTGCCCCTCCGCACCCCTCCTTCATACTCTTGTAAAAGCCTGGCAGAACCTCCTCCCTGAAACCCATTCTGGTCTGACCAGGTGATGGCCAACCGCCTAACACCAGGCAGAGCCGGGTCAATGGAGGGGGGGCAGGGTGGGGGGACAGCCCCCCACTCCTCCCTGTGGCCCTGTTGTGAGGTGTTGGCAGCTGGGAGAGGACCTGAAACCAGTTAGCCTGGGGCTCCCAGCCAGCAGTGTATTTTCATCTTGTTTTGACTGGGACTGTCCTCCCCTGTGTAAACATGTCCATGACAGGGGGAAGAAAATGTAGAACAGCTTAAAATAGGTGGGTGGAATACATCCCACCCATGAATCACCAGCACGGGGAATGCCCTGCAGGTGGGCCTTGCTTTAAGCAAACCTGACACATGAAAACCTTGATTCAATAAGCGGGTGGGGACGGACAGCTGTTAGGTCTTGACCTATCACTGGGAGCTCTCAAAGCCACATCTGGTCCAAATAATAACATCAGTGGCTCCCGTGTACTGCTAGCTTAGCAGGCACTGTGCTAGAGTAATTATATACATTAGCCTTTTGAACCTTATCAGCAGTTGGAGGATCGACAGTAGGGGGATGGGTATCATATTATCATTAGGCCCAACTGGTGGATGGGGAAACAGAGGCTCAGAAGGGTTAAGTGACTTGCCTAGGGTCCCCAGGCTAGTAAGTGGCAGAGGCCAAATATGATACCCTGGTGTGTGATTCTAAAGTTCCAGGCTGTCTCTGGCTAGGCGTTTTGCTTTGTATTAAGGCGATTTCCAGGTATCCGAGGCACGAATGTCCCTTCCCACTGAACCCTCTGCATCACAGCTGCAGGGGAACTGGGAACCTTCTCAGGGTCAGGGTGGGGAAGCCCTTGAGGTCGGGGCTGGTTCTTTCCATTGATTAAAGGATTCCCATCTCAGTCCCCTGGAGGGGGGGGACCCTTAGCATGTCAGAATGGAATGGATCTGTGTTTCAACTCAGGAACTGGCTGACTGTTTAAGGGCAACTGCTTGACCAGACTCTGGGAAGGCCCCTCAAGTAACTGCAAATAAGTCCAAACTACTCACACACCAGGCCAGGGAAGGAACAAAAGACTCAGTATAATAATCTAGTATAAGGAAAGACCAAATGTAAACATGTATTTTGAAACAAAATGTCACCAATCATGCTGTTGGTGCATGGCTGGCCCCCAGGGCTAAACTGTGAAGTAGGAGTCTGTCTTCAGAACCTTCCTGCTTCCTTTACTGGTACCTTCCTCCTGCCTGTTCCCTCAGGCGACCTGTGCCCTCCTGCTGCTGGAGTTCCATGGGGCCCCTTACTACTATGTTGGGCGCCCTGCCCTCCCTAGCAGTGCCCACTTCAGGGGAGACTCTGTCTCCCTCCCCCAAATCAAACGTACCTGGTTTGAGGGCCAATCCTAAAGGACAAATTAGAGAAATGTATTTGTGCCAATGGCAGGTAATGACTTAACTTGTTTTGCTCTGCCAGATCACAGGGGCTTTAACCCACAGATTTGGGTCAGTGGTATTTCAGGCATGGGTGGGGCATGGGGTTGGGGAGGAAACAAGGTTGGGGGGGAGAACGATAATAGGAGTGGGTAGGTTGTTTTTCAGTGATCTTCAAAACTGGCCAAGTAGGCCACATGCTACTCTGACTATAGGTAAGTCTGGATAGACAGAGAGGGATAAATACTATGTCCTTATACTTGTGCTGTATTCTTTCCAGAACATGGTGGAAAGAGCACTGGAATAGTAATCAGGAGACCTGGGTTCTGGCCTGGTTTTGCCCCTGGCTACCAGAACAACCTTGGAAAAGTCCTGTAACCATTCTGGACCCCAGTTTTCCCTAAACATAAAACGAGAGAATCAGGGCTGCAAATTTATATTTACTTGGGTGCTTATTTGATGAATGATTCCCCTATTTAGATGGGGAGCTCCATGAAGCCATATGCCAAGGGTCTAGAACAGTGTCTGGCACATAGCAGCACTCAGCAAATGGAATACTAGAATGAATGAGTGAATGACCTGAATGAATGAATGGCAAGGCAACTTCTGACTGTGCTTCCCGTTCTAATAGTCTCAGCCTCAACCTCGTCAGATGCAGCTGTGCCTAGAGTGGAGGAACACAGGCCAAGGGCTGGGTGAAGCCCTCAGGCCTTTGTGCTCAGGATCATCAGGTGCAGGGGCAGCCTCTAGGACCTTAGGTAGCAGGCAAGAGCTTCTGTGAGGCCCAGGATGCCTGCAGGATACTGGATGGGAGGGCAGTTAAGGGTTGTAGGAAGGGCAGGGTCGGTTAGGAGGAGTCAGGAGAGTAACTTTTACACAGTTTTCTGTAAAACGGGAAGCCGAGATAACAGAGAAACTGATGGGTGTCTGGGCTGAGGTAGGAAAAGTGCCGAGTTGCATGGTGACTCAAGGTCAGGAGCTGGAATGGGGCCTGGAGCTCTCAAGCCTCCACTCACCCCCTTGGGGCTGCCCCTGGCTCCAGGCCAGCTCCCTGAATAGCTCCCCCACCCCCATCCCCTCCACAATTCCAGCCTCCAGCCTGCTGCCCTCCCCCAAGGCCACATGGAATCCTACCCCGCCCCCCACCCGCCTCCCTTCAAGGACTCCAGTGCAGTCACCCATCAGAGCTCTCAGAGGCCCACCTCTGGGCAGGCCTGCTCCCCTTCTCAGTGTCTGCCCTGCCCATATTCACGCTCTGATGCAACTCCTTCCCTTCTTACGCAAAAAAGGGGAGGTTGGCCAGCACGGCCTCCCCTCCCCCTCCTAACACACCCCCTGCTTCCCCTCCTCCACTCCATGGCTAGGGCCCTCTCCTAGAAACGCTCTCAGGCATTATTCTGAGGCACTGAGATTTTCTCCCATGGCCCCACTCTTTTCTCCCGCACCCTTCCCATTTTAACACGGGCCACATTTTCAGTCCAAAATGATGAACCTTTTAAGAGTGAAATTTCAGGAATTAGTGAGTGGAGTGAGAGATTATTTATGGGGCAGGGGCCCTTCCCAGAATTCTTGAGATAATGTTTGGGAGGTGGTTACCTCCATACTCTGCTCTGAGTGTTCATTAGGCCAATTCTGGCCTTTGTTGCCCCAGGAGTTGGGAGACCAAAGTTCTGGTTCCTGCACTGCCATTAAACTTGTCTGTGTGACTTTGAGCAAATCAGTTAATCCCTCTGAGTCTCAGTTTCTTCATCTGTCAAATGGGAGTAATTACCCCATGCCCCACCCACCCTGATGGAGCTGTTAAAAGTAAAGGAGTGTGTGTGTGAATTTGTGAGTGTGTGTGTGTGTGTGTGTCTGAGAGCTTGAAAGCAAGAGCCAGTGTGTGTGAGTGTGTGTGTGTGTGTGTGTGTGTGTGTGTGTGTGTGTGTGTGTCTGAGAGAGTGCGAAAGCAAGAGCCAGAGAAAGAGAAAGAGCTTTCTAAATGGCAAGGTGGCAAGGTCCCGGACAAATACCAGGAATTATTACGTCTCCCTTCTGCTGTGCTTGAAGGACCTATTCAGGTTGCATGGCAGTGCCCTCCTTTTATGAAAAATGTCAGCGTGCCCCAGAACCTTTCCTCTTTCTCATTCTGTCTCTCCTCCAGGGTTTGGCCCTTACCCAGATTTGGTCTCCTACGCACCTCTGCTTTGCTTTAAGAACATCTCTTGCTCTGCCCCTGTCCCCTTCACCACCATCATGTCACCCACAAGCTTTCGTTTACCATCTAAGGGCCTCCAGCCATTCTCTCTCCCTCTCTGGCCATGACCATGGCCATGGGTGTGCCCAATGCTCTTTCAGCCCTGAACTTAGCCCACCCCCACCAAATCTTTTAAGAGGAAGGATTTGGTCGGCGGGGGGGTCGGGGGGTGGTAATGATCGAACCTGACAATTTGCTATCGAGGCTGAACACAGTGCAGAACACCCAGCATGTGCTCAAGAAACATACCATTGGTTGGTTATAGATGTGTGTGTGTGTGTGGGGGGTATATTTGGGAGTGGAGTCTGCTTTGGGGCCCCTGAAATCCTGCCAGATAGGTAATTGCCTGCTCCACCTCTAGATTCACCAGGCCCTGTACCAGCCTGCTCTTCCCACCCATCTTCCCCTTCACCTCTCAACCCTCAGAATGGGCTGGGCTCTTTCATCTGCAGGACCTGCATGCTATAATGTGATCTCGGGCCTCCCTGGCCTAGTGCCACAGTTTCTCTGGTGACCCCACCTTTGCCCCAGGGACAAAAGGCTGGGAGCAGTTTGGGGCACCCTCTGAATTTCCCAGCATAAGCAATCAGCTCCCTCTGAAGGACTGCACCCAAGAGTCTTTTTACCTGAGGAAACTTGGGTTTCCTCCCCAGAATCAGAGGCCCCTGAGCTTTTTCCCAGAGGCTGGAGAGTGATGCCTACCACAGTTCCACACAGATATTGTAGCTGTGCTCCTACATTAGGGGCCATGGCAGTCCCTTGGCCTGGCAAATACTGGACAGAAAGTTTCTCCCAGATTGCGGCGGGGGGGGGGGGGGCAAAGCCATTGCTTGCCTCTGAATGCTCCCTCAGGGCTTCATTTCAACCCTCTCCTCCCCAAAGGAGGAAATTAGAAGCAAAAGGTGACCTTGGCAGGCCTTGCCAGGGACCTGTGACGGGGCAGCAATGCATGGCCTCATTTTGTTGGCCCCCGCCCACCTGCCTCCCTCCCTCTGCCTGCTGCTGGGCCCCCATGTTGGCAGGCAGGTCTGGGGGAGGTGAGACTCTGGAGGCCACTGAGAAAGCTGGTCCCATAACAGAGATGGTGAAGGCAGTCTCAGGGGCCCAAAGTTTAAGCAGTCGGAGGGAGCAGTGGTAGGACTCTGAGGTAAGTGAGGGAAGAAGGAAATCAATAGGACAGAGTCTAGGTCTTCGATGGAGGTTGGACATTGGTAAGAAAGATCACAAACTCTCACATTTGTTAAACCAGTAATGGAAAGAGTAATGATAATAATAATAGCTACTACTTATTGAGAGTTTATTATGTACCAGACATTGTGTCCAGCGCTTTTCATGCATTATTTCATTTATTCCTCACAACAACCCTATGTAATTTTTTTTTTTACACATGACACATGAGGAAATAGAAGCTCAGGGAGGTTGTGACCATCCCAATGTCACAAGCCTAGAGCTGAGATTTGAGGACCTTGTTGACTCTGGAACCCATATTCTTCACCCCTAACCCAGCCCTCACTGCTCCTGTCCCAAGCATGAGCCCCGTGGTCAAAGGGCCCACCAGGTACCCTCCAGCATGGTTTGGGCTCCCAATTCCCTGAGAGCCTCAGTTACCTGGAATTGACTTTTCTTCACCCCGCTTTTTTCCCCTAAGAGGCCACAATTGCAATCAAGGATTCGTTTAAGAGCATCCAGTGGATGGAAAAGGGGTCACACAAGAGACACATGAATCAGGAAAGAGACCAACTTTTGTTCTTGGCTCTGCCATGAAATTATCACGTGACCCCAGGCAGGTTGAATCCTCTTTTAGGACCTCAGTTTCCACATCTTCCCAGACATTCTCTCTGGTCCCAGGCAGGGATCAGTAATGTATAAAATCTAAGAGTATCAAATTCTTAGTGATGGGCCACTGACCACCCTCTCCTCCATGGAAGAAGTCCTGCCAATTTGAAAGTGCTCCCACTCCCCACTCCGGGCTTACCCTTTGGTTAGTCTGCTGTAACACTCACCACCACCCTCAACATCTAGTCTGGGATCCACTCAAGACCTCTGTGCCAGGAGGTAGCTCCTTATCAACCAAGCCTTCTCTCCTTGAACATGCATCAATATGCCTTCCAGTCACTACTTTGAGATGACCTTGATTTGCCCTTTCCTCCCCTTCTTCCTCTCCTTTTCCCCTGTCCACTATTGCTCTGGGAACACCATTCTTCTTTTCTTCTGGCAAACATGTCTGACGCACACCAGCTGGCTTCCTCCTTGAACGCGCAATTCTCCCCTTTGGCCTACTTGGCATCTTCTGGCCTCTTTGGGTTTTGTTTTGTTTTCCCACATATTCAGAGACATGGAAGGAGCCTTGAGGATCAATTAGTTCAATTCCCTCCTTTTATGAGCGAGGAAAGAGAAATTTGGATAGAGTAAATGACTTGCCCAGGGTGATACTGCTAGGCAGGGGCTTCATCCAGGTCTGTCTGATTTGGGGGCTGCTGCAAGGCGGCAAGGCCCTAAGCAATCAGCCACCATTTCCCTCCCCTTCTCCAAATGCACCTCTTGTCCATGTCACCCCACTTGGCACGGATTCTATACCCGATTGCTTTCCATGTGTATATACCTAGGTTTCCCAACAAAAAAGTAGTCCCCGGGGGCAGGGAGCCAACTAATTCTTCCTACCTGAAGGAGGTAAAAAGCAAGGGAAATGACCTGCCTAGGGTCATACAGCTCATTAGTGAAAGAACTGGGAACAGGATATGGGCCTCCTAGTCTCCATTCGGGGCCACTTCTACTACATTGCGATGCAAGGCACCTCTGTTGCTCTCCCATTCCCCCCCTTCTGTACTCTACTGAAATGTTTCCTTCTTGCCCCTTCCTCCCTTTTTTATCTTCTCCTCCTTCCTAACTTCTGCCTTTTTCACAAACCTGCTGGATTTCAGAGCCAGAAGGGACCTCAGGGATCATTTGATTCTACCTATCACTTAACAGAAGAGAAAACTGAGACCAGGAGATGGGAAGTCATTAGTTTAAAATCGGGCAGCTAATTAGTGGCCCAGCTGGGACTCAACGCTGGGTCCCCAACTCCAAGTTCAGTGCTCTTTCAACCACCCTCTTCCCATCTGAGCTTTATGTATAGAGTCCTTCTTACTTGAAAATCCCCCCTCACCTGCCATCCAGGTCCAGCAAGATCTGAGAGTGCTTGCGCCCAGGATCATAAACGCCCCTGGGGAAAGGTAGAAGGAATAGAGAGGCCGGTAACCACTCACATTCTCCCACATCCCACCCCAGGAGGCCCCAGCCTGGCCTTGTCGAGAGTGGTGACTATCAAGTATGTGTTGAGATAAAGCCATAGCCTCTCGTATTCTCAGTTCATGGCCTAGACAGTGGCGTCAAAGCCCGAGCTGGCTGCAAAACGAGGTCAGTTCACTGTCCTTCCAATGGAAAAATCTTGTAAAATCAATAGCACTTATAACGTCAACAGACCCGGAGACCTTTTCTCTGTTTGTTTTTTCCTCCTGAGCTGCTCTTTCTCACCCACCCTACTGTGAAGGCATAGACAACACAGAAATCTGGCAAGTGAAGCCAGGAATCTGCAAAGACCAGCCCCCAGGTCCCAGAGCCCCTGAATCTAAGGCAGAGAGGGGGCATGTTGAGGTATGAATGGCTCATGAAGACCCCTGCCATGGCTCTCCTGGATCTCTCAGGCAAATGCTAATCAAATCCCTCCCTGGCAACTGGCTCCTGGTTGCAAATAACCAGAAGCTGCTCAGAGCTCTAGTAGAGATTCTGGAAGCTGAGCCCTACCCTAGCTTTACCTCACTGGGCCTTAGCTAAGGAAGAGAACAACTAGAAAGCCAATTAGACAACACCATGGGGCCTTCCTGCACTGGGAAGTGTCTGAGGCCCTCAGACTGGAGTGGATGTTGGCCCTTTTCCCAGACATCCTTCCCCCACCTCCAGTGGGTGTGTCCTACCTTCTCTCCATGCACACAGAGGGTGGCTGCCCCCGTGCTGTTATTTGCATGGTCACAAACAGGCTTCTTCCTCCTGTCCCTAAACTGGTCATACCACAGAGCCTGAAATTTCTACTATTAAATGCAGTTCTTCATATGAAAGTGTTGTCAATTTATTCTAGCCTGGATTCATTCAACAAATATTCATTGACCACCTACTCTGTGCCAGACACTGGTAGCTTCTATCAACTGTGTTTTATGCTATTTTCCAAGAGTAAGTGTGTGCCAGGGTGTGGGTCTCTGGACACTGGGGGCATCGAGGCATGGGGCATGAAGCAGGAGACACCTTTTCCATACACACTCATAGGACCAGGGACAAACATCACACCCCAGAGGAGTTGTCCTGGGTGACTGCAAGAGGCAGACATAAGGACAATCAAAAGGCCTTCCATGGCTAAGGCACAACTGTGCCCTCTGCCCTCTCTCTCCATGGCAGGGTTCCTTGCCCATTGGCAAGGCAAAGGGCAAGACATTTGGGAAGAAGTGGTTCCCTCTTTTCTGATACGTCCTCTGGGCACTAAGTTTGGTTCTTTTGCTGGTCAGGATATATCCAAGGCACTGAAAGGCAACTAGGTAGCTCTTCAGTGGAAAGTTTTCCTGGTTAAACATCCCACCCCCAATGCCCAAATGCATGAACTGGATTTCACAGATCATCTTCTCCTAGGCAAGGCCTTGGCCCTGGGCCTGTTTCCCCAACCCTGCCCTCTGGGCAATCTTGCTCAAGGATGCCAAAGGAGTTGGTGGCAGGGGCTGGGAGCAGAGCCCAGGTTTCCTGGATTCTGGCCTGGCACTTTTGCCACCAGACCCTGCTACCTCTCCCTCTCATCTCTTGCCCTTTGTGCTGCTCTTGTCTGTACCCTCTGGAGGCATGTGCTCCACACACGACTAACATTCACTGGGTGAGATGTCTCTGCCCAACACCACTCAGTGGTTCAGCCATATGGGGCATGGGAATCTGGCGGTCTGCTTCCCAGGGGGCCAGGCCTGGTGGGGAGGGGAGGGCAGGCCACTCTGCTGGTCTGAGATCTGCAGAGTTGGGTCCCTAAGCCTGTCATTTTGTTTTCATGGGGGACCCTAAGTGCAGCCCCTAAACTTGGCAACCCTAGAGCCAGGACTGGGTCCCATGGGGCCCCCCACTCCCAGGCTTGTTGCTATGACACATGGTTCTACAAGTGCTGAGTGGCATTGTAGGGGCCGGATGCAAACAGCACGCAGCAGGGTCTAGCTGTGAGCCAGTTGGCCAGCTGACATTTCAGGGTCCAAAGAGCTTGTGTGTACTGGACAAGCTGTTTATTGTGGTCTTGGCACTGCCCGGCCCTTCAGACAGCAACAAATGCTCCCAAACTGGGAAAGGAGAGGAAATAAGGAATCAGCCGTAGCCAAAGAAGACCTGGAATCTCTTCCCTCACACCATTTGCTCCCTGCAGCTGATGTGCTGCTGCTGCCAACCATCGGAAGTGCCCCTATGAGGGAACTAGAGGGGGCAAGCCCCACAAGCCTCTATTCGTGAAGACCTAGATCCCAAAATCATATACATGCCCACATCAGTATCCTTCTGCCTGCCCGGCTCCCAGAGACTGCTGCCGAAGGAAGGTCAGGCAGTCAGTATTTGGACTAGGAATGAGAAATCTTGATACCACAAGGTCTAAATGTGCAGAGGAACTGGTATGCCAAGTCTGCAAGCTACACACACACACACACACACACACACACACTGCATCAGTTAACATTCACTGAGTGCCTACTTTGCACCATAGTTCAAATCACTTCATATACAGTATACAAGTATACATGTTATCTCAATTAACCCTCTCCAATCCCTAGAGGGTCGATATCATTTGAATCATTCTCAATTTACAGAGGGGGAATCTGAGGCTCTGGTAGGTGAAACAACTTACTCAAAGTCCCACCAGGTAGAGTGAGTGGCTGCAGAAGATTCAATGCAAGGTCTCTCTGGCTCCAAAGCCTGTGCTCATTACACTACAGGGACCTTATGACTAAGCCTATTTGTTCCCTTGTACCAAAAAAACCTTGGGGAAGGAAAGAAGGGAAGGGTAAGAGGGAAGATCCAAGAGCTTGGCCTTGGAAAAGAACCACAATGATGGGAGGGATGGCAGATGAGGGTATGAGAGAGGGAGGATGGGCAATGGAATGCCTACCAGACACCCGAGCTAAGATTATCTATGTCTGCAGCTTGTCTCTTGGTAACCCCCCTTTTACCCCCAGCGTGGTGCCTGTCATCACACTGGCACTCAGTAAAACCACTAAAGAACAAATAAGCCCAACATGGCGACCTTGGGGAATACACACAGACCAAGGTGTCGCCTTCCACTTGTTAAGACCCAAGCTTTAAAGTGGCTTCCCCAGAGACTGGGTCACCAGACATTACTTAATCCCCCACCCCTGGCATGTGGCAGGCATTGTGAATAAAGACACAAACCCAATAGGGTCCCTAGCCTTGAGACGTGGCCAGATTGGCAGGGGAGATGTTAGATTTGCCTTGAGCCACCCCAAGGGGTCAACTGAGGCAAGGGGTGCAGGCTGTGCTCAGTCAGGGAACAGAACTAAGCCCCTGGGCCTCCCCAGGGATGGGGCTGTTGCCTTTCAGCTCCACTCTTGGAGTTGGGCAGCCCCACTGGAACCATTCTTCATTCAGTTGCTTCTACAAACGCAGCTCAGAGCAGTCTCTTAGGATAGTGCTGGCCGCTTTAACTGGCAAAGCTAGAGCCTGAAATGGGTCAGGGCTAGGAGAAGGGGTGAGACCACAAGAGCTTACCCTTGCCTTCTCTCTCCTTAATGTCTGCCAGTGGACCCTCCACCACCAGGAAGGGGAGAACACCCTTTTTCAGAGCTCTCCCCCACTGGCACATTGTCTCCTCCCTCCCCAGGAAGCCCAAGGCTTAGAGAAATGAATCCAAGTAATTAACTAATTAATGAATATGGATGGCAAAGTTGCTGAGGTTGCTGGAAAACACCCTGTTGCCGCCAACACACACAGCCCAGCCAGGCACCCGCCTCCCTCCGTAGGCGAAGAGGAGGCTACAGAGGGACTACTTGACTGTGTCTCCCCAAGGCTCCAGTTGCAACAGAAATGCCCGCCACCAATGCCAGGAGACCTACTTCTGGGCAGCACAGCCCTACTGCAAAGATGGCCCCTCCAGGTGGGGCTGCATTCTGTTCGGTTACTCAACATCAAGGGTACCCTGTGGTCCAAGGAAGTCCATCTGTAGGCTCTCCCAATGCAAAGTGCAAGCCTGCAGGAGATGGATGGATGGAGATAGGAGAAGGGGAGAGAAAAGGAGAAGGAGAGACGGAGAGCCACACACAGCTGGCAGGAGCCCATCTCCAGCTGTTGGGCGGGCTGTTTCCTTTGATAAAGCACTTGGCAGTACTCCCAGTTCTGTAGTTTCTGGCCTGCGAAAGCACACCCGGAGCACGAGCCTGCCTGTGGGAGGACTTCAGCCTTGCTTTGTTTTCTTTCTTTCTTTTTTTTAAGCTCTGGAAAATGCCCCTCCCCTTCCAAGGAACCTCGCTCCTCCCTGCACCCTGGCAAATTGAAGTTGTACCAACAGGTGATGTGGGCTGGGCCACCAGTGTGTCTTCACAGAAAGAGTGGCAGAGGGCCTGAGACGGGTGTGCAGTGAGGCCTAGGCATGTGTGCGTGTGTGCGTGTGTGTGTGTGTGTGTGTGTAGATGGGGGTGGAGACTGTGTGTGTTTGTGTTTGTCTGAGAGGCTGTGCTTGTTTGTTGTGGCTGACGCTGCCTTTTGTGTGGCACATCATCACTATTCTCCCCGCCTAGGCTCCTTCCAGCTCACTAAAGTTTCCCTGGAAAGGACTGGGAAATAGGGGAAGTCCCAGGGTCATGTGATCACACAGACCAGCAAGCCCTTCCTCCAATCCTTGGCCCTGTGGCTCCATGGAAGCCTGTCTCCTTCCTCCCTTGTGAAGTGAGGAACCGGGCTTGAAGGCCTCTGGGGCTCCCTGGAGGAACCGGAGCGTGGAGTGTCACAGATCCCCCTGCCCCCTCCCATCCTCCAGGTTCATTTATGGCCTAATGACAAAATGCCCCCACTCTGACCAGCTCCCAGAGGGCCTCTACCAGTCCCCAGCTTCCCAGATTCCTGAGGGGAACTTGATCTGGCCCAGGGGCCTGCACCGGCTCTTCACATCGTCCCTAGAAGTTCCTGCTCCTTGGGAGCCCCCAGCACAGAGCTCACTCCCATACCCAGCCAGCCCCACGGAGGCACAGGAGGCCGGGTCTCTGAGGGAACCTCTCAGGGTCAGTTGCAAGGGTGCCACACAGGTGAGGGGGGCCCTGCCGAGGCCAGCAGGAGTGACAGAACTTCCTCCCCAGCCCAAGGGGGAGGTGGCCACTCCACCTGAAGCAGCTCAGGGTGACCATAAACCACTGACCGCTGCCCCACTGTGCCTGTGGCCCAAACCAGAGTGGCCCTTGGCCCTTTGCAATGGGAGAAACGAAAACAAACACAGCTTGGGAACTTTGGACCAGCTTCCAAACTGAAGGTCCTCAAGTGTCCCTTGTCCCTCATCCCCCACAAAAAGCGTTTGCCTCATGAAAAAAGGGAAGACATGTAGACTCTCAGGACATCAGAGCCAGTCGTCACTTTAGGAATCATCTAGTCAAACCATTTCATCTTACATATGGGGAAACTGAGGTCCAGAGTGAGGCAGAGACTTCTGCTGGTTAGCAGAACAACTGGCATCAGAAGTCAGGGCACTATCCCAAAGACTTCTGGGTCTTGGCCATGGTTGAAAGAAGATACACCAACCTGAAGCCCAAGAAGGTGCTTTGGGACCCAGAAGCTATAGATCCAGCTCTAAGTGGGCAGTGTAGCCTGATGAGCTGAAGCCATGAAGGTGGTGTGGGGCTGTGAGCACTCTAGACCCCTTTCGCCTGCCAATAGTTATGTCTGCTGACACTGCTGGGCCAGTTGGGCATCATACCTGGGGCTCAATGTCAAGCCTGAATTGGGTTCAGAACCCCTGCTCTTCCCCACCTTCACCCTTTCTAGAATATTCTTTGTACTGAGGTTTCAAGGTCTGTAATGGGGAGGAAGCCCAGCCCTAATTTTCCCCCTGGTGGGGTGGATGGGGGACAAACCCAGCTATATGGCCTTTACCACTCCTTTGGGATTCAAAGCCCACCTGCTTCTTCCCAACTCAGACCTAATACCCCAGTTGTGAACACAGAGGATGTGGGTGGGTGGGAGTGCCTACCAGCTCTGAGAAGGTGATAAGCCATGGACAGCTTTCCCAACTGGAAGCAAACTCTGGGGCCAGATTGTAGGCAGATGTCAAAGTCCACCAGGCTGACTGTGGCATACTTAGGCCAAAATTAAATTGATTGAGTCTGTGCTCAAGCCATGGTCTGGGGCTGAAGCTGAGTTGGCCCTTCCCTCTCTGACATGGCCGGCCCTGCAATACTAGAAGCTGCCAACCCTTTACTATGGCTTGTGTGGAAATAGCACATGCTGTTTTCTGAGACAGGGTGACCTGGATATCTGGGAGAAGCTCCATTAAAATAAAGAGCTCAGCATGGAAGATGATCATGCCCACTAAATCAGTTCATTTTGTTCTTGCTCAGGCCTGTGGTATACAAGCATCAGTTAGAACAAGGTCCTTCTTGACTTTCCACTCAAGGAGTTCTGCACCAAGATTCCAGACAGTTGCAACTGGCATTTACTTAATTCCACCCATGTTTTTATGGAGCCCACCATTTTATAAGACATTTTGGCATGTGCTCTTCTGCATGTGTGGAGATATATTTTTATAATTGTTCTTGAGTGATTTCTCTGCATGTGTTCCACCCCCGAACTTGACCCAGAGCTCCTGAAGGGTGAGAAGCACGCTTTTGGTGTTTCTTTTCTCCCTTCCTCCCTCCTCCTGTGGCATTCAGACAGTGATATGGCCAAGAGGACAGTCTCAATAGTGCTTGTTCAACTCAGTAGCAACAATTGAGGAGGCCAGTATAATTTCTGAATTCATCTGCAAGTG
The DNA here is from genome assembly GCF_027475565.1 of Acinonyx jubatus. Taxonomy (NCBI): domain Eukaryota; kingdom Metazoa; phylum Chordata; class Mammalia; order Carnivora; family Felidae; genus Acinonyx; species Acinonyx jubatus. The sequence continues at coordinate 85,262,773 of NC_069389.1, forward strand.
TATTCAGTGATGATGGAAATCTGCAGCTGGATGTATCTGTTGTGGCAAAGAAAGAGCTATTCTTGAAGGGAGGGCCACCCAAAGCCAACATGTCAGTTGACTTAACCACCCCTCCCCATCCCATCTTCATGAAATAACATATAAGCAGTTGGGAGAAGGGTGGGGTGCCTCACACCAAGCAGTCATTAAGCCCAGAAGCTGGACATTCCACTTCCCAGCATCCTCTACTCTGTTTCATCCATCTCTTTGGCAACAAGGGTGTCAGGCTGCTTTCTAGGTTCATTTTCAGAAGTGGTGGTCTTCCTGAATCTAGTTGCATGACTACATCGGATCCAGAGTGAGTTATTGATAGGAAACTGGTGAAATTAGAGAACATGTTTGCTCATTTGTGGATATTAACATACACCTTGCTATGGGTTTGCCTAGGAGAAGATATGAGGGGACTGGTTTTAATGGTGGGAACACTTTTATAGATAGGAACCCTGGGTATTTAGGAACACTTTTCTTAAAATGCTCTTTCCAATCAGAACTGTCTCTGGGTTTTCCTTCTCTCTTATTACACAAGTGGCCTCACAGACTGAGGAGCTAGAAATCTCTCATTGCTAATAGGAAGAATACAAAGGTGGTCTAGTGACCTATGTTATAGCTAAGACTGAGAATTTAGCTAATATCCCTAAAGAGTGAACTACTTACTATTAACCAAGTTGTTAATTAGGGTCATGTTTGCACTTCAATTGTCAGCCCCAAACATCTGTTTATTTAAACCATGTCACTTTAGTTTATTACAGTTATAGCCACTGGTGAGATAATCTGCTTAGATTTCACAAGTATGTGTGAAATGCCTACCTCAGCCCTATTTTCACAGAATAAGAGTCCTCTTGAAGGCACAGGGTCAGACTAAAGATAATAAATGATTTTCCTTCTCAACAGAACTAAAAACAAGGCTTTAATTAATTCACCCAATTCTAGGATTGAATATCTATATTACATTTCTTAATGATGTTAATCTGTCCAAGGGTGACCCACAGGATTCCCATTGATCCAAGAACAACCTTTAGGCAGACATTTCATTGGCTCAGAGATTGTTTCCCCATCATTAAATGCTGCCCTTCTCAACTGTGGAGTCACCCCCACTTTGTTGGTAGAAACTGCAGGTGGCCAGGGAGAGGGGACAGCAAAGGGGGGCAGTGGTAGAGATCATGAAGCAGAGAGGTGGGGGGATTCATGGTAGAAAATACCTTCCTAAGGAGGAAGAAGCAGAGGCAGAGAATTCCAGGAGGTCTGGGGTAGAGAATGGGGAATAGAGGCCAAGATGGTTCTCCCAGGCAAGCCTAAGACTTGAGGATAGTCCAGACATATACACCCTCACAAACCCTCACACCACACACACACACACACACACACACACACACACTCACACACACACACAAGCACACAGACCTCTTTTACATACACTTCCTTGCCATGACTCTCAAGTTCCATATACAGGAATAGACTCAGATGGATTTACACACATATGTCATACACACGAGAACACCATCCCTCCAAGATGCTATCTTTCCAGCTGTCCCTTCACAAACACAGGTATCTCCCAACCCACATAAGTGTAGTCACCATACATTTTTTCATACATTTTTTGCATATTTAAACCTGTTTTTTTAAATGTATATCCACATTACTACCTCAATCCCCTCCACACACTCAAGTCCCGACACAGGTACACAGTGACACATAGACACACACTCACATACATTCTCCTTCCCAACAAAGGCAAAAGGAGTCCACGCTCAGTAAAACCTAGTGCTCTGTTCCTTGGTGGAGGGGATCTGAAGGAGTGACTGGATAGTTAGGGGAACTTGCAAAGTACTTTTTCTAATGGCTTTTAGTATGGTGGAAAAGTCCATCAAGGACATTTGAAATCCCTCACAGAGTTCACTCCCTTGGCCTATAGACAAGACACCAGTGGTAACCTTTAGCGACTGCCAAAAGCTTCTAAGACTCTCTTAGTCCTGCTATGCTAGCTGACCTTTGCAAGGAATCCTGGGTATTTTGAACGAGGGACATTTAGTATAAGATATAAAACAAAACAAAACAAAAACAAAATCTTTCCCTGACATTTAAGAACAATACTAAAGCATCTGTCCAATTCACCTGGCAGGCCTGGCCTGTGGCAAGATGGTAAAGAAGGAAAAGTTCATTTTAAAGCCCACCTGCCCTGGGTCCTCATCTTGTCCTCTGCCAGGCTTACTCTGTTCTGGCCAACGAAGACTAGAACTTGGAAAAGGCTTTTGGATTTGACTAGAAGGAGGTCATGGGTAAACTTAGAGGGAGTCTGTTAGGTCTGAGATCCAAGTGGTGGGCACTGTGATCTAAGCAGTGCCATCTGCATAGGAAATCTAGGGTCCAGTGAGTTTTGATCCAAGTCCTGCCAGTCTGTGCATTAAAAAGTTCACATGTGGCTCGGCTGAAAAGCAATCAGATCTGTTATTGACACTGTTTCATTCTGAATAGCACGGAGGACTAAAGGCTTTCTTTACTTAGTTCATTAGTTAGCTAACAAGCATTTTCCAAACACCTACTGTGCATGTAGCACTGTCCCAGACACTCAGCTCTTGCTGTCTCTGCTCCTGCTATTGAATTTCTGAATACAGGCTGTTGCCAGACATCCAATTTTCTGAGTGCTTGCTCTGACAGGGAACAATGACTAATGAACCAAACATCAGGGAGGGCCCTCTGATCTCCAGCACAGAACATGACCATAAAGGCAGAGTCTAATTTGTTCAGCAAGCAGCTGCCAATTCTTTTGGGATCTTAATTACCTGGAGCAGTTTATATGCGTGAATCCCCTTGGGAGAGAAACCCTAAACCCTGTGTTTCTCACACCCTATCATACCCCAGGTCCCATAAATGGCTTTAACCCCCAGCCACTGTACATGGGTACAAAGTCCAGGCCACAGAAGTTCACCAGACAGGCATTCAGGCACTGCACACAGCCTTCCTTCACACCACACGCACGTGCACACACACACGCACACATGCAGAGGCAGCCATGGGTGATAGAAAGCACTCTAGACCACAAGTCAGGAGATCTTGGTGTCAACCAATTCTGCCTCTGCTTTTTTGTGTGACCTTGGGCAACACTTTTTCTGTCTCTGGCTTCTGCCTCCATGCTTGTAAAATGAGGGTGGGACTAATTCTCTATGGCCTTTCTGGTTCTGGGACATGACATTCTGCTTCCTGAGCCCCAAAGGATCTGGGTGATCAGGTCAGGTTTGTAAAATGGGAATGAGACTAGGACAATGGCTGGCTCAGGAGCCCGAACAATCACCATGACGGAGAAGGCGAAATATCTCTGCCTCCTGGGGTCAGCCCTTTCCAAAGTTCCATACTACTTCCCAAACTGTTCACAAACTGGGCTGGTGGGTTGAAGGCAGCGCAGGCTCTACTGTTCCCTTTTGCCTCATCTGCCTCTCCCGTCATTCCTTGTATAAACCACTGTTCCAACACTCGTTCATTTGAACCAGCCCTTTAGCTCAGACCGACTAGTTCCCTTTAGCAATGATTAAATGGTCTCGAGAGTCTCCCAAGTCTGTAAAATGTAAATAACAGCCGCTGCCCTGGCAGCCTTCACAGGCTTTCCAAAGGATCAAATAAGATAAAGTCTGTGAAAGTGCTTTAGAAATTGTCAAGTGCTATGCAAATTTGAGAGATTATTATTAATGATGGGTGGGGAGGCAGTCACGTGATGCCAGAAGCTGAATGCCAACTTGCCTGCTCTCCTTACCATCTCCCTTGGGTGAAGGCACTGGCATTGCCAGCCAGCCTGTGGCCAGCTAACACATCAGGAGGGATGGTTTTTTGATTAGCACTCCATTTTCCCTTAGCGGAGTGTAGGACCAGAGGAAACAGGTCAAGGAAGGAGTAGGTCAATTTGGGCATGGTGAGAGAAATGTCTAGAGTAGTGATTTAAAATTTTTATCAAACAGAGTCTCAAGGGAAAACCCAATTTATAAAACAAAACAAAACAAAACAAGCAGAGCTACCATAATAGTTGAGTAGTTGAGGCTGGGGTGAGGGGCATGGGGCCCCAGTGGATGGGCCCTCTGCTTGCCCTTAAGACCACTCTGATGGGTCTGTAGGTCTCCAAAAGAACACACTGGAAAACTGGCAGTGTAGAGCAGGAGCTCATGCCTGGCACCTAGTGCTCTAAGCATCCAGAGGACAGCCAGCCACAGCCTGGGCACTGGAGGGACAAGGGTATGGGGCACAGAGAACAGGGGTGAGAAAATGCTATAGAAAGGCAGACAGAGTTGGGTGCAACACTTTTTGCCTACTCAGTAGCCTTGACTAGGGCCCCAGGCCTGCATTCTTGGATAACACCAGAATGGGGTTGCAGCACTGGCAATCAGTGCTGGAAGGCCCATACAAAACGTGGGTCCAGAAATGGGTGAAACCAAGGCCCAGGCTAGATGAATGTGAACAGTACTCTTGCTTTCTCATTTAGCTTAAGGGAGAAGGAGTTGCTCCCCAGGGTGAATCCACTGAAGTACCTCTTTCTAACGTGTGGCCCCACCATGAATGAGCATCCCTGGCATGGTGAGGAGGAAAAGGCCAGAAGGAACTGGCTGGACATCTTCAGGTGGGGTCAGTGGCCAGGCAGACAGATACCTGCCACCAGCCCAGGAGCTGAGCAGAAGAGGAGCTTTGAAAGTGCTGGCGGGTACAACTGAGGACCCAGCAATCCAGGCAAGGCATATTGGGCCTGGTCAAGATTGGAGCCCAGAAGCGGAGTCAAAGAACAAGGAGAGAGAGCTGGGGAGCCAGGGGGTCTGGGAAAACTGAGAACAGTTCCCTCCTGGAGCCCTTGCTCCATTTTTCCCACTCTACCCACCCAAACAGGCTCAGCAACAACGCACAGCTGACCGACTAGGCAGAAACCAATCAGATACTGCAGGTACCAGATGAAGGATCCAGGCCCAGATAGGGGTTATGTGTGCCCAGGACTTTCACACAGGCATGGGTAGTTGCTGACTCTGAGGCTGATGGGACAGTGTCAGGGATTTCATGAAAGTTGCTGCAATGGGGAGGATATCATAATAATAAAAAAATCACCTTAGAGTAAATGATGCTGGCATCCTAGAAATATCCGGTGCTGTTATTTCTATATTATGCAGGCCCTTTGCGAAAAGCCCAGCATCTTTCTATAGGAGATTCTTATTCCACATGTGTCTTCCCCTGATTCCTTTTCCACATGTGGTGGCCTAGAGCTCCTTCTCAAATTACCCTGAGGTAGCTGCTACAGAGACACGTTTGCTGTGCCAGGGCTGGGCAGGAAATGGGTAACCCAGAGCAGAGGATCAGCAGCAAAAGCCATTTGTGCTTGAAGGAAACGCGAACATTTGGAATTCCGGTGTGCTTGGGCGGAGGGGAAGAGGTCATTACATCAGTCCAGACGGTCTTTGTCCCTGCTCTTCTGGAAGGGAGCAGTGGGACCATCTCGGAAAATGTGTTGGATGAGAGAATCACTTGGCTAGGGGTTACTTCCCCTGCATAAGCCTGTGTGAGTGCAGACACGGGGAAGGAGGTGGAGAGGGGGGCTCCTGAGGGGCCTGGAGAGGAACAGAACTCAAGGAGGAAAGAAGAGCAAATGAGCCAAAAATAGCTTTGCAACAGACCCCTCCTGAAGGACTGTAACCCTTGCTCCATAAGTGGTTAGTGCTCCTCCCTTCAAGCAAGAATGGTTTTGCTATTACAAGCAATTGCCTCACGCCTGCTTTCTGAGATATTTAAAGAGTCAACTGATTCAGGTACACATGAGGGGGTTTTCCAGATTCTTCCCTGCATCTTCCAAAAGTGCAGGCCTGGCTGGGTTGGGGGAAGGCACAGAGGCTCAGGCCCAATTCAGCTCCCTGATCCTCAGGCTAAGCCAGAGCCTTCATCCTGATACCCAGTGCCTTGTGTCTGGGCTTCAGTGTGGGTGGAGTTGGGGCATAGCCAGGAGTCTTCCAGTTACCTCTGTGAAAGGTAACCACATCCCCAAGGGACAGCCTTATCCCCAAGGGACAGGTGGAGAAGGTGGCTGCCTGCTTTGTACGATTTGAGGGGCTAGAGGTCAGAACAAATTTTCCCAAAAAGGTCAGTTCCATCAGCCCACAGCTAAGCCTGCAGTTCTCACTTTGCTTACTCCATTGGAAGGCCCAGGTTTTTTTTTCTATTTGAGAGAGAGAGAGAGAGGGCACACAAACAGGGGAGAGGGGCAGAGGGGGAGAGAGAGGGAGAGGGAGAGGGAGAGAGAGAGAGAGAGAGAGAGAGAGAGGATCCTAAGCAGGCTCCACGCTCAGTGTGGTGCCTGACACGGGGCTCAATCCCACGACCCTGGGATCATGACCTGAGCTGAAATCAAGATTTGGACGCTCAACCAACTGAGCCACCTAGGTGCTCTGTGGAAGATCCAGGTTTAAACAGAATCGTGACTTGGGAAGGGAAAGCACATTCAGCTACTACCAACTGTTTATACCTTAACAGGATTCATTTCATCACATTAGCAGTAGCAGAAAGCAGGTCTCCCCTAGGGGGATAGATGGCTCAGAGGTCAGGAGGTTGGAAAGTTCTGAATATATAGTTGACAGCCCTCAGCAGCTGAGGGTAGTTTGAGGGAGCCTGTGCTAGAAGGGGGATTGGGGAAGACAAAACAGTGTCAAAGACCAATCCTACCCAGTTTGCTGTCTTCTGAAAGATGTGCCTCCTTCCTCTGTCCCAGCCAAAAATGTTTCTGATTTGACAAGTAGGTTTACAACAAGGGAGACACGATCTCCTCTCCAGACTGAGGCCCTTCCCCAGAATTCATACCCATCTCTGCCCACTTAATGCAGGGACCATGTGCTGGTGAGGTCTGGAGCCAAGATGTCATTCACCTTCCCTACTGGGCTTCAAGGCCTGGCAGGACCCACCCTTTGCTTCCTGGGGAGCATGAAAATAGTCATTAGTTCTTTGTCTCTGGTGGGGTGGGGGTGGGAGGGGATATGTGCTCCCTTGGCCAAGCCCCAGCCCTGGAGACAAAGAATAAGGAAGGAATGCACAAAGCACTGCACCTGGAGGCCAGGAGTCTGTCTCCACTAGTGCCAGGCACAGACCTGAGTGGAATGGGTGCTCTGAAAGACAGCTGGGTTGGAATTTGCTGTGGTCCCTTTGCACTGGAGAGGTTAGAAGCCATCTGGACAACTAGAGCTCTAAAGATGGAGCGCTGCCGCCCAGCTGAGATTCTCCAGAGACACACGGGAGCCTAATGAGGTTGCCAAGGGAGCCGTCTGGCAGCCTCACATCAGGGGAAGGGATATGGAGCAAAGACACAGAACCAGGCTCCAACAGAGGGCCCATAGCCAAGAGAGGCACAGCAGGCAAAAATGCAAAGATCATTCACAAAGACAGCAAGTATTAAGTCCAGCTATAGCCCGACAGAGTGAGCCACTGTGCACCCCCTGCCTCTTGTGGGCGGTAGAGACTGGGGGAGCCGCATTCACCCAGATTGCCACAGGGCCAGCCATGGCGACATGGCCGTTGCGGCTGGTTCCAGGGTCTCGGCCTAACTGCCTTGCAAAAAGCAGCGTGAGCCTCTCTGCCCTTCACCTACAGCTTGGCCCCTGGCAGGGTACACCTGGCCAGCTCTGCTATTTTATTAAGTGTGTGCTGAGCCAGGGAGGAGCAAGGGAGGGAGGAGGATGGACTCGAGGAAGGGAGGAAGGTCCAGGATGCCAGCCTCCTGAGGTAGATTCCGAATGAATACACTACTGATGGTGAAAGGTAGCAGCATAGCCTCTTCCAATTCTAGCACGTCTGGGAGTCATTTTTCAGCTCACACTTCCCTCCTGTGACAGATACATAAATCCTTGGCTGAAGAGGCTGCCGTGCCCCTTCCTGTCTCAGACACGATTTCCTCAGATGAATTGCACCACCTCCCTCAGACTTGCATGGGTCAGATGACCCGACCAGGCACAGTGACATAGCCATCAGGCTGCGATGAAGAGGGAGAAGGGAACTATGATTTCCTATCAGCAATCTGGCCCTATCTCTCCCCGAGTCAAACCAGGTACCAGTGGACAGGCCCCTTAGAACTCCCTGGACAAGTCCATGGCATAAACAACCATATGACAGGTTCCAAAGACACCCAGAAATGACATCTGTGTGACTGAAAGCCAACTCCCAAGCATTTCTGGGTGTCTTTTTCCACTTTGTGAAATGTCCACGGCAGTGCTTGGTCTCAGCTCACCTTCTCCTTACACTCACATTCTCCTTCTAGTTCCTATATACCTCCAGGGATACAAGCTCACTTTTATTTCAACCCAAATAATGAGGAAGGAAGAACTACTGGGGGAAAAATTAGACCCATAGCACAATTTCAAAGCTGGCTATACATGATTTTAAAAAAAAAAAAAAAGATTACCCTTTTTTTTGGATTATCCACTGCCATGTCCGAGGCTACCCCGGCCATGTGAAATTCAACCATGATTGTATTTGGAATCCATTTACAAGCGGATAATTTATTTTTGCAAGAATCTTCCTTGTTTATGCTCAACTCAGACTGGTGTCAAAGAGACCCTGCATGCCTGAGTTCCCAGAGACTAGCTAGAAGGGTGGAGGGCGGGCAACGTGGGATTCAGTGACTGCTGAGGATATTCCACAAAATGCATAATGAATATGGAGTAAATCAAAATGTGACTCTACCCAGATCAAAGAATGTGGCTATGTGGGTATGGCAGCTAAAGACAGAGGTGGCAATGAATCGTTAGCACACAATTTAGTATCATTAAGAAACAAGCATCCTGGATGCTCTAAATAGGAAAGAAACAGGTAGGAACTATGAGGTCATCTCCCTTCTCTACTCTATGGCCATCAGGCACTAATGAAACTCTACACTGCTCCAGTCTCCTGTTGGACAGCTAGCTCAAGGGGTTAGGGCAGGCAGTTGGGTACTCTGTAGTCCAGTTAATTCTGCTCCTTTCCTATCTTGCCATCTTCCAAATGTGTGTCACTGGTCGGAGGAGAGATGGGGGGGGGGGCGTTGGCTAAAGGCAAAGGTGTGCCTGTTACATTCTCAACTGTTACAGAGGACAGAATGAAACCTAAGTGGAGAATTTGGAGATGGTCTAAAGGATAGAGAAATACAAGGTGGTTCAAAGTCTTTAAAAAAAATAGATATCGCTAACTTGGAAAAGAGGGCTGACAAGGGGCAGAATAACTACCATTAAAGCATATTAAGTGTTGTATAAAAAAGCTGGAGGTCGGGGGTGCCTGGGTGGCTCAGTTGGTTAAGCGTCCAACTCTTGATTTAGGCTCAGGTTATGATCTCAAGGTTCCTGAGATGGGTCCCGCATCAGGCTCTGCCCTTGACAGCACAGGGAACCTGCTTGAGATTCTCCCTCTTTCTCTGTCCCTCCCCGCTCTTGCTCTCTCTGTCTCTCTAAAAATAAATAAATAAACTTAAAAAAAAGAAAAGAAAGATGGAGGTCAGAATTTAGGAGGAACAGTTCTCAGAAAACAAAGGTTGTTTAACAGCAGATTTACCACCAAAGGATATTGATGGTATTTCCTCTCTTGGAGGTGTTGGCTGCTCAGCTGTCTCTACTTGGCCCTTTTGCTAAAGACAGTTCCAGGGACCAAACAACACAGGAAAGAGATGTAAGGCTCCTGAGGTGCATCCCAGCTTGACGGCAGGAGACCACCTTTCTGCTTCCCTTCCAGGGCTCATCCCCATTATCTGCAAGGTGAGCCCTGGGAGGAAACAGGGCATGTTCCCTGTCTCAGGGCAAGGGAAGGAGGAAGTGGACCAAACGTATTTACCCAGAGCCCATCACAAACTCCCAGCAGAAACAGGAACCCTCTTCTACAGTTTGATTTTATACAAATTTCCCACCAAATCTTGTCCGAATCTGTCCAGAAATCAGCACAAGTCCATGTCGCTTGCCACAGTCACTTATTTCCCGTCCTGCTGTGGCTTTGTGCATTCAGAGAAAGACTGTAACCTCCTTGACTTGCTTCCTGGAAATACCTCCTTACATTTGAGTTGAATTTGCCTGCGAACAATGCTGAGAAGAAATCGCTGGAAGGTGGGGAGGACAGCCCCACCAACTTTCCAGCGGCATTCTCCCCACCCTGTGTGTGGGGGTGTGGTAGAGACAGTGCCCTGGAGCAAGGCGAAGGCCTGCTGGTAATCTGGAGTGTTGAGTGTGTCATGGGGCAGCGCAGGACACTGGGGGTATAAAAATAGCAGGGTGTTCTTACACTTGGAATAGGGCTGTCACAGGAGCCTTCAAGCTAGGTGTACATGGACGAGATGATCTCAAACCATACAGTATGGCTCTCATTATCCTCCGCCTCCTCTTTCCCGCCTCTGCTAACACAGTGTGGTAGTAGGGCCCCAAATGCAGTGATTTGCTTACCACTGTCAAGATATTAGCCACATGCGGGGCACCTGGGTGGCTCAGTTGGTTAAGTGTCTGACTTTGGCTCAGGTCACAATCCCACGGTCATGAGTTCGAGCCCCGTTATTGGGCTCCGTGCCGACAGAGTGGAGCCCACTTCAGATCCTCTGTCTCCCTCTCTCTCTGCCCCTCCCTAGCTTGTTTTCTCCCTATTTCATAAACAAATAAACATCAAAAAAATATTAGCCACATCTGAGTACTGCTAGTATAGTCATTTATTTAATATTTTCTCTAAAATAAGCAGATTCACCTGTGAAAAATGCTTTCACCTCAGGAACATTTTTGAGATCAAACAGTGTATGTGTTAGACACATCCCCTCCCCCACGACATGACAAATAAATAAACAGCTATACAAATAGAAAAACAAAGTTAGTCCATGTAACACCTAAAATCATTTTGCTTACCACCAGCATACATTTACCACGCTTGGGGAAACAGTACTCTCTGTATAGTGCCCGCAGATGGTCCCCACCGCCAACAGGCAAGGCTTTATCCTTCTCCAATGTAAAGCAGGCAGGACTTTAGAATGCCTGCCTGGCCCGGAATACCTTTCCTGAGCCTGCCTCCCTCGTGCCTTCCTCTTAGGGCTAGGGCCCAGGCCCTTATTAGTTTTCCCCTTTCAGGGGCCAGCCCCAGCCAAGGTTCCAGTTTGAGAGTTTGTGAAGGAACACAGGGCCCTTATTCTCAATCAAGTGCTCCTTCCCTCGAGCTATTTCCCCTGCTGAGAATTCCACACTAGACCTCACTTACCTCGGACAGTGCCCTCCCTGGAGTGGACTTCTTCAGCCTTGGCCCCAGGGGCTGCATCGGTGGAGTGCCCCAAGCCCACATCAGTAGCCTGCCAGTGCGGCCTGGTGGTCACACACGCCCCAGCAACCTCTGGCTGGGAGCTGGGGACACGTGGTGCCCCTAGCTCTGAAGCCAGCCACCGGCCCTCTGCTCCTCGGGTGGTCATTGGGAGATAGAAGGAGGCCCGGAGCAGGGACACGAAAGGAGGGGCCAAAGCCTGCTGCGGGCCAGAAAGATGTGCGCCCATATTGGCTAAACCCCAGGACTTTCTAACAATCAGGGCTGAGATTCCTTCAAGCCCAGGCAGGGTGTTGACCCCTTGGGGATGCTTTAATAGAGATTCCTGTTTCCGCTGGAGTGTTACAACTTTTGTTGTTGTTATTAAACAGATAATAATCCCCCCCCCCCCGGCCCCGTCCCTCACCACCCCTACACCCAATCTAACCTGGACACTCTCAGGGTCTCTGGATACAAAGCCCTTAGAGCAGCAAAACTGCTCCTAGGTTGGAAGCCCCGCCCACTCGGCTCCTGGCTCCTGGCGGCTCCCAGGGGCGCCCAGAGCCTCTTAACTTCCACCACCCAAGGGGAGACGCCTTCCAGTTCAGGGGAGTTGAGTTTGAAAACCCTGTGGTGAGGAAAAGCAAGCCAGGTGAGGACCCAAACCCTACAACTTGAAAGGATACCAGTAGATTCTTATTTATGACCTTGTTTCTTTGGAGGTGTTAATTAACCTCTACTTGGTCTGGGCGTGGCACAATCTACCTCCCCTCTTTCTTTCTGTCCTCTAAACTCTCTCCTCCTCCCCTTCCCTCCCTCAAATTCACCTTCTACCCTCTACCTGGCCTCTCCTCCTTTCTCCTCAGACCTCTCCTCCCTTTCTTCCTCTCTCCTTCCAGCAGCCCCTAAGGTACCAAGGAAGACCATAGAGCCTATAGTGCAGCACTGTTTCTTGTAGGAATTCCAATATCCCTTCCGATCTCTGGGATCTATGACTGATTGAGTGGCAAGAAATGATTGTTGAAGGTACTGAGCCAAGAAGAATGAGGGCTAATAGCAAGGGAGCAGGGCGTGTGGTGGTGAGGATGAGGGCACTAGGGTAGTGAGCAGGTGTCTGGACAGGTGTGTGTGGGGGGGGTGTTTCTCTTCTACTCAATCTCCCCATTGCAGCTTCCCAGCAGTGGAGATGCTGGTGGGGACATGGTTGGCAGAGGACATCAGAGATGACCTGCCACATAGGGAGCCCTGCGCTCTCATGCCTGGCCTTGCTAGGAGCTCTCTGGTTAGTGAGATGTCACCTACTATGACTTATAGACTCTCACCACACAACTCGGGGAGGGATGACCAACTTTGAAAGACTCTGAATGCAGTGCAATGTACCAAACACTAACACTCACCAAGCAGATTGGTTTTATGGTAGCTCATCTGTGCATTAGTGGGGGGAGAGTAGCTATATATAATGTTTGTCAAATTCTCAAAGGGCCCTGCCTGAGTCATGCAGCTGTAGGTCTGGTGAAATTGGGGGATTTACCAAGAAAGCAGGTTTCTAAGACAAGGGGTCATTCTAGTCTCTCTTCTTAGCTTTTTTTTAGATCTAGATGTGAACATCCAAGACATGAAAATACCCCTGATTCAATTGAGAATCTTCACAAAGACACACACGAAGAACTAGAAAAATGCATTCTGGATTGAGTACCTGAGTTTTGGGACTTAAGGGGCCACTGGGAGACATTTAGCAGAGAGGCTTGTTAGCAACCGTACATTGACCACACCCCCTAACATCCTAGTTCTCCTTACTAACTCATTCCAAGCCCATCATCCTTTGAGTTTTGAAAATCAACCCTAATGTTCTACTAATCTGGACTCCCTCTTAAGGTCATGACTCTTTACACATTTACCACATTCCCCTTCCCTCTTCTTGTTTCTGTGAACTCCTCCCCAACCACACCATTCTAACATTCAGGCGTCCAATGACTTAGTCAAGTGCCTGTACATCCCATCCACGCACATCAGGAGTTTAGAGGCGTTTTCCTGAATATCTGAGTGGAAGAAGCTCTCCCCTCCCCCATTTTGTCAGTAGGGAAAGCAGCAGCCCACAGGAGGGCAGGGAGTTACTTACTCAAGCTCAAGCATCAGATTGGTGGCAAAGTCGGGACTGGAACCCAGATCTTCTGGATCTAAATCTGACCCACTTTCCACCACCTCGAGCTGTAGCTCCTCCAGGAACTGTGCCTCCTCCACGAGTTCAGGGTCCTCCCCAAGCTGGGGCTCCTCCACGAGCTGGGGCTCCTCTAGCCTTTCCCCTTTCATCTCACTGCTGCCCAGGAAAGCCTCAATTGCCTGGCAGGGGTTGGTTCCCTTTCTCTGTCTCTGTCTCTCTCCCCTCCCTCCCTCCCTTCCTTCCTCCCTCTCTCCCCTTCTCCTTCCGTGTCTCTCTCAATTGCTCTCTCCTTCTCTAGCTCCCTCTGTCACTGCTGGGCTTGGGTGGGAGCAACTGGAAGCTCTTTCCCAGCTCAAAAGAAAAGTGCTCTGGGAGCCTCAGGGCCAGCCTGAGCTGGCTGGGCTGTGGAGGCAGGAGGAAGTTCCTGGCCCTGAGTGCCTTGGGGGCTCCTAGGCTCTGAGGGAAGGCTGGAGCTCCTGGGGTGAGCCCTGCCCTCTGGATCTTCTGCTGAAGGCCGGGCCAGCTTCCTAAACTAACTCCCAGACTGAAGGGGAGGGCCGGATCCTCCGGGGGGAGCCCAGACGGCGGCTCTGCCAGCCAGTGGCTCTGCCAGCCAGCCCCTGTGGTGGAACTTTGAAAAAGACCAATGTTTCAGCAACTGATTTCTTTTTCAACATGAACAGCAGGCCTTTCTGTCCCCCTCGCATGACTGTGGCTGTGGCAAGCAGCCCCAACCTGAGCAGAAGCAGGATTCCAGGGCTGGGGCTCCATAACACCCAAACCACTGGTCAATTCTATTAAATAAAATCAAATAAAAAAACACCGTTTTTGGCATCAGGTGGACCCAAAGCTGGTCTCCTGGCATGGAGATGTTGTGTAACTACTGGGATGGGATGTGCACAGCCGTCTAGAGACGAGAAGTCGGAAGACCATTGGGTCAGAGAATCAGGAGACATGGTTTCTCTTTTCAGCTGGTCACTAATTGGCTGTTTGTTTTGGGGCAGGTACGCAGCCTATTCTGGGCCTCAGTTTCCTCATCTGTAATGGGAGGGGATCAGACTAAATGGCTGCGAAAGCCCTACTAGTTTTGAGCTTCTGAGTCTGTGTCTAAGATGTATGTGGAGGCAGAAGGTGCTGGCCCCCAACTCTGGGAAGGGGGTGGCTCAAGGTCTTGAAGAGGTAGTCCATCCCCATCTTCACTGCCCTCTGAAACCCTTTTTCATTTGTTATCAATGCCAGTAGAGTGCTCTCATGCTTCTGTGGGTTTTGATCTCTGGTAAAAATCTCAAAAGCTTGCCCTGCGTACTGCCACCCTCCCAGGAAGGAAGAAAGCCAAAAGCCTTCTCAGTCATTTATACCTGAGTGTGAATGAAGAAGGTTCGGAGAACAAGCCTTGACAGGGAGAAAGCTTGTCAGACTGGGTTGCAGTGTTACCTGGCTCTGGGCAGGAGAGGGTGTGTGATTGATGGAGTGAGGGGAGGGGTCAGTGAGTGGACTGGTGAGAGAGGAAGGCAAATCAGAGAAGGTTTTGTTCTGGTTCCACAGAAGATTTGCCTAATGTAATGAACTGAATGCTTCCTGGGAGCACCCTCTCACTTAACCTTTCCAACCACACTCCCCCATTCTTTAGATGAGGAAACTGAGGTCCAGGGAAGTCACTTGCCAAAGTTGCAGAATCTGTCAATGGTAGTTTATCAGATGTGAAGCCCCTGTGCTTCATGAGCACGCGGTGGCTAATGTCGTTCTCTACTTCTTGGTGGCCCCTTCAGGGTCTTTCGAGGGTGGAGAAGCCCATCCCAGCTCCCCTACAATGGCCAGCACCTCCCACTCTTCTGGTAGAGGGACAGGGAAAAGCAGAGCAGGATCCTGATTCTCTAGGATCCTGACTCCCCAGGACTCAACAGCCCTGGGTATGCCTCGCAGCTACTACTAGAATAGGATATAATATGTCTCCTACGTTTGAATAGGAGAGTAAAAACACAGCATTTTGGAGACATGGCCATTTCTGGGGGCCAATTTCAAGTATAATTTTCAGTGTGTTAATTCTTTATTTGCTTCACTGACCTTCATCCTGTTCATCTGGCAAGTGAGCTCTTCAAAGTCTTCCTGATCCTGATTTTCGGCTGATAGACTATTACAGCCTTTAGAGAATCACTCTGCCTAAATCAAGACTGCTTGATCTTGGCAATGAGAAAATGTCCTTGGGGTTTGCTTCTATATGAAGGCTTCAGTGAGCAAGAGGAACTTCAAAATCCACGTCTTAGGGCATCGTAGTGACTGGGTTCATTTTGCCTTTCCTCGCTAATGATTTGGGGCAAGAATTGCTCATAGAGAGGTACATGCAGTGCTCAAAGTTTTAACAAGGTGACTTCTTTTTGCAGACTTTCTAATCCTAGAGGAAGCCCCCTTAGCTTGTGTTCTTGTGGCTTCCTGCACCTTTCCTTCATTATGATCAATTGTATGATACATTTATTTGTGTAATTATTATTTAATGTCTGTCTCTACCACTAGATTGTAAGTTTCCTGCCACAAGGATTCTGCCTGGTTTGTTGGCTGCCACTGTGTCCCTTGTGTCTAATCTTTGTGTGTGAGGAAGAAGAAATCCTCTTCTTCCACCTGGGGTGGGCAGTCTTATACCAATGCTCCAAGCACAGGGGTGCTCCCCAAAACTGTAAGATGGTGGAAAATGGGTGCCCCTCCCACAGAAGCTAATTTGGCTAAGAGATGAGAAGGAGGCATGGGGAAAGGTGCCCTAACCGCTCTTGAGTCCATACCCCCACACCATTCCAGGCCCGGGAGGTATGTGCTAGGTTTAATGACTGGCCTCCAATGGAAATTTCATAGACATTTTTATTATGAAAGTATTTTCATGCAAACACTTTCTTTCATATGCCACACATGCACTTTGCTTTTCCTTATGAGTACCTGCTTCTGACTCCTTTGCCTGTCTGTCCCCTTCTGTCCATGGTCCTTATAAACCAGCTCCTCTTACACCTTTACCCAGTTCTTTATGTCTACCATCACCACCTTCCCCGCATTTACAAAGTATTATAACATCCCATGGTACTTTCATTTAGCTTCTCTGAATGCTTGTAGTCAGGAAGTTCTTCCTATTATCTAATCTCAATTCTTCATGCTACAGTAGAGGCCTGTTTCCTCTTGTTCTGTTCTTAGTGTAGCTTGGAAGCAGCTAGTCACCATCTCTGAGTTGTCACTTTTCTTATATTTGAAGATCAACCACTCTTCTCTCTCTTCACCACCCTCCCCTCCACCCTCAAACTCCTCTTAGATCAATCATCTTGGTTCCTATAGCTCCGCCCCACTGCTCCTTGAAGTCCCAAGTTTACCTCCCATTGGCTAAATAAGTCTCATTGGCCTTATCTGGACCCTTCAAAATTAGATTCCCTTGGATCGTGCCAAGCTCTCGACTGTCCTGCCTTGCCATTATGGTGGGACCACCTCTCTCCAGTGAAAGCTCCTTGGAGCTCCTTGATCAATGTCTTTGCCCCTCTCCAAGGTGTAGCCCCCCTTCCCCTCTGTTTTCAAGTTGTTTTTCAGCCTGGACAAATATCTGACATTTGCAGCCCAGAAAATTTACACCTCAGACTCCAGAAAGGAGTACAGCCTGAAGCTCTGTGCCCCACTGCCTCTGTACAATGAGGAGCATTCATAACTCAGAAGGAAGCCCACAAAGAGAAAAGAAAACCCAGATGACCCTCCCCTTTCTCTTTTCTTTATAGTAAATAATTTACAAAACCAAATTTTCCTCCCCACAGGCTATACTCACTTTATCACCGGTCCCCAGGGCCAGCCTTTACACATTTCCATACTGTCATGGACTATTTTTAGCAAAGGATGACATTAAGTACTAGTTGCCCCGTGTGCTTCAAACTCATCTCTTCCTCTTGTCAGAATATTAGTCCTCCTCTTTTGGACCTGCCAGCTACTCATGGCCTAGAGATATTTCCAAGGGTGTGAGCAGCTACCTAGTGGTATGACTTCAGTGGGTCTTTACTAAGTCCTCTGTTTTAAAATGTCTCATTTGGGGGCACCTGGGTGGCTCAGTCAGTTAAGCATCCGACTTCGGCTCAGGTAATGATCACAGTCTGTGAGTTTGAGCCCCGTGTCGGGCTCTGTGCTGACAGCTCGGAGCCTGGAGCCTGCTTCAGATTCTGTGTCTCCCTCTCTTTCTGCCCCTCCCCTGTTCATGATCTGTCTCTCTCTGTCTCAAAAATAAATAAACATTAAAAAAAAATTTTAAATTAAAAAATAAATAAATAAAAATGTCTCATTTGGCCTGGGTCTGCTCATTAGAATTAGACTGGGTCTGATGATTTCAGTATTAGAGATTCATTTCTTTAACTCAATATCACTTCCTCAGGAAGCCTTGACTCTCCCTTGTTATATTCTCTGTCAAAAGCTCGTTCCTTTTCCCTCTTGGCACTTACTTAGTTTGTAAATACACATCCATTAATGTGTTTGGTTGTTGTCTAGCTCTCCTACTCTGCTGATTATTCTATGATGGCTGTGACCATGTCTCTTGTTGTGAGTTTCCCATTCTATCCCCAGCGCCTAACAGTGAGCCTGGCACATGGAAGGTGTGCAGAAAATACTTGTTGCTGACCAAACATGATCATAAATTTAAATGTGAGTTCTCCAGGGCACTGGTGGGAAAGGGTGTGAGCATGAGTGCCCAGCATACTAGTTGGGGGAGAGGGTCCCAGAAAGCAAGGGCAGAGTGCTGACCATAAGTAGCACTCTCCTTCCCCAGGTGACTTGAAGCTGGTTCCCTTTGCTATCCCTTTCCTATCAGCTTGAGGCTTCCCTCCTTCCTCAGCTTTACCCCAGGGCCTTCTTTGGTAGGGCATCCGGGAAAGAAGGATTTGACCAAGGTGCATATAAGGCTAAAACTAGCAACTTTTTAAGGCTAGCAACTTTTTTCCAAAGACACTTGGGAAAACTATGTATATATTCTCATGGCAGCACCTTGACATGTCCCTGGTTCTGTTACCCACCTCAGAAGGGGCTTGGTGGAGATCAAGGCCGGGGGTGCTGAGATATGAAGCCACACACCCCCCTGGGTCCTCTGGTGCTCACCTTCGACTGTACTCCCAAGCTCAACCCACCTGGTCCCAGTGAGCTTTCTTCAGGCCCTAGAGGCCCTAACCTACCAGGGCTAGCCCAGGTCCCTGAGGAGAGGGTGCTAGGGACCAGCTCACCTAGAGTCAAGGGGAGCAAGGAGAGGAGGGCCAGAGTTGGCCTTCCTCTAGTTCCTGAAGCTTGGAGACTCTGGGTTTCAGTCTAGGAAGAATGGAAAGTGTTCTTGGCTGCTGTCCCCACTCCAGGCCAGCCCCTTCCTACCCACGATCCCCACTGGACTGGCAAGGCTCCCCTCCCCGTCCCAACCAGGGAGCACTGTAGCTGCTTCCCATCATGCCAAAGCCAAACCATTCTTAAGGCCCTGCTGGAAGCCACCGCCATAAAGAGACTCTCCCTTCCTAGTTTGCTTTGGCACCACCCAAGTTCCAGACCTGCAGAACCAGGGTGCAGCAAGTTTAAGGCCTTTCCGTCAAGGAGCAGGAGTCCCTGCTGGGCCTGAGTTGCTCTAGTGGAACTGAAGGCCTTCGGGACAGCTACTCTACTCCTCTACTCTTAGCTCCCCAGGCTCCATCCTAGCCTTTTCCTCCTTCCAGCTCTTCTTCAGTGCTAGGCAGGGTAAGCACTCAATAAATCCACAGTGGGTGCTCAGTAAAAGTGGGCCCTTGGTCAGTAAATGATGAACTGATTGACTGAGATGCTTGGTCACTCAGTCCAAGGCCAAATGAGGTGCTGCCATCATTCATTTCTCTGTGTACCTGGGCCGGCCAAGTATGTTGCCTTAAAACAGAGCGGGGCTTTTCTTATTCTTTCCTTGTTGTTGTTTTTGTGTTTGTTATGTTTTGTTTTGTTTGGCTTTGCTTTTACTGCAATGGACTCTAAACTGGAAGGGCAGGGTGATAGGGACAAGCAAAGGGCTCAAAGCCTGGGAGGGCTCTCAAGAAAAGGAAATTCTGCACCTCAACCTCACACTCCCCAACACTGACTAGATTCTGGCTGTGATCTGGGAAACTTCAGGGAGCTCTCCTGAGCCCTGAGATGATGGTCTTGAGTTTGTCTGAGGATTCATGAATCTGAGCTTTGGATACAACATGTCTACTGGCAATTCCCACACCACTTTTTTTTTTACATTGTTTCCCCATTTCTTCCTCTTTTTCTCTAACCAGAGAACAGTGTCCCCAACTACTCTCAGCCTGTGAGCCACTTACCGGCTGGCAGCACAGTGGGGCAGACTCAGGCAAAGACTGGGGAAGAGCAGAAAAGGAACTACTGGTTTAGTCACAAACTTTGAGCCAATGGAATATTAGATTGATTGGGCTATTCTGTGTTGTAGATAGTCAAATGAGCTTATTAAAGAAATATGTCAGCGAATCTGGTAAGCCTGATTTTGCTGGGGGCTCAGTTGCAGCAAGCTGGTAATGTAATTTTCTGAATAGACCAGGAAGAAAGCTAAGAATCATTGTGAATTCAGGCCAGCCTGGGGACTCTAAGGCTTCACGAAGAATATACTGGGAATTGGCCTTCTTTTAAACAGCTCCTCCAGCTTGTACTAAACCCTTTTCTGCATGGGGTCCCAGAGCAGTCCCTGAACCAACAAGCAGATACAAAAGGAAGAGGGACTTCTAAGACCTGTTCTGGGGCCCCTCCAGATGCACCAGGCTGTCTCTTAAGCAGCATAGGATCAGGTAATAGAAGAAGTCGCCCTCCCTGCCCCCCTCCTGCCCCCGCCGCTGAATGCCCCAAACCACACTAAGCCCACAGCAGCTCACCTGCCTGCTTACATTTGCTGCTGAGTGTGGGGACTCAGGCTGGATCACCTTTGCAACCTGATTGCCTCTGAGAAGACTGCTTGCCTGACACTACAGGGAGAGTAGGCTTTTCCCCTGGAAATATGATTGAGCTCTGTAGACCCCCAGCAGGCTTCTGAATGCCTGGCCTCAGGGAAGCCTGCCACTGAACAAGCAGAAGTTTGATGCCTCAGTAACCTGGTTCTGTTACATAAGGCACTATGGGAGATATGAGTCAGGGCCCTCAGGCTGGCCTAGGCCCAACCTAGTCTGGGAGTGAGGCTACGCAAGGTGAGGGAGGGCGGTCGAGGGGTGGTGTGTATATGTGGAGGAAGCCAGCAAGGAGCCACTGGAACCACTTCTCATCACTTCTCACCCCCTTCTTCCTCAGGGATAGTAGGCGTGGCCAATCAATGGCCTAGACAGCTCTGACAGAAATCCTGGCCAGACCCCTAAGCTGTGAGCAGCTGCTCTACATCTCCCCTGAAGAGAAGACAAGAGGAAGTGGGTTGAATACCCAAGCCTATTTTGTGAGTAAATTCTTCCTTCGAGGAAGGATGAGGAAGGTTCCTGTGGGGCTTTGATCACAGGCAGGGCCCTGATTTTAAGCTGGGCCTATTTGAGGAAAGCGGCTCCCAGGAGAGGAAGGCTGATAGCGTAGCCTGGGGCATCACTGACCAAGCCTGCTTCCAGCTCTTGTTTCTCCTTGGGCTAGTGTCTGCACCATGGGAAGCTTCCCATTCGGTCTCCTGTACTGGATGGCTAGGATCTCACACCTGTTCCCAAAAGGGCAATAGTTACTTTAAGGCAGGGATCTCCAGCTAGAAGGTACAAGTGAATTCGACTTGCCCACTGATAAGATTCCCTGCTGCTTGGATTAGCATTTGGAAAAGTCTGCTTTCTACTCTCACAGACCCCTGTCTTATGCCCACTCCGACTCCTTAGCCCAGATGAATTTCGGCACGGTCGATAGGGGCCTCCATAAGCCCCTGCCAAGACTCCTCATCAAACCTTTTTTTGAGGCTAAGATCTAGCCTTCTGGACTTCATGGGGCTTCCATTAGCCCACAGGATTCTATGGAGGGCCTGCTCTGCCAAAAGCTGTGGTCTTACAGAAAAGCCCTAATCCTTGTCCCATTATTGCAGGCACTGGGATGGCACAGCATGTCCTGGGCCGTTACTGTGGCTTCATCTAAAAGGGAAATTTTGTCTTTTTGACCCCTGTGGTCCTGGAATGCCTTCCCTTGAGCGCACTGAGCACACAGAGTGCCCCACCAAATGTGTCCAAGCTTTAGTCCCACTTGGCACGTTGGCTTCTCTGGAGCTCAAGAGTCTATTTTGCACGACACCGACCAATTTATTATGTAAACTCAGCCACCCATGACAAATTATGGCTTTGTAGTTATCTTGAGAGATGCCTTAAATAAGAAGAGAAAGTTCAGGTAGGAGCAGCATCGCGATGAGCAAACACAGTTCAACGGCCACCGCCAGGTGCAGACAAGGCTGGCCTCACTCCTCTCACCTGGCCCCACAAGGTCGGGGGCAAGTACTGGCCAGACACATCCATCTCCATTTATCCAGACTCCCTGGCCTTCAGGACCTGTTCTGGAAAGAAACCAACACTCTACCTGGAATCGAGAGCTTGTTAGTTTATCTGGATGTGCAAATATAAGCAGGAGTATTAACCTTGCTTCCTCTTCCTCTTCTCTTCAGGCAGGGAGGAAAAATAAGGTCACCCTGGAAGAGTTATTTTCTGAGGGGTGGGCTCACTCACATGGGTCCATTCCTGGCAAACTGGAGGCGTAGGTGAAATTCGTGCTCTGTTCTTACCATTTGTCTTTATGAGCACAAACCTTCCACCTTCACCTCTTCAGCTCTCATGCTACCCAGAGCCCTGGGCTGCAGCAAACCTTCTGTGGACTCCAGCCTTGTCTCCCTACCTCTCTTCTCCAAACTTGGCTTTCCCATGCTTCATTCCCATAGAGCCTTCCTTCCAGTCAGTTGCCTCCCTCAAAGAAGGTCTGGTAAATAAATCCACACAAAGAAGTCAATGATAATTAATGATGTCACATGTGACTCTTTTAAAAGGTATGGTAGACCCTGCCCATTTATGAAAGGGACACACTAATTCATGAGCATCCCGAGACCATATCATTTTCCCTATAAAGCTTCTATTGTCCATCACTTCATTAAACTTTTTTTAAAGAATTTTTTTTATTTTTGTTAATATGGAAGAAATGTTAACAGTAAAACTGGTGAACCTAGGGTACATTTACTGAATTACTGGAGGCTTTTTTCATTTTATTTTCTTGCTAAATACACTTAAATTAAGCTTTACTGAGGGATAATAAAGTACAAGGGTTACTTTGAAGTGATGCTCTAACCCATTTTGTTTGCTAATGTATGTGGAAGTAGCTTAGTCGGCCCTGGTGCTATAATAAAATACTATAGACTGGGTGGCCTCAACCATAGGCAGTGATTTCTCATAGTTAAAAGTTGGAGGTCCAAATTCAAGATACTAGCCAGCTGGATCCTGGTGAGAGCTCTCTTCTGCTGATAGCCACTTTTTCACTGTGTCTTCATCTAGTCAAGAGAGAACTGTGGAGTCTCTTCCTTTCCTTAGAAGGACCTTGATGCCATTGGGAGAGCCCCACTCTCATGAAGCCACTTTTAGCTAAACCTATCTCACAGAGGCCACATCTCCAACCACTGTCACATTGGGAGTTAAATTTGGGAGGACACAATACAGGCCATAGCAGTCAGGTCTCAAATCGTTAGTCTTCTGTAATTCATTTTGTGCTTATAGGCTAGAATACAGAAAAAAGAAAAAACTTGAACTTTTCCATACTCCTTTCTTTAGAAAGGATAAGAAGCTGCTGAAGCCTTGCCCACTTTTCTCTTTCCTTTTTTTCTTTTTTTTTTTTCTGGATGTCCATTTGGTGACAGGATTTGGACATGAGTACGTATCGGCCAGAGGACTCATCAAGGTGGGAAATGGCTGTGTTTTTCTTTTTCTTTTTTTATTTCTTTAATTTCATTTTTTATTTTTTTTTAAATTTACATCCAAATTAGTTAGCATATAGTGCAACAATGATTTCAGGAGTAGATTCCTTAGTGCCCCTTACCCATTTATCCCATAGCCCCTCCCACAACCCCTCCCGTAACCCTCAGTCTGTTCTCCATATTTATGAGTCTCTTCTGTTTTGTCCCCCTCCCTGTTTTTATATTATTTTTGTTTCCCTTCCTTTATGTTCATCTGTTTTGTCTCTTAAAGTACTCATATGAGTGAAGTCATATGATTTTTGTCTTTTTCTGACTAATTTCACTTAGCATAATACCCTCCAGTTCCATCCACATAGTTGCAAATGGCAAGATTTCATTCTTTTTGATTGCCGAGTAATACTCCATTGTGTATATATATATATATATATATATATATATATACACACACACACACAATATACAATATACAATATATATGTGTATGTATATTATATATATTACTAATAATATTATATATTACTAATTACTAATTATATTACTAATTATATATTAATTACTAATTAATTAGTATTAATTACTAATTATATATTACTAATTACTAATTAGTAATACTATATATTACTAATAATATTATATATTATATATATATTATTATAAAAAGAAGATATATCCGCATCTTCTTTATCCATTCATCCATCGATGGACATTTGGGCTCTTTCCATACTTTGGCTATTGTTGATAGTGCGCTATTAACATGGGGGTGCATGTGTCCCTTTGAAACAGCACACCTGTATCCCTTGGATAAATGCCTAGTAGTGCAATTGCTGGGTCACAGGGTAGTTCTATTTTTAGTTTTTTGAGAAACTTCCATACTGTTTTCCAGAGTGGCTGCACCAGCTTGCATTCCCAACTTCATTAAACTTTTTAGCTTTCTTTTCATGGTGTTCACTAGCAGCTGACTCAGGAAGGGGGTGTTGTCCCCAAAGAAACAGATGTTTCCTCATTTCATAGAATCACTACATTTGTCTGGACTCTGAGGAGAGGACCTGGGCAATCCCACTTCTATGTGTCTAGACCCCAAAGAATTGAAAAAAAAGGGACTCAAAAAGATACCTATAGGGGCACCTGGATGGGTCAGTCGGTTAAGCTTCTGACTCTTCATTTCGGCTCAGGTCATGATCTCACTGTCATGAGATCAAGTCCTGTGTCAGGCTCTGTGCTGGGCGTGGAACTTGCTTAAGATTCTCTCTCTCCCTCTCTCTCTCTGCCCCTCCCCTGTGTGTGTGTGTACTCTCTCTCTAAAAAAAAAACAAAACAAAAAACAAAAAAGATACCTGCCTACCCATGTTACTAGCAGCATATTTCACCATAGCCAACAGGTGGAGGCAATCCAAATGTCTGTGGACAGATGAATGGTTAAACGAAATGTAGTTTACCCACACAATGGAATATTATTCAGTCATTAAGAAGGAATGAAGTACTGTTACATGCCACCACATGGGTGAACCTTGAAAACATCATGCTAAGTGAAAGAAGCTGGACACAAAAAGCCACTTGTTGTATGAGTCTACTTATGTAAATATCTAGAGCAGGCAAATTCATAGAGACAGAAAGTAGAATAGAAGTGACCAGGGGCTGAGGGGAGGAGAGAATGGGGAGTTATTGTTTAATAGGTATGGAGTTTCTGTTTGGGATGATCACAAAATTCAGGAAATGGATAGCAGTGATGGTTGCACAACATTGTGAATGCCTTTAATGCCACTGAATTGTATACTTAAAAATGGTTCTAATGTCACTGAATTGTATACTTAAAAATGCTTAAAATGGCAAATGTTATGTTACATACATCTTACTGTAATATATGTATATACTACTTATATACTTTATATACATACATAAAATGCACACACATCATATATACATATGACATATGCATGTCATATACATACACCAGCGAAAGCCTCTTAGCACATGGAATTCACATCTGTGCCTCAAGAAAAAGACAATTACTTACATGTTGAGATTCTCATGAGGCATCCAAACTATAAATGTTAAGTTTGCAAATGCATTTGCATTTTTAACAGGGAATGTGCCTTAATCCAATAGTGCCTATTCTTTGTCAGACCACTAGGCACTCAGGAAATAGTTATTTTAAATAACCTTGGGCTAGGGAAAGACTTTTGAAGCTTGATACCAAAGGCAAAAAATCACAAAAGGCAAAGAATGACAGGCTTAACCACAGGGAAACCCAAAACCTCTCCATAGCAAAAAAAAAAAAAAAAAAAAAAAAAAAAAAAAACAAAACAAAAAAATCCACCAAAAACAAAAAACCTCCATCCTCGAAATCAAATGGCAAATTAGTTGACAAAGGGTTACAATCTCTAATTCAGGGTTTCTCACGGTGTGGTTCTGCATACCACTGGTGCTACGGGAGAGGGGTTCGGTTTTAGATGGTACACAGTCATAGAACTGAATTTTAGAGTATGAATTTGGACATGACAGCAGACAGGCAGGGGAGTCATTTTGCCCCTCAAATCACACCATGTCAGTGGCTACGCCCTCAGAAGTCAAATCCAGGAATATACACTTATGAAATCATTAGTTCTAAGACCTACCTAGAGAAGCACAAATAATTTTTATGCAAATTTTTCTTGAAAACCTGCTCTCTGAATCTCCATCTTTCCCCTTACTGCTATATATCAACTCAATAGGGAAAGTGAAATGAATTAGCACACACAAAGCCATTCAAAATTTTTGCTCTTTATTACTTTCTAAGCATCTGAGTGTGGGAACTAGTTGTTGCCAGGTAGAAGCTTAAAGGTAGACTCCTAGGACTTTTAGAGATGGAAGCAAACTCAGATTCAGAGTGTCTCAGACCACACTGGGCAAGTGTGCTTGGGGACCAAAGGCAGAACAGCTGATTAAGAAGTTTTGAATAAATTCTTAGAAATAATATTTCAGGTTATAACAACAGCAATAACAGACTATGGCAAAAGCTCTCACACCAGCTTGCCACACCTTACCAATCAGTTAAGGCACCTTGAATTTCAACTTTGCAAGGTTTTTTTCATAGGCTACATTTATTTTATTTTGTTTTATTTACAATTTTTTTTAATGTTTATTTATTTTTGAGACAGAGAGACACACACACACAGAGTATGAGCAGGGGAGGGGCAAAGAGAGAGGGAGACACAGAATCCTAAGCAGGTTCAGGCTCCAAACTGTCAGCACAGAGCCCAACTCGGGACTTGAACTCATGAACTGTGAGATCATGACCCGAGCCGAAGTCAGATGCTCAACTTACTGAGCCACCCAGGCGCCCCTATTTACATTTTTTTTTACTTACATTTTTTTAAAGTAGGCTCCACACCCAACAACGTAAGGCTTGAATGCATAACCCTGAGATCAAGAGTCACCTCTATGGATTGAGCCAGCCAGGCGTCCCTCATAGGCTATATTTAAATTGGAAATTTTAGCTGCTTATCCAGTATGTTCTATCTGCCTCCTTAGTTCTCCAGTCTTAGAAGCATATTCAAATGGTAAGGCAGAGTCCCTTAATAAAAGGGTGACCGACCATCCCAGTTTCCCTGGGACTATCCCAGTTTGAGCGTTGAAAGTCTTGTTTCCTCACATTGGAGGGTTTGTCACCCTACCTAGTAAGGACACTTTAACCACTTGATTAGTTTCTGGGCTAATATTTACCTCTGCTTAACAATTCTTTCTTTGCAGACAATTCTTTAGTGTCTGATTGATCTTAGGTGGAGTTTTGGCTTTGCTCTTTGTTGTGAGGCATCAGGCAAGTTACTTAATTTTCCCAAGCCTCAATTTCCTTTATTAAAAATCAAGAAGGGTGATAACAGTACCCATTTCATTGGGTTGGTGTAAGTATCAAATGAGATTAGTATATATTGTTGTAAACGCTCCATCAATGTTAGCTATTAATCTATTATAATTGTTAGTTACCTAACACAAGATTGAAGGGATGGTATTTAAAACACATCTTCCCTCACTCAATATTTTTTTCAAGTTTGTTTATTTATCTTGAGAGAGACAGAGACAGCACGAGTCAGGGAGGGGCAGAGAGAGAGGGAGACAGAGAATCCCAAGCAGGCTCTGCTCTGCCAGCACAGAGCCTGACCCGGCGCTCAAACTCACGTACCATGAGATCATGACCTGAGTTGAAATTCAGTCAGATACTTAACCAACTGAGCCATCCAGGCACCCTCCCCCCCAATATTTTAGAGGCAACTTCACATACCAATAAGCTGCATGCCTGTTACCACTCATTCGTAGGTATATACACAGCACGGTCCACTGGAACTACCAGGCTATGAGAGTTAATGCATGTGGCTCAAACAACAACAGAAATCCCACTTAAATATTAGTAAGTATTTTTCCAAAGACTAGGTTAAAATTGTAAAATCTTTACATAAGACCACACCAATAATTAAGCAGTCATCTGACAAAAAAACAACAGCAACATAACAACACAACGGTTATGGGCACTGGCTGTATAACAGGAAGCCAAGGGAAAACCAAGTGAGTGTAAAACGCATCCCTGCCCTCATATTGCTTACACCCTCGTGTTCCAAGGACACCAAGAGCTAAGCCCAGGAGCCAGGGACAGATCAAAGCAGACAAACCAGATAGAAATGAAGAATGTACCCTGCCCTTCCTCCCTAGAATATAGGGGCCCTTGCAGCAGGAGAGTAGGCTGCAGAAGAGACAGGAGAGTCTCTCTCCCAGGAGAAGAGGCAGGCTTGAAAGTAGACAAATTAAAAGAAAAAGGACACCCAAGCAGGAATTTGAGATATCAAATCATTAAATGGAATAGAAGTAAAAATGATGGCACTTGAAACATTAAATCATTAAATGGAACAGAAGTAAAAAGTATGGCTGAGTTTTGAAGACAGAAACCCTGGAATAAATGAAGTAAGAAAAGACAAAATTTTCACTTTGGAGAAGGCTGGCCAGCTCAGATACGGGAGAAGTCCCATGACTGACAATAATGGTCTCCTACTCTGCTAAGGAGCATGTCATTCTGGGCAAAAGCTAAACCAAACTCAGAATCTCCAATTTCTGAGGTCCCAGGAAAGGTCAAGGAAAATGAGATAATGCTTTGTCCTGCTGGAACTACAGGGCTATTACCACAGGACCAGGTCACTCCCCAGCCTCACCTAAGCCAGAGGGCTTGCTGGTTTGCTACTCAGCTGTTTGGGACACTGAGTTGCTCTGATTCCAGGAGGCAGGGTACTCAGGTACACCTTCTTAACAATTCGCCCTGCTCCCTCCACCCATACCCCCAACCCATAGTATTTCCAGGCTTTGCCAAGAACCAAGAGTCAACAGACAGGTGTCAATGGAGTAGGTGACAAAGGAGGTTTTTCCATTCAAGAAACCCAGATAACCAGAAAGCATCCCAAGGTATGGCGCAATCCAACATTTTGATCTCAAGCTCTCAGCCTCATACCTCATGCACATAGGTCCGACCTCTTAGGCCCTGAACCTAGGAACCAGAGCTGAGGAAGCTTTCCCTCTTATACTTCAGCAATGCCATTTTGGGGCAGTTTCTCTCCCGGTTGAAATAGTACAAATGCTATAGGCCCTCTTTCCAGGTGTTTCTGCCACCCCTCCCCCACCACCAATTTCCTACAGAGCGGAGGGCTTTAGCTCCGCAGGGATGCAGAGTCTGTCCGTGGTGTGAATACACTTGTAGTAATCTTTGGCCAGAAATGGAAGATTCCCTCGAAACCTGTTCCACATGTGGCCTGGTTTCTTCGAGACAATGAGATAAATTGATGCGTAATGTGAAACAATAAATGAGAAAGTGCATTGAAGGCATGGAAAATGCCTGAGAAATACAACTTGTTATGATAATGCTTAGCGAAGTCAGCAGCCCTGCTTGTCCCCTCCTGGAATTTCTGGGCTGAGGAGGCAAACCTGGTCCTTAGTAGCATCAAGTGAGGGCAGTTCCTACCAATCTTAATTGCTTATAAAATTTCCTATGTGTGCTTCACTGAAAAGCCGCCCAATGATTCAAATATTCTGTGGATGCTCAAAATCGCTTATACCTTGTCTCAACACACCATCTGCCCATGACCTGGAATCTCAGAACTACAAGGAACCTTAAGAGGCCAGAGTGATCAGGGAACTTGCCCAGGTTCACACACCGAAGTAGAGCCACAATTTGTACCATAACCCAGGTCTATCTCAGCGGGGTTCTCTTTCTCTTAATATAACCTTTGTTGTTGAGAAAATAAGATCCACCCCTATACACACGCACTAACACACACACACTAGTGTCCCATCCCAATGGTTCTAAGAACACCAGACCTAAGGCTGGGTTTCCTGCTTCCCCTGACTCAAAATTGCCTCAGTTGTCTCCCCGCTAAAGACTGACTCTTACCAGAGTGTCTCAGACTGGATGGAGGGCAGAAGCCACCTTATATCTTCCTATTATGTTTCTCCCCTCTCCCTCTTTCCTTGCCCTTCAGCAGGATTTCTAGAAAGTATGACCCACACTCCTACACAGGCCTGGTAAGATATGGGTTCATCCACCCACTGGTCCTAGAATGCTCTCTGGGGCTGCTTTTGCCCATCATTGGAAATTGAAGTCTGTAATCCATGGAGGAGGTGGGGGTACCCCCATCCAGAGTCTCAAAAAATTCTCACACATCTCTAATTTTTCTTGTTCTCCACCCTCTCCCCACACCAGCAGAGGGCTTAATTTGTCTTGACATTTTGCTTACCCTCGCGGTCAGCCAGGGCCACTTGGTAATTTAAAAGCCCTTGCAATTTCAATCTGAGTTTGCATATTTTGAGAAGGGTAGAACTCAGATCCCAAGAGCATCCCGCGGCAGAATCTCCAAAGTGGCAGTGGAAATGTATGCATTTGAGGATGGGTGCTGCCAGTTACCCCCAACCTATCTAGGGCTCTGTCCACCCTCTGGACTGCAGCATTTCCCTGGGAAAGTCTCCTGCGGGCACCTTTCAAGATCAGGCTCCCACCTGCAGGGCCTCCCCTCAGCCCCACGGGACTCCAGGTAGCATCAGCGACAAGTCTTATCGCCCCGCCCCTTGTGAACTTCATGGTAGCGCCTTCTGTCAGAGGTGAGGGTCCGGCAGAGGCTGGCGCTGGCCTGGCCCGCGTGCCCATCTGTATGCCCAGTCACCCACCTGTGGAAGAAGAGCAGGATGGACAGCATGGTCTGGTCGATGTTGCGGTTGCAGATGCCCTCGTTGATAAGGTAGCAGGGGTCCCGCAGCACGGGCTCTAGAGAATCCTGCCGCATTATGCTGTTGAGCTTGTCGGTGTTGAGGTTCTCGAAGATCAGCTTCTCCTGCAGCTGCCGAAAGTTGTTCACGGTAGGGCTGCCCGGGTTGTTGTTCTCTCCGCTGCTGTCGCTCTGGAGCCCGCTCCTGTGGGCCAGGTCCAGACAGCAGTTACAGCAGTCGAGACCGACAGGTGAGCGGCAGTCGGTCTTGGACTGGGCCATCTTCTCAGACTCGGGGGCCGCTTGGCCTGCGAGGTCAGGGTCGGCTGGCAGGTGCGCGCCTGCCGGGCTGGCCTGAGGGGACTCCAGGGTGTATGGAAAACACAAGCTGCGAGAAGAGTTGGAAATTAGCACCTAAAGCCAGCCACCCTCGGCTAGGCCCCCTCCTGGCTGTGCCGCTCCGGGTGCGAATAGAAACAGCTGGACAAACAGCTCTGAGCGGATCCTTGGGCTCACTTCCTCCTCTTCTTCCTCCTCTTCCTCCTCCTCTTCCCCTCCCCCTCTGCCCTCCCCCTAGGTGCCACCCGCGGCCCTAGCACAGTCCCAAGTTTCCAAAGTGTGAGCGGGGCTCGGCGGACCTGTGGCAGCAGGAAGGGCGGGCGGCAGGGCAGAGGGAGAGCCGGGGCGCGCCCTCGCTCCCTCCCTCCTTCGCTCCCTCCCTCCCCGGCTCGCTGGCTCTCCAGCTCACGGGCTCCCCTGGGCTGTGCCGGCTGAGCTGTGGCAGGAGCCGAGAGCGAGTGACCCAGTGAGCCGGCGAGCGAGTGAGCGAGCCTCACGCCCAGGAGTCAGCACGGGGCTGTGACAGCATGTAAATTACCCCGCGGGGCGGGGGGTTGGGGGGCGGCGGAAAACCCTCGGCCGCCGCGGCCGGCTGGCTTCTGCCCCCAATCCCCTGCCCCCGCCCCCCCCCGCACCCTAGGGCCCTCTCACCCTCGCACCCACACGGCCGCCCGCACCCTCGCCCGCGCTGCTGGGAGCCGGGCCCGGCTCTCCCCACCCCGTCCGCGCGCCCGGCGCCTGGGCTCGAGCTCTCTCGCGGGTCAGGGCGCATCCTCCGTTAAGAAATCTACTAGCGATCTCTGGTCTCCAGAGCTCCGCGGGAGGGCAGACGTTCCGCGTCCCACCGAGGACGGGTCCCCCTGCAGGAGAGACGCCGCCGCTCCCCGCGAGCCCGCCTCGTGGCCGCCTTCAACCACCGCCCCCAACAAGCCTGTTTCTGGCGGGGGTGGGTGGGGGCTGCAAAGAGTGCGACTGCCCCCACAGAGAGTCCGAAGTGCCAGGCACGCTCTACCGAGTGCCCAGTGAAAGCCTTTGAAGGACACTCACAGAAGCGCGCTCAAACTCGCCTCGGTTTCTGTCCCCTTCTTCTCACTTCTCTTCCCCTCTTTCCCCCACTGGCTCTCTCCTCTTTTCCCTGAACCCCATTTGAGGCGATCTCTGCCCGGGCTTCCGGGAATACCCGGCTCCCCGGCAGGCTTCCCGCTGCCTTGCCCCCTCACCCTCTCTGGGCTCGCGTCTCAATTTGCCTTTCCGTCTCTCAGCGCTTTTTCTCCACTCTCTTCACTTTCTCTCATTTTTTTCTTTTCCGTTTTTCTTTCTTTACCCATTTCCGCCCCCTCTTCCTTCTCTTTCTTGCCCCCTTTCTTTCCTTATTTTTCTCCGTTTCTGTATTTCCTTATCCCCCCCCCCTTCTCCCCCATTCCTTTTTCTCTCCTCGTTTTTTCTTCCCCCTTCATTTCCCCCGTTGTGTTTTCTCCGCTCGTCCGTCGCCTCGGCACCCCCTCTTTCTCCTCAGTTCTGTTCTTTTCTCCTCACTTCAGTATCTTCCCCTACTTTTCCAAGCTTACTCCCCGCACCCTTTTTTGATCTCCACCTGCCACTTTAGTTCGTTTCTGCCCTCACCCTTTCAAGAGCTGCGGTGAGGGAACGCTCACCGGCACTGGGGCCGTGTCGAATGAAACTGCAGGCTGTGGCATTCTCAGTTCTGAGGAGAATGTGATTCTGGGGCCACGGAAAGGTTAAAGGTCAAATCCGTGGAGAGCAAGGCAGGCTGGTTCCTTGGGTCATACCCCAGGCTTGCGGGATGTAGGGATGTGCTGGGTGGGCAAATGGTAGACTTTCAGGGTGTCTCAGGATTGGAGAATTGGAATACGTCGAATGTGGAGGATTCCCTAATTATTGGCTCCCCCCAAAAATTCAAAATATTCATGATCAGTTTTCACACAGAACTCCAATGGATTTCAGTTTCAGTCAGCACTTCCCACCCCCCTTCCGCTCGCTTTTTTTCACAAGCCCGCGGCCCTGGCCATAGAGAAGTATATACCGCCATCATGTGTTTAAGACGTGGAACAACATTCTGTGCCTCGCGGTCAGAGTTCAAGCTTTAGGAGCCGGCAGGGGTGCCTCCTAGTGGAATCCACAGGGCATTAGCTCTGAGAACAGGAGGGAAAACTAGGCGGAGCCTTTACACTAAAAGCCCCGCCCCCCCGCCCCCCACGACCAAGCTGTACCCGCGGACGCCAGTCTGGGCCAGAGCCACCCTCTTTCTGGTGGAGCTTCGCTTGCCTCAGTCCCTGTAGACCGGGCTTCCATACACTTGAAATTCTCTCTAGGTGCTACAAGCATCAGCCCTGTGATTAGGAGCAAAGGGAGGCCAAATAACTCCTGTTCCCAATGCCCTCTGGGTCTTTTTTTAAATTACTTTTTTAAAAGTTTGTTTATCCTGAGAGAGAGAGAGAGAAACAGCGCGAGTGGGGGAGGGGCAGAGAGAGCGGGAGGGAGAGGGAGAATCCCAAGCAGGGTCCGGTCTGTCGGCCCAGAGCCCCAGGTAGGACTCAAACTCTCGTGAGAAATCATGAGATCGTGACCTGGCCGAAAACCAACAGTGCGAGACTCAGCCTACTGAGCGTCCCAGGCGCCCCAGCCCTATAGGTCTTATATGGGGTCCCACATCTTTAGGAAATGGAGGGAGGGACGTACTCTCTGCTGTAGGGGCCAGAAAACCAGAAATGACCTGTATCCATAGCTCCCGACAAGGTCCCAAGATCAGAGATGAAAGAGGCATTTGGAGGTCAGTGAGCAGACCTGTAGAACTGAGAGCATGGTCCCTATACTCTCACAGACTGCTGAGGATTCAGTTTGGTCTCTCTAAAGGCAATCCTTTAGATGCAATAGTTTCCCTTTTTCTTCTTCTTCCTCGTCTTTTTTTTTTTTTAATGTTCTTGGGTAAAGGCCAGAGGAGGTAGTAGAATATGAAATTTCATATGGTTGTGTAGACTTATAGCCTACTGAATTGTTTTTTAATTACAGTGGTTATGATTTTCCCTCTTGTTTGTAATTATTTTATGGTAAACATTATAACAAACTGTATTAGCTCCATAAATGTTTACTTAAGTTGTGTTTTGAGAACTTATGGGGCCTTTTGCTTCTATACGTGCCTGAGTCCTCTTATCTTTGTGCATAACCTTCGGACAAGGCCCTGGTGGAAGTATTTCCTTCTTGGCATTTGGCACCATTAAACCCAAGATTTTGTCCACTTGACATTTCCCTTGTTGTACTCCTTGCTTTCATCAGTGTTGTTAATAATTCAGTGCAGCTTTGCATACTATATCCAGGCTGATCAGGAGCAAATATAACCTAGGTATAGAAAAATCTAGATAGTTCAGTGATAGAGTTCAGAAAGCTGCTGTGTGTCTGCATACAAGTCCAGCTTGTATTGATATATAGTATACCTCCACAGGGAAGGCTGATTGGGCAGGGCCCCCTTGGCTTCTCTCTGTGAAGCCTTGCTTTGCCTACATATATTGTGTTGGGTGGAGATGCTACAAGCAGCAAAATGCTCTTGCATAAGCCCAGTGAGCAGAAGGGGGCCCCACTTCAAGACAGAGCTGGTGGCTCTCTGGGTGGAGCAGAAAGTGAGTATAAGGGGCATCTCCTTCTCAGATGGGGTCATTCAAGAGTCACTTATTCTGCACTTGCCCTGTGCCAAGTATGGTGTTAGTGGAGATTCAGAGGTAAATGAGACACAGCTCAGGCCCTCAAAGAAGGTATGGTCTAGCCAACAAACCAGATACGTCAAGAGACAAAAGCAGTACAAATGAGTGGTGATGAGGGAGGCCTGGTGTGTGGTGGGAGCAGGTGCTGTGGAGTGTGGAGAAGATGTCAGCTCTGGAAGGAGGAAGGGCAATCTAGGTGGAGAGAGTAGAGAACAGAGACCTGGTGGTGAGGACAAAGTGTATGCTGGGGCCCGGGTTGGGGGGGGGGAATTACAAAGCAGGTCGGTGTTGTGGGAGAACAAGATGAGAGATGGAATAGTGTGAGTCGAGGCTGGAAAAGGAAGGATGAGGGACCAGGTCTTAGAGGGACTTGTGTGAAACATGAAGGGGATCTCGACACACAAGTCTGCTGTGCATTTGGAAACTGTTAAGAAAAAGGATAGGGGCTCATGCGTGACTCAGTCGGTTGAGCATCCAGCTCTCAATTTCAGCTCCAGTCATGATCCCAGAGGTTGTGGGGTCAAGCCCCAAGTTGGGCTCCATGCTGAGCAGATTCTCTCTCTCTCTCCCTCCCTCCCTCTGCCCCTCCCCACTCCTCTCATGCTCTCTCTCTAAAATAAAATAAAATAAAATAAAATAAAATAAAATAAAATAAAATAAAGAAAAAGGATAGATACCATTTATTAAGTCGCTGCTATGTGCCAAGCACTTTACATATATTATCGCATATAATCCTCACAACAACCCTGTGAAATAGGTATTGTAGTTCCAGTGATGAAATGGGTTTAGGGAAGTTAAAGAAGCTCTCAGGTTACATAAGTAGTAAGTTAGGCATTTGAATTTGAACCCAGAGCTTTCAGACCTGGAAGCTTGTGCCTTTAACAATTAGGTGACTTTTTTGTAAAGTTTATTTATTCATTTTGATGGAGAGAGAGAAAGAGTGGGGGAGGGACAGAGAGAGGGAGAGAGAGAGAATCCCAAGCAGGCTCCGCGCTGTCAGCGCAGAGCCTGAGGTGGACGGGGCTTGAACTCACAAACCTGAGCTGAGCTGAAATCCATAGTTGGACGCTTAACCGACTGAGCCACCCAGGCACCCCAACAATTAGGTGACTTTTTAATGATGGGTTTATCAAACATTTATAAAGCATAACGGCTGTTTAAAGAAGATCACACACTCAAAATAAAAAGGTGCAATCAACGATTTACTAATATATTAAAAGATTTTTATTTGTAAGGAAATTGGCAAATCTGGTATAATAATTAATACTAGAATATCTGAGTTTTGGATCACCTACCATGTGTCAGGCACCGTTCTAAGTGCTTTACATGGCACCATCCAGTTTAATTCATCACCACAATCCTGCGAATTAGCTCCTACCATCATCCTCACTTAAGAGATGGGAAAACTGAGGCACAGAGAGATTATCTGGTCTATCTAAAGAATAGGTAGCTGCCCTCTAAGCCCTTACAATCCAGCTATGTTCAAGTAAGGCACACAAACAGTGATCTTCAGGCAATCCCTTTTCCCTACCATTGAAATTCAATTTTGTTAACATTTCTTAACTGGGGAAAGCAGATTATCCTTCCGGAAACTTTTCTCAATTGTCCATCACAGATTTGTAGATTATTATAGCCTGGCAAGGATTTAAAACCTGGATCAGGGGATCTTATTTGTGCCAAGGACCCCTTTGAAAGTATAGTGAAGTTTAGAACAATGTTTTCAGATACATAAGATGAAATATGTAGAATTACAAAGGAAATCAATTATATTGTTATGTTGTTATCAAAAGATTAAAAATAGAAGGTTGTGATATAGTTATATAAGTGCTTGTTATTAATGTAGTAAATGACAAGATCTAGATGCAGCTATGATAACTTCAAAGTAATGATGAGTGTAAAAGTATTTAAAGACACCTGTAATAACAGTAATGTGACAAAATACTGATTTCCACCAGTGATGAAGTCACGGGTACTGCTAATCCTACTGTGATCTGTTCTTTCTATTTGTAATGAAAGGAAATCTAAATTTCAGTTAGAGGTTGGGGAAAAGAAAGACATTTTCCATTGAAATTTATTTATCCTCTGAATTTTTAAGAATCTTTGTTCTAGACCAACCATTTATAATATTAAAACAATAGTTAACATGAATGAGCCTTTACTACATGCAAGCTACTGTTCTGGGTCTTTACAACAATTTTTCATTTATCCCTCATAGTAAGCTTATAAGGTAGACTTGTTTTATGACTCTGAAAGAGATGGAATTAATTTTCCAAGGTTACACAGCTGACAAGTGGAAGAGAATGACAAATGTATTTTCTCACAGTTCTGGAGGCTAGAAGTCTGAGATCAAGGTGTTGTAAGGGTTGGTTTTCACTGAGGCCTCTCTCCTTGCCTTCTACATGGCCATCTTCTCCCTGTGTCTTCGCATGGTCTTTCCTCTGTATACGTCTGTCCACATTTCCTTGTCTTATAAGGACATCTGTCATATTGGATTAGGATTCACCTTAATGACCTCATTAACCCTTTTAACTTAATTACCTCTTTAAAGACCCCCATCTCCAAATACAGTCACATTCTGAGGTACTGGGGGTTAGGATTTCAACATATTGGATGGGGGGGGGTGGACAATATAGCCCATTACAGACTCCAGCCACAAAGATTCAGATTCAGTAGGTTTGTGGTAGGGAACAGAGATTTATCATTTTAATAGGTCCCTAGGTGATTCTTATAGGCAGGCAGGTTTAGGAACTATTATGTTCCCAACTACAAACTTTCTTAGCACAGTGCTTGGTCATGGTTGGTGCTCAATAAATATTTGTTGTTTGACCAAGAAGAAATACAATATGGAGATGAGCCCGTGGGGGACATTTTCAAGAGTCCTTAAGGATCATCAGGTAGAAGTTAAATAGTTAGGTCTCAAATAGACACCTCTGCAGATAGGGAGCTGGACCCGATGAATTCAATGTCCCATCCTTCTTCCTTTTAGTTTTTTTATACACAAAAAGAACAAGGTGCAAATTTATAAGCAAGTGTTAAGAGAACATGAACTAAGAACTGATTTGAAAGGGACAGCATTAATAAGGAAACAAAAATAAGATCCTATATATGTAGGATATTTGTGTCTGTGATTGTGTATTTACTTCTACATGGAGCTTTGCCTGTGGATATTGGAGGTGTGTGGGCGATGTTGGAATATGGAGATATACGAGCAAGGAGGATTTGTATAGAGGGGTGTGTGAATGGGCACTTGTGTCAGGTGTCTTGATCTCATTTGAGGGCCACTTTACATAGAGCTCAAGAAATGGTTACCATTTTAATAATTAAAAATTTTTAACAGTTTTATTTATTGTTGAGAGAGAGACAGACAGACAGTGAGTGGGGGAGGGGCAGAGAGAGAGGGAGACACAGAATCCGAAGCAGGCTCAAGCCCTGCTTGAACCCACGAACCTCGAGATCATGACCTGAGCCGAAATCGGATGCTTAACCGACTGAACCACTCAGGTGCCCCTTAATAATTTTTTAAAAATAGTAGTAGTAGTAGTAGTAGTAGTAGTAGTAGTAGTAATATAAGGCCGTGGTACTCAAAGAATCTGTAGTTTTTTTTAGATGTTCTTTAAACACTGGTTTTACTATAGTTTGGTTTTCTATCCCTCTATTACAACTTGGATTTGCTTTACTCAGATTTGACATATATTTCTCTTGGTGGAATTAAAATATATCCCCCCTATAGAAGAATTTTAGATGGAGTACTGACAGTGGTTACTTCTAACGAAGGGGTGGGGTTAGGGAGGGTGAAAGGAGTAAAGGCAAGGGACTTTCTAGTTTTATCATGTGCCAAAAAATTAGTATGTTTTACTATATAAATTAAATAATTTTATTATTAAAGTAACAAGATTATTTTTTGTAATTTAAAATCTTTTTTTAAAGTTTATTCATTTTGAGAGAGAGAGAGAGAGAGAGAGAGAGAGACAAAAGCATGCACAAGCAGGGGAGGCAGAGAGAAAGGGAGAGGGAGGGAGAGAGAGAGAGAGAGAGAGAGAGAGAATCCCAAGCAGGCTCCCCACTGTCAGCACAGCCCTGATACGGGGCTCAAACTCACAAACCATGAGATCATGACCTGAGCCAAAATCAAGAGTTGACATGAGCGTCTGGTTAAGCATCTGACTTTGGCTCAGGTCATGATCTCACGGTTCATGAGCTGGAATCTGCATCAGGCTCTCTGCTATGAACGCAGAGCTCACTTCTGGATCCTCTGTCTCCCTCTCTCTCTGCTCCTCCCCTGCTTGTGCTCTCTCTCTCTCTCTCTCAAAAATAGATAAATAAAAAGAGTCAGACACTTAACCAACTGAGCCCCCAGGTGCCCCAATACAAGGTTATTTTAGAAAACAGCTGGTGTGAGATGGTGTGAAGAAGCCTCCAAATTCACTCACAATTCTGCCAGCCAAGAGCAACTTTTACCTTACTTAGCCTCCCTCTTTGCAGAACTGTGTCATGGAGGTCATATGTTATCACATCCTAATATCCACAGCGCATTGTCTTCTGGAGCTCAAGGTCTCGTGAGAGAAAGAGAGAGAGAGAGAGAGAGAGAGAGAGAGAGGGAGGGAGGAAGAGTGGCTTCCCAGAAGAGGTGATGTCTGGATTGAGACTTAAAGATGCATTGCGAGGGCTGAGCCCATTTTCTAGTGCCTAGTAAGCATTTGCATAATGTGATGGTGGATATAAAACACTTAGTGGCTAGCACATAGTAAGAGCTAGACCTTATTATTACCTGACCCTTTCAAACAGATTTGAATGGCAACTTGTGTTCGCTATGAGGAGTAATTGAGATAATGCATGTAAAGTACTAAAGATAGTGCCTGGCATCTAATATGTACACGGTACATGGTGGCAGTTTATAGCGTTGTTTGTTGGTAGTGGTTTTATTATTTTGGGATTCTACTGGATTGAGATGGAATCTTCTGTCTCTGATCTTCTGTTGTTTGACTCTGGAGTTTGTCCTGTTACATTATTTCCTTTTCTTTATTTTTTTATTTAAAAATTTAAAAATATTTTGTTTTTGAGAGAGGGACAGACAGACAGAGCTCGAGTGGAGGAGGGGCAGAGGGAGAGCAAGACAGAATCTGAAGCAGGCTCCAGGCTCTGAGCTGTCAGCACAGAGCCCGATGTGGGGCCTGAACCCAGGAACCACTGTGAGATCATAACCTGAGCTGAAGTTGGATGCTTAACCGACTGAGCCACCCAGGTGCCCCTGTTCTGTTACATTAAGATATGATGTCTCCAAGTATGCTTATGTTCGGAGCTCTTTTCCTCACAACAACCACTGGCTAACCACCACTGCCACTATCACCAGCCACGTAGTGTGCTCCTGTTGTAATCTCCAAAAGCATACAGAACCTATTGGAGCTTGATGGTAGAAGTGGAGCAGACCCCTGGTTTGCCTTAGAAAATATTTTTTGTATACTAAAGAGATAGTTTCTGGGTTTCTGATTAGTACAGCTCCTGTATTGCTGAAGACAGATGGTAGAAGTGAATCAAAAGCTTTCCCCATCTTTTGGGGACACTTTCATTATTCTGGACCAGAGGGTAGAGCGTACATAGGCTGCAAGTGTGCTCCTCAGTCCAACCACATCTCCCCACAAAAGCCAAGAGCAACTCCTTCCTCACTAGCAGCTGGCGGTCACTTTTTCCCAGGGTCCCTAGTTAGTGCAACTCTTAGGGTTTTTGCAGAGCTTTGCGGGTATTCTAATGGGAATTTGTAATGTTTATTTATTTTGAGACGGAGAGAGGGAGAGAGAGAGAGAGAGAGAGAACAAATGAAGGAGGAGCAGAGAGAAGGAGAGAGCGAGAATCCCAAGCAAGCTCTGCTCCACCAGTGCAGAGACTGATGCGGGGCTTGAACCCACAAACCATGAGATCATGACCTGAGCTGAAACCAAGAGTCAGCTTAACCAACTGAGCCACACAGGTGCCGCTCTAATGGGCATTTGTAAATGGTGGGTATCAGAGATTGCTAGAGATTGCCACCCTATTAACCCAGAGTGCCCTGAATATAATCAATCTTCTTACTAAAGACTTCAGTAAGAAGGCACAGAAGACCTTTGTTTTTTCCATGGTCCTTTGTGAACTAGCTTTCCACCCCTCCATCCTGATGATCCTGTTTTCGGGAGTCATCTCCGTTCACTCAATACAGGAGTCCTCTGCCTTTTTGTAAGGAAAAACTGTGCTGAACTTTCCTGAAGCTTTGATCTCCTCTGGCGAGAGGGAGGTTAAGGGTAGAAGGAAGCTGAATGAACCTAGGGGCTGCCCGTCAGGGTGTGGGAGTGAGGAGGGTTGGGGAGCAGGGACACTATTTTCTGTCTTCCCCTCTGAGCTGCTAACCCAGGCACATTACAGAGAGCAGGGCAGGAGGAAGGTGACTACCTTGAAGAGATAACTTGTAAGGCTTCCATGTTGCTTGTAGATCCCAAGCTACTGATTAGGGACCCCTGACCTAATATAGCAGAAAAATGGTTTGTGTTGTTGTTGCTGCTGGTTTTTAATATCCTTCCCAATGTGTATGTCCCTTCCTGTATTAGCTTTATGAATCTTGATACTGTGCACTCAGATTGATCTCTTAGCCCTACTTTCCAATCCTTGGGCTATTTTCATTTACGTTTCAGCCACCTCTGGAATTCTGGACCTGGTTTATCTAGTCCTTTGTCACCACTCCATATGTGGACATAAAGGCAGCCTCCAACTCGTACATGGGCTAAGATCTCAAAGTTCATTCCGAAGTCGGTTGTTTGGAAGGAGACATGCATTTTTCTATAGAAGAAAAAAAGAAAAAAAAATGTTATAAATATTAGTTACAGTTTCAGACCAGCCCATTATATATATATATATATATATATATATATATATATGCCATCCCACTATATATATTAGAAGTGTGTATAATATATATATAATATAATATAATATAATATAATATATATTAATATATATAATATATAATATATCTAATATATCTAATATATAATATATATTATTAGTTATATATATTAGTTATATATATTAGTTATAATATTAGTTATAATATAACTAATATTAGTTACAGTTTCAGACCAGCACACTCTGACAGCACAGAGCCTGGAGCCTGCTTCAGATCCTCTGTCTCCCTCTCTCTTTCCCCCTCCCGCGCTCACACTCTGTCTCTCTGTCTGTCTCTCTCTCAAAAGTAAATTAAAAAAACATTAAAATTAAAAAAATGTGGGCCATTTTCAAGGAAAAGTTAGAAAATCTTGGTCATCCAGCTAAAACAGGAAGAGAATCCAAGGGAATAAGAAATGCTTTAGCCTTATTGCTGGCTGGAGCTGGAGTCAAGGAAGTTGAATTGGATGAGGTAGATGAAGCTTTCATGGAGGCTCTCTAGGGGACTTTTGACGACTTTGCAAGGTTGCAGAGGGTCACAACACTAGTTCTTTATTATTTCTAATTTCACTTCAAAACTGATGGCTTTCAGGGTGCCTGGATGAGTCAGTCTTGGTTTTGGCTCGGGTCTCACAGTTCATGAGTTCAAGCCCCACATGGTGGCACAGAACCTGCTTGGGATTCTCTCTCTCTCTCTCTCTCTCTCTCTCTCTCTCTCCCTCTGTCCTTCCCTCACTTGTGTGCCCTCTCTCTCTCAAAATAAATAAATAAACATTTTTAAAAAACTGATGGCTTTCAGGTGTGGCTGGCTGGCTCAGTTGGGGGAGCATTCAACTCTTGTTCTCAAGATCCTGAGTTCGAGCCCCATGTTGGAGGTGGAGCCTATTAAAAAAAACAAAACTGATGGCTTTCAGTAATCATAACTACCATATACTGGGCTCCTACTGTGTGACAATTCACATACCTGCTCCTCATTTGATCCTCACAATAGCACTCTAAAGTAAATACTATAATGACCTTTATTTTACAGACCAGGAGACTGGGTTTCAGAAAGGTCAGTGAACTTGACGAAGGTTATTAGGTACAATTGAAAAGAAAGCCAGAGGTTTCCCATTCCCCAACCCCATGCTTTTACGGTGTGTACCCAGCCACCCTTTTCTTTCCCTTGTCAGGAGGTACGTTATGAGCATTACTCCTAGGGCTATCAGCCATGATTAGAGTTGTTTGTTAGCTCATATAGGAAATGAAGAACGAAGAAGTCAAGAGAGGTGAAGGGAGGGAGGAAAGGATGGAGGAAGGGAAAGGTTTTAGCTAGGGAGAAGCTCAATGAAGAACCCCAGATACAGAAGTGCTTCTCAAACTGTACTGTGCATATAAATTACCTGATGCCAGCAGTGCAGATTATTCTTCAGCAGGTCTGGGGAGGGGCCTGAGATTCCTGCTTTCCTAACAGGCTCCTGGGTGCCCCTGCTCCTGTTGGTCCAGGGCAACACTTTGAATAGCAAGGCCCTATAGCATAAATGATAAACAAAAAAATCAGACATCGTTAACATCCTGTTCTTAAATTTTTTCAATGTTTATTTATTTTTGAGGGGGGTGGAGAGAGAGAGAGAGAGAGAGAGAGAGAGAGAGAGAGAGAATCTGAAGCAGGCTCCAGGCTCTGAGCTGTCAGCACAGAGCTGGACGCGGGGCTCGAACTCACAAAACATGAGAGCATGACCTGAGCCTAAGTCCATCACTTCACTGACTAAGCCAGCCAGGTACCCCATTACCCCGTTCTTAATTTAATCAGGATCAGCTTGTACACTGAACAGTCACTTTATTATTCTCTTTTCTCCTGTAGGCTGTCCCAGGCCACTGTCTCTGCTTCGGGTCTGCCTGTCTGTTTCAGCTTATGCCCACCTGCTCTTTTAAATCCAGGTGTTAAAGACATATGAGCATCTTCTGCCACTCTGAGCTCTAAGCAGCCTTAATCAGGCATTAGTTT
Organism: Acinonyx jubatus; assembly: GCF_027475565.1. NCBI lineage: Eukaryota > Metazoa > Chordata > Mammalia > Carnivora > Felidae > Acinonyx > Acinonyx jubatus. The sequence goes on from NC_069389.1 coordinate 85,306,250, forward strand.
CTCTTGGCACCGGCTAGATCTCTGGCCATGGGGTTCCAGGTCTCAACAGCTGCTCCCAGCTATCTTTCTACCACTAGGAACAGGCTTTATAAAGGTAAAGCGTGTAACACTACTGTCCCAGTTCTTTCTAATTTCCTTTCTCAGAGTTGCTGCCTTCATTTGCAGCCAGAAACAACCTGGCTTATTTTTTTGGCAGAGTTGAAATAATACCAAGCATTAGTCTAAGGCATCCATTGGAAAGGCTCTTCACAGAGTCTTCCCGCCAATTCCAAAAGGCCAGTAAAATTTATTTCCTGGAAGCTTATTTGCCCTACCTTGCCACTGTCTCTCTTCCCTCCCCCCAGGATTTTGATCATGATCCTTTTGAGCCATTCTTCAAATTTTTCTTCTATTTTTAGAGTCTCTGACTCATTCTTCCCCCATAGCAAAAGTCAGGGAGAGCCTTCTGTTCTAGCCAAGCACTCCTTTTTAAAGTTGGAAATAGTCTTTCACAGTGTCTACAAATCAACTTGATGATTGGTGGTGCACAATGACTGGATTGCTTTTCCATCTTCTCTCTCTGTGTGTCCTTTCTAATTCCCCTTTTAGGTAGTGTTTGTCCAGCCTCCACTTGAGTACACTAGATAAGTTCACATTTCATGATTGGATAAATGAAAAGCTGTACTGAAAAGGACTTGCAATCTTTCCTTTGTAACTTCTATCCATTAATTTTACTTTTACCATATGGAGCAGAAAGAATCCTTCAAATGTTTCATGATGGCTGTCATATTTTCTTTTAACCATCTCTTAGCCCAGTTCCTAATCAGTCCTCAGTAGTTTCTTGACCCCTATCTAGATGCACCTTAAAATAAGGCACCTAGAAATGGATATACCGCTCCATACTCATTGGTGCTGAGTACATTTGGACCGTTCCTTCCTGTGACCTTCTAATACAATTTTACGATTATGTTGGCTTAAAAAAAAAGTCATCTTGGGGCACCTGGGTGGCTCAGTGCATTAAGCGTCTGACTTCAGCTCAGGTCATGACCTCGCAATTCATGAGTTTGAGCCCCACATCAGGCCCTGTGCTGACAGTTTGGAGCCTGGAGCCTGCTTCAGATTCTGTGTCTCCTCTCTCTCTGCCACTTCCCACACTCGCACTCTGCCTCTCTCTCTCTCTCTCTCTCAAAAATAAGTAAACATTAAAAAAAAAGTAATCTTTTCACATATATTGAGCATCTACCTTGGGTCAGATACAGTACCTAACATCTACTAAGCAACCTCTCCAAAGGTTCAGTGGTAGAGGGTCTCTGTTCTCTCTTACCCCATCGGGCCAGGAGACGGCATATAGCTAACCTCTTCCAATACTTCTTCCTGTTGTCTACCACCCTCCAGGTCTCTCACTTATTGACGACCTCAGCACCTCACTTATTGTCTCCCCAACTCTGGTTACCATCCTGAGTGACTTTAATGACTCATCTAAAGCTTCATCCTTTCTTCCTTTTTTGTTTTTTAAAGTTTACTTATTTAAGCAATCTCTACACCCAATGTGGGGCTCAAACCCACAATCCCAAGATCAAGAGCTGCATGCTCTATGGACTGAGCCAGCCAGGTGCCCCCAAGCTTCATCCTTTCAATCATTTTCACCTCCAATCCACTTCACCAACCAATTCCCATGATCTACTTTATTTTCAGCAGAGGACCTCACCACTTATTTCATTATGCAAATCAAAGCCATCAGATGCTCACTTTTATTTTCCTGCCCTGACCCCACCCTGCCATATAGTTGCTTCCTTACACATCCTAATCTCCTTCTCTTTTTTCTTTCTTTTCTTTCTACTTTTTTCTTTTTTTTCTTTTTCTTTTTCCTTTTTTTTTGCCTTGGAGGAATAGGCCTAGCTTGTCCAGTTCAAGGCTAAGCCATGTATTTATGCTTCAGAGCCCGTTCTCTCCCATCTCCTTGGAGACTTTTCTCCATTGGTTATCCCTTTTCTCATCTGTATCCTCAACCACTCTTTCTCTTTTTACTGGCTGCTTCCCATTGGCATTTAGATATGCTTGACTTTCTCACATTCAAAGGAAAAAAAAAAAACAAGCAAAATTCTTCTTCAACTCTGTTCCCAACTGGTGCTCACCCTATTTCTTTCCTTCCGTGATCACGGAAGCTTTTCAAACACAGCAGTCTACACTTGGTGTCTCCATTTCCTCACCTTCCATTCCAAACTCAGCCCTGCCCTTTCCCCCACAGTCTGGCTTTTCTGACCCCAGAACACCACTCTTACTGCTCTTGTTGAGGAAACCAATGACATCCTGATTGCCAAACCCAGCAAACAATTTTAAGTCTTTATTTTCCTGGAGCTCTCTCTGCTGCATTTAACATAAATGAATGCTCTCACTCCACTTCCGTCCTCATGCCTCTCTTGAAAGTGCCTACACTTTGGCTCTGGTCATGCTGTTCCTCTCCTGACTCTCCTCGTTCCTCTTGGTTATTCCTTCCTGTTTTCCTTTCTGGACTCTTCCTCTGCCACCCCTTCAATGCTGCTCTTTCCCAGGATTCTTCTCATTCTATACCTTTCCTTGGGTCATCTTATCCATCCCCATGGTTTTACCTACTTTGCTGTTCACTCCCTGATCTATATTTATAGCCTCAGATCTCTCTCATGAGCTTCAAACCTGAATATTCAATTGTGACTAAACATATAGGACATGGTATGTTCCACAGGTACCTCAAAACTAAGCTCAGTTTGTCACAAATTCATCTTCCTTACTCACATCTGCCTCCCCCCATCCATCCCACTACCACCATTTTGGTGATGCAGACTCTTATCCACACAGTTTTCCCGACCTGAAACTTAGGAGTCACCCAAGACTCTTCATTCAACCAGTTGCCAAGAGTTGTTAAAGTCTATCTTCTAAGTATCTGGTGTGTCTTTTCTTTATGTTACTACAGAGTACTAGTCCAGACTCTCCATCACCTTTCTTTAAGCTATTTAAATAGCTTCTCAACTGGTCTCCTGCCTCTTGACCTACTCCCCTTTATTTTTCAAACATTTTTAATGTTTATTTATTTATTTTGAGAAAGAGAGAAAACACAAGTGGGGGAGGGGCAAAGAGGAGAGACAGAATCCCAAGCGGCTCTGCACCATCAGCACAGAGCCTGATGTGGGGCTTGAGCTCACGAACCATGAGATCATGACCTGAGCTGAGATCAAGAGTCAGAGGCTTAACAAACTGAACCACCCAGGCTCCCTGGCCTATTCCCCATCTAATCTGCTCTCCATATTGGTGCTAGAATTGGTTTTCTGTAATGCAAATCAGATCACATCATTCCTCTGCTTCAGGCCTTAGCATGACTCCCCACTATTTACTGGTAGTGTCCAAGCTGCTCTATATGCCTTTATAAAGCCTTTCATAACCTGGCCCTGCCTACCCTTCCAGTCTTATCTCCTATAATATTTTCCTTGTCCTCCTACCCAAATAATACCAAACTGAACACCCCATTAAGCTTTCATGCCTTTGTACATACGGTTCTGCCGAGAATGACCCCTTGTCTTCCAGCCAAATTTATTCAAGTTTCAAAATTGAGCTTGGAGTGTGTCAAGATAGTTACACAAGAAACTAACAGTAATTTGCCTCTGCAGAGAAGTGGGTGGCTGGGGCAAAGGGGTAGGAGGCCAACTTCAGACTCCCTCCCGTTTCTCATTCTTTTCTACATTTCCGATTTTGCACCAGAAATGTGAATTGGCTACTTGAAACATAAATACAATGTGATCCTTTTTTAAAAGAGACTTAGGGATCCTATCTTCTAGAAAGTGGTCTCCCTCTCATCCTTTCCCTTCTGTGATTTTACCTCCTTTCTTTGTGTTACTTCTGGGTCTAGTACGTGCTCATGTAAGTGAAATAATCACATTTGTTGTAATTGATCTTTTACGTCATCTGTCTCTCCAGACTGCGAGCTCCTTGAGGGCAGAAGCTGTCTGTGGTTATTTCCCAAGAATCTGGCATGGTGCTCCATAAATGTTTATCAAGCCAAAGAAAAAATGAATGAAGAAATGAAATACGGGATGCCCCAATTGTAAAACAGGGCTCCCAAGCCTGTGTCTTTCCAAATCTCCCTCACTTTGTTCTTTTGCCTTGTGTTGAATCTAAAAGTAATAATTTACATATATTAAGTATTATCCATCACCTTGTCAGTTTGGATTTAGCATCATCCAAGGCTGCCCAGATCCATTCAAAATCCCTCCTACCTTGAATCATTGGAAGATTTGATCGGTATTTATATGTCTTATTCCGGGTCACTGAATTACAGAATGGAATACTTTGTCCAACACATGCTGTTTATTGAACACCTACAATGTGTTAAGCATTGTGCCAGGTGCTTTTTACACTTGACACTGTCACAGCATTTGCTGAGAGGTAGATATTTTGATCCCCAGTTTACAGATGTGGAAATTGACATTAGTATGGTTAAGCACTTTGCCCAAGGTTACATTTCTAGTAAGTGGTGAAGCTGGGATTTGAACTGAGGTCTTTTGACTTCAAAATTTTGACTTCAAAAATCAATTTGACTTCAAAATTGATTCATAACACTACACTGACAGAAAGGGGCCTCCCCACTGCCTGATCATTCTGCAAGGGGTTCTTCAACGTTGGCTTGAAGCTCTTGGTGCCTAGTGCTCACTGCTCACCAAGGCAGTCCCTTCCATCTCAGGCAGTTTTGACCCTTTTAAAAGCTCTTGTTTGTAGGAAGCCAAAATTATAAATGAGCTGAACAAGACACAACCAAGAATAGCGCCTTTTGGCTCCCTGCTAGAACTTCCCTTTTGGTCTGACACCAAGCCATTAGTTTACTCAACTAGTTACAGACTCATCCCAACAAACACCTGGAGCACCCAGCCTATATTTTGCCATCTCGTCTACAAGAAAATTATGGGAAACTTTGTCCAATGCCTGGATAAAATGCAACCCGCTATAGCTATCACATTCTCTGATCTGCCAATCTAGTAACCAGATTAAAAAAAAAAAAGAAATGAAGCCTGGGAGGGATATTTGTTTTTAACAGTGCAATTTGTCAATGACTCAAAGTAATGAGTTTCTAGCTGCAGACTTTCAGACATCATTGAGAGGCTGTCAGGAAGATGGTTTTTGGGCAGTGGGCTTCCCAATGCTCTTCAAATGACATCTAAATAGGCAGGGCCTGCCATTTTCATTGCTTTGAATTGTACAGCACTGTTGTTTGCACCTGGTTTTTATTTAGGCTTCTATTTCAGTTTTCGATTTTATTTTTCTTTGACTGTGTTCTGCCCTTGCACATGTTTTCTCTGTCTGGTTCATTCCCGAAATTTCTACATCCTCCTTCCAAACACACACACACACACACACACACACTCACCCTCCTTGTCTGTTGAGAGTCAGTGCATATGCAGCTCCCCCCCTCTGGAAGCCTTCTCTGATGCCCCCACGCTGGGTAACTGCTTCTCCTCTGTGACGTAGTAGGAAGTGCACAAGGTGACCATCACAGAGCAGATCCCCAGGAAATGTTAGTTCCGTTCTCCCTTTCGCCTTTATATATTTCTACAACAGTGTTGATCACACCATATTGTATTTTCTTGTTTACTTGTCTGGCTTCATCACTCAATTTTGAACGTACAAGTTCGTTCATTTGACAGATATTTATTGCATGTCTACTGTGTGTGCAGATCGTTGCTCATGCTTAGTGCTGGGGGTACAATAATTTCTGAAAATCGTAAGTTCACCATGTCTTTTCCATTGTTGTATTCATAGCACCTAGCATAGTGCATGGCAAATAAAGAGTGTTCATTAAGTGTTTAAGAGAAAGCATTTCCTCAGCAGAGTTCCTCCAAGTGTGGTCCTTGCACTACTTGCATCTGGAGGGGTGCAGTTTAGATGTTAAATGTCAGTTCCTGGATCTTGCTCTGGATCTACTCAGTCAGAGCTTTGTGGCAGTATCAGTATCATAGACAATGACATTTATCTGAGGCGTGATTATTGATAATAGATCTACCAAGTCAGAATCTCTGAAGGTTGGGCTGCAAGAATCTACATTTCCATCTAGTAGTGCGGGTATTTCTTGCGCATTAAAATTTGGGAACTGTTGCAAAATGGGGGGGGGGTGTGGAGCTAATGGCTATTTTTGGAAAGTGTAGCTAAAACCGATTGAATCATTCTTAATGCCTCTGACTGGGGTAGGAAAATTTAGTAAAGGGGGAAAAGGGCATTAGTTAAAATTCTCTGGGGAGGTTTTTGAAATAGATGGACTAGTCTAAGATGAAAAGTGGAATTATTGCTAATAAAATCTAATCTTAATTTAGGTCAAATTTATGATGCCAGAATGTTTTCATTTTTATAGAGCTACATGTATACTTGATAGTGTATATAGATAGATAGTTAGATAGATAGATAGATAGAGAGATAGAGAGACTTTTGTCTAACCTAACAATACCATATATTGATTCCCATATTATAGACTTGAATCATAAATTTGTTATTTTAAACTATGACAGGGTGTATTACAATTGTATTTGTGCTTTGGCCCGGATTATATATATGATTTACCTGATGCCTAGTCCTTGATCACGAATGATAGTAGTGCTCATTCTCCATGAAACTTTGATCTGTTTTACCGTTTTGTGCCATATTTTTCCATAGCATTCTGTTATTAAATTGTTCTTTGGTAATAGATTAGGTATGTAAGATCTGAGTTAATCAAAGGCACCATAACATCCCTTTAAAGAAGACTTGCAAAGTTGCATTTTATGACCTTGCTCCTGGGGCCTGGAACTTTCTATTTTAAGTTTGCCTTGACATGATCCTCATAGTCAAGAGCTGAGGTGTCTATGCGTCAGGGCACAAACCTCTTAAATATACCAGGTTTGTGTTTCTGCTTCCTACCTTGTAACTTTACTTTTTTAACAATTTAATTTAGGGTTTTTTTAGCGGTGTCACTGCTGCCAAGATGGACCACAAGCCACTGCCCTCACGGCGCCCATTAGGCACCATGTCCAATGACCTGGGACTTCTGTGCAGCGATCCCTCCTTGGAGCTGAGTGAGTACCGGGACCAGCAGTTTGGTGGCAATAATGATGAGCAGGAGAAATTACTGAAAGAAAGCTTCACACTTTATGTGGGGATCTTTCCTTTTATACTACGGAAGAGCAAATATATGAGCTCTTTAGTAGATGTGGTGATGTCAAGAATATGTTTATGGGCCTGGATAAAATTAAGAAAATGGCATGTGGTTTCTGTTTTGTATAATACCATAACAGATTTGAGGCTGAAAATGCCATGTGGTGCCTAAACGGGACCCGCCTAGATGATTGTATTATCCGCACAGATTGGGATCTAGGCTTTAGAGAGGGCAGACAGTATGGCCATCCCCGACGTGGGGGCCAGGTAAGAGACGAGTTTCATGAAGATTTTAATGCTGGTAGAGGAGGCTTTAGAGAAGCCTATGACAGGAGAGAAATCCACTAATGACAAACCTGCAGCTCTGGCCCCTAGAAAAGTCTATTAAGGAGCACCACCAGGTCAGCACATAACCCATTTTGTAACAAGTTTAAATTACTTGCTGAGCAGAGACCCTTTTGATGTATTTTTTCTCTCTGAAATGTTATTAAATGGCACAAACCAAAACATTCTCTTGTTCTTGTCTTAATTTTGAAGCTGGCTGTCAGATTACCAATTTGTCCATCTGGTGGTCAAAAGTGAAGTGTTCTTTAGGAATAAATGAGGTATGTAAGATCCAAGTCAACCAAACTTCCATGTCAGGAAGACTTCAGTTGGATTTTATAGTCATGTTTCCAGGGCCTGAAATGATTTTTTAAAGATATTTGACAAAGTCAAATAAATGGAAAATTAACAAATATATATCAAAGGAATAAAAGCACATTACTTTAAAACATAAGAAAAAGGCAAGAACTGTGTCTAGTTTATTTCTGTATACCCAGCACTTAGCACAGTAGAGCCACTCAGTAAATGTTGAATAAATGGGGTGCCTGGATGGCTCAGTCGGTTGAGTGTCTGACTTGAGCTCAGGTCATGATCTCATGATTTGTGGGTTCAAGCCCTGCATCGGACTCTGCGCTGACAGTTCAGAGCCTAGACTCTCCTTCGGATTCTGTGTCTCCTTCTCTCTCTGCCCCTCTCCCGCTAGTGATCTCTCTGTCTCTCAAGAATAAATAAATGTTAAAAAAATTTTAAGAAAAATATGGAAGAGTTTATAATGAAACAAAAATCCTCTTTCTCCACCTATTCCTATCCCAGGCCTATTCCCTGGTCAATAACTTTTAATTTTTTTTTAAAGATTTTGTTTTTAAGTAACCTCTGCACCCAATGTGGGGCTCGAACTCATTATGGGATCAAGAGTCGCATGCTCTACCAACTGAGCCAGCCAGGAGCCCTTAATTTTTTTTAGCAAGTTTTTTGGTTGTTGTCATTTCTTTCCTGGTAGTTTCTTCCATATTTCTAAAACACCATGACTATATATACTATTTATTTTCATTTTAAACATCTTCTATTGACTTCTTGCTTTCATAGATGAGTGTTTAGTTCACTTACACTCACATTTGAACTTTTCTCCATCTTCTTAATATAGTTTACACTTTATTTACTTTTTATTTTTTTAATTTTTTTAAATGTTTATTTATTTATGAGAGAGAGACAGAGTGTGAGCGGGGGAGGGGCAGAGAGAGAGGGAGACACAGAATCTGAAGCAGGCTCCAGGCTCTGAGCTGTCAGCACAGAGCCCGATGCGGGGCTTGAACTCATGAACCGTGAGATCATGACCTGAGCCGAAGTCAGATGCTTAACCGACTGAGCCACCCAGGCACCCCAACACTTTATTTACTTTTTCTATTGTTACATGACATAGGTCAGGTTATACTGCAGTAACAATCTAAAAAACTTTAGTGGCTTAAAATCACTAAAGTTTGTTCCTCACACTATATTTCCATTGCCAGTTGCCTGGGGGTTCTGCTCCACACTGCAGTGATCATCCTCCTTCTGGGGCCCAGAAGGCCTAGACACCGTTATTAGTGTGAATTAGTTGTCACAATTCCCTCCCTCTTGCTGGTGATTGGTTTAGGAATCCCGGCTTAAGCCGACCAGAGGTTGACAAACCCTGTGATGATCATTATTTATAAATTCAGGGGTGGACGATGATCAATAGGGACCCCAGTAAAAGTGAAATGAAGCATTTTTAGTTTATGCATGAAGGAGAGATTGTCTCTGTCATTCCCACTGGATGTGAATAAGTATGTATAGAAGGATTGCTACAAGCAGCCTTATAATCACAACAGAAACTAGCCCCAGGAAGAACTGGACACTTTAAACGGTAAAAGGAGGGACCGAAGAAACTGCATCCTTCAAGAAATTATTCAGCTTCTGAAATCAACTAATCTTGCAGCACGCACTGTGTCTCAATGTCCTATTGTGTGAGATAAGACATTATTTTATTGTGTAAGCCAGCTTGTTAACAGGCAGCTGAAAGCACTCTGATACCAAATACTTTTTCTTGATTCTATTCTTGTGTAAATGATATAAGTTTCTCCCTTGAGAGCTCAAGCATCTATCTCCGGGGTTCATGACCTTACATCTGGAAAGTTAGTAAAAATCAGTTTCTTACTCCTGATTCCTTCACCCTGTGACCTGAGGTACTCTTCTCTGGTCAACAAAATTCTTGCCTGAATAAGAGAGGAAAAGGAATGTCAACTCTTTATAGAATGACTATTATGCACTGGGCACTTTGGGTGAGGCTTTAAAACACAGTCCCATTTATTCACAACAACCCTGTGCCTGTTACATAAGTGAGGAAACTGAAGACTGGAGAAGTAAGGTCACCAACTAGCAGGCGGCAGAGCTGGGGTTCAAGGCAAGCGATTCTATGTCAAAGCTGGTGCCCTTCATCAGGGTACTCCATTGTCTCCTGCCCTTGCTTACCTTCAGTCAGGCCATTAGGTCCAAACCTCTCTTTGACGTTCCTTTTTCTCTGGAAATTATCCCACTGGCTACATCGTATCTGAGCTCTCTCTCCCCCAAGCAAGCTTCTTGAATGTGTTGTCCTTTCTGCCTTGATATCCAGTATCACTCAGGCTCAACACGAATACCATCCAGCCATATTTATCTTGACTTCATGGGAGAAAAAGGAGCATCTGACATGGATTTCTGGCCAACATAATTTACTCTGCATACAGTAATGGAGTTTACCAACATCTTATGATCTCCCTTTTACAACTTCCTTGAAATGGAAAAAGAGATTTTGAAAGTCGTGGGATCCAGAATTTGTTTTTAATTACATAATGTTTCTGGAGGAATATCTTGGCATATTTCTCAACCCCTCCTCCCCACTTGTATTGCTCCCAAGATGTCTTTTCTTAGATTCAGGGAAAGCATTTAGCAATGTCTTGTGAAGTATACTTCTGATTAAGTAAAGGAACGTTCATACTGTATGGCTAGAAGACTCCTCCAGTAGTTTTTACAATACACCAAGTTCTTCGAAATCATGCTGAATACATCAATAGAATAAAGGCTAAAAGTCACATGATCATATCAATAGGCACAGAAAAAGCTTTTGAAAAAATTCAATACCCTTTTCATGATAAAAATGCTCAAAAACTAGGAATAGAACAGAGCTTCCTCACTCTGATCAAGGGCATCTATAGGAGCGTCTGGGTGGCTCAGTCGGTTAAGCATCCAACTTCAGCTCAGGTCATGATCGTATTACGGTTGGTGGGTTTGAGCCTTGCATAGGGCTCTGTGCTGACAGTTCAGAGCCTGGAGTCTGCTTCATATTCTATGTCTCCTTCTCTCTCTGCCCCTCCCCCGCTCACACTCTCTGTCTCTCTCAAAAATAAACATTAAAAAAATGTAAAAAGGGCACCTATGAAAACCCCACAGCTAACATACTCAGTGTTGAAAGACTGAAAGCTTTACCCCTAAGATCAGGAACAAGACACTTTTATTCAATATTGTACTAGAGGTTTTAAGCTACAACAATTAGGCAAGAAAATAAAATCAAGGACACCTACAATGGAGAAGAATATGTGTAAATATTCTTATTTGCAGGTGACATGATCTCATATAAAGAAACTCAGGGGGCGCCTGAGTGGCTTAGTCGGTTAAGCGTATGACTTCGGCTCAGGTCATGATCTCGCAGTTCGTGGGCTCCCACATTGGGCTCTGTGCTGACAGCTCAGAGCCTGGAGCCTGCTTCAGATTCTGTCTCCCTCACTCTTTGCCCCTCCCGTGCTCACGCTCTCTCTCTGTCTCTCTCTATCTCTCAAAAATAAATAAACATTAAATTTTTTTTTTAAAAAATAAAAAGAAAAAAAGAAAAGAAAAGAAACCCAGGAGTCCACAAAAAATAACTATTAGAGCTAATAGTTTAGCAAAGTTGCAGGATACAAAATCAATATACAAAAATCAATTGCACTTCTATGAACTATCAATAAAAAAATCCAAAATTAAATTTAAAAAGCAATTTCATGTATAAGAAAATCAAAAATAATAAAATATTTAGGGAAAAAATATAACAAAAAAGTGCTAAATATATACTCTGAAAACTACAAAATATTGTTGAAAGAAATTAAATAAATAATTGAAATTAATGGAAATAAATTGAAAAATATCCTGTGGTTCATGGATTGAAAGACTTTTTACTATTGCTAACAGACAATAACTCCCAAAGTGATCTATAGATTCAATGCAATTCTTATCAAAATCCCAGCTGCTTTTTGTAGAAATCAATGAGCTGACCCCCAAATTCATATGGAAATGTAATAGAATGACCAAAACAATCATAAAGAGAAGAAGTTGGAAAACTCACACTTCATGATTTCAAAACTTACTACAAAGCTATATAGTAAACAAGACTGTTGTACTGGCATAAGAATAGACATACATCAATGGAATAGAATTGAGAGTACAGAAGTAGATTTACAGTCAAATTTTTTTTTGACAAGGGAACTACAACAATTCAATGGGGGAAAGAATAGCATTTTATTTTTTCTTTTTTATAAGTTTTTATTTAGGGGCACCTGGGCGGCTTAGTTGGTTAAACGTCCAACTTCAGCTTAGGTCATGATTTGGCAGTTCTTGAGCTCGAGCCCCGCATCAGGCTCTGTGCTGATAGCTCAGAGCCTGGAGCCTGCTTAGGTTTCTGTGTGTGTGTCTCTCTTTCACTCTGCCCCTCCCCCACTCATGCTCTGTCTCTCTCTCTCTCTCTCTCTCTCTCTCTCTCAAAAATAAAAAAAACATTAATTTTTTTTAAAAAATACAAGTTTTTATTTAAATTCCAGTTAGTTAACATAACAGTGTAATATTAGTTTCAGGTGTACAATATAGTGATTCAACATTTCCATGCAATACCCTATGCTCATCACGTGTCCTCCTTAATCCCTATCACTTATTTCACCTATCCCCCACCCACTTCCCCTCTGGTAACCATCCGTTTGTTTCACTACTAGATATTTACCCAAAGAATACAAAAATAAAAATTCAAAGGGATACATGCACACCAATGTTTATAGCAGCATTATCTACAATAGTCAAATTATGGAAACAGCCCAAGTGTCCATCGACTGATGAATAGATAAAGAAGCTGTGGTATATATGTACAATGGATATTACTCAACCATAAAAATGAATGAAATCTTGCCATTTGCAAAGACGTGGATGGAGCTACAGAGTATTACACTAAGTGAAATAAGTCAGAGAAAGACAAATGCCATGTGATTTCACTCATATGTGGAATTTAAGAAACAAAATAAAATGAGCAAAGGGGAAAAAAAGAGAAGCAAACCAAGAAACAGACTCTTAACTATAGAGAACAAACTGTTGGTTACCAGGGGGGAGGTGGGTGGGGTGAAGAAGACATCCAGATGGCCAGCAGACACATGAAAAGATGCTCAACATCACTGACCATCAGAGAAATACAAGTCAAAACTACAATAAAATATCATTCACACCTGTCAGAATGGCTAAAATCAATACAAGAAACAACAGGTGCTGGCAAGGATGTGGAGCAAGGGGAGCCCTCTTGCACTGTTGGTGGGAATGCAAACTGGTGCAGCCACTGTGGAAAACAGTATGGAGTTTCCTCAGAAAGTTAAAAATAGAACTACCCTACGATCCAGCCATTGCACCAGTAGGTATTTACCCAAAGAATAGCCTTTTAAACAAATGGTGCTGGGACAACTGGATATCCATATGCAAAAGAATAAAGTTGGACCCCTACCACACACCATGTACAAAAAACAACTCCAAATGGATCAAAGACTTAAAAAGCTAAAGCTATAAACATGTTAGAAGAAAACATAGACATACATCTTCAAGACCTTGGGTTAGGCAATGGCTTCTTAGATATGATGCCAAAAGCACAAATAGCCAAAGGGAAAATAGATAATTTGGATATTATCAAAATTAAAGACTTTTGTGTTTCAAAGGACACCAACAAGGAAGTAGAAAGACAATCCAAATAATAGGAGAAAGATTTTGCAACTTACGTATCTAATAAGGGACTTGTATCTAGAATATATAAAGAAGTCTTATAATTAACAATAAAAAACAAATAACTCAACTTACAAATGGACAAAGGATGTAAATAGATATTTCTCCAAAGAAGAAATACACATAGTCAATAAGCACATGAAAAGATGCTCAGCATCAGTAGCCATCAGGGAAATGCTCTCAAAACCACAATGGGATGCTAGCTTGCAAACACTAGGACAGCTATAACCAAAAAGTCTGATAATAACAAGCATTGGTAAGAATGTAGAGAAATTGAAACCTTTGTATGTTGCTGATAGGAATATAAAGTTGTGTGGCTGCTTTGAAAATAGTCTGTGAATTCCTTGAAATGTTAACATAAAATTGCCATATGACCCAGCAATTCTACTCTTAAGTGTATACCTAAAAGAAATGAAAACATGTCCACACAAAAACTTGTACATGAGAGCTCATAGTACCATAAATTATAATAACCAAAACGTGGAAACAACCCATAGTCCATCTACTGATGAATGGACAAACAAATGTGATATATCCATATGAAGCAATATTATTTGGCTGTAAAAAGGAATGAAGAACTGATACATGACTCAATATGAACGAACTTTGAAAACATTATGCTAAAGTGAAAGAAAACCAGTCGCAAAGGATCACAGATTATATGATTTCACTTATATAAAATGTTCACAGTAGGCCAATCCATAAAAGACAGAAAGTAGATGAATGCCAGGATTTGGGGGAAAGTGGAAAATGTGATTGCTAATGCATATGAAGTTGCATTTTGGGGTGGTGAAAATGTTTTAAAATTGATTGTAGTAATGGTTGCACAGGTCTGTGAATATACCAAAAGCTTTAAATGGATGAATTGTACGGTATGTGACATAGCTCAATAAAAGCTGTTACAAAATCATGCTGGGGGTGCCTGAGTGGCTTAATCAGTTAGGTGTCTGACTTCAGCTCCAGTCATGATCCCATGGTTCATCAGTTCTAGCCTCACATCGGGCTCTCTGCTGTCAGTGTGGAGCCTGCTTTGGATCCTCTGCTCCCCCCTCTCAATGCAACTTCCCTGCTTGCACGGTCTCTCATAAATAAATAAATAAACATTAAAAAAATAAAACAAAATAAAAAAAATCATGCTGAATAGGGGTGCTTGGGTGGCTCAGCCTGTTAAGTGTCTGACTCTTGATTTTGACTCAGGTCATGATTTCATGGTTTGTGAGTTGGGCTCTGTGCTGACAGAGCAGAATCTGCTTGGGATTCTCTCTCTGCCCCTCTCCCATTTGCATGCATACCCTCTCTCTCAAAATAAATAAACATTAAAAGATCATGCTGAATAAAAAGCTCGTTGGAGGTGGACAGAGAAAAGGGGGCAGACTATTTTATCTGTGTCTCTTCTAGTAATATCGAAGGCTTTGCTCGATTAAACACTTCTTACCTAAGACTTGCCTTCCCTACAACCCTTTCAACTTCAGCCCATTTTCTTTTGATTTGTGTTCCTTGATGGGTTTTTCTATGGTGCTAGTACCACGAACACCTTCCTTTGTGGGGTGAGGGGATGTATATTTAGTCCGATATTTGGATTCTTTGCTGTATTCTGTCCTAGAGGAACTATCTGCTTGTCTGGGTAAGGATAGGACACTGGAACAATTTCTGATCTAAATCCAGGGATAGCTGGAATGGATATATAATGCGACATTTAAATCATCTCCTCTCTGAAAGATAGTTTTGCTATCCACTTGATGCTTTTGGATTTCTTTGTGTATCTGGCCAATGAAATCTTCATCTTTACCGATTTTCCAGATTAAAAAACCAGTTCCCTTGGAATTTTAACTGGCTATCCCCAGAGAGGCAGAGAGAGAGGGAGAGAGACAATCCCAAGCAGGCTCCATGCTATCAGCACAGAGTTTGATGCAGGGCTCAAACCCACAAACCACGAGATCATGACCTGAGTGTAAATCAAGAGTCAGACACTCAATGGACTGAACCACTCAGTCGCCCCTGACTTTTACTATTTTTTTTTAATTTTTTTAACGTTTATTTATTTTTGAGACAGAGAGAGACAGAGCATGAACGGGGGAGGGTCAGAGAGAGAGGGAGACACAGAATCTGAAACAGGCTCCAGGCTCTGAGCTGTCAGCACAGAGCCCGACGCGGGGCTCGAACTCATGGACCGCGAGATCATGACCCGAGCCGAAGTCGGCCGCTTAACCGACTGAGTCACCCAGACGCCCCGTGACTTTTACTGTTTTAAAACTCATATTCATTAAATAAATAATTATTGAGTCCCTACTATGTGCCAGCCACTCTATAGGTTTTGAGAATACAGCAATGAACAAAATGGACAAAGATTCCTGCCTTCATGGAACTTGTGTTTTCAAAGGAGAGGGCAGAAAAGAAATAAGTAAAATAAGTAGGTTGGATGGTGATAAGCTCTGAAGTGTTCAAATAGATCAAGGAAGAGATATAAGGACTACGCAAGGTTGGACTGCAACGGAATATAGAATGCTCAGTAGGTCTCACTTGAGCAAAAATCTTTAAGAGGTGAAGGAGTAAGTCATTTGGATACTGAGTGTGATAGATTTTGTGACTGTAATAATTCCTCTCATCCAGTATGTTCTTTTTGTAACGTGACTTTGCTACTCTTCCGATCAAGAGGTAGAGTTGTCCCCTCTCTTTTCCAATCTGGGCTGGTCTTGTCATTTACTTTAACTAACAGAATGGGATAAGAACTATTTGTAAAACCATCAATGCTAGGCCTTAAGAGATCTCACAGCTTTTGTTTTAGCAGTTAACCTCTTAGTACATGGTTGCTATTTAGAGAAGTCTAAACTCTCCAGCTGGAAAAAAAGACCATGAGGAAAAGAATTAAGGTGCCCCAGTCAGCAGCCAGTGCCAAGGCTCCAGTCATGTGAGTGGTGCCATCTTGGATACTCCAGATCCAGTCAAGCTGCCCAATCTGACACCATGTGAAGCAGAGATGAGCCTTCCCTACTGAATTCTGCCCAAAGGACACAGACAAAAAAAGTAAATTTATAGAATAATTATAAATCATGTTAGATTCTACAAAGGAAGCAAACAAGAGGATAAGAAGAGTGACATAGGGGACATACTTTAGAGGCACTAGCCTGGGACGTCATCTCTAAGGGGTTGACATTTGAGTTCACACTTAAAGGACACAAAGGAATGGTGGTAATAGTGTACAAGGCAGAAGAAACATCAAGTTCAAAGACTTTGACTCAAAGAGGGAACTTAAGTGTGTTCCAAACACTTAAAGAAAACCAGGGAAGCTAAAACAAGGAAGATGAGGCCAGAGAGGCAGACAGAGACTAGATTGCATAAGGTCTAGCCAGGTGGTCAAGAATTTTTATTTCTTTTTCCCCAGGTGCACCGAAGGTTTTAAAACAATGTAGTGGTGTGATCTTTCATTTTGAAATGGTCACTTTTGCTGTTGTGGGAGAAAGGATTAGAGGGGGAGAAATGCAAGTGGAGAAATTCGGTCATATTGCAATCTAGGCTAGCCTTGAAAGTAGCCAGGTTACAGTGGTGACAACGAAGATGGAGAAGTGTGGCTAACTTTCAGATATGTTTTGAAGAAACAGCCTGCTGATGAGTGAGACATGAAGCACAGGATAAGAGAAAAGGAAGAATCAAAGATAACATAGATTTCTGGTTTAGGCAAAGGAGTGATGGTGGTGCTCTCTGCTGAATGTAAGGAAATGATTAGGAGAATCCAGTCTTCTGTTTTGGATATGTAAAATGTGGTATATTTGCATGATATCTGTATATAGGCGTCAAGTGGACAACAGGAACCCATAGGAGAACTCCTAACTGGGAGATTTATTTGGGGGTTGCCAAGAAAAGGGGCACTTAGAGTTAGGGGAATGGCTGAGATTACCCAGTGAAAGAATATAGCATGAAATGGGAAGAAGGTATAAGACAGATCACCGAAGAATATCAATATTTAAAAATTAACTAAAGGAAGAACAGATAGCAAAACATAGTGAATGGTGGCCAAGAAGTTAGGAGGAAAACCACAAGACTGTGGTGTCAAGAAAGGCAAGAGAGAAATGTATTTCAAGTGGAAGGAGTGGCCAACAGTGCTAAATGTTGCTGACAGCATGAGTAAAATGAGGACAGGTAAGTGCCTATTACATTTGGCAATATCTAGGTCATTGGTGACAAGAGCTGTTTTGGTAGAATGGTAGAGGTGGAGGTCTGATTGCAATGGATTGAGGATTGAATGGGAAGGCAAGAAGTGGAGACAGCATATGTAGAGAGCTGTATATATGAAAAGTTGGCTATCAACAGGAATAGATAAACGGGATGGGAGTTGGATATATGGACAAGGGAGAATGTATATTTTTAAGATCAGCAGTATTAGAACACACTTGATCTTTGATGGAAATGATCCTAAGGAGAGGTAAAGATTGGTGTTGCAGAAGAGGAAGGAGATAACTGAAGAAGATTCCTTGAGGTAAAGAAAAGGGACAGGATTCAGAGCACAATGGATGGACTCGAGTGCCCTTTCAAAGTTTAAGTCTGCAAACTTAAAGCAAAACTGATCAACTTAGTCATGTGATACCTCCCTGCACTATTCAGCCGCCTGCTTGGGTGAAGTCTCCAAGAAGGCAAATGGCAGAGGTCATTCGAGATTGGAGTTTGGCCAGAAAGAGAGTTTCAACAGAGGGAGAGATGACCAAGGGAATTGGCTGTATTTGCAAGGATGAAACATGGATTCAGGACTGGCTAAGGAATGAAATAAAGTCAGAATGGAGGCTGATGGATATTGTGAAGAGTGATGGCCAACAGATAGGAGGTCTTGGAGAGGGTGTGTGTGTGTGTGTGTGTGTGTGTGTGTGCGCGCGTGTGTGTGTGTATTGGTGGTAAGGATGGTTGGCAGAGGAGTGTGACATTTCAAATAAAAATGGCAGAGGTGGTAGGATGTTGGTGATGATAATGTCCAGGGGTAGCCATAGGAATAGGTGGCTGAGTTGGAGTGAAGGAAAAAAAAAGCATGGGAGATGGCTAGGTCGAGGAACTGAGAATCTGGTGGTTCATCCATGTGAATGCTGAAGCACTAACTTTGTGGAGTAGGAGGACAACATCATCTACTGAGTGTGAGTCAATCAGTGTGTTTGCTCTTTTCCAAAGAAGCTGGTTTTTGTGTTTGGACTCTAACTACTCTGAACCTCAGCTGGACCCTCTGCAATACTGGGTAATTCACCATTTCCCTAATTAGCTCCCTCTCTCATTCCTCAGAACAGTTATTTTGGCTATATACTACTTTCTGAAGTAAGTACCTCTCTCCTCACGCTTTGTGCATGACTTTGCTTCCTACCATCAAAGGCCATCGGCTATCAGGAGGGCAATCTCTCACACCAGCTCCTTACATACAAACTTACTTATATATGCACAATACCACCGTTTCTTCCTTAAGTGGGATCTAATCTGTTCTCCTAAGACTAATGCACCATCAATGTGGAGCTCCACAAATGTGCCCCATGCCAGCAACATCCCCTCTCTTCTGTATCTTTACCCTATTTCTACTCAATGTTTCCCCTGAGGATCTGAACTGGCACACATCTGTCCCATCTGTATAACAGCAGTGGCTGCAACCATTACCACCACTGTCCTTCATCTGGGCTTGTCCTCACGGGCAAACTCATTGAAAGTAAAGTAAAACTAGTGGAGAAGGCATTGCTGTCTCCACTTCTTCATCTCAGAATCACTTCTTTATTTCTCTTTTAATTCTTTATCATCTTGATCTAATTTCAAACTTACAGAAAACTTGCAATGAGATTTAAAGAAAAACTCATTTTGCCTTTTACCCAGATTCCCCAAATGTTAACATCTTAACACATTTCTTCATCCTTTTCTCTCACCCCCAGCTCCTCCTCCTTCATTCCCCCTCCCTCCCCCCCTCTGTTTCTCTCTCTGTCTCTCTCTTTCACACACACACAGACACACACACACACACACACACACACACATACACACACACTCTTTTATTCTGAACCACTTGAGAGTAAGTTGCAGGCATGATGCTATTTACCTTTGATACTTCAGAATATATTTTCTAATAACAAGGACATTGTCTTACACAACCGAGGCATGATGATCAAAATCAGGAATTTACTAAGCTACAGACCTAATTCCTAAATCAGTTTTCACTGAATGTGTTGACTCAGTGATGTCCTCTATAGCAAGAAATTTTGGTTCATGAGTAGCACTCAGCTTTAATGTCTCTTTTAATCTGAAATAGTTGTACAGTCCTGTGTTTCCTGACGTTGTCCATTTTGCAGAGTATGCATCAGCTATTTTATGGAGTGTCTTTCCATGTGAGAGTATCTGCATTTTCCTCATGATTAGATTCAGATTATGCACTTGTGGAAGGAACGTCACAGAAGTGCTATCTCCTCAGGATGTTGATTTGACCTGTTGCTGGTCACGTTAACTTTGATCACTTGGTTAAGATCCCATTTGCTGGGTTTCTCCATTATAAAGTTACTATATTTTTTCCTATTCTACTAATAGATATCTAGTAGGGAGACACTTCAAAACTATATATAAATATCTTTACTCCTCAAACTTTCTTCTGCTAGTTTTGGAATACACTGATGACTGCAAACAAGTGGTGGCCAAATGCTCTCCCCCCCTGCTAATTTTACCAGTTCTCCTACATTTTTAAAAAAATGTTTTTATTTATTTTTGAGACAGAGCATGAGCAGGGGAGGGGCAGAAAGAGAGGGAGACACAGAATCTGAAGCAGGCTCCGGGCTCTGAGCTGTCAGTACAGAGCCTGGCACGGGGCTCGAACCCACAAACTGTGAGATCATGACCTGAGCTGAAGTCAGACGCTTAACCAACTGAGCCACCCAGGCACCCCTCCTACATTTATTATTATTGTAAAGATGACCTTTCTCTTCTCTTCCATTTGTTTATTTCTATCTGTGTGAACTTAAAGATTCCTATATTTTGCAAAGGCTTATCATCTTTTATTATGATACTTTATTTTAATGCTCAAAATTTCCAGATTTGGCCAGCAGAAGTCTCTTCATGCTGGCTATAGTATCAATTTGACATGCTCCTATCACTCCTTGAATAGTTTGTTACTTTTTTTCACAAACAAGATAGTCCCAGCTCATCTTACTCCTTATCCTAGTCCTGAAATTAGTCATATCTCCAAGGAATCTTGTTCCTTTTGGTGAAGAATGTCATTTAGGAATGAAGATCTGGGTGCTTATTGTGCTCGTTGCCTGTAGAGCATCACAGAACTATGAAATAGATGTATGTATATACACCTACACACATATGTATATGCATATAATGTGCATAAATGAATACCTGCATTGCAGCTAGATCTATTTCTGTATCTATCTATATTAAAAACCATAAAAGCACACTGGTGGTTCAATTCCAATTCAATACCACAGAATTCATTCTGTCCTTCTCCTTTTCCATATTTTAATTTTCTTCACCAACAGTAAGATAATCTGACTCCCATTATCCACAATATATTATAATCACTTCTTTATGTACTATACTTTGGCTTTGGTTCTACCAATTTGCCAAAATTATTCTTGCCAAGGACACAAATTTTTGTAATTGCTAAATCCAAAGCTTACTCTCGTCCTGATCTTCCTTGATCTCTCCTGTGTGTCTGACTGTGTTGAAACTGCTCCTTCTTTCTTTTTTTTTTCCTCTGGGCTGTGCAATTTGATTTCTTCTATTTTTTGATAGAATATATATCTAGAACATATAAGTGTAGATTCTTATCCCTTCTTCCATAGAGCCAATGTACATATTCTTAAATATTAGACAGCCTGCAGAATTGGGGAAAGGTTATGAACCACTCGAATTTGCTAGTAATTCTGATAATCCCGAGTATGAAGTCAGTCTCCAGTTTTTGGGAATATGGAAAACCCCAAGATAGTAGTTGTGTTTATAGTATTGGTTTAAGAAGGTACATATTGGGGTAAAGATTCCAGAACCCCAGGAGCCCATAGTCCATGTTGTGGGGATCTCAGCTCATGGGTATCTCCTTACTTTCAAGTCTCAAGGCTTCAGGGTTATGTCAGGACTAGGCCAGAACTCAGGAGACTTTTGTGGTTTGAAGTGTTGCTGAGTCTCCTCTCAGTTTTAAGCTAGAAGTTTCCTGGAGGAGGCTGGTTGGCATGGGGCCTGTTTGCTTGAGAGTTGTCATCCTATGTGGGCCTGAGTGTCTGCTGAGCTGGCAAGTGTGTTGAATCATCAAAACCAAAGCCCTTAATGATAAGTGATGATGAGCATCTTTTCACGTGTCTGTGGGCCATCTGTTTGTCTTCTTTGCAGAAATGTCTGTTCATGTCTTATGCCCATTTTTAATTGGATTATTTGTTTTTTGAGTGTTGAGTAAAAAGTTAAAAATAGAACTATCTTATGATCCAGCAATCACACTACTGGATATTTCCCCAAATAATATAAGAAAACTAATTCAAAGGGATACATGCACTCCTATGTTACAGCAACATTATTTACTCTCTCTCTCTCATACACACACACACACACACACACACACACACACACACCCCATCACACCATGGAATATTATCCAGCCATAAAAAGGAATGAAATCTTGCCATTTGCAATGACATGGATGGAGCTATAACAGAATGCTAAGCAAGATAAGTCAGTTAGAGAAAGACAAATACCACATAATTTCACTCATATGTGGAATTTAAGAAATAAAAAAAAACAAGCAAAGGGAAAAAATAAGAGTGAGACAAAGCAAGAAAAAGACTATTTTTTAAATTTAATTTATTTATTTTTAAGAGAGAGAGAGAGACAGAGAGTGAGAGGGAGCAGGGGAGGGGCAGAGAGAGGGAAAGACAGAATCCCAAGCAGGCTATGTGCTGTCAGCATAAAGCCTGATGCGGGGCTCAAACTCACAAACTGTGAGATCATGTCCTGAGCCAAAATCAAGAGTCAGACACTCAACCAACTGAGCCACCCAGGTGCCCCAAGAAACAGACTCTTAACTATAGAGAACAAACTGATGGTTACCAAAGGGGAGGTGGGTGGGAAGATGGGTTAAACAGGTGATGGGGATTAAGGAGTGCAATTGTAGGAATGAACATAGGGTGTTATATGAAAGTGTTGAACACTATATTGTACACCTGAAACTAATACAACACTCTGCGCTCAAACAAACAAACAAACAAAAAAACCAAAACCAAAGCCCTCAAGTTACTGTACTTCCCACAGGGGCATAATATCTGACAAGACTCCTCAGTATTTTCACTCTGGCCCTGATCTTCCTTGACCTCTCCTCTGTGTATGACTCTGCTGAAACTCCTCCTTCTTGAAACTCACCACTTCCTTAGTGCAGTAGGTAAAATAATGCCCCCCACAAAGATGTTCAAGTTCCAATTCCTAGAACTTACGAATATATTGCCTAATATGGAAAAAAGGACTTTGCAGATGTGATTGAGTTAAGGATCTTGAGATGGGGAGGTTATCCTAGATTGTTTAGATAGACCCAATGTAATCAGAAAGTTCTTTATAAGAAAGAAGGAGAGCAGTTAGAAAAGATGATGTGATGACAGAGGCAGAGATAGTGAAGGAGACAATACTATGCTGCTCTCTTTGAAGATGGAGGAAGTGATCATGAGCCAAGGAATGTAGGTGGTCTCTCAAAGCTGGCAAAGGCAAGCAAATGGATTGTTCCCTAGAGCCTCTAGAAAGAACCAGCCCTGTTGACATCTTAGCTTTAGCCTAGTGGAATTGATTTTATTTTTTTAATTTTTAAAAAATGATTTATTTTTGAGAGAGAGAGTGTGCATGAGTGGGGGAGGGGCAGAGAGAGAGAGGGAGACACAGAATCTTGAGCAGGCTCTGGGCCTTAGCACCAAGCCTTATGATGCGGGACTTGATCCCACAAACTATGAGTTCATGACCTGAGCCAAAATCAAGAGTCGGATGCTTAACCAACTGAGCCACCCAGGCACCCCAAGACTGATTTGAGATTTCTGACCTCCAGGGATATAAGATAATAAATGTGTTGTTTGAAGGCACTGAGTTTGTGGCAGTTTGATAACTAACAGAATAAAAATAGAAATCCCCTCCTTATGTGCAAGGGATATATTCAAAGAGCCCCAGTGGATGCCTAAAGCCACAGATAGTACTAACTCTTACATTTACTGATTTTGCCTATACCTACATACCTAGGATAAAGTTTAATTTATAAATGAAGTACAGTGAGAGTAACAACAGTAACTATTAAGAAAACAGAACAATTACAGCAACATACTATAATAAAAGTTATGTGAATGTGGTCTCCCTCTCAAAATATCTTATTGTTCCGTACTCACCCTTCTTCCTGTAATGATGTGAGATGATAACATGCCTATGTGATGAGATGGAGTGAGGTGAATGAAGTAGGCTTTGTGACATAGCATTAGGCAACTATTGACTTTCTTTCTGATTGTATGTCAGAAGAAGGAACATATGCTTCTGGACTGTGGTCGAAATAGCAGAAAGCAAAACCACAGATTGGGGGGACTACTATACAATACAATAGCAATAGAAAATGAATACACTTAGCTCCATGACACTACACTATCCTTCTTTTTTTACCACTCAGGCTGCTCCTCTTCTCTCCTTCCTGGGCTCCTTCCCTGGCACCTCTTCCTCTGCCATTCCTTAAATGTTGATGTTCCTCAGGGCTCTGTCTCCAGCCCATCTCTTCCTGGGTGTACTTACCTGCTCCCATAATTTCATCGTTCATGCTCATGATTTCCACACCCATGTCTTCAATCCTTATCTGAGCTCCTCATCTGCCCAGCCATTTGTCTACTCAATTATTCTGCCTTGTTATTCCACAGACTCCTCCAACTCAGCATGTCCCAAACTGATCTTATTATTCTCCCCCAACATTTCCCCATCTACATTTTCCCCCAAAGTCTGATCCTCTTTCTGTATTCCCTCCCCAGATAGTGACACCACCATCCCCCAGGTACCCAGTCAGACTGACCTGACTCACCCTTCTTCATTTATTTTGTCACAAAGTTCTACTCAAAGTTCTAAATCTCTTTTATATCTGTGTTCTTTTTATCCTCTTTATCTTTCTTTTTTTTTAAGTTTGATTGTTTGTTTGTTTGTTTTGAGAGAGAGTGAGCAGGGGAAGACCAGAGAGAGAGAGAGAGGGAGAGAGAGAATCCCAAGCAGCCTCCACACTATTAGCACAGAGCCCGATGCGGGGCTCGAATTCATGAACTCTGAGTTCATAACCTGAGCCGAGATCAAGAGTCAACTGACTGAGCCACCCAGGCGCCCCTCCTCTTTATTTTTCTTAATACATTTTAGTTGTTTCCAACAGCTGTTCTGCTTCAGTCTCAACCCTTTTGGGTCCACCCCTCTCATAGCTACCTGAGTAACTTTTCTAAAATGCAAATTTCATCTTGGTGGTCCCCTATCAAAAACCATTCAGAGGTTGCCCACAGCTTCTGGGTAATATCCATATATTCCTTGGAATGTTGCATAGAGTCCTTTGTGATCTACTTTCAGACTATCTCATCAGCCTCTTCTCTTTATTCTACTCTACACCCAACCTATCTGCCTACAATATTATCCATTCATTGCAGTTACCATATTCTCTTTGCCATCTTTCTGAAATGCCCTTTTTACACTGAATAATGTCTACACTGCTTTTAAGACTCATCTTCCCCTGACTGCCCTCCTCTCACTTCGACTGCCTATTAG
Source organism: Acinonyx jubatus (assembly GCF_027475565.1). Lineage (NCBI taxonomy): Eukaryota > Metazoa > Chordata > Mammalia > Carnivora > Felidae > Acinonyx > Acinonyx jubatus. The sequence goes on from NC_069389.1 coordinate 85,331,492, forward strand.
GAACCCATCCTATATGCTTTATAGCAGCTTGTAGTTCTCATATTTCAGTACTTTGTCACACGTTATTGTAATTGTCTGTTCACTTGTATTTCCCCTACTAGACTGTGGACTCTGAGGACAAGGACTCAGTATACATCAAAAAACAAAAACAAAAACAAACTCTCATCCATAAAAGAAATGAAATTCTTCCATTTGGAACAACATGGATGGACCTAGAGGACATTATGCTAAGTGCAGTAAATCAGAGAGAAAAAGGCAAATATCACATGAGAGAAAAAGGCAAGCATCACATGATTTCACTTACATATGGAATCTAAAAAAACAAGACAAATGAACAAACCAACAAACCAAACAGACCCTGAAATACAGAGAACAAACTGGTGATTGCCAGAGGGGAAGTAGGTAGGGGGATGGTGGAAATAGATGAAGGGGATTAAGAAGTAAAACCTCCCAGTTATAAAATAAATAAGTCATGGAGATTAAAGGTACAGCATAGGGAAAGAGTCAATAATATTGTAGCAATGTTGCATGGTAGACAGGTGGTGACTACACTTACCATGGTGACCACCAAGTAATATATAGGATTAATACATTGTAATTAATACAATGTAATTAATACATTGTACACTTGAAAGTAACATAACTTTGCATGTCAATAATATTTCAAAAATAAAGAAAAAGAAAAAGACATAGACTCTGGTATAATGAATATGATTTACATATGACAGTAGTGAAAACCAATTAAATTGGTTTAATTGCTTTTGTGACCTTTGTAGTCACAGGTATATATCTTATTTTATTGTGTGTGTCTATATATACACACAATGACAATTCCTTGAAATAAAATGTAAGATTTATATATCAACCATCCATGTATTTTTATATATTTGCTAATCCTCTCATTCTGTCCATGTGGACTTCATTTTCATTCCTCAAAGCTTATATTTCCTCAGAAGAAAACTTACAGTCCCTTCTATTTTTTAAAGTTTATTTATTTATTTGGAGAGAGAGAGACAGAGACAGAGACAGAGAGAACAAGCAGGTGAGGGGCAGAGAGAAGGAGAGACAGAATCCGAAGCAGGCTCCACACCATCAATGCAGAGCCTGATGTGGGGCTTGAACCCACAAACTGTGAGATCACAGCCTGAGCTGAGATCAAGAGTCAGACACTCAACTGACTGAGCCACCCAGGCACCCCTTAAAGTCCCTTCTAAATGACTATCTTCAATGAACAGGCAAGTAATTTTCCACAGATTCACATACCTGAGTTCTTCATCCTCTCCTGTGAACTTATCAGGAATTAGAGAATCTGAGAGTTGAAAAAGATTTTTATAGGTTTCATTTTCCAGTACTTCCCATCTCTGGTAGCTCATCCAAGGGAGCCTGTACATATACAGACTTGCAGGTCCATCCTAGAGGTACAATGCCGTATAATCGGAGATCAGTTTAGAAACTTTGATGGGGTCTAGTCATCCTGCCAGTGCCTAAATACCCTGGATAGCAGTATAGGATATACAATTCTTCTTAAACTTTAATGTAGAATTTTACTCAGTCTGGGTAGGGGTCCTGAAGTTCTGCATTTCTAGGAAACTCTCCTATAATACTATGCTGCTGGTCCTCGGCCCACACTTTGAACATCAAGGGCCTTAAAAGCACAGAGCAGTGGAGAGGCTCCTGGGTGTCTCAGTGTGTTAAGGACCTCATTGGGCTGTGGTGGAGACTTTTTTTAGGTATACAAATTGACACAGATAGATTCTTTTGAAAATTTGAGCAATCCAAACAAATTGAACTTTCTCCTCATCTTGATTTTGAAGACTAATTCGAAGAGAACATCTTTTAACAGTACTGTGCCTTCTCATACAAGAATATGTCACTTTTTATTTGTCTTTTTTTTTTATGTGTTATGAGACATTAAATGAGATAATGCTTTAAAAGCACTTAGCATGGTTCCTGGATGTTGTAGTCCTCAGTACTTAGTAGCTGGTAACTTCTCTCTCTCTCTCTCTCTCTCTCTTTTTAAATATTTGCTTATGGAAGGGTGCCTGGGTGGCTCAATCAGTTAAGAATCTGACTCTTGATTTTGGCTCAGGTCATGATCTCACCGTTCTTGAGTTCGAGGCCCACATCAGGATCTGCCCTGACAGAGTGGAGTATGCTTGGGATTCTCTCTCTTTCTCTCTCTGCTCCTCCCCTGCTTGCTCTCTTTCTCAAAACAAACAAACAAACAAACAAACATAAAAAGATTTGCTTATGGAAAATTTCAAACACATACAAAGTAGAGAGGATAGTATAAGTGAACCTCCATGTATCCATCTCCCAGTTTCAACAATTATCAACAATTGGCCAGTCATGTTCCATGTGTATACCAACTCATTTCTCCCTCCTCTGGATTATTTTATTTTATATAAAAATTTTTTTAATGTTTATTTATCTTTGAGAGAGAAAGAGAGAGAGAAAGCAAGGGAGAGGCAGACAGAGAGGGAGACACAGAATCCGAAGCAGGCACCAGGCTCTGTGACATCAGCACAGAGCCTGACACGAGGCTCGAACTCACGAACCATGATATCATTACCTTAGCTGAAGTCAGATGCTTAACTGACTGAGCCACTCAGGCACCCCGTGGGTTATTTTAAAGGAAATACTAAACACCCATATCATTTCGTCCGTAAATACTTCAGTGTGTATTACTAAAAGATAAGACTTCTCTCTCTCATTGTGACCATTATGCCATTATTCTCACCTAAAACTTTAACACAAAATCCTTAATATAATCAAATGCCCAATCATCATTCAAATATCTCCAGTGATCTCATAAGCATCTTTTTGTTTTTTTTTTTAAATTTTTTAAAATGTTTATTTATTTTTGAGAGAGAAAGATAATGTGAGCAGTGGAGAGACAGAGAGAGAGAGAGAGAGGGAGACAGAATCTGAAGCAGGCTCAAGGCTCCAGCTGTCAGCGCAGAGCCTGATGCGGGGCTTGAACCCACGAACTGTGAGATCATGACCTGAGCTGAAGTCAGATGCTCAATCAACTGGGCCACCCAGGTGACCCACATAAGCATCTTTTTGAAGTTGGCTTGTTAAAATCAGGATATGAATGGAAGTTGTATTATTAGTAGTATTATTACTATTATTATTTCTGTCTCACAAATATCAAGGCTGGACCTTCAGTGATGGGGAGCTCATCAGCTCCCACAGCAGCTCATTTTACCTTTGGATAGCACGACTACTAGGTTTCCATTCAACATAAAAAAGTACTTCTGTCTCTCTGTTCTTTCCACTGGGTCTTTACACAGGACAAGTCTACTCCCTCTGCTCCATGACAGCCTGTATTAGTGTCCTGTGGCTGCTGTGACAAAGTACCACAAACTAGGTAGCTTTAAACAACAGAAACTTATATCTCAGTTCTGGAGACTAGACATCTGAAATCAAGGTCCTTGCAGGGCTGTTTTCTTTGAAGGCTCTAGGGTAGAATCCCTCCTTGTCTCTTCCAGATTCTGGGGGCTCCTGTTCTTTGGCTTGTGGAAGTGCAACTCCAATCTTGAGCTCTGTCTGCACATGGCTGTCTTTCCTCTGTGTCTGGGGCCAGATTTCCCTCTTCTTGTAAGGACATTGGTCATATTGGATTAAGCAGCCCCCTCATGCTAATATGACCTCATCTGAACCAGTTGCATCTGCAAAGACTCCATTAAAACTTAAGGCCATGGGCGCCTGAGTGGCTCAGTCGGCTGAGCATCCAACTGCGGCTCAGGTCATGATCTTGCAGTTCATGGGTTCAAGCCCTATGTTGGGCTCTCTGCTGTCAGCACGGAGCCTGCTTTGGATCCTCTATCCGCGCCCCCCCCCCCCACTCTCTCTGCACCTCCCCCTACTCATGCTCTCTGTCTCTAAAAAATAAATAAAAATTAAAAAAAAAAAAACTAAGGCCACATTCTGACATTCCAGGGGTTAGGACTTCAACATAAGTTTTGGGGGGGACACAATTCAACCCATGACAGACCACTTCAAATATTTGAAGTAAACCATCAAATCCCTTATAGTCTTCCTTTATCTGGGTTAAATCTTCCCTGTTCCTTCAGCCATTCCTGAGGTTCAGCTTTATTCTTTCCAAACTGCTGGCATTTATTGAATAATCCGATTTGACTCACTGATTGAAATGTTTGAGCAGTTTGACCATGCAGAGTAGACCCACACTATTTCCTCCCTGGTTCCACATACTTGATTTCTATTCCTATAGCCTAGGTTTGAATTAGTACATTCCCTCCCCTCCCCTCCCCACCTCATCTCAGGCCATGTTATGTGTTCCCCTTCTGTTCTTTTGGTTTACCTCTACCATTGCACTTACCACACTATGTGACAATTATTTGTGTGAGAAAGTGTTAAGGGTGTTGTAAGTCAACTCAATGAGCTAACAGCATGTTATGGCCATAAAATAGCTGACTCATCAAACATTCATTGAAATTTTACTATGGGCCAGGCATGGTAATGGTGCAGTGGATACAATTTTGAATAAAGCAGAATCTTTGCCCTCAGGAAGCTCACAGTCTAAGGAGGGATACCAGCATATGAACAGACAAGAAAGACATGGCAGGATAAGTGTTGTGAGAGAGGCAAGTTCAGGATGCTTTGGAAGCATAGAGGAGAGATATCTAATCCAGCCCAGGATAGGGCATGTTAGGGGAATGCTTCCTTGAGGACATAATGCCCTGGGCCAAGTCTGAGAGGATGACAAGAAGTGTGCCAGGCAAAGGAAGAGTGAGCAACAGAGGAAATGAGCATCAAAAGAGAGACTGCCTTGTGGGCAAAGACATAGAAATGTTTTGGGAACTTCAAAGTTGCAAGCTGTTTGGTATTGCTGAAACGTTAGCTGTGCATGAGACATGGTGGGGGATAGAGCTGGCAGGTTCGAGGAGATTCACCTGGTCCTGAGGTAGCTTGGAATCTATCTTATAGGCAATGGGATGTTACATTATCATATTTGCATTTTAAGAAGCTAATTCTGGTGGCTGTGTGGATAATTGGATACAGTTAAAACCTGAGGCAGGGAGACTAGCTACTTACTAGGTGTGTGATGAGTTGAGAAATATTTGAGAAATTCAACTCTCAAGATTGGGTCAGGGTTTCGCTTTCAGGGTAGTGAGAGAGAATGAGGAAACAGAAATGACTTTCAGGTTTCTGGTATGGCAGTGATGGGGTGATGCCATCATTTGAGACAGGGAATATAAAACATTGAATAGGGAGGTGCCTAGGTGGCTTAGTCAGTTGAACATTCGACTCTTACTTTCGACTTGGGTCATGGACTCAAGTTAGTGGGTCTGAGTCATGCATTGGGCTCTGCATTGATGGCCTGGAGCCTGCTTGGGATTCTATCTCTCCTTCCTTCTGCCCCTCACCTGCTTGTTCTCTCTCTCTCTCTCAAAATAAATAAATATTCTTTAAAAAATGAAAATAAAACATTGAATAGGTTTGAGGAGGAGATACTGAGTTTGGTTTTGAACATTTTAAACTTGAGGTACCTGTGGAATTTTTCAAGACTTTGGGTAAAGTTCTGGCCTGGAAATATAGATTTGGGTGTTATCAGAATGAAGGTAAAATGGAAAAAATGGGAATGGATGGGGCCATCATGGAGAATTTGGAAAGTGGGGAGAACCAAGGACCGAGGATGAGATACTGGTCCACACCTACATGTTGATGGAGGAGGAGGATCATGCGAAGGACAAAGCAAGAATAGTTATAGAGGTGTGAAGGGAACTAGGAAAGTGTGGCGTCATGGAAACCAAAAAAAGAAAGAAAAGAGTAGCAGTGTTAAATGACACTAGAAGATCTAGTAAAATAAGGGTTCCAGGAAAGACCTTGTTTAATGCTTTTCTAAAAGCCAAAGAAATTCAAAATTCTCTTCCCATTTCCCTTTTCTCTGTACTGATTAGCCTCAATGAAGAAGAAAATCCAGTTCAATTGACTATTTGTAGTGAAAACTACCTCCCTTTAATAATCTGAGAATTCCAGAACTTTTATTCAGCAAATATTTATCGAGCACTTACTGTACACCAGGCATTATTCTAGACTTTGTTTTAGGTTTATCATTAGTAAACCAGACAGACAAAAATCCCTGCTCTCATGGAGCTTATAACTGAGATGCACTATAGCTATGATTCTGAGTCCAATTTCAACATGTGGCAAGATATTTTCCCCCACACCACCAAGCGATTCTTGGTACACCATCAGCTGGGTATCCAATAATTCAACCCAATTCTGACACTATCTACCTAGATGTAGTGTTAGAATCCACTGGTTAAGGGCTCAGTCCTACAAGACTGCCCCCACCACCCATTTCAGATGCCAATCACAAGGCCAGATTCTCCCATGTGCTTCAGATCCACCAGCTATAGATGGAGGTTCCAATAACTCTCTTCTTCACTTCAATTAACTTGCTCAGAACTCAGAGAAACATTTTACTTACTAGATTACCAGTTTATTATAAAAAGATATAATTTAGGAACAGCTAGATGGAAGCGATGCCTAGGGCAAAGTATGTGGAAAGGGGTGCAGAAATTCTATGCCCTCTCCCATATCCCAATATCCCAGCATCTACATGTGATCACCAACCTGGAAGCTCTCCAAACCCAGTCCTTTTGGCTTCATTACATAGCCATGATCCATTAAATCACTGGCCATTGGCAATTGATTCAACCTCCAGCCCTTCCCCTCCCTGGACATCAGGGGTGTGGGGGAAGAGAAACTGAAAGTTACAACCCTCTGATCATGTGGTTCTTTCTCCTGGCAAGCAGTCCTCATCCTTAGGTGTGGTCCAAAAGCCACCTCATTAACATAACAAAAGACATATTTTTCTGCTTTCATCACTTAGGAAATTCCAAAGAGTTTTATGAACTTTGTGCCAGAAACAGGGACAAAGATCAAATTCATATTACTTTTTTGTAAATGTTTATTTATTTATTTTTGAGAAAGAGAGAGAGAGAGAGAGAGAGCACAAGCAGGGGAGAGGCAGAGAGACAGAGGGAGACACAGAATCCAAAGCAAGCTCCAGGCTCTGAGCTGTCAGTGCAGAACCCCACTCAGGACTTGAATCCACAAACCATGAGATCATGTTCTGAGCCCAAGTCGGTTTCTTGACCCACTGAGCATCCCAGGTGCCTCCCCACCACTTTTTTTTTTAAAGAAAAGCAATAGCTACTTTTATTTTATTATTATTATTTACTTATTTTTGAGAGAGAGAGAGAGAGAGAGAGAGAGAGAGAGAGAGAGAGAGAAAGAAAGAGAGGAAGACACAGAAACCAAAGCAAGCTCTAAGCCTTGATCTGTCAGTGCAGAGCCTGATGTGGGGCTCAAACTCAAGAACTGTGAGATCATGACCTCAGCCAAAGTCAGACACTTAACCAACTGAGCCACCCAGGTGCTCCCCCAATATGTATATCTTATAAATCACAATATCACAATAACATAATGCTTATGAGCTGGGTCTAAATCATGGAATCACTCTCTGCTAACTATGTGACCACATGGATATATTACTTAATCTCACCCTTAGTTTCTTTATCTATAAAATAGGGAGATGAAGAATTATTGCCTAGAGGTTATTATTAAGATTAAAAAGAACTAATGCCTGTAAAATGCTTTGAACAGTGTCAGGCAGATAATAAGAGCTCAAAAATGTTAGTTATTATTCTGGTGTGGAGAGGGCATGGAGACAAATCAATACACAACAAAATACGAGTTAGTGGTAAGTGCAATGGAAAGAAAGAAAATCAGAAGATTTTGTAACTTGTAGTTACTTTAGTTTGGAAGGTTTACTGTGAGACTATGATGTTTGAGCTAAATTCTGAACAAAAAGAAATTAGCTATGTAACAATCCTGGCAAAGTACACTCCAGGTTGACCAGTTATAGTCCTTGGGCCAAATCCAGTCCACAGCCTGTTTTTGTAAATAAAGCTTTACTGTTTATGCACTGTCTATGGCTGCCTTTGCTGGGAGCTGAGTAGTTGTGTCAGAGAGCATATGGCTCACAAACCCTAAAACATTTACTGTTTGGCTCCATAGAGAACAAGTTTGCCCACCCCTGCAGATGCAAAGGCCCTATGCTGGGCTGAGTTTGGAGAGTTCAAGGAACAGAAAGAAATACTGATATAGGTAGTAGGAGTAGTAGTAATCTTGCCTCCAATCACTATTAAGCCCACTGGTCTGTAGTTTAAAAAATCCACCTTCTTTCCCTGTTTGAAAGCAGTTCATCTCTAGTCCTGGAGGATCTGATACCGGTGCTTCTCCCAGGTGTATGATTTCTCAATGACAGTAGTTCATCAATCTTATCTGCGCGTTTTATTTGCGCATTCTAAGTAGCCTAGGGAGTGATTCATTCAGGCCTTATTTAATTTTTTTAATGTTTTTATTTATTTTTGAAGGAGAGAGAGAGAGACAGAGCATGAGCGGGGGAGGAGCAGAGAGAGAGGGAGACACAGAATTCGAAGCAGGCTCCAGGTTTTAAGCTGTCAGCACAGAGCCTGAAGCGAGGCTCGAACTCACCAACTGAAATCATGACCCAAGCCGAAGTCTGAGGCTTAACCGACTGAGCCACCCAGGTGCCCCAGGCCTTATTTAAAATTTGAATCTCTACCTCATTTCACTGATACCTTTGAATTGGAATTTATTGTCTTGGATATTAAGTTAATTCTTATTAAAGTCTCTTAAAATTTTTTTTGAGGTTTATTTATTTTTGAGAGAGAGAGAGAGAGACAAAGCACGAACGGGGGAGGGGCACAGAGAGAGGGAGACACAGAATCTGAAGCAGGCTCCAGGCTCTGAGCTGTCAGCACAGAGCCCGACGTGGGGCTCAAAATCACGAACCGTGGGATCATGACCTGGGACGCTTAACCAACTGAGCCACCCAGGCACCCCTGTTAATCTGTTATACAGGTATCACTGCTTTTTGGAAGTTCATGTTACACCATTTTGCATTCACAAAAGACTTATGTTAGTATCTGTTTTCACTAATTAAAAAAAGAAAATCTGAAGAGGATTCTCCTTTTTACAAAAAGAGATGAAAATCGAAAACAACGTTTAGTGTTTTGAAGTGAGCTCTTATAGAGGCAGGAAGCATCCTGAGCAGCAACAGAGACGCTGCCTACCTAGCTCCTTCCCCTGGAACCACACTCAGTATCTCAGCATCAAGTTGCCATAGCTTTGAACTGGGTTTGTGAGTTTCTGTGTTTTATCTTGACTTATTTTTTAAAATGTTTTTTTTTTTTTTATTTTTGAGAGAGAGAGCCAGTGGGGAGGGGCAGAGAGACGGTGGGACAGAAGATCTGAAGCAGGCTCCACGCTGACAGCAGAGAGTCCAATGTTGGGCTTGAACTCAAGCCAAAGTCGGACAACTGACTGAGCCACCCAGGCACCCCTATTGTGACTTATTTTGTGCATCTGTTAGCAAGATCCGTTATCTTTTCTAAGGTATCAGAAAAGCCTAAGAGAGGTTATTTTGGGGTCTCAAAAAATTTCCCTATAATTTAGTGCTAATTGCTTCTTTGCCACTGCCATTTGTTTGAAATTGCCATTTCAGCTTAAGAGAGGTTTCACAGGAACACTGTACCTTCAGATAGCAGGGGATCCCTGTATATATATAACAACCTACATATCTATATCTATATATCTACATCAACACCATTTTCAAAACTGTATTTTGAGAGATGCTAGTGTCCTATGAGATATTAGTAAGTGAGAAGAATATAAAAGTTCCATGGTCAAACACATTTGGGAAATGTGAAATAAAGCTAAAATAGGTTTTATGTCTGGTAGGACTTCTTATTGATATGCTAATGTGTGCTGTGTCTCTGAAAAGGAGATTCAGGGCGCAGCATTTCCTAAATTTATTTGATCACATTCTTTTTTTTCTCAGAACACCAGTTAATATCTTGAGGGGCTCTAGTGTTTCTTGAGTCAGTTTGAAAATTGCTGGCATGTAGGCAGTCGAGGCCCTGAGTAATGTGTCTGGCCTCCTGGCATGAATTTGCTACAAATGTCCTAGTTTCTGCCAAGAGTTTCTTTCCATGTGTGATATTTTCATTTCAGACTGAAGATTGGGGTAATTCTGTGATTCTGTAGCAAAGATCATCTCTGGAGCACACTCTTTCCTGTTTATTGCCATTCATCCAGGAAATACTAGCACCTGCCATGAGCTGGGTAGTGTTCTAAGTGTTGGAGATACGCTAGTGATGGAGATAGACAAGGTTCTTGCTCTTGTGGAATGTATACACTAGTGTGTATGTATATGGAGGAGGGCATATAATAAACACATATGGTAATTTTAGCTAGTGATAAGTAACCTGAAGGAAATAAATAGGGTGTTGTATTAGAGAATAATGTGAAAGGGTTACTTTAGATAAGGTAGTCAGGGAGGGCTTCCCTGAGTAGGTGATATGTAACTTAAGAGAAGGAATTAGACAACCATGTGTTGAGTAGAAGGAAGAGTATCCAGCTGAGGGAAGAGAACATGCAAAGCTCCAGCGGTAGCCAAGAGCTTGTGGTTCAAGGCATGTCAGAGTGCCAGTGTGTTTGGACTACAGTAAGAACGAGAGTGGAATAAGATAAGGTTGGAGAGGTAGGCAGGGGTCAGCTAATGCCAAGTTTGATAGATCACAGTAAGCAATTTGAATTTTACTCTAATGGCAGAGAGGGGAGGGATTAAAATATTGGATTTCCATTTTAAAAAGATCACTCTAAGGGCACCTGGGTGGCTCAGTCGGTTAAGAGTCAGACTTTTGGTTTCGGCTCAGGTCATGATTTCGCAGCTTTGTGGGTTCGAGCCCCTTGTCAGGCTCTGCATTGGCAGCTCAGAGCCTGCTTGGGATTCTCTCTCTCCCCTCTCTCTCTGCTCCTGCCCCACCCAAGCTGTCTCTGTCTTTCTCAAAATAAATAAATAAACTTAAAAAAAAGATCATTCTCGGGGTGCCTGGGTGGCTCAGTCGGTTAAGTGTCCGACTTTGGCTCAGGTCAGGATCTCATGGTTCATGGGTTTGAGCCCCTTGTCGGGCTCTGTGCTGACCGCTCAGAGCCTGGGGCCTGCTTTGAATTCTGTGTCTCCCACTCTCTCTCTGCCCCTCCCCTGCTCACATTCTGTCTCTCTGTTTCTCAAAAATGAATAAACGTTAAAAAAAAAAAAACAAGATCATTCTGGCCACAGTATTGATTGCAAGGAGTCAAAAGTGGAAGTGGGGAGACCAAAACAAGACTTGATGGATTGAATGCTGGGTGGTGGGGAGAGGAGAGGGTGGCAAGGGTAACATCCTAGGGTCTGGTGTTAAACAGCTGAGTGATGCCATTTACTGAAATGGGGAGGAGTAGAAACCAAGAGTTCTCCTTTAGTTACATTCAGTTACGAAGCATCCACATGGAGATGTAAAATAGCCAGGTGGCTAAGCAAGTCTGGACTCAAGGGAGAGGTGTGAGCTAGAGAGATAAAATGGGGATTGTACTGAAAACCATGGGATTAGGGGAGGTCACCAAGGGGGTGAGTGCAGAGTAAGAATAGGACCAAGGACGGAGCCTTGGGACAAACCAACCTTTGGAGACAGAAGACCAGGAGGAGGAGGAAACGACAGAGCCTAAGGAACAGGCAGCAAGATGGGGGAAAAATCAGGAGACTGTGGTGTCAGAAGTCAGACTCTAAGTGACCTGGTGTGGTGGTTAGGAAGGCATGGCCAGCGAGAACGTTTGGGCTAGGGCATGAAGACCCAGGAAAGACTCCAGGAAAATATTTGGCGATGTAGTGTGTATATCAAAGATATGTGTTTCTTGTAACAAACATCAATTTGGAGGAATTACAAAATTAAGAAAAAACAATACCAAATTATAGATCAAAGGAGAATAAGAAGTATCAGGAACATGCCATTTCTGCATGCTGGAAACCTAGTTATTTTGAATCACTGTTTCTTAAGCCATGGAATGCCCGGTTCACAACTAGTTTTAGAACAATGTCCTATTGATGGGCCTTTGCCAAAGTACCTTTCTTCTCACCATCCTGTTAAGAGCTCCCTAGTTAGAAAAGCCTTTGGTAAACCTCTGGATTTCAGACAACTAGCTGCTTCTTTTGAGAGCAGTATGAAGGTTCCCTTCTGCAGAAGCAACAATTCTCTGGTGCAACAAAATCTCCGTTCTCTGTTTTTTTCCTTCTGAAACAGACCGGGCTCTGTGCTTCTCTCTGTAGAAAGTATCGGGAGCCATTCTGCCTCTCCCCCTCTCCAATTCTTAGCTGAAAAAAAAAAGAGCCCATGAACTGTCCCTTTCATACTCTAGGACTGTGGTGTGGTGAGTCAGCTTCAGATTGATTCAATTAAACACCTCAAGCTGAATCTGTCAAACATCTTTTTCCCCCCCATGGGCCTGATTTATTTTGGTAATAGGATCAATGCATGTTATATACAAAGGTAACCATTATAAATAATTATAAACAAATAACTTCATCACATACTCACAGCCCATTTTGCATCTCCTGCCAGATACAAAACATGTACTTTAATACATTTACAGTGATAATTTGCATAAAACCACTGAACTTGGGGATAGTTTCATAGCAGCTGCTTATGTGATGTGATTAGCAAAATCTCCCCCACCCCCTCATACCCACCCACACACACTATTAGTCATTCCTTTGAGTTAATACACTGAAGGCCTCTGTTAAAATTAAAACATTATCTAGTCATAGAGAGACAAACGAAGCTATTAACATTTAGCTCAAATTAGTCGATTGAAATCCTTAATCAGTAAGGTCTTTGGTGAAAGGGACCCAGAAGCTGTTTTCAGTTTTGACTAGGGAAAGGAAAGGTCCCAAATATGGGCCGCTGTCTGGGGAGGGGAGATAGGGTTCCAGCACTCTGTATAGAGCTCTGGTCAGTCAGAGGGACTAGCTTGAAAGCACTGGATACTCAGGTGGAGGGGAGACTGCTAAAAAGTGAAGGAGACAGCAGCCTCTGAAGAATGGTAAATGTCTTTATTGAAAGCAAATGTTCTCTTGGGGTGTCTGGGTGGCTCAGTCGGTTAAATATCTGACTTTGGCTCAGGTCATGATCCTGTGGTTCATGTGCTCGAGTCCTGAGTCAGGCTCTGTGCTGATAGCTCAGAGCCTAGAGCCTAGAGCATGCTTCAGATTCTGTGTCTCTCTCTCTCTCCTCTCTCTGCCCCTCCTCAACTCACCTTCTCTCTCAAAAATAAATTAAACATTAAAAAAATTAAAAAAAATAAAAGCAAATGTCCTCTTTAAAGCTATTTATTTATTTTGATAGAGACAGAACGAATGGGGGAGGAGCAGAGAGAGAGGGAGAGAGAGAATCCCAAGCAGGTTCCGTGCTGTCAGCACAGAGCCTAATGCAGGGCTTGAACTCATGAACCCTGAGATCACGACCTGAGCCAAAACCAAGAGTCAGATGCTTAACCGACTGAGCCACCCAGGTGCCCCAAAAGAAAATGTCCTCTTAATGACAGTCCTGGCAAGAGCTAGCTGGTTTTGTTCTGGGGTCTGTGTCACTTTGTGTTTTAGAAAATTCTCTAGCTCTCTGCAGAGATCATCCAGTGAGGTTAAAGAATTCTAAGGGATCGATTGAGTTCTGACTCAACCTGGGGTTTTTGTGAGACATAACCTAAAAAAAAATTTCACTACAGGGGCGTCTGGGTGGCTCAGTTGGTTAAGCGTCCAGCTTTGGCTCAGGTCATGATCTCACAGTTTGTGAGTTCAAGCCCTGACCCAGGCTCTGTGCTGATAGCTCAGAGCCTGGAGCATGCTTCGGATTCTGTGTCTCCCTCTCTCTCTGTCCCTCCCCCATTCATGCTCTCTCTCTCTCTTTCTCTCTCTCAAAAATAAACATTAAAAAAATTAAAAAAATTCTTTCACTATAAAAGAAATGTTCATTGTAGGATATTTAAGCAGTTAAAACATACATAGAATGAAACCTGAAAAATCCTCTCAATACCCCCTATAATTCCAGGCTCATGCTATTTGTAGCATGCTCTCAAGTTCTCTTCTATGCACTTACCCAGCATGTACATAGGTAGACCCTTGGACAACATAGAAGTTAGGAGCACAGAGTCCTGTGCAGTTGTAAATCCATCTATAACTTTTGACTCCCCCGAAATTTAACTAATAGTCTACTGTCAACTGGAAGCCTTACTGATAACATAAACCACCGATTAATGTATATTTTGTGTGTTATTAGCGTTATATACTGTATTCTTTTTTTGTTCAACATTTTTTATTAAGTTTTTCTTTTAATTCCAGTATAGTTAACATACAGTGTTATATGAGTTTTGGGTGTACAATATAGCTGTATTCTTTTTTTTTTTTGAGAGAGAGAGAGAGAGACAGAGAGACAGTGTGCATGTGTGGGGGAGGGGCAGAGGGAGAGAGAGAATCCTAAGCAGACTCCATGCCCAGTGCCAAGCCCAAGTCAGGGCTCCATCTCATGAACAGTGAGATCATGACCTGAATGGAAATCAAGAGTCAGACACTTAACCAACCGAGCCAACCAGGTGCCCCAGCTGTATTCTTAAAATAAAGTAAACTAAAGAAAAGAAAATATAATTAAGAAAATAGTAAGGAAAATACATTAAAGTACTATACTGTAAAGAAATCTGTGTATAAGTGGACCCATGCAATTCAAGGTCAACTGTATATTTTCTTACACAAATACAACCATCTCTACCTGTTCTATATACCTCCTTGTTCTTCTAATTCAAAAAATTGTTTACTGTGGTAACATATGCATAACATAAAAGTTGCCATTTTAGCCATTTTTGGGTGTACAGTTCAGTGGCAGTTAGTACATTCACAATGCTGTATAAGCCCCACCACTATCTAGTTCCAGGACTTTCTCCTTTTTCCAAATAGAAACTGTGTAACCATTAAACAGTAACTCCCTATTCTCCCTTTCCTTAAGTCCCTGGTAACCTCTATTCTCTATTCTGTCTCTATGCAACTTGTTCCTTTAAAGTTGTTTCTAAAAAGGTAATACATGGACATTATTAAAAAAAATTCAAACACTACAAGAGGGCATATACAATGTTAAGTACTTCCTCCTATGCTTGACTCCCAGGAAATCAGTGTAATCAATTTTTTAGGTATCTTTCTGCAGAGTCTATGCATATATAAGCATACTTGGACATATACCCTCCCACTTTTTTTACACAGGAATAGCAAACCATACATCACTTGCTTTTTTCATTTAACAATATTTGAGAGAGATAAATATATGAGATATATATTCTTGGGCACCTGGATGGCTCAATTGGTTGAGTGTCTGTTGATTTCGGCTCATGTCATGATCTCATGGTTCATGGGTTTGAGCCCCAGGTCGGGCTCTGCGCTGACACCGCAGAGCCTGCTAGGGATTCTCTCTCTTCTCTCTCTGCCCCTCCACTGCTCACTTGTGCATGCTCTCTCTCTCAAAATAAATAAGCTGTAAAAATAAAAAAAATCTTATTTATTCACTCCTCCATTAGGCTAGGATCAGTTTACTTCTGACTCAGCTTTTGAAAAAATAAATGTTTCATTGTGGCAAAAAACACAGAACATAGAATTCACCCTCTCAACAATTTCTTAGGGTACAGTACAATATTGTCAACCACGTGCACATTGTTGCGCAACAGATTCCCCAGAACCCTCCGGAACCCCGAATCCTGCATGATTGAAACTCTACATCCATAGAACAACAACCTCCTCACCACACCCACTGTGCTACTTTCAGTTTCTATGAGTTTATTTTAGATACCTCCTATAAGTGGAATCATGCAGTTTTTGTCCTTCTGTGACTGACTTGTTTCACTTAGCACATTATCCTCAAGATTCATCCATGTCCCAGCATATGATGGGATTTCCTTCTTTTTTCAGGCTGACTTGTATATGCCATATTCTTTTTTTTTTTATTTAAAAAAATGTTTAAAATTTATTTATTTATTTTTGAGGGATAGAAAGACAGATAAAGAGAGAGTGTGTGTGCATGCATGTGGGGGAGGGGCAGAGAGAGGGAGAGGATCCCAAGCAGGCTCCACATGATCAGTGCAGAGCCAGATGCAGGGCTCAAAGTCAGGAACTGTGAGATCATTACCTGAGCTGAAATCAAAGTCAGATGCTTAACCGACTGAGCCACCCAGGAGCCCTTACATACCACATTGTACTGTACATATATGCCACATTTTCTTTATCCTTTAATCTGTCCATGGACATTTAGGTTGATTCTATCTCTTGTTTACTCTTAATAATGCTGCAATGAATGTGAGGGTGCGAATACCTCTTTGAGATTTTGCTTTCAAGTCTTTTGGATATATTTCCAGAGGTGGGATTGCTAATGCATATGGTAACTCTTTTTAATTTTTTGAGGAACTCCCATACTGTTTTCCATAGTGGCTGCACCATTTTACATTCCCACCAACAGTGTACAAAGGTTCCAATTTCTCCAGATCCTCAGCAACACTTATTATTTTCTGTTCAGTTGCTTGTTTTTAAATAACAACCATACTATCCAGTGTGAGGTGATACCTCATTGCATTTGCATTTTTTCTGATGATTACTGATATTAAGTATCTTTTCATATGCTTGGTCATTTGTCTATCTTCTTTGAAGAAATGCCTATTCAAGTGCTTTGCCCATTTTAAAAATTTTTTGTGTTTATTATTTATTTTTTGAGAGAGAGACAGAGTGTGAGTGGGGGAGGAGCAGAGAGAGAGGGAGACACAGAAACCAAAGCAAGTTCCAGGCTCTGAGCTGTCAGCACAGAGCCCGACCTGGGGCTCGGGCTCACGAACTGCGAGATCAAGACCTGAGCCTAAGTCAGCCACTCAACTGACTGAGCTACCCAGGCACCCCCGCCCATTTTTTAGTTGGGTTATTTGTTTTGTTATTGGGTTGTGGGAGTTCTTCGTATATTTTGGATACTAACCCCTTATCAGATGTATGGTTTGCCAAATTTGCTCTCCATTTGTGTTCTTTTGCTGTGCAGAACTTTTTAGGTCTGATGTAGTCCCACCTGTCTCTTTTCGGTTTCGTTGCCTGTGCTTTTGGTGTGACTCATTAACTTTTATTTCTCTTAGGGTCAGATTTTCATCAGGATAGCCTGGTTGTGATTTTTGCCTTTGTTTCCACCTCAGTGCTCTCTAGCACATTGTTTAACAGGGGTGTTGGCTAATTGCTATTGGTTCCCTGATGGGATACACCCAGAACTACCTTAATTTTTCTGGAATCCTTCCCATGTGCCTTAATGGGAGGCCTATGTGAGAAGGGGGTGTTTCCTCCCATTTTCTGTCTTCTTGCCCCTTAATCTCTTTTATCCCAAGCTAGGTACAGAATCTTCTCCAGGGCCTTCTCCTTCTTCACTCTCCCATCCTCATTTTGTGTGAGGTGGTGGTCTCCCAGCCAATGACAGGTCAGCCAACACGCTGGCTCCAGACTAATGAGGCTTCTGGTTCCAGATGAACCCATTAGCTTATTAGGGACATAGTACCTGGGTAGCTGGCATCTGTCCCATTGTCCTCTTTAATGACTCTCTGGTTTTGCCCGTCAAAGATTTGAATGTGCAAATGAAACTGTACTTTCTTTTGTTTTGCTTTGTTTTGTTTTTAAATTTTTGTGGCTTTAATCCATCCCCACAACTTCTGCCCAGGGCCAATAAAACCTAGCCATTCTCCCTTTGTAAAAAGAAAGAGGGGTTGGGTTTCCTTCAATTGTCTGCCTTTTTCTGTCTCCTCCACTATTTTTGTTTTACTCTGTAGTTAACTTTGCATCCAGCAGCTTCATCTGAGGACCTGTGCGGTGGACCTAGGAACTCTATTCTTGCGGTTGCAGCAGCCTTTTCGGTGCTCTAACCCAGTGGTTTGTGGGACCAGGGGTTTGGCGGGTGGGAGAAGAGTTTTTCCATAGTCTTCCTTCTGCATTACACACACATTCTGCGCTCGCTCGCTCTCGCCCTCTCTCTCTCTCTCTCTCTCTCTCTCTCTCTCTCTCTCTCTCTCTCACACACACACACACACACACACACACACACACACACACGCCCGCCCGGGCCCTTCTCCGTGTGTCTTCCTTCAAGATGACAGGGCGCTGGAGAAAAGGCTGCTGGAATCAGCTGGTAGGTACAGTAGTAACCCGAACCCCACCCACTCGCTGTCTTTGCTTGCTCAGGTTTCTCCGGTCACTCCTGCCAGGGGAGAAAACATGTAGATGCGCCTCCACAGGAGGGGCTGGGGGAGCTGGGAGCGGCGGGGGCGGCGGAAGGTGAGCCGGAGAAGGTGGCCGAGCGCCCCTGCTGCCGGGGCCCTTCCCAGTGCTCCCTCAGGGCGTCAGCCCCAGCCCTGTTTGCCCCCCACCCCCCTTTTCGTAAGGATTGCCTTTTTTTTTTTTTTTTTTCCTCTGCGGCGGCGGAAATGACAGTGTGGTGCCGCCGTGGTGTCATGGTGCTGCCCCTGGACTGAGGGGCGAAAACTCTTAAGTTTGGCTCGGGAGAGCCAGCCACGGTAGCGTCGCGGCCGCCGCGCTGTCCCTGGCGGGCCGCGCGGGCGGGCGGATCCAGGCTGCTGCGCGGCGGCGGCGGCGGCAGCGAAGGCGGCGGCCTAGAGCGGCGGCGGCGGCGGTCGGGTAGCTCGCGCCAGAGCCCGAGCCAGCTCCCAGCGGAGGCAGGCGAGCGCCCGGCGCCTTCGGGCGCGCCAGGGAGATGGCTGGCACCCGGGAACGCTATGGGTAAAACGCGCCCACTCACCGCGGCCCCGGGAGCTGAGCGCCACCGCCCGCGTAGGGCTCGGCCCGGGCTCCGGCTCCCGCTCCGGCCGTCTCTCAGGTGCCGCTGGGGCCCGGCGTGGGCCGAGGACTCCGGGGCTCGGCGGGGCGGGGTGACGGGGCCCGCGGGGCTGGAGGTGGCGGCGGCGGCGGCCCCCGGCCTGGCAGGGGCGCCCGTCGCTGCCCTCTTGGGACGGAGTTTGCACTCTGGGGTGCGGGGCCGGGGCTGCCCGAGGCCTCCAGCGCACCGGCCGGCCCGGCGCGGGCGGTCGAGCGGCTCCCCCGGCGCCTGGGCGCGAGTCTGGGAAAGGGCACCGCCGCCTTCCCACGCTCCCGCGGCCCGCAGCCTCCTCGGCCCGGGCGGCGCCCCTCGGCCGGCCATCCGCCCGGCGGTGGCTGCCGCAGCAGCCCGAGATGCTGCGGACACCCTGCCGGCGGGGAGGCCCCGTGAAACTTAATCCCTTTTCTGCCAGGGCAGCGATCCTCCTGTCTCCGTCCGGGTGGTTCCTTATTTCTGGCCTAGCTGCGAAACCGGCTCAGTGGGAGAGAGGGAAAACTTAACGTTTGTCCAGAGGACAGACTGCGACCGAACCGGGGAGAGGTGGTGTTTTTCCATTCCTGGCTCGTAAGAATTAAGTAAATAACGGCGGAGTCGATTTTCAGAAACATTTTTGATGATGATAAGGTTTAGGTTACTTAGTACTGTGTATATAGCACATTATTTCTTGGAGGGCTCGCCCCCCCCCCCCAGACAAGGACATTGGGATCCTGGGGTCTTTGGTTTCTCCACTTTCTCTCTTCCACACTCCCCTACCCGCCTTCACGTTCAATTGCCTTCTTCTTGCCTCCTCACACATCTACCTGCCCACCCAAATCTCCCACCAGAACCCACCCATTCCCCAGAGTGCCCCCCATCAACCCGTGCGCTCTGCCTCCCAGCTCTGCAGCCTCTTGCTTCTCAACCAGTTTGCCTTTTTGAGGATTTCTGAGTGTGGGACGAGTGGATACTGATGACTGTGTTTGTGAGCAGGAGCCCTTATGCAGGAATATAGTGGAGACTGTGTAAATAGACAAGTAATGTGTGTGGGTTGATTCCTTGGATTCTCAAGTTGGGCCATAAGGGCTGCCTTTAACCCTATTCTGTTCCCTCCCAGTATTCTCTCTCATCACTTCTCTGGCAATGTTCCAATAGAAGGAGAATGCTGAATGGGGAGATTCCCTCCCCTCTGTCTGGCTTAACCCCAGCTGATTACCCCAACCCTCACATCCCGCTTTTCACCCCTCTCCACTCATCACTGCCCCCAGGGGGAAACAGTCTTTGCTATTTATATATATTCCTGCCCAATCAATTAACATAATACAGATACATAATGTGAATTATATTTTTCCTGATTGCTCCTCACGACCTGATTTGTGTGGTGGAAATACAGGTCTAGGAGTCAGGAAGATCAGAGAGTTTACCCCAAATCTGATGTTACTTTGGCTTTTTGGCCTTAGGACATTCCTATGACCTTTCTTTCATAGTTGATGCACTTGTGTAAAAGGCATAATATTGTGTGCTGGGTATTGTGAGTCTCGGCTTGGTCCTTTGAAGATGAAAGGGTTCTATAAACACTCAGCATTATACTTTTCCAATAAAGTACTTCATTTACCTTTTATTGGGATAATGGATTTGACTAGGTGTAAGTAGGAACCCCAGTTTACTGGAAAGCTTCACTTGCCATTATTAGCCCCCCTGGGAGCCAAATCTATTAGCATACTTAGGTCCCACGTCTCTTTTGTTTTGTTTTGTTTTTGTTCCTAATGCATCTACGACTGAATGAAAACATGCATAACACTAGGCATACAGAGTAAGAGTGATTATTTTAAGTCAAGGCTTGAATCATGTCTAATGTACTCCAACCCAACAATCTGAGTCAGACTCCCTTTGAAAACATAACCTCACCCATTTTTAGCCTGTATGGGGGCAGTTAATTTCTACTGAAAAGTGGCAGAAATCATTTCAGGCATGGCAATATAAGCATGATTAGCATCTACCAGCGGTGAGTCAACTGTATTTATTAAGCACCTACAATGTGCAGAGTCCTCTGCTGACTGGGCTGAGGCCCCAGTCTTGGCCTGGTATTTTGTCCTGCTTATTTGAGGCCTGCCTCCATACTTGCAGCTCCAGGAGTAGGACAGGGAGGAGTGAGGCAGGGGTAGAAGCTTAGGGACATGAAGGGGGTAATTTTTCCCCTCCCTCTCTCATGACTGCTAGACTTCTCCTCCAGCATGTTGTACCTTGCAGGGCCACCCCTGGGAAGCCCTGCCACAAATCAAAGTGACTTGGTTGCTTCATGAACAGTATCATCTGAACAGTGCAAATTGATTTAGCTGAAATTGGTTTAGTTAATCCCTCCTCTAAGAGCAGGGCAACTTGCTCCAACTTGCAGATCCTAAAGCAGTGCCAGTGGAGTCTCATAATTGCATCCAAAAATTGCTCTGGGTAGTGAGTCCGTCCATTCCCTCATCCCTCCTCCCATAAAATCTGCTGGCACCATGACAGTTGAGAAGGAAACAGCAGAAGGAGTATGTCTTTGCTACTCAGCAAACCCCACTGGCGTGGTGAAGAGGGGGAGAATGCCCTCTTTTCTGTCTGTCTCTTAGCACTCAGGTTCTCTCTTTCCCACCAGGGACACAGAGCCCCCCCAAAGAGGCAAAGGCAGGGCTGAGGCATGAGTGTGTCTCGAATGGGTGTTCCCAGAGGTACCTGATTGGCCTCTTGTGTGTCTGTCATTCAATCTTTAGGGATCTTGGTAACTCCCTAGCTGTGGGGCCATGTGATTTAGCTGCTAGTGGAGGCCAGGGGGTGCTCCATTTCTGTTTCGCATTTTTCATCTTCTCTTGCGTGCAAAAGGGAAGACAGGGCATTGTGTTTGAGAAACGCCTCCTCACTTGAGCTGGGGGTCTTGACTTAGGGCATGGCATTGTCAGATTATGACGTGTAACATGTTGTTGCTGGATACACAGCAGTTCAAAAGGGTCTCCCGTGGTTCACTTTTTGAGGAATGTAGTG
Organism: Acinonyx jubatus; assembly: GCF_027475565.1. Classification (NCBI taxonomy): domain Eukaryota; kingdom Metazoa; phylum Chordata; class Mammalia; order Carnivora; family Felidae; genus Acinonyx; species Acinonyx jubatus. Next base: position 85,353,307 of record NC_069389.1, read on the forward strand.
TTGGTACCCAGATGGTATTGCGGGAATCACTGTATTTCGGGTCTCTCGAAAAATGTTGTGTTCATCACTGAGCAGTGTAGGGAAGAGACTAGAGAAGTGTTTCTCAACCAGCATATTGGATCATGCTAATGAATGGGAAGACCAGATCAGTGGTGTTGGGATCAGAAACTCCAACTCCCAATTAGCCCCCTGTGCAGACCACTAGCCCCCTCTTTATTTCCCCTCTCTTCCAAGGATCAGTATGTTTTCCTATTTTCCATCAATGAAAGCTCTCCTAAAAGTCTTCCACAGGCACCAGAGGTCTGTGGCTCCTCCTACTATTTCTCCTTTTCCATCTTCCCCTTCTCCATTGACCATAGACGGACATAATCTTTTCAGTAATCGATCGCCCAGCTCCTGCATTTCCCTTAGAAATCCTATGAGCTTCTAAGACTGCTAGATGGTTAAAGTATGAGTGGTGGAGGGGTTTGGAGCAATGTACCAACATCCCACCACTCCCTGCTCCATGTAGGGCTCACCTGAGTGCACACAAGGGTGTGGGTTTGGTCTAAGTGTGTTAGCAAAATATCCTTAGTAAGACTTAGCCTACTTGGGTTCTTGTCTCCCTGCAGAGCTATGACTGCTTGACCTTGGGCTTTGTCTCAGACTCTTTCCTGCAGGTCAGACTCCACTGGTTGATGAACAGCATCCCCAGGCTTTGGATCTTTTCTCTTACAGAGACCAAATGATCTGATAACAAACCCATTATACAAATGAAAATCCTCCTGAAAAGGAAAATTTCAGCATTTACAGTTTGCCCAGTTAGGAACATAATGTCCAGGCATGGTAGACAACACTAATGTAAGACAGTGACATGTCTGAATGTATACGGCCCAGAGATAGAAAAATGGTTTATGGTCCAGAATCCTCAATTGCTTTGTCTATAGCCCTTTGTTCAGTGTTGCTAGGATCCATGTGATTCCCCAGGGAGTAGAAGCTTGATTTCAAATAGGCTTCTGTTCTCTGTCCCTTGTTTCTGACCTGAACTTGGGGTGCTCTCAGCCTAACATTCAACAGTATGCCCTACATACATATATTGCCAATTTTATCCTGTAGAAGTAGAGAGGACTGCCCATCCAGGTGTGTCGCTGAGCATTTAAAAATTTGCAAATATTTCACTGGGTTAGATAGGTTGGGAAAAGCAGTCCTAGATGGAAACCTGTACTGGTAGCAGAAGGTAGATTAAGTTTGTTCTCCAACCTTGCAACTACCAGTGTATTTTGCATTAAGATAAAGGTGTTATGAACTATATTTAGGATTCCTGTCAGTTATCATGTGTCACCTTGGCAAATCCTTTCCTTGGTTCCCTACATTAATCTTCCGCGTTTGTAGTAAATTTAGGACTTTTTTGTTCTGCTATTGTGATATTCATTTTTTTTATTAAAAATTTTTTAATGTCTTTATTTTTGAGAGGGAGAGAGAGCCAAGGAGGTACAGAGAGCCAGGGAGAAACACAAACCAAAGCAGGCTCCAGGCTCTGAGCTGTCAGCACAGAGCCCAATGCAGGGCTCGAACCCATGAACCACGAATTCGTGACCTGAGCCGAAGTCAGATGCTTAACTGACAGAGCCACCCAGGTGCCCCTTGTGATATTCATTTTAATGTTTATGATGACCATATTATATGAAATGGCCAATGGTTGGATTTAGGAGCTAATCATTGTAAAGAAAACATCATTAAATCCACATGCTATAAAATATTAAGTAGGCTTTAATAATCTTTTAGACAGGAACTGGCTCTGGTGCTGTCAGTCGGTAATCAACCTCTAGTCCTGAGCATGATAAAAGCTGAAAGGAAGGAGAGAAACAGTTCTTCCCTTGGTGGGGGGGGGGGGGCTCCAGTCTAACAGGGGAGACATATGAACATAAGAAATACCATAATCAGACACATGGTCCTCCAGAAAACTCGCGGGGGAGTGTGACTGTTCTCCATCATGCCAACCATGTGTTTGGATGATTTTCCAAACATTTGCTGCTTTCCTCAATAACTTGTTTTGTATCTGTCATCTGTGAATGTATGATGAGAATATCTGTATTTGTAAAGCCAGTTAATAATTTTATTTTATCCACATGTGATCTTCATAAGAGCCTGTGAGCTGGGTAGGGCAGGTAGTTTTCAATCCACAGATGAGGAGGCTGTGGCCCAGATAGTTTAAATGTCTCACCTAGGATCACTCAGCTAATTCAGTTTAGAGCCAGGACTCTAACGAGGCTCTATTATGAGGATCAAATGAGATAATGGCTTTGGAACCATTTTGAAAGTATAAAATGGTATGCAAATGTGAGATGGCTGTTATTATTAGTTATGCTTACTGACCACCTAGCCTCTTTTCTTCTGGGTTTCTGTTTGCAGTCTGTGTCCCTTTAGGGTGAGAATTCTATGCCTTGGTTGCCTTTTAGGTTCCCAAATGATCTTTTCACCTTCAAGGGGTCCTTTCCTACTAATTGCATTCCGGGATAAGGTTGTCTTCCTTTTCAGTTTCAAAAGGTGTTCTCATTGGTTTGTCCTCCCATGGGACTCCTCTCCCCTTTCCTTGTCCTCTAGGAGCACCCATTATATCTTCCTTGAGGTGTATACACCAGGCAAAACTAGCCACTGTCATTCAGCATCTTGCCTTAGCCAAAGGAAAGTAATGCATTTTGTTCCTTTCATGATGATGCCCTTCACTGGTCAGCCTTTCTAGTCACACTAATAAATAAGATTTGTGTTTTGAGGAGCTAGTTTTCAATAAGCCATGGTGTCTTTCCTATGTGGGAACAGATAGCAAGAGCTCTGTAATAATAGGATGTCAGAGCTGGAAAACATCTTAAAGAGATCGTCCAGTGATTCTAGTCCAACTTGAACGACACTTTATAGTTAGGGAAACATCAGACTAAAGCCGGGACTCATTCTCTCCTCCCCTAAGGCAGGGAGATGGGTTTGTAGTGTTTTAAAGGAAAAGCTCATGGGACATTCACATTAATATCCTGGAGAATGTTTATTTTACATTAATTTCTTTTTTAAACAAGTCCTACAGCTCAGCTCAATCCTCATTCTACAGCTCAGAGGTCAGGCTTGGTTTCACACTCACAGTTTCTCTGTGAAGAAGGGGGGACCATGGTTTCTCAGGGAGGTAATGAGAGCCCAGGGCCATGCTCTGCAGACCTAGAAGATGAAAACTGGATGGAATATAACCGCTGAAATAAGGGGACATTTAATTATGTTCAAATCACATTTGAAGTAATAGAATTCTGCCAAGTGTGGATCATGCTGAAATCAATCTTTCATTTCATAAGCATAGAATGCATTATTTTTATCTTAATCACCTGTACCAAAGCTCCTCTTTTTGTATTTCTACTTACTCACACAGCCTTATGATACCTTCTTACTTTTTTTTTCTCATGGACTTCTGTTTTTCAGGGCTGTCAGCCTGAAAAAAGAGCAGGGTTCAGGGTGAAGAAAGAGCAGACAGAAACAGTTTTATAATAGAGCAAGGGCAAATACGTAAATGTACATATTTGACTACATGGCAGTAACTAAATGAACAAATCAGTGTATGTGCGTGTGGGCATTTGTTTCTTAACATGGCACTTGGTAGACCAGCCTGCCCAGCCATTTCATCAGTGCATTTTTATGACAAACTCTTGTGTTTCCTGGCTAAAGCTTCATGATTACCTGTTATCAGTTCACACTCTATCAGTTTCACATCCTGTCTTTATCTTTTAGTGCACTCTCTAATTCTGCATAGATTAGTGATTCACAGACTCTTTGAAGTTGCGATACTTTGCTGTTGTTTCATTTCTGCCATACTGTTTCCCCCTGTCCTTTCTGAAAGTATTTTGTGATATAGGAGTCAAGTATTTTTGTTAGGAGTCTTATATTATGTAAACGAATAAAAGTTGGGAGCTGAGAGCTTTCTGACATCCACTGATCATTAGAGGTGTTCCAGGGGATTGCCAAACCTTGACCTACAAAAACAATTGGAAGGAATAAGCAATCCAGTAGGGTTTAGAATGACTACATAGTTGCATAGATGGCAGTGTAGTACAGTGGTGAACTGTTCATACTCCAGGGTCAGACCTGGGTTTGAATCTTTTTTGTTTGTTTGTTTTAAATTCAGATGTAATTCATGTATCATAATATCTTCACTGTTTGACAGCATACAATTTGGTGGATTTAACTATATTCACAAAATCATGCAACCATCACCACTAATTCCTAAACGTTATCATCATCCCCCAAAGAGACTCTGTACCCATTAGCAGTCACACATACCCCCCATCCCTTTCTTTCCCCAGCCCTTGGCATCCACTAATCTACCTTCGTTCTTATGGATTTGCCTATTCTGGCATCGCATATAAAAAGAATCATATGATTTTTAGCATAATGCTTTCAAAGCTCATCTATGTTGTAGTATGTGTCAGTACTTTATTACTTGTTCTTGATGAATAATATTCCATTGTATGGACATACCACGTTTGTTTATCCGTTCATCAGTTGATGGACATTTGGACTATTTCTACCACTTGGCTATTATGAATGATGCTGCTATGAACATTTGTGTGCAAGTTTTTGAGTGATCACATCTTCAGTTTTTCTAGCTCACATGCTAACTCTACATTTAACCATTGGAAGAATTGCCAGACTATTTCCTAAAGCAGCTGCACCATCTTACATTTCCACCAGCAATGTATGAAGGTTGCAATATTTCCAAATCCTGGCTGACAGTTCCTATTTTTTAAAATTATAGTCATCCTGGTGGGTATGAAGTAGTAATATAGGCATCCTGATGAGTATGAAGTGGTGTTTCAGTGTGGTTTTTATTTGCATATCCCTGATGGCTTATGATGTTGAGTATCTTTTCATATGCTTACTAATCATTTATTTGTAAATAATCTTTGGAGAAATATCAATTCAGATCCTTTGCCCACGTTCTTGGTCTTTTTATTGTTGAGTTTTAAGAGTTCTGTATATTTCTAGATACTAGACCTGTGTCACATCTATGACCTGCAAGTATTTTTTCCCATTCTGTGAGCTGTCTTTTCACCTTCTTGGTTTGCAACACAGAAGTTTTAAATTTTGATGAAGTCAGATTTATCTATTTTTTTCTTTGGTTGCTTGTACATTTGGTATCATGTAAGAAACCTTTGCTTAATTTAATTTCACAAAGATTTACACCTATGTTTCCTTCCAAGAATTTTATAGCTTCTACACTTTCATTTAGGTTGTTGATTTGTTTTTAGTTAATTTTTTTATATGGTGTGAGATAGGGCTCTAACTTCATCATCTTGCATGTGGATATGGGGTTGCCCCAATACCATTTGTTGAAAAGATTATTCTTTCCTCACTGAGTGGACTTGGAATCCTCATCAAAAGTCACTTGCCTGTAAATATAGGAATATATCAGGTTATTTCTGGATTCTCAGTTTTATTCTAGGTTTGAATCTTAGTTCTGCTACTTGCAAATAAGTGTGGTCTGGGAGAAGTTACTTTTTTTGATAATAATAGTACCTACCTTTTAGAGGATTGTTGTGAAAATTAAATGAGATAAGGCATATAAAGGGTATTATTTAGTGTCTGGCACATAGTAAATGCCAGATAAATTTTATGGGGAAAGGTGGTTAGATAATCAGGAAGGTAGTGAAAATGGGACATAGTTGAAAGGATGCTGAAATATTAGGAGTGACCAGAACAAGGTGGCCTCATGAATGAGAGATGAGATGAACAGATGTTTGAAGAAGTTGAGAAAAAAATTCAGTTCCACAGTCTCAGCTAAAGCAATTGTGACTTGAAGATAAAACAGAATAGAAGCAGTATAGAAAAATTACTTACCATAAGCAACAAATTGTAACCATCCTCTATTATTCTTTGTAGAGCTGAAAATCATTAAGGTGGGTTATTTTAGAGCACTAGTGTTTGACTTTCTCTGTCAAGTACTCTTTTCTCTTGCTTTTTAAAAATGTTTTTTCCATTTTTTATTTGAGAGAGAGCATGAGTGGGGGAGAGGGGAAGAGGGAGAGGGAGGGAGAGAGAGAATCCCAAGCAGGCTCCACATTCAGCATGGAGCCCAATGTAGGACTTCATCCAACGACCCTGGGATCATGACCTGCGCTGAAATAAGAGTCAGATGCTCAACTGACTGAGCCACCCAGGCGCCCCTTTTCTTGCTTTTTAAAAATGCTTATTTATTTATTTAGAAAGAGAGGGAGAGAGTGAGTGCAAGTGGGAGAAAGGCAGAGAGAGAGAAGGAGAAAGCAAATCCCAAGTAGGCTCCTCACTGTCAGCACAGGGCCTGATGCTGCTCGAACCCATGAACTGTGAGATCATGACCAGAGCCCAAATCAAGAGTTGGTCACGAGACCAACTGAACCACCCAAGCGCCCCTGTCAAGGAATCTTTTGAGAACATTTTGAATGCTGTGGACAACCCTCTCTCCATGAGAATGCATATATAACAAACACACAACATTCTTTAAACTGTTCTAGGAAGTTCAGAAATCCCTGGTTAAAAATCCTGTTTTGACCTTATTCAAGGCAATGCTGACCCATAGCATACTTTCCCAAGCTTAATTTCACAGTGAGGTTCAAGTGTTACACTTACTCAGGAGCAGTATTTACGGTTTCAGGGAAATTCGAAGAGCTTTTTGGCTTGTAGAGAAGGGTTTGTATGGCACTCTCCTAAGTAAGACTTAGAGGAGTACCACAAGTACTCTAATTGTTTTTGTATAGGTTTGAATGCATAGACATCTTTAGCAATGCTTCTGACCAACTGTCAATTTTTTTAAAAAAAATTTAATGTTTATTTATTTTTGAGAGAGAGAGAGAGAGAGAGAGAGAGAGAGAGAGAGAGAGTGCTTGAGTGGGAGAGGGGCAGAGAGAGAGGGAGATACAGAATTCGAACCATGGTCCAGGCTCTGAGCTGTCAGCACAGAGCTTGACGCGGGGCTCGAACTCATGAACCATGAGATCATGACCTAAGCCAAAGTCGGACTTAACCAACTGAGCCACCCAGACGCCCCTGACCAACTGTCATTTTGGAGGGAGGCTTACTCAATTCTCCCAGGTAGCTTTCAATGCAGATGTTAAAGAATGAAGACATCCAGTTCTGGAAGAGGTAGTAATAGAAATGCAGTGTGAGGTGGAGTTGGGCCTAGAAGGAAAAGATATGATTCTGGAGGGGACTTGGAATGAGAGGAAGAATCAGAGAAACTGGGGGGGGGCACAGAGAGACAAAAATAGAAGTGGAAACATGCTGTTTAGAAACACTCTTGTAAATAGTCAAGATAAACTTCAGTGAAGGAGGTGGGATGATTGAAATAAAGGTGTAGGGGAAAGAGCACAGGCGCTGGCATTAGACTGACCCAATGCTGTGGGTATGTATAATTCCTGGTTGATTTACTTAACAATGCTGAGCCCCAATTTCCTAACTATAATAGGGGCATGGTAGTACCTTCCTTACAGGATTCTCTCTCTCTCTCTCTCTCTCTTTTTTTTTTTAAAGTTTTATTTATTTATTTTGAGAGAGAGAGAGCGAGCGAGCAGGGGAGGAGCAAAGGGAGGGAGGGAGGGAGAGAGAGAGAACCCCAAGCATGCACTGCATTCACTGGGGAGCCAAATGTGGGGCTCGATCTCACAAACCATGAGATCATGACCTGAGCCGAAATCCAGAGTCAGACGCTTAACCAACTGAGCCACCTAAATGCCCCTTCTCACAGGCTTCTTGATAGAATTTAATGAAATAATGTGTGTAAAGTGCTTAACAGTACTCAGAATACAAGAGGTGCTCAATAAATGCTAGGTCCTTTCTTCCAACTTGTACTTTTAAGGGATCTTTCATTTAACAATTATTGAATACCTAGCATGTATGAGGCACCATGCTATGAATAAAAATATGAAATAGTTGATGCCCTCAAGGAGCAGAGGGAGTTAGCTGGAGACAGATATGTAATGAAATAAAACAGAATGTTCTGGAAGCCACCAGTGGTTGTGGTGATAACCATGTCATTATCATTTACATGATAACCATATAAATGAAAAGACCCCTAGGTTTCCAGGCTTGGATAGTGATATTCATCCCATAGGGAAAATTGGAAGAAGAGCAGGTGTTTTGGGTTTTTTTTGGGGGGGGGGTTGGGGGAGAATAAAAAATTCACTTATGGACATGTTGAATTTGATCAGTGGGGCTATCAAAGGCAGTATTCCTGCCTGGAACAAAAGTTGGAATCCATCATCTCTAACTAAAGTCTCTTCCAATTTTAAGGTTCTGTGATATATGCACATTGTAATTGGTTTACTTTTTCATCTCTATAGGTGAAAGCTGATAGATAATATAAGCTACATATTGCCAGCCAACAATTTTGAAGCACCTGTGAATTATAAAATAAGAATATCACATGTCTCACATTTTAAGAAAGTGGTTATCCAAACATCTGAACTTTCCAGACCAACTGAGAATGGCTATTTTACAAAAAGACTTTCTACTTCTACAGCCCAGTTTCCTTTAGATTTCCCTTAAATAGCTAGTTATCTTCGTGCACTTAAAAGGTTTGATTTAGAAACAGCTTTTAGGGATGCATCTACTGTACTTATTCACAAGGTATAATTGTACTCAGCGCTTAAGTATCCTGTGAGAAGGCTAGGCAGAGGTCACTGATTGACAAAATCTGAACAAATATCAGTGGCAGAATCAAAATTTTCAAGCCCTGGTGAGGGTCTCCAGTGCTAGTAAGATGATGAACAAAAGTTATTCAAAAGCAAATGATGTTTTTCTTTTTCTATAAATAGGATTAACATTTTTTGTCAGATAGTTTTGTCCTTAGTTAAGGCTAGGTTAGAACATTTCTCTGTGTTGGTTTTATTTAACAGAAGACCCGTGGCAGTATCTGTATGTTCAGCTCAGAAATATCTGTGGCAGAAGAGATAGGTTGGCCAAGAGATTAGTTTCATGTTAATTGGATGACTTCTTTTACTCTCCAAAACATGTACCAGAATGAAGACTACCAGGTCTGAAAATTTCTGGCTCCTCACCTTGCTAATTTATATCTGGATGTTGATTTGCATCTTGTTACATTTTAAGACACATGGGGAGGTGAGTTCCATAGTAGGTTTGTGCTAATTCAGTGGGTGTCTTATAATAAAATCCAGCTGAAACCACAAGGTGATATGTTGTCAGTATTGATCAGCAACTATTGCTGAGTAAATTTAACGGTTGAAATCATTTCTCATGGAGCTTGATGAGATGAAGGGTTTTCTGGAGGTGAGGGAAGGAAGTGGATACTAGCATCATTTGTTTCTAGTAACTCAGTTTACTAGAAATGGGATAGAACAGGAATTTCCATGAATGGTAACAGGAAGTAATTAAAGTTCACACTCTGAAGAACTTATTATTCTGCACCGAGAAGTACATTCTTCTGCAGCTCACTCTTGTTTTTTACACAGGCTCTCAGAATGGAGTCACTTCAAAAGCCAGAGAGTTAGCTTGAAATATGACCTGATTTTCCTTCCACTAGAGGTGAAATAGGTGCAGCCCCTATATTTTACCTTGAAGTAAAATACAGACCAATATTGGAGAATGGAGATTGAGAATTTTGCACAGACTCATCATAGTCCAGGACAAGAGATTTCAGTGGATAATATGTGACTGGCATGGGCCAGTATTATGAGCTGGAATAGTAATGTCGACCAGTAAACCAGGACTCCGAGGTGGCCACTTGGTTCTCTTATTAGTGCAGGAAAATAAACTCAAGCATTTGTCAACCACAAGGTGTGAAGGGGAGAAAGGCTTTTTGATTAACGCCCAGATTGCATTGCTATTGCTCCAGCATCACTGAGGAATCTAGCATGTAAAGCCTCCATTGGTTAGTGTATAATTATGCTGCAACCACTTTTCCTTTGGAAATACTTAGTGACTCTTGCATTGTATTCCTTGCAGGTGAAAGCCCAGCCTCTGCGGTTCTTAATGCCTCAGCAGGATTATTTTCACTAAAGATGGAAACACTGGAGTCTGAATTGACCTGTCCAATCTGCCTAGAGTTGTTTGAAGACCCCCTTCTTCTCCCTTGTGCTCATAGCCTCTGCTTCAGCTGTGCCCATCGAATCTTGGTCTCGAGCTGCGGCTCTGGTGAATCCATTGAACCCATTACCGCTTTTCAGTGTCCAACGTGCAGGTATGTTATCTCGCTGAACCACCGGGGCCTGGACGGCCTCAAGAGGAATGTGACTCTGCAGAACATTATCGATCGCTTTCAGAAGGCTTCCGTCAGTGGGCCCAATTCCCCAAGTGAGAGCCGCCGGGAGAGGACTTACAGGCCCAGCACTGCCATGTCTAGTGAGCGAATTGCTTGCCAGTTCTGTGAGCAGGACCCGCCAAGGGATGCAGTGAAAACATGCATCACCTGTGAGGTCTCCTACTGTGACCGTTGCCTGCGGGCCACACACCCCAACAAGAAACCTTTCACCAGCCACCGCCTGGTGGAACCAGTGCCAGACACACATCTTCGAGGGATCACCTGCCTGGACCATGAAAATGAGAAAGTGAACATGTATTGTGTATCTGATGACCAATTGATCTGTGCCTTATGCAAACTGGTGGGACGTCACCGAGACCATCAGGTCGCGTCCCTGAATGACCGATTTGAGAAACTCAAGGTAAGGGATCTGGGACATATCCCTTACCCAACTTGGTCTCTTTACACACAGTTGTACAGTTAGCAAGCTCCCTAATAAAGCTAGGTCCACTTTTCCTATATGACAAGTAAATTCACTCCAAGTTGTTCTCGTGAGGAATAGCCTCTGCTCACTTGCAAGCTCTCACTGGAACCTGTTTCGTCTGTTGCATAAACCTCCTTGCATTTATTCACCTCTGGCCAGTTCTGGAAGGTTAGCCCCTGGCCTGCCACACCAGTAGTCTGTCCAGAGACACAATGCCCTCTCTCCTTTGTCAGTGACATATTGCACACTACATATCATGATCCTTCCACCTCTTCTTTTAAGTATGTGAGTACCTATGTAGGTGTGCTGTAATTAGCATATGTGCTGATATGCATGTGTATGGGTCTAGCAGCGGGAAGGTTGGGTATATGTCTGTGGAGGTGTGGGTGGAGGTGTCTGAGTGTATTTATATGGAGGTGAGAGATTTTTGTGGATGACAGCTGTGTATGTGTTTGCACGCTCAGTACAGTAAAGCAACAAATGTTTGGCATCGGCCGCTTGCAACAAATTGCCATCAAGCCCTTAACAGGGGGCTAATTCTAAGCCTGCCTTAAAAAAATCCAAAACAAAACACACAAACGGAAAAAAGGAACCTCAGTTTACCACGACATCAGGAGGGATAATCAAGTATCAGACCTAAAAATTTAAGCCGAAGGCAATAAATATTTAATCCAGTACCAGATTTTGTGCCAATGTTCATTTTTGTGGGTTGCAGACTGAACCACTTGGTTGCATTCCCCGCCTTGGAAGTTCCTAGTCTTTCATTTGCATTCACTGGACAGAGTTTTCTGAAGCGGTTGTGCCACATGATATTTATGTGCAGGTCTCAGTGCCTATTTTGTAAAACCTTACTACTTCACATTGATGTTAACAAATGTCAGCTCTGGCCAATTGTTTTTTTTTTTTTAATTTTTAATGTTTATTTATTTTTGAGAGAGAGCAAGTGGGAGAGGGGCAGAGAGAGAGGGAGATACAGAATCTGAAGCAGGCTCCAGGCTCTGAACTGTCAGCACAGAGCCCCACACAGGGCTCAAACTCATGAACCATGAGGTCATTACCTGAGCTGAAGTCGGACACTTAACCAACTGAGCGACCCAGGTGCATCACCCCCCCAACCCCGGCCAATTGTCTTATTCCCATTACCTGCCTGCTGTGTGGTTTAACTTCTCTTAAGAAGGGAGCTATTTAGCAGAAATTCCAGAAAAGCAAAATGTTTAAATGACTGATAAAATTACTACCCCAAAAGAGACTGGATATATAAGCCAGTTTGGAAGGAAGACCCAGATAGGATGGAAGGAGGGCAAGAAGGAAGCAGAGATTTTCCTCTTGTGATGCTCTGAAAAAGTCAGGGTAACTTGACTTCATAAAAACTTCATAAAAAGTTTATGAAGGGGGGCGCCTGAGTGCCTCAGTTGGTTAAGAGTCCGACTCTTGATTTCACCTCAGGTCATGGTCTCTGGTTCATGAGTTCGAGCCCTGCTGTCAGCACAGAGCCCGCTTGGGATTCTCTCTCTGCCCCACCCTCTCACTCTCTTTCTCTTTCTCAAAATAAATAAATAAACTTAAAAAAATTGGTACAAATTTTATGAAGTTGGTGAAAGTAGCAATACTCAGAACAGGATATCTTTTCCCTTCTGTAATTTGTTGCAGGTAATATCGAGAGTAGTCACTTTGACAATGGTTTGTGCCTTTTTTGATTTTTATTTATATCTAATATTTACAAATTTGCACAAAGCTCAGTGTTTGTTGATTTCACTCAATGAGAATGATATTCTCATTCCAAAGCTGCAGAGAGGAATAATCTCATTGACTTCAGTTCTTAGAATCCTAAGATGCTAGGCCTTACTCTTGGTCTAGCTGAAGCCTTCCACTTTAATGTGGTGTAAACTAAGACTTTGATAGACTAAGTGATTTGGTCAAAGTCACAGAACTGGAACTGGAACTCAGCTTTTAGACTCTGACCTAAGTATCCTTTCTACTGTGGCATGCTGCCTTTGTTTTGGACCTAAGTTTTGCCCATGAAATGTGATTTGAAAACTTACCTTTATGCTCTGGCAATTGCACACTTCATGGGTCACAGATAATGATTAACAGCACTGGGGGAGGGGGAAGGACATACTGTATAAACTTACAGCCTCATAATGGTAAGAGATGGGGGTGGGGTTGCAGGAAGAGTGGAGGATATGGATGGAACAGTCTCTGCCAAATATTTGCAGGTGTTGGAACTATAATAAGGCATTGGCCTTGAGAAATACTCCAAACAGAAAAATCTGTATCCATATGTATGGTTGAGATAACAAAAGACTGGAGAGAATAAGCCTGTATCTGCAGAACCCCAGCTTTTTGAAAACATCCGAAAAGATGAAAACATTGGCTGACTGATTAGATACTTGGCACCATGCAGCTATGGCACTTAGTCTCCAGGCTGGGATGGAGCACAAAAGTATTTTACCAAAAAGATACTTTAGTCTGTAACTAATCAGAAAGTTTTGGAGAAAGAATGGCCAGATTTTGAATTGTTCCCCTTTAATTTTTTTAGGAAATGTGCAGAAAATTCTGATTATAAATTAAGTGGAAACTTCTTTTGCTCATGTTTGGACCGAGAGTGGAAACATATGAATCATTCCCAACCGTGTGGTTTGTTATGTTCTCTGGAACATCTTGGACTTTGGGGAGGGAGAGGTGGTATGTGCGTGCGTGTGTGTGTGCACGCACACGTGTGTGTGTGTGTGTGTGTGTGTGTGTGTGTGTGTGTTGGATGTGTGGGGATCACTCTGGTTTGGTGTCCAAGTATAAAAGGCTATTAGTTCTCCACATTAAGCAGAGAGGAAGCCTGACTTTTAGTGTCACATATATCACTTCTTAGGTTCATTTTAAGTTAGAAAAGCATTTCGGATTATCTTCTTAATCTGCTGGATTCTTCCCCAAGGAGAAAGGAGAAAGCTGGTTGTCAGAAGCTACGGGGGAGATGGGCTTGGGCATACTCTGCTGACCCTGAGGGGAGCACGAGAGTCCTACAGGAGAAGTGGAAAGGATGATAGTATATATATCTAGGGGTTTTACGTTCTGGCCAGTAAGTGAATTGCTATTTATTTGGTTTTTTCTTTAACGTTCATTCATTTTTAAGAGACAGAGAAAGACAGCACAAGCGGGGGATGGGCAGAGAGAGAGGGAGACACAGATTCCGAAGCAGGCTCCAGGCTCTGAGATGTCAGCACAGAGCCTGATGCAGGGCTTGAGCTCAAGAACTGCCAGATCATGACCTGAGCCAAAGTCAGATGCTTAACTGACTGAGCCACCCAGGCACCCATAATTGCTCTTTATTTGTACTTTTTGGTTCTGGAGCTTCATTTTTGGCCTTTATAACCACCCTTTTTTGTACTAACCTCCCCGAGTTGGATTAGTGGTCTCTAGTATTTATTTGTTTGATAAAGAATAAACAAACTGTTATGTTATAAGATGAAAGGTCAGAATAACCAGAGGCCAGCCTGTCTTCTTAACATGTACTCAAAATGAATTAGTGGGTTTGGGATACTTAGTCTGGTTTATTATCCATATTTAGTTGTCCATTCTAACTATGTGTCCTTCAGAAGGCTACTTACTAGTGGTTCAATTAAATTCTTCAATTTCAAAGAATAATTTTGTTTGTGGCAGTTATTACAATAGTAAGGCCTATCAGAGTAATTATTTTCTCCATTACTTCTTTTCATTTACTATAAAAATGCTTCACGTATTAGAGTTTTCATTGTCACGAGTTTCTCCCCTTAGAAAAGATCAATGTTATTGCATTAGTAAGTGTTGGCTTTCTAAAAAGAGGTCAGGTTTTAGTGGCTCTGTATTGATGACAGATCTCAACTGCTTAGTCAAAGTCTTGTACCACTTGGTTCCTGTGCTGCCCATCTATCTTTCCCTGCTACCACTTTCAGACATGCTACCTTTATCTGCCCAGACTAGCCTCCTAACAGTCTGTTAGACATACCACTCATTCTCTTTTCTAACTCTTAACTTTGACTCACGTTCTTCTCTTGACCTGCTGAGGAATCCTACCTACTCTGTAGTTCTCAACTGAACCCCTACAAGGCCACTCCAACACACCCCAACGGTACCATACATTCTTTGAGGCCAGACATAATGTCTTTTATTTCTTCAGTATTCTTGCTGTCTTGCACACATAGTAAGTATATGCTCAAGAAATCCAAATGAATTAAATCTTTAAAATGGATCCACAGGAAGTATACCAGCGTCTCTAGCTTGCTTTAGATCTCATCTTGTAAGATGGAAATCTGTCTTGCCATTATGACTACTTTCAAAGTCTGAAAAGAATCTCCTGTGCACTACTGATAATGTTCAAAGCCAGAGTGTTAGTAAAAGTATGGCATGTCCTTAATTTTAAGTTCCTATTCATTTGAATTGCTGGATTTTCCAACTGCCTAACCCTATGGTGACATCTGTATAAATCAGATGTGATTATTCTAATTCTCTTTGAGAGTGATGTCTTCACATTTCCATGCCCACAGCCTGCCAAAAATATAGCTGATGAAAACCAGGGGGAATAGAGGAATTTCCTGAAAGGAATAAACAAGCACATTTTCTTTTTCTCATTACATTTCCACAAATTCATTACTACAAATAATTCTTAAATGCAGTTACATTTACATATCAGGGATCTTGTTATAAAATATGACCTGGCACTAGAGTAAGCTTTTTGTTACAGGAAAGTAAAACACACACAGACACACACACACACACACACACACACACACACACGAAAAGAGAGGCTGAGACAGAGAGAACTAAAGATTGCTAGACAAAGAGAAGGGAGATATGAGACTTGGAGAGTGTTCAAAGGAAAGCCACAACGAGAGTTAAAAAGTTGGAAAATATGATATTCTAGAATCTTATCAGAGTTGATTACTTGCTCTTCTTCCTACTCCATTGCTCTGTCATCCACCCACCCATTCTCACTCAGCCACTGCCTTCTCCCAGTCATTTTTCTGCTCACCCACTTGACACCCACTTCTGTCTGCCAAGACAGATGCCCTCTCAACTTATCTACCAATGGACATTTGACAGTTTCAGAACCAGCATGCTGATTCATATAAGAGAAAGAAAGAAATATCTTTATGAAAGCCTGGGTTGAGAGAGGTTGTATTTGCATACATATGTATGTGTCACCATACAGGAATGTATGTATTTCTGCATGGTTGAGTGGCTGAGAATGACTGTGTTTGTATTTCTATGGATATCTATAAATGTGTTGTCACTGTGTGTGAGGCGGAGAGAGCGTCTGTGTTAATCTTCTGTGGGCATATCTGTGGATAAGTTGGGTATGAGGGAGCCATAAGTGTAAGGTCATGAGTATTTTCCCCCTAAGAAGGGGTATGGCCTCAGTAGAACCTATCCTGAGACTAAGGATCTCCCTGATAAATAAGCCATATCATAAGTCCTCATGATTAGAAAAATCTTCAGTGAGGCCAGATTGGGTTACCATAGGTGAGGGAAAAAGTTTTTCCTCAATTTCACTCACTTAGGTACTGAGCCACTGTAGTGAAATATAGTATGAGCAAAGCATTTGAGTCCAGATTTGCACTCTCTTAAGATATGGTGGTGGACATGTATGTATGGGGGTAAGGGTAATATCTGTCATGGGTTTCTAAACTAGCTAAACTAGCCTTCAACTGACAATCATAAAATCATTCTTGCTTATAGATTTGGCTTCTCTGTGGTCTCTTAATTGTCCAAGACTTGCTCCCCATTACTATACTATATACAAATCTCTCTCTGTGTGTTTTTTGTGTGGCAGGGGGATAAAAATGCATTTATTCCATCTCTACTCAAACTGTGTGCTAACACACTCATCTGAATTCCTGTTCTTTTCCCTCCAATAGTTATATTGATTACCTGGCTCTGTTCTCATAGAACATTTCTGTGTTGGAAGATGTTTTCTGTTGTTTTTCTATAGGTTTGACAGCAAGCTTAGCAAGTGGATACTCCTATTATCTGTGCTGTTATCTCTCTGTTTTTGTTGTTTCTTTTGTCCCAAGTCTTTTCCTACCCAACATCTGCAAGGAGCTAACAACAATCATTAGTCTGAGCACAATTTACAAAATGTTGACTCAGAGACCAATTCCTGGGCGGATGAAAATCCTGTCTATTCTTATTGGGCAAAGGAACATATTACAGAAATATAAAATAGGTGAGGAAAGAATTATTAAACCCAAAGAAGTGAATTTGAAAGGGGAAAATGTGATACTGACATGCAAGTTCTTGAAGGTTGATATAATGAGGTAATGTCTTGTTCTTTATCTCCCCTGAAGACAGACCAGATAATAACTTAAACTGTAGCACCAGTGATCGAGGCCAGGGATTCATTCATTCATTTAACAAACAATCCATGAACACTCATTTTGTTTACTGAACACTTACACCGTTCAAGTCATTGTGGTCAGAGCTGGGGACACAGGAAATGAGGCACAGTCCCTGCCTTGGGGAGCTTTGAACTTAGTAAGAGAGACAGAGAAGTACATCAGAAATTCCAAGGCAGCCTGATAAGTGCCATGACAGAGGTTTGCACGGGATGCTCTGAAGCAAAGAGGAAGAATCAGGGAAAGGAAGTCACTGAGCTCAAAACAGGGAACCAGGAATGAGTTTGTCAGAAAAGAGGGTCAGAATGGAGAGAGACTGAAGAACGAATTGACGGGACTTGGCCAATGACTGTGTGGTTACAGACGATGGAGAGAAAGAAGTAAAAAATGATTTTGGAGTAGGAGATGTCTTGAAGAACAGTGGGTCGGGGATAGAAATGGGGAAATTAGGGAGGGGCTGGCAGTTTGGGTGGGCTGATTTGGCTTCAGATTTGAGTTTGATACGTTCGTGGGTCATCCAACATGCATTCACTCATCCAACATTTCCTGAACACCTATTACATGCCAAGTACCAGAAGGGATGTTGGGGTTATAGTGATAAAGAAAGCACAGTCCCAGCCCTGGTGGAGCTTTCAGCTTACTGTGGGGAGACAGATAGTTAAGGACACAGTTATAAGACAGTGTGGTGAGTTCTGTGACAGTGGAAGCACAAGGGATTGAGAGAGAGCACAGGAGGGACATCAAAAGAGACTTTGGGTAGGTTTTTGGATGCCCAGTTGGGGGACAGGGATGGAGTAAGGAGCCTCTGCTCCAGCAGAGAGAAAATAATTTGCTCAAATATCTGGAGGAGAGAAAGCATGGGGTACTCTCAGAACCAAAAGGGCAAGTGTTGTAGAAGGAGTTGAAATTCATGCCTTTGTGGTGGCGGAACGATCAGGGCTAGAGACATTAGATTGAATGCTTTTAGTATGGAGGTAGAGGCATGCAGTAGTGAGCTGAGTGAAGGCCCAGGACTGAGTCTTGCAGCACACTCAAGGTCTAGAAGGTAGACATGAAAGAAGAGCAGGTGAAGGAGAAAGAGGATGATGTACATGACAGGCAGGAACTGAAGAGGAACAGTTCAAGTAGAATACAATATTGAGGACTCCAGGAAAGCAGAGTTGGCTTTGGCTCACTATTCTGTTACCAAAGTAAACACTGGATTTAGTGTTTTCTTTTAGAAGGACCAAATAACAATATATGCTTTAATGCTAGAGATTTAACCATGCTGTGCACCTGAAAAGAGGGGGAAGAAACAAAATGCAGGATGGTCCATGTAACATTCCTGATCAGGGCCCTATGGGAGGCATGGGTCTTTAATGAATGACTTCAGAACATTCTGGAAAAAAGAGGGATGGCTACCTGGTTCACCTGGCTTGAGGATCAGTCTGGTCATTCTCTAACAAACCTCAAGTAGAGTAGACCTTGTACATCCAGTATATCACCTGGATCCCATTCTGGGACATAGCCCCATGCCTGTATAACAGTAAATACATGTTTGGGGATGGAAGACACTCCAGCATAAGGGTGTGGGCTTTAGTTGGTGGACCAGATGGTGTGTTCTGCTGTTGAAAGGCCATATGTAATTGATACATAAAGTGACAGACTGAAGCGAAAGCAAAGTGAGTATTTTAAGACAAGCAGTTAAAAAAAGAAAGCAGAATGTGACCCCAAAAATGTGCTAAGATTTTTGGCTACTGGCTTTTGGAATATCTGGGAACATCAGTGAGCAGACAGGATGTCAGAAAAAGAGCATGTCGATAAATAGTAATGGGGTCACTGGCTCAGATCATCTTTTTTTTTTAAATCACAGCAGGATTCTTTTATTTTTTTTAACGTTTATTTATTATTGAAAGTCAGAGAGAGTCAGAGCGTGAGCAGAGGACGGCAGAGGGAGAGGGAGACACAGAATCTGAAGCAGGCTCCAGGCTCTGAGCTGTCAGCACAGAGCCCGACGCAGGGCTTGAACTCACAAACCGCGAGATCATGACCGGAGCCGAAGTCGGACGCCCAACCTACTGAGCCACCCAGGCACCCCATCAGATCATTTTTAAAGATGACGTTGTCTTTTGCGGATTGGGGAAGGCTCCAGTTTGGGGTACATTGGCCTTTATTCCCTTCCCTCCTCCCCCTGCCTCTCCCAAAGTTCAATTCCCACATCAAAACAGTTGGGATCTTGTGTAGATTTAAATAATGTTCCCCTGGTACCTTTTAGAAAGCCAAAGACTCTACAGGCATTTGGTGGCAATACTATATGTTTAAATAGAACAGACAGAAGCTTCACCCCCTTTTTAAGCTTTGAGACTTGCTGTGGCAGGTAGGTGTGTGTAAGTGTGCTCATGTATGTGTGAGCAGGTATGCCTTCACAGAACATGACAGGTGGCGATCGTGGTCGAGAGTGCGTGCCACCAGAGGAATCTTTGGCTTTCATGAAGAGGCAGTGTTTTGCCTCTTGGTTTCTTGAGGGAGCCAATGGGAAAGTTAATCTGAAACAACCTGTGTCTAAAGAAATGAAAAAAAAAATCCCAGCAATTATCCCATTTCTTTTTATGGGATGCTGTCTGGAAGAATAGCCTGAGCCTGGTTTCTCAGAATCGGGAAACATTTTCCTGTTTGTGAAGGGTATAACAGAACACAAAGAGGTCAAGTGTATATGATACAAATGAAGTGGAAACTGGATAAAAATGGAATCCGTGTTGACCGCCAGTTTAGCTAACTTGGGCCTTTTAAAACCTCAATTATGCAAATCAGCCAAATATTCCCCTCACGTTGTGCCATTGAGACGTGTGTACAGTTTTGTGAAAGCTGTAATGATGTAGTCATCCGGAGGTGAAGAGGATCTCAGTTTCATAGTGCAAATGGCTTCTCTAACTCTCACACAGGGGAAGCACAGAAGGACCCAGAGGTAACCTCCTGCAGTAGGAAATGGGAACTTCATCCTGCTCCCCTGCCAACCTCCCGTCCCCATTTCCTCCCAGCAGATATCTCCATTCCAACATCCCCTGCCACTTTGGCTCTCTCTTTTGTCATGGTTCAACTGTTCTAGAAAGCCACACTAAACTAGGCCTGGACACAGGGAGCCTGGCCCAGTGATTAACTTGACGACACAAGAGAAGAGCAAAACAAACCAATTTTTAAAAGCCAAACACAACACAACCATGAAGAGTCATGTTTAGTTTTACATATAGAGACTATATAATCTCACACACACACACACGCACACGCACACACACGCACACACAGAGGCACATGCATGCCCACACAAACACATACATACGTGTACTCTCTTGGTCTGCCCCGCCAGAGGATAGGCAAGATAATTACTTGGCTAAATCAATGAAATGACTCAAGCCTAAAGTGGCCCAGAATTTCTAGTTCTAAGTGATTTGTCAGTGCTAGGCATGATAAGGAAGGGTGAGGAAATAGACTGCATAATTGTATCAATTCTCTGCTTCCCTTTGCATATGTTCATTATTGAGAATCAATTTCAGTTTGAGAGGAGGCTTTAATTCCTTGTAAATGAATAGGAAGTGAGTAAATAAATGTTCAGGGTTTTCCTCAAATTATGTCTCGTAATGTAAGGAAACAGTGGCAAAAAGCCATCAACAGATGGTGTTTTCATTAGCCAGAGATTTATTTTTTCAAAGCATTTTCATATTAATGAAGTAAGGTTGAAATTAGAGTCATCTTTTCACTTCTAGTTCTGTGTTGTTAAAATGTGCTGGTGTTCTACAAATTGCTAGGAGGCCAGAGCAAAATAACCATTTGCCACAATTTTGTGACAGTAACCCAAGGTCCATAGTCTAACCAGACCCCAAATTATGCTTTCAGCCCTAATTTTTATTTTCAGTGGCTTCACAGAAACTGTGAGTCTCCATTCTGGGCCATAAATGAGGAACACACGGATCTTAGTCCTGCTCTGTACTATGAATTATTTATAGGATGTTTGTTTCATGACAAGCGTTGCAACAGGTTGCATGTACTTGTTAGAAAACATTTTCCCCATGGAATCCTAAGTTTGAATGGAAACGCAATACAGTTTGAAACATGACTTTCTAATACTGTGTCTGCTCCGACTTCATCAATCTACATTACATTTACCTAATATGCCAATCTAGTCGATGGTGATACATGGGTTTTCCATTGATCTAGGAATCGGGACCACTGTGCTAGTGGAAGTCATAAACTGATCGAGCCCATTACCAATGCCCACTCTCTAACCTAAGCTGGACCCTTTCATCAGACCATAGCTCTATCTTATTCACACTCAGCCAAATTTTTGAAGAGGAGTCCAGACTGGTAGCCTCCACATCGTCACTGCTGACGTACTCCCTAACTCTGCATTTTGGCATTTGCTTCCAACACTCTACTGAAACTCCTTTTTCAGAGGTCACCCGTGGCTTCTAATGACCATATCAACTGCCTTTTACTAGTCCTCATATTTCTTGTACTCTCTGCATGTTTGACAGTGACAGATCCCTTCTTGAAACATGTTTCTCTCGATTATCCTCTCAGCTTGGCCCAGACTTGCATTACCAACTGCCTTGAATATTGCAGCATCCTCTTAACCAGCGTCCCTGGCCTTAGTTTCAGTCTGCCCCACATATTGCTGATATGTTGATCTCATAAACACGGCCCTGATTATGTCATTGTCTTACTCAAAAGCCTTTGGGAAGTCCCCACTGCTAAAAAATAAAAGGAGGTACAAATTCCTTACCTAGGCATTCAAGACCTTCAAAACAGGACCTCCACCTCCATTTCTGACCTTGTCCCCCACTACTCTCTTGTACCTTCTCTTCTAGCCCAAGTCAACTTCTCTTCCCTGAACATGTCCTTATACTTAATTCTCTTCTACTCATGTTATTCCTTGTGCCTGGAACACCCTGTCCCCCTCCATCTCTGTTTGTTAGAATCCCACTTATGCTTCAAGACCCACCTTAATGTCACCTCCTCTTTCTCTTTGAATTCACTGCACCTTCAACAGAGTAGGTACTCATTACTTTGTGTTGTATTAAATCTCTGAACTACTGCCATTTCTTTTTTTTTCTTGTGATATCTACTTATCTTAGAGATCATGCCTAAACCAACAATTGCTGCCCTTCTTTTTCCCTTCTCCATTCTCTTTGCCCTTGCTAAGGAGAAGGCCACGGATTGAGATGGTTGTGGAGTTAAAGAGGGCCAGGGGAGAAACCATGCCCAAGCCAAGAACAATGGAATAAATGGGGAAAAATCACTTCCATGGGAATAAAGCCAAAGAAACTAATAGAAATCTGGCAAGAGGGAAGCGAAGATTAAGCTGGTTCTCATAATCTGGTTTGAGAACAAGTGAGATCAGACTGCCCATCGTAGAAATACATATATCCATGGGAATACATTCTCTGGGATGGACTCCTGGAACACTGCCAAGAATACTAAGGAGCCACAGCTACTTAGTAGACAAGAAAGGGGCCAAGTACATGAGTCCTCTCCCCCTTCCCCCACTTCCCTTTGCTTCTCCCTCCATTCCCTTGTATCGAAAACATGAACTTTGAACAATTACAAACCAAAGGAGCCATGGAGACCGTGATGAAGCAATGTACACAACCAAGGGAAGGAATGTTAGCAGAGGAAGGGCCAAGAAGTTGGGGTATTTGGAACAGACTTTGTGGGGGTGTTGGGATGGTGAGTGAGAGAGGAGTGGATTTTGGGACTAGTCCTAAAGGAGAAGCAGCCACCAAAGCTGAAGACTTGGGAATGGGAAGGAATATAAAAGCCCATTATCAACCAAGAGTAAAGAACATTGTGTTTTTTTCACATAAGGAATGGGAGGGAGCAGCCTGCTCACCTGAAAATGCGCTAAGAGTTCTGAGTGCTGTTGTAATTTTGTTATATTCAACAGATTTGCACAGTGGTTCTAATGCACACCTAAGAAGATCTATGTACCAGTAAGCAATGATAAGCCATGGATGTCCTATCTTGATATGGCCAGGAGTTGTCACTTTGAAGTCTACCGTCTCCATGGGCTAGTCCTTAGGGCCAAAGAAGAGGAGCTATGAGATACAATGCTTGATTTTTTTTAATTAAAAAATATTTAAAATGTTTATTCTTGAGAGAGAGTGTGAGAGAGAGAGAACGTGGGCAAGAGATGGGGCAGAGAGAGAGGGAGACACAGAATCCCAAGCAGGCTCCAGGCTTTGAACTGTCAGCACAGAGCTGGCGTGGGACTCAAACTCACAAACCGTGAGATCATGACCTGAGCCGAAGTCAGATGCTCAACTGACTGAGTCACCCAGGCACCCCTAAATTTTTTTAATGTTTATTTTTGAGAGAGAGAGAGAGAGAGAATGGGGGAGTGACAGAGAGAGAAGGAGACATAAAATCTGAAGCAGGCTCCAGGCTCTGAGCTGTAAGCACAGAGCCCAGTGAGAGGCTCGAACTGAGCCTAAGTTGGAAGCTTAACCGACTGAGCCACCAAGGTGCCCCATACAATGCTCGATCTTGATGAATCTCACACTTAATTAAAGTACAGTCTTTTTTTTCCCCTGAAGGAACCTACTGATAAATCTAAAATGGTTTCAATAAAAAGAAAAAAAATCACAAACACTTGGAAAAAGCTGTGGCTGAGGCACGAGACCTGGGTTCTAGTCCCAGCTTTGTCACATACTAATTATAGAACTATGAAGGACACTTTACCCCCATTCTGAAGCTCAGTTCTCATCTGTAAAATGCTGACATATCCTACCTCATGGATTGTTATGGTTATTAAATGGTATATATGAAATCGCCTAGCATAATGTCTGGCAAGTACTGATTGTTCAATAAATTATAGTTCCCTTTGTCTACTCATCTGTAAAAGAGAGAATAATACCTATTCTTATGCCACACTGTTACTATGAAGGCAAAATACTATGAATACTTTAAAAAGTTAATATTATAGAAAACATAAAGTTGCCTTAATATCATGAAATTCTACATCCACGAAGTCATGAATGTCATCTTTTTTCCAATAATGAGAGCCTGGAGCAAAAAAGGTACAGTGTAGTTAATTAGCACCTAGAACAATGCTTGGCCCATAGCAAGTGCTCAGTGAATCTTTGAATGTTTGTCAATTGACCAAATGACCTCCACATAATGTTGGTTCTCCAGCTCATTGAACATTTCTTATTTTTTCCCCTCTTCCCTGTTTCCCTCTGGCTTCATACTGTCTGCGATGACAGCAAACTCTGGAGATGAACCTCACCAACCTGGTTAAGCGCAACAGTGAACTAGAAAATCAAATGGCCAAACTAATACAGATCTGCCAGCAAGTTGAGGTACGTAACAGAAACATTTGCATTTCCTTCAGAGGACCTGGATCAGGTGGTCAGTTGGGGGGCAGTTGAGTTCTGTCAGAGTGTAGCTCAGCCATTTGGAGTGAAAGACTGAATGGCAGTTCTGGGGAAGTCTCATTCCTTTAGGATGCTTGTTCCAAGAAAAGGGGCAGATAGATATTATTTACACAAAAATAGATACGTGGTGGCGATGGATTGGGGAGACAGAACTTCTTTCCAAGCGGCAGGCAATAGGTGAATCCAACATGAGGTGTGTTTCTTCTTTCATCAATTATGGACATCTTAGCCCCCTAAAGAGATCTCTGAAGTGTCACGGGGGATCTGGGAATCCTGGGTCCTTGGTGTAGGGTGAGGTTTGTTCTGTGCAATATTGTGTCCGCGACAGTATTATCAAGACTGCTCCTCCTCTTCCTAGCCTCTCCTCCCTTTGTCCCCACACACCTCATTTGGTCCTCACTCATCGCCTTGCCACTTACTCTTGTCATCAACAAATAAGATCTATGTTCAAGTTGTCTGTGAATTATAAAGTGTCATACAAGTATAAGGTTTTCAAAACTTGTTACCTACATGATATCTACATCAATAAAGCAGAGCTTCCAAGAGGAGTCTTTTCATAAGTGGATGTAATAAAAGAAAGATGTTATTTCTCCCTCTTTCTCAAGAGCATGGAACTTCAGCTGTAGCATTTGGTTTTGTGTTGATTTTGTTAAAGAGGCAATGGTAGGGCTTAAAGTCTAAACAGGGTTGGGTAAAATGTTATAGGACCCCTTCTGGGCAGTGACAAGATAAAAATTTTTCTAATTCTATTTACAACCTGATAGTCTAGTTCTAATCTTACTCATGTGACAGATAAATGTAATGGTTCAAGTAAAATCCCACCTAGGGATTTATATTTAAGAGAGTATGAGACTCTTGTTGCGAGAAGAATCTTATATGAGTAACCACTCTTGATTGTTTGGATTTCTTAAAGTATTGCATTTCTTAAAAAAAACTTTTTTTAATATTGGGGTGCCTGGGTGGCTCAGCCGGTTGAGCCTCTGACTCTTGACTTTGGCTCAGGTCATGATCTCACAGTTCGTGGGTTCCAGCCCCGTGTCAGGCTCTGCACTGACAGCGTGGAGCCTGCTTGGGTTTCTGTCTCCCTCTCTCTTTTCCTCTTCCCTGCTTACTCTCTACCTCTTTCTCAAAAAATAAATAAAAATACAAAAAAAAATTAAAAACAGTTTTTTAACGTTTATTTTTGAGAGACAGAGCATGAGCAGGGGAGGGGCAGAGAGAGAGGGAGACACAGAATCCGAAGCAGATTGCAGGCTCTGAGCTGTCAGCACAGAGCCCGATGTGGGACTCAAACTCACAAACTGTGAGATCATGACCCAAGCTGAAGTCGGACACTTAACCAACTGAGCCACCCAGGCACCCCTAAAGGACTGCATTTCTTAAAGTGGGGTGTACTTGGATGATGAGCATATCATGGCAATTTAATCCCTGCTGGGCACTCCCATTTGTGGAAGAGAGTGGCGCTATGTGGAGGGTACATAGGATACCAGGTGCGAGATTGTGGAATATCGTGGGAAATTTAGGGAGAAGCCCAAGGAATGGAAAGAAAGAATCGAACGTAAGTTGCAAAGCAGGCTTCTAGACTTGACTCTGCCATTAACTGATAGTATGAATTTGAGTAAATCATTTAGCTTCTCAGCTTCAGTGTTCTTACCTGCAAAATAAGAGCTTGAACTGACTACATGACCTTTGATGTGTCTTCCAGACTTCACAGGTCATGATTCTGTGAATGGTTACTTTCTTTATACTCTTTTTTTGCTCTTTGATTTCATCCTTTACAAGTGGGGAGAAACAAAACAGAAGGCATTTCAGAGTGCTTTTCAGCTAGTCAGAATCCCTCTGTGTTCCACTCAATCAAAGCTCCTGATTATGCTGCTAGATTACAGTATGAGAAACCCACACTGGTGGAGAGACAAGGAATCATTGTAAGCAGAAGACAAGATAAGGAATCCCTTGGCTTAGAATTTTCAATGATTGAGGGCAGGGTAATGGCTAATAGTGAATAAAATGTGGTTAGAAATTATAATTATCACCTTCCTCATTCTCATCAAAAAGACTATTAAGTATAGTGTCTGAGTTGTAGTCAAATTAGCCAGGTAAGCAGTTTATTCTCATTGCTTATTCATCCTAAGACCTCTCTAACATCTTATCATCCCGCCCCTGGGAAGTGTATCACTCTGACCAGCCTCACCCAAACATAGCCCTGTTGTGGCCTTTCCCAGCCCACTGCACCCATCAAACCTCTGTATGCAGGGCCCCACTCTTTTCAAGTAGCAAGGAGCTAGTCTCATAAAACAATGCATCATTGTGTTAATAGAGAACTACTCATTCTGGCCCCTCTAGGTAAAAGTGATGTTTTAACAGTGCCTTGTTTGAGCCTTCAGGAGATGACATGAGAGCTGCCAAATGGGAGGGAAGAGCAGCCCCATGATGAAACAGCAGAGGAGGTGATTAAGAAGCTCCCTTAGGGATGCTTGTTAAATCCATTGTATAGGCCTCTGTCTGTTCTGGCACACGAAAGGTCACCTTTTACTAATATGTATTTACGCACAGCACTGTGCTGGGTACCAAGAAAAGAGCACAGGCACAGTGTCTGCCCTCGGAAGGCTTACACGCTGCACACATCCACCCTGATACAGATATACATGTGCAGGAAATATAGATAATGGAATAAAATGTCAACTGACAGTTGGCAAAGAACCATGACATACTGCATTATATGTCGAGGGTGAGAGTGTATGTCGGGACTTGACTCCATTGGCTCTCCAGTTTTAGGATTCTGTCTTTGACAGGAACCATTCAGGATGGTTTATGGAAGAGCGCGGCTGGGCTCTGACATCATCCCTTCTGAAAGGTTAGGGATGTGCCCTAAACTGGCTCCTAATAATAGGGTGAATCCAGGGTACTCATTATACTCATTCAGCACAGAGCCTGTGTGTCCAGGAGGCTTTGGAACAAGGCCTGGGATTAGAAATGCAGTTAAAGAAGGGACTTGAGACTCCATAAATGCTTGTAAATAGTTTCCAAAATGAAATAAATAGTAGGATACCGTCTGCCATGAGAACTGGACACTAAAGGATGATTTGAGTTTTTTGCATTTTATCTAATCCAGATTTATCTATAGGGAATGACTATATTCACAGAGCAAAGCAGACCTTTCACTTAGGGTGGGGATGGAAGATACAAGCTAAGGCACTTCTGAGAAAACTGGAAGAGGCTATTTTCCTGCCAAACCTGTTCCTCTTCCTTATTGTCTGCAAATATTTTTGTCACAGACTGACTTTTCATAAAGGGGCCATAAATACTGCCTCTCTCTCTCAGTTCTCTCTCCTTGTTCTCTATTCTCCTCAAAAGTAAACAAAGCTGCACTCTTCCTATTATTACAGAAACAGAGATTAGGATCACCGCAGATTTGTTCGCTGAATTCTTCAGCAATTCAGCTTGTTCCCGTCACAGCCCAGCCTTCAGAATTCAGGGGATAGGCAGTTGGAAAATATTTTTTATTTTGGTTGGGACTGGAGAGCTCCGGAAGGAGGTAGAAGCAGAAAGAAGACTCCTTTAATCTGGTTAAAGGAGGGCATGCTTCGACTTTGCTCCTCTGGCCACTTGATCTCTATATATAGTTCTTTGTCCTGTCTCATCAGGCATCCTTTGTTGACATTGCCAAAGGAAATCTCTGTTTAATGCATAGCCAAGGGAAAATGTATACCAACAGATGAATATTTCCTCTTGGCTTCCAAGACTGCACCGTTTTGTGAATAACAAGCATTCCTGAAAACATCGAGGGGAAGAAAAATAGTTAAATACTTAGTAATCAGTCAGTCAACAACAAAGTGTTTCTGCAGCAGATACTGCATACTCAGTGTGGTGGGCAATTTGGGAACTATAAAAGAAACATATGCTGTTGATGGCCTCCAGGAACTTTGAAGTCCAGCTAGGGAAAACACTGTGTCTCTCAAGCAAGCGACATGTGTATGGGGAGTACAAATGAATGCAATGTAGGCTTTCCACTTTTACTTATTTAGTCTTGTCGGTAACTTCTGGGCACTGAGCATATGAAAGCACTTTCCTGGAGATTTTGTGTGCGCCCTGTTTTCCTCCCCTCTGGAACTGCTGCAGCACGGTTAGTCTATCCCAGGAGCTCCATGGGAAGATTGATTTCTTTCTGGCCCTTCCCAAGCCTTTTCAAGGAGCTGGGGGGCTTTCCTTAGTTGAGGGGAATTTCAGCTTTCTGTCTTGCCCCCAGCTCTTAGCTTCAGTACCTTTCAGAAGACTTACTGTGGGTGGCTTGGGTGGCTTGGTTACTTGAGTGGCTTACTGTTTGTACTGTGTACTGCAAGGGCATTTGGTTTGGGAAGGGCAAGAATAAATGCCTGACTGCTTTTCCAAGCATAAAAACAGGTGGCTTTTTTCCCCAGGAATTGATTTTTAAGAACCCCACTTCTATGGATTTCAGTAGATGGTCCTTTAGTGTTTTAGAGTGGTCAAGCTAGACGAGAAAATCAAATCTAAATCATTAAAGCACAAATCTGTTGTTGGAAGACTCTTCTCCAAGCCCCAAGGCCATGACAAAATTAAGCAGTGAATAGAGTGAACTAAGTGTAATCGGGAAATTTCATAGAGAAAATGCATTTTAGCCGAAGATTTAAGGAGGGAAAATAAAGTACTCCCTCTGCTGAGACAGTGTTTCATATGGGCAAAATGGTCTGCTACGCTCTGAGTGTATGCTAGGTAGATAGAGATAAATAGGAAATGGTCCCTGCCCTCAACTCAGGGAACTGACCTGGCAGGTAAATTGTCAAATATAGTGTCAAGTGATAATTATTGTAATGAAAGCAAAGTGCAAGATGACAGGCTAGCCTAGAGAAAGAAACACCTAAGTCTGCCCAAGGGACTTAGGAAAGAAAATAGGGTGAAATAAAAATGGAATTCTCTTGAAATAGGAGGAGAATTTTCCCAACAAAAATGAGGTGAGGTAGTGAAGGGGACCACGGTCAAGAACACAGAAGGGTAAAGAGCACAGAGATATGCAGGGCACCATTACAAGTTTGCTTCAGCCAGAATGTGCGATGTGAGGACCATCGCAAGAGATGAGTGTGGAGAAGTAGCTAGGGCCTAGATAATGAAGGACCTTGTAGGCCATGCATAGGTATTTGGACTTTATCCTGAAGACTCTGGGGAGCCATGGAAGGATTTAAAGCAGATGAATGACTGGATAAGGCCTGCACTTCAGGATTGCTCTGGCTGTAGTATGGTGGATAGAGCAAGGGTCAAGGGTCAAAAGTGAAAGCAAAGAGACCAACCAGTTAGGTGGCTTTTACTGATACAGGGAGAGACAAAGACCCAACCTAAGGCAGTGGTAGTAGGGTTAGGGAGGAGGGGATACATTCAAAACATTTGTGGGAGGTAGAATCAATATTACTTGGTGATCAGTTAGATGCAATGGGTGAAGGGGTGAGAAAATAGTAGGATGATCCCCACGTTTCTGGCTTGGGTCACTGAATGGGTGTGTCGCCTTTTAACTAAGTTATGGAGTACAGATGGAGTTAATTTTCTTTTTCTTTAAAAAAATTTTTTTAACATTTATTTATTTTTGAGAGACACAGAGAGACAGAGCATGAGTAGGGGAGGGGCAGAGAAGAGAGGAAGACATAGAATCCAAAGCAGGTTCCAGGCTCTGAGCTGTCAGCATGGAGCCCAACGTGGGGCTCGAACTCACAGACCTTGAGATCATGACCTGAGCTGAAGTTGGACGCTTAACCTGAGCCACCCAGGTGCCCCTCTTTTTATTTTTTAAAGGTTTTATTTTAAAGTAATCTCCATACCTAACGTGGGGCTCAAACTCACAACCCCAAAATCAAGAGTCTCACACTCTACCAACTGAGCCAGCCAGGCACCCCGAGATGGAGTTCTTTTTAGACATGAGAGGTTTATTGCGCTGTGGGTCAGACAGGCAGGTAAGTAAGTGGGCAGCTGGCTTGCTGGATCTGGAGGTCAGGAGAGAGGTCTGGGAAAGTGATAAAGACCTAGGACTCGTGAGCACCAAAGTGGCACATAAAGCCATGCAGAATGTGTAGAACGAGAAGACCCAGGACAGATCAGCCCGATTGTCACTCAGAATACAACAGACTCATCAATCAATGGCTTTATGTACCGTGTTTTGCAAGTTGCATATTATTGTTGTCTGTGGTCTGGGTGAGGACAGATGTCCATCTATGTTGTGCAAGTGTGTGTCCATGTGGGAATGGCATTGTGTGTATCTAGAATGGTATTTGCACATGCCTTTCTTTGTGGTGATAAGCTTTCCATAGAGCACACACGTGCTCTTACGTGCCTTTGCACATGCTATGTATTGGTCTGTTTCATAGGTGGCTGCCTGGGTGTTCATCTCGTGTGTGTGTGTGTGTGTGTGTGTGTGTGTGTGTGTGGAGGAGATATTGTAAAGAGGGTATATGTGGAAAGAAGAATGTATGTCTAGAGAGAGAACTGGTGGTTAAAGTGGGTCGTGAGGACATCTTTGACCTCTATATTTGCCCTCAGAGGGTTCTTTTCGAGCCTGTGGTATTTTCTCCATACAGGAGAAACCAGAATGCAACTGGAGGAGATTGCCCTGTTTCCAATCAGAAGTGTTGTCTCTTGTGTTTAGAGCAGGTTTCCCCTGTCTTCTCCTCTACTTCCCAGGCCTGTTCCGGCTTCTCCTTAGCAACATCAAAGGCACAAGCCAATCACTGGCTTTGGAATAATTTCTAAACTAATCAAACATTAGCTACAAAAAAATTGCATTTTATCAATGGGAGTCCATGTCGTATAAGAGCACAAAATTGCACTTTTAGCTCCTCCACTCCCCCACTGCATCCGAGTAATTGTGCTCCTGCACAAATCAGCAGATGCCTGGAGTGCATGAAGATGTCTTCTTAGAAACATGTCAGATGGAGGGGCAATCACAGGGCATGAGGAGGATTGGAGAAGGTGAGAGGACAAGGCAGGAAAGGAGTCCAATGGTAGATGGTGAGAGAGTATGTGAAAAAGAAAGGGAAAACAATCCCAATGTGCCAGTTTACTCTCAAGTGCACACACAACAGAGTTCTTGCCAAATTTGTGAGTGTGTTCTAGCATCTGAAGAGCTCTGAATTTTCTGGCCTCCTGGGGCTCTTCTGGGGTTCTGATTGCCACCCAGTCATCAGCCCAGAAACCTGAACTATTTTAGGATTCCATTGGCTTTCGAATGAAATGGAATTTATGTTTTATTGGTAGTGCAGAAAGAACATTTACATTGAAGGAGTAAAACACAAAAATCTGATCTCACACGTGAGTAGGCAAATTGTATATTGTCTGCATGCCAGGGAGTAGAATTAAACATCTTCATGCTTTCACACTCCATTTCTGTCAAAAACAGGTTATTGGCAGCAAACCATCTGAAGAAAACCACTGACCTACAGTGAGCACTGCCGAGTCCCATGCTTAATGCTAACCTACTGTATAGCTGCAAATGCAGTGACACACCATTAGTCCAGTAGGCAAAAGCAAATGGTATTCCCAGGGTTTTGCTGTTCATTATTTATGTTTTTTTAATGTTTATTTATATTTGAGAGAGAGACAGAGCATGAGTGGGGGAGGGGCAGAGAGATGGAGACAGAATCTGAAGCAGGCTCCAGGTTCCAAGCTGTCAGCATAAAGCCCAACTCAGGGCTCGAACCCACAGGCAGTGAAATCATGACCTGAGCCGAATTTGGATGCTTAACCCACTGGGCCACCCAGGCGCCCCCTTTTTAAAATTTTTTTAATGTTTATTAATTTTTGAGAGAGCATGAGCAGGGGAGGGGCAGAGAGAGAAGGAGACGCAGAATCCAAAGCAGGCTCCAGGCTCCAAACTGTCAGCACAGAGCCCGACATGGGGCTCAAACTCATGAGTCATGAGATCATGACCTGAGCCAAAGTCAGATGCTTAACTGACTGAACCACCTAGGCGCCCCATCCCCTTTTATTTATGGTCATTTGAGCAATAGAGAGTCAGTAAAACCTATGTCCCTTTTTCCTTTGTGAACCTTTATCAGAAAGTATTTATTAAACTCCACTGTGTGCTTAGCATTGTTTCAAGTGCTCCAGGAACTAGAGGAGGTATGTATGTCACTATCTTTGTCTTCAAGGACATTGTAGTCTAGGTGGAAAGCATAACTAACAGTATGAAGCAGCAGTAAGCAATACAAAAGAAAATGGTTGAGTGCTAAATTGTGTGAGACCAACTTGAAGTGCTGTAAGAATTCAGAGGATCAGGAGGTTGAAGAAAGCTAACGTTGTCATCACTGTCCTCAATAGCTGACATTTACTGACACTTCATATGTGCTAGCCATTGTGCTATGCACTTCACATGCATTATCTCATTTAATCCTCTCAGCTACCTCTGACATAGGTACTGTTGTTATCCATGTTTTTTTTCAGATGAGGAAATTCAGATAACTAAGTGACTTATCCAAGGGATGTGATGAGACCCGAGATTTAGAGAGGCAAGGAGGGACCTGATCCCTAAAGACCTTAAGAGTCACGTTAAGAAGTTTGGAATTCATCCCCAGGTCAGAGGGTAGCCAATTAAAAGTCAGTATGAAGCCATTTTTAAGTACGGGAACAGTGTGTTTTTAAAGAGATTTTGCTGTCTGGCTGCTGAATTAAGAACACACTCAGAAGATTTAAGACCAAAGAGACAGGGACCAGTTAGGGGACTATTGTAGCACAGCGGCTGGTATACAGTAGGCACTCAATGCACATTTGTTGGGTGGAAGGATAGTTAGATGGGTGGATGGGTGGATTAATTTTAAGGAACAAATTCTGGTGGACAGAACTAGTGAAGTAACAATAAAGGATAGAAAGGGATAGATTTGAGTTATAGTTAGGAAGTTATAGTTAGGAAGTAAAATGTATGGGATTTGATGATTAATTGGATATAGGGGATGAGAAAGAGAAGTTAGAATGATGCCCAGGATTTCTGAGGGGCCAGTGGTGCCATTCATTCATTTAGGGAACACCAGAGAAGAATCAGGTCTAAAGGAAAAGGATATGGGAAGGAGATGAGTTAGGTTTTGGAAACACTGAGTTCATGGTGCCTGTGGTTATGCAAATGAAGATGTCACTGAGCAGTTAGATATGTGGGTCTAAATTTCAGGATAGGGGTTTGGGATGGAAGTAAGGATAAGCAAGGCAAATGAAGATCTTTTTGGGGTGATGGAATTATTCTAAAGTTGGATTGTGGTAATGATTACACAGTTTCATAATTTACCATAATCATTGAATCATCCCCTTAAAACAGATGCACTTTATGGTATGTTAATTATATCTCAACAAGCATTTTAAAAATTAAAAAAAAAGATAAGCAAGGCACTGCCATATAGGTAGTATTGGGACCTTAGAAATGGATGAGATCACCTAAGAGAGTTCACGTGTTAGAACTCTCTGAATATACTGGCATTTAAGGCAGAAATGTTGGAGTGATCAGAAGGATAACCAGAAGAATTTGTGTCATGGAACCCGAGGGAAGAGAGTGTAGTATTTACAGAAGATTTAAATGGATGATCTCTTTCATTTTAATGATAGGAGAGACATAAATATTTTTATTTGCCAACAGGAAGGAGCCATTTGACAGGGAGAAGTTGAATTAAGGAAAGAGAGGGGAAGATGAATCAAGCGAGGACCCCAAGAGAATGGGACACAGTGCACAGGTAGAGGGATGAACTTTCTAGAGGAAGAGAGATATCATTCATTTCCTTGTAACAGACAGGAGGGAAAGATGGTTGGTTGAGGATGCAGGTATGTTTGTTTACTGGTTTGTTGTGAGAATTTGAGGGAATTCTGTAGGGTGAATTCTATTTTCTTTGTGAAGAAGGAAGTAAAATCACTTGCCATGTTTTTACTATGAGTGAGAAAGGAGGTGATGAGGTTGGAACTTGGAGGACTGTAAGATTTGAATTCACTGCGTAGATGTGGAGAGAGTTAAGAGAAATATAGGATCGGTAGGAAACATTGGGAACCCACTTGAAGCTGGACACTACGAATTTAAAGGGGAGTCAATCTATGCTTATGTGATCAGCATATAGGTCACACCTAAAACCATGAGAATGAAACACACAGGGAGAGTATGTTGGCTAGGTAAGAGGAGGGATGGAGATTGTCTATCTATCTATCTATCTATCTATCTATCTATCTATCTATCATCTATCTAATGTATTGTTATATTAGTGATCTAAACATTTTATCTGTCGCATGTGTTGTATTTTTTTTGTTTCAGTTTGCCATTTATCTTTATTTTCTTATGGCTTTTGGTTTTTTCTGGATTGTGGAGGAAGGTCTCTACTCCTTAAACTTTCTTTTCATATTTTTAGTGACTTTCTTCTTTTGTATCTTAAGTCTTTAATAGACCTGCAATTTATTTTAGGTTATGAGGCTTTACAGCTTATTTTAGGATATGAAGTTTTGTTTTCTTCCAGATGAATAGCTACAATGCCAAGACCATTTATTCTCACAAGAGTCCTTTTCTCATTGAATGGATCTGTCACCATTGGCATATATTGGGTTTCCATATGCACTTGGACCTATTCCAAACTACTCTGTTCCACTGATTTAATTTTCTGTTCATATGCCAATACCTGACTATTTTTGTTCTAGTGGATTTATGGTAACTTTTAATATCTGGAAATATCTATTATTTCTTTGCCATAATTTTCTTGCTATTCTTGGATATTTTATTGTCACTCTCTACATGAACCTTAAAATAATTTTATCCCATTACAAAATATACTCAATTTGGATTGTGATTATCATTGCATTAGAGTTATATATTAATTTTAGGGAGAAATGATGATAAATTTTCCTAGAGTTATAGTATTATCTCTGCATTTTTTAAGTTTTATTTTTGGGACCTCCTCTTTAATATTTCATTGTTTTCTTCAAATAGGTATAGTAGCTTTCTTGCTAAATTGGTCCTTAGGTATTTTATGGTCTTGTCCCTGTTGTGAATGGGAATGTGAAAAATGGGAATGTGAAATGGGAATGTGAAAAAGAATGCTTTTCTATTTCCATTTAAAACAGCATATGTAGAAAAGCTCTTGGTTTTATATATTTTCTTGTATATAATAGTCTTACCAAATTAAGTCTCTTAACTAAAAAAAAAGCTAGAGTCTCTTAGGTTTATCTGAAGTACCTCTGTTTCTTTTAAACCAATATTTATACCATTTATTTAATTTTCTCATTTTCTTTTGCCTCAGCTAAAACTTTAAAAATACTGCTGAATGGGGCGCCTGGGTGGCTCAGTCAGTTAAGTGTCTGACTTTGGCTCAGGTCATGATCTCATGGTTTGTGGGTTCGAGCCCCACATTGGGCTCTGGGCTAACAGCTCAGAGCCTGGAGCCTGTTTCAGATTCTGTGTTTCCCTCTCTCTCTCTCTGCCCCTCACCAGCTTATGCTCTCTCTCTCAAAAATAAACATTAAAAAAATTTAAAAACACTGCTGAATAATGGTGGTAATACCAGACATCCTTGCCTTGTTCATGATCTGGGAAACACTTCACCACTTTGTGTGATGTTTGTTATTTGTTTTTTAGTGTATTTAAAAATTATCATTTACTTAGAATTTATATCTGGATTGACTGCTCAGTTTTTTTAAAAAACCTTTTAGAGGGGCATCTGGGTGGCTCAATCGATTAAGCGTCCGACTTCAGCTCAGGTCATGATCTCACAGTTTGTGGATTCGGGCCCCACATTGGGCTTGGTGCTGATGGCTCTGAGCCTGGAGCCTGCTTCAGATCCTGTGTCCCCCTCTCTCTCTGCCCCTTCCCCTCTCTCTCTCTCTCAAAAATAAACAAACATTAAAAAATAAACAAAATAAATAAAAAATAAAAACCTTTTGGAATGTATTAATATAACCCTATATGTTGATATATTTTCTAATGTTGAATCATTCTTTTATTTCTGGAATAAACCCTGTTTGCTTATAGTATTTTATTCTTTCATTGCCCTTTTGGATTTCATTTTCTATTTTATTGAGAATTTTCCTATATATATTCAGAAGTGAAATCAATGTGTAGTCTTACTATTTCCAGTATCTTTTTTTAGGTTTCTTGTATTGTGGTTATACTAGATTGACCAAATGGATTTGGGAACTTTTTATCTTCCTCTGTGGTCTTCAGTAGCTTAAACAGCATGGGAACAATCTGTTCTCTGAAACATTTATGGAACTTAGCCTCAAAACCATTGGAACATGGGGTCTTTAAAAAAACTACACATCTTTTTTTTTTTTTTTTTTTTTTTTACAAAGCAAAACAAAACAACACAATACTAACAATGGAAAGGGGATATACTCATAGACAATGGTGTGCTGGTAAACATTTAATAATTGGCCCTCAAAAAAAGCCATTTTTAAAAATGAAATCCTCTGTTATGATTTATCTCTCTCTTTTAGTTAGTTAGTTTATTTATTTATTTAGAGGGAGGTGGCAGAAAGAGAGAGAGAATCTTAAGCAGGCTCCATGCTCAGCTTGGAACCTGATGTGGGGAGCAGTCACAGGAGCCTAGGATCATGGCCCTAGCCAAAAATCAAGGGTCGATGTTCAACTGAGTCACCCAGGCATCCCCCTTTTAGTTTATTTTATTGTCCTTTTCAAGTTTCTCTTAAGTTGAAAAGTTAATTCATTTATTTTCAATGTTTATACATTTTCCCGAGTAGATCTTTAACTGTATCCTATAGTTTTTAGTGTTTTTCCATTTTTTTCTATAAAATGAAGAATTCTAGTTTTGATTTCCTCTTTGATTCTAAAATTAGGGGTGTGTGTCTTAATTTCAGTGATTGAGGATTTAGGGGTTTATATTTTTGTTATTCTTATTTTACAGGTTTATGATAAGAGAAGGTAGACTATAAAATCTCTACTTTTTCAAATGTATCTGTATTATATTGTTCTTTGTGGCTAAGTACATGATCAATAGTCAATGTTCCATGAATAGAAGAGAATAAAGTGCATTTTCTATAGAGTACAAAGTTCTATACATCGCTATTACATTGTTTTACTGATAGATTAAAGTAAATCCTCTATATCCTTGCTTATTTTTTTAGAGTGAAACCTTACTTCAGCTGTCAGTTTCACATATATCTTTTTATCTTATCAATTTATCTATTTTTAAATGTTTATTTCTTTAGAGAGAGAGCGCATGCTTGTGGGTGTGCGAGTGGGGGAGGGACAAAGACAGAGGGAGAGAGAGAATCTTAAGCAGGCTCCGAGCTGTCAGCACAGAGCCCAACTCTGGGCTTGATTCCACAAACCGTGAGATCATGACCTGAGCTGAAATCAAGAGATGGAGGCTTAATGGACTGAGCCACCCAGGCGCCCCTCTCCATCTATTTTTAAGAGTATTTGTTTCCTAGAAGTACAACTGATAGTTTAAAGCAAAGGCACATTTTTAAAGTTATTAATACATATTGTCATCAATCTCTGTTCACCAAGGTAATTTATACTCCCACCAGAAATATACAAGAAAGCAGATGGGGCTTTCCTAAGTTTTCCTCTACCATGCTGTTTTGGAATGCTAT
Organism: Acinonyx jubatus; assembly: GCF_027475565.1. Taxonomy (NCBI): domain Eukaryota; kingdom Metazoa; phylum Chordata; class Mammalia; order Carnivora; family Felidae; genus Acinonyx; species Acinonyx jubatus. Next base: position 85,391,371 of record NC_069389.1, read on the forward strand.
TGAGTTCAGTCACTTACATTTGCCTTTTTTTGGTCTTTAAAAGAAAAATTCTTGGATGCCAGGCAGTAGTCAAAAACAGGAGCTCCCACTGGTTTGGGGTTAGGGTCATCAAAACGGACAGATGTCATCTAGTAGGACTAGTATTCCCACTGCAGATAAAACCATTGAGTCTTTAGGGTTTGGGTTGCCTCAGTACAGAGAGAGGTCAGAGAGATCAAGTGATTTTGATTAAGCAATTAAATATCCCCAGGTTGGCTCTTAAATAGCTCTCTCTACAATTCCTGCTGCCCCCACGCCTGAATCCCCAAGACTCTCACTGTCTTTGTTCTGTCCAATAATTGACTTTTTCTTCTCTTTAATATGTCTGTCAGTTTCTTGAAATTCATGAATGAAGGAAAACTGCTATACAGAGATCTGAATTTTCATAAAGAACATCCATTTCTGAAGATATAATTTTAAGGGTCAATAATTAGAGTGGGGGCAATGCACAGTACTGATGGCATTTTCTTTTTTTCCCCTACCATATAACAGTAGTATTTAAGAGTTCATTAGAAATACACATGGCCTTTGAAAACCCAGTATTAAATTCCTCTTCACAAAGTAATCTGACTCAAAAAAGTCAACTATAAAAGTACATTTTTAAATATAATTCAGAAAATGAATATGAAGCAATCATTAGATGAATGTTATTAAGGAATTATTTGTTCACTGTGATTATGCAACAAAATATCCTTTTATTTCTGAGATGTGATCCGAAATATTTAGGGTGAAATGGTGCAGTCTTTTGGATTTGTTTTAAAACATTCCAGGGGCGCCTGGGTGGTTCAGTTGGTTAAGCAGCCAACTTTGGCTCACATCATGATCTCTCCGTTCATGAGTTCGAGCCCCGCATCGGGCTCCGTGCTGACAGCTCGGAGCCTGGAGCCTGCCTCGGATTCTGTGTTTCCGACTCTCTCTGCCCCTCCCCTGCTCACGCATTCTCTCTCTCTCTGTCAAAAATATAAAAAAAAATTTAAAAAATTTAAAAAACCATTCCAGCAAAAGGGAGGGAAATAGATCAAACAAGTATAGCAAACTGTTGATAGCTATTAAAGCGGGGGAGGGGGGGGAGTACAAGGCATTTCATCATATTGTCAAGTTTTAAATATGCTTAGAACATTTCATAATAAAAATGTTTAAAATGATAACAGTTACATAACTGCAACCAGTAAAACCATGCTAAAATGTATAAAGAAAACATTTTAAACTTTTTCCTACCCCTCTCTCCATTGAAATCTTTTACAGCCTGGCTTATTTTTTGCCTACCAACTCCTTTTCCCTTAAAGTCACATTGTTTGAAGCTCCTCCATGAGGAAAATGTGATGACAGGGAAAGATCCAGGTGTGAAAACTAAACCACACTACTGTCCAAAGACAGTGCACAGGAAATTGGCTGCTAGTCAATGCATCCTTCCTTAGAAAATGCATTTGGAAGCTGGTGCTGGCAATGTGAGATCTGAACTCCAAGAGATCATAAACCTGAGTTCCTGCAGTATGATCATATTCAGAACAAGGTCAATGAAATCAGCCCACTATTCAAATGAGGCCAACACAACCCTTTCTTTAGGTTCCAGATGAGATTAACAAGAATGATTTATAGAATATAAATAAGTTCTGGGTAATAACTTAAGCCTTTCCATGATTTATTTAAAAAAAATTTTTAATGTTTATTTTTGAGAGAGAGACACAGACTGTGAGTGGGGAGGGGCAGAGAGAGAGGGAGACACAGAATCCGAAGCAGGCTCCAGGCTCCATGCTTTCAGCACAGAGTTTGACATGGGGCTCAAACTCACAAACTGTGAGATAATGACCTGAGCCAAAGTCACACACTCAATCGACTGAGACACCCAGGCACCCCAAGCCTTTACATGATTTAGAAACACATTTGTGTGTGCACACATACACACTTACAAGCCATAAGTACCCAGACTATCTCAATTAACCAATGAAAGATTATGGAAATTTCAACTGATAAATGATCAAGTGTTGAAATGTCAGCCAACTGATTTTACGCTAAGACAAGTAAGTGTCCACATAAATCAAAGCCTGACTTTCAGTTTTCTGGGAAAGAGGTACTGAATATTTCCAGACTAGCCTAGCAACTGGAGGTGGTAGAGGAGTGGGTAAGGGCATTTGTATTATTTAACTACTACTGTGTTCCAGGTTCTGTGCTAAGACCTTTATTTCTATTTTCTCATTTGATTCTTCCAGCAACCTGTGAGATACGGTGATGTTGTTTCTGTTTTACTCATCAGAAAGATGGGCTCAGAGGTGTTGATTGACTTGTTTGAGGTCACTCAGCCTGTAAGTGTCAAAGCTGGAATTCAGACTCAGGCCTGCTTGACTTCAAATCCAGAGCTCTTTCCACTCTACTTTGTTGCCTCCTGGGAGGAAAAGGTGCTGAGAAGAAATGAAAACTTAGCACACAAAAGTCCTCAAAAAGAAAAAAAAAAGAATGCAGGGTTTTTTTGCTCAAAAAGAAAAAAAGTTATAGCTACAAAGAGAGTGATCAAAGGGCAGGATAACTCTGATGGTTAAAGTGAAACAGGGAATCTGAAGGAGCCCTGGCCTTGGGATTAGAAAGCTTAGTTTGGGTTGTAACTTCATCACTTGCTAGCTTATATGACTTTGATAATTCACTTTTACCTCTCTAGAGATTGGTTTCCTCATTCATAAAATTCAATAATGCCTGTCCTATCTATTTCATGAAGTTGTTATAGAGATCAAATATAGAGACCAAATCTATCTGAAAGCTCTCTCTAGTGTACACCACAACAACTATAGAGCTATAACAACTACACGACTGTAGTGAATGATTTCTTTGACTAACAGTAGCAGTGTGTTAAGATGATCACCCCTTTGGAATTTCCCAGAAAATTGAGATTCCTTGTCCTTTGCTTTATATTTTCTCTAGAAGCTACTGTATCTCCCAAAGTGAGGAATGGAGCCCTGAGCCCTAGGCAGAAAGCAAAGACCCAAAGTAAATTGCACTCTGTGCCCCCTCATATCCTCACTGATTGTATATAGGTGAATCGTATTAAGAGGGACATCAAAGGCAGACCTGTAAGGGAAAAGAAGCTCCAAAAAGGTTGCCTTTTGTCTGAGCAAGTGTGATGATGGACACACAAGACCTACTTGCTTTGTCCTGGAGGCGGTGAAGAGAGATTATGGCTTACAGGCATTATGTACCTGGAAACATACATGAACACACACTCACATGTATGTGAACCTCGGGACTTTTCACCTTAAGGCAGCATCCATCAGGATAGGGTGCCTGGGTGAACCAGTGTAACCTACAGCTATCTCTGGTTCCAGTAGTACTTTCATAATACCACACTCTCTGTTCATATTTTTGACAGCTGCCTCTCATCCTTCCTCATCAATACCACAGGCAGGCTGACTGGTAGATTCCCAGCTCTGTAGCACAGGGATTGAATGTGGGAGGGTGCAGACTCATCAATGCATTAACAAGTTATTTTAATGAGCCTACAAAGTATAGAGCTCTACTCTGCTTGGAGCTGAGAGTGCAGGACAGATGGGTTCCTCTCCCTCAGGGAGCACTGCAGAGGAGGCTAAAATGGAATGTAATTACGGTACTGTATTCTAATACATGAGGGAATGTGCTAGGTAGCTTTCTTGATCACATACCTGTTTCTTTGAGACTCAACCTAATATTTTGGGGGCTCTGAGTCTGGGGGATTGTGTGAATTATGGGGGAACCCAGAGCAGAAAAACAGAGAGTAACAAGCTGGGGCCAGCCAAATTTCTTCCCAGCCAAGGATGTGAAATGTAATTGGCGTTTTTAGCAGAAATCAGCAGCTGACCTCCCTCTTGGCATCAGCTTCCTGCTCTGAATGGAGGGAGTAGGTGATAGTCGGCTCCAAGTAGGAAGAGAGGCCATCTTACCTGCAGAGACAGGGCAAACCCTGTTCAGTAGTATGGAGGTAACTGCATTTGGGAATGAGGTCTAGGTACTTAAAGTGTGAGGAGAAGAAGAGTAAGAAAAAGAGACATGGCAATCTCTGAGACAAGCAAATAGTGACCCAGTATTTCCAGAAAGGGAAAGCAGACAGAGGAATGGAATAAAAATAAAGCAGATGGTGGAACAGTGCTCACTTGTTTGTTCTGCAGAAAAACCCAGAAGATATAGTGGTTACAATAGTAGTAATCATGGTCACTGTCATCACGATAGTAGTTGTAGTAAAGACAAAACAAAACAGAAACAACTATTCGACTACCTATCATGATTCAGAAAATGTATTAGGTGCTTTATTTCTGTTATTTAATTTAGTAAGCATGTGCAAAACCCTTTGAGGCCAGATGCCAGTATTATCCTCATTTACAGAAAAGGAAACTTAGTCCACTCACCCAAGACCAAACAGGTGGTTGGGAAGCAGCAGAACCAAGAGGCTAATGTGAGGCTGTCTGACTTCAAAGCCCATTATTTTAATGAGTTCCATTTTTAATTTTGGTTTTTGGTTCAGTAATGGGGAACCCCTACCCCAGGATTCCCAGGGACCCTTCCCAGAGAGCCCCTGCACACCTCCTCTCTCCTTCTCATTGTCTTTCTCTCTCTCCCCATCCCCACCAAGATAACCTGACTAAGGGCTCTCCTTGGAACCCACTAGCCCCTTGGGCTTTTCACTGTACAAAACCCTTAGCTCTAGTCTCTGTCCTCACTCATGAGGTACTTGGGGCTGCTGGAAATATGTTCTCAAAACATCTTTTTTACTTAGTCATGGAGTTGAGTATTGTTCAGAAGCCTCCCTTCTCACTGATGTGCTCATATAGAATTCTTCAAGCCCTTGTCCTGGGGCTCTTTCCTGGAATTCTCCATCTTCTTTCCCTATCCCCCACTCTTCTACCCCACTCCACCCTTTCAGCGTGGAAGCAATATAGGCCTTTCTTAAGCTATTTTTTTTAACATTTATTTATTTTTGAGAAAGAGAGAGAGAGAGAGAGAAAGCATGAGTGAGGTAGGAGCAGAATCCAAAAGCAGAATCCAAAGCAGGTTCCAGGCTCTGAGCTGTCAGCACAGAGCCTGACACGGAGCTTGAACTCACACACCATGAAATCATGACCTGAGCCAAAGTCGGATGCTTAACCCACTGAGCCACCCAGGCGCCCCTTCTTCAGCTATTTTTACTCTTCCACTGGGCCCTTGCTTCTTCTAGCGACCATCTGCCTTTTCTGAACATGGAACCAGGTTTCTTTTTTCTCTGTTGTCATCCAAAGTCCCCTGTCTCAGAAAGAATGACTTCTTTCTCAGAATATGCCCTCCGTGACCTTAGCTAGAATGTCCCTGGCCCTCCCAGTAGTGATTCTTGGCTCTGTGTATTTATAGGGAATATCAGGGCACTGAAGCCATCTCTCAGAAACAAAGGTCTTGGGAAGGGATGCTTATGTCAGACTTGAGTACAAAGAGGGGCTAAATGCTCCCCCACAGTCTAGTCGGTGACTAGAGAAGGCATAATCTTTCAGTGGCCTGCCCTGCTTTCCTTCCCTTCCATAATTCTATGGTCGTGAAAGGCAGTGAAAAGAATGGCTTGGGGAAAAGCCCTGGACTAGAAATCAGGAAACCTGGGTTCTGATACTGACTCTGCTATCCAGTAGCTGCATGAACTTGGGCCAAAGAGCCTGTTCATACCTCTGTCACACTGCCTACTCTGCTGGATTGGAACTACCTGATTACATCTTGTTGCCTTTGTTGGACTATCTGCTTCTTAAAGGCAATGGCCATGACCATGCCACATTCATCTCAGAAACTGCAGGTCCTAACTAGTCTCTCTGACTCATTCCCTACCCCTCAAATCCATTTTCCACATTGCCGTGGGAATGAGCCTTTTAAACTGCAAAGCCCGCATGTCACTCCCCTAGCACAAACCCTTCCATTGTTCCTCATCACCATTAAGGTAAAGGTTTATAAGACCCACAGTGATCTAGATCCTGCCTGTATCTCTAGCATGCCCTTTTACCACTTGCACTTTATACTGTGCTCATTCCACAAATATATAAGCATGTTTCTGCCTTGGTCCAGGCATTGGGAATGCAATGTGGACATGGCATCTGCCTTCACAGGACTTAGATTCCTCTTTTCTGCTGACTGACTGCTGCTTCTCCTTTAAGACTCAACTCGGGCACCATCTCCTTCAGGGACATCACCCATGCTCTATACCTTTCTCCCCATCTTCCTAGTCTGGTTCCCCATGTGTATATGGAGTGCCCTATGCATACTTCCATCATAGCACTTCTGTGTACCAATTTGTCTCCCCACCAGGCTGTAATCTCTGAGAGTGGGAACTGTGTCCTATCCACTTTTTTATACCCAGCACATGACTTGGCACACAATAGATGTTGAGGAAGGATAATTGAATAAAAAGTACCCTCTGGTGACTAGCTCTTATAAGTACAATCTTTTATGCATTGTAGAAGGGAGGAAAGCATAGGCAATTACCCAGGAGAGGTAAAATTTTCTTTCTTTTAATATTGGGTCAGGAACCATTTCAGAATGTGTGGTCTCCTAGAAGCTATGTTGTTGTCCCAACAAGTCTTTCATAATGCAGCAAATAATATGTAAATGACAGAACAGAATTACCATTTTGAGTAATTGTGTAAAAAGAAAACCTAAGGGAAACTCATCCCATGCAACAAGGAAATGTAACCAACTATACAATTTTTCATTATACCTTTATTTCAGGGCCAACACACTCATATTCACTCATTCATTCAACAAATATTTGTTGAATACCTGTAGTGTGCCAGGCACTACTCTAGGTGTTGGGGATAAAGTAGTGATAAAGTCTTTAACATTAAGTTTACATTCTAGTTGGGGGAGATATACAGAAACAAATGTATTTTTATTAGGGGTTTAAGTGCTATGGATAAAAAAAAAAATTAGGGGAGAGTGACATCACCAAGATGGCAACCTAGGTTGCTCCTGACTTTGTTTCCCCTCACAAGAAGAACAACTAACATCAAATCAAGAACAAGACACAGCTGAGAGGATCCTAGTATATGGGGGTGAGGCTGAAGTACCCTTCTGCTCCACAGAGACCCAGACAGACTGCATTAGAAGGGTGAGAAGTGGCTATGCATTGCTCCTCCTTCAGTCTAGTGCAGCACTATGCAGAGAGGTCTCCCATGAACCTTCAGTTCCTCCCATGGGGAAAGAAAACCCACTGGGGACAATTATCGCCCCCCCCTACATTGGGGGTCACTTTGTGAGAATCCCTACTCTGATCTCACACCACGGGGATTTCAGGGGAATCTGTGGGGCTCAACCACTGGGAATCTGACTATGGTGGAGGAGGGGGAATGGATTGAAACAACTAGTGTAGGGATCTTGGCCCAAAGGGTAATCCCAATGGCAGCTTTGCTTACCCACAGAATCAAGTTGGGGGAACACTCTAACTAAAGTACTTTATGGAGTGCAGACCTAGATGTGGATCCTCAAACAAGGAGGTTTGCCAGCCCTTTAGCCCAGTTTGCCCAGGCCCAAGCAAGGAGCTGCATCATAGTCCCACCCACTTTGGGGAGTGTCTTCCAGCCCTATCTGGCCAGAAGGGCTGGTGAAAACTTCCAGAAGCAGTGCAGCCCAGTGGCACTTGAGCAGAGAGACCAGCAGGCAGAGCTGATCACCCCTAGGGCAAAGCCAGTCCTGGTGAAGCCTTCTGTATATAAAGGCAGGGAGATTGATTTCTAGCTAAGGCTGAGGGTAGCTCCTGTCTCATCCAAACCAGAGAGACCAGGAAATTGACAGTGGCCTAGAGCAGTCTCTCCCCATCCCACCCAGGCAAGGGAGCTAAGACATAGCCCCACCCACTGTGAACACCGTCTTCTGGCCCCATCTAACTGGAAGGTCTGGAAACAACTCCTGAAAGCTGTGCAGTCCAGCGGCACTCAAGCCGAAAGGCAAGTGGGCAGAACTGAGAGTTTTCAGAAAAAAGCCAGCGGCCCTGTTCGGTCAGGGAACTTGGGGTGTGGGTTGGCTTGAGTTAAGACAACAAAGAGCTTTACTGGCTTTAGAGCTGCTTCTCCTGCTGTGCCCAGTCAGGAAATCTGATTCATAGCCCTATTTATCACTGAATAAAATCTTCAGATTGTCTAACCAGGGAACCTAACCAGAGGACATGGGAAGCTGCATAGTCCATTCAACAGCCCTGTGTATAGTGGCACTTAAATAGAGAGCACAGCCTGTGGGTCCCCCCTTCTGAAGAGCAAAACTGGTGGCCTCACCTGACAAGTGAATTAAGTGCACACTCAGGCCTGATTCTGGCCCCCAAATGACAAGCTGTATGGACCCTGGGCCCTGGCTGGCTTCCTTGCCAGGGCAGGGGAACCAATTCATAGCCCCATCCACTAGTGAATAATGTAGTATCCAGTCCCAACCATCTACTAGTTATGATCAGAGAATCCAGTCAACAGTGGAGCCCATCCTGCAGCCTCACTTGGGTAGGGAACCAAGCCAGCAGTCCTAGCCAACTGTTCTCAGCCAGTAGCACACCCCCCCATTCCTGTCTTCAGAGTTCAAACTATTGCCTCATCCAAAAATAGATCATAATACCAGTCATCTCTGCCCAAGGACAATACCAGCAGATGCCCAGAAAACCCAAACTGAGCTGACTGGTGAAGAATTGTTTCTGCCAAAGCAAATCTGTAAAGTTTGGAAGAGGTGCTCAATTACTTAAATGCATGGATACAAATGTAAGAAATCAAGGATCATGAAAAAGCAGGTAAATATGACACCATCAAAGGAAATTGATAAAACCATGATTACTGACCCTAAAAAAATGGGGATCTATAACTGTCAGTGCATTTGGAATAATCCTGTTAAGGAAGTTTAGTGAACTACAAGAAAACACAGACAGCTAAATGAAATTAGGAAAACAATGCATGACCAAAATGAGAATTTTGATGAGGAAATAGCAACCATCAATAAAACACAAACAGATGGGATGCCTGGGTGGCTCAGTCGGTTAAGTGTCCGACTTCAGCTCAGGTCATGATCTCACAGCTCATGAGTTTGAGCACCGCATCAGACTCTGTGCTGACAGCTCAGAGCCTGGAGCCCACTTCGGATTCTGTTTCTCCGTATCTCTCTCTCCCTCCTCTGCTCATGCTCTATCTCCTTCTCTCTCTCTTAAAAATAAATAAACATTAAAAAAAATTAAAAAAAAAACACAAACAGGGGCACCTGCATGGCTCAGTTGGTTAAGCATCTGACTTGAGCTCAGATCACGATCTCATGGTTCATGAGTTCAAGCCCTGCATTGGACTCTCTGCTGTTAGTGTGGATTCTGCTTCAGATCCTCTGTCTCCCCCTCTGTCTGCTCCTCCCCTACTCGGGCTCACATGCTCTCTCTCTCTCTCTCTCTCTCTCTCTCTCTCTCAACAATAAGCATTAAAAAACACAAACAAACAGAAGTCTTAAAATTGAAAAATACCATAACTGAACCGAAGAATCCAATAGAGAGTTTCAAAAGTAGGCTTGACCATGTAGAAGAAAGAATCAGGTGACCTGGAGGATAAGACATTGCAAATTACCCAGTCAGAGGAGAAAAGAAAGAAGAATGAAAAAGTGAGGAAAGCCTGTGGGAATTATGGGACAAAATGAAAAGAAAATATTCACATTATGGGAATTCCAGAAGGAGAAAAGAAAGAGAAAAGTATATTTAAAGCAATAATGAAAATGTCCCAAACCTGGGGAGATAAATGGACATCCTCTATGAGGCCCAAAGGATCCCAAACAGGTTGAATCCAAGACATATAATTAAATTGTCAAAAGTCAAAAGAAAGAATTTTAAAAGCAGCAAGAGAAAAGAGAGATGCTACATACAAGGGAACCCCCAAAAGATTGGTGGATTTCTCAACAGAAATTTTCAGGCTAGGAGAGAATGGGATGACATATTTAAAATATTGGAAAAAATAACTCAACCACAAATTCTATACCCAGCAAAGCTGTTCTTCAGAAACAAAGAAGGGATAAAGACTTTCTCAAACAAACAAAAGCTGAGGGAGTTCATTACCACCAGACCTGCCTTACATGAAATGCTAACAGGAATTCTTTGACTGGAAGTAAAACTATGCTAATTAATATCATAAAAACATAAAAAGCTAGTATAAATTTCACTGGTAATGGTAGATATATAGTCATAGATTCTGCAATACGGTACTAGTAGTGTATAATGTACTTACAACTCTAGTTTAGAAGTTAGAAGAAAGAACATAGGAAAAATAACCATAAATACATTAATCTGTTATTAGTTACATGATCTCAAAAACATGTAAATTGTGGGGCACCTGGGTGGCTCAGTCGGTTGAGTGTCTGACTCTTTATTTTGGCTCAGGTGATGATCTCACAGTTTCGTGAGTTTGAGTCCCCTGTCGGGCTCTGCACTGACAGAGTGGAGCCTGCTTGAGATTCTCCCTCTCTCTGCCCCTCCCCTGCTAACCCTATCTCTGTCTCTCTCAAAAAAAGTAAATAAACAAAAAAATACACGTAAATGGTAATAGCAGTAACCTAAAATGTGAGGGGGAGGAGAAGGAAAAGTGTAAAGTTTATGAATTTTATTGAAGTTAAATTTTTATCATATTAATATAAGGCATTACAAATTTAAGATATTTTATGTAAACCTCATGTTAACCACAAGGGAAAATCTTGTAATAATTACACAAGAGAACACTGTAAAGAGGTCAGAGAATGCTGATATTAAAATGCACCAAATACAACAACAAAAAAGTGCAGGATAAGAAACAAAGAAAAAGATATCTGTGAAACAACTAGAAAACAATTTTTAAAATGGCAATAATAAGTCCTTATCTATCTATACTTATTTGAAATATAAATGGATTATTCAGTTAAAAGACAAAAAATGGCTGAATGGATTTAAAAAAAAACATTGAAAACTGCTGACTACAAGAGACTCACTTTAGCCTTAAAGACACACATAGACTGAGAGTGAAGGGATGGAAAAAGACATTTCAAAAAAAAAAAAAAAGCAAGAGTAGCTATAATTATATCAGACAAAATAGACTTTTTTTTAAAATTTTTTTTCAACGTTTATTTATTTTTTTGGGGACAGAGAGAGACAGAGCATGAACGGGAGAGGGGCAGAGAGAGAGGGCGACACAGAATCGGAAACAGGCTCCAGGCTCTGAGCCATCAGCCCAGAGCCTGATGCAGAGCTCGAACTCATGGACCGCGAGATTGTGACCTGGCTGAAGTCGGATGCTTAATCGACTGCGCCACCCAGGCGCCCCCAGACAAAATAGACTTTAAACTAAAAATGGTAAAAAGAGACAAAGAAGGTCATTATGTAATGATAAAGAGATCCATACATCAAGAAGATATAACACTTATAAATATTTGTCTGTTCAGAGAATCAATAAGGAAACCTGCAGATTTGAACAACACTATAGACCAAATGGACCTAATAGACATATACAGAACATTCTGTTCAACAACAGCAGAATACACATTCTTCTCAAGTGTGCATGGAACATTTTTTGGATAGACCATATATATGTTAGGCCACAAAACAATTCTTAGAAAATTCAAGAAGATTGAAATACCGGGTATCTTCTGTAACCATGATGGCATGAAGCTAGAAATCAATAAAAAGAAGAAAACTGGAAAATTCATGAACACATGGAAATTAAACAACACTCTCCTGAACAACCAATGGGTCAAAGAAGAAATTAAAGGGGAAATAAAAAATTTCTTGAGACAAACAAAAATGGAAATAAAACATACCAAAACTTATAGGATGCAGTAAAAACAGTTCTAAGAGGGAAGTTCATAGCAATAAATGCCTACATTTAAAAAGCAAGAAAAATCTCAAATAATGAACCTGACTCTACACCTTGAAGAACTAGAAAATGAAGAACAAACTGAGCCCAAAGTTAGCAGAAGAAAGGAAATAATAAAGATAAAAGCATAAGTCAATGAAATAGAGAACAGAACAACAATAGAAAAGGTTAACCAAACTAAGAGTTTGTTCTTGGAATAGAGAAACAAAATCAACAAATCTTTAGCTAGACTAACCAAGGAAAAAAGAGAAAGGACCCGAATCATCAAGATTATAAATGAAAAAAGAGACATTACCTAACTGACACTACAGAAATTCAAAGGATCCTAAGAGCCTAGTATGAACAATTATATGCCAACAAATTGGATAACTTAGAAGAGATGAAGAAAATTTTAGAAACAATTTACCAAGACTGAATCAGGAAGAAATGGAAAAATCTGATAGACCAATTACTAGTAATGAGATTGAAACAATAATTTAAAATCTAACAAAGGACCAGATGGTGAATTTTACCAAATACTTAAAGAAGGATTAATGCCTATTCTCAAATTCTTCCAAAAGTTTCAAGAGGAGAGAACACTCCCAATCTCTTTTTATGAGGCCAGCATTATACCAAAACCAGAAAAGGGCACTACCAGAAAAGAAAACTACAAGCAAATATCCCTGATTAATATAGATGCAAAATTCTTTTTTTAAATTTTTTTTAGCATTTATTTATTTTTTGAGAGAGAGTGAGTGGGGAAGGGGCAGAGAGAGGGAGTCACAGAATCCAAAGCCGGCTCCAGGCTCTGAGCTGTCAGTACAGAGCCCAATGCAGAGCTTGAACTCACAAACCGCAAGATCATGTCCTGAGCTGAAGTCAGATGCTTAACTGATTGAGCCACCCAGGTGCCCCTAGATGCAAAATTCTTAATAAAATACTATCAAACCAAATTCAGCAGCACATGAAAGGGGTCATACACCATGATCAAGTGGTATTTACCCGTGAGATGTAAGGATAGTTCAACATTTGCAAAGTAATGAATGTGATGCATCACATTAATAGAATGAAAGAAAGGAATTACATGATCATCTCAATAGATGCAGAAAAAGCATTTGACAGAATTGAACTTCCATTCATTATAAAAACTCTTAACAAATTAGGCATAGAAGGAACATATCTCAGCCTAATAAAGGCTATATATAACAAGACCACAGCTAACATCATACCCAGTAGTGAAAGTTTGAAAGCTTTTCCTTTAAGATCAGGACCAAGACAAGGGTGCCCACTCTCAGCACTCTTATGCAACATAGTACTAGAACTCCTAGCTGGAGCAATCAGGCAAGAAAAAGAAAAGATATAAGAATTGGAAAAGAAGTAAAATTGAAATAACATGAGTTTATATATAGAAAATCCTAAAGTCTTAACCAAAAAACTGTTAGATATAATCAATGAATTCGGTAAAGTTTCAGGATACAAAATTAACATAAATATCAGTGGCATTTCTATACATTAACAATGAATTTTCTAAAAATGAAATAAATTGATGCCTTTTACAATAGCGTCAAGAACAAGAAAATCCTTAGGAACAAATTTAAGGAAAAAGATCTCTACTCTGAAAACTACAAGACATTAATGAAAGAAATTGAAGAAAACAAATGAATTAAAAAGTATCCCATGTTTGTGGATTAGAAGAATTAATATTGTTAAATTGTCAATACTACCAAAAGCCATGTATATATTCAATGCAATTTCTATCAAGATTCCAATGGCATTTTTTTTTTACCAAAGTAGGAAAAACACAAGAGACCCTGAATAGCCAAAGAAATTCCGAGAAAGAAAAAGAAAATAGGAGGCATCACACATTCTGATTTGAAGCTATACTATAAAGTCATAGTCATCAAAACAGTATGGTACTAGCATAAAAATACACAATGGAACAGAATTGAGAGCCCAGATATAAATCCAAGTATATACAGTTAACTAATATGTGACAAGAGAACCAAGAATACTCAATGGAGAAAAAACTACGTTTTCAACAAACGGTGCTGGGTGCTGAGATAATTGGTATTCACATGTAAAAGAATGGAGCTGGACCCTATCTTATACCACTCACAAAAATTAACTCCAAATAGATTAAAGACTTAAATGTAAGTCCTGAAAGCATGAAACTCCTAGAAGAAAACATAGGAATAAAGTTCCTTGATAGGTGTATTTATGACTTGTTTTGGGATATGACACCTAAAGCATAAGCAACAAAATCAAAAATAAACAAGTGGGACTGCATAAAACTAAAAAGGTCTACATAGCAAAACAAACCATCAACAAAGTGAAAAAACAGCCTACAGAATGGAAAAAAAATATTTGCAAACCATGTATCTTATGAGGCGTTAACATCCAAAATACATAAAGAACTCCTATAACCCCATAGCAGAACTCCTATAACCCCAAATAGCCCAATTAGAAAATGGGCAAAGGACCTGAATAGACATTCCTCCAAAGAAGATATACAAAAGGTCAGCAGGTACGTGAAAAGATGCCCAGCATCATTAGTAATTAGGGAAATATACATTAAGACCACAGTGAGATATCACCTCATGACTATTAGAAAAACCACCATCAAAAAGGTAACAAATGCTGGCATGGATGTGGAGTAGAGGGGAGCCCTTGTGTATAGCCCTTGTGTATAATCCCAATAGGTGGGATTATAAATTGGTGTAGCCACTATGCAAAACAGTATGGAGGATCCTCAAAAAATTAAAAGTAGAACTACCATATATATGATCCAGATATATTCAGGAAATAGGGGAATGAAAACCCTAACTCAAAAAGATAATCTGCACCCCCATGTTCATAGCAGCATTATTTCCAATAGCCAAGACATGGAAACAACCTAAGTGCCCATCAATGTATGAATGGATAAAGAAGTTGTGGTATATAATACAATAGAATATTATTCAGCCATAAAAACCAAGGAAATCCTGCCATTTGTGACAACACAGATGGACCTTGAAGGCATTATGCTAGTGAAATAAGTTAGAGAAAAACAAACACTACATAATCTCACAAATGGAATCTAAAAAAAAACCCAAAATGGAGCATCTGGGTGGCTCAGTCAATTAAGCCTCCTACTTCAGCTCAGGTCATGATCTCACGGTTTGTGGGTTCAAGCCCTGTGTTGGGCTCTGTGCTGACAGCTTGGAGACTGCTTGGGATTCTCTCCCTCTCCCTTAGCCCCTCCCCCATTAATGTTTTCTCTCTCTCTCTAAAAATAAATAAACTTAAAATAAAACCCCAAACTTCCAGAAAAAGATCAGAATTGTGGTTACCAGAGACAGGGGGTGAGGGCAGTAGAAACTGGAGGAAGGTGGTCAAAATGTACACGCTTCCAGTTATAAATAAGTACTAAGAATGTGATGTACAACATGATGACTAGAGCTAACACTGCTGTATGATGTATAGGAAAGTAAAGAGAGTAAATCCTATGAATTTTCATTACAAGAAGACAATTTTTTCCTTTTCTTGTTATTCTATCTAAATGAAAACATGGATGTTAGCTGAACCTATTGGGATAATTACATATATTTTACAATATATGTAAATCAAAACATTGTGCTGGTATGCCTTAAACTTCTACAGTGATGTATGTCAATTATTTATTAATAAAATTGGAAAAAGTAGACTAAGGTATAGAGTGGGGTGTGAGATGAGATGCCACTTGAGCATCTGGATACATATTAGTCATAACTCTGAAAAATACATAGATGTTGGTTCATCAGGCCTGCTTAAAACATAGTTATAACTTCAGAAAACCATATAAATGTTGGTTCATCAGATCTGTCTAAAACATTATGGGACTTCTAGAGTTTTATTTCTTTCTTTTATTCTTTTAAATTTTGAAATAAGTTTTAACTTCACATAGAAGTTGCTAAAATAATATGGAGAGTTCCCACAAAGGATTCACCTACTCTTCCCCATTGTTAACATTTACATAATCGCATAACTACCATAACCAGGAAAGGATCACTGGTGTAATATTCTACCAAGCAAACTACAGACCTCATTCAAATTTCACCTGGGTTTACATGCCCTCAACCTTGTGGCGGCAGGGGAGGGCTCATAATGCTGTGAACTTTATCACATGTATAGAGTTGTGTAATCACCATCATACTTAGACCAACAGTTTCATCACCCCCAAGAAACTAATTTGTGCTACCTTTTTATAGTCACATTTGCCCCTCTGGCAACCCCTGATTTGTTCTTCTTCACTATAATTTCTGGAATGTTATGTACATGGGAACATGAAGTGTATAACATACTATGATCCGCTTATGTCACTAATCAAAATGCCCCTGAGATCCATTCAAGTTGTTGTGTGTATCAATAGTTTTTCAATTTTTTTTATTGCCAGTGTTCTACAATTTGTTTATACATGCCCCCACTGGAATGTATAAATGCTGGAAGAGCATTTCAGCTTTTTCCAGTTTTTGGCTCATACTTATAAAGGTGTTATGGGGATACCTGGGTGGCTCATTTGGTTAAGCATCTGACTCTATCTCAGCCCAGGTCTTGATCTCAGGGTCGTGAGTTCAAGCCCGCACTGGGTTCCATGCTGGGTGTGAAGCTTACTTAAAAACTAAAAACAAATAATAATAAAATAAGGTGTTAATGAACTTTCATGTACTTTTTTCTGTAGACATAAGTGTTCATATTTCTATGGTGGAATCTAGAGTTTTAGGTCTTCAGAGTAGTTTAGAAGCAAGTGCTGTGCTTCACAGAGTGAAGAGAACACGAAAGATATGGCTTCAGCCTTGCTCTGTCATTGATTGGTAGAATGATATTAGGTAAGCCCTTCTCTCTAGGACTCAAATTTCTATCTGTAGAGTGAGGGGCTAGGAACCTATGATTTCTTCAGTCTTTTCCATATCTAACAATTCTGTGGTTCTGAAGAGATAAAAAGGAGGTTTCTACCTTATTTCATAGAGGACTTCTAGCTTCTAGCTGTACAAGTAGCATACCAGGTACAAGCCTAGATTATTCCTGTCTCACTTGTTTCCTTGCATGTTCTAAACAGTTCCCTTGTGTGGAGAGAGAATATGGGTTTGAAAGTAACTAATCTTAGAAGTTATTTTAATATTTATTTTTGAGAGAGAGAGTGTGTGTCAGCGGGGTAGAGGCAGAGCAAGAGAGAGCAAGAGAGAGCGAGAGCGAGTGAGAGAGAGAGAGAAACAGAATCTGAAGCAGTCTCCAGGTTCCAAGCTGTCAGCACAGAGCCTGACGTGGCGCTCTAACTCAAGAACCGTGAGATCATGACCTGAGCTGAAGTCAGATGCTTAACCGACTGAGCCACCCAGGTGCTGCAGAAAGTAACTAATCTTAATACTACAAAGGCTTGGAGGTCTGATACCTGAGGAGAAAGGCCTTTAAAACTAACACAGAATTGCCACATGGCACAGGGTCATTCCTATGTCATGTATATGGAACAAACTCCTTCTGTTGCTAGTATTGTTGTTAGTTACACTCAGAGTAAAATAAACACGGAATTTGTGCGTGTGTGTCCATATGTATGTGTGTGCATGATGCATATTTTCTAAATGTTTCATTGTATACATTTTTATCCTATATATTTTTTCAAAAGTCAGGAAGTAATTCTACAAAATATTTGCAATGCTTACGTCTAAAGAATGTGATTATCTTGGGAGCCAATTCTGAGATGAAAAGAACTATGTGAGCATAGTCTCTCTGTCTCTGCCTCTCTCTCTCTCTCACACACACATATGGACACACACACACACACACACACACACAATGGTTAGATCGTGGACAAGAGCCAGACTGCCTGGGTGTAAATCCTGGCTCTGCCGTGTGCTAGTTGTATGATCTTGGGCAAGTCACATAACCTCTACGTTTCGCACTTTCTTCTGTAGAATGGCAATGATAATAATGCCAAGTTCAGAGGGTTAATAGGATACATAAATGAGTTAAAATATACGAAGCAATTTGAACAGTGCCTGTTGCATTGCAGGAAATGTGTCTGCCAGTCACTGTCTGTCTGTCAAGAGGCCTCCCATAGCATGGATCCCTGAGTGCAACATATTAGGATTCTTACACTTCTGGAAATGGCCTGGCTGCCACCTTCCCCCAATGTACACTCCGTTTGTAACTTCAATAGTCCCACCCCCCCCACCCACCTTTACCGCTATAAACCCCTCACCCACTCCTCTGCCAAAAAAATTAACTTGGGCACTGAGGCAGAAGGTTGCTTAACTCTGCCTCAGTAATTTTTTTTCCTCCTAAGCTGTAGCTACTCCAGCACAGGGGACTAAAAATCCTATTAATAATTTTGCATATCCACCAGAACTTTAAGTGATCACCCTCCCCCCAAACCTAAAGAAACAGATAAAATCCATTTGAAAAACAGACCTATTTCATTTTTCCTATTTTTATGTAAAGCTGTCAGGACCATCTTTGAAATATTGTGTTGTTTTGCTTTAGAAAACAAGAAAATATGGTCTTGTCTTCTTCCTTTTATACTTTTGAACCTTCCTGATACAAGGGCTCTGGGGTGGTGGTGGCGGTGGTTGTGTGTGTGTGTGTGTGTGTGTGTGTGTGTGTGTGTGTGTGCGCATGCGCGTGTGTGAGTGTGTGTGATATTGACCTAGTGTGATCTGGATTAATAGCTTAGGGTGCCTGGGTAGCTCAGTCTGTTAAGCGTCCAACTCTTGGTTTTGGTGCAGGTCATGATCTCAGTTTCATGAGTTAAAGCCCTATGGCTGACTCTGAGCTGGCAGTGTGGAGCCTGCTTGGGATTCTCTCTCTCTCTCTCTCTCTCTCTCTCTCTCTCTCTCTCTCTCTCCCTCTGTCTCTGTCCCATTCCCACTTACGCTGTCTCTGTCTCTCTCAAAAGTAAATAAATCAATTTTAAAAGGCACCTTAGCTTAGATGCTGCCATCGTAGGTGCCATATCTGCTTCATAAACATTGTGGCCTCTTATTTTTTCCCATGTTTATTGAGATGTAATTGACATATAATGTTACGAAAATTTAAGATGTATGATGTGATGATTTGATATACATGTAGATTACAAAATGATTACCACAATAAAGTTAGTTAACACATTCACCACCTCTCATAGTTGTCTTTTAGTCTGTGTGGTGAGAGCATTAAGGATCTATTCTCTTAGCAGTTTTCAAGCATACAATACAGTCTTGTTAACTATAATCAGGGAATCTAATAAAGCTGAACTCCTAGAAACAGAGAACATTGCATTTTCTTGAATGCATCATTTTAAGAGAGTAATGAATTCTTTGCAGCACAGTAAGGTGACAAAGCTGTTCATAACAACTCCTTGATAATCCATCAGACGGCCAATGTACCTCTCACTCTTCCTTCTCATTTCCTTTGCACAGAACGTGACTTTGCAGACTGAAGGCAGCCTGCCTCAGCCACTTTTCTCTGATGTTGTGGAGTCTGAGAAGGTGGGGTTGGAGGTCACCTGAGCTGCCCTGGGCGATAATGGGGAGTGAGAAATTTGCTGTGCCTTCCCACTTCCTTGAGTACTGTGCCTGCCTTTCCTCTCCACCTTGTTCTCAATTAATGTGTTAGCTAACGATGGTTAAGATGTTGCTACAGTCTTAAGATCCTGAAATTTTATCCAGGTACACCTGAAGGCTCAGAATGACAGCGCAACTCTCCATAATATATCTGCAACCTCCGTTTCTAGCCTTATTTCCCTCCCTTGCACCTGTCAGGCTGATCTGCTTTATCCAAACATCCTCTACGTTCCCGCCTGTGCTTTTGTTCATGCTATTCATATCCTTCTCTTGGCCTAGAATTCTCTCTTTAAACCTCATTTCTGTGCGCCCAAGTCTTGCTCATCCTTCAGGACCAGCTCAGCTACATGAAACCTTCTCTAATCCCCTGATTGTCCTTTGCCACAGGCAAACTTCGTTTTCTCTTCTCTGTGCCCTTGAAGAGCTTTGTTTGTATTCTGCTATATTGCTTGTTCTGCTCTTCCTTGAATTGTAATTAGTTTGATTCACACTCATCTTCTCCACTAGACTGTAAGTACCTTGAAGGCAGAAGCTGAAGTCTTTTGCATCATTCTGTCCCACACGGGAACCCACATAGTGTCTTGTACACAGTGTGGACCCTCAATAAATGTTTGCTGATAAAAACTTCCCCCAACGATCTTATTGCTGGCATTTCAAAATCTTCTTGTGGGGAGATCTATTTGGGCAGAAGATTTCAGGGAATGAACTAGGATGGCATTGACTGTAGAGTGGAGGACCTGAGATGAAGATGCCAACCCAGTGTGCTATTACCACATAAATGAATTTCACCTGAATCTGGGTATAGGGCTCATCCACTACTTCATACATGCTGTTCCACCTGAACAGGAAATCCCAGCTCCTTCTGAACTCTTGTGCAGTGGTCCACATGACTGATGGATGTGACTGAGCTGAGGAGAGTGTGTGAGTGAGGAAGTTTCTCATGGGGATGGGTGGAGGGAAGGCTGATGCACTTTGAACCCAAGAATAAAAGACCTATAGAACAAGCGTGTGGGAGATGGCCCAAGAAAACTATCAAATAAGCTCGCTGAAAAAAACTCAGGGTAAAAAAGTCTAGTCCATTTACATCATTTACATTTCAATACAGAATAGAAACAATTGCCAAAATAACTTTTTGTGCCCTCTTTTAAGGCTTTGCAACGTGTGGCTTTTGTGAACTCCCACATATTTATTTCCTTGTAGTGACCAGCATTATAGTCCTTCTAATGGGACATGTGTGTTTGTGTCAGGGAAGGGTGGAGATTGGGGAAGACTAGGTCTGACTGTGGGTTTAATCTGTGGGCTGGGAGGTAGGAAGGAGCTTTGGGAAACAGTAGATGGGCAGTTTGATAAAAACGTGCAAGTCAAATTCTTGCTGCCTTTTGGAAGAAAGAAAAGAGCACAGAGCAGGAAGCAGACCTGGTGACCTAATAGGGAGGCCTGTGTTCCCTAGGGCTTGGGCCTTAGAAGACTCCTGCTGAGAGTCGGTCTTAAACATCAGAAATTCCTCCATGCCCCTGCAAAAATTGCCCTTTTTGGGGGGTGGAGAGATTTATACAAGCAGGTTTCCAAGATTACTCTAATGGTGTTTTCAGGGAGGATAGATTTTTCCACAGATGAAAAGCCTGTCAAACCCACTAACCCAAACCAAAGAGCAAAGGCCAAATAAAGATGTGGAATCTCCCACCAACAGACCAGCCTGCCAGTCCACCAACCAACCAAAGTGCTTATTAAGATAAGGCTGGTTGTTTTCAACTAAGGGTTAATAAACAAGTAAATATGTCAGTGCATTTTCAAGGAAAACTGCAGACAGGGAAAATACCAGGGCTTTCAAGTACCTTCCAAGCAATTTGAGATGTTTTATTCACATCATGAAGACAGTTTTACCCTGGAGTATTTCCTGTTCGGAAAACATTCAAGGAACCTGCTCTTTTGGGCTGCTTCTTGACATGGAAAAATTTTAATGTCACTGCTTTACCTTTCGTTTGGGATTTTGCCTCTTCAGCCAAATTTCTGCTACCTGTGCCTAGCTGTTTTATTTTGCCCACTGCAACTGTCCAAACCGCACCCTAGCTCCCTCACTTCAATCTACATTTTCTGTACAAAATGTGTTTACCATAGTACATTTTCTAATGTTTGTCATTCTTATTCTGATTTTTCATTTTACTAAGTCAATCAGTAAATGTTGTGTGTAAGGCATTGTGCCTGTTACAGCAGGAGAAACAAAGTGACATAAAAACTTTCCTCAAGGAACTTGCTGTCTAATTGAACTTTTGCAAGCGAGGGAGTGCTTCTCATATTTGACCTTTCCTTTTGATTCCTGTTACCCTCTTTGGCTAGACCCTGTTCACATCAAAATCATTTCCTAAATTGCTCCCCCAGCTTACCATTACCCCCAATCAAATCAATCCCAGGTCATCTTTTTTAAGAAAAAGTTAACTTGATGGTTGCCAGAGGAGGGGATGGGGGGTATAGACAAAATGGGTGAAAGGGAGTGCTGGGGGGGGGTACAGGCTTCCAGTTATGGAATGGATAAGTCACAGAGGATGAAAGGTACAGCATAGGGAATATAGTCAATGATATCGTAATAGTGTTGAATGGTGATGGACAGTAGCGACACTTATGGTGAGCACAGCATGACATATAGAGATGTTGAATCACTGTGTTGTACACCTGAAACTAATGTAACATTGTGTGCCCACTATACTTCAATTTAAAAATGTGTATTTTTTTATTTTTATTTTTTTAAGTTTATTTTGAGAGGGAGAGAGGGAGAGAGTTTGTGTACATGCATGCAGGAGAGGGGCAAAGAGAGAGGGAGAGAGAATCCCAAGCAGGCTCTGCACTGTCAACACAGTGCCTGATGCAGGGCTCAATCCCATGAACCAGGAGATCATGACCTGAGCTGAAATCAAGAGTCAGACACTTAACCCACTGAGCCACCCAGGCACTCCCCCCAAAATATACGTATTTTAAAAAGTCATTCTCTCACCATCCTACCCTCCTCCCCCAAAAAATATTTTTCAAAGATACCATGTTGTCTAATGAATAAGGTTCAATTTTGTTATCTTGGCTCAAGATTTCTCTCCTTTTTACCTTTAAAATCTAAGTCCTATCCATCTTTAAGTCTCAAGTCCCACTGCATTCAGGCATCTTTTCTACACTTCCCCCTGAGAGCAGTCTTTTCCTTCAATTTCTGTAGATTATATTCTACATCACTCATTGGTATGCTACCTTCACTTGTTTGTTTTATATGCATGTGGCTTTTCCCTGTTCAGATTGCAAATTTATTGGGCCACCTGGGTGGCTCAATCGGTTGAATGTCCAATTTCGGCTCATGGCCTTAATCTCACAGTTTGTGAGTTCAAGCCCTGCATCGGGCTTGCTGCTGTCATCCTGTCAGTGCACAGCCCACTTCATATCCTCTGTCTCCCTCTCTCTCTGGCCCTTCCCCACTTGCACTCTCTCTCTCAGAAAAAAAGAAAACTTTAAATATTGCAAGTTTATTGAATGCAGGGCCTGAATGTAATGTATTACACACAAAAGATGCTTCATACATGTTTGATGATGAAGATGGTGATGATTTTTCCTGATTTCAGGGTATGTATAGGATGGGTTATGAGGGTGGGTGGCAAAGGAAAGATCCTGAAGGTGGGGAATGAATTAATAAAGCTTTTACAGTAACAGTCCAAAAGGGTGATAAGGGCTTCAGCTTATTGATTCCTTGGCTCAGAGCCTCATTGTATTGCCAGAATAAATTCAGTGAGTTTGAAAAGAAAAGAAAGAGTAGGACTTTGGTACTGCTGTGAATTTATGTGGGGGCTGAGAGAGAAGTAGAAGTCAGAAGTAAGCCAACCTGAGTAACTCCAGTAATGATAATAGCATTAGCAAAAATGAAAGAAAGAAAAAGAAAGAAAGAAAGAAAGAAAGAAAGAAAGAAAGAAAGAAAGAAAGAAAGAAAATAAATCAGAGGTGGAAGCCAGATGTAGAGGGAAGATGATGAGTTTGTTTTTAGATATTCTGAATTTAGGGTAACTTAAGTAACCAAGTAGACATGTCTAGCAAGCAGTGAGCTACTCCCTACCCCCATTTGATTCAATACAACAAATATTTACTGGACATCTACTGTATGCCAGTCACTATGTTAGAGATGCAGTCAGATAAGACACTATCCCTGGCCTCCAGAACTTATGTTTGAGTGGGGACGACAGACTAACAAATTCCTACAGTATAAGGTAGTAAATGGTATAATTGAATTATATATACAGTGCTATGGTAGTATAAATAGGGGATGCATTTGGTCCAAGCAGATGAGAAAAAGTTACAGAAGTGATGATTTTGGAGCAAGGCCTGGAAATATCAGTGGATGTTTGTTCAATAAACCAGTAGGGAAATGAATTTCCAAGTGAATGAAGTCTCGAGGAAAGGCACAGGGTGTGTGGCACATAGGGGAACAACAAGTGATCTGGAGTGACTAAAGAGAATGGGATAACAGAATAAAGATGGGAGCACCTGCGTGGCTCAGTTGGTTAAGCGTCCGACTTCGGCACAGGTCATGATCTCGTGGCTTGTGGGTTCGAGTCCCTCATCAGGCTCTGTGCGGACAGCTCAGGGCCTGGAGCCTGCTTCAGATTCTATGTCTCCCTCTCTCTCTGCCCTTCCCCTGCGCGCGCTCTCTCTCTCTCTCTCTCAAAAACAAATAAACGTTAAAATAATTTTTTTTTAAAAGATGGATGGAGCAAAAGAGGTGATGGTTGTCAGAAAATGGACAGGAATTTTCTTACATTAGCCTGGGGAGACAGTCTAGTGTGATGGTTTGAAAGATATGGACTATAGTGTCAGACTGCCTGGGTCCAAATCCCATCTCTGCCACTTACTAGGTGTGTGGCCTGGAGTGAGTCACTGAGTATCTCTGTTCTCAGTTTTCCCATCTATGAAATGTGGCTGCTGGTACCTGCCTCAGAGGATTGTTTTGATGATTGAGAGAGCAAGTGTATGTAAACTGATTGAGGTAGTGCCTAGCATATATTGAGTGTTATGTTGGCCCAAGGGCTAAATTATAAAGAAACAAGGCACTACACCATTGTGTCCTACATCATCAGCAGGTTCAAAAGGAAATTATAAATGGGAACTAAAGTTGACAGATACTCTAAGCACGGATCCAGGGTGCACTAGATGAATCTCCTGTTCTCACATGAGTGGGAGTTTCTTGCAAGGGTGACATATCTGCCTTGGAAATGTAGATCCAATTTAGGGAAGGGGTGAGGAGTCTGAGAAAAAAAAATTACAGTGGCCGGAGTGGGACTGTTTATTCCCAATACATGGAAGCTCTCATTATGGCATTCCCTCTGGAAAGTGGAAATAAAATGAAATAAGGTTGAAATACCACCAGCGTATTTTATTTCAGTTAAGTAAGCAACCAAAAATTGGCCAGTGGGGACCTTTGAGGGCAAGAGAGGAGGCAGCAGGGTCCAGCGACAGGCATTTTGCCAGGTTTGGAGTAGGTAAAGGATCCTTGAGTAGACTCTTGGAATGATTGTGTTTCCCTGTGTGACTGCTCTGTGTGCTGCTCACATGGAACTGAGCCTTGTCCACCCAGCCAGCCAGGCCAGGGGTTTCACTTGACAGAACTCGGTCTGAATTCTGGTGTTACCAATGACTAGCAAGTTACTCACGTTGCCCAAGCTTCAGTTTCTCCATCTGTGGAATGGGAATAAAGGTGGCTCCTATATTATAAAGTGCTTATGATAATTACACGAAATAATGCATCTATAAAGCATTGGAACATTAGGTGCTTAAATGACATAAGTCCGTTCCCCTTCCTTTGCTTTTCCACTTGGGCAACCCAGAGATGCCCGCTCTCAGTTCAGCCCTGCTGGGCACTTCCTATCATCTAATGTCAATAGTAGTAGAGATGGGAGAAAGGAGAAATCAGGATACAGAAAGACAATGAAAAACGGTGGCTTTTCTTTTTTACAACCCCACTCTGACTTTGCAGTGGAGATATTTTGATGTAGCCAGTATTCCAAAATAGAAGAGGTATTCAGATACTGGACAGCCTAAGGTGAGAGGTATCTACTAACACATGATGGCAACGGTGTGAAAATATAGCTACACATGCATTTCTCTGATGTGAAGTTATAGCTGCACAGTCATATGTTTTAAATTTTTTTCTTTTTAATGTTTATTTATTTTTGAAGGAGAGACAGAGCAAGAGCAGAGGAGGGGCAGAGAGAGAGGGAGACACAGAACCTGAAGCATGCTCCTGGCTCTGAGTTGTCAGCACAGAGCTTGATGCAGGGCTCGAACCCACGAACTGTGAGATCGTGACCTGAACCAAAGCTGGACACTTAACCAACTGAGCCACCCAGGCACCCCTCGTTCATACATTTTAGAATTAGAAGGGAACAAGGAAAATCGAAACCATTGTTTTAGGATGGTAGAAATCAATTGTTGCGATGTTATCTCAATATTATTGTGCCTGTGGAGAGGGATCCTCTTTTCCTGACATACTTAAATCTCCTTATCGTCTTTTCAAAAGAACAGCAGGAGAACAGGGTGCTGGGGTAAAGGGAGTTGCACAGTGGGAATAACATGCCCCCATCTCATCTGTCCTTCTGCCCAGCCTTCCATTAACCATCATGATCTACCAGAGGCTGGAGAGTTTCCTATCTGTGGTGCTTCAGTGCCCTTGCATCATTAATATCATCATCTCTACCCTTCTTCTAGGACTGGATCTTATGAGGGAGGTATGGAAGAAGTTGTGCATGCTTAGCTGTCAATCCGAACCTTTGAGAGGCAGCAGGGGACAAAGGCAGCAATCACTGTGTAATATTCTGGACTTTCTTGGCAGGTGAATACTGCTATGCATGAGGCAAAACTTATGGAAGAATGTGACGAGTTGGTAGAGATCATCCAGCAGAGGAAGCAAATGATTGCTGTCAAAATCAAAGAGACCAAGGTAATGCACAGCCGCTTCAGTGAGGCCAAGGCAGAGTTGACTTTACAAATGTCAGAGTTTCCTCCTGATGATTCCAGGGTGAACATGGATCACAAAAATAAGAAGAAAGGAGGTGGTAGGGAGGGAGGCAAAGAAGAAGCAATGTTTGACCTCGTGCGATGAATCCAGTAAAAATGATGGCAGTTCTGGGGTGTTGGAAATGTTCTATATCTTGGCCAGGTTGGTGGTTACATGGGTGTTTGTATATACAAAAAAAAATCATTGAGTTTTACACTTCAGAGGTGGGTGCTTTACTGAATGTGTTATAAGTCAACCTGAAAAGAAAAAAGAAAAAAAGTAATGGTGGAAATGAGGGTCAGAATTATGGGAGGACCAGGCATGCTAATATAAGGACTTTGGGCTTAATCTAAAAGGCATTGGGAAACCATTTTAGTTTCTTAGGAAGGGAGAAGACTGATCAATATGGCAGAGGTATGCAGAATAGATCAGAACAGGATGATACTGAAGTCAGAGAAGCAAGTTAAGAGGCTTATGGAGTGTTTCTTTTTTAACTTCTTAATGCTTATTTATTTTTGAGACAGAGTGAGTGGGAGAGGGGCAGAGAGAGAGGGAGACACAGAATCCGAAGCAGGCTCCTGGCTCTGAGCTGTCAGTGCAAAGCCTGACATGGGGCTTGAACTCATAGACCGTGAGATCATTACCTGAGCTGCAGTCAGATGCTTAACCAACTAGCCACCCAGGCACCCCATGGAATGGTTTTTGGTATGAGTTGGTGAAGACCTAAACCAGGGAAGCACCAGCACAAATGGAAAGGAAGAACATAACAGGCACTACTAGAAAGGAAATGATGAGAATCATTAACTGATTAGCTACAAAGATGAAGGGGAAAGAGAAGACGTTCAGGTTTTTAGCTTGGGAATTGAAGAAGCACGGTCAAGGTCAGGTGTGAGCCTCCGTGCATCTCTATGGTTTTAGGCTTATTGGTCTGCCGGTCAGTGTAGTGATTATAATAAGTTCATGTTGTGTATACAATGTGAGGAGTTATGAGAGTCTGGAGTGATAATCAGTACTTTGTGCCATGCTTGATGGTTAGGTCCAGCTAACACAGGAGTTGAAATTTCTGTGACCCCAGGCCTGTGAACACACAGGTATGCATACAGATACATAGAGAAATATATACACAGAAATGTAGATACTCATAAAGAACAAAGAGTTACTTTTTATTAAACTCGTATGTGAAAAGCTATTGACAATAAAATGTAAACAGTGGTGATCTCTGGGTGCTGGGGTTTCTTTTTATACTTTTATTATTTTCAAAATATGCTATGGTGAGCATGCATTGCTTTTATAATCAGAAAAATTAATGTTACCAATAAAAAGGTGGAGGCCGATGATCTACAGTATATGACTGGGTGTATATGCAATGTGGGTAAGTGGGCTGGAGGTGGGAGGAGGGGCTGGCAAGACAGACGTAGAGGGTAGGGTGAGG
This sequence comes from Acinonyx jubatus, assembly GCF_027475565.1. NCBI lineage: Eukaryota > Metazoa > Chordata > Mammalia > Carnivora > Felidae > Acinonyx > Acinonyx jubatus. The sequence goes on from NC_069389.1 coordinate 85,419,196, forward strand.
AGGTGAGTGGTAAGTACAGGGACCTTGGGACATCAATAAGCCTTATTTTTAGAATCACCGCAGCAAATCTCCTTCGTGTTGTTTTATAGTTTTTAATTAAGCCCTGGATATTTAATCTCATTTTTCTTTGGCTCATTCCTTGAAGGTAATGAAGCTGAGAAAGTTGGCACAGCAGGTTGCTAATTGCCGCCAGTGTCTTGAACGGTCAACAGTCCTCATCAACCAAGCTGAACATATCCTGAAAGAAAATGACCAGGCACGGTTTCTCCAGTCTGCAAAAAATATCGCTGAGAGGTGAGTTCCTTCTCTTTTTACGTGCCTGCTCTTATGAACAGGGGGCAGCTTGAAGTCCCTTAATTCCGTTCAGGCATGTATGTATGTAGCAGCCACCACCAGATAGGTACGAAGCCTCAGTGGTTCATTGCCCTGTGGATTTCTGGCACCCTTTTCTCTGTGTAGCTCATCTGTTCCTCTAGTGTCCAGCCAGTCATGGCCCCTAGCTGTGCCCTAGCTCTTCGTGGCCCACTCCGTGCTAGAGATTTCTATGTTCATGTTAGCGTAGGGCCAGAGAAATATTTGGCCACAGAGATAGGTGTGTGCTCTTCCTAAATCTTTGTGTGGTTCTCATTGCTTTCATTTAGTTATCCATCACACAGATCCTTTAGAGCAGTAATTCTTAGGCTTTTATTTTAATCAATGGCTCCTTCGACAGAGTGATGAATGTCATGAGCCCTCTACCTGAGGAAAAAAATGCATAGTAGATATATACACACAGAATCTCACATACAATTTCAGAAAACTCATGAATCCTTAGCAGGCCATCTATACACCATTTGCAAAGAATCTGAAGATGAAAGTGAAACATTGCTCAGTACAATCACCAAGGCTTCGAGGGGCTGCAGGGGCTCATTAGGCAAATCTGACTTCCTTCTATCTCTCTCTCTCATTTACTGGAGACTTTGGCTCTGGGTTCACAGTATTCCTTTCTGTTGCTTCTGCCATCGTTCTGGGTGCCATTGGCGGCATCCACATCTAATGCCAGCTGACATTGGCAGCTGACCACATCTAATACTCTAGCCATCTAATATCCTGGCTCCTTGCCATCCCATCCTCCAGTGACCCTCACCTCTGCTCCCCTTCATCCACCTACTTCCATGGCTCACATGCTGAACCTCAACATCACTCAGAATAAACTAAAACATCCCACCTTCTAACTACAACCTCTATACTTACGGTTGTTTGTTTTTCTTCCAGTACATCCATTCTTCAACTTCATTGGGACCTCTAAGGCCTGACTCCTATCTACCAGCTACCTATTGTCTTCACTTCTTTCTTTGGCCTATTTAGGGTCTATGATTTCTCATTTCAGCTATTCACTCTCTTTTCTGTGTACCCAGTTCCCTTGCCCCACTGTCTTTTTATCCCACCAACCTGGTAAGACCCCCAACCATGAAGCAGCCCAGCTCTTCTCACCTTTTCCGTGCCTATGTTTGAGTTGCAGAACCCTGGGGGAGAAAACTCAATAATCAAAGAGGTTGGTACTGCTGCATCGCAAATTTATGGCTTCTAATCTCCCCTGGGCCCTCGGTACTGACCTGAAATCCTTCTGTGTTGCTTTGGTCAGCTTTCTTTTCTGCTTTGTCTCCATAATGGCCATTTCAAATTTTCTGTGTTCAACTCAAAGTTCCGACCCTGCCACCTTCCTGCTCATGCTCAGCAGATGACTTTACATCCTATTTTTATAGAGAGAGTGGTAGGTAAGAAATGACAAATTCCTCAGCTTCTCAAGCCAAGCTGGGGGGCATACCTACATCCATATCCATGAGTTCCCCCTCCCTTTTGATTATAATAGAAGACATGTGCTTTGTGCCACATGCTTCCTTTTTACCGTAGTTTCAATTTCTACCTTTCTCTAGTTGACTTCACATGGACTTTTAAAAATCCACTCATGTCTCTCCTATCTAAAACATTCCTCTACCTCCTACCTACTCTAGCCATTGCCTTATCTCTTTCTTTCCCTCATGACAAACTCCTTTTTTAATGTTTATTTTTGAGAGAGAGTGGGAGAGAGAGAGAGAGAGAGAGAGAGAGAGAGAGAGAGAGAGACACATCAGGTACACAAGACAGGGAGAGGCAGAGAGAGGGAAGGACAGAGGATATGAAGTGGGCTCTGCATTGATATCAATGAGCCTGATGTGGGGCTCAAACTCACAAACTGTGAGATCATGACCTGAGCCAAGGTTGGACACTCAACCGACTGAGCCACCCAGGTGCCCCCTTTATGGCAAAATTCTTGAAGGTATTTCCATTTCCTCACCTCTGATTTATGCTTCTTAAACATTTATTTATGTACTTATTTACTTTTTAATGTTTATTTTTAGGAGAGAGAGAGAGTGTGATCAGGGAAGGGGAAGATAGACAGGGAGACACAGAATCCGAAGCAGGCTCCAGGCTCCGAGCTGTCAGCACAGAGCCCAATGCGGGGCTCAAACCCACGAGCCGCGAGATCATGACCTGAGCCAAAGTTGGACGCTTAACCAACTGAGCCATCCAGGCGTCCCTCTTCTTAAAATTTAAAAGTTATTTATATTCAAGTAATACTTGCACATAGTTAAAAAGTCAAATATTACTAACATTCATATTGCAAAAAAATAACAATCTTCTCCTCACTCCCAATTTCTGCTCTCCAATAATAATATTGAACATTTACTTTGTGTTGGGCATTATTCTAAGGCCTTATAAGTATTAACTCATCTAATCCTTATAAAAACCTCATGAGATAAACACTATTATTATGCCCATTTTAGAAGTGAGAGAATGAGGCTCAGAGAGGTTATATGACTTGCCTAAAATCACCCAGCTAGTAAGGGATAGAGGCAGGATTCAAACCCAGGAAGTCTACACTTTTCCAACAAAGCCAAGCAATTTCAACTCTATTAGGTATTTCTTTTTTTTAAAGTTTATTTATTTTGAGAGAAAGAGAGAGAGAGCAAGCAGGGGAGGAGCAGAGAGTGAGGGAGAAAGAGAATCCCAAGCAGCCTTGGTGCTGCTAGCTCAGAGCTCGATGTGGGGCTCTATCTCATGAACCATGAGATCAAGACATGAGCCAAAATCAAGAGTCAGATGCTTAACCAACTGAGCCACCTAGGTGCCCTTCCATTAGGTATTTCTGTTGGCATTACCTTTACATTTCTAAATAGCATCATTATATTGCTATTTTCTTCAAATTTAGATATTAACAATTGACTTCTACAAATCTGGAAATTTTTCAGCCATCATTTCTTCAAGTATTTTTTTTATGCTGCCTTCTTCTCTTATGCAGATTCCAATTACATGTATATTAGGCTGCTTGAAGTAGTTATCAGCTCACTGATGTGTTGTTCATATTTTAGCCATTTTTTTCCTCTGTGTATTTCATTTATTTCTAATGATATGTCTTGGAATTCACTAACCTTTTCTTCTGTAATGCCTAATCTGCCATTTATCTCTCTAGTGTATTTTTCATCTCAGATATTATTGTTTTCATCTACAGAAGTTCGGTTTGGGTCTTTGTTTATCATCCATATCTCTACTTAACATATTTAGCCTTTCCTCTAGCTTTTGAACATATGGAACAACACTAATTCAAAAAGATATATGCACCCCTATGTTTATTGCATTATTTACAATAGCCAAGCTATAGAAGCAACATGACTGTCCATTGATAGATGAACAAATGAAGATGTGGTACACACACACACACACACACACACACACACACACACACACACGATGGAATATTACACAGCCATAGAAAGGATGAGATCTTGCCATTTGTGACAACATGGATGGACCTCGAGGGTTTAATGCTAAGTGAAATAATTCAGACTGAGAAAGACAAATACCATGTGATTTCACTCATATATGGAATCTAAAAAAAAACAAAACAAATGAATAAACAAACAAAAAGCAGAATGAAACCTATAAATATGGAGAACAAACTGATGGTTGCCAAGGGAAAGTGGGTGGGAGATGGACAAAATGAGTGAGGGGGAATAGGAGATACAGGCTTCCAGTTATGGAATGAATGAGTCATGAGAAGAAAAGGCACAGTATAGGGCATATAAGTCAAAGATATTGTAATAGGGTTGAATGGTGACAGATGGTAGCAACACTTGTGGTGAGCACAGCATAACGTATAGACTTGTCAAATCACTATGTTGTATACCTCAGACTAATGTAATGTTTTGTGTCAGCTGTACTCAAAATCATTAAATCAAAATCATTAAAATGAAAACATGGACAAAACATGGAATACAGTTATCATAACTGTTACAATATCTAGTTCTAACATCTGTGTCAGTTCTAGGTCAGTTTCAATTGATTGCTTTGTCTCCTCATTATGGGTTGTATTTTCTTCCTTCTTTTCATATCTGATAATTTTTGACTGGATGTCAGACATTATGAATTTTATTAGGTGCCATATATTATACTTCTATAAATATTCTTTTTTAATTTTTAAAAATCTTTTAATGTTTATTTTTGAGAGAGACAGAGACAGAGACTGAGCAGGGGAGGGGCAGAGACAGGGAGACACAGAATCTGAAGCAGGCTCCAGGCTCTGAACTGTCAGCACAGAGCCCAATGCGGGGCTCAAACCTACGAACTGTGAGATCATGACCTGAGCTGAAGTTGGATGCTTTACCGACCAAGCCACCCAGGCGCCCCTCTATAAATGTTCTTAAGCTTTGTTCTAGGACACAGTTAAGTCACTTGAAAATAGCTTGATCCCTTGGGTCTTGCTTTTAAGATTTGTTCATTGGAATCAGAGCAGTGTTTAGTCTAAGGGGAATTTTTCCACACTAGTGAGGCAAGATGTTTCTGAGTACTCTGGCGAGTGCACCATGCATCATGAGATTTTCCAGCCTGGCTATTGGGAACAGACACCATTCCTGGCCTGTTGTAAGCACCAAGGATTGTTCCCTTTCATCTTTTTTTTTTTTTTTTTTTTTTTTTTGGTGCTGTTTCCTTGGCCTTGGGCAGTTTCCTCATGTGCATGTGTCAATTAGTATTTAGTTGAATACTTAAAGGGGAACCTTCAGAAGGTCTCCAGAATTCTCTCTGTGCAGCATTCTCCTCTCTGGTACTCTGCCCTGTAAACTCCAGCTCACTTAGTCTCCCGAACTCTCTGTGTTCTTTTTTTTTAAATTTTTTTAACATTTATTTTCAAGAGAGAGAGACAGAGAAAGAGAGAGACAGAGAGACACACAGAATCCAAAGCAGGCTGTAGGCTCTGAGCTGTCAGCAGAGAGCCCAACACGGGGCTTGAACCAGTGAACCATGAGATCATGACCTAAGCCAAAGTTGGACACTTAACTGGCAGAGCCACACAGGCACCCCTCAGTGTTCTTAACTAGAGATTCCGTTAAGCTCTTCTGGATTTCCCCTTCATGTACCATTTTACCCTTTTAATATTGTTGGAACAATTTTTTTCCCATAGTTTTCTAAGAAAGAGTACATGGGATGTAAATTTTTGAGACCTTTTTGTTTCAAAAATATTTAAAATTTATTATCACATTTTATAGGCTGGAAATAAGTTTCCCTTATAATTTTGAAGCCATAGCTCTGTTGTATCCTAATTTCCAGTGTTGGGTTGAGAAGTTCACTGCTATTTTGATTCCTGACCTTTAAATATGATTTATATTTTAAAATATGAAGCTTTTAAGGTCTTATCTTTAACCCAGTTTTTCTGAAATTTCTCCAGGATATGCCTTGGTGTTGGTCTTTTATCCATCACTTTTGTTGGACATGAAATACTCTTTCCAATCTGAAGACTAGTGACTTTTCATTCTGGGAGATTTTCTTATATTATTCACTAATAATTTCCTCCCATTTATTTTCTCTCTTCTCTGTTTCTGGGACTCTAATTAGTCAGGTGTTGGACACTCTAGATTTTCTGCTTTAAAATATTTTCTATTTTTAAAAAATGTTAATTTATTTATTTGAGAGAGAGAGCTAGAGAGAGAGCGAGAGAGAGAGAGCGAGAGAGAGCGCACATGCATAAGTTGGGGAGGGGCAGAGAGAGTGGGAGACACAGAATTTGAAGCAGGCTCCAGGCTCCAAGCTATCAGCACAGAGCCTGATGTGGGGCTTGAATGCATAAACTGTGAGATCTTGACCTGAGCCAAAGTCAGACACTTAACCGACTGTGCCACCCAGGTGCCCCTTTTCTTTACTATTTTTTACAACATTGTCTTCTTGTTCTATTATCTAAGATGTTTCCTTAATTTTTCATCCAATTCTTCTATTAAAATTTTAACTTCAGGGGCGCCTGGGTGGCTCAGTCGGTTAAGCATCTGACTTTGGCTCAGGTCATGATCTTGAGGTTGCTGTTTGAGCCCCACGTCGGGCTCTGTGTAGACAGCTCAGAGCCTGGAGCTTGGTTTGGATTCTGTGTCTCTGTCTCTGCCCCTCCCCTGCTCATGCTTTGTTTCTCTCTCTGTCTCTCTTTCTCCCAAAAATAAACATAAAAAAATAAAATTTTAATTTCAGCCTTCCTATTTTCATTTATAAGTGCTCTTTCTTCATCTTCTTTTCTTTTCTTTCTTTCTTTCTTTCTTTCTTTCTTTCTTTCTTTCTTTCTTTCTTTCTTTCTTTCTTTCTTTCTTTCTTTCTTTCTTTCTTTCTTTCTTTCTTTCTTTCTTTCTTTTCATTCTGTCCTTGCTTGTGTTGCAAGCTTCTTGTTTATCTTCCTGGAGATATGAGTGAACATTTAAAAAGCTTCTTCTAAATTCTGCATTGTTTTGGTTTCCTCCAAGTGCCTTTTCTCTATTAGTTTGTTTCACTTTCTGACTTTCCCTAAATGTCTGATAATCTTTTACCTTCCTGTTTGAATTTAAGCACTAGAAGATGACTAGAAGATCCGAGGGGAGGGGAACAGTCTGTTGCTTGGTGAATTTCACTGTAGAATAATAAGGTGGCATGCCAGATTTTGACTGAGGGGACCCAAGTGTTAGGTCTGTAGGTGTTTTGTCTTCAGTGGGTCAGTTTTCCCTGGAAGGAATCCACCAATCTCCTGCTTCTGGTGGGAGATGAGGGAGGGGTCTAACTAAGCCTGGCTGCTATCATTCTAGGAGCCAAGCAGGGAAAGGTTGCTAGGGGTTTTAAGACTGCTTTTAGTACAGTGGAAAGTAAACCTCACATTTCCTGCCAGGATAAGGAAGGAGTAGTCTCTGATTCAGTGGATCCAGGGTCTAGCTGCTCTTCATACAAACTTCCAACTGTCTGTGGCACAACATCAGCTTGCTGCTGTTGGCTTCCTGACCCAGCTTTCTCTGGTCTGTTGTTGGGTACCACTCATCCATCCCTTTCTAGCTTCCCAACGTTTTATTGACAGTCTTTTACTTGCTGGCATGTCTTTTTCCATTCTCATTGTTTTTATGGGTTTATGACATTTTATTCTTTGACTGTCATCTCAGTGGTATTTCATGAGAGCCGAGATGAACATAAATTTAAACCACTGTATTTAATCATCCTCGCTCACCCTTCAATTCTCCGAAATATCTTCTGCCATTACCACACTATTGTAAGTGTTCTTTTCCAGGTCACCAAATGAATACCTTGCTGCTAAATATAATAGACATTCCTTTGTCTTCCCATACTGTTTCATCTTACTTAATCACGCAGTAGCACTTGTCCCTACTGATGATTTTTACTTAAATTTCTCTGCCCTTAGCTTCCATAAACACTCCTGGTTTCCTCCCTACCTATGCGGTTTCTTTTGCCTTTGTGAGCAGATCTCCTTTGACCTATTCCTTTAATGCTACTGTTCTTTATGATTCTTGTTTTAGGCCATTCTCTTCTCTCTTGAGAATTATCTGCCCAGCCTAAATATCTTCATCGATGGTTTCTCATAGGGTCTGAAATTCTTCCTCACCAATAATAATTATAATATATTAAGGACCAAGATTTCAGTTAAAGTCAAATTTTAGCTGGGAGAGTATTCCTTCTCCCTTACAAATGACACTTATTATATTGTCCTTAATGGAGGTCAGAGCCTTGAGAGACAGGTAACGTTGTTTTGCTTAAAGTATTAAACATAGAAACAAAACAGACACACACTTACATATACCCCAATGCCATTTTTACTCACCCTTCCAGCCACTGTTAATATTTGGGAGTATAGTATCCCAATATTTATATTTAATATGTATTTCACAAACATAAGGTCATGTTGTATATACTTCATTATACCCTACATTTGAAACTTAACAATATATCATGAACTTGTCCCTGTCATTGGATTTATTTATTTATTTATTCATTTATTCATTTATTTTGAGAGAGAGCATGCAAGTGAGGGAAAGGGCAGAGAGAGAGGGAGAGAGAGAATCCCAAGCAGGCTCTGCACCATCAGCGTGAAGCCTGATGCCAGGCTCAAACTCACAAACTGTGAGATCGTGACCTGAGCCGAAGTCAGACGCTCAACTGAGGCAGCCAGGTGTCCCCTTGTCATTGGATAGTATCATATAACCTGATTTTCAGTGACCTCATAGTATTTCATCTTTTGATGTGTAGTAACACATTACTTAGTTCAGTCCCCATGGTTAGACAATTAGGTTACATATAGTGTATTGCATGCCCTTAAACAGTTGCATCTTTGCATATACCTCAATTATTTCCTTAGTAAAAACTTTATGAAGTAAAACTGTGGTGTCAGAGAATATTTGCATTTTAAACTATTTGGGTATTTAATGCTAAATTGATCTTCAAAATTTGTTGTCAATTTCAGTCCTGGTAAAATATGGAGGCATTACCTAATATAGGCATAAAAAGCTCCTATATTGTCATTAGTTATAATCTTAAATGCTATCTCATTTTATCTTACATTTATTTGATTCCTCAAGTAGTTGGGCTTTTAAATATATTTGTTGGCTACTTATTTTCATGTTGTATGAATTGATTTTCTGTCTTATTTGTCTACACTCTTGTCACTACTTTCCTTTCTGATCACCTTAAAATTTGCTCTGCCTCCAATTTTGACCCCTTCCAGTCCATTACTGCAGCCAGAGTACTCTACTTGAAACATAAATTTGAGCATCACTCTGCCTAAAAAGGCTTCAGTGGCCCACATTGCTCTCCGGGTAAAGTGTAAAGTTTGTAACATGACCTACAAGGCTCTGCGTGACTTTGCTAATTCTCCAGCCTTCGGGCAAGAGAGAACACACACACATCCATGTAGTCTTTGCTTACCTAACTCCTACTCATCATGTAGGTCATTGCTTACCATAAACTTCCTCTGGGGAGAGTTCCCTTAGTGCCCAAGTCCTTGTCAGGTGGATCTTGTGTATGTTACACTCCCTTTGTAGCAGCACTTCTATTGCCTATTTAATGTCTTTCTCCTCTATGAACTGTGAACTTTGTGAAGGCAAGGACCACAGCTGTGTATCTCCAGTGCCTAGCACAGTGCCTGGAACATTAGTTGTGCTCAGTAAGTATTGCATGGATGGATGGATGGATGGATGGATGGATGGATGGAAGAAAGAAGATTGGGGAGGTCAGGAATAAATTTCATGAGCCAATTTTCTACCTTAACTCTTGCCCTAAAGAGGTTGTTTTCTTCTTACTCATCAAACCCTGGAAGAATAGCCTAAAGAGTGAGACTTTAAGATTATACTGGGTTAGCCTTTCATTTGTTTATGCTGGCCTGCAGTTTATTCCTAAAACATCTATTTCGCAAACAACCAAGAGCTATTGTTGGCAGAAGTATAGCAAGGTACACGTGCATGAGGATATATATTTGTTTAACTCCTCAACCCCTTACAACTAATTCATCATAAAAGTTTCCCCTCTGGTCTTTTTACATCCAGTGCCTCTTCCCTTCATTCTACCTGCGTATTGTTGCCAAGTTCATGTTTCTTTCCATTGTGTCATTTGCATGCTCAAGAATCTTCATTGGCTCCAATTCAGAAGGTCTGTCACAGAGCCTCAACATGTATGTTTTGGTCAAAACTCCCCCAAGATAATTATGATGTGTAGTCATGGTTAAGAATTGCTGAAGCACATAAAAATTTACCTTAATTTAAAAAAAATGGTCTAAATTGGTTCAGGGTATAAAGTTTAGAATCCGACGAACATGGATTAAGTTATATTTCTTTTTTTCTGACTTTTCCTGGTTGTGTGACCTTGGGCAAGTTACTTAACCTTTCTATGTGTCCTTTTCATGTACAAAATGGAAATAACATTTACTACACAGGATTATAGTAAGAAGTAAATTAATCAATGTATGTAAAGTACATGCATGGTCTCTTCTACCTACTAAATGCTCAATAAATGTTAGAAGCTGTGTTGCTGTTAATCATTCCACTATTCACTCAACAATTATTGATTTGCTATGTGTCCAATACTCTGTTATGAACTGTGGAAGATATAAGAGGTACAAAATACCTGCTCTTGAGATGCATCAAACTAGCTGGGGAGTTAAAGCCAGCATAGCATTATATAATAATAATAAATAATAATAAAATTAAACATAAATGTTATAAAAGATCAAATAATGTACAGTATTTAAGTGAAGGCTGTAATTCAGCCCCAGCATGCTGGCTTATTGATTAGCATAAAAAATAAAAAAATAGAGGGGGAGGCAAAAAAAAATCTCTCAAACTGCTCTTACCAAGCCTTCAGAGGTCTAGTTTTGATGCTGCCTGCCAGATGGAAAATGATGCAGAGGAGGAAAAATCCTGTATTTACTTCTCAAAATTAAGACAGGATGGGGGAGTGCATTTGAGGGGTGAACATATGTGAATAAATATGGTATAACCCTTAATTGGTTCCTGATGATTAAAATGTAAATGGTTCCCACTGGAAAAGCATAGATATGATATTTTTCACTTAATGAATCAAGCCCTACGAGTCCTTTATTTTCTTCTTGTTGAACCAGAAATCAAACACTGGATAAAGGTTGCACACCTATTTTGATGTATATTGATGTACTTTTCTCTTTTCCAGGGTCGCTATGGCAACAGCATCTTCTCAAGTTCTGATTCCAGACATCAATTTTAACGATGCCTTTGAAAACTTTGCTTTAGATTTTTCCAGAGAAAAGAAACTGCTGGAGGGGCTAGATTATTTAACAGGTGTGAAAATACTGTGGTTTCCTTCCTGTTTAAATGCTTTTCTTTTGGTGTTCTCTTACTTTAAGATAATCGGAAAAGAGCAATATTTATAATGAAAATGCTTTTATAAACTTTAAGACAATTCATGTATCTTTTTAGATAGAATAAACTTTAGTTCACGTAACAGAAAAGGAGATGATGTGTGAAATATTTCTGGGGGCACATGGGTATACCATTATACTTAGAGGTAAAGAAAAAGCAAGACGTTGCTGATGGATTTCTCCTTAAGAGCCTATCAGTAATATAATGTTGCTTGTTACTGAGGGAGTTAGAACTCAGGTGGCAATTATGGAATATTAAAGAATCTCCTGCATAGCGATAGGTACCATTCAAATGGTTTTAAGGAAATTTAGAAACTAGCAGATTAGGAAGAAAAATGTAAGAAATATCTGGCTTGCACACAATTCTAGGAAATGAGGGGTGCATCCAGACTATGAAAAATGCTGGATACCTTCAGGATTAATGAATGACCATTTCATGAGAAAAATATACACATACAATAGCCTTGCATTTGTCATTATTTTGGCTAATATATTAAAGTAACTGTCATTTACTGAACATCTCCTTTATGCCAGACACTGTATATTAATTTTATATTATAAATATGTACAACCAATCTATGAGGTAATTATCATACCTTATTTTACAGATGAAGCAACTCATATTAATTTGCACTTGGCTATACTGCCAACAGTCTATAATAAAACTTATTTGAAAATAAAAAGCAATAGGCCAAAGGTCATGCAGTAAGAAACCATTTGACCACTTTGCTCTAATATCTACATATGTGTTGGTACAGGCAGAGTAGACATCCGGGCAATCAGTTCAATACCTTAGGCTTATATCTTTGCCTAAAATGTCTCTGTCACTGAAGCAGAAGCGGTTTGAGGAAATTTGAAGTCTTAGCACTTGGCTTCAGGTTGTTCAGGATATGCTATCTAAAGCTTCTTATTAAGACAGCCTCCTCCCTATGAGGTGTAGAGTTGGGCAGCGAGGGTAACAATTGTTAAACTTGCAGAACGGAGAGTGTGCTTTCCTTTACCTTCTTTTCCACCTTTCCTTACAGCCCCAAACCCACCATCTATCCGAGAGGAACTCTGTACTGCCTCCCATGACACCATTACAGTCCACTGGATCTCGGATGATGAGTTCAGCATCAGCTCCTATGAGCTTCAGTACACCATATTCACTGGCCAGGCTAACTTCATCAGTAAGTCATGGTGTAGTTGGGGCCTGTGGCCAGAGATAAGGAAATGTAAGGAAGCAGTAAGCTGCTCAAGATTGGCCGGGGCGCCACGAGGCAAGTGTTTGTAAGACATGTTAGGTTGTTTAGCACAGTGTTTCGTAGACAGTGCAAACTCCCCCAGTGCATTGCAAAGACCTTATTGATGGGTGACAAGCAAGTTGTGTATTTCCTTGCTGGGCAGTCACTGGGGCCACTCCCATTTGTTTATGTAATCCTTAAGCCTTTCCTCAGTTACTTCATGTCACTCCACTCCCCCCAGTCAGAACACAGCTCAGAATTCATTCCTGGGTAGCTAAGCCACCATCATTGCTGATCCTCTGTGTGTGAACATCTCTCTCCTTGACTCTTCTTTCACTTCATTATCATGGTAAAATATGCTATGTTCAAAGACTACTACTTCCTTTAACGCACCTATTTGTATCGGCGACTATAGCGACAAGCCTCCTGCCTCTGTCACTGTACCCCTTGTCCCTTTCCTCCAAGAATTACACCAAATACAAAAATGTGTCAGCAGGCCGCAAGATGAAAGATGGTCAAAAAGCAGTCATTGGGCTCCCATTCTATGGTTTCTCCTCCTGATGAATTGGAGCAAGACATGGCAGAGTAGAAACCTGACGCATCGATTGCCAGACTGAAGGGGGCCAGCTGCAAGTTCCCCTCCATGTGCTGGGGAGAACTGGAAAGCAGAATTAAAACTGGATTCCAGGCTGGAACAGATTCCCACCCTAAGGTTGCATCCACACAGCTGCAAATTAGTATTTTCTTTGACCTCTGTGCTTGTGCTTCTGTGTCTGACTTCACAGGGAGAGGAGTTTTTCCAATGAAACCCTCCCAATAGGCTTCCCTTTTTGGTTGTGTGACAATTCTGGGCCACATGCTGGGGTGGGGAGATGAGAACACATTGGGGGTCAAATTTCTAAAAACACTTGCCTCGTGCAGCTCCAACCTAAGCCACTTGGCCTGGGTAGCTGTATTCCTAGGTATTTTTTCCAGGTGGTGGAGTCACAAACTCTAAGGCCTCCCTGACATGCTTTTCTGCACTTGTCTCTACTGCTCTGGAATGGCTTACAGCCAGCAACTGTGCTCCTCCTTCCTGAGATGGGGAGAGCGGTGGTCTCCTGGGAGTTGAGAAATAAGTCCAAGAAGTGACAAAGATCCAAAGGCTGTCCTCCTTATTTTCAAAGATATATCGTCCTCCATGAAGAAGAGCTTAATGGACAATTCTTAATAACAATAGGATCATAGCACCTTAGAATTGGAAGGAAACTTAGATGTCATTTAAGCTAATCTTCAATTTTACCAGTCACCCAGTAGATGATTGTCCTGTCTCTACTTGAACATGTCCAGTGATGAGTAGCTCACTTCTAACAAAATAACTCATTCAGTTGTTGTGCAGCTATAAATAATTGTTAAGTGCGTCCCTAGAAAAGGCCCAACTCTCCCTCCTAGTAACTAATGACAATGATAATGTGTATGTGCATTATGCTTTGTCATTTACAAACACTCCCACTTAGTCTTCATGAGTTCTTCCTTAACCATATGAAAGAGTTGATATTAATTCTGTTTTATAGATGAAGAAGCTGAGGTTCAAGATAAATGAGTTGCCCAAGGTCACAGAGCTACAAACTGATGGAGTCAAGATTTGAACCTGAGCCTGTCAGACTTTAATCTTAATGTTTTCTTGAATTAAACCTACAGCTACCAATTTGTCCTAGTCTTGCCCCTTTATGCCTCACTAGTAAACCTAATCCATCTCTCACATGACAGTTCTTCAGATCATTTTACGTAGCTCTCATATATGTCCCTTCTAAATTTTCTCTTTTCCAGGCTTAAATATCCTCAGGTCTTTGAATCGCTCCTCATGTGACCTGGTTTCAGACCCTTTACCATCACGGTATCCTTTTTAGGAATACACCCATGTTTGTCAGAGTGTTTTATACAACATGCTGTCAAAAAAGTGAAAACAGTACTCCAGAAGTGGTCTGACCACCACGGAGGTTAGCTGGATTATTTGTCTTATACATTAGCTGATGACCCCCGCCCCAAACCTTTTTATTCCAGTAGTCACATTGCCTGTGTTGACTCCTGAGCATGTAGTCAGCTGAAATCCCTAGGTATTTCAAAATCTTGTTCCTATACAGTTGATTGTATAAACTGAAATACAACACCTTGAGTACATCCCTATTACATTTTGTCTGGTTAGCTGTGACTCCACATTCGAACCTGCCAAAATCCTTTTAAATCCAGTTTCTGCCTTCCCAGCCTGCCTTCTATGTCTTCTTCCAATCATAAATAGAAAAATGGGATAGGGCAGGGACAAGTGCAGAGCCCTGAGCAAAATTTTGTCTGGCAATGGGCAGATAAGATGAAACAATTTTACTGGGAATACATATTCAGGAAGATTCAAGGTCTCAGTCCTACCTGTTGGTCTGGCCTGCCCCTGTTCTGCTGCTGTTGATTGAACTTGGACTCTGAGAGATGCTTTTCCCTTGAGGTTTTTCCACATTTTCTCTTTTCTTAGACCACTTTATTTACATGTAGTCAACATACAAAAAAGTTGTCCATCAACAGATCAATGGATAAAGAAAATGTGGTATATCCATACAATAAAATATAATTCAGCCTTTAAAAAGAAGGAGATTCTGCCATGTGTGACAACATGCGTGAACCCGGAGGGCATTGTGCTAAGTGAAATAAGCCAGACACAGAAGGACAAATACTACATGATACCATTTATATGAGGAATCTTAAAATAGTCCAACTCCACATTTTCTTTAACCAGAAATGTCTTCCTTGTTGGTTAGTATTTTGTCTGGAGATATAGTCCCCTTATTTTTTTTCAGCTTTCTCCCTTCATTTCTAATTATCTCCCCACCTCATCTAAGATTTGGGATGGTCACAAGCCAATGATGTTTCAGATGATGCTGTTAGCTGAATTCAAACAGATGTTTAGCTGACTGTATTCCCCATTACTGTATATCTTTTCTCCTTTTCAGTTTCGTGATTTGCATTATGAAAGCACTGGCTATACTCTGTCTGGCCAGGCAGTCTGTAACAAACTGCCACAAAGATAAAACTTCTATTTCCTCTCCTTTTCATTTCCATGCAAATGTTCTCCACTACACATTTACACTTGGCTTCATGGATTTCCATATTGTGGTCTTTCCCTTTGGAACAAGGTGTATATTTCCATTACCATAATTCAGTCATAAACCCCATCTCACCAAGTCTCGGTGATACCCAGAGAATCCTATATTTACCTTTTTAAAATGTAGAACTGGTTTTGAAATTACAGAAAAGTTGTAAGAGTAGCACAAAGAATGCCTGTAAACTCTTTACCCAGATTCATCCACTTGTCAACATCCACTTGTCAACATGTTATTTCATTTCCTTTATCATTTGCTAGCATTCCCTATCTCTCTCTATATATTTCTGAACCATTTGAGAGTAAATTGCATACATCATGACCTTTTACCCCTAAATTCTTCTGTGTAGGTTTTGTAAGAATAAGGAAACCCTTACCTAACCACAGTACAGTTATCAACTTTAAGAGATTTGATACAGTACTTTTCCTGATCCACTATTCATATTCCAATTTTGACAGTTGACCCAATAGTATCCTTTATAATGTGAAGAACCCAATATTGTCCTTTAGAGTCAAGGATCAGGTATTGCATTTAATGTCATATCTGTAGCCTCCTTTATTTTTTTTAATTTTATTAAAATTTTTTTAAAGTTTATTTTTGAGAGAGAGAGAGACAGAGCATGATTTGGGGAGGGGCAGAGAGGAGGGAGACAAGGATCCGAAGCAGGCTCCAGGCTCTGAGCTGTCAGCACGGAGCCCAATGCAGGATTCTAACTCATGAACCATGAGACCATGACCTGAGCCGAAGTCAGACATTTAACTGACTGAGCCGCCCAGGCTCCCCTAAATTTTATTTTTAAGTAATCTGTACACCCAACGTGGGGCTCAAACTCACAACCCTGAGACTTAGCACTCCACCATTTGAGCCAGCCACGCACCACTCTGTAGCCTCCTTTAATCTGGAACACTTAGTTTGTCAGTCTTTCTTTGTCTTTAACGACATTGACAGATTTTTTAAATGTCCTTTTATTTCTTTATTATACTATCCCTTATTTTGGGTTTCTCTGAAGTTTCCTCATGATTTATATTCAGACTATGAATTCATTGCTGGAATACCACATGGGACGGGTGTCCTCCTTAGGACATCACATCTCGAGGCACATCATGTCCACTTGCCCTTCGTTGGTGATGCTAATTTTGTTCAGCGAGTCAAAGGTGTTGCCTGATTTCTTCATCCTGTAGTTACTGCTTTTCCTTTTGCAACTAATGAGCAATCTGTGTGGTGATAACTTTGAAACAAGGAAACTGTCTTGCTTCCTCATCAAACCCATCTCACCCCCACTCCTGTTTTAGCACCAATCAAAACTCCTTGCCTGGTCCAGTCTTTGCTCTGATGATTACAAAATTATAATTTTCCAAAGGAGGATCCCCTCCCACTTTTACAAGTTGACCTTCTACATTCTACTGTAAGCCAAAGCCCCACCCTCTGTCTATTTATCTATTTATCAGTATGGCCTCATGAATTCTCTTTTCAATGGTTTATAATTCTTCACTGCCCTTGCTTATTTGGATGCTCAGGTTGTCCAGGTTTAGCCAGTAAGACTTTGAAGCTTACTCCTGGGTTCTTATATTCTGCCATAATTTTCTTGAATACTTCTTTACTTTCTAGCATAACAAAAGATTCTAAGGTCGTATTCATCTTATCCTGCCCCAGCCTTGAAATCAGCCATTTCTCTAAGGAAACTTGGTTCCTTTTAATTGGAGAATGTTATTATAGAATAAGATCTGGATACTAGAAATACACACATATGCCCATGCACATATGCATGTGCACACACATAATGTACATATGCATGTGCTTAACATATGTGCACATATGGATGCCCATATACACACACATATATAGAAATCATGAGTTCATACCAATGCCTCCAATTCCAGTCCATGTCCACACATTCTTTGTTGCCTTCCCCCATTTGATATTTTTACATTCCTACTTCCACAATGAGAACCTTGGCTCCCAACAACATCAACACATGTACTCATTTGCTTAATCCCATAATAGATCTAACAGTTCCAGAAGTGCTTTGTCCACGCCACTACAAAAACAAACAATAGTTCAGGATTTGTTTTCAGTTCTCCTCCTGCCCCCATCCTTTTGGTGTGGTTGTTTTTCATTTGAAATGCATTTGGGTTCATTTGCTTCAGTTTGCCTTCAGTTTTGGTCCCTGCTCTTCCCATTCATACTGATTTAATTTTAATTTTCTGAATTTGTGAAACAGCAGTGTGTTTCCAAAAGGGAAACCGATACAAGAAAAAAGTGTATTCAAAGGATTGTCATTCTTGGGTCACCTGGGTGGCTCAGTCGGTTGAGCATCTGACTTTGGCTCAGGGCATGATCTCACAGTCTCATGTTTCGTGAGTTCAAACCCTGTGTCAGGCTCTGTGCGGACAGCTCGGAGCCTGAAGCCTGCTTTGAGTTCTGTGTCTCACTCTCTTTCTGCCCCTCCCCTGCTTGCACTCTGTCTGTCTGTCTCTCTCAAAAATAAACATTAAAAAAAAAAGAAGTGTCATTTTCACCCCTATCTTTTTAATCCCCTGTCCTCCCCCATCCCTTGTAGCTAACCAACTACAATATTTTCTGGGTTTTCCTTCCTATTGTTATTGGTGTTTTGTAAACAAGCAGATATATGTATGCTCCCTTATTTGCCCTTCTTCCTTGGAAAAAAAGTGTTGTACTATACATGCATGCTCTTTTGCAATTTGTTTTTTTCAGTTAACAGTAAACCCTGGAAATCACTCCATATCAGTTAACAGAGTTCTTCTTCATTCTTTTTTTTAAGCTTATTTAATTAATTAATTTATTTATTCATTTAGATCAGGGGAGGGGCAGAGAGAGAGAGGGAGAGAAAGAATCCCAAGCAGGCTCCACGCTGTCATCATGGAGCCCAATGTGAGGCTCGATCTTACAAACCGTGAGATCATGACATGAGCTGAAATTAAGAGTCGGATGCTTAACTGACTGAGCCACCCAGGCACCCCACTCTTCAGTCTTTTTTCATAGCTACATAGTACTTAATTGTGGCATTTGTTTTTTGTTTTGTATTGTTAGAAGTATATCTGGAAGACCATTTATTTCCCTTTTTGTATTAAAGTCTAGTGTGCAGTTTATGATTCATATTGTGAATTGGTACATAGCTAACCAGGCCCTCAAACATTATTCCTGGCCCTTATCCTTATTGTCTTTTCCTGAGCATAACTGAGCGTCTTCACCAGTTATTCTTTTTCTAACATATGTGTTTTCCCTCATTCATGCTTCTTTTTCTAGTTTTATTTTAGACTTTTTCAACCATCCACCAAATTAATTATAAAACCCTCATGATCAGATCTCTTTCAAACCACTCATGATTACTTTTCATTTTCAACCTCACTAAATCCTTCACTAAGGCTGCATAGAAGTGACTACATTCGCTGTTCATTTTCCTTGCCCATTCCTGTCCATGCTTTGTTAGAATTGTGGTTAAAAAGCAATAAACTGATTGAAAGACAGGTAACAGAAGAGAGAAGCCTGGATAATTCACAAACCAGAACGTCAACCCCTCTTCTACTAACAGTTAGCCAAATACATGTTTTTAATTATGTGCATTTTTCTTGGTTTAAGTCAAAGTTTATGGTCTAAAGAGTTTCGAAAGCAGAAACCTAGATCTCTGAGCTTGGGAGGGAAGAAGGTTCCAGGCAACAATGTGTTCCTGGACCACCCAACTTCGAATGGATATTGGAACCAGGAAGGAGCAAAAGATGGGTAGTGCCAAGTGGGGAGATGGCAATTTTGCTTTGGTTATCATGCCATCTCCTTGGCTTCCCTATGATACCTCAGAGTCCAGTTAGATTGGGAAGTGAGGGTGAGGATGGGGAGGGTGAGATGAGCCATAAGCCCTGAAAGCTTCACTACCTTGCAGAGACCAAGGAACATTGCTGTCTACCCCATGATTTGTGACGTAGTGGAGAGAACACTGGCCTAGGGTTAAAGAAACCAGGGTTACACTCTCAGCACCATCACCATCTTTCTGTGGCCTTGGGCAAGTCACCTTCTCTCAATCTTAGCTACCCTTTGTAAAAGGACAGAAACATGGCATGTAGGTGTCCTTTTGGCTCTGAGATTCCATGTTCCTGCGCTGTGCACAGGACCGCTCCACCCATATGAGGCTAGACTCAGCTTTCAGGGGATTGGACCTTTGGCGTAAAGATCCAGAGACTCCATAAAAGTGGTGATTCGGTGATTTTTTTTTTTTTTTTTTTTTTTGTATAGTGGCCTTTCCTATATTATTGCGCAGAAAATTGAAGCAACCTAAACTTCGCTAGTGGTGACATTCAATTGCCTGGCATAAGCCTAGCTCCATGGGAGAAACAAAACAGAAGATATTTATCTCACTGTGCATCCTGGGACTCAAAAGAAAACAAAGTGAAATTAACCTTTCTTTGGTGGTGCGGGGTGGGGGGGGAGGCTTTTGATGAATTTTCAGTGTGCTTCTCATCCTATCTCTACTACCTGCCGGTTAATGTCCTTGTCTTTCCCCACCTTACAGGCCTGTATAATTCAGTGGATAGCTGGATGATTGTGCCCAACATTAAACAGAACCACTACACAGTGCATGGACTTCAGAGTGGGACGCGCTACATCTTCATTGTTAAAGCCATAAACCAAGCAGGCAGCCGGAACAGTGAACCTACCCGACTAAAAACAAATAGTACGTTATGGTGTTCCCAAAAGGAGAGATCCGTTTTCCCCTGCGTGCCAGGGAGTACATTTAGCCTGAGCAGGTACCCACAGCAGTGCCAGAGAGCAGAGGCACTGGGTAGAGGAGTTTACCATTTTAGTTGATGCTTTGGGCATGGGCTCCGTTGGTGCCCCTGGGGGATATGTGAGTACAAAGATATACACAAAGTATATGTAGTAGTAGCTGGTGTTTGAGGAGGATGTTAGTCAAGGCTTTTTCTCTGCACCCCATCCCATGCATGGGGAACAGTTGTGTCAAACGGTACTAATTTGCGATCATCTGGTAGAACCCTTCTGCAGAGAAGCCATACCTCTTAGGAATGCTTCTGGATGCAGGTGACTGAAAATCCAACTAACTTAGCTTAACACATAGTATTTTTTTTCTCTTTCTCACAGCAAGAAGTTGGAACGTAGGCAGTTCAGGACTAGTGCGGCAGCTCGTTCTGTGATGTCGTGAAAGATCCAAACTCCTTCTCCCTTTGTGTACTGGCTTATTGTCACATGATCACAGTATGGCCATTTCAGCCTCCAGATGTCTTATTTCCTTTTAAGAGAGGAAGAGGGGGAAGGGGTTGGTACACATGATGGCTATCCCTTTTACTGGGAAAACGGGCACATTGCAGAAGTGTCCCCAAGCTTGTCTGACTTCTGTTTCCCTCTGCTTCCACCTTGTTAGCCACCCCTAGCAGCAAGAGAGGCTAGGAGCTTGAATATTTAGCTTTTTTGGCCTCTATAGTGAAAGTGGGTCACAGAGAAAAAGTAGAGAATGGGTGTTGTGTTCGCCAGCAGTGTCAGCCGCAGACCCATGTTGTATAATACAGCTCTTGCCATATCCAGCAGTTGGCTCCTAGTAACTTGTTTTGTCATATGGTTATAAGGAATCCTCTGTCGCGAGTGATCCTACATGACAAATGTTTTCTCTGATTGTTGATGATGATGCAACAGTCACTCTGACAAAGTTACCTAATCATATGTTATTTACATCCCAATTGTAAGAGGGTAAAAAGATTGTCATTACTGAGTTGTTTTTGTTTTTTTGTTCTGCCAGCAACCACCTCATCAGTTCCCCTCACTTTGCCTCACCTCAAATGCTCCTTCCCCTAAAACCCACTCAAATCCCAAATCACCCACTGAAATAAAGCAGAGTAAAAAACACATTTGAGAACATGAGACCCTTTTAATTTGATAACATACGAAGTGGGGGGCAGCTTATTCTTATTTTATTGAAAAGGGTGGCTTCAGGCCTACTTCCTTAATATAATCCAAATAGCACCAACTTGCACTGGCCCACAAATGAGCATGATATCAAGAATCTCCTGGTAGTGATAGCCCTGAAGGACGAAGATGGAATTCTTAAGTATTTTCTTATGAATTTTTTTCTACTTTTTTCAGGCCAACCCTTTAAACTAGATCCCAAAATGACTCACAAGAAGTTGAAGATCTCCAATGATGGGTTGCAGATGGAGAAGGATGAAAGCTCTCTGAAGAAGAGCCATACCCCAGAGAGGTTTAGTGGCACAGGGTGCTATGGGGCAGCAGGAAATATATTCATTGACAGTGGCTGCCACTACTGGGAGGTGGTCATGGGTTCCTCAACATGGTGAGTGGATCCCACTTACAGTTTTTTTCTTCTCCTTTCTCCTTCTGTCAGGTTCCTAGGAGATTCAGTTCCATAGCACAAACATCGTACCAGTATGTCAAGGTTAAAAGGGATGTGATGAAAACCACTCCTAGAAAAATTGGCCAGCTTTAAACAAAAAAATCTTGGGAAATATACTGGAATCACAGCTGGAAATTACTACAGCATTCTAATTGCTGACTTTGTAAAGCTCTAGTGCTATCAACATTATGGATCTAAATGTAAACTGTTTAGTAAATGAAGAAGTTAAGGATACCTGCTTCTATGGGATATTCTTGTATATCCCATATGGTATCTAGCATAACTCAGATCATTTTTAAAAATTTTTTTTAGTGTTTATTTATTTTTGAGAGAGAGAGAGACAGAGCATGAGCAGGGGAGGAGCAGAGAGAGAGGGAGACACAGAATCCAAAGCAGGGTCCAGGATCTGAGCTGCCAGCACAGAGCCCGATGCGGGGCTCGAACCTACAAACTGTGAGATCATGACCTGAGCCGAAGTCGGACGCTTAACCGACTGAGCCACCCAGGCGCCCCTAACTCAGATCAAATAATGAATGTTTATTTCTTTCTCCTTTCCACTGTCTCACAGGTATGCAATTGGCATTGCCTACAAATCTGCTCCCAAGAATGAATGGATTGGCAAGAATGCCTCCTCATGGGTCTTCTCTCGATGCAATAGTAACTTCGTAGTGAGACATAACAACAAAGAAATGCTGGTGGATGTGCCCCCACAGTTGAAGCGTCTGGGTGTCCTTCTGGATTATGACAACAACATGCTGTCTTTCTATGACCCAGCTAACTCTCTCCATCTTCATACTTTTGATGTGACCTTCATTCTTCCAGTTTGTCCAACATTTACAATCTGGAACAAATCCCTAATGATCCTGTCTGGCTTGCCTGCCCCAGATTTTATTGATTACCCTGAGCGGCAGGAATGCAACTGTAGGCCTCAAGAATCCCCTTATGTTTCTGGGATGAAAGCTTGCCATTAAGTTTCAAGAGAGCATAGAATTCACTGGGTCTACAGTTCAGCGGTTCTTCCCCTCCTAAACCTCAGTTAGTGTCCAATATACAAGATAAAAAATAAAGTTCATCTGAAGCATCCAAAATAACTAGGTATTATAGATTTAATTTTTGTGCACTAAAGCTTGTATCTGAATTAATGTGTTGAGTTTCTCTGAGCAAATTTTCCAAGTAGTCTGGGGTCAAGCCATTGGAGGAGAAATCTAGAGAATACTTCTCATCACTGGAGAATTCAAATTACCTGATGATTTAGGAGTGTAAATGATACTGGAAGGAATTAGGATAATTCTAAGTAAATAATGTAGAAAGATGCTCTGAACGAGGGGCTAGCCAGCAGGAAAGGCGTGTGTGGGGTATCAGCCTCTCTAGTACTGGTCAATTTGGCCAAGTAGAATTTTGAAGGATCGGATGATCGCATATTATATGTAGTTTTTGATAAAAACCTACCATCAAGGATTTATTGTAAAGTAAAAACACAAATGTGTATATATAATATACATAAAATGAATAAATATGTATTATATATTCATTTTATAATTATATATACATAATAATTTTTTTATTTGCTCGTTTGAGTGAGAAATATACTGGAAGGGAAAAGAAATTATATCGTCCATTTTTGTCCCCTAAAGGGAACATCGAAATCAGGCAACAATTCCCCCCTCTCTCCGTTCATCCCTCCCATTCTCCTTCGTGTCACACACACATGCAATAATGACATAGATGGTGGGAAGAGCTCTAAACTGGAGTAGGAAAGATTGGGGGACAAGACTGCACATTAGCCACTAGTGCTGGATAGAAAATTGATCCAATACAAGCATTATGTGTAGTGCAGTTTCACTGAGGCTGCCTAATGGAAGAGGGTCATCTGAATTGTTAAAAATTCTTTACAGAATATCTCAAAGAAATATAGCTTTATTACTCTGAAGTACATACAGTTACTAGAATTAGGCTAAAAAAAGAGTTGCATAATAATGGATGTTCTTTAGGAACTTTATTTACTTAATCCGTGAGAATGGAGTGTTCTAGCTGCAACAACTATTTGCATATAAAGGCACTTGTATTTTCGGATAAAACACTTCCAAAGTGCTTCAGAATGCCGGCGAACAGTCTGTTTTCTTAAACAGGTTAAATAATCATTCCTCTTGCAATCTTGTTTACACTATCTATCTGCTTAGCCAACCCTTCATGGCAAATGCGGTTTGTCATCACTGTTGTTGAGGGGCATCAAGTTTATGGTCTGTGCTTTTGTCACTTCCACTGCGGAGATTGGGGATGTCAGAACCAGAGCTTTCTCCTTCCCAGGAGAAGAGTCTCCAGGCTTCAAGGAGTCTACTTCTTCGGAGCTGTGAAAAGACTACTTTTGTACAAAATGGTAGCTGTAACAAGCCACCAGATTGGAGCCTTGAAACAATGCCAAAACTTCTCCCTTCTTCCTTTCCACTATCTTGGTGGATGTTAATTCATTAATTCATTCAACAAACTACCACATGCTGGGTACCGCTCTGCTGCCGATATATTGATAAAACACAGTCCCTTGCTGTCAAATGCCTTACTATTCTGTAGGAGAGACAAATAATCTATATAACCCCCCTAAATAACAGCTTTGTATTGTTTTTTTCACCTAACATGGAAAGCAAGACTGATGCAAGTACAGATGGCAGGCTCAAACTTAGGCATCTGGTAGCAAAGTCCGCTTTTTTTGTTTTAAAAAACCGTATGTAATTTCTGCTGATTAGGAAATGAGCAACCTCAGTAAGATCCAGTAGTGCTGGGAAATAGCACTTTGGACTAAAATAATCCTAGTTCTTCTGCCATTTACTAGCGGTGGGACTAGGGTAAATTACTTCACTTCTCTGAGCCTCTGTTTCCTCTTCCGTAAAATAATACCTACCTCACAAGGCTGTTGCAAAGATTTTAAAAGATAGCACATGTAAACTGCCTAGCATAGCACCTGGCATTTGGTGAAGTGCACAAGGAATATTAACCTCCTCTTCCCAGCCCCAGCCCCATTACACTGTAGTGGTGCTTTACAATGTATGCCTTTCATCTCTAAGTTACTCTGGTCTCTCCTCTAGGGCTTATCCCCCAGTTTTTAAACACAAGTTATTCCCCACACCCCTTCCTAAAACCTCTCACTGGCTCCCATAGCATTCAGTAGAAGGTCCCATTTACATGGGGTTTGGCTTTTCAGGTCCCTGTTGGCTTTCCTAGCTTCACCTTTTGCCATTTCCCTCCTTACAGTCGTTACTCTGGACAAGGTCAATTACTCACGTGGGTTGTTCTCTGGGCCTGGAATGGAGACATTATTGACAGTTTTGATGCCCAGAGTAAACAGGAATTGTTCTTAAATTAAGGGAATAGTGTGAAGATGCTATAAATGCAGAGCACTCCACCTCCGCCTGGACCAATTTCCTCTACCTGATCCTCAGCTCTCCCAAGCTATTCATTTGGTTTTTTTTGTGCCCTTTAGGTTTTGGTGACCTGGGACAAAGCTTCAACTTCCCCCACCTTATTTTTGACCTTAGCCTAGACTACCTTTCCCCACCCTGACCCCTCTCAACCAAATTAACTCCTGACGCCCTTGCCTGGGGCATGTTCTCTTCTGAGCTTCTGTGGCACCTTTGAGTGTTCCTCCCTTCTCAGCAATAATCACACTGTATAGTGGTGTTTTTCAGTGTGGTCCTCAGGCCACCTGTTAGAGCCACCTTTGGTGTTTGTTAAAACAGTTTATTCCTAGACCCCACTCCTGATCTACTTAATTAGACTATTTGGGCACATAGGTGGAATTTGACATTTTCAACAAGTTCCCAGGTGATTCTGATGCACACAAAAGTCTAATGTATAATGATCATCTTCCCTACTAGACTGTGAATACCTTGAGGGCAGGGACTGTGTCTTTTGTTGTTGTATTTTTAATACTTGGCATGGTGTGTGGAACAGAGTAGCTGCCTAATGTTTATTGAATGAATGTATGAATGAACGAATGAATTATCAAAAGTTTCCCTGTTGTAGTCTGATATCCATACTGGTGTTTGTTATTTCCTGGGCAGAAAAGCTTGGTTACTTCTCCATTTGGGCTATATTGATATTATTTTGCAAATGCCCTGGGACTCATGCATATAAATGAGTGTTGTCTGCCTCAAAAGCCCTTTGGAAGTTAACTTGGGGAATTGTCTAGAGCATGTGGCACCATTCTTTGCAAAAACTTTTCAGTCTTTTTGAACTTCATTCTTTGAAGATGGATTTAAGTTTTGGTTATAGCCCCAAATCACTCAGAGGTTAGCCTACTGAATAATGTAGGAAATTAAACTGGGCTTGAGGTAAGCAATGAAGTTTCTGAGACAAATAACGGAAAGTGCTTTTCAAGAAACAACATGGTGGCAAAGTATTCAGTGGGGGTGTGGTGAGTCCCAGATACTTCAAGGCTGTCCTAGATAATGGCAATGCTAGGGACCATAAGAGAAGCCATTGACTACCTCTAGCTGAACCCAGTCGGACAAAGGAAATAGGACCTGTATTTAACATCTTCAAGGAAGGTGACTTCTTCAGTTTTCATTGTTGTTGCCCTACTCAACCTATTCTCCTACAATCCTTTCTGCTAGCAAATTATTCTTTCTGTCTGCAACTTATGCTTGTTTCCCCTTTTTATATTGTCTTACTGAAGAAAGCACAAAAATAATCAAAATAAAGTTAAACCTGTTTTAAGAATATGAAAGAAATTTTAATGCCACATTGGAGTTGTGACTACTTGTAAGGATTCCTGCATCTGTATGTGTTTTTATCATGTAATCACATTGTGTAACTTTGGATGCAGTGAAATTCAGATTTCAACAAAACCACTTATATGTTCTTTTCAGCTAAAAATACACTAGGTGAATTTTCTAAGCTTCCATGGTTTACATATTTATATATGACTACCTGGGTGGAGCAATCCATGGATGGACTTTTTGATTAGCTCAAATATTTGATACCCTTTCCTCTACAGAATAGAGAATGTGAGGCTGACAGATAAGAACCACTCCCATGCTTCTTTCAATTCCTGAAGCCAATTGCAGCCTCAGAGCCATTGGCTGTATTTGGCCGTGTTATTACAGGTTGGCCAGTTGACTGCCATCAGGTCAGGTAAAACTGCCTTTTACAGTCTGGTCGGCCATCTTCAGACATATTCTCTGTTGTTGTTGTTGGCTAGAATATTTATTAGACTAATGTCGGACTATTTTTTATCAAATATTTTAACCCAGGCTTGTTTGTACTGGGAGCTCTGGACCAATAGCGTCTCTTCTAGTGACAGAAATCTGAGCATCTGCAGATTATTACACAGCCTCATCCCTCTAAAATATCCCAGCCCATCCAAAATGCTATATTATGAATTAAATAAATATATATGTATTCATGAGTTCTTGATTGTCTCTCACTGGAGTTTAAATTGGGGGGAACATTGAAATGAAGATGGCCATGGGCTACTGGAATTATCTAAATGACTTGAGGGAAATCAATTATCATATACTAGGTAGAGATTTGGGCAGAGAAGACCCAGGGTGGGGGGGGGGGGTCTAGAAATTGAGATCCAGTCATGCAGACTGGTTTGAGGAGCAGGCAACAGTCAGGAAGACTAAATAAATGAAGGTCTAAGGCCCAAGGAGACATGCACATTAAGTTTCAGGGATTGAAGCAGAAGGTGGGAATTAAGGAAGAATAAAGAAAATCCCAGTGCTGGAACCTATTGGTTAAGGTCAGAGTAGGATCAGAAGTGACTTGAAACAGTTTGTCAGACCATGGGCTTATAGAAACTATGGCCCCAAAGCAAGAAGATTAAAATATAAAAGAGGCAAGAATTTGGAGTACCAGGGGCTTAGTGGTTTTACTGGAGAGCAGTCTAGGCGAAGGGCAAATATGGGGCTATTACCCACAGCTAGGATTGCATATGTTTTTTGGGGATGTAAAGTTTGGAAGTCTGTTTTATACGTTAGGCCAGAGAAGATATGGAGCCCTTTATGTTTGCCTACCTAGGAATAGGGTTGGTCCTGGAGTCCCAGTGAAACTGAGCCTGCAGGTGGGGGTGAGGTGGTATATTATAAAGATTAGGAGTAACAGAGGCCAAGTAGGTTGTTACATGGACGTTGGAAATGTATATAGCATAACAGTTAATGAGAATGACTCTCCTCCACTGTGAATTTCCAGGGGTGGAGGATCAAGGTGGCCTTCCTATAATTGTTGGGCACAATATACAAATTCCAATTGTGACTGGCCTGGACTGGTCATTCAAGAGGCATTCACTCTGTTCCCAGTATTCCTCTCATTTCTATGGGGGCATACTAAGATGAAAGAGTATTCGTAACATTTATAATCTAGAGGGGTACCCAATGCAATCGGTCTTCCCAAATAGTTTTTAACCTATAAATGCAAATTGCTCATGGTATCTCAGAAAGGAAAGCATTGGAAGACACGGGTGAGAGTGGCAGCTCTTACCAGACTTGTACATGGGACATACGTAGTAAATGCTGACTGAATAGAAGTAGAACCTGATGAGCAGAATAACAAGCAGGCCACCTTGTACACTGTGAAGTTTGTCTTAAGTGAACTTTACACCACCCTCTCAGGCACATAGCTCTGGTCCAGCATTCCCACAACTGCCTCTTTGTAACAGGCAATTTGTTCTAGAAGGCCAGTCTTCAAAGAGAACAATTAGGAGAATTAATAAATTAGCCATCAGTAATGGGCTAGTGGAGGAGTATGGGGAAAATTCACATCCCTTCCAGCTTCTCACTCTAACTCTTCCTTCCTTCTCAGAAAACAAGAAAATGTTAACAAGAACCTTCTAGAGACAATGCTCTTGTTGTCCAACCTGGGGGTGACAAGGTGGGGAGGGTTTGAAAGGGTCAACCAGTGATGTTCTGGTAGCCTTGCAGGGGACATATTTGGGGCCAAGAGGCATCTTTCAAATAATGGAATATAGATGCCAACTCTACTTCCTGTCAGCTTAGCCTCGTACACAGAACACAGGGGATCTGCTACTCCTTCAGCCAGACTGAAGTCCCAGAACATGGTATTTGGGCTGGTATTCTCTTTGATGCACAATGGCAGGAAAAAGGCATTATGATCTACATATCTTTTTGTCCAGCTTAACTCCCCTGGTGATAATGGAGGGTATTGTGATATGCCAGAAATGGGAAATTCACAGCAAGCAGCTGTCAAGCACACAAGTCCAAGGCCTGCCTGATTCAGCAGGTAAAGTACAACGAATCATTTTTAGATTCAGTTTATTATTTATACAATGAAAGAAACAGCAGTCAAAGGTTCCTGCTCCTAATGGAAGGAAGACACTGTAAAAGGGGCCAGAGGACTGCAACGGTAGTCATTGGACATCCCCTTGCTAAGAAGCCAATTTTAGACTTCAGCTAAGTGGCTTTATAGTATGTAGCTCTATTCTGAGAGGGATGAGTCAGGAAGACTCTTATCTCATCAGATCCCAGGAGGTGGGAAGGGATGAAAAATTCTCTTGACAGCCCCCCAGGGGAGTTGGGGGGGATAAGGAGGAAGTGGGAGGTAAGTAGCAGTGGCCTTGAAGCACTTCCTTGCAGACCTCCCATCCTCTAGCATTCTGGGAATATAACAGGTGTTCTGCCAAGACTCAGATTAGTTATGGTTTAAGCCTTTGCCTGCGGGACCTATGTGGAGAGTGTGAGGCTTCCATGGTGGAGCTGTTCCTCTCTAGCAGCTAGCTGAACACCCAGGTACCTTCCTTGGGGGGAAGCAAAAGGAATCAAAGTCAGAGTCTGTTAAGGAACTCTCTCTCTCCTTTCTACTGACCTTCCATTCATATCCTTTCATTCTCCTCTGTGTCTTTGGGGTTGGGATGGAGTATGGGTAAAAAATTAAAGGAATAACGGGACACACAACGAATTCAGACCCTGCAAAATTCAGTACCAAGGCCAGAGAATCCCCAAACCCAAGTCCTTTGCTATCTCTGGCTCTTTGTTTTTCAACCACAAATTGAAATGTATGAGTAATTTCTACAGTCGCTTTTAGCTCTAACACTATGCATTTCCAAAAATGCAAATTTACTGAATGTAGTGGTAGGAACCTAATCTGCATACCTACCCCAAGAATGTTGGGACATCAGGGCAGATCATCAGGAACCCTATGACTAGAACAGAAAGGTGGATAACATTACAGTTACTTTGGGACCTCCAACAGACTCTCTCTTGAGAGGACTATACTCCTCTTTACACACTTCTGTTCACTCAGAGCTCCCATGCCAATCTCCCCCACTTACATTTGCCACCATTATTTTTTAGTTTTCCACTTCAGCCCTCTTCTCTTGATTTGTTCACTAACTGTACAAAATACAGATACTGCTCTAGCTAGTCAGGTCTCAGTTTCAAATTTCAGGTCAGCTGCCTGATAGATTTCCATATGTCCACGTAGGAAGTTGCCAAAGACATTACATTTTCTAAGGGCAGAATAGTTCATTTGATATATAAACCAACAGGGGTCCTATGGGTCACCAATCACAGCCTTTCTTCCTCAAACTTCCACAAATACACTCCTTACATGGAAGAGAGAGGGTCTTGGCATTTATCATGCAATTACTCATTTATTCATTCATTCGACAAATAATTTACTGATAGACTCTTTGTCAGGTGTTGGAGTTCAGTGATGACCGTAACACATAGTCTGTGCCCTCATAGAACTCATTATCTAGAGGGGTGACAGACCATCGATGAATGAATCTTGTAATAGGAGCTATCACTGACTGCTTACAGTGTCCTTGACACTATTCTAAGCACTTGAAATGTAGTAACTAATTTAATCCTTCCAGCAATCCTAAAAGGTAAAGACTATTATTGGCTCCATAGAACATGAAGAGTTAATCCCTGGTGGTGCCTCGTGAGCTGCTAGCACGGGTCTTGGCCTTAGCTACCTTGGGCAAGGGGTAAAACGAGTTTAATGCCCAGCACCTCAGAAATGATCCCGCCCAGTGGCTCCAGGATTTGGGGTTGACCAGGAAGTAGTCCCAGGACTGTGCCACGGTTTTCCCTTTCTTTTTTCATCCCCTTTCCTTCCCGCCCCCTGGTGCCCCCCCCCCCCCATTTCCAGGACAGCCCCTCCCTCTGAGCCGCCTCTTCTCTGACTCATTTCCCCTTCCCCGCCTCAAAGACCTTGGCTTTCTCTCCGTGTCCCTTTCCTCTGGCAGGAAATAGAGGAAGGGCTAACTGGCTTTGGGAACCAGGTGAGCGCTTTTCCCAGGGGATGAGAAATGCTCCCTCCCCTCCCCCCACTTTCAGAGGGACAGGATATCTAGGAGGTTCCTGCAGCCTGAGCGGCCGGCTTTCCAGTCACCTGAAGGCCCCGGTGGCCCAACATGGGAGGTGCCACACCCCGCACAGTGTCTCCTGGGATGTGAGGAGGGAAGTGGCGGCCCAGTTAGACGAGCCGACATGGCTATCGCGGGCTGAGCGGAGCTCCCGGGTGGGGAACTCGCCGCGCGCTGCCCTAGATGCTGGGCGGGGGTGGCCAGCCCCACAGCCCCCTAGGAGCCCCAGCTGGAAGAGGGCGATGCGCACGTGTGGCGGGGCGTGCGGGGGTGCCTCTGTGGGGAGGCGCCTGCGTGCGGCTGTGAGTGGGTGGGGAGGGGCGTGAGAGACGCGCGCGTTTGGCGACCTGCAAGGGTGTGTGTGGAGGTGTGCCTGGAGAAGGGCAGCACGTACGCGGGGCGCGTGCGTGTGGGGGTACGTGCGTGTGGGGTGCTTGCGTGTAGGCGTGCGTCAGGGGGCGGGGTGAACGGAAAGGACAGCTGACTGAAGACGGGGGTGGGACGGACACTGCGTGCGTGCGGGACCGAGGTAAAGATGTCGGAGAAGCTCCGGTTCACGGAGCCGAAAGTCCTGACTCTTAACTTTTATTTTTTTGAGGCGGGTTGGGAGGGAGACATGATCTCTTTGAAAATCCGGGAAAACTATTGACCATCTCTTTAAAAAAGAAAGAAAGAAAGCACATGGTTTGCATGTAGGCATAGAGGGCTCCTGGGCCCACGGATGGCCATCCGTGGCCCCCAGATTATGGCTTCAAGCGGGGAGAAATCCCAGAATGGCCACTTAGGGATTGGCCATCGGGTCTTCGGATTGTGTGAGAGGAGGAAGGGAACAGGTGACGGAGCTGTTGCCTGCTCTCCCTTCGGGACCGCCCCTGGCTCCGTGTAGCTTAGAGGCCGGGTTTGCTGTGCCTCTGGGACCTGGTGGCCCTCAGAGACAGGCGACGGGGCGGGGTCACCCCTCCCCTCATGAACAACTGCAGGAGGGGATCTCATGTCTGTTCCCTGAAGCCCTGGCGCGCTGAGCGATCTCAGTAGCCTCACACCTGCTAGCCTGTGCCTTGCTAAAGTTGCCACGCAGGGATTAGGATCGCACCCTTGTTTGATTCCCACCCGAGGGTCTCTCCACAGCCAGTGTGGAGTGTGGGAGGGTGACCCCCAAGTTGGCGCTTTTGGGGGAAAATGACTAGAAGGAGAGCAGTGGGCTTGGGTTCTGATACCATTTTTGTCATGAACTAACTTTGGGACCTGAAGCAATTGTCCTCATCTTCCTGGGTGTCACTTTCCTCACTTAAAAAACGGGATAGTAGCTCACGGGGTTGTTGCAAGTGTAATTAAGATTACAGTAAATTCCCAGCACACGGAAGCATTTAGTAAATGGCAGCATAAGTAGAAATATATATATGTTAAAGTAAACATTAAAGTAAACATTTTATTCTGGAAGAGTGTATTAAACTGATGATTTCTTTTTGGTCTCTTCTAGGCACACCTAGTTGTGCCATCTTCATACAAAGCCCACCAAGCACCATCCTATAAAGTCACACGCCTGAAGTAAGTGGGACTTTAATTTGAATTCTTTGCAACATTGAAGTAGATCATGATTACCCACCATCAACTCTCACCTGGATTGCTGCATTGGTCTTCAACCCTTCACACTTGCCCTCTTCCCTCATATGGTTCATTCTCCATGTCTTTCCCTCTGAGTGACAAAATAATCTACTGGTTCAGAGCATTGGCCTCGAGGTTTGACAGATCTTGTTCATATTCCAGCTCCACCGTACTCCACCACTTTCTGGTCGTGTGACCTTGGACAAGTTCTTTCCCCTCTTTAAGAATCCTTCCCCCACGCCAAAAAAAAAAAATCCTTTCCCTTATCTGTAAGAGTGGAAAATGATAGTCTTTACCTCATACATAGGAGTTGCGACAAGTTACAGAGATAATGCATGCAGAATGGGCCATAGTAACTTTTCAGTAAATGGTAGCTTAAAAATGGTAAGGACAGTGAGGCTGCTAACAAGAGAGTGGTTGCAGTGGTGTACCATGGCGTCTAGACTGGCTACAGAGTAAAGCATTGAGGTGGTAATGAGCTGGAGAATGGAAGAAGTCAAAGAATGGGAGATCTTGATGAGAATGAGGAGTAGGTACTCTTCTGAGAACCAAGAAGTAATAAGGGTGGGAGGTTGTAGCCAGAGACTGACAGAGTGGAGTCCAGGAATTCTCAAGTGAACAGTCGCATGTTTAGCAGGTAGTCTGGAACTCTAATGGCTAGAAATTGCATGTGAAATGATGTGATCAGAGATTGTAGAAATAGAGATCAAGGGGCAGTGAGGCTGAAGCTTTGGGTGAGTCATCCATAGTCATGATGAATGGCATGGGTTGGAATGGAGAGGAAAATGGAGCTAGTGCCAAAGCCAAGGTCTACCCTGATTAACAGGGGACTATCATCTATTTTACAGATATTTACTGAACCCTTGTTAGATGCCAGGATATAACAAGACAGACAAAAATCCTGCTGTCATGGAGCTTCCAGTCTAGTAGGAGTGGTAATTGGCATTAATAATTCCACCCTATAAATAGACGAAGGCAAACTGTGAGAAAAGCTATGAAGGAAAAAGATGGGTTCTCTGAGGGCTTATAGCAGGAGGACCTGACCAAAAGATTGGGGAAGGCTTCTCTGAAGAGGTGATGAGAACTGAAGGATCAATTGGGGTAGATGGAGGTGGATGAGGGGTGCATGGAGGAAGTGTCCCAGGTAGAGGAAATAAATAGTATGTGCGGAGATCTGAAGCTAGAACATGTATAAGGGACTTGAAGAACTGGAAAGCATCTCCTATGACTAGAGCATATTAAGGAAGGGAGAGAGTATTGTGAGCTGAGGCTGAATGGCAGTCCTACTTAATTATTTTAGGCTTTATTCTAGGAGCAAAGTGAATAGTTTATTAAAGGGTGTTGATTAGGTGAATGACATAATCAGATTTCTCTGTATTTGTATGTTAATTCTCCCTGCCCCAGTTTTATTGAGATATGATTGATATATAACATTGGGGAAGTTTAAGGTATATAACGTAATAATTTGATATATGTTTATATTGCAAAATTATTACAGTATTTCTTAAGTAATACATAACTATATGCTCGTTGATTATAAAAAATAATCAAACACGGAAGTATGTAAATTGTGAAAGTCTAGTTTGTATTTTTGTGTGTACATTAGAATTTATGTATGTATATACACACATATAATGTATACATTATTGTAGTACATATAGTATAATACTACAGTATATATAGCACATATAATATATAGTATACTATATATAATATATAATATATAATATATAATATATAATATATAATATATAATATATAACTATATTATACATATAAATACATGTGTATATATATATATGTATATATACTATAGCAACTGTTTTTTCTACTTAACAATGTGCCTTTGGCTTTATACATTTCTTTCTTTCTTTCTTTCTTTCTTTCTTTCTTTCTTTCTTTCTTTCATTTTTAATGATTTTTTAAGTTTATTTATTTATTTTGAAAGAGACAGACTGCAGGAGTGGGGGAGGGGCAGAGAGAGAGGGGGACACAGAATCTAAAGCAGGCTCGAGGCTGTCAGCCCTCAGCACAGAACCTGACGCAGGGCTCGAACTCACGAGCTGTGAGATCATGACCTGAGCTGAAGTCAGATGCCTAGCCGACCAAGCCACCCAGGTGCCCCTCCATGCCTTTATTTTTTAATTCCTCAATAATATATATTTTCATGGTAAAAGATCAGAACAATATACAGGTATATAGAGAGTAAATCTTGAAACTTGCCTTTCCTGTTCCCTCTCTACTTGCCATCCCATGAAAAAACAAAACAAAACCAAACCATCAACAGTTTGGTAAGTATCCTTTCCATGCATTTATATTAAAAAATAAGTACTTATACACATACAGAATTTTTCACATAACTGGACTCATTCATATTGTTATGCAGCTTTTAAATTTGTTATTGACTTAACTTATTGACAATTCACATATGACACATGAATTCATATATTTTTCTTTTTTAAGTTTATTTATTTATTTTGAGAGAGAGAGAATGAACAGGAGAGGGGCAGAGAGAGAGGGAGAGATTCCCAAACAGGCTCCATTTGGAGCCCGATGCAGGGCTTGATCCCATGAACCATGAAATCATGACCTGAGCCAAAATTAAGAGTCAACTGACTAAGCCACCCAGGTGCCCCTATTGTTTTTCTTTCAAAGGATTAGAATGTTACAGGGAAGGCTAAAAAACCTTCTGTCATAATTGATTTCCTCCCTGCCTCTCCCCTTCCCTACTCACTATTTGACTTAATTTCTCATAGATCTTTTTCTATTCATTTCTATTCATTCTCTCTCCCTCTCCCCCACACCCCCCACACAGAATATATAGTATTATTTAGTGTTATTAAAAAATATAAATTATATCATGCTTATATGTATTGCTCTGCTACTTGCTACTTTCACCCAACATATGTCTGAGAATTTTTCATATTAGTATAAATCCAACTTGTCCTTTTTCACTATTGAATAGTGTTCTACAGAATAGATAGGCTGTGAGTTGTGTAGCAATTTCCCTATTGATACGGTTATTTCCAACTTGTTGCTCATACAAAGTGTGCTGCAATGTAAATCCTTATGCATGCCTCTCTCCTTTCTCTGCTGATTTCTTTTTTTTTTTTAATTTTTTTTAATGTTTATTTCTGAGACACAGAGAGACAGAGCATGAGTGGGGGAGGGGCAGAGAGAGAGGGACACACAGAATCTGAAGCAGGCTCCAGGCTCTGAACTGTCAGTAGAGCCTGATGTGGGGCTTGAACCCACAATCCGTGAAGTCATGACCTGAGCTGAAGTCAGTCGCTCAACTGACTGAGCCACCCAGGCACCTCTCTTTGCTGACTTCTAAATGTTGTCTTTAATCAATGCCAGATTTTTATGCATATTTAGGTTTATTTCAGGATTCTCTATTGGGTTCTACAGATCCATTTATTTATGCCTGCATTCACACCACATTTTTAATTTCTATAGTTTTATAATGTTTGATATCTGGCTTTTTTCTTCACATTTTTTTGTTATTCTTGCATATTTACTGTTACATGGATATTACAATGAGATCATCATACGCATATAGAATCTTATTGGCATTTTTGTTGATATTGCATTGAGTTTACAGATTTTACAGGGAGAAGTTACATCTTTACCTTGAGTCTTCCTTTATATGAATAAACATAGTGTGGCTCTCCATTTATTCAAATTTTCATATTCTTTAGTAATGTTTTATAATGTTCTCCATAAATATCTTGAACATATCTCAAGGGTCATTTCTTTTTTTTTTCTTTTTATCTTTCACAAAAGGAATTTATTATGCAATTTCCAAAAGCATAAAACTTGAACTTGTTTGGGTCATTTCTAGATACTTTATCCTTTTGTTGCTGCTATTAATAGGATTTTTTTCTTTAATTTTATAATTATTATGGGTGTATAAGAAAACTATTTGCTTTTGTATTAAATCATGTGTGTGTCCAACAACCTTACTGAATTTTATTTTATTTCTAAAAAAAATTTTTTTTAATATGAAATTTATTGTCAAACTGGTTTCCATACAACACCCAGTGCTCATCCCAAAAGGTGCCCTCCTCAATACCCATCACACACCCACCCCTCCCTCCCACCCCCCATAAACCTTCAGTTTGTTCTCAGTTTTTAAGAGTCTCTTATGTTTTGGCTCTCTCCCTCTCTAACCATTTTTTTTCCTTCCCCTCCCCCATGGTCTTCTGTTAAATTTCTCAGGATCCACATAGGAGTGAAAACATATGGAATCTGTCCTTCTCTGTATGACTTATTTCAGTTAGCATAACACTCTCCAGTTCCATCCACATTGCTACAAAGGGCCATATTTCATTCTTTCTCATTGCCACGTAGTACTCCATTGTGTATATAAACCACAATTTCTTTATCCATTCGTCAGTTGATGGACATTTAGGCTCTTTCCATAATTTGGCTATTGTTGAGAGTGCTGCTATAAACATTGGGGTACAAGTGCCCCTATGCATCAGTAATCCTGTATCCCTTGAGTAAATTCTTAGCAGTGCTATTGTTGGGTCATAGGGTAGGTCTATTTTTAATTTTTTGAGGAACCTCCACACTGTTTTCCAGAGCAGCTGCACCAGTTTGCATTCTTACCAACAGTGCAAGAGGGTTCCTGTTTCTCCACATCCTCTCCAGCATCTATAGTCTCCTGATTTGTTCATTTTAGCCACTCTGACTGGTGTGAGGTGATATCTGAGTGTGATTTTGAGTTGTATTTCCCTGATGAGGAGCAACGTTGAGCATCTTTTCATGTGCCTGTTGGCCATCTGGATGTCTTCTTTAGAGAAGTACCTATTCATGTTTTCTGCTCATTTCTTCACTGGATTATCTGTTTTTCGGGTGTGAAGTGTGGTGTGCTCTTTATAGATTTTGGATACTAGCCCTTTCTCTGATATGTCATTTGCAAATATCTTTTCCCACTCTGTTGGTTGCCTTTTAGTTTTGTTGATTGTTCCCTTTGCTGTGCAGAAGATTTTAATCTTCATGAGGTCCCAATAGTTCATTTTTGCTTTTAATTCCCTTGCCTTTGGAGATGTCTCAAGTAAGAAATTACTGTGGTTGAGGTCAGAAAGGTTTTTCCCTGCTTTATTCTCCAGGGTTTTGATGGTTTCCTGTCTCACATTCAGGTCCTTTATCCATTTTGAATTTGTTTTTATGAATGGTGTAATAAAGTGGTCTAGTTTCATCCTTCTGCATGTTGCTGTCCAGTTCTCCCAGCACCATTTGTTAAAGAGACTGTCTTTTTTCCATTGGATGTTCTTTCCTGCTTTGTCAAAGATTAGTTGGCCATGCTTTTGTGGGTCTAGTTCTAGGGTTTCTATTCTACCCCATTGGTCTATGTGTCTGTTTTTGTGCCAATACCATGCTGTCTTGATGATGACAGCTTTGTAGTAGAGGCTAAAGTCTGGGATTGTGATGCCTCCTGCTTTGGTCTTCTTCTTCAAAATTACTTTGGCTTTTCGGGGCCTTTTGTGGTTCCATACAAATTTTAGGATTGCTTGTTCTAACTTCGAGAAGAATGCTGGATTGCATTGAATGTGTAGATAGCTTTGGGTAGTATTGACATTTTAACAATATTTATTCTTCCAATCCATGAGCACAGAATATTTTTCCATTTCTTTATATCATCTTCAAATTCCTTCATAAGCTTTCTACAGTTTTCAGCATACAGATCTTTGACATCTTTGGTTAGGTTTATCCCTAGGAATTTTATGCTTCTTGGTGCAATTGTGAATGGGATCAGTTTCTTTATTTGTCTTTCTGTTGCTTCATTATTAGTATATAAGAATGCAACTGATTTCTGTACATTGATTTTGTATCCTGCAACTTTGCTGAATTCATGTATCAGTTCTAGCAGACTTTTGGTGGAGTCTATCGGATTTTCCATGTATAACATCATGTCATCTGCAAAAAGTGAAAGCTTCACTTCATCTTTGCCCATTTTGATGCCTTGGATTTCCTTTTGTTGTCTGATTGCTGATGCTAGAACTTCCAACACTATGTTAAACAACAGCGGTGAGAGTGGACATCCCTGTCGTGTTCCTGATCTCAGGGAGAAAGCTCTGTTTTTCCCCATTAAGGATGATATTAGCTGTGGGCTCTTCATAAATGGCTTTTATGATGTTTAAGTATGTTCCTTCTATCCCAACTTTCTCGAGGGTTTTTATTTAGAAAGGGTGCTGGATTTTGTCAAAGGCCTTTTCTGCATCGATTGACAGGATCATATGGTTCTTATCTTTTCTTTTATTAATGTGATTATCACGATGATTGATTTCCGAATGTTGAACCAGCCCTGCATCCCAGGAATGAATCCCACTTGATCATGGTGAATAATTCTTTTTATATGCTGTTGAATTCGATTTGCTAGTATCTTATTGAGAATTTTTGCATCCATATTCATCAGGGATATTGGCCTGTAGTTCTCTATTTTACTGGGTCTCTGTCTGGTTTAGGAATCAAAGTAATACTGGCTTCATAGAATGAGTCTGGAAGTTTTCCTTCCCTTTCTATTTTTTGGAATAGCTTGAGAAGGATAGGTATTATCTCTGATTTAAACATCTGGTAGAACTCCCCTGGGAAGCCATCTGGTCCTGGAATCTTATTTGTTGGGAGATTTTTGATAAATGATTCAATTTCTTCACCCGTTATGGGTCTGATCAAGCTTTCTATTTTCTCCTGTTTGAGTTTTGGAAGGTGTGGGCGTTTAGGAATTTGTCCATTTCTTCCAGGTTGTCCAGTTTGTTGGCATATAATTTTTCATAGTATTCCCTGATAATTGCTTGTATCTCTGAGGGATTGGTTGTAATCATTCCATTTTCATTCACGATTTTATCTATTTGGGTCATCTCCCTTTTCTTTTTGAGAAGCCTGGCTAGAGGTTTATCAATTTTGTTTATTTTTTCAAAAAACCAACTCTTGGTTTCATTGATCTGCTCTAGAGTTTTTTTAGATTCTATATTGTTTATTTCTGCTCTGATCTTTATTATTTCTCTTCTGCTGCTGGGTTTAGGCTATCTTTGCTGTTCTGCTTCTATTTCTTTTAGGTGTGCTGTTAGATTTTGTATTTGGGATTTTTCTTGTTTCTTGAGATAGACCTGGATTGCAATGTATTTTCCTCTCAGGACTGCCTTCACTGCATCCCAAAGCATTTGGATTGTTGTATTTTCATTTTCATGTTTCCATATATTTTTTTAATTTCTTCTCTAATTGCCTGGTTGACCCATTCATTCTTTAGTAGGGTGTTCTTTAACTTCCATGCTTTTGGAGGTTTTCCAGACTTTTTCTTGTGGTTGATTTCAAGCTTCATCGCACTGTGGTCTGAAAGTATACATGGTATGATTTCAATTCTTGTATACTTATGAAGGGCTGTTTTGTGACCCAGTACGTGATCTATCTTGGAGAAGGTTCCATGTGCACTCGAGAAGAAAGTATATTCTGTTGCTGTGGGATGCAGAGTTCTAAATATATCTGTCAAGTCCATGTGATCCAATGTCTCATTCAGGACCCTTGTTTCTTTATTGACCGTGTGTCTAGATGATCTATCCATTTCTGTAAGTGGAGTGTTAAAGTCCCCTGCAATTACCACATTCTTATCAATAAGGTTGCTTATGTTTGTGAGTAATTGTTTTATATATTTGGGGGCTCCCGTATTCGGTGCATAGACATTTATAATTGTTAGCTCTTCCTGATGGATAGACCCTGTGATTATTATATAATGCCCTTCTTCATCTCTTGTTACAGCCTTTAATTTAAAGTCTAGTTTGTCTGATATAAGTATGGCTACTCCAGCTTTCTTTTGACTTCCAGTAGCATGATAGATAGTTCTCCATCCCCTCACTCTCAATCTGAAGGTGTCCTCAGGTCTAAAATGAATCTCTTGTAGACAGTAAATAGATGGGTCTTATTTTTTTATCCATTATGAGACCCTATGTCTTTTGGTTGGCACATTTAGACCACTTACATTCAGTGTTATTATAGAAAGATATGGGTTTAGCGTCATTGTGATGTCTGTATGTTTTATGCTTGTAGCGATGTCTCTGGTACTTTGTCTCACAGGGTCCCCCTTAGGATCTCTTGTAGGGTTGGTTTAGTGGTGACGAATTCCTTCAGTTTTTGTTTGTTTGGGAAGACCTTTATCTCTCCTTCTATTCTAAATGACAGATTTGCTGGATAAAGGATTCTCGGCTGCATTTTTTTTCTGTTCATCACACCGAAGCTTTCCTGCCATTCCTTTCTGGCCTGCCAAGTTTCAGTAAACAAATCCATCACGAGTCTTATAGGTCTCCCTTTATATTAGAGCATATTTATCCCTCGCTGCTTTCAGAATTCTCTCTTTATCCTTGTATTTTGTCAGTTTCACTATGATATGTCGTGCAGAAGATCGATTCACGTTAGTTCTGAAGGGAGTTCTTTGTGCCTCTTGGATTTCAATGCATTTTTCCCTCCCCAGTTGAGGGAAATTCTCAGCTATTATTTCTTCAAGTATACCTTCAGCACCTTTCCCTCTCTCTTCCTCCTCTGGAATACCAATTATGCGTATATTATTTTGTTTAATTATGTCACTTAGTTCTCTAAGTCTCCCCTAATACTCCTGGATTTTTTTATCTCTCTTTTTCTCAGCTTTCTCTTTTTCCATAATTTGACATTCTATTCACCTATTCTCTCCTCTGCCTCTTCAATCCGAGCTGTGGTCGTCTCCATTTTATTCTGCAGCTCATTTATAGTATTTTTTAGCTCCTCCTGACTGTTTCTTAGTCCCTTGATCTCTGTAGTAATAGATTCTCTCCTGTCCTCTATACTTTTTTCAAGCCCAGTGATTAATTTTATGACTATTATTTTAAATTCATTTTCTGCTATATTGCTTAAATCGTTTTTGATCAGTTCATTAGCTGTCACTACTTCCTGGAGCTTCTTTTGAGGAGAATTCTTCCATTTCATCATTTTGGATAGTCCCTGGAGTGGCGCAGAACTGGAGGGCTCTTCCCCTGTGCTGTCTGGAGTAACTTGTGTTGGTGGGTGGGGCCGCAGTTCAACCTGATGTCTGCCCCCAGCCCACTGCTGGTGCCACAGTCAGACTGGTGTGTACCTTATCTTCCCCTCTCCCAGGGGCAGGACTCACTGTGGAGTGGTGTGGCCCCTGTTTGGGCTACTTGCACACTGCCAGGCTTGTGGTGCTGCTTCGATAGGATCTGGCATATTAGCTGGGGTGGATCCGTAAGGTGCATAGGGTTGGGAGGGGTAGGCTCAGCTCGCTTTGCCTTAGGTGGTCTCCTTCGGGAGGGGCCCTGCAACACCGGGAGGGAGGCAGACCCATTGGAGGGATGGATCCGCAGAAGCCCAGTGTTGGGTGTTTGCGCAGTGCAAGCAAGTTCGTGATGGGAACTGGTTCCCTTTGGGATTCTGGCTGGGGGATGGGCGAGGGAGATGGTGCTTCCTAGCGCCTTTGTTCCCTGCCAAGCTGAGCTCTGTCCTCCGGGGCTCAACAACTCTCCCTCCCGTTGTCCTTTAGCCCTCCCGCTCTCTGAGCAGAGCTGTTGACTTATAACATTCCACATGTTAAGTCCC
This sequence comes from Acinonyx jubatus, assembly GCF_027475565.1. Lineage (NCBI taxonomy): Eukaryota > Metazoa > Chordata > Mammalia > Carnivora > Felidae > Acinonyx > Acinonyx jubatus. The sequence continues at coordinate 85,461,629 of NC_069389.1, forward strand.
GCTGGCTGTCAGAACACATTCCGTCTGGCCCCTTGGCTTTTGCAAGCCAGACTTGGGGGCTCTGCCTTGCTGGGTCGGCTGGCTGCCCCTGCACTGCCCTGGCTCCCTCCCACCAGTCCGTGTAGTGCACACTGCTTCTCTGCCCTTCCTACCCTTTTACGTGGGCCTCTCGTCTATGCTTGGCTCCGGAGAGTCCGTTCTGCTAGTCTTCTGGCGGTTTTCTGGGTAAATTAGGCAGATGTTGGTGGAAACTAAGCGATCAGCAGGATGCGGTGAGCCCAGCATCCTTCTACACCGCCATCTTCCTCAGGACCTCCTTATCAAAAAAAAAAAAATTTTTTTTTAACATTTATTTATTTTTGAGAGACAGAGTGTGAGTGGGGGGGTGGGGAGAGAAAGGGAGATACAGAATCCAAAGCAGGCTCCAGGCTCTGAGCTATCAGCACAGAGCCTGAAGCGGGGCTCAAAGCCACCAGTTGTGAGATCATGACTGGAACCAAAGTCAGATGTGCAACCGACTGAACCACACAGGCACCCCTCCTTTACTTCTAATAGTTTGTTCATTGCTTCTATTGGATTTTCTAGGTAGGCAAACAGATTATGTGCAAATATTGATAGTTTTGTTTCTTTGTCTTCAACCTGTATACTGTGTGCACTTTTTGTACCCTCATGCATTGGCTAGGACCCCCATATAAGATTGAATAGTGTCAGTGATATCAGACATCCTTATTTTATCATTCCCTTTAGTAGGAATGCTTCTAAAATTTCATCAAGTATGATGCTCACTATGGGTCTCTGGCAATTGCTTTTTATTAAATTAAGTAGGTTTTCATTAATGTTTACTTTTTTGAGGTTTAACTTTTAAGGAAAGAATGGGTATGAAATTTTGTCATTTGCTTTTTTACCTAGAAGTTGGACATATAGGTCTGTCTCCTTTAAATGGTTAATGCATTGAGCTGCATTGGTAGCGTTTTAAAAACTTCCTGTTTTGAAATTTTCCAAACAAAATGACAGTAGAGAATAAAATAAACCCCATGTACCCATTATTCAATTTCAGTAGCCATAAACATTTGCCATACTTGGATCAGCTATCCGCCTCCCCTCTCTTGTGCTGGGATGTTTTAGGTTAATCATGAATGTCATAAGACTTCACTCCTAAATATTTCAGTATGCATCACAAAAAATTATGGCACAAAGGACATCTTCTCATATAATCATAATGCCATTATCACACTAATACCCAACACATATGCAGATTTTTCCAGTTGTCTAAAAATATTTTTAACCATTGGGTTTTTTTCCAGTCAAGATTGAACCAAGGTTAACTTGTTGTATTAGATTATATCTCTTAAGTTTCTTTCAAGTTTTGAAAAGCCAAAACAGGGCAATACCTCCTCTTTTTCATTTTCATGCCATTGGTTTGTTGAAGACACCTGACATTTGTCCTGTAGACTCTCCCACAATATGGATTTGGCTGATTACTTCCTTGAGGTACTGTTTTACTTATTTTTGTATTGCCTACCTGTATTTCCTATGGACTGGAAGTTAGATCTAAACGTTTTATTAGATTCAGGTTCTTTATTATTTGGTGAGACTATTTCATGGTTGACACTATATACTTCCATTTGCATAGTCTGCTGGTCTTACTTTTAATGGTACTGAAAGAGAATTGAGATGGGGATAGTCTTATCCCTTTGCTGTAATGGTCTCCATCATCTTTTCATCTAATGGCTTTATCATCCATTTGATAACTGTTATCTGAATCAATAATTTCATTAAGGGTTTCACAGTAATGACTCTAATTCCAACATTCTTTCAGCATTTATTAGCTAGCATACCACTCTTTAAGAACTATCCCTCCTCGATTCTTGAGGAAGATGGCGGCGTAGGAGGATGCTGGGCTCACCGCATCCTGCTGGTCTCTTAGATTTCACCTACACCTGCTTAAATAACGTAGAAAACCGCTAGAAGACTAGCAGAACGGAGTCTCCAGAGCCAAGCGCAGACGAGAGGCCCACGGAAGAGGGTAGGAAGCGTGGCGAGGCGGTGCGTGCTACACAGACTGGCGGAAGGGAGCCGGGGTGGAGGAGCAGCCCGCCAGCCAAGCAGAGACCCCGAGTCTGGCTGGCAAAAGCGGAGGGGCCGGACGGAGTGTGTTCTGACAGCAAGTGGGACTTAACATCTGGAAGGTTATAAGTTAAGTGGGAAGGCTGGAGGAAAACGGGAGGGAGAGTTGCTGAACCCCGGGACGACAGAGTTCAGTTTGGGGGGTAACAAAGGTGTTCGCCAGCGCCATCTCCCTCGCCCATCCCCCAGCCAAAATCCCAAAGGGAACCAGTTCCTGCCATGGAACTTGCTTGCAGGGCGCAAACACCGAATGCTGTGCTTCTGGGGATCCATCCCTCCGGCGGCGGGTCTGACTCCCTCCCGCTGCCACAGGGCCCCTCCCGAACCGGATCACCAAAGGAGAAGCGAACTAAGCCTACCCCTCCCGCCCCCGTGCACCTTGCTGACCCACCCCAGCTACTATGCCAGATCCTCAGCACCACAAGCCTGGCAGTGTGCAAGTAGCCCAGACAGGCCACACCACCCCACAGTGAATCCTGCCCCTGGGAGAGGGGAAGAGAAGGTACACACCAGTCTGACTGTGGCCCCAGCGGTGGGCTGGGGGCAGACATCAGGTCGAACTGCAGCCCCACCCACCAACTCCAGTTATTGAAGACAGCACAGGGGAAGTGCCCTGCAGGTCTGCACCACTCCAGGGACTATCCAAAATGACCAAACGGAAGAATTCCCCTCAAAAGAATCTCCAGGAAATAACAACAGCTAACGAACTGATCAAAAAGAATTTAAACAATATAACAGAAAGTGAATTTAGAATAATAGTCATAAAATTAATCGCTGGTCTTGAAACAGTATAGAGGACAGCAGAGAATCTATTGCTACAGAGATCAAGGGACTAAGGAATAGTCAGGAGGAGCTAAAAAATTCTATAAACGAGCTGCAAAATAAAATGGAAACGACCACGGCTCAGATTGAAGAGGCAGAGGAGAGAATAGGTGAACTAGAAGATAAAATTATGGAAAAAGAGGAAGCTGAGAAAAAGAGAGATAAAAAATCCAGGAGTATGAAGGGGAAATTAGAGAACTAAGTGATACACTAAAGAGAAATAATCTACGCATAATTGGTATTTCAGAGGAGGAAGAGAGAAGGAAAGGTGCTGAAGGTATACTTGAAGAAATAATAGCTGAGAACTTGCCTGAACTGGGGAAGGAAAAAGGCATTGAAATCCAAGAGGCACAGAGAACTCCCTTCAGACAGAACTTGAATCGATCTTCTGCACGACATATCCTAGTGAAACTGGCAAAATACAAGGATAAAGAGAAAATTTTGAAAGCAGCGAGGGATAAACGTGCCCTAACATATAAAGGCAGACCTATAAGACTCGTGACTGATCTCTCTTCTGAAACTTGGCAGGCCAGAAAGGAATGGCAGGAGATCTTCAATGTGATGAACAGAAAAAATATGCAGCCGAAAATCCTTTATCCAGCAAGTCTGTCATTTAGAATAGAAGGAGAGATAAAGGTCTTCCCAAACAAACAAAAACTGAAGGAATTCGTCACCACTAAACCAACCCTACAAGAGATCCTAAGGGTGATCCTGTGAGACAAAGTACCAGAGACATCGCTACAAGCATGAAACCTATGGACATCACAATGACGCTAAACCCATATCTTTCTATAATAACACTGAATGTAAGTGGTCTAAATGTGCCAACCAAAAGACATAGGGTCTCATAATGGATAAAAAAATAAGACCCATCTATTTACTGTCTACAAGAGATTCATTTTAGACCTGAGGACACCTTCAGATTGAGAGTGAGGGGATGGAGAACTATCTATCATGCTACTGGAAGTCAAAAGAAAGCTGGAGTAGCCATACTTATATCAGACAAACTAGCCTTTAATTTAAAGGCTGTAACAAGAGATGAAGAAGGGCATTATATAATAATCACAGGGTCTATCCATCAGGAAGAGCTAACAATTATAAATGTCTATGCACCGAATACGGGAGCCCCCAAATATATAAAACAATTACTCACAAACATAAGCAACCTTATTGATAAGAATGTGGTAATTGCAGGGGACTTTAACACCCCACTTACAGAAATGGATAGATCATCTAGACACACGGTCAATAAAGAAACAAGGGTCCTGAATGAGACATTGGATCACATGGACTTGACAGATATATTTAGAACTCTGCATCCCACAGCAACAGAATATACTTTCTTCTCGAGTGCACATGGAACCTTCTCCAAGATAGATCACGTACTGGGTCACAAAACAGCCCTTCATAAGTATACAAGAATTGAAATCATACCATGTATATTTTCAGACCACAGTGCGATGAAGCTTGAAATCAACCACAAGAAAAAGTCTGGAAAACCTCCAAAAGCATGGAGGTTAAAGAACACCCTACTAAAGAATGAATGGGTCAACCAGGCAATTAGAGAAGAAATTAAAAAATATATGGAAACAAATGAAAATGAAAATACAACAATCCAAATGCTTTGGGATGCAGTGAAGGCAGTCCTGAGAGGAAAATACATTGCAATCCAGGTCTATCTCAAGAAACAAGAAAAATCCCAAATACAAAATCTAACAGCACACCTAAAGGAAATAGAAGCAGAACAGCAAAGATAGCCTAAACCCAGCAGCAGAAGAGAAATAATAAAGATCAGAGCAGAAATAAACAATATAGAATCTAAAAAAACTCTAGAGCAGATCAATGAAACCAAGAGTTGGTTTTTTGAAAAAATAAACAAAATTGATAAACCTCTAGCCAGGCTTCTCAAAAAGAAAAGGGAGATGACCCAAATAGATAAAATCGTGAATGAAAATGGAATGATTACAACCAATCCCTCAGAAATACAAACAATTATCAGGGAATACTATGAAAAATTATATGCCAACAAACTGGACAACCTGGAAGAAATGGACAAATTCCTAAACGCCCACACCTTCCAAAACTCAAACAGGAGAAAATAGAAAGCTTGATCAGACCCATAACGGGTGAAGAAATTGAATCATTTATCAAAAATCTCCCAACAAATAAGATTCCAGGACCAGATGGCTTCCCAGGGGAGTTCTACCAGATGTTTAAATCAGAGATAATACCTATCCTTCTCAAGCTATTCCAAAAAAATAGAAAGGGAAGGAAAACTTTCAGACTCATTCTATGAAGCCAGTATTTGATTCCTAAACCAGACAGAGACCCAGTAAAATAGAGAACTACAGGCCAATATCCCTGATGAATATGGATGCAAAAATTCTCAATAAGATACTAGCAAATCGAATTCAACAGCATATAAAAAGAATTATTCACCATGATCAAGTGGGATTCATTCCTGGGATGCAGGGCTGGTTCAACATTCGGAAATCAATCATCGTGATAATCACATTAATAAAAGAAAAGATAAGAACCATATGATCCTGTCAATCGATGCAGAAAAGGCCTTTGACAAAATCCAGCACCCTTTCTAAATAAAAACCCTCGAGAAAGTTGGGATAGAAGGAACATACTTAAACATCATAAAAGCCATTTATGAAGAGCCAACAGCTAACATCATCCTCAATGGGGAAAAACTGAGAGTTTTTTCCCTGAGATCAGGAACACGACAGGGATGCCCACTCTCACCGCTGTTGTTTAACATAGTGTTGGAAGTTCTAGCATCAGCAATCAGACAACAAAAGGAAATCCAAGGCATCAAAATGGGCAAAGATGAAGTGAAGCTTTCACTTTTTGCAGATGACATGATATTATACATGGAAAATCCGATAGACTCCACCAAAAGTCTGCTAGAACTGATACATGAATTCAGCAAAGTTGCAGGATACAAAATCAATGTACAGAAATCAGTTGCATTCTTATACACTAATAATGAAGCAACAGAAAGACAAATAAAGAAACTGATCCCATTCACAATTGCACCAAGAAGCATAAAATTCCTAGGGATAAATCTAACCAAAGATGTACAAGATCTGTATGCTGAAAACTATAGAAAGCTTATGAAGGAAATTGAAGAAGATATAAAGAAATGGAAAAACATTCCGTGCTCATGGATTGGAAGAAGAAATATTGTCAAAACGTCAATACTACCCAAAGCTATCTACACATTCAATGCAATCCCAATCAAAATTGCACCAGCATTCTTCTAGAAACTAGAACAAGCCATCCTAAAATTCATATGGAACCACAAAAGGCCCCGAATAGCCAAAGGAATTTTGAAGAAGAAGACCAAAGCAGGAGGCATCACAATCCCAGACTTTAGCCTCTACTACAAAGCTGTCATCATCAAGACAGCATGGTGTTGGCACAAAAACAGACACATAGACCAATGGAATAGAATAGAAACCCCAGAACTAGACCCACAAACGTATGGCCAGCTCATCTTTGACAAAGCAGGAAAGAACATCCAATGGAAAAAAGACAGTCTCTTTAACAAATGGTGCTGGGAGACCTGGACAGCAACATGCAGAAGAGTGAAACTAGACCACTTTCTCACACCATTGACAAAAGTAAACTCAAAATGCATAAAGGTCCTGAATGTGAGACAGGAAACCATCAAAACCCTGGTGGAGAAAGCAGGAAAAGACCTCTCTGACCTCAGCCATAGCAATCTCTTACTTGACACATCCCCAAAGGCAAGGGAATTAAAGGCAAAAATGAACTACTGGGACCTTATGAAGATAAAAAGCTTCTGCACAGCAAAGGAAACAACCAACAAAACTAAAAGGCAACCAACGGAATGGGAAAAGATATTTGCAAATGACATATCGGACAAAGGGCTAGTATCCAAAGTCTATAAAGAGCTCACCAAACTCCACACCCGAAAAACAAATAACCCAGTGAGGAAATGGGCAGAAAACATGAATAGACACTTCTCTAAAGCAGACATTCGGATGGCCAAGAGGCACATGAAAAGATGCTCAACGTCGCTCCTCATCAGGGAAATACAACTCAAAACCACCCTCAGATATAGTGGCCAAAATGAACAAATCAGGAGACTATAGATGCTGGCGAGGATGTGGAGAAACGGGAACCCTCTTGCACTGTTGGTGGGAATGCAAATTGGTGTAGCCACTCTGGAAAACAGTGTGGAGGTTCCTCAAAATTTAAAAATAGACCTACCCTATGACCCAGCAATTGCACTGCTAAGAATTTACCCAAGGGATACAGGAGTACTGATGCATAGGGGCACTTGTACCCCAATGTTTATAGCAGCACTCTCAACAATAGCCAAATTATGGAAAGAGCCTAAATGTCCACCAACTGATGAATGGATAAAGAAATTGTGGTTTATATACACAATGGAGTACTACGTGGCAATGAGAAAGAATGAAATATGGCCCTTTGTAGCAACGTGGATGGAACTGGAGAGTGTTATGCTAAGTGAAATAAGCCATACAGAGAAAGTCCGATACCATATGGTTTCACTGTTATGTGGATTCTGAGAAACTTAACAGAAACCCATGGGGGAGAGGGGGGGAAAGGTTAGAGTGGAAGAGAGCCAAAGCATAAGAGACTCTTAAAAACTGAGAACAAACTGAGGGTTGATGGGGGGTGGGAGGGAGGGGAGGGTGGGTGATGGGTATTGAGGAGGGCACCTTTTGAGATGAGCACTGGGTGTTGTCTGGAAACCAATTTGACAATAAATTTCATATATTGAAAAAAAAAAGAACTATCCCTACTCTACTAGGGCTACTTGATAAGCCTAGAATACAGTTACTATAGGAAAGAGAGGATAGATGCTTAACTCTTTCCTGTAATTGCCTATTTTCCAAGTAAGGAGTTGGTGCCCTGTTCCCCATTGACAGATCTGTAAATGTTTAAGCTTCCCTGTGTTTGTAGGATTAAACTGTGATTAATGATGTATCTTTTAAAATGTATTATGGAATTCGAGGTACTAATATTCTATTTAGCAATTTTGTTTGTAAATGTACTCACAAGTGAGATTGCCTGTAGCATTGATCTTCAACCTGGGGCTGAATGACCCCTCTACGGGGCATTTGGAAATGCTGTAGACATTCTTGTATAATTATTTTGTGTGTATATGTATGTGTGTGTGTGTGTGTGTGTGTGTGTGTGTATAAATACATATATATATATATATATATGTATATATATATATATATATATATGGTGGTACATACCTAGGAATGGAATTGCTGGGTCATAGGATAGGTGCATGTTTTGTTTTATGTGAAACTGCCATATCTTTGTACCATTTTCCTCTCCCACCATCCTTTTAAACATTTGGCAGGATCTGTCTTATTAATTTTAACCATTCAGGTGGGTGTGAAGTGGTACCTCTTTGTAGTTTTTTTTTGCATTTCCTTAATGGCTAATGGTGTTGAATATCCTTTCTTTTTTTATCTTCTTATGTTGAGCAACTTTTCATGTGCTATTAGCCATTCATATCTCTTTCTTTGTGAAAGATCTGTTCAAATGTTTTGCCCATTTTCTTTTCTTTATTGTGGTAAAACATACATACCATAAAATTGATCACTTTAGTCATTTTTAAGTATACAGTTCAGTGGCATTAAGTACATTCACATTGTTATGCAACCATCATTACTATCCATCTCTACAACTCTTTCATCTTCCCAAACTGAAGCTCTATATTCATTAAACAATTTCCTTTTGCCCTTTCCTCTCAGCCCCTGGTAACCACCATTCTACTTTGTGACTCTATAAATTTGACTGTTGTCAAATTTAAGTGGAATCATACAAGATTTGTTCTTTTGTGTCAGACTTATTTCACTTAGCATAGGGTCTTCAAGGTTCATCCATGTAGCATGTTTCAGACTTTTCCTTTTAAAGGCTAAATAATATTTCATAGTATGTATATCACATTTTATTTATCCATTTATCCATTGATGGATATTTGGGTTGTTTCTACTTTCCTAATTTCTTTTATAGTTGCATTTTATATTAATTTTTTTCTACTTTTACAATTGATTATTTTTCTTAATTGAGATAAAATTGACATAACATTGTATTAGTTTTAGGTGTACAACATAATGATTTGATATATTTATATATTGCAAAATGATTGCCACAATAAGTTTGGTTTATTGATTTTATTTGATATTGATTTTATTTACATACTATAAAATCCACCCTTTTAAAGTGTATAATTTAGTGATTTCTAGTATATTTACAATGTTGTGTAACCATCACCACTATCTAATTTGAGAATATTTCCAACCCCCCAAATAGAAGTCCTGTAACCATTAGGGGTTACTACCAATTCCTCCTTTCTCCCAATTCCTAGCGACCACTAAATGTACTTTCTGTGTCTATGAATTTGCCTTTCATTTCATATAAATGGAATCATGTAATATGTGCCTTTTGTGTCTGGCTTCTTTCACTTAGCATAATGTTTTCAAGGTTCATCCATGTTGTAGCACATATCAATATTTTGTTCCTTTTTATGGCTGAATAATATTTCATCGTAAGTATATATCATATTTTGTTTATTGGTTCATCAGTTGATGGATACTGGGGTTGTTTCAACCTTTCTGTTATTGTATATAGTGCTGCTATGAATATCCGTGTGCAAATTTTTTTTTAAATACCTGTTTTCAATTCTTCTGGATATATACCTGGGAGTGGAATTGCTAGATCATATGGTAGTTCTATGTGTAACTTATTGAGGTACTGCCAAATTTTTCCACAGTGGCTGTACTATTTTATATTCCAATGAGCAATATATGAGGGTTACAATTTCTCCACATCTTTACCATTTTCCATTTTAAAAACTATAGCCATCCTAGTGAATGTGGATTATTATATGGATGAACCTTGAAAACATTATGCTAAGTTGAAGAAGCCAGACACAAGAGACCATTGTTGTATGATTCTATTTATATGAAATATCCAGAATAGGCAAATCCTTAGAGACAGAAAGTAGAATTGTGGTTACTAGGGGATGTGGGGTGGGGAGAATGGGGAGTGTTTGTTTAATGGGCACAGCATTTATTTTTGGGGTGATGAAAATGTTCCAGAATTAGATAGTGATGGTTGCAAAACTTTGTGAAGATACTACAAATCATTATATTTTGCATTTTAAAAGGGTGAGTTTTATGATATGTGAATTATATCTCAGCAAAAAAAAGCACAGAGTCTCATTTTAGGCCTGCAGGTAAGATTTGATGTTTAAATTTGTAGCATTTCTCTCTTATTTTTGGCAGCATGCATACCATGTAGAGTCACAATGAAAAGTTGTGTAGTTTGTTGACTGAAAAGGCACAGAGCCAAGGGTCTGAATGGGGGTTGGGATTAGCCCATATCCTGCTCTCTAACTTGTGTCCCCAAGCTTGGTGCTGCCCCAGCCCAGGGAAGGAATCACCATTTTACCATTTTGTAATTCAGGGGCCCAGAGGAGACATCTTACTTTGATTTGTCTTCTTGGAGAGGCCATAATTTACTACATTGCATAAAGATTGAATATGTTCTAGTGGAGATCCTATTATGATGGATACTGCTTTCTTGTCCTGGAATTTGAACCATCTCACAACCTTTTACTCAGTCTAATAACCAGTTATAAAATACCCCTATAATTTTTCCAAAGGTCTGTTGACTGTAACTCACTCTCTGGTATAATTTCTATGTCAGGGTTTTTTAGCTGCAGGCAACAGAACTTGGTTCTGAGTAACTTAAGCAAAAATAGGGATTTTTGGAAGACTACTGGAGTTGATCAAAATCAAAGGAAGTGCTGAAAAACAAGGCCTCAAGGAGGTCAGGAACTAAGGAAGCTTGGAGTGTTTGGGTAGCAGAACCTCAGTGCTTGTAGTCTCCACTCAGGCTTTTAAATTCAGTCACAGAAAATCTGATTATTCCACTAAGAGGGATATTGTTTCTTATCAGAACACAGATCAGGAAAGAATGCTGGGCAAACCAAATAAAAGCTACCAATGGAGGTAAGAAAAAGATGGATGCCAACATCCAAGTGGAGATGTTGAATAAGCCTTTAGATATATAAATGTAAGTCTCAGAGTGGAGGGCTAGACTGGGATAAACAATAAGAGGTTGTAAGGATGATCAAAATAATGGGCATGTTTGAAATTTCCCAGGAAGAGAGTAAGTGGCCATGCATCTCTCCAGCATCATTACCTGAGGGCAGGAACTCTTACTGTAACTGGAGAATTGTTTCTATGTTTTGGAGGACATGATATCCCTACTAATTGGGAAAAGTGTCCAGGGCATGGGAATATAACACTGTGCTGGGAACATTCCATCTCCTAAGAATGAGGTTGTTATGTGGAGATTTTAATGGAATGTAACTTCTTTCTGTCAGTTATAAGAAATACCAGCTTATTTTTCCTCTGATAATTATTTATATTGCATTTTGTCCTGTGCTAAATGTTTTATGTATGTTGTCTTATTTAATCCTCACAACAAATTAGTGAAATCATTATTATCATCGTAATTTACAGATGGGTTACTGTAGTCTCAGAGTTTAAGCAATTTCCTCAAGGTCATATTGCTAGACAGCAGTGGAAATGGAATTTAAGTAAGGTCTATGTGAGTTAAAAGACATTTCCACCCCATATCAAATGATAAAGCAATGCCAATATTAGCTATAGTTTAGGATTATTGAGCCTTTGCTGTGTACCATGTAGTGTACTGAATACTTTATATGCATTATTTCATTTAATCTTCATAATAACCTTATAAGGAAAATACTGTTGTTATCCCTACTTAACAGTTGAGGAATCTGAGGCTTAGAGATGTTAATTCAATGGTTGTCACAGCATAAATGGTAGAGTCAGGGCTTGAACCCTTCTGTTTGATTTCAAAGCCTGTGTGCTTCACCAATATACTCTCCCCTATCAAAAATAACTAAATGTTAGAATCATGGCACTCTTCTCTGGCTGTATATTAGAATCAATCACCTGGGGAACCTAAAAAAATCGATGCCAAACCTATCATCAAAGATTCTGATTTTAAAAAAAAGATTCTGATTTAATTTATCAGGAATGTAGACCAGGCCTGGGATTTTTTTTTTCAAAAAGCTTTTATTCATTCATTCAATTTATTTAATAAACATTTAATGTCTTTTGTATGCCAAACACTTTCTAGGCATTTACTTCCTAAGCAAGGTATTATCAGTTAGTTGTCACCACAGTGATGCATAACAATGACTATAAAATCTTGGTGGCATGAAAAACTAAGAACTGATTAAGTGCTTATTCTCACACTTCTGGAGGCCAGCTGGGATTCAGCTGATTAGTCAGGGCTTTTTCAGACAACTCTGATTTAGGTTAGAGTGACTACTTGCTTCAGGACTATGAGTAAACTCATGTGGCTCTGCTTCATGCATCTCTCCCCAGACCATTGGACTAGCTGGCACTTGTGTCTCTCATGGCTCATCTCACACCAGTGGTAGAATCACAAGAAGGGACATGACCAACTATGCAAGTATATTTCAAGCTCCTGCTTGAGTAACATCTGTGTACACTTCATTAGCCAAAGCAAGTCTCAAGGCTGAGCTCAAAGACAAGAGGTGGAAAAATAAGCCCCATTTCTGTTGTGTGGACTTGCAAAGTTCATGGCATAGGCTGAGAATTGGGACCAGTAAATAAACTTAAGTGGGAAAGAATGAAAATGAACACTGAGCATTATACATAAGAAAACTTTCAAATGTATTAGAAAGTGGTAAGTAATATTGCAAACAAAGTTCTGGAGGGTGGTATGAAGGTGATTTTAATGTGCAGCTAGGGCTGAGAACCACTGATCTTACAGTGTTCAACCTGGAAAGAAACCTGCGCTAACAGTCCCTCAACCATTTTGAAAATAATAAAACAGACCCAGAAAGTAGAAGAATCTTACTTAAGGTCCATAGGTCGATAGTTACAGAAATGGAACTAGGGCTACTATGTTTCCTAACGCGGTGGACTGTTTCTCTCGTACCACAGTATTCCGATCTATGGTCTTAGAATTCTTCCTTTATTAGTGGCACCAAAAATATGTTGTGGAAAGACACACTCATTCTTTTTTTATCTTGACCCTAGACATTAGAACTTGTACTCTCTAAATCCTGTGCTCCCTTAGTAACCCAATTCAGGGCCCAATTTCACATTTCTTATATTTGTACTGTCCAAAAGTTTACAGACATTCTATCCTCTTTTAGTTTTTTGCCTCTTCAAGTTGAAGACTGTTGGTTTTGATCTATCTTTGTGTGATCCCATAGTCCCACTCTAACAACCTACTTGGTTTATTGGGCCTTCTCTCTTCCCCAACTCTGTAATGCCTTGAGTAGTGTTCCTTGAGTTCCTTTTTACTCTGGGCTTCCACTAGGCCTTTCAGTCATCATTTCTGTTTTGGATTACAGTCTTCTTGATTTGCCAGGATGAACAGTCAAAAGAAAAGAAAAGATATGGAACCTGCTTGTACTTGGAGTTTATTGTCTGAACAGAAAGGTGAGTAACTGAATGAGGTAAGAAGAGGGTACAATCTAGGTAATCCTGTTCATTCTCTTTCTCCTACGTCTCCTCATGGACTTTGGGATTTTTTTTCCGAATCTTTAACGTTGTGTTGCCCGTGTATAGGTGTGTGTATATTGAAATATTACATGGATACAGTATTTGCCTATTAATAATCTCTTTAAAATGTCTCCATATTTTTTATGTTTTCCAAAATGAGGAAAAAGAAAGAAAAGAGAAGAGGCAACTGTGGTTTCTACTGTTTTCCATGATTCCAAAAGCATTTATAATCCTAAAAGACTCTTAAGTCTCTCCCTTTACTGTAACCACAGATTTTCACAGGAGACAGCACAAAAGAGCAAAGAGTGAAGATTGCTGGAGTTCTTCCCCTGGTGGCTGATTCCTGAGCTCCAAGGAATATTTAGTTATGGGGAATAGAAACTGATTATCTTCAACAGACTACTCACTTGCCTGCCTATTTCTGTGACATTCTAATATCTGCCTCTCCAGACTCTGCTTCCTCCCATCCATCTAGTCATACCTTCTCCCAAGTATAAGTCTCACTCTTGCTTTTAAAAGGTGTGCAAGTACTAAAAACCTATAGGAATGTGGAGGCTGTGTGTGTATGTGTATGTGCGTGTGCATGTGAACACATTCACATGTGCCTTCATTTGTGTATTTCTACCTATAAACCTATATATGTAAGTGTTTGGAATGAACGCATGTGTATATGTGTTCAAATTGTAGATCATTGTATGTATCCATCACACTAACATCAGCAATGCCTTATTCTTTCTCATTAACAAGTTAAGTTCAACAGAAGCTCCAACAGAGGCAATAGGCTAATGTTCAATGGAAAGCAAAATACCTAAAACAGTCACTTCAGATAATGTATGAGCCTTTAAGTTAATGCCTAAAATTTTTCTTACAGAGCATATAAATGTAAATGTTTATACCCTCAATATATATCTGAGAAGGTCTTACATTTTACTTTACATTGGACATTAGTTATAACTTTGTGGGTGAGTCAGAATAGATGTGAGATGACTTTCTTCCTTGTATTTCTGTCTGGGGAACAGCATGAATGGCTGTAGCAGTGTGGGTAAATTTTTGTATATTTCATGTTTTGATGTGAAGGTGTATTTGTGCTTCTGTTAATCTCAACTCTTTCCTCCCACAGCTGCTTCAAATTCTCAGGCTTCATTGTCATGGAAGGAGCTCATAGGTAGATGTCTTCTCTCTTTTACTCTTTTTGTTTTGTGAAAAGTGCCTCCTATGAACCTGGCTTCTCATCCCTATTCCACTCCTATTCTTGCCCTGTATTCATTGGGCAGCAGCCTTTTTTTTTTTTTTTTTGGTAGTATCTATGAAGCTCCAAACTGTTATAACAAATAGGAATTTTATATCAGAATAGGTAATGGAATACCAGGAGGACCTCTGATGGTGGTCAGGCACCAGATGTACAGAATTTTAGATGCACAGGCTAGAATAAACCTATCCAATTCTGGAGTGATCTAAGTTGAGGCCATTACGATAGTGGGCCAAATCAAGCCAGGGGCCTATTTTTATAAATAAAGTTTTAGTAGAACCAGCCATGCCCATTCATTTACATATTATCTATGGCTACCTTCTAGCTAAGATGGCAGAATTGAGTAGCTGAAACAGAGACCCAAAAGCCTAAACTATTTACGGAATTTTACAGAAGAAATTTGCTAACAGTTATCTAGATCAGCATTCCCCAAAGCAGTTCTACAGAGCACTATTGTCCAGGAGAAAATAACTTTGCTTTTGGGAAAGGGTTATATAGTCATTTTAGACCAGAAAATGCTGGATTAAACCAAGTTAAACAGCCTTTTTTTTTCTTTTTTTACTATAGGTCATTTCAGATCCTTTCACATGCTACATGCGTTGAGAAACTCTAAAAGGAGATAGAGGGTGTATTCCCTTTAACTTATTTGACCACTGGACTTCTTTTCCACAGCTTTCTTACTAATACCTTGCAAAATCGTGTTCAAAGGAACACTTATTTGAGAAATGCTAACTTAGACATTCACTTGACAGAAGTTTGAACTTGATAACTGACTCCTTGGATTATTTTTCTAGTTGCATAAAGTGAAAAACTATGTAATATAGTATTTAAGCATATGGACTATGGCTTTAGACAAACCTTAATCTTAAGTAAGTCTCTATCACTTACTAGCTGTTGAACTTTGGACAAATTATCTAATGCGATAAGCAGGACTGACTACATAATTGATGGGCTATGCTACAAAATGAAAACACAGGACCCCTTGTTCAAAAAATATTAAATCCAAGATAGCAACAGCAGAGCATTATACCAATGGGCCCTTCTGAGCACAAGACCTGTGTGCAGATTGTATATGCATGAACTTATAACCCTGGTAACAAATTTCAGTTTCCTCAACTATATAATGTGGATAATACCTACTTCATGGGATTATTGCAAGAATTCAATCAGAAATATATATAAAGAGCCTAGTAAAATATCTGGCACAGAATAGGCAGTAATAAATGACTTGTTTTTAATTCAAAAGTATTTATAGCCATATTCAATAACCTATTTGTTGAGTGTCTACTATGTGCCAGGCACCACACTAGGTACTTAGGATATTATGGTGAAGAATACAAATAAGGTCCCTGTCTTCATGTAGATTATTGTTTAGTGGGAAACACAGATAAAAAATAAACAACTGTTAATTATGATAAGAGCTATAAAGTGAAAACAAGGTGCTGGGAAAGGAAATAATAGAGAGGATCTGCTTTAAATTGGGTGGTCAAGCAAGTCCTCTTCTAGGAAGTAATGTTTAAGTTGAGATCTGAAGGATAAAAAAAAAAAAAAAAGCTATCCATGGAAATAGCAGAAAGGGTGTTCCAGGCAGAGAGAAAAGCTACTGGAAGGGCCCTGAAGTGGGAAAGAACATGGCATTTGTGAGAAACTAAAAGTAAGCTAGTGTGTCTTTAGAGACTGAGAAGGTGAGTGATTTGTGGCACACCTTGTAGGGTAAGGTTTTGGATTTTATACGAAGTGCAATGAAAAGCTTTTGAAAGGTTTCAGGTATGGTAGTCACATGATATAATTGATATTTTTAGAAGATCATGTTGGCTGCTGTGTGGAGAGGAGCCATAGATAAGCTAGAGTAAATGAATAGTAGGAGTCTATTTCTTTCTCCAGGAAACAGTTAGTAGTACCTTGTATTTGGTTGGTATTTGAGAATGTAGTGATAAATAAGTGTATTGAAGGCTTATGATAGGCCTTGTTGATTGGATGTGGAGGATTCAAGGGGAAAAAAGAAATAAAGAATGGCTCCTAATATTTTTCTGGGCAACTGGGTGACATCCTTTAATTGAGATGACATGCCTGTGGAGGGTTTTTTTTTGGGGGGGGGAGGGCACCCACACAGAAATCCAGAGCTCAGGTTTAGACATGTAAAATAAGATGTCCAAGTGGAGATGGTGATATTAGTTATAGCTGTTGTTTTGTATTGTTGTCTAGGATTCTGTGATTACTAACTCTTGGTGTCACCTCATTAGATTCCCGGGAAATATTTAGAAAACATCTGAAAGAAAAATACCTAAACATAGGAGTCCATAAATGTTATCATCATGGCAATCATATAGAGTCACGGCTGCTTCTTGTAAAAGAACATGGTATATCAGAAAAGACACCATGTGGGATTCCTCAACAAGATAATTTTATTGATATGGGACATGTATTTGATCCTGACCAAGAGGGCTGCAGCTCATCCCAAACTGTGGTGCTTCAGGGATGTGCTGGGATTGGGAAAACAGCTGGGGTGCACAAGTTCATGTTTGACTGGGCAGCAGGAATGGTTACTCCAGGAATGTTTGACTATCTCATCTATGTAAACTGCAGAGAAATAAGCCATATTGCTAACCTTAGTGCTGCTGACCTAATCACTAACACTTTTCAAGATATAGATGGACCAATCCTGGACGTTATTCTTGTGTATCCAGAGAAGCTTCTTTTCATACTTGATGGATTTCCTGAGCTCCAGCATCCTGTAGGTAACCTGGAAGAGGATCTTAGTGCTAACCCCCAGGAGCAGAAACCAGTAGAGACCCTCTTACGTAGTTTTGTGAGGAAAAAATTGTTCCCTGAATCCTCCCTGCTGATAACTGCCCGGCCTGCAACCATGAAGAAGCTCCACTCTCTGTTAAAACAATCTATCCAGGCCGAGATCATTTGGTTTACAAATGCTGAAAAGAGAGCATATTTCTTGAGTCAGTTTTCAGGTGCTAATGCAGCAATGAGAGTCTTTTATGAGCTGCAACAAAATCAAAGCCTTGACATTATGTCCTCTCTTCCCATCATCTCCTGGATGATCTGTAGTGTCCTGCAGTCACAGGAAGATGGTGACAGGAGTCTTATGAGGTCACTTCAGACCATGACTGATGTGTATCTGTTTTACTTTTCCAAGTGCCTCAAAACCCTTACAGGTATCTCAGTGTGGAAGGGACAAAGTTGTCTGTGGGGCCTTTGCTCTTTGGCTGCAGAGGGACTACAGAACCAACAGGTCCTATTTGAAGTCCGTGACCTCAGGAGACATGGGATAGGGGTATATGATATCAATTGCACTTTTCTAAATCACTTTTTGAAAAAATCTGAAGGAAGTGTCAATGTCTACACTTTCCTTCACTTCAGTTTCCAAGAGTTCTTGACTGCTGTGTTCTATGCCCTAAAGAATGACGGCAACTGGATGTTTTTTGATCAAGTGGGGAAAACGTGGCAAGAAATATTCCAACAATATGGGAAAGGGTTTTCATCATTAACGATACAGTTCTTGTTTGGCCTCTTATGTAAAGGAAAGGGAAAAGCTGTGGAAACTACTTTTGGAAGAAAAGTCTCCCCAGGACTTCGAGAGGAATTATTGAAATGGACTGAGAAAGAAATAAAGGATAAATATTCTATGTTACAGATTGAGCCCATGGACTTATTTCACTGTTTGTATGAGATTCAGGAAGAAGAATATGCAGAAAAGATAATTGGTGATTTACAATCAATTATATTGCTTCAACCTACCTACACAAAAATGGACATTCTGGCTATGTCATTCTGTGTAAAAAGCAGTCACAGTCATCTGTCAGTGTCTCTGAAGTGTCAGCACCTAATTGGATTTGAGGAGGAAGAGCAAGCCTCTGCATTCATGATACCAGTCTTTACACTTAATCAGTGAGTATATTAATGTCTTTTCTCCAATGTTTTGGCCTTCAGAAATCATGGGCTTTCTTGTTTATTTCAAGTATTCAGGCACACGATCATTTCTGGTATTGTCAATAAATAAAATGAATCATCTCCACTTTCTATATTTTACGTCAATCAACCCAGTAAGGATTTATTCAATATATATCACATATTAGACACTAGACTAAGTAGACAGTAAGGGAACATTAACAATTCTGAGCACTTATTATGTATTAGGCACTGTGCTAGCCACTGTGTGTGTGTATGTGTGTGTATATATATTAGTCTTCACTGTTACCTTGTGAATGTACTTTATAATTATAAAAGTGTTATGAGCATATAAGTCATCAAGATTATCATTGAGGACTCTACTATTTTGGTGTTGATGACTGCTATTCTGGAAAAGGTGGTAAACTTAACATTGAATTGGTCATCACTCTCCTCTACATATACTTCATCACTGAGGCCTCAGAGAGCCTCAGGTTAGTAAGGGACAGAATTGTACTCCTGCATATATTGCTGTGAATCCTGGGCTTTTTCCACCAGGCTTCCACCTTCACAAAGGTTTCAAAGAGGCTTAGGTAAACCACTTATTTCATACAGATTCTGTATATTGCAAAATACAGTTCTATTGCCTTATTGACCTGTGTTATCTAGAAAATGCCACTGGTCATAAGTCCGTTCTCAATACTTGGGTTAAGATGGACATTGCCACTCCTTTAGTTGTACGACCAGCTCAGAGGTAGGGGACCTTGAGAAGAAGAGAGTGGGCAGAAGGCTCTACTTAGGAAGTGTTAACGCGAGTCTTTTCTCTGATAGTTATATTTCCTCAGTGGGAGTAGCATAGAGGTAGAAATGAGTATGGGGTAGGTGTGTTTGAGGGAAGTGGGGAGGGGAAGGGAAGTGCAGCAAGAGTGTTTGGGACTAGAGTGGAAGGAGTAGGAGAGGTTACATGGACTTGGAATTACCAAGGACCTTGGCTACAATGTCTTGATAAATTCAAGACCACTTCAACTGTATATTATAAAGTAAAATGATGGATAAATGCATTGAGAACTTTTAAACACTGGTGGAAACAAAGAGAAGCTTCTGGTTCATTCTAGATTTCCAGAAAATCAGCCTTAAATGGAGTCCCTACCCCAGCCCTATTGCCTTTATCAGGGGGCTTAAACTTTCTTCAAAACATACCCCAAAATATTCTTTTCACAAGCATGTTGACAGAGAGTTCACTATTGTACTGTTTTAGGTTTATTTTGTTGTTCAAGTGTAATTAACATACAGTGTTATATTAATTTCAGGTGTACTATATAGTGATTCAGTGATTCTGTACATTTCTCAGTGCTTGTCAAGATAAGTGTCCTCTTCATCCCCTTTATTTATTTCACACATCTCCACCCACCTCCCCTCTGGCAACCACCAATTTGTTCTCTGTATTTAAGAGTCTGTTTATTTTTTGTCTCTCTTTTTTTTGTTCATTTGTTTTGTTTCTTAAATTCCACATATGAGTGAAATCATGTGATATTTGTCTTTCTTGGACTAATTTCTTTCACTTAGCATTATACCTTCTAGATCCATCTATGTTGTTGCAAAAGGCAAGATTTTATTCTTTTTTTATGGTGGAGTAATATTCCATTGTGTATGTATGTATATATATACATACATACATATATGTATTGTTTGTATATATATATATATAAATACACATACACACACATACATACACACACACACCACATCTCTATCCATTCATCTATTGATCTACACTTGAGTTGCTTTCATAATATGTCCATTGTAAATAATGCTGCAATAACCATAGGGGTGCATATATATTATCAAATTAGTGTTTTTGTTTTCTTTGGGTATTCCTCAAAAAATTAAACATAGAATTATGTTTAACATATGAACATTTGAACTTTTCTAGTTCAAAACATATGAACTTTTCTAGTTTTTAATGATTAATTATTCTATTAATACTGACAACCAAAATATAGTTATAGTGTAGATAGCTTGGGCAACTCACTTGACTTCTCTGAGCCATCTGCAAAATGATGATTATGATATCCATCATTGTGTTAGGGACCAGATAAGATAATTTTATATGTAAAGTGCTTACCTTGGTGCCTGGCACACAGTAACATGGCTTGTGCTTTGAAGTCAGACAGATCTGAGTGCTGACCTCCATTCTATTCCTACCTATGTGACCTTAGGCAAATATCTTAACTTTTTTTTTGCCTTAATTTCCTTATCTGCAAAATGGGATAATACCTCCTAAGGACTTTGGAAGAAGTAAATGAATACTAGTATGGTAAACAGAAGCCAAACTAAGCCTTTTACTTAAAATTTTGTTCTTAACTGTTTTGTTTTAAATTATTTTTGCTTTCTCATCTTTTTTAGGTCTTTCAAGCTACACAATTTGCCAGTGTCTCGGCTACACTTGCTCTGCCAAGCACTACGTAATCCATGCTGTAAAATCAAAGACCTGAAGTAAGTTGAACTTTGCTTTAAACACTTAGGTATTTGTAAGGTAGAAACTGGATTGCTAGAAATTGTACCCCCAGCTGATGGGACCTGCAAACAAAATATAACTAGTGCTCAGCTTCTCCATAGCAGAACAGCAAATGATAAGATAGGCTACAAACCTAGAAGGGGTAGAGAGTCAGGCACAGATCCCTGTCAGCCCCTCCAGCCTCTGTCCCTTTTGTATATGCTATTTTTGCTGTAGGGAGTGGATGGCAGTCTATAACATCTAAGAGATCTGTGTCTGTGCCCCTCCTGGACCTACCCTCTTCTCCTTCCAGATCCAACTGTCCTCTTCCTTGGTTTTCTTTCAGTTGGGTCCTGTCCCACTCCATGCAGCTCAGTGATCTTTTTCTCTCCCTCCATGCCTCACCTCAATCCCCTGCTGTTATTCCCCAAAGTGCCATTGCTCAGAAACTCCCCACCCACCACGCTGCCTTCCATTCTGTGCTCACTCTCAGGTATCTTGTCTCCTTCACTCCACATCTCAAGCACACAGGCACGAGCTCCCTTGTTTCCAGACCCCTCACCACACAGATCAGTGTCTGTTCTCCTTCCTTCCCTCCTGTCCTAGAGGAAGAGGTGGCCTTTCCAAACCTCCCCAAGCAAGTAAATTCACTTTTTTTTATTTTTAAGCATTTAATTATTTCACTTTACACAACACAGAAGTATATAAAGATATAAAAGCCCTCCACCCTACTGTCCCATACCCCACCCCACCTTATACCCCAACATCCCCACTCCTGCTTACCATGCCCTTACCATACCTCCCTAGGTAACACCTTGTTTGCTAAATATCTTTCCAGACCTTTTTTCTATGCCTTTTCAAACATCAATGTGTAACATAAGGCACATATAAACCTATTTTATATATATATATATATCCTGCATATGCAGTTACAGAGCTTTGGGGGTTTTGTTTCACACACACAAAAAACTGGCCGTCATATTTTATTTTTTATTGAATAGTACAATGGACATGCCTCCCAATGTGGTAAGCAGGGTCTCTCTCTTGTGTGTTGTATGTTTTCAAGCTTTCTTCAGTTGTCTCCTTCCCCGTGGTTCAAGTTTCTCCCATATTAAAAGGAACCCTCTCTCAGCCATGTACCCCATTCCTTCCCTTTACTGCTAGGAGTTCTTGAAGAGCCTCCCTGCCTGCACTTCCTCAATTCCCATTTACTCCTCAGTCTTTATGGTTTGGGTTCTACCCCTCCCTGGCCCAGATCTGTTCAAAGATCGAAATAATACCAAATCCAATGAATACTTTTCAGTTCCTACCTTAGGGCCTCCCCTGCAGCCCTGGGCACTGCTGAGAATGCTCTCCTTGCATCTCTCTTCCCACTGTCATGACTACTCCTAAGGACCTTGTCGCCTCTATGGTTCCCAGCCAGTGGCAGTTTCACCCTCCAGTGGACATGTGGCAATACCTGGAGACATTTTTGCTTGTCACAACTTGGGGAGTGGGTGCTACTGACCTCTAATGTGCAGAGGTCAGGGATTCTGTCAAACATCCCGCAGTGTACTAGACAGTCCCCTGCAACAAAGAATTATTGAACCTCAAGTGTGAGGAGTGCTGAGGCTGGGAAACTCTGTCTTAGAAGAATATAAACAAGCCCAAAGATATTCCTGAAAATGCAGGTTAGGGATCTTGCCCCCAATCCTGATGGTTGTCCACACCTGCCCCAATAGGAGACAGCCCAAAGTCCTATCCAGGAGCTATGGCGATGAACCGGGGCCATTATAGCTTCAGGGTCTATGTCTGTAGTCCCTGGGTGATGTCCAGGGCTCCTCCAGTTTTCTTACTCTGGTCCAGGTGTGACACCTCATGATCCTTCTACCTGTGGGCTAATCCATACATTTAGTCTCCCTCAACACCACTTAGAATCATGAGAAAGGAAACACAAACCATCCTCTCCCCTTCTCTTTTCCCAGTTTACCCTCTCCCTCTAGACATTGATTTCCCATTGGGATATGTTTTATTTCATTTATGAATTCACTGAGACCTTTGTAACCAGATCCCCCCTCCCACTATTATTCTGGCAGTGGGTTTGGGGAGAGAATTGCTCAGGATAGCACCACACTTTGGTCCATAAACTAGACCAGCAAACCCTCTAGGCACTATCATTTGCTGACTCACCTCCTTGGAAGTGGTAGGGGTTCCCTGTTCAGATCTGTCTGTCCCCAGTTCTGCCACTGGGGACTGGGGAAGATTCTCATGTTTTGGGGCTATACAGCCATAGCAGTTGTCTGCATCTGGTGCTGGTGTCCTCTGTATGTCCTGCTGGTGATTTCATCAGTCCTGAGGGATTTCATCTTAGGGGTGGCAAATCTCTGCTGTGTTGTAAGCCCAGGGTTAATCCCAGGCCTGTTTTGATGGTTTATCATGATATAACTTGATCAGAACACGAACAAGCTTCCTGTCCAGTTCATTCCGGGAGACTCTTGGGATATAGGAATCCTCACTACCTGTAACTCTCTGATACTCCTCCCCAGCCAGTGTTGACATTTTTCTTGGATGATCTGTGGTTTGTGACTGCTCTTCTTGGTGCCAATTTCTGACCTGGAAATAATCTGGTTACCCAGAGCAGGAACCCACTCAACTTAACTTAAAGGGTATCTGTGTGGATTGGATTTTCATGCAGCACAACTGTAGAAAGACCACCACTGTCTCCATCTCTGGGGTTACAAGATCAACTCCTGTGCTTTCTCTATGCCTTATCTGCTCCCTGGGATCTGATTCTGCTATCTTCTAAGACACTTGGCTTCTATAAAGCACACAGTTCTTCTCTCTGACAGCCGGGGCCAGTCCTTGGCTGTGGCCTCGGCATTCATGACTCTGGCCTTGGCCCCAACTCCAAATAACCCACTGCTTCCTTGCCCAACACCACTCTATGAAATCTGCCTCTCTGTTCGAGAACCTGTTTGGCTAAGGATGGGTCAGATGTCCACTCCTCCCATCATATACAGCCTAGGTGGGGAGATGGGTGGATTGTCATATACATGGCTGCTCATGTCCACTAGATACTAGGGCTTAGGAGTAAGAACAAAAGCTACGGTGCTTCTGGGGTATGGAACACTAATGCTCTGGAACACAAAGGGGGTCATCAAAACATGTCTCTCCCTGTCAATCTACACCTTCTCCACTTCCCACCCCACCTCCCTCCCATTCCTTTAGCCCCATTCTCCCACTTATCCCCTTCCCCACTCCACCCAGTCCCCTCCCTCACCTTTCCCCCATCCCTCAAAAATTGATTTTCCACTGGTATAGGTTTCTGTTCTATTTGACATTTCTTAATTTACTGAGGACTTTGCAGCCAGATTCCCCTCCCACAGCGGAAGCAAATTTCCCTCCTTGAAAAATTCACAGCTTTACACCAAGGGCAGTCCCAATCCCCAGGTCTGCGAAATATGGGAGGTCTTCTAGGCTGATAGGGATCAGAGTCTCTCCTGTCTCTTTGGGATTCTTGAGGGTCTTTTCCCTGGGACCCCACATTAGACCTCACACTAACCTCAGAGGGCCTCCAGTGGGGAGATGTCTGAACTGGATTTCCTACGGTGAATGGTGTTGCTGGTGGGACTGGTGTGGGCGCAGGTGGGAAGGGGGAAAAGGGACAGGCATAGGAGTATGTGAATGAGGCAGGGAGCTGGACAGGAAGGGGTGATGGTGTGACTGTGGCCCTAGGCTTGATGGTCCCAGAGAAATAAAACATGGCTGTTTCCACTGACTTAATATCTCCCTTCCTCTGCCCACTGGCGGTGTAATTTTTCCGCTCCACAGCTCCAGGCAAGTGCATGAGGCCTCCACCTGGCTCCTTTGCAGCTTCTGCCCCTTCTGCATTCTTCTGTCCTCTTCTTCCTCTTCCTGCAGTGCCAGTAGAAGCAGTAGAAGTGGCAGCAACTCCCGCCTCCTCTACCTCACCTGCTCCTTCTGTCCTTGTGGCCAGGCCTGGCTCCTCTGAGACCTGGACCTGCTTCTGCAGAGACTGCAGCTGTGGGAGAAAAGTGGGCAGTGTTGAGACCCATTCTGGGGGTGGTGAGGGAATGGGGCAGGGAGATAGGGCAGGGATCAAGCAGAGATAATCTTTAAGACCTGGAGGAGCTTCCACTTCAGGAAATCCCGTTCTGTCTGCACCTCTTCCAGGTTGGCCTGGGCCATCTGTAGCTGGAAGGCTGCCTCTTTGTGCTCCATCTCCTGCTGTGTAGTGAACTCCTTTAGGTCTGAGGCCAAGGTCTGTGCAGTGGTCTTATGCAGTTTGGCGAAGTCATGCAGCCAGTGTACCCTGTGCTTGTGTAACTGGCCCTGCCTGCAGGCAAAGCGCACACCTAGGGCCAGGCTGCTCCAGGCACAGGCCTCTTTGGCCTCACTGGACACTGTGCTGTCTTCCAGGATGGCCCTGAGTTTGTCCTCCACCTCCTCCCAGGGCAAGGATGTATTCTCCAGGTAGAACTCTGGGCCTTTTGTGTGCCCAGCCATCTTCTCATTGATGAAGGTTACCACTTTGCTGTGCTGGAACCCACCACTGGGGTCGTCGGGTTTCAAGGCCATGATGACTGAGAACCTTAGGGGTTTGGCTGGCCCTGCAGAAACGAACAAACCGGTTGTCCCATAGACCCCCCTTGCCCCTCTCCCCTTGTCCCCCTTCCCCTCCCTCTTTATCCCCCTTCCCCTCCTCCCGTCCAGCCTTGCCCCCCTCCTCCCCCTTGCCCCCCTCCTTCCCCATCCTGCCCTCTTGTCCCCCCACCCCCTCTGTCCCACTCCCTCATCCTACCCCCTCCCCTGACCCGCCACCTCGTCCCTACCCCACCCTGCTTCCCCATCCCGCTGCCCCCCCCGTCCTGCCCCCTTATCCCCCCCTGCCCCCGTCCCACCCCCTCCCCCATCCTGCCACATTGTCCCCACACACCCACCCCACCTCCGCCTCCCTTGTCTGGTCCCCTTGTCCCCCTTTCTCCAGTCCTGCCCTCTCGTCCCCTCCCCCACCCCGCGTTTCCAACCATCTGTTTGCCCTGCCCCTCCTCCCTCAGACCCTCTGAAAGGTCCACTGACTGGTTTGCCCCACCCTAGTATACCTCCAGCCAGGGCCAGATGGGGTGCAGGCTGACCATACCTAACCATACCTACCTAATAAGCCCAAGCAAGAGGGTACTTTTCCCTCCAAGGGCTTGAGAAAAAGGAAGTCTTGGGGCCAATTCTGGAATCTTTTACTCTGGGACTGTTCCAACTTCCAGTGATAGTGGGGGTGGGAGGGAATGTGAGAGGAAGGTTCTGTCCCAACTCCAGGACATAAGAGGACCTGCTATATTGTTGAAAGTCCTTGAAAGCCGGAAATAGCAGGAGTGGTCAGAAAAGACTTAGAATCAAGAACGTAAAGGACTTGTAATCAAATACAAGAAGTTATGCCCACCCCACCATAATGCTTTGTCCCACACCAGGGGGCCCGTCCCTCCTAGAGATGGAATTTTCTAGAACAAGAGGCAGCCCCAATCCCCCAGTGGCCTTCTGAATGCCTTGGAGGAAGAATGTGGAGCTAGGGAACAGCTTCATTGCCCATTGGCCCAGCACTGAATATTGTAGTGACCCTAAATGGTCATAAATCTTGGCTGCTTCACCCCCAAACCATGTCTTGAATCTGTCCACCTTTGCTGCCCCCACCATCCTAGGTCAGCTGCCCCCACCATCTTAGGTCAGCTACCCCTACCCTATTTCTTCCCTGGACTGCAGCCCTCTGATATCTGGTCTGTCTCCTGCTTCCTGGCATTAGAGGGATATGACCATCTCACTTTAAATCTCCACTGACTTTCCGAAGCCTTCTGTATAAATCAGACAGACTTCAGGTTTAGTCCTGAAGTCCTTTGCCACTTACTATATGACTTTCTGCTGTAAATGAATCTTAGTTTCTATCAATGGGCCTACTGCAAGGACAAATGACAAAGTACATTGTAAACTTGATGTAATTTTTTCTATGATCACATTTTTGTAAAATAAAATCTGTGTGTGTGTCTGTATGTTTCTATGATCTTGGAGAAAGGAGTGGGAGGGTATACACCAGACTCTTAACATTGGTTATCTCTGGGAGGTGGAATTGGAGAGGAGGTTTGGAAAAAGGTTTTATCTTTTTTAAAAAAATTTTTTGACATTTATTCATTTTTGAGAGAGAGAAAGGCAGTGTGAGCAGGGGAGGGGCCGAGAGAGAGAGGGAAACACAGAATCAAAGCAGGCTCCAGGCTCTGAGCTGTCAGCACAGAGCCTGATGTAGGGCTTGGACCCATGAACCGGGAGATCATGACCTGAGCCAAAGTCGGATGCTTAACTGACTGAGCCACCCAGGTGCCCCAAAAAAGTTTTTATCTTTTTAAAATACATCTTCCTATGATTTCACTTGTTACAAAGAACATATGTATGCATGCATTAAAAACCTGGAAATTCGTGTGCCAAAATTTTAACAGTGGTTATTTTGGGGTGATAGGAATATAGTACTTAAAAAAACTTTATTCTTTACGTTTTTCTCTATCATAGAAATTGTTTATAGTAAGCATATATTATGTTTTTAAATTTTTAACTACTCTTTGATAACTTATGATCATTGTAAATACATTTTAAATACCTATAAAGTAAATGTCTCCCTGTAATCTCACCCTTTCCCAACCTAGAAGATAACCACTGTTAATAATTTGATATATATGTGTCTGTGTGTGTGTGTGTGTGTGTGTGTGTGTATACACATATATATCCTTCTAGTCTTTTTTTTTAATGTTTATTTACTTTTGAGAGAGAGAGTGTGAGTGGGGGAGGAGCAGAGAGAGAGGGAGACACAGAAACTGAAGCAGGCTCTAGGCTCTGAGCTGTCAGCACAGAACCCGATACGGGGCTTGAACCCACGAACTGTGAGATCGTGACCTGAGCTGAAATTGGACGCTTACCGACTGAGCCACCCAGGCGCCCCTGTCCTTCTAGTCTTTTAAAATAGGCCATAGCAAATACAATTGACCCTTGAACAACAGGGAGTTTGAACTGTGGAGGTCCACTTATATGTGGATTTTTTTTTAAATAAATTCAGAGTAGTACTATAAATGTATTTTCTCTTATGATTTTCTTAGTAACATTTTCTTTTATCTAGTTTACTTTATTGTAAGAATATAGTATGTAATATATATAACATACAAATACATGTTAATTGATTATTGTTAAGGTTTCTGGTCAATAATAGGCTATTAGTAGTTAAGTTTTGGGAGAGTCAAAAGTTGTAGTCAAAAGTTTTCAACTCTGTGGAGGTTGAAGCCCCTAATCCCCTGAGTTGTTCAAGGGTCAGCTGTAATTGGAAGTTTCTCAAACAAAAAATCCTCTGTCTTGTCTCTGGCCTTTGCATCTCTTGGCCTTTGCACTGGCTGCTCCATGAGTGGATTGTCCCTCAGCCCCTCCTCTTCCTCCTGCTTCCATTCTCTTCATCCAGCTGTTCAATTTCTCTTCCCCTTTCACAACAGCACTCAAGTATTTATTTTTTTATAAATATTTCTTGATCCTCCAAGCCCCACCCCAAGCTAGGTTGAATTGTACTACCTTTCTGTGTCCCCATGATACCTTATGCATACCACTTGAAGTACTTTTCACACTGTATCCATGATTTTCTAATTTTTTTGCCCCATTAACTGGACATTCTTGAAGGCCAAGTTGGGGGTCTTAATTATTTTTGTGTTTTTAGCATTTGGCACAGTGGTAAGCACCCAATAAATTGTTGAGTGGATTGAAAAAATTCATTACATCAGTAAGGTACAAACAGGTACCTTTAAGGGGAGTCCTATTTTCTTTCTTCTCTGAAATATCTTTTTCTCCACACAGACTGATTTTCTGCCACCTCACAGCTTCTTGTGGTAGGGACCTCTCTTTAGTATTTGAAACTAACCAGTATTTGACAGATTTGGAATTTGTAAAAAATACCCTGGAAGATTCAGGAATGAGGCTTCTGTGTGAAGGATTAAAGCAGCCAAACTGTGTCTTACAGACATTGAGGTAACTGATAGCAGGAGATTTTGTTTTCTGTGTTCATATCATTTTTTGTCAATTTCTGTTTGCATGTGGGGAGAGCATGAACAAGATGATGAGGTCATTCTTCTTTTCTCTGAAGGTTGTACCGATGCCTTATATCTCCTGCTTCTTGTGGGGCACTAGCAGCTGTTCTCAGCACCAGTCAGTGGCTCACTGA
The DNA here is from genome assembly GCF_027475565.1 of Acinonyx jubatus. NCBI lineage: Eukaryota > Metazoa > Chordata > Mammalia > Carnivora > Felidae > Acinonyx > Acinonyx jubatus. The sequence continues at coordinate 85,491,064 of NC_069389.1, forward strand.
TCTGGAATTTAGGGAAACAAAATTGGAAGCTTCAGCTCTGAAATTGCTCTGTGAAGGCTTAAAAGATCCAAATTGCAAATTACAGAAGCTCAAGTAAGTTGTAACTGTTAGTTTCCTTACTGCAAGAAAATAATTTAAATATGCAACTCAAAATGGACATTTTGTGATCAAAACATTTCAAAGAGTCATGGAGAGGAAGAATAAAAAGTGACAGTCCCTAAAATTGTTTCTATGCAACAAGTTTAGGAAGAGAATTTTCATTGTAAGTAACAATAACATCAATGACTATAATAATAACCCACACTTATTGAACAGTTACTTTGTGCTAACCATTGTGCTGAGTGCCTTGTATCCACTATTTCCTTTAATTATTATCCCCATTTTAGCAGATGAGGAACTGGAGACCTAAGATCATAAGACTAAATAACATGGTAAAGGCACAATTCAAAACTGACATGTGTTTGACTTCAAAGTCCATGGTAATGATTTTAATAAAAAATTTATCATGTACATGTTAGGGTTCTCTAGAGAAACAGAACAAATAAGATATATACAAAATATGCAATTGACTCTTGAGCAATATGGAGGTTGGGGTGCCACTCCTACCCCCGCCAGTTGAAAATCCACATAGAACTTTTGACCTTCCAAAAACTTAACTACAAATAGCCTACTGTTGACTGGAAGCCTTATTGATAACATGAACAGTCAACTAACACATTCTATATATATATATATATATATATATATATATATATATATATATATATTATATGCTGTATTAAAACAAAGTAAGCTAGAGGAAAGAAAATGTTAAGAAAATCATAAGAGAAAAATACATTTACAGTACTATACTGTATTTATCAAAAATTCGTGTTTAAGTGAACTTGTGCAGTTCAAACCTGTGTTGTTCAAGGGTCAACTGTATAGAGAGATTTATTCTAAGGAATTGGCTCATGTGGATTATGGTGGCTGTCAAGTTCAATATCTGCAAGGTAGGTCAGTAGGCTAGAGACACAAGGAAGAGCCGACGTTGCAACTTAAGTCTGAAGGCATTCTCCTGGGAGAATTCTGTCTTCTTCCCAAGGAGGTCAGTCTTTTTCTAGAAAAGCTTTCAACTGATTAGATGAGGCCCATCCAAACTATGGAGAGTAAATTACTTTACTCAAAGTCTACTGATTTCAATACTAATCTCATATAAAAAGGACCTTTCCAAATACATCTAGAATAATGTTTGACCAAATGTCTGGACATATGACCCAGCCAACTTGAGGCATAAAATTAACTATCATAATATATATGTGGGTTTTTTAAGGCAAAACCTCTTTAGCATTGAAGCTTTAAAAAATCCACTTTGAAACTTTTTTTTTCTGGCAGAATGCCTCTATTTAAAATTTCTAAATTGGGGAGATACAGACATGTGTACTTATAAGCCCTCCTTCAAAGCTAAGGTTGGAGCCTGGTAACTCAAGAGAAAATTGAGGACTCAAAAATTGTAGTGTATATCATAGAAATTTTTTTAAATGTTGGAAGAAAAAGTTGATGGGAAATAGTTCAAGAAATTGAACTACTTAATATGGAGAAACAAAGATTTAGAAGACAGGAAGGTTGGTAAAAACCACTCTTCATCCCAAACAAGGAATATCATGTGGAGGATAATGATGGGCTGGGTCTCTGTAAGGATGGAATATTAATTAATAATGGACTTAAAATTTTTTTATGTTTCTTTATTTTTGAGAGAGAGAGAGAGGCAGAATGTGAGCAGGGGAGAGGCAAAGAGAGAAGGAGACACAGAATCCAAAGCAGGCTCCAGGGCCCCAGCTGTCAGCACAGAGCCTGACACAGGGATCAAACGCACGAGCCATGAAATCATGACCTGAGCCAATGTTGGATGCTTAACTGACTGAGCCACTCGGGCACCCCGATAATGGACTTTTAGATAAGAGGCAAGATCTTTTGACTATGAAGCTTATTAAGGATATTATAGTACCCCCCCCCCCGGGATTTGAGAGAAACTGTAAGATAGAATTATAAATTCATGCAGGGAGTTAAAATAAGATTAGGTTGCCTTGGTATTTCCTCCCAATACTTTTTTTGAGGGGCAGTCAACACTTACTGAATTCCTACTGGGGGACACAGTATTGTGGGAGCAATGTATAACTCTTTCCTCTGGAGGTTGTGACATACTCAAGGTTGGCAGTCTTGTATGGGTGGGCCTTTATTTTCTCTGCTCATGAGGTATTGTGGCAGGGGGTGAGTAGGATGGTAAAACAGCCAGTTTTATCTCTGTTCATCTTTCTTTCTCTCCAGGTTGTGTGCTAGCTTTCTCCCTGAAAGCTCAGAGGTTGTTTGCAACTATCTTGCCTCTGTTCTCATTTGCAATCCAAACCTCACTGAGCTTGACCTGAGTGAAAATCCCCTGGGGGATACAGGGGTGAAGTATCTTTGTGAAGGTCTCAGACATTCCAACTGTAAAGTGGAGAAACTAGAGTAAGTTTCTTAGAACTGTCTGGTAGCATCTTATGACTATTGAATTTGTCAAGTGCCTGCTGTGTGCCAAGATCTATGCTTGGTGCTTGGCAGAAGTTATTTCATCTAATTCACTCTTTCCAATAACCTTAAAAAATGGATTTGTATTTCCATTGTACAGATGAGGAAATTGAAGATCACAGGGAAAAGTGATTTGTCCAAAGTCACAGCACGCGAAAGTGGTATGGTCAGGATGTGACTCTAAAATCTGATCATGGGGAAAAGTGACTTGTCCAATGTCACAGCACTCAAAAGTGGTATAGTCAGGATGTGACTCCAAAATCTGTCTCCAAATCTCATGGTCTTTCCATTATATTACCATCTTGGATGCTTACAGGAATGCCACTACTTAAATATTAATTCTATAAAGAACATCTACTATGCACCCAACACTGGACTAGATGTAGGTAGTTTTGTCAGAAGGACAAGTGACAAGGCTGCCCTTAAAGGCACACAGATATGAAATTGGAGAACAACACAGTTCATTCAATGTGTAATGAAGTGCCCAACACTGTGGAATCATTTAGAAATGCCAGATGAGCCCAGGGAAAGGTAGGAGGTCCCTATGAGCTGGAGACCTCAGGAGAAGTCTTTGTGAAGGAGCTGCACTAGGAGCTGGAACTTGAAGGATGGCTAGAACTTAGTTATATGGGGAGGCTAGGAAAAGCTAAATGCAGCAGTGGCTGATTTTTCTTCTTTTTCTCTTGGTAGCTTGAGCACATGTTACCTAACAGATGCTAGCTGTATGGAGCTCTCTTCTTTCTTGCAAGTGAGTCAGACTCTAAAAGAGTTGTTTGTGTTCGCCAATACCCTAGGGGACATAGGAGTACAGCATCTCTGTGAAGGTCTGCAGCATGCACAGGGTATAATCGAGAGTCTTGTGTAAGTGTCTACTTATCCTTGTTCTCATGGGCCTTGGCATTTGAAGTTCAGTGGGACTCTATGGTTAACAGCCACCTTGGTATCCCCATTCCTCCAGGCTTTCCCAGTGTTCCCTTTCTGCTGCTTGTTGTGAGTCCCTCGCCCAAGTCCTGAGCTCCACCCGGAGCCTGACAAGGCTGCTTCTAATTAATAACAAAATTGAAGATTTGGGACTGAAATGGCTGTGCGAAGGATTAAAACAGCCTGACTGTCAGTTAAAGGATCTGGCGTAAGTATCATGGACTATAGCCACAGGCTGAGTTTCCTGATGTTTCAGCAACTCTTAAAATTAAATGAGTATTTTTTGGCCTGGTGATTGAATCTCCAAGGAAGCAATAATTGAAGATCCAAATAATTCGGGGGGGAATAAATGTTCCTCTACTCCACAATCTCCGCTTGGACCTGGCCCAGGGGATTTTTTTTTACAAAACACTCTGAGTTTCTAATGTGTTTTTCCAGTGGGCAAATAGAATTTCTAAAGTGACCCAGTGCAGATGAAATGATGCCAGCCTTCTCTGCCTTACTTCCCGGCAGACTGTGGACCTGCCACCTGACTGGAGAGTGTTGTCAGGATTTGTGCAATGCACTCTACACCAATGAGTACCTGAGAGACCTTGACCTCAGTGATAATGCCTTAGGGGATGAGGGTATGCAGGTGCTGTGCGAAGGGCTGAAACACCCCTCCTGTAAACTACAGACCTTGTGGTAAGTGCACAGGGACCCTTTATTCACCAGGCTCTTGTTCCAGGCTATATATGAAATGGAGGGTCTTTTTGGAACTTGGGATAAAACTGATTTCTTCCTCAAATCCCTAATCCTCCTTAGGTTAGCAGAATGTCATCTCACAGATGCATGCTGTGGAGCCCTTGCCTCTGTCCTCAACAGAAATGAGAACCTGACACTGCTAGACCTAAGTGGAAATGACCTCAAGGATTTTGGAGTGCAAATGCTGTGTGATGCACTGATTCAGCCAATATGTAAACTACAGACATTCTAGTAAGTTAATGTGGTGGGAGAAGTGGGAGGGAGGGGTCAAGGCAGACATGTTGGGTTTGACCATAGGCTACTGCAGTGGGGAAAGAAGAACTGAGAGCAAGCCATGCCGAAGCAAAATATCAAAGGAAGTGAAATTACCAGTAGGCCTCCTCCTTGGACACGGGGCCAAAGAGAGAGGCAGAGAACAGGCAGCACTGGATCTCACTGCTAAGAAAAGCATCATGGTGTAGGAAAAAGAGTATCAGATCTAGATTCTTTTAGGTCTGGCTTAAATACTAGGTTTAGCATCTACTAGCTACATACCCATGGTTACCTAACCTCCCTGCACTTAAGTATCCTTGTCTGTAAAATGGAGCTAATACTGGTACTTGACTATCTGGTGTTGACATGGGGATTGAATGAAGTGAAACATTAATTATAAATGCACCCAGTATAACCTTTGGCACATAGATGGTGCTCCATAAATGTTAGATTCTTTCCATTTTCTCTTCTAATACTTGCTAGAGGTCTTAATGTTTACATTTGAGAGTCTTCAAGACTCAAGGAAATGAAGCTATAATGATGCAATGATAGGAAGTAGAGGTCTTGACCCTTTCTGGTCAATGTCCATCTGCCAGCTCAGCAGGCTGGCATTGACACACAAAGTCATTCTTAATTAGGATACAGCTATGCTGTGTTGGCAGCTAACCAGTGACCAAACGGCCATTCATTTCTGGAATTCAGAACTGGAACACATAATGGAAAATAAAGGCTGAGTGCAAAAATTCCACATTCAAGGCCAATTTGATGGATTGAAGCATAAATGCAAACAACATAAAGGCCTGATTACAAGTATGGCTGAAACAGAAGCTGGTTCTCTACTAGCAAAGTGAAGTATGTTAGTTTCAAAGGCTTGAAAGTGTGGTGATTACTGCCCAGAAAGGGGGAGTTACTCACAACATGATAAGCGTCAGGGATTTAGGGACCTTCAATGGTGTCTTTCTCAAAAGAAATAACTGCAGCCTATATTGTTAGCAGGTTGGAATAAGCTTAATGACCAATCCTAATGTTTCTTTAAATATTGAGTAATTTGATGTGGTAGCATTCTATATTGTGTGTGCTTCAGCAATGGTCCTAAGTGACAGCAAGGAGAATTTTTTTTTGTTGTGATGGCATGCCATTATTTGCTTTTTTATTGTAAATTGTTATGCTGTTTCCTGTATCTCTTGCTCTTTGCCTTTTAACCAATGTGCTTCCATTGTGTTTTCATGCCAGCCTTCAAACCTTTATAACTTGTCAATCAATAAGTTGATAACAGTGGGCAATAATAGCTCAGAATACAAAACAAAGGACACACACACACACACACACACACACATACACACACACACACAGAATAGACACCATTCACTGACCTCAAATCAGTTTTGAATGTTGGAGTATATATAAAACAAACAACACTGAAATTAATAGAAATATATACTTATCCACGTAAGGTGAGAGGAAACTATGGATGATTTAATGCTGTGGTAGGATAGAGATGGAGTAAATCCAGGAGAGCCTTCTAAAAGGGGGAAATTCTGCTGGAAATTGCAAAGGCTGGAGGAAGAAGGTTATTTTCTAAGAGCTGCTTGAGTGTGAGGCTGAATCTTATTCCTCATTGTATTCTCCCCCTGCCCCAATAAAAAGTTCCTGGCTCATTGCTTTGCATATAGTAAATACATACAGAAGATCAATTAGTAATTTAGAGCATCTAGAGGCAAAGAGACAGTTAATGATATATCCAATAAAGACTATGTGTCTAGACATTCAAAAGGTCAAGGAATAAAAGAGATTGTGGCCTCAGAGGACAGAGCTCACCTTCATTCATTCTACCAGTACTTGCTGAATATGTGCCATGTACCAGGCAAGTGTGCCAGGTGCTAGGAGACAAGAGTGAATAAGACAGGAGACATGATCTGTGCTCTTCAGGGGCCAGTGGGCTTAGTGGTAGAGACAGGCACATAAACTGAATAATGCAATAAGGGGATCGTAAGGTCTTGAGGGAGTCATGGCAGGAGACAACCCACCCAGTCCAAGACGGGCAGGGAAAACTTCTTGGAGGAAGGACCACCTGAGTTAAGTTTCAGGACTATTGCCAAGAGAAATAGTGGTAAGGATGGAGAAGGGTAGTCCAAGCTCAGGAGATGCATGAGCAAGATAGCCAGACAATAAACAGTACAGTTTATGGTACTTGATAGGGAAATGGGTGGGAAATATCAAGGAGTTTGCTATTTCTTGAGCATAAACTACAAAGCAGAATGTGTCAAGAAGTGAGACTGAGGGGGTAGGTAAGGCCTGTATGCCATATGTGATTAGTAAGACCTGTTAGCAGAATTCTGGGTACAAATTCAGCCCTTGCTCTCGTTCTCTCTCTCTCTCTCTCTCTCTCTCTCTCTCTCTCTCTCTCTCTCTCTCTCTCCCCCTATCTCTGATACTCTAGCAGTGGTACATTTTGAAGCCTCTCCTCACGTTTCCAAAATTGGTCCCCAAGGTAGAGCTAGTTTTGCTTCCAAAGTTGGTTGAAGAATCAGTCCACTGCTGCTCCTGTTTCTCGCTGCCACAGGGGGCTGATCCTAAGAACTGAATCTAACCAGTCCCACAGAAGTTTGGTTACTAGACTGTGATGCCCTGGCTGGTCTGGATCCCTGCTAGCCATGCAGTGCCATTATACTTGGGCTTTAAGGCTACAGATATATTAGTCCACACCCAAACATACAGCCATTGTTCTCTAAAGTACTGTATATGTCAGGGTGGTTGGGTCTAGAGGAGCTTCTGGAATTAGCCACAGATACAGATACACACACACACACACACACACAATATATATATATATATATATATATATATATATATATATATATATATATATGAAACCTGCCCTTGCCCCACAAAGACATAGGCCCTTGAGTTGAGTCAGGGGACCCACTTAAACCTTCTTTCTTCAAGATAATCTTATTTTATGGGCTGTGGCGCCTTTCACTGGCACTGGGTCTTGGATAAAGGCCCCTAGCTCACCCTGATATGTGTTCCTAATTCTAAATTTGGAAAGAAGGGGTTGATAATAACTGGTCTCTTAACTCCCAGAAGACCTCTGGGCTTCCTAAGCATATTGGCCTACCTCTTGCCCAACAGTGAGCTCTATACATCAAGAGGTAAGGCAACTTTTGCTAAGTCAGTAAAAAAAAAATTCTGAAGGTCTTGTTACACTTTTGTGGCATTAAGTATCTACTTACTGTACAATTTCATAATTAGCATGGTTACTCATTTCACTTTGCTAGATAAAGATTAGCTTCTATCCATTAAAAACTGAAATCTTTACCTCACTACACACTTGAAAGAGCTGTACCTTCTTTTGTAGTCAATGGGTTTTAATCAGGGACACACATATGGAGTTTGCACTGTGGGAAGTTTTCTAGTAGGTGGGCAGTTGGAGATGATAGATGAAGCCATGGCAATGGATGAGATCCTCTGGGGAGAGTGAGAAGAGAAGAACCTCTGAGGAACATCTCTGGGGAATTAGCCCTGGGAAATACCAACTTTTTAAGAAGTGGGTATAGGAAAGAAAACCCATGGAGTAAACCAGGAGAGAAATGGTGTCCTGGAAGCTACGGGAAAAGTGAATTTCAAGGAAGAAGTGCTCAACAGTATCAAATGCAGCAGAGAGGTTCAAGAGGACGAGTACTGAAACATATATCCATTGGGTTTAGTAATTTGGAGGCCAGAGGGGACTTTCTCAAGGGCTGGTTTAGTGGCATGGTGGGGCCAGAAACCAGACTGCAGTGACTTGAGGATAGGAAGTAAGGAGGGGAGGAGGAGCAGAGACTAATCCTTCAAGAAGTTTGTGAAAAGGAGGGGCACCTGGGTGGCTTAGTTAAGTGTCCAACTTTGGCTCACATCATGATCTCACAGTCTGTGGGTTCAAGCCCTGTGTCAGACTCTGTGCTGATAGCTTGAAGCCTGGAGCCTGCTTCAGATTCTGTGTCTCCCTCTCTCTCTGCCCCTCCCCGAACTTGTGCTCTCTCTCTCTCTCTCTCTCTCTCTCTCTCTCAAAAAAAATAAACATTAAAAAAATTTTTTTAAAGTTTGTGAAAAGGAGAAGAGATGTAGGGCTATGGCTGGGAAGACTGGTGGAACTGCAGGAAGGAGGGAGAGAGTTGGTCTTTTCCTTTTCTGGCTCGTTGAGGATAGGCAATTCTGTAGTCTGAGTGAAAGCCCATAGAGAGGGAGAGGTTCCATATACAGGAGCAGGAACTAATGGACTGATGCAATGGGGCCTTGGACAAAGAGAGGGACAAGAGTGAGGGTCCAAGAGGAAGTTTTCTCAAGGAAAGGAGCTAAGGCTAAGGGAGGCAGTTGATGTGGGTGAAGTAACTCAGTGGTGGTGCTATGGAACAAGTGGAATGGGAATCTTATCCTTGAGGATAGGAAAGCTACTGAAGGCATCTGCTGGCTTGACTTGACACAAGATTCTTTTCATTTTTCATAGCATTGACTTGGATCATTTACATGAAGAAACGTTCAGAAAGATGGAAGCTTTAAAAATGAGCAAGCCTGGAATCACCTGGTAGTTTCCAAGGAAAGCCCCTGAATCAGCTGCATATAGACTCCCTCGATCTGCCCCCATCTTTAACAGTTGTGCAATATCCTTGTTCTAAACCTGTTAACCATTGCCAAGGACCCTAGTGTGAAACAAACAGCAGTGATTTCGATTTCTTACATAGAATCATCCACTAAGTAGGATGTGAAAGGCAGAGGCACTTTAGTTCAAATGTCTTCAGCAATAATACCTTACATTTATATGTTGTGTTATAATGTTTACTATGTTCTCACAGAAACCCTCAAAAGATGAGGCTCAGAGAGGCTGTGACTAGCTCTAGGTCACACAGCTCATTAGTGAGAGAATTGGGACTGGAATCTAGCCAGGTTTTACAATACCCAGACCAGACAGAGAAACAATAGAAAAAGAATGTGAAGGAGTCAACTTAAAGAAACAAGATACTTGAAATGATTAAAGGGCAAGAGAGTATACAAACATATATCTTATGGTGCTGATTTTAAGTAAAACTAATTCACAAAGGAAAGAGTGGAATGAGTTCCATTAATAGGGAAAGGCTTCATGGAGATGCAACTTGATGTGAGCCTTGAGAATGAGCAGGATTGAGATGGGGGGAGTTACATAGGCCAGTGGCTGTAAGACTGCAGGCAACAGGGCTGTGTTTGTGAGCCGCTCGCCAAAAGCGCCTAGGTAGAGAAAAATGTTTGCATTAGAGTTTCCTGAGCTGTGGCAGTATCTACATTCTAGCTGAGGGTGTTCTCTAGTTTCCAGGCTCAACTCCTTTTCTGAACTTCTAATACCCCATGTGTTTGTTCTTATTCATGGACTCCTATGGCTGACTCACTCCTCATCCGTGACAACAAATTGCATGGCCTAGCATGGATCCTACACAACCCCATGTTTCTCTCTGCCTAGCCTCTACAAAACACCAGATGAGACAAGTGGAGGAAGGGAATGCCAGGCAAAGAAAATAGCACAAAGCCCATGATATAGGAGTTAATGTGGTATGGGATGGGCAGAAAAGTAGGCTGACCTAATTAAGATACACAGGTGTCTCTGGAAGCTACTTGACTAGCTGTGTGACCCTGAACAAGTCAACTTGGATTGTAACAGTTTCTATTTTCTCATCTGTAAAATGGGGATAACTTCACATTAACCTTATATGGCTGTTGTTCCTGATATGGTGCTGACCCACAGTAGGTACTATAATGGTAGCTATTTGTATGAGTGTGTAAATGTGATACAGCTCAGCTGTGTAGTCTTTGAGCTCCCAGATTTTCCTGCTGTGTAGTCAGTGTTAACTGTGCATTTGCACTAAATGTGTGTGCTGGAGACAGTATATCTAGTGGGGGAAGAGACACATAGTGGGAAGTTACTGCCCGCTAGAGGTCTAGCTGCTCCATGTCCTCGTCCATCACCATATGTTGTTCCTTGCTGCCCTGGGAGATGGTAACTTTCAGTCCGGAGACTACATCTGGCCTGAGATGGTCAAAACAGCACTTTGTTTCCAGTTTTCTTAAGTTCTTTCCTTTTAGTTATTTAAAACTTATTTATTGACAATTATTATGTGCCAGGTTTTGTGCTAAGTATTGGCTTTACAGAGATGAATATGCCTTTTCCTGTGCACATGCCACTTCATCTTCTCTGACTGCCCTGGTCCCTCTGTCAGTCTGGTAAAAATCTGATAAAACTCAGTCACAGTAAGAACTCAGAAATATAATGTTGAATGAAAGATTGCAGAACTCTGTGTGTGGGTCTTTGTGTGTGTGTCCCATTTGTGTATAAAAGGATAAATACACATGTATGTGTGTGTGTCCAGAATATGTGTGGAAGAATATATACAGGAAATTGCCAATAGGAGTTATCTCTGTTAAGAGGAATTTGGCAAAGAGGGGCCATTTTTATCTATAGCCCTTTGTTCTACTTGATGTTTTTACCATGTGCATGTATTAATTTTATAATTAATAAACTTGATGTTAAAAATAAAACTCATTTATACTGAGGAGTTATTTTTCTTCTTTTAAACATGACAGTTGAGAAGAAAATATAGGGCAGACATTTATAAGCATGACAAAAACCCAAAGGAAAAGAATGATTTGATAAAATTGAAATTAAAAATACTTTTATGAGAAAAATACATAAATAAAAGACCAGTGATAAACTGCAAGAACCTATTTGGCATACATATAAAGACAAGGCTAATGTCCATAATATAAATAACAAATCAGCATGAAAAACAAAATGTGAAGGACTCCTACTTCCAGCAATGATGAAGTAACAAAGAATGGACTCATCTTCCCACATTAACAACTCAAAAAATGGGCAAAATATATGAAATAGCAGTTTTCAGACTTCGGTGGAGTTGGGAAAAATAAAAAACAAATAACTAGGTGGTAGTTTTAAACAGAACAATATCAATAAATATATTAATGGTCTCACAGCAACCCAATTAAAAGACTGAGATTGGTAGAATAGAAAATTAGAAAAAAACCTCAACTATATGTTGCCTATAGGAAACCCACTTTAAGTATAAAAACACAAGTAGGTTAAACATAAAAGACAGGGAAAAATACACCATGTTAACATTGATTTTTAAAAAGCTGGCATGAGTATAGTATTAGAGCAGATTGCAAAACAAAGAATATTACCAGAAATACAGAGGGCTATTTTATAATAATAACGTAGTTAATTCATCATAAGGGCATAACAGTCCTAAAAATACTTGCACCTAAACAACACATTCAAAATACATGAAACAAAAACTGAGCAAGGAGAAATAGACAAATCCACGATTTTAGTCAGAGACTTCAACATCCTTCTCAATAACTGATAAACTAAGGAGATAGAAAATAAGCAAGAATATATAGATGATTTGAACAACACAAATAATAAATATGACCTAGTTGACACCTAAGCAACACTCAACCCAACAACAGAAAACGTGTTCTTTACAAATGCACATTGACTATTTACCAAGATAGATCAGATCTTGGTCATACAACAAGTCTCAATAAAGTTAAAGGATTCAAGTCATACAAAATATGTTCTCTGACCACAATGGAGGTAAATTAAAAATCAGTAAAAGAAAGATATATGGAAAATTCTCTGAATGTTTGGAAAATAAATAACACACTTCTCAATAATCTATGGCTCAAGAGTAAGTCTCAAGGAAAATTAAAAAGTATTTTAAACAGTGAAATGAAAACGAGACAAATTTGTGGGAAATAGCTAGCACAGTGCTTAGAGGGACATTTATAGCACTAAACAGCTATATTAGAAAAAAAAAGATCTTGAATCAATGACCTCAGCTTTCACAATAAGAAACTAGAAAAAGATCAAGTTTAATTCAAAGCAAGCAGAATAAAGGAAAACAGCATACATACTTACTGTATTATCCCATTTTAATAAAATTCTAGAAAATTCAAAGTATTCTATAATAGCAGATTAGTGGTTACCTAGCAACGGATTTGGAGAGAGGAAGGGATGCATTATAAAGGGGCACAAAAATATTTTGAGGTGATGGATATGCTCATTATCTTGTTTGTGGTGGTGATTTTAATCAAAATTCATCAAATTATACTTTTTAAATATGTCTAGCTCATTGTATGTGACTTCTACCTGGCTATAACTGTAAACACATGTGTACACACACACACACGCACACACATACACAGACACACACACAAGCATATCTGAAAGATTCATTTAAGAACACCTGTTGTCTAACCTCCTTATTGTACAGGTAAGGAACCTAGAGTCCAAACAGGTCAAGATCACACAGCCAATTCATAAGACTGGGATTAGAATTTAAGTATCCTTATTCCTAGCCTGGCTCTTCTTAGTATATCAAAGACACAGCTCAGATTAAGGGAATAAATTAAATGGTGGGTTTTCAGTGTTTTGTGGCATACCAGTGGGAAAGAGACATGTGCATGAAAAGGAGTGACTTTCCCAGGATTCTTTCAGTGATGTGCTAGAACTAGCCAGTAGTGGCATTACTTTATAGTATGGTATTTCTATTTCTAATATTTTGAGCAACCTCCATACTGTTTCCAAAGTGGCTGCACCAATTTACATTCCCCAACAAGGCATGAGGGTTCCTTTTTATCCACATCCTTCCCAACACTTGTTATTTCTTATCTTTTTGAGCCTAGCCATTCTGACAGGTGTAAGTTGGTATCTTGTGATTTTGATTTGCATTGCCCTGATGATGGGTGATTTTGAGCATATATTCATATGCCTGTTGGCCATCTGCATGTCTTCTTTGGAAAAATGTCTATTCAGGTTCTCTGCCCATTTTTAATCAGATAATTTGTTTTTTTGTGTGTTCAGTTGTATAAGTTCTTTATATATTTTGGACATTAACTCCTTAACAGATATATCATTTGCAAACATCTCCCATACAGTAGGTTGCCTTTTAGTTTGGTGATACTTTCCTTCACTGTGCAATGCTTTTTATTTCAGTGTAGTCCAATAGTTTATTTTTTGCTTTTGTTTCCCTTGCTTGAGGAGATATATCTAGAAAAATGATGCTAAGGCTGATGTTAAATAGATTACTATCTGTGTTTTCTTCTATGATTTTTATGGTTTCATGTCTCAACATTTAGGTCCTTAATCTATTTTGAGTTTATTTTTGTGTATGGTGTGAGAAAATGGTCCAGTTTCATTCTTTTGCATATAACTGCCCAGTTTTCCCAACACCATTTATTGAAGAGACTTTTTTTCCATTGTATATTTTTGACTCCTTTATCATAGATTAATTGACACATATAGGCATGAGCTTATTTCTGGCCTATCTATTTTGTTCCATTGATCTACATGTCTATTTTTGTGCCAGTACCATACTGTTTTGATTACTACAGCTTTGTATTATAGTTTGATATCTGGGATTGTGATGCTTCCAGCTTTATTCTTCTTCCTCATGATTGCTTTGGATATTTAGAGTCTTTTGTGATTTCATACAAATTTTAATATTATTTGTTTTAGTTCTGTGGAAAATACTGGTGGTATTTTAATAAGGATTGCCTTGAATCTGTAGATTACTTTGGGTAGTGTGGACATTTTAACAATATTAATTCTTCCAATCCATGAGCATGGTATGTTTTTCCATTTGTTTGTATTGTCTCCAATTTCTTTCATCAATGTTTATAGATTCAGAGTACATGTCTTTAACCTCCTTGGTTAAGTTTATTCCTGGGTATTTTATTATTTTTGGTGCAATTATAGATTGAATTTTTATCTTAATTTCTCCTTCTACTACTTTGATATTAGTATGGAAATGCAACAGATTTCTATATGTTAAGTTTGTATCCTACAACTTTACTGAATTCATTTGTTACTTCTAGTAGTTTTCTGGTGGAATATTTAGGGTTTTCTAGGTATTATATTTTCTTGTTTAATTCTATGAAGTAGATTTTTTTTTCATGTTATATGTGAGATGTAGAGTGTGAAGTAATTTGCCAAAGTTCCCATAGGTAGTAAGTGGCAGAGCCAAAATTCAAACCTGTCTGACCCCAAAATCTGTGTTGTTAACAATCATACTCTGTCTAGGGTTGGAGAAAGAAGGAAGCAGATGTAAAAGAATAATTATTATTTCATTCAACAAATGTATATGCACTTTCTCTGATTTGCTGGACCAATGGGGTATAAAAAATGAATATGCACAGTCCTTGCACTTAACATTATTATAATTAAACAGAGAGGATACATCCACTGTTCTAATAGATCTAATAGAAGGCATAGTTGAATCTGGATGATAATATAATGATAATAGCTATCGATTATTGAGAGCATACTATATGTCAGGCACTATGCTAATACATTCTTTTTTTTTCAATATATGAAGTTTATTCTCAAACTAATTTCCATACAACACCCAGTGCTCATCTCAAAAGGTGCCCTCCTCAATACCCATCACCCACCCTCCCCTCCCTCCCACCCCCCATCAACCCTCAGTTTGTTCTCAGTTTTTAAGAGTCTCTTATGCTTTGGCTCTCTTCCACTCTAACCTCTTTTTTTTCCTTCCCCTCCCCCATAGGTTTCTGTTAAGTTTCTCAGAATCCACATAAGAGTGAAACCATATGGTATCTGTCTTTCTCTGTATGGTTTATTTCACTTACCATAACACTCTCCAGTTCCATCCATGTTGCTACAAAGGGCCATATTTTCATTCTTTCTCATTGCCACGTAGTACTCCATTGTGTATATAAACCACAATTTCTTTATCCATTCATCAGTTGATGGACATTTAGGCTCTTTCCATAGGACATTTAGGCTCTTTCCATAATTTGGCTATTGTTGAGAGTGCTGCTATAAACATTGGGGTACAAGTGCCCCTATGCATCTGCACTCCTGTATCCCTTGGGTAAATTCTTAGCAGTGCTATTGCTGGGTCATAGGGTAGGTCTATTTTTAATTTTCTGAGGAACCTCCACACTGCTTTCCAGAGTGGCTGCACCAATTTGCATTCCCACCAACAGTGCAAGAGGGTTCCCGTTTCTCCACATCCTCTCCAGCATCTATAGTCTCCTGATTTGTTCATTTTGGCCACTATATCTGAGGGTGGTTTTGAGTTGTATTTCCCTGATGAGGAGCGACGTTGAGCATCTTTTCATGTGCCTCTTGGCCATCCGAATGTCTGCTTTAGAGAAGTGTCTATTCATGTTTTCTGCCCATTTCTTCACTGGGTTATTTGTTTTTCGGGTGTGGAGTTTGGTGAGCTCTTTATAGACTTTGGATACTAGCCCTTTGTCCGATATGTCATTTGCAAATATCTTTTCCCATTTCGTTGGTTGCCTTTTAGTTTTGTTGGTTGTTTCCTTTGCTGTGCAGAAGCTTTTTATCTTCATAAGGTCCCAGTAGTTCATTTTTGCCTTTAATTCCCTTGCCTTTGGGGATGTGTCAAGTAAGAGATTGCTATGGCTGAGATCAGAGAGGTCTTTTCCTGCTTTCTCCACCAGGGTTTTGATGGTTTCCTGTCTCACATTCAGGACCTTTATGCATTTTGAGTTTACTTTTGTCAATGGTGTGAGAAAGTGGTCTAGTTTCACTCTTCTGCATGTTGCTGTCCAGGTCTCCCAGCACCATTTGTTAAAGAGACTGTCTTTTTTCCATTGGATGTTCTTTCCTGCTTTGTCAAAGATGAGCTGGCCATACGTTTGTGGGTCTAGTTCTGGGGTTTCTATTCTATTCCATTGGTCTATGTGTCTGTTTTTGTGCCAACACCATGCTGTCTTGATGATGACAGCTTTGTAGTAGAGGCTAAAGTCTGGGATTGTGATGCCTCCTGCTTTGGTCTTCTTCTTCAAAATTCCTTTGGCTATTCGGGGCCTTTTGTGGTTCCATATGAATTTTAGGATGGCTTGTTCTAGTTTCTAGAAGAACGCTGGTGCAATTTTGATTGGGATTGCATTGAATGTGTAGATAGCTTTGGGTAGTATTGACGTTTTGACAATATTTCTTCTTCCAATCCATGAGCACGGAATGTTTTTCCATTTCTTTATATCTTCTTCAATTTCCTTCATAAGCTTTCTATAGTTTTCAGCATACAGATCTTGTACATCTTTGGTTAGATTTATCCCTAGGTATTTTATGCTTCTTGATGCAATTGTGAATGGGATCAGTTTCTTTATTTGTCTTTCTGTTGCTTCATTATTAGTATATAAGAATGCAACTGATTTCTGTACATTGATTTTGTATCCTGCAACGTTGCTGAATTCATGTATCAGTTCTAGCAGACTTTTGGTGGAGTCTATCGGATTTTCCATGTATAACATCATGTCATCTGCAAAAAGTGAAAGCTTCACTTCATCTTTGCCCATTTTGATGCCTTGGATTTCCTTTGGTTGTCTTA
Organism: Acinonyx jubatus; assembly: GCF_027475565.1. Taxonomy (NCBI): domain Eukaryota; kingdom Metazoa; phylum Chordata; class Mammalia; order Carnivora; family Felidae; genus Acinonyx; species Acinonyx jubatus. The sequence continues at coordinate 85,507,935 of NC_069389.1, forward strand.
TTGCTGATGCTAGAACTTCCAACACTATGTTAAACAACAGCGGTGAGAGTGGGCATCCCTGTCGTGTTCCTGATCTCAGGGAAAAAACTCTCAGTTTTTCCCCATTGAGGATGATGTTAGCTGTTGGCTCTTCATAAATGGCTTTTATGATGTTTAAGTATGTTCCTTCTATCCCAACTTTCTCGAGGGTTTTTATTTAGAAAGGGTGCTGGATTTTGTCAAAGGCCTTTTCTGCATCGATTGACAGGATCATATGGTTCTTATCTTTTCTTTTATTAATGTGATTATCACGATGATTGATTTCTGAATGTTGAACCAGCCCTGCATCCCAGGAATGAATCCCACTTGATCATGGTGAATAATTCTTTTTATATGCTGTTGAATTCGATTTGCTAGTATCTTATTGAGAATTTTTGCATCCATATTCATCAGGGATATTGGCCTGTAGTTCTCTATTTTACTGGGTCTCTGTCTGGTTTAGGAATCAAAGTAATACTGGCTTCATAGAATGAGTCTGGAAGTTTTCCTTCCCTTTCTATTTTTTGGAATAGCTTGAGAAGGATAGGTATTATCTCTGATTTAAACATCTGGTAGAACTCCCCTGGGAAGTCATCTGGTCCTGGAATCTTATTTGTTGGGAGATTTTTGATAAATGATTCAATTTCTTCACCCGTTATGGGTCTGATCAAGCTTTCTATTTTCTCCTGTTTGAGTTTTGGAAGGTGTGGGCGTTTAGGAATTTGTCCATTTCTTCCAGGTTGTCCAGTTTGTTGGCATATAATTTTTCATAGTATTCCCTGATAATTGTTTGTATTTCTGAGGGATTGGTTGTAATCATTCCATTTTCATTCACGATTTTATCTATTTGGGTCATCTCCCTTTTCTTTTTGAGAAGCCTGGCTAGAGGTTTATCAATTTTGTTTATTTTTTCAAAAAACCAACTCTTGGTTTCATTGATCTGCTCTAGAGTTTTTTTAGATTCTATATTGTTTATTTCTGCTCTGATCTTTATTATTTCTCTTCTGCTGCTGGGTTTAGGCTGTCTTTGCTGTTCTGCTTCTATTTCCTTTAGGTGTGCTGTTAGATTTTGTATTTGGGATTTTTCTTGTTTCTTGAGATAGGCCTGGATTGCAATGTATTTTCCTCTCAGGACTGCCTTCACTGCATCCCAAAGCATTTGGATTGTTGTATTTTCATTTTCATTTGTTTCCATATATTTTTTAATTTCTTCTCTAATTGCCTGGTTGACCCATTCATTCTTTAGTAGGGTGTTCTTTAACCTCCATGCTTTTGGAGGTTTTCCAGACTTTTTCTTGTGGTTGATTTCAAGCTTCATAGCATTGTGGTCTGAAAGTATGCATGGTATGATTTCAATTCTTGTATACTTATGAAGGGCTGTTTTGTGACCCAGTACGTGATCTATCTTGGAGAAGGTTCCATGTGCACTCGAGAAGAAAGTATATTCTGTTGCTTTGGGATGCAGAGTTCTAAATATATCTGTCAAGGCAATCTGATCTAATGTATCATTCAGGGCCCTTGTTTCTTTATTGACCGTGTGTCTAGATGATCTATCCATTTCTGTAAGTGGAGTGTTAAAGTCCCCTGCAATGACCACATTCTTATCAATAAGGTTGCTTATGTTTGTGAGTAATTGTTTTATATATTTGGGGGCTCCCATATTCGGCACGTAGACATTTATAATTGTTAGCTCTTCCTGATGGATAGACCCTGTAATTATTATATAATGCCCTTCTTCATCTCTTGTTACAGCCTTTAATTTAAAGTCTAGTTTGTCTGATATAAGTATGGCTACTCCAGCTTTCTTTTGACTTCCAGTAGCATGATAAATAGTTCTCCGTCCCCTCACTCTCAATCTGAAGGTGTCCTCAGGTCTAAAATGAATCTCTTGTAGACAGCAAATAGATGGGTCTTATTTTTTTATCCATTCTGAGACCCTATGTCTTGGTTGGCACATTTAGACCACTTACATTCAGTGTTATTATAGAAAGATATGGGTTTAGCGTCATTGTGATGTCTGTATGTTTTATGCTTGTAGCAATGTCTCTGGTACTTTGTCTCACAGGGTCCCCCTTAGGATCTCTTGTAGGGCTGGTTTTGTGGTGACAAATTCCTTCAGTTTTTGTTTGTTTGGGAAGACCTTTATCTCTCCTTCTATTCTAAATGACAGACTTGCTGGATAAAGGATTCTCAGCTGCATATTTTTTCTGTTCATCACACTGAAGATCTCCTGCCATTCCTTTCTGGCCTGCCAAGTTTCAGTAAACAAATCCATCAGGAGTCTTATAGGTCTGCCTTTATATGTTAGGGCACGTTTATCCCTCGCTGCTTTCAAAATTTTCTCTTTTTCCTTGTATTTTGCCAGTTTCACTATGATATGTCATGCAGAAGATCGATTCAAGTTCTGTCTGAAGGGAGTTCTCTGTGCCTCTTGGATTTCAATGCCTTTTTCCTTCCCCAGATCCGGGAAGTTCTCAGCTATGATTTCTTCAAGTACCCCTTCAGCACCTTTCCTTCTCTCTTCCTTCTCTGGAATACGAATTATGCATAGATTATTTCTCTTTAGTGCATCACTTAGTTCTCTAATTTTCCCCCTCATACTCCTGGATTTTTTTATCTCTCTTTTTCTCAGCTTCTTCTTTTGCCATAATTTTATCTTCTAGTTCACCTATTCTCTCCTCTGCCTCTTCAATCCGAGCCGTGGTTGTCTCCATTTTATTTTGCAGTTCATTGATAGCATTTTTTTACCTCCTCCTGACTGTTCCTTAGTCCCTTGATCTCTATAGCAAGAGATTCTCTGCTGTCCTTTATACTATTTTCAAGCCCAGCGATTAATTTTATGACTATTATTCTAAATTCATTTTCTGTTATATTGTTTAAATCATTTTTGATCAGTTCGTTAGCTGTTGTTATTTCCTGGACGTTTTTCTGAGGGGAATTCTTCCGTTTCGTCATTTTGGATTGTCCCTGGAGTGGTGCGGGATTGCAGGGCACTTCCTCTGTGCTGTCTTGAATAACTTGCGATGGTGGGCGGGGCCGCAGTTCGACCTGATGTCTGCCCCCAGCCCACCGCTGGGGCCACAGTCAGACTGGTGTGTGCCTTCTCTTCCCCTCTCCTAGGGGCGGGATTCACTGTGGGGTGGCGTGGCCTGTCTGGGCTACTTGCACACTGCGAGGCTTGTGGTGCTGGGGATCTGGCGTATTAGCTGGGGTGGGTAGGCAAGGTGCACAGTGGCAGGAGAGGCATGCTTAGCTCGCTTTTCCTTCAGAGATCCGCTTTGGGAGGGGCCCTGTGGCACCGGGAGGGAGTCAGACCCACCGGAGGGATGGATCCGCAGAAGCACAGCGTTCGGTGTTTGCGCGGTGCAAGCAAGTTCCCTGGCAGGAACCGGTTCCCTTTGGGATTTTGGCTGGGGGATGGGCGAGGGAGATGGCGCTGGCGAGTGCCTTTGTTCCCCACCAAGCTGAGCTCTGTCATCCGGGGCTCAACAACTCTCCCTCCCCTTGTCCTCCAGCCCTCCCATTCTCCGAGCAGAGCCGTTAACTTAGAACCTTCCAGATGTCGAGTCCCGCTTGCTGTCGGAACACACTCCGTCCAGCACCTCCGCTTTTGCCAGCCAGACTCGGGGGCTCTGCTTGGCAGGCGGGCCGCCCCTCCGCCCCGGCTCCCTCCAGCCAGTCGTGGAGCACGCACCCCTCTCCACCCTTCCTACCCTCTTCCCTGGGCCTCTCGTCTGCACTTGGCTCCAGAGACTCCATTCTGCTAGTCTTCTGGCAGTTTTCTGGGTTACTTAGGCAGGTGTGGGTGGAATCTAAGTGATCAGCAGGATGCGCGGTGAGCCCAGCGTCCTCCTACGCCGCCATCTTCCCAGGATCCTCTTTCCTGCTAATACATTCTTTACATATATTTTCCTCATGACCACTCTGGGACTATTACTACATTTTATAGATTAGGAAACAAGGCTAGTAGAGGCTTTATTAACTTCTATGGCTCAGAATAGTGTTACTGGCTTCTTCAGAGGCAGAAGGAGGGAACTACACTGAACATTCACTTATACCTCCTTTTCGAGTGAACCAAAGGTATCTGAACCCAACTCAGAGCCTACAAACAAGAGCCACCAGCCACTTCAAGATCACATGTAACTCAGCCAGCACCTAGTCTGAAGCAGTTTGACACTACACTTTCATTGCATTTGCAGCTGTGAGAACAGTGAAGGCCACCATATTCCCATCACCGGCCACCATTATAAATGCACCACTGCCATTTTTTTGTTTAGAATCATTTATTTATTATGACTGTACCAAGTGCAACTGTACCAAATGGTTAAAATGGCATGTTTTATGTTGTGTGTGTTTTACCACAATAAAAAGCATTACACAAAATGTTGACTTTCCTGCAAATTTTAATATATATCATGTGGTAACAGAAAGTCACTTTCATTCAAAAAAAATTTTAAACACTTAATACCCTATTATAGAGTTCATAATCAGGGCAACAGAGCCTTTTTCTGAGAGACCGGGTCTGCTGCCACTTCAGCAGTTTGGAGAGCAGACTTGCCGCAGCCATCTTTCATGTTCTCATTCTATTTTGTGCCCCTTCTCCCCAGCCCCTCTTCCCATGACACCTTTCCCTCACAAATATGTCCACTGTGTCCACCAGATCCTTTGTTATGTGATAAAAAAAAAAAGCTCTCCTATATGTTCCTCCTCATCACCAAATGCTACTTGCTCCTCCTTGCCCTAGCTGACTCTGGCATTTTGCCAAGGACACTAATCTATATGGAGTGAAAGAGGGACTTACATCTTTCTGCTTTTCTGAGGAAGCTTCCAGGCCATTGTTTTTCTGCCCTGCTGGAAACACAATGTTAAGGCACATGTCAGACAAATCACTCACTTACTGTACCCCATTTATATTGCTAGACACTGGTCATGCCCCTGAAGTAATCCAGGCCTTTTAGCCTCTAGCACATAGCCTTTCTACCCAACATTCATGGTGGTGCCCTGGGGGCTTCACTATTCACCTGGTTTATGCATTCAAAACTTCGGCTTAGCAGTTCGTGATTTCTTAAAACCTAATGATTTATTCATGCCTCCATTTTAGTCCCACTCTTTAATGGCTACCCTCTAGACCTGTGCAGCCCAAACAGTATCATTCCCTATAGGTGGCCATTTAAATTTTAATTAGATAAAATTGAATAAAAATTTGAAATCAGCTCCTGAGTTGCACTAGCCATATTTTGACTGCTCAATAGCCACATATGTGTAGTGGCTACTATAGTAGATAATGCAGATAGAAAAAAAATTTATCATTGGAGAAAGTTCTATTAGAAAGCATAGATCATAACATTGTTCTCAACCAGAGCTGCTCCACCCCCAAAATATTAAAAAATGTGTTGTGTATCTGCAATTTGCTAGGCACTGTTCAAGGAGCTGAGGATACAATGGTGAACAAAACAGGCATCATTTGTTAAGGTTTACTACAAAGCTATAATAATGAAGACAATGTGGCATTGGAAGAGGGATAGACACATAGATCATTAAAACAGAATAGAGAACTTAGAAATAAACCCACACAAATATTTCCGACTTTTTTTTTTGTTTGTTTTACATAGCAGTTCAATGGAGGAAGGATAGCCTCTACAACAAATAGTGTCGGAGCAATTTGATATTCACAGGCACACATACACACAAAGAAAATATGAGCCTCAGCCTAAACTTCACACCTTACACAAAAATTAAAATGAATTGCAGATGTAAATATAAAGTGTAAAAGTATAGAACTTTAGAAAACATAGGAGAAAATCTTCTGGATCTAGGGCTACATAAAACTTAAAAATGAATTAAAAACATTTTCTGTGCAGAAGACTCTGTTAAGAGGATGAAAAGACAAGCTACAAGCCAGGAGAAAATGTTTACAAACCACATGGTCAACAAAGAACTCTTTATCTAAAATATATAAAGAACTCTCAAAACTTAACAGTAAAAAACCAGACAATTTTATTTAAAAATGGGTAAAAGAGATGAACAGACATTTCACTGAAGAGGACATACAGATGTAAAATAAGCACATGAAACAATGTTAGACACTATTAGCCATTACAGAGATGCAAATAGAACCACAATAAAATACCACCACACACCTACCAGAATGGCAAAAATAAAAGCAGTAATAACACCAAATGCTGATAGTGATGCAGAGAAATAATCACTCATACATTGCTGGTGGAAATATAGAATGGTACAGCCACTGTGGAAAACAGGTTGTCAGTTTCTTATGAAACTAAACATACAACTACTATATGACCCAGTAATTATACTCCTGGACATCTGTCGCAGAGAAATAGAAATTTATGTTCACAAAAAAACCTATATATGAATGTTCATTGGCTTTTTTTTTTAATGTTTATTTATTTTTGAGACAGAGAGAGACAGAGCATGAACGGGGGAGGGTCAGAGAGAGAGGGAGACACAGAATCCGAAGCAGGCTCCAGGCTCTGAGCTGTCAGCTCAGAGCCCGAAGCGGGGCTCGAACTCACAGACCGTGAGATCATGACCTGAGCCGAAGTCAGACGCTTAACTGACTGAGCCACCCAGGCGCCCCTGTTCATTGGCGTTTTATTCATAATAGCTCCAAACTGGAAACAACCCAAATGTCCTTCAAGAGATAAACAGAGAACAGGTAAATGGGTTAAAAAATATGAACATCCATACCCTGGAATACTACTCAGCAAAAAAAAGAAATATTAATTGATACATGTGATGACCTGGATGAATCTTCAGAGGATTATGCTGAGTGAAAAAAGGCCAATCTCAAAAGACTACATACTTTAGGATACCATTTATATAACATTCTTGAAATGATAAAATTTAGAAATGGAGGACATATTAATTTTAAAGGGCAGGCATGGGGGGAGAGCAAGGATCTGGAAGCCCTTAGAAGGATCTGTGGCTAAAAAAGCACTGTAAGAGATCCTCACAGTAATGGCACTGTTCTGTATTTTGACTGTATTATTGTCAATATTCTGGTTAGGATATTACAATATAGTTTTGCATGATGTTACTGCTGGAAAAAACTGGGTGAAGGGTAAGTAAGATCTCTCTGTATTACTTTTTTACAACTGCATGTATGTCTACAATTATAATAAGTTCACTTTTTAAGGAGCCAAGAGAAGTGAACTTTTCAAGAAGGAGGAAGTGATTAACTGGTCAAATGCTGACAAGAAATCAAGCAAGATAAGAAATGAAAAATGCCCATCAGTTTTGACAATATGGAAGTTACCATGATCTGCTCAGAAGCTGTTTTGCCATAAAGGGACTGGAAACTAGATGGAAGTGGGATGAGGTGTAAATAGGAGGCAAGGAAACAATGACAGTAAGAAGAGTCAGCTCTTTGAAGAAGATACGCTGTGAAGGGGATAGTGGAAGCTTCAGTGAAGTGTGGAGTTAAGCAATTTTAATTTATTTTACTTTGTTTTGTTTTTAATGGAGATGCTTGAACATGTTCAAACCTGTTGGGAAGGATGCAATAGAGAGGGGAAAATTGAACAAAAAGAAAGAGAAGGGATCATTAATGGTGCAAGGCTCCTGAAAGATAGACAATGGGATCAAAGGTGTGTGTAGAGGGATTGTCATTGGAGAGAAGTGGTAACACCTTTTTCTAATGTAACAGAAGAGAATGAGAATGGAAGCAGATAATTTTCTCTGTGATGCTGGAACTGCTGAGAGAAGGAATGGATATGAAGGGAGAACTGGGGCTTAAGGAGATGGAGAAGGCTTGAAATATTTGTTCTGGAGAATGAGTTGACCAAAGAAATTTACTAAGATTGTCTGGCAGTGATGTGGGTGCATTTAGGGTTGGTGATCTTGAATTTCTTGTAAATCAGTATGACCTGTTGTGTGAACTTCTCTAACAGTTCTTGGCTGAAGATACAGAGAAACCAGAGTTGGATTTAACAGGGTGGAGTTTTTATAAAACAAGTTTAAGTCATGGGAGCTTAGTATTGCCAAGGACATTACTAAAATGATGAACCATGGCATCTAAGCTAAGGAATGAAGGAAGTAAAAAAGAGCCCTAATAGATTGAGAGGAAGTAGAAGGATGCATGGACTTTAGGAGTGGAGGAGTGATCACAGTGCTAATTGAAAAAACTAGGAATAGGAGATCGTGGCTAGAGATGAGCATGCTTGAACTCATAACTTTGGGAATGAAGCAGTTACAGGTAATAACAAGATCTGGGGTGTAGCTACGGGTGTGTGAGATTAAAGGGAAAGAGAAGGTCTTTGGAGACGAAGAGGTAAAGGAACTGAGACGTCAGATGGGTTATTTTTGGAGATGTTGAAATCACTCAGGATTGTGCTAGGGCTTGAAGTGGGCAGAAAAGCTGTGGATCAGGGGCCAAAGTCATTAGTAAATACAAGGGGAGTGGCCCACAGGTAATTTGATGGGTGGTGAAGAGGGAAAAAAGGCATATAATTAAATGGCCTCAAAGGATTGGATTTCGTTTTTATAGTTTTTTGTTTGTTTGTTTGGGGAGCATAGGGAAGTAATGGTCTGAAAGCAGAAATGGGGAGCAAGCAGAACACCAATTTCACCCTTTTATCTTGTTTTGAGGACAGAAAAGATAAACCCTACTCCAGAGGGCTGCAGTGGTGGTCACTAGGTCTTACCTAACAGATTCAGTGAAGAGTCTGAGGACACAGGAGGGTTTACTGGATATGGTGAGGCCATTCCAGTGGGTACAGAGGAAAATTTCTGGGGGTGGAGTACAAATGGAGTGCTAGATCAGGGGCAAGGAAGTACATGGCATTATAGGGATGGTGGTGGAATAGATGCTGGGAGGAGGAGCAATGATTAGTAGGGTAAGGATCTAGTGGATTTAGCCTCAGATATCTTGTAGGAGAGTGGAAACCAAGTCTAATGGCTAGAGTTCCCTGGGCTTAGCATCTATAATCTCTGCCTATTTGGACTAACATGGTGGTAAACCCAGAGGTTATAGTTTCTGTGTTGGCATGACGTGGAGTGGACTGGTCCCAGAAGAGGTGGCCTTGGTCTCAATCCTTGTGCCCTGGAGTTGTGGCATCCTTGGTGGCTAAAATTCCACTTTTCTGACCAGCACCTTCTATCTCTCTAGTCTTTATGTTTTTATTGTCACTAAAGTTACTCTTCTAACTCATTTAGCCTTTTAGTCCTTTGGACCTTTCATTATTTCCCAAGCAATCTATCAGCTATCTCTTCTTTGTTTCTGCCCCTGCCAACTATCTTACTAATATTTTCAAACTGCCTTGCCACTGGTCCACCCATTGTACTTTTATAATAGCAGAACCCTGAACCTAGGTCAAACCAAAATGTCTACCTCCTACGCATGGGGACTGGCTTCAGTCTCAGATGGGCTTTCCACACTGCCATGGATCCTTTGTATGCCCTTCATCAGCATTCTCTCCCATTCACCTAAGAAGCCAGTTCAGCTCTTCCTCGGTTTTCTTAAGTCCCCTTCCTCCTGTCTCTCAGCAGATAACCCGTACTCCCACTTTACCATAAATGCAGAGGCCAAAAATAACTATTTAATAACTATTAAAAATATCAAGTATCATTCATCTTTAAAAAAAAACAAATTCTCTTGTCAAAAAAAGGTATTTATTTGATATTTTATTCAAAATTAAATCTATTTTGACTGAATTGATTACATTTCTGCTACACAAAAGCTTGTGTGGAGGGTGGTGGAAAGGAAGAGAATAGAAGGAAAAGGAAAGGAAGGGAAGTGATGGGAAGGGAAGACAAGACAAGAAAATAGAAGAGGAGACATGAGAGAAGAGAAGAGAAGAGAAGAGAAGAGAAGAGAAGAGAAGAGAAGAGAAGAGAAGGACGCTGACAGTGTAAGATATGTTTCAATATAGCCTGTAAGAATATCAAGCAGCTACTGGAATGATTCTTACACAGCACATTTATTTCCATGGCAAAGTGTTTACAATGTATTTTAGTTGAAAAGCAAGTTACAGAACAATAAGAATGGTTTGATAATGTCTTTGTAAAAATGTAGGTGTCTGTATGTTGTATAGGGCACTGATGGGCCAGGGAGATAATTGCCAAAATGCCACCCATATTTTTTCTGGTTTGTGGTATACCTTTGATTCACCAATATTTTATAAATCTATATTAAACATGTAATTTTTGTAATAAGTGCCTCCCTAGACACTACGTCATTCCCTCCCTGTAGCTATGCCTTATCTATCTTCTTTTCTTCAAATCTAAACTTTTTGAATTGTCTCCACTCACTGTTTCCATTTCTTTTGTCCAGTATCTCAATTGTTTGCAATATGGCCTGGGTTCCCACAGCCTACTGAAATCATCCTCACCAAGGTCATCCATGACATCCTTGTTGTTAATCTACTGGATGTTTTCTGTACTTATCTGGCCTTCCCAAGTTGCTGGACTGGTTGATACTATGTTATGGATTACTCTGTTCTTTCTTTTACTCCTTCATCTCTTGGGTCCCAGGACCAAACTGTTTCAGGCTTCCCGGCAGCAAGAGTGTGAACTGAAAAGGCAGCTAAATCTGGGTTTAAATTCTGGCTCTTCCACTGACTTAGTAGCATAAACTTGGACATAAGGTCGCTGAGCCTCAGTTTCCTTTTAGGGGAATGATAACGCCTACTACATAAAGTTTTGTTCTGTATTAAATGAGCTGATGCTGGTGAAACACTTAGCAGTCAGTGGCACATGGAAAGTGGTAGTAAATGACAGTCGTAGCATTAGTAGAATTATTGCTATTCTTCTCTGAATTTTCTTCTTAGGTTCCCTTTTAAATGTCAGTGCTCCCTAAGGTTCTGTCCTGGGTCTTGTTCTGATTACATACCCTTGTCTTGGGTGATCTCATCCATGCCCATGGCTTCAACTATCACCATATGCTGATAAATTGTCAAATCTGTACCCTCATCCAGGCTTTTCTCCTGAGTTCTAGACCCTACTAACCATCTGCCTAAGGTTCACCACTTGAATGTCTCCTACCAGAATTTCAGATATGAGAAGATTGTGTAGATCAGTGGTTATCAACTGAAGACCATTGTGTCTGGAGTCATTTTTGGTGGTCATGGCTGGTGGCCTTGTTGGGGGAGGGGGGCTGTGTCCTGTTGAAATCAAGTGGGTAGAGGCCAAGGATGCTACTAAACATCTTACAATACATGGGACAGCCCCTCACAAAAAATAATTTTCTGGCCCCAAATGTCAATAGCGTCAAGGTTAAGATTCCCTGGCATAAACAGTCTTGGAGTGCCTGGGTGGCTCAGTCAGTCAAGCCTCCAACTTCAGCTCAGGTCATGATCTCATGGATTGTGGGTTCAAGCCCTGCATCAGGCTCTGTGCTGGCAGCTCAGAGCCTGGAACCTGCTTCAGATTCTGTGTCTCCCTCCCTCTCTGTCCCTCCCTGTTTGCACTTTGTCTGTCTCTCTCTCAAAAATAAATAAAACATTAAAAAACTTAAAAAAATAGTCTCTAAAGGCTCAGCTCCAACACTCAGTTGGGAACAGTCAAGTGATGATGAACAGGGACTAGAGAAGGAGGTGGAATGATTAAGATCACAGGGGGGTTTAGTGACAGAGCGGCCGTTGATCCCATTCTCCTCACTACTTGTTTGCCTTCTACTCCTCTTGCTGATCTTCCTCTGCTTCCTTTGGAAATTCTCCTTCCTGTATCTATTCCTTAAATAGCTGTCCCTTCAGTCTTCTGTCCTCATCTCTGCCCCTCTCAACATCTCTCACTAGTTCCATGATCTCATCTAATACCATGGCTTCAGCTTCAACCTGTACATCGATGATTTCCAGGTCTATGTTTCCAGGCCAGACTTTGATTTCTCAAGGTCCAGATTCATAGAGCTACATAACTACCTACTTACTATTATTCAGAAAACCTTCTGAACATAATAATTTCTATTCCCATATCCAAGGCTTGAGGATTTTGAAGGACTATATACATGCTATGATATTCCCTGTGCCCTCTGCTTTATTCACTTAACTGAGTAGTCTCATGTTTCAGACTAGTTTTTCACATTTCTATCAAAATTTACCCTTTGAGAATCCCATTCCCTGGAATCCTGGCAGGTGGCAAATGCTAGTCTTAGGTATTAATTCATACTTGTATTTACCAAATGGCTTAGTATGTTTGAGACACAGTACTGTTTTGGGGGAATTAATATAAGGCTATTTTAGAAGACATAATTGATTAAGCTTTATCCTGGTTCTGTAATTAACTGACTATGTAGCTTTGAGTATTTTAGTTTTATTTTATTGGCCTCAGTTTCCCCATCTGCAAGTTGAGACGGTTAGATGAGAACAGTTTCCAGAATATGCCTGATTATAACAATTACCAGAACTACTTGTTAAAAATAAAAATTTCCAGGTACTTCTCCCAAGTAGGATTCAGTATAAGTTATTATGTTATGGATTTCACCAGGTAAAATCCCCTGTATCAACCTTACCTACAACAGACAAACTCAAGTGCAAAAATTTCCATCTGTAAAACTCAAGATTCTCCCTCCAGTCCAGCTCTGTCCTATTACAGAGGACCCAACACACTTCTGCAATCCCAGCATTAGTGTCTCCCCATTTCTCCCCACCACTCCATAGCTGAAGGAGAGACCAAAGGACAGTGTTGGTATCTCTATAGCCTGATTGTAGGAACATCCAGAACTCTCTCACTATCATTTTTCTTCACAGTCTGATGCTTTAACTGCAATTTGCTCAAGGTTTCATAGAAGTAATTTGGAATAATCAGATAATCTTTAATTTGCTGAGCCAATTGAGCTTGGGTAAGAGTACGCTGTTTAGCATACTGGTCAGTCAAGGCATTTCTTTTTGCTTCATGGGTTTGTTCCTTAGTATGTTCCAACTTTAATTACAGCCACTTTCATGGAGTGTAGCAAGGCATCTAGTAAAGCTTGAACATGCTCACACTGCTTATTGGAAGTATCAGCAGCTGTTAGAAAACCCTGTTGTTTGTATAGCATGCCAAAATAACAAACCACACCAAAGGCATATCTGCTTTCTGTGTATATGTTAGCCCTTTGATTCCTTGCTATTGGTAGGCTAGAGTCAAGTTAACTTGACTTCAGGAAGGGAGTTATATTCAACAAACTGGTGGGAAGACCGCATACCCAACTTGAGAATATTAGGTTAGTCTCAAGATATGACTCATCTACAAAGAATTCTTAGCCTTATTTTTAAGTAGAGATTGTTCAAGGAAACAAGATGGAGACAGGCAAAATTCTTAGGTTAAATTTAAACAATCATGATTTTCCCTTCTTTGGAAGATGAAGTAAAAAGCTGAATTAAGATATAATTCCAAAATATACAAATGTCCAATAAACACATGAAGACACTAAACAACATTAGTCATCAGGGAAATTCAAATCAAAGCCACACTGAGATATTATTTCACACCCACAAAGATGGCAATAATCAAAAAAGACAAATGTTCTGAGGATATGGAAATGGAAACCCTACACATTGCTGGTAGGAATGTAAAATGGGCATTGTCACTGTGGAATAGTTTGGTAGTTTCTTAAAAGGTTAAATGTAGAGTTATCATCTGATCTAGCAATTCCAATCCTAAGGATATACCCAGGAGAATTAAAAACATATGTCTACACAAAAACTTGTGCATGAATGTTTATAGTAACCATATTCATAGTAGCCAAGAAGTGGAAACAACCTAAACCTCCATCAACTTATGAATGGCTAAACAAAATGTGGTATATGCATATAATGGGATATTATTTAGCAAGAAAAAGTAATGAAGTACTGATGCATACTACAACATGAATGACCCTTAAAGCATAGCAGGTGAAAAAAGTCAGACACAAAAGCCCGTATTGCTTGATTCTATTGACATGAAATGTCCAGGGTATACACATCCATAGATATAGAAGGTACAATAATGGTTTCCCATGGTTGGGAGGAAAAGGGACTAAGAAGTGACTGCTAGTGGGTATGGCTTTGCTTTTGGGGATGATGAAAATCTTTGGGAATTAGATAGTGGTGACGGTTGCACAACTTTGTGAATATACTAAAACCCACTGAATTGTACACTGAAAAAGGATACATTTTATGGTATGAAAATTGTATCTCAAATTTTAAAAACAGTATGACTCCTATAGATGGTAATATACACTGAGGATGGAAGCAGTGTTAATAGGAAGTGAATCTGAAAGCAGAGAAATGTTGAGTGCTTTGGTAAAAAGAGTTTGGATTGCTTGAGGTACCATTAGGTAGACAGGTGACCAAGATTAAATGTAGTTGTAGCTACTACCCTCAGACAAAGGAGATTATGTTTAACTACTGGGTAGAGAGAGAAAGGTTGTAATACCCAATGAATCACTGATTTTCATTGTATTTCTGAGATAAAACTGTAAGAACATAACCATTTCTTTTATGTATAAACAGAAAAATAATACTTAGTATAATTTTGGGGTGAGTCAGAATGGCAGGGCTGTGGATAGTAACTTTGAGCTGGTCAAAGGCTAACTCTGCAGTGACCTCTGAAGGCAGAGGTTCAGGGATGTCAATTTTAGTCATGTCATAGAAAGCGGCAGTTAATTCAGAAAATTTGGGAATCTACCAACTGCCCTATTCTCTAAATCTTCCAAATCCACTAAGTTGTCTTTTGGAATAGGATGAGGGCAGTTTTAAATGGCTATGCTTCTATCTACTCAGAGGTATTTGCCTTCCTAGGATATATCAGGGCTTAGATGGTGAATCTGGGTCCAACAAAATTGTAATTTATCTTTACAATCTGTATATCCTTTTATAGCGAAAGTTTCTGAGAGATAAAGAGAGCCCTGTTGAGAAAAGGTTAGATCATGTGGATATAAGAGCAACTCACCTGCATGTTGGATTAAGGTAGAAGAGCAGAGAAATTGTAAGTCTTGGAGATTGTGATTGAGAACCTAAGATAAGTATGAAGGGGCTTCAATTGAGGTATTGTGGCATCCGTGTCCAGGCGTATTGCTGTTTTTCCCATGTTAAGGTGAAAAGGTATTGGAAATTAGGATGTAAGGGAACACTAAAGAAGGCTGAAAAGACATCTACTACTCTGAAGTGTGTTGAATTTGGAAGTATAGAAAACAGGATAGTGTTTGGGTTGGGGACTGTAGGGAAATGTGGGCAATACTATATGATTCATAGCCCTTATGTCTTGTACAAAGTAGTGCCTATGTCCATCAGTCTGGTTTTACTGGAAGGACAGGAGTTTTGCAGCCACTAGTACAAAGAATGATTAAACCTTTATCTATGAAATCTGCCACAATTGGTCATACTCCCTCTAGTGATTTCAGGTTTTAGGGGATACTGGCCAATTTAGGCAGAGGCGTTGTGGGCTCAATACAGACTTATAAAGGTTCTATGTCCTTCATTTTTCCCTTGTCTATAGATGAGGGAGCCCAAAGGACATTGGGTACTGAAGAAATTAATTCAGAAAACTGAAGTAATTTTAAGGGGACTCAGGAGTAATCTATAGGTGGTACTCAAGTAGTTGAGGGAAGTTATCAGTAAGATGGCATACTGGGTTATCAGAGTCTAGGAGATCAAGAAACAGCCTTTGAGTACATACCTTATAGTAGCTCTCCATTTTGCTCAAAGGTCCATTCTGAATAGGTTAGGGAGTGTGGAAGGACTGCAGTTAAAGGCATATTGAGAAGTTAAGACTCCCTAAGAGATAGGCATATGGTTAAAAGAGAAGGAGAAAATGTGTTCAATTGGTAGGTCCCACCTGAGGTGTTTTATTAACCTGACAGAGAATGGTAGGAAACTAGAAGCAATTAAAGGTATTGAGTGTGACTCTAGTGTCTACTAAGAATGAGATTGAACAATCATTTATGAATACATATAGCTATTTCTCCTTGCTGATCCAAAGGCAGTTGGGAAAACTGGAGGATTCCTTTCTTTGGAGAGGAGAATCACTTTGTTTCTTTTTAAAAGAATTAAAATTTTTTTATGTTTATTTATTTTTGAGAACAAGAAAGAGCACACGCGGGGGAGGGACAGAGAGAGGGAGACACAGAATCGGAAGCAGGCTCCAGGCTCTGAGCTGTCAGCACAGAGCCCGACACGGGGCTCGAAGTCACAGACCACGAGATAATGACCTGAGCCGAAGTTGCACGCTTAACCGACCGAGCCACCCAGGCGCCCCTCTTTTTAAAAATGTTTAATTTTGATTTTACTTTAATTACACTATAGCTAACATACAGTGTTTAATTAGTTTCAGGTGTACAATATAGTGATTCAACGATTCCATGTATTACTCAGTGCTCATCAAGATAAGTGTATTCTTAATCCCCTTCACTTATTTCACCCATCCCACCCACCACCTACCCTCTGCTAACCAGCAGTTTGTTCTCTATAGTTAAGAGTCTCTCCTTTGGTTTGTTTCTTATTTCCCCTTGTTCATTTGTATTGCTTCTTAAATAGCACATATGAGTGAAATCATATCGTATTTGTCTTTCTCTGACTTATGTCACTTAGCATTGAAGTCTCTAGATCCATCCATGTTGTTGCAAATGGCAAGATTTCATTCTTTTTTGTGGCTGAATAATGTGTATGCATGCGCGCGCATGTGTGTGTGTGTGTGTGTGTGTGTGTGTGTGTGTGTGTGTGTTTGCGTGTGTATCACTTTTTTATCTATCCATCTACCAATGGACACTTAAGCTGCTTCCATAATTTGGCTATTGTAAATAATGCTACATAGTGGTGCATATATCCTTTCAAATTAGTGTTTACATATTCTTTGGGTAAATACTGAGTAGTGTGATTACTGGATCATATGATAATTCTATTTTTAGTTTTTTTGAAGAACCTCCATACTATTTTCCACAGTGACTGCATCAGTTTGCATTTCCACCAGCAGTGCATGAGGATTCCTTTTTTCCCACATTCTTGCCAACACTTGTCATTTCTTGAGTTTTTTGTTTTATCCATTCTGACAGGTGTGAGGTGACATCTCATTGGGGTTTCGACTTGCATTTCCCTGATGATGAGTGATGTTGAGCACCTTTTCATGGGTCTGTTGGTCATCTGTATGTCTTTGGATAAATGTATATTCATGTCTTCTGCCTATTTGGGAAAAGTTTTCAATTAGCAATAATCGCGCCTTGGATAAACCTCATTGGCTACGATACTGCCATTGTGCAAAGCTTCTTCTGCCCATTTTTAAATTGGATTATTTGTAGGGTTTTTTTTTTTTTGGTGTTGAGTTTTATAAGTTCTTTATATATTTTGGATACCTTTATCAGATATGTCAATTGCAAATATCTTCTCCCCTTCAGTAGGTTGTCTTTTGGTTGTGTTTATTGTTTCCTTTGCTGTGCAGAAGCTTTTTATTTTGATGTACTCCCAATAGTTTATTTTTGCTTTTGTTTCCTTTGCCTTAGGAAACATATTTAGAAAAATATTGTTAGGACTGATGTCAGAGAAAATACTGCTTGTGCTCTCTTCTAGGATTTTTATGGTTTCAGGTCTCACATTTAGGTCCTTAATCCATTAAAAAAATTTTAATTTCAGTGTAGATAACATACAATGTTATATTAGTTTCAGGTGTACAATACAGTGGTTCAACAATTTCATACATCATCCAGTGCTCATCATGACAAGATTTCTTAATCCATTTTGAATTTATTTCAGTGTATGGTGTAAGAAAAAATCCAGTGTCCTTCTTTTTTATGTAGCTTTCCACTTTTCCCAACACCATTTGTTGAATAGACTTTTTCCCATTGTGTATTCTTGCCTCCTTTACTGAAGATGAATTGACCATATAATCATGGGTTTATTTCTGGGCTCTCTATTCTGCTACATTGATCTATGTGTCCACGTTTGTGCAAGTACCATACTGTTTTGAATACTAGAGCTTTGTAATATAACTTTAAGTCTGCAATTGTGACACATCCAGCTTTGTTTTTCTTTTTCAAGATTGCTTTGGCTACTCAAGGTCTTTTGTGGTTCTATACAAATTTGGGGATTGTTTGTTTTAGTTATGTGAAAAATGCTTTTGGTATTTTGATGGGAATTGAATTAAATCTGTAGATTGCTTTGGTTGTATGGACATTTTAACAATATTTGTTCTTCCAATCCATGAGCATGGAATGTCTTTCCAATTGTTGGTGTCATCAATGAATTCTAGTTTTCAGGGTACAGGCCTTCTCACCTCTTTAGTTAAGTTTATTTCTAGGTATTTTATTATTTTTGATGCAACTGTAAATGGGATTATTGTCTTAATATTTATTTATTCTGCTTCATTATTAATGTATAGAAATGCAACAGATTTACGTGCATTGATCTTGTATCCTACAACTTTACTGAACTCATTTATCAGTTCTAGTAGTTTTTTGGTGGGGTGTTTAGTATTCTCTATATATAATATCATGTCATCTGCAAATAGTGAAAGTTTTAAATTTTCCTTATCAATTTGAAGGCCCTTTATTCCTTTTAGTTGTCGGATTGCTACGGATAGGACTTTCAGTACTATATTGAATAAAAGTGGTGAGAGTGGACATCCTTGTCTTGTTCCTGTTTTTAGGTTGCAAGCTCTCAGTTTTCCCCATTGAGTATAATGGTAGTTGTGGGTTTTTCATATATGGCCTGCATTATGTTGAGGTAGTTCCCTTTAAGCCTACTTTGCTGAGAGTTTTTATCATGAATGCATGTTGTGCTTTGTCAAATGCTTTTTCTGCATCTGCTGAAATGATCGTATAGTTTTTATCCTCTCTTTTATTGATGTGATGTGTCACATTGATTTGTGAACACTGTATCACCCTTGCATCTCAGGAATGAATCCCATTTAATTGTTGTGAACTTTTTTTTAGATGTATTGTTGGATTCAGTTTGGTAATATTTTGTTGAGAATTTTGCATCATGTTCATCAGAGATATTGGCCTGTAGTTCTCTTTTTGTAGTATCTTTATCTGGTTTTGCTATCAGGGTAATTATGGCCTCATCAGATGAATTTGGAAGTTTTCCTTCTTCAATTTCTTGGAATAATAGTTTGAGAAAACTAGGTATTAACTCTTCTTTAAATGTTCAGTAGAAATCACCTGTGAAGCTGTTCCATCCTCGACATTTGTTTGTTGGAAGTTTTTTGATTATTGATTCAATTTCATTCCTGGTAATAGGTCTGTTCAAATTTTCTTCCTGGTAATAGGTCTGTTCAAGTTTTCTATTTCTTTCTGATTCAGTTTTGGGAGGTTATATGTTTCTAGGAATTTATCCATTTCTTGTAGGTTGTCTAACTTGTTGGCATATAATTTTTCATAGTATTCTCTTATAATCTTTGGTATTTCTGTGGTGTTGGTTTTTCTTTCTCCTCTTTCACTTCTAATTTTGTTTGAGTCCTCTCTCTCTTTCTCTCTCTGTCTCTCAATGAGACTGGATAAAGGTTTATAAATTTTTTTTTGATCCTTTCACAGAATCAATTCCTGGTTTCATTGTTCTATTGTTTTTTTGTTGTTGTTGTTTTTATTTCATTTATTTCTTCTCTAATCTTTGTTATTTCTTTCCTTCTACTGTTTTTTTTTCTAGTTCCATGTATTGCTCTAAACTTCCCACTTAGAATAGCTTTTGCTGCATCCCAAAGATTTTGGACTGTTCTGTTTTATTTTTATTTGTCTCCATGTATATTTTGATTTCCTCTTTGATTCCTTGGTTGACACATTCATTGTTTACTAGCATGTTATTTAACCTCCATGTATTTGTGCTTTCCAGATTTTTTTCTTTTGGTTGATATCTAGCTTCATAGAACCGAAGTCAAAAACGATGCATGGCTTGACTTTGATCTTTTTGGATTTGTTGAAACTTGTTTTGTGGCTAATATGTGATCTATTCTGGAGAATATTCCATGTGCACTTGAAAAGAATGTGTATTCTGCTGTTTTAGGATGGAATGTTCTGAATATATCTGTTAAATCCATCTGGTCCAATGTGTCATTCACAGCCAGCGTTTCCTTGTTGATTTTCTGTTTGGATGATCTGTCCATTGATATAAGTGGAGTGTTAAAGTCCCTGCTATTATTGTATTACTATCAATAAATTCCCTTATGTTTGTTATTAACTGTTTTATGTATTTTGGTACTCTCATGTTGGGTGCATAAATATTTACAATTGTTATATCTTCTTGCTGGATTGTTCCCTTTTTGATTACAGAGTGTCCTTCTTTGTGTCTTCTAACAGTCTTTGTTTTCAAGTATGTTTCATAGGATGTAAGTATTGCTACCCCAGCTTTTTTTTCAAATCCATTTGCATGATAAATACTTCTCCATCCTTTCACTTTCAATATGCATATTTCTTTAGGTCTGAAATAAGTCTCTTGTATGCGGCATATAGATGGATCTTTTCCTTTTTAAAAAATTTTTAATGTTTATTTATGCTTGAGAGACAGAGAGAGACAGAGCATGAGCGGGGGTGGGGGTGGGGAGAAAGACAGGAAGACACAGAATCCAAAGCAGTCTCCAGGCTCTGAGCTGTCAGCATAGAGCCTGACGTGAGGCTTGAACCCATGGACCGTGAGATCATTAACTGAGCAAAAGTTGGATGCTTAACCAACTGAGCCACCCAGGCACCCCTAGATGGGTCTTTTTCTTAAAATCCATTCCATCACCCTATGTATTTTGATTTGAGCATTTAGTGCATTTACAGTCAAAGTAATTATTGATAGGTATGTATTTACTGCCATTTTGTTACTTGTTTTATGGTTGTTTTGTATTTCTTCTCTGTTCCTTCCTTCCCTTGCTCTCTTCTCTTAGGACTAGTTGACTTTCCTTAGTGATATACTTGGATTCCTTCCTCTTTAGTTTTTGCATATCTATTACTCATTTTTGATTTGTGGTTGCTGTTCAAGTTATAATGACATAAATTTGTGGTGTGTGGATTTTTTCTTTGCTTATTATGCTCCCTGCAAAATGCTGAACTAAAAAGCACTGGATTCAAAGTGTTATAACTCATGAATGGGCGTGGTCTGCCAGACAATTTAAGCTTCTGAATGCCATCTGATATTTCAGGCTCAAGGCAATTAACAAAAAATATGCAGATTGCTGTTGGGGTGTTAGCTTTGATGCTTTAAATGTGGTTTGTAATGGGTCCCTAAAATTAGAGACAGATTTATCACACCCTTATTGACAGGTTTGGATTATTCCTCAGTCAGTGAAAGAGGGACAACCTTCAGGGATTGTGTAGAAAGTTTTTCCCTCTGTCTCTGCTCAGGCAGATCCTGTCCCATTTTTCAAAGCCTAGCTCAGATACCACCTCCTCCATGCAGCTTTCTATCTCTATGGCTTTTGCATGTCTGGAGAGTTCTGAAGGTGGGGATTTAGAAGTTAGAGGGAGCTGAGAAAGAGAAAAAGGAGGAGAAAGAGGTCAGAGCAAAGGACATAGAACGGAGAGGTAGAAATCCAGGAGGGGTTTGGGTTATCAGGGAAAGACACAGAATTAGAAAGAAGGAATTCTTTAGGGAAGGAGAAGGCTGAGGTTGTTTTAAATGAAGAATCAAGAGATTGGAATCTTTCTGATCTTATTCTTTTCTCAGCATCACCTTACCAGTTAAAGAAAGCTGCTTGTTGTTAGCCATTTTATTTATTTGTTTGTTTGTTTCTTTGTTTGTTTATGTGTTTGTTTTTTGTTCTAAGGCAGAAGTCTTGATGTGTCCCAAGAATCCCAAATGAACCCTTGCCATTCAAAATTGTCTTCCTCAAAGTTATTCCACTTAGGTCATAATAAAAGTTCCATCATAGAAGAAGAAAGAAAGGCATTCTACCTTAGGATCATCACCTCATTCTCCGATCCCAGAGAACATAGACGGCCAGAGAACTCACAGAGACAAAAAAAAAAAAAAATAGAGACAGTGACTTCATTCAGACAATAGGTTAACTCTCTCAAAGAATCAAAGCCTGCAACTTTAATGCTACAAAGAACTAGAGCACGTAAGTGGGAACAGGACATCACATGTTACCCGATAGGGGCCTCTAAGAATGGAGGGAGAGATGCCTTGACTTGTGTTCTTGTCTGAAATCTTAGTAGGTTCAAGGGCTTATCCAGACCCAACTGGAGTCATTGCACTGGACTGTCACATACAAAATAGTTAAAGTGACTGAAATAGAGGTTACAGGCTTTATTCAGTTCAGGCACATCTGGGAATGCCTGACATCAGATAACTCCCTGAGCCGAAGTAGGGTTGGGGTTTTCATAGGATGAGAAGAGAGGAGTATAGAACTGTGGTCTTGCCCCAGGATGCAGTATTCTTTATCTGTAAGTGCCACACAACTTGCTGTCGACATGGTTGGAGATTGTTCTAGTTTATTACAGCTCTCTCGGGATTGTTGGTGCAATCTCATTTTGGCTGCTGTCAGAGCAGTTCTTCTGAAAGTGATCTTTGTTAGCCTGTGGGTTGTCTATTAACAGTTTAATGCCAGTTGAGGTACAGAAACAGAGAGCTAGAAAAGAAAGAGAACAACAAGAAGAAATAAAAAGAAAGGTGACAACATTCCAAGCAAGGAAAAACTGGGGTTTGTTTTAATTTTTTTTTTTTACTTTTTTTTAACTTTATTTTTTATGTTTTAAAATTTACATCCAAATTAGTTAGCATATAGTGAAGCAATGATTTCAGGAGTAGATTCCTTAATGCCCCTTACCCATTTAGCCCATCCACCCTCCCACAACCCCTCCAGCAACCCTCAGTTTGTTCTCCATATTTATGAGTCTCTTCTGTTTTGTCCTCCTCCCTGTTTTTATATTATTTTTGTTTCCCTTCCCTTATGTTCATCTGTTTTGTCTCTTAAAGTTCTCATATAAGTGAAGTCATATGATTTTTGTCTTTCTCTGACTGACTAATTTCACTTAGCATAATACCCTCCAGTTCCATCCACGTAGTTGCAAATGGCAAGATTTCATTCTTTCTGATTGCCAAGTAATACTCCATTGTGTGTGTGTGTGTGTGTGTGTGTGTGTGTGTGTGTGTATACACCACATCTTCTTTATCCATTCATCCATCGATGGACATTTAGACTCTTTCCATACTTTGGCTATTGTTGATAGTGCTGCTATAAACATGGGGTCCATGTGTCCCTTCGAAACAGCACACCTGTATCCTTTGGATAAATGCCTAGTAGTGCAATTGCTGGGTCGTAGGGTAGTTCTATTTTTAGTTTTTTGAGGAACCTCCATACTGTTTTCCAGAGTGGCCGCACCAGCTTGCATTCCCACCAACAATGCAAAAGAGATCCTCTTTCTCCACATCCTCGCCAATAACTGTTGTTGCCTGAGTTGTTAGTGTTAGCTATTCTGACAGGTGTAAGGTGGTATCTCATTGTGGTTTTGATTTGTATTTCCCTGATGATGAGTGATGTTGAGCATTTTTTCATGTGTCGGTTGGCCATCTGGATGTCTTCTTTGGAGAAGTGTCTATTCATGTCTTTTGCCCATTTCTTCACTGGATTATTTGTTTTTTGGGTGTTGAGTTTGATAAGTTCTTTGTAGATTTTGGATACTAACCCTTTATCTGCTATGTCATTTGCAAATATCTTCTCCTATTCTGTCGGTTGCCTTTTAGTTTTGCTGATTGTTTCCTTCATGTGCAGAAGCTTTTTATTTTGATGAGGTCCCAGTAGTTCTTTTACAGTTGCCTCAGCTTTCACCAATTCTATGCACCCTTCACTCAGGTACACAAATTCTCAAGTTCAAACCTCAAATTTTCCCCTCCCCCTGCGGCTTAGCTCTATACATCCCACTGCTCCCCCTAATACTCCCCTGCACTCCAGTTTTATTGCCTTTGTATCCTCTGCCCCATAGTTACAGGAAAGGTCACATCTTGTTGGGTGGGGAGACTGAAATCAGGGAGAAGAATCATGGAGAAGGCTGTATCTGAGTTAGGCCTTGAGATTGGACAAGATCTGCCTGGGTAGAGGCAGAGGGAAAAAACTTCCAGAAGCATACAATGGTATGAGTTTGTTAATTCTTCAAATAGAATATTATGAAGGACTTTCTTTGTGTCAGGCATTAATTGTGTTCTGGGTAAGAGTGTGGGTTTTGAGGACAAAGACTCAAACCCCAAGGCTTGCCACTTCCTGGCCATACGAGGGGTTGTGATCAGCCATAACATAATCAATGAAGCAGGCTGGGTGGAGGTTGACAAATTAGAGAGCAAAAGTCCTGTTTAACAAGGACAACTCCTGCGCAGATGCTGGCAGTCATAGCCATGTGGTCTAGTTGGGTGTGATATTCAGATAGTTCAAGAAAACTGAAATTCTGGATTTTTATGTGAAATATTTTTATTTTTAAAATACTGGCCATTAAATTTAAAAAGATACATTTACAAGTTACACTGCACATATCTGTAGGCTGGTTCTCTTCATGGATGGCAAGTTGTCCCACTCTGACTTAAAGGCTTAACTCTTGGGGGTGCCTGGGTGGCTCAGTCGGTTAAGCGGTTGACTTCAGCTCAGGTCATGATCTCACAGCTTGTGAGTTCGAGCCCCTCATCAGGCCTTGTTCTGACAGCTCAGAGCCTGAAGCCTGCTTCAGATTCTGTCTCCCTCTCTCTCTGCCTTTTCCCCACTCATTCTCTCTCTCTCTCTCTCTCAAAAATAAATAAACATTTAAAAAATTAAAGGCTTAACTCTGTACTTAGTAGAACAAACAAGACCCTCCAATAAGCACTTCTGCTTCATTTCCAGCCTTGCTTTCCCCCTACATCTCTCCTTCTCTGCCACTCTGTGGCCCCACATAGTAAAATTCTTGCCCAGATGAACCTTTGTGTTCATGTAGAGGTCACTGAAGAGCTTTTCTCCATCTGCCCACTTCAATTTTCTTCTCTGGACTAACATCTCCTATTCTTCAAGAACCATCTCCTTTCAGAAGCCTTCACTAACTCCTTCCCCATGCTTCCAAAACCCCTGGACACTATTAGCTGCATCCTATGGCCATTCCTTGTCTACTTGTCTTTCTTTTCCATGAGTCTGAGTATATTATGCGTGGGACATAAGCGCATGCAGTAGATATGTGTTTGGTAAAAGAATGAATGGAATAAATGTATGTTTCCAATGTCACTTACTATATGTAAATATGCACCAAGAAAAATATATAAGTACACTTCTGTATCCACTCATCCATTTTTCCAGCAAATACTTATTGAACACTTATTTTATGCCAGGAACTGTTCTAAGTGATGGAGATACAAGAATGAACATGCCAGACAAAGTCCCTGCTTTCACATATCTCATATTTTAGTGTGGGAAGACACTAAGCAAAATATTTAATCTAATGGAAGATGGGGATAAATGCTATGAGAAGAAAATAAAGGCAGAGAAAGGGCTTAGAGGGTGACAGGTATACTTTCTGACAGGGATCTCTGGGAAGGTACTTTTGAGGACAGGCTTGTGGGAAGGGCAGGAGCAAACCATACAAATAGACAGAAAAGAACATGCAGGCAGAAGGAACAGTAAGTGCAAAGACCCTGGGGTAGGACCATGATTAGCATATTTGAGGAATAGCAAGGAGGCCAGAGTGGCTACAGAGGAGTGAGCAAGGGGGAGAGTGGTGAGAGTTGAGGTCAGAGAGGCAATGGAGGGCTAGACTGTCTTATCATCACACCTCTCAGTCATTCATTGAACACACACCTTGCCGAATAATGGAGTAAGGAATATGAGTCTTGGTGGGATGTGTGGTGGCAGTGCCAGGGAGATATGCATAGGTCAAAAACAGTTCTCCCCACAGATACATGCTTTGCGTAGCGCCTTCTCTACCCAAAGTCTTTACCACAGGGCTCTCAGATGCAGGTCCCACCTGAGACCAGGTACTGTTTGCCTTGGGAGGGTCATGAAATGGTGGAGATTGGCCAAAGTTACTTCCTGCTAGTTGGGGTTGGGACCAGGCTGCGCACCTCCGCCCAGTTGGAAAAGGCTCTAGAGTCGTTATTCATCAGATACGTTACTGTTTAGAACAAGTCCTGAGTTTCCCACTTTTACACCTTTTCCCCTCCCAGGAAGTCATACCAAAAGAGAAGACCTATGTTCTACTTCCTGCTTGACCTCCACAATGGGTTGTGAGAGCCAGGACAGGTCTGGTGCTCTGTGCAATGAAGGATCAAGACTTGGTCTAATGCTATATGTCACATCTGTGCCTTGACCCTTTCTGCCTGATGGGCCACTTGATTTCTAACTTTGGAAGTGGGCCTTCTATAGCTATCTTCTGGTAGCTGCACCTGGGTGGGAGTATAGCTATACTACCTATTCAAAAGCAGTGGTAGTGGTGAGGTTGGACTGAAGCCTCAAGGTCCTTGCTTTTCCTGCATGCCCTGACATTCTTACCATTAATCCTTCTTCACAAGCAAAGGTGCGAGGTCATCTCCAGGGATGACACCTGGGTGCCAGCAGGCTTGTAAACCCACCCTGCCCAAGTGGGACTCCATCATCTTCCTGGGGTGCAGAATGAAAAAGCATCTCCTCTGAGGGAGAGACACAAGGTTCCATCCAGGACTGTCAGAAAACCACTGGGAAAGGCTCAGGCCAGGCTCCCTGCTGAGTAGCCCTGAGCAGATCCACAATATGAGGAATAAGGGACCACAGGAAGGTCAGTGCTTGGGAATGCTGTAACGGATGGTAGTTCTGAAGAAAAACTTGGTCATCCTTGGAGCTTGGTCTGGGGCTACTTGCTGCATAAATTCTTCCTGAGCAGTGACATTTTCATACTTTGAAGCACAGTTTAACCCCCTAAATGAGCACAAGGAGGAGGACACGATTTGTCAAGGGCTGGTAACTCAGAGGAAGCTTGCACATTCCTGCTTTGCTGATTTCAGCTCTGTGCTTCCCCCAGAGTTGCTGTTGCAAAGGACTGTGGGAACCCTAAGTCTTCCTACTCATCAGAAGTACAGAACTGTCTAGTACTTCTAGTACAGGAAGGCCTGAAGCAATAAAGGAGGCTATGAGGATAGGGGAGCTGCTGTACCCCAGTGGCCCAACCCTCCGGGAAGAGGGAGGGACCCCAGCTAGGGGAGGGGGACAGATACTTCCCTTAGACTCTAAAGGTTAGAGCATGCTGTGAGCTCAGACAGGCCTGGATTACTGGCCCAAACTGTTTCTTTTATGAGCTCTCCTTGTAAATTTAGGGGCATATTAGGAACCTGGACATCCCTTCACTTTAAACTAGGAGCCACAAGGGGCGCTTGGATGGCTTAGTCGGTTGAGCGTCTGACTGAGGCTCAGGTCATGATCTCACCGTTTGTGAGTTCGAGGCCCGAGTTGTGCTCAGTGCTGACAACTCAGAGCCTGGAGCCTGCTTCAGATTCTGTGTCTCCCTCTCTCTGCCCCTCCCCAGCTCATTCTCTCTCTCTCTCTCTTTCTCAAAAATAAACATTAAATAAATAAATAAACAAGATCACATGAAGTGAGCCAGGTACAAGCAGTTGGTGGTGGGGACTGAGAAAGCCCCATCTGAAGGCAGCAGCCACTCCTAAGGTCCTCTCAGTTGCCATGCTGAAATCTGCCTGGATGGCTCTCCCTACCAGTTGTTTTACATCTATTTTTATTTATTTTGAGCAAGAGAGAAAGAGGGAGAAAACAAGTGGGAGGGGCAGAGAGAGAGGGAGACAGAATCCCAAGCAGGCTCCACACTGCCGGTGCAGAGCCTGATGTGGGGCTCAAACTCATGAACCATGAGATCATGACCTGAGCCAAAACCAAGAGTCAGACACCCAACCGACTGAACCACCCAGGTGCCCCTCTACCAATTGTTTCCAAGAGAAAGAGCTTCACACAATGATTTTAGAAACTGCCCACATGTTTCAATGTTGATAAGGAATTGCATTCGTATTTATACAGCAAGCACATCTAATACTGCTTACTATATGCAGACACTGTTCTAAGCATGCAGCAAATAATAACTCAGACAATTCTTAGGACAATAACAACCTCACGAAGTAGATCTTCCTTTACCTCATTTATTGATGAGAAAAATGAGGCACAAAAAATTAAGTAATTTGCTCCCAGTCCTTCCTCAGCTGGTAAGTGGCAGAGCCGGGCTTAAAGCCAAGCAGCCTGACTGTAGTCCATGCTCTCTGACGCTATGTTCTGCTGCCTCATTAAAACTAGCAAATGAGCAAACACAAAACAGCAAAAACAAACACCGTGCAGGACAAAAACCAAGCAGGTGAGCAGATGCAAAAACAAGCCCTTCATTTGCCTCCTCTGCTTGAAACCCGATCCGGCACAATTGGACACCTTTGCTGTTTTCCTCTGCTTTTGTCGTCGGTCTTCTTTGTCAGTTTCTTCATGCCCGACCCCCATCTTAACAACACTCTTTCTTAGATATTCCCAACGTTGATTTGTCTTCAGCCCTTTCATAAAGCAACCTGGCCTCTCAGCCTTGTCATGTTTGCTCTCTGAAATGCTACCTCTAACTTTTCATGGTTCATTCTCTTTCCCTTCAAAAATTCTACTCAAATCCTTCCAGAATCCCTGTCTCCTGCCAGGCGGATGCCCTGGAACTTATTTTGCAATGAGTATTTGGGGGCTCACAGCCACCCCTTGTAATGGCCCACATTTCTCTTTCTATACTGGTATTATTTGCTGTGTCGCAAAATGCAGTCTTTTATAGACATGTACTTCTTAGTATCAATCCCTGTTTTCTGTGTATTTGTCTTATCTTTCCAGCAAGAGTGGAAGCCAGGAAAGCAGGGGCTGCTTTGTATTCTACTGTCCCTTTTGCAGTGCCAGGAAGTCACATCACATAATCGGCAAAGGCATGAGCTTTGGAGAAGTCGCACTTGGACCCAAGCCTTGGCTTTGCCACTTACAAACTCTGTGACCAATGAAAACTCACTTGACCTCTCTGAATCTCCTTCATAGGATTATTTTGAGACATAATGCATACAGAATGCTTAACCTGGGGCCTGACTGTCATCTGGGAAGCCTTAGCATTTGACAACTCTTATTACCATGTCCCAGGTACCTTGAATCAGCTTGGGCAGCAGCAGAAGGCTTCAATCACTTGGCTCTAAACAGATCTCTAGTCCGTAGGGTTAACTTCACTCAGGTATATGGCATTTTTAGGAAGTGTTGAATAGGACTGGTTGGGAAAAAAAAACCACAACAACCCAAGGCTCTACAATTATACAATTAGAATGTAATCTTTTTTTTTTTTTTGGTTCAAGTTTGACCTCTGCTAATTGGAAGGAATTGGAAGGAAATGAGAAGATCTAACACCTCTTTGGGTTGAATAGGTGGGTACATGTGTGTGCACACGTGTGCAAGCTTGCTCCTGCACATACATGTGATTTTTCTCAAAGCAGAGCCTACGACATGTGTTTGTACAGTGCGTCAACACAAATTGCCTAGGAGTAGGCTTCCCCAGATACTTTAATGTACACAGCAGGTTGAGTCACACTATCAGTTAACATAGAGTTCCTGGTACTAACCCCTTCCAGACTCCCTACTATCGCTAGGTAAGCAATCCTAGGCTACTCAACACAAGCTGACTCATACTTACTGTTAAAACATGACTTGCCAAAGGAGAACTTTTTGCATGATTCTTCCGTCCAGGAAATGAAACAAAGATTTCCCAAATCTAAGAAGAGAGAACTTCCATGATCCTACCTACATACACTCCTGTTTCACAGTCTTATTGGAGGTCACTTTTGGCAGTTCTCTGGAGGACTTCCAGGAAGGTGTCCAGAGAGCACATTTAGGGACTGTGTGTTCACACCAGGTTGTTTGTTGAGAGAAATTCCAGTCCTTACACACAGGGATGGAAAGGAGAAGAGAAACTCACTGCTTAACACTATCATAGAATTCACATGAGAACCCATAGTCTGGGACTCTCAGTCTCCTGGTTTGGAGAATTGTAAAATTATGTGCCACCTCTTCTTTTTACTGTTTTCAAGACAAGTAGGTGTTAACCTGGAATAAGGAAGTTGTTAATGAGAATGGTGTTATTCTAGGTTTGTTTTTCAACAAATACACCAGGATCATGCACATCCAAGTGAGTGATACCCTTTCAAATAGTCACTTTGACATATCACAAACTTGGAAAAGTGAATTCGCCAAACATAACTATGCCCAATCCTTCAAGTCACAGTATACCATAAGTTTTGAGCACATATTCTGGAGTCAGCTGACTTGAGGTGACGTCCTGACTCTGGCGTTTATCTGATCTTCAAAAAAAATTCTCTCTGAGCCTCATTTTTATCAATAGGATGGTTACCAGGGGCTGAAGCTTTGGCCAGCAACAGCCCTATCTTGAGGAGGATGACTGGCAGCCATTTCACAACAGCAGACTGGTAAAGGAAGATTAAAATGGCTGCTCACTAGATGTGTGTCCTAAAGGATGGGGAGGGGGAGCAGGAGCCAACGGGTACTGCCCAGCGAAGAGAACACAAAACTACCCAATACATGTGTAATAGGATGTGGGTTATATAACAGGAATAGTTGAGGTCAGTTGAGAGAGGTGAGAATATGAGTCCTGAGTCTATCTGTTGCTGTACACGAGATTTATGTAAATTGCTTCATTTCCCTAAACTTCTATTTCTTCACCTTTAAAATGGGGATAATAATCCTACTTACCTCATAAGACTGTGAAGAAGATTAAGTGAGATATTGCATATAAAGCACTTAGCACAATGCCTGGCCAATAATGTGTGCATGCATGTGTGTATGCGTGTGTGTGTGTGTGCATGTGTGTGTGTGTGTGTGTGTGTGTGTAAAATCACCTAAACATGGTCTTTATCCTCATTGGGAGCTTGCATTCTTAGAGGTATGAAGAGGACCAGTACATGAATAGTTGTGATATCCACTAAGTGCTGTGCAAAAATTAATGCTATAACAGTGAGATCACATCATGTGGGAATCAGGAGACAATCTATGGAGGAGTTAACATTTGTGATGAGGCTCACAGGATGAGTAGATTTCTGATAATTCAACTTGGTGGGGTAGCAGATCAGGAAGGAAGGAATAGGCTTGCAGAGGCACAGGGATGGAAAAGTAAGGCATGTGTTCAGGGAAAAGAAAGTATTCAGTTTTGTTTGGTGACCACTTGTAAGGCCTTGGCCAGCCCTGACATTCTTTGGTGCTACAAATTGCAGAAAATAGGAGGGGTAGGTTGGGCACCTATTAAATGCTGGATAATGTTTATGCCTTGGAAAAAAGGTTATGGGGAGTCATGGAAGATTTTTGAGTATGAGAATGACCCGTTTAGATCGAACTTTAGGAAAACCTATCTGGCAAGATTATATAGGATGGATTTGAGACAGAGGAAAATTGGAGGCCAGGAGATGGGCCAGGAGGCAACCACAACTATCTAAATGAGAGCTAACAAGGACCAAACTAGAGGATGACAGGACTCATATTCTCACCTCTCTCAATCGACCTCAACAATTCCTGTTATGTATTTCACAGGTAGTTTTGTGTTCTCTTCACTGGGCAGTACCTATTGGCTCCTGCTCCCCCTCCCCATCCTTTAGGGCACACATCTAGTGAGCAGCCATTTTAACCTTCCTTTACCAGTTCACTGTTGTGAAATGGCTGCCAGTCATCCTCCTCACAGATAAGGCTGTTGTTGGTCAAAGCCTCTGGAGATGAAAAAGAGAAGATAGGCTGAAGAGCTCTCAGTAGGATTTGGTACTCCTGGAATGGCAGAATGATTAAAGTAGGAGTCAAATAAGAGTTAATGGGGTGCCAGCCACAGCGGCTGGGAAGTAGCACATGTTTGGAGACCAGAGGATGATCTGTGTGAAGTAAATGTTGAAGTGCCAGTGGGCCATGTAAGTGGAGTTGCCTAGCAGGGAGTTAGAAAAAGCAATGAAGACTCAATAGTGCTGTGATTGCACAAGGAATTTTTGAAACACTCACTTCGGAACCATTCCAACAGGAATGAATTAAAGCCTTTAAGCACTGACCAGATTCTGCTCTTCTAGATGGTATTTAGAATTTAAAAAATCCTACAAAACCATAAAAATATGTAGAAGGAAGTCCAATAAATTTTGGTTGTCCTGTGATGACTACTTCAGGGATCAAAAATATATATATGAAAATCATTACTCCTAGATCTGTCTCTCTGTTTCTATCTCATGCTGGTGCCATAAGTAAGAATGGCTTCAGTCTGTCTTTTGGGAACCCAAGACAGCCTTCTGAGCCTGTTCCCAAGCCACACAAGTACAACAGGCTTATTACTTTATTATTATGTCCTGTTTTGTGAGCACAAAACAGCATCACTGAACTTGATCACCTACCTTATTTGTTAAAATTAATCTCAAATGACAAAGCTATTTCCAAAGACCAAATTCTTTCAAAGGGCAAATGATTTGTTTTGATTTAGGACATTAGGACATCTAAAAAAAACATTTCTCCCTATCTCACACAATACACAAAGATCAATTCCAAATGGATTAAATACAGATTCCCAAATCCATTCATTTAACAAATACTGATTGAGTACCTACTATGGGCAAGGTGCTCGTTCTAGACCCTTGGAATAAATAGTAAATGAAACGGAGAGAAATCCCTGCCCTCTTGAAACTTACATTTTAGCTGGGTGGAAAAGTTAACAATAAGTAAACTGCATAGTGTGTTAGAAGGTAATGACTGCTACCTAAAAAGGAAAAGGCAGTGAGGAATTGGGAGGGCTGGAGTGGAAAAATCTGCAGTTTTACGTTGTGTGAGCAAGGGAGGTGTGGTTGAAAACTGAAATTTGGGTGAAGACCTAAAGAAGATGAGAGAGTTGGCCCTGCTGATACCTGGGGTTAAAGGGTCACAGACAGAGGAAACTGCCAGGGCAAATGCCCAGAAAAGTGGGAACGTGCCTGGCTTCTTCAAGGGTCAACAAGAACAGTGTGACTGGAGCAGGGTGAGCAGGGAGGAATGGTAGGAGCTGAGGTGGAGGGGGTGAGGCGGATCATTTTATAGCATCTTCTCAGCTACTTTAAAGACTTCAGCTTGTACTCAGAGAAATCGGGAACTATAGGAGGATCTTGAGCAAAAGTGAGATGTGATCTGACTTACATGTGAAAGGATCATTCTGGCTGCTGTGATGAAAATAGAATGTAAGGAGACAAAGAAGAAGCAGGGAGATCAGTTAGGACGCCATTGCAGTGAGCCAGGCAATTGATGCTGGTGGCTCACACCAGGGTGGTAGCATTGAAGGTGGGCAAAGTCATCAGAGTCCAGTTATATTTTGAGCATGGATTCAAAAAGATTTGTAGACAATTTGATGTGGTACATGAGGGAAGAGAAGCAAAGATGATGCAAAGTCTTTGGCCTGAGCAACTGGGAGGACAGAGCTGCCATAACTGAAAGGCGGAATGAAATTATAGAAGCATTAAGAGAAAATATATATTAATATTGTATAATAATACATAATAAAATTTCTATAGTCTTGGATTGGGGAAGGCTTTCTTTTTTTTAAAGTTTATTTATTTTTGAGAAAGAGAGAGAGAGTGCAAGAAAGGGAGGGGCAGAGAGAGGGACACACAGAATCTGAAGCAGATTCCAGGCTCCAACCTGTCAGCACAGAGCCCGACATGGGGCTTGAACTCATGAACCATAAGATCATGACCTGAGCTAAAATCAGATGCTTAAGCAACTAAGCCACCCAGGTGCCCCTAATTAGGGAAGGCTTTCTTAAGGAAGACATGAAACTCACAAGATGTGAAGAAAAAATTCCCAGATTAACTACAACAGAAGACATGAAATTTAAAAAAAAGACAAAATGCAAACCTTCTTTATGGGAGAAGATGTGAAATTAAAAACAAAAAGTGACAGACTGGAAGAAAATATTGATAATATATATACCAAACTTAGTTCCTCTTAAATTAGTTCTTAATTATCAATCAATTAATCCTTAATTAAGGGATATGAATTAAGATTCCTAAGGTATAAAGAGCACTTCTATGATATTAAAAGACAGATAATTCAATGGAAAGTGTCCTAAGGTCATAAACAGGCAATTCACAGGGAAAGGAATACCAACTAGGCCAGTAAACCTATGAAAAAAGGCTCAGCCTCGTTAGAGAAATAAATATTAAAACAGCAACGTAATACCAGCTTTCGCCCACGTTACCAGTAAAATATATGACTGATAATTTTCGTTGTTGACAAGGCTGTGGGAAACAGGCACTCTCTTTTTTTTCTTTACAAATTTTTTATTCAAATTCTGGTTAGTTGGGGCACCTGGGTGGCTCAGTCTGTTGAGCATCCATCTCTTGATTTGGCTCAGGTCATGATCTCACAGTGAGATCGAGCCTCGTGTCTGGCTCTGCACTGGTCGTTGAGCCTGCTTAAGATTCTCTCTTGCTCTGCCCCTCCTCTGTGCTCTGTCTCTCTCTGTCCCTCTCTCTCTGAAATAAATGAACAAATAAATTCTAGTTAACCCAGTGCAAATATTGGTTTTAGTAGAATTCAGTGATTCATTACTTACATACAACACCCAGTGCTCATCACAAGTGCCCTCCTTAATACCCATCACCCTTCTAGCCCATCCCCCACCCACCTCCCTCCATTAACCCTCAGTTTGTTCTCTATTGTTAAGAGTCTCTCATGGTTTGTTTCCCTCTCCCCCCCTTCATCTGCTTTGTTTCTTAAATTCCACATATGCAGTCTTAGTGAAGGTGTAGATTTGTAAAGAATTTCTGGTGGATAATATTGCAGCATCTACCAAGATTTAAAGAGTTCATATCCTTTGGTCCAGCAGTTCAATTTCTAGGTACCTAATCTACAGAAATAATCACACAAGCAGGCGGAGATGTAGGCAAAGGGATGTCCATTTCACCATTGTTAATAATAGTGAAAAACTATTAGGCATAAGAATTGGCCAACAAAAGAATGGCTAAGTAAGTTGTGGTACATCCGTACTGTGAAATATCATCCAGCCTTCAGGCATATAAGGCAGCTCTATAGATGTAGTTGGACATGCTGACCTAAAGAGACAATAAAAATGCTTTTTCAAGGGAAGAAACAAACTATAGAACACTAATGTGTAGTATGATGACCTTTGTGATTTAAAAAACTGCCACCATGCATGTGTGTGTGTGTGTGTGTGTGTGTGTAAATTCATAGACGCTCTGAGAAAAATGTGAAAATCCTATTGTGAGCGTGGCATGGGCTTACACATGTAGGTGAGAGAATAGAGACTTTCTTCTTATTCTCTGTATATTCCTTTGTTCTTTGAAACCCCTTTACAATCAAAATGTGTTATTTTTGTAATTTTTAAGTTAAAAAAATGAGAAATATGTCAGATACTGCAGATTTCTGAAAGTTCCCAAAGAAGAATCCTGGAAGCGGTAACATGTTTGTTACATTAAATTCACACTGTGCCACTGTGACAGGAAGAACAGCATCTAATGCGTGCTATGTGGCCTTGGGAAGGACACAACGTTTCTGAGCCTCTGTTTTTGTTTTTTTTTTTTTTTTATATGGAGAATGTAGATAATACCTGCCCTGTGTGTTTTCATCAGTTGCAAAGATAAAATGGAAAAGCAGTTGAAAAATTATAAAGCCTTGTAAAAATATGAAGCATACTTAATAATACTTCATGTGCTAGTTCTTTGTCAATAACATCAAAATTCAATACCAAGAAGAGAATTTAGATGATCTCTTTGAATTGGTTTTAACAGAATTCTTCCTGTCCTGATTAGGTCTTACCTATAGAAGCAATGTAGGCATTGTACGTCAATGTTCTAGAGAGTTATGTGTTTGTATGAGACATTCTGGTGCAGATGGGTTTGGGCAATAGCCTTACGTCATTCATACTCTTCATGCCACCCATTTCAGGGCCAGCTAGCTTGGTCATAGTGAATTAATTAGAAAGCTTTTACTTAGCACCGACTTTGTGCTTAAAATTCCACTGTAAGCAGGTAGCCAGATATCCAAGTTTGCCTGGGACTGTTACGTTTTACACTGTCCCGTTCCGTAATGGCTAATAGCAGCCTATTCACTCTCAAAAGTGTCCTGTCACCTATGGGGCATGGAAGGAAACACAGGAAGCCCCTGGCTTCAAACACCAGTCTTAGAAATTTCTTTCCCAGTCCCAGCTCTTCACCACTGGAAAAGCCAGTATTACTTTCATGGATCTTTTGGAGACTTAATGGACTCAGAACCAAGGCTGAGAAGACCTGCTGTGGACCTCCAGAGGGCTGCCCCACAAGTTGCCCTCCTCTGCAAAACCTCCTCCCTCAGACCATTTCTCTTTATTGCATTGCTTCATACTCCTGGCCAGAGATTTATTTGGGGTGGGAGGGGGGAGCAAGGATTCCATTTTCTATAGTGTAAACAGGTTGGGGAACGTTTATGGCAATTGATTTTTTCCCCTCCTAACATAGAGCTGATTGATGGTCTGCTTCTATGGAGGAAGGGGACTGGAGGAATAAGGTTGGAAAGGAAAAGGTAGTCTTGGAGCATGAGTTATGGCTGGTGAATTAGACCCTCCCTCAGGGCAACCAAGGAAATCAAGAGGCCAGGGGGCCATGAAAGTTGGGAGCAGAAAGGAAGGTGGGTGTCAAAAATATGCAATAGTTATTTGGGGAAAAATGTTGTTATGTTGTTTTGTGCTCAACCCATGTCTTAGGAAGGGAAAGGAATGTTCTTACTTGGCCACCTACTGCTCCTTCTCCTCTTCCCCTGCTCTATATGGCCCAGCACCCAGAATTCACACCAATGGCCTATGTGCCACATGAGTCTGGGAATGAGACTTCCATTTAAAGCATCCTGCTTTGACAGGAATGTGTTCTTGGATTCAGTCAATGGGCTTACCAATACATTTTTGTATATGCCCTTTCTTTCCTTATGTATCTTTTAAAGTTTATTTATTTATTTTCAGAGAGAGAGAGAGAGAGAGAGAATTCCAAGCAGGCTCCACACTGTTAGTGTGGAGCTCAATGCAGGGCTCAAACTCATGAACCATGAGAACATGACCTGAGCTGAAGTTGTATCCTTAACCAACTGAGCCACCCAGGCACCTAGTATATGCACTTTCTTAATTTGGGACCTGCCTGTATAAGACCTTGTCTTTGCCCTTGAGTGGCTCAGCTATTGGATTTAGGGGAGACCCAGTTAATAAATAAGAAACTACTGGAAAGCAAGTGCCAACCATAAGGTATTGGCTCTAAGTACAGTGCAAATCTTTCCAAGGTGGGGCCCAGACAGGGGTTGTATGCAGGTTCGTCAAAATTTTCACATAAGACGGCATTACTGATCTGCCCTAAGAATATGCATAGACAGCAAGAGGATGGAGGAGAAAATTCTAATGCTGGAATTCACCTGGAGCCAAGGTTTGGCACCAGCCATGAGCATGGACAAGAAAGGCTGTGGGAAGGAATCAGGCCTGATGGAAGCAGTGGGAAATTGGCCCGGCTCCGCTGAGCTGGGCTCAAACATTCCCTGTAAATTAAAGTTCACAGAACATATCAGTGCAGTGCGTACATGTTTCAGAGTGACTGAGGCAATAAATCGTGACAGCGTGTTTCAGGTGGGTGATTTAACATGACTAAAGTTCAGAGGAGGTGAGGGTCAGATCTTGGAAAGTTAGGGAATCCAGATGAAGGACTTTGGTCTTGTTGGAAGGCATCCATAATGGTGTTAATTGAAGATGCTTAGTCAGGGTTGAAACATCAGGATGTGGCTGGTACACAGGATGAAGGAGGAGGGAGTCAGGGAGACCATTTAGGAAGCTGCCACAGTAGGCCAGGAGTAAAGAGCTAACTACCTGACCCAGGGTGGAAGCAGCAAATTTGTGAAAGGACAAATGTGAGAGCCATTGCACAGGTAAAAACAACAGGACTTAGGTATTGTGAAAGAAGAGCCAGAGGAGGCCTTCCTGCATCTGAATGTAAACACAAGAGGAACACTGTTATGAAGGCTTCTCACCTGTGCAGCCTGTCATGCTCTCCTAGGGAACTCCCTTTCCCAGGAAACCCTATTGCACCTACTCAGTAACCTAATTCTGCAAAAATTCAGATTTATCCGATGAAAGTCTTTATTATTTTTATTATTATTTAAGTTTATTTATTTTTGAGAGAGAGCGAGCATGAGTGGGGGAGGGGCAGAGAGAGAGAGAGGGAATGAGAGAATCCCAAGCAGGATCTACACATTCAGCACAGAGCCAGGTGTGGGGTTTGAACTCTTGAACCATGAGATCATGTGGGGCTTGAACTCTTGAACCGTGAGGTTGTGACCTGAGCTGAAATCTAGAGTTGGATGCTTAACCCACCAAGCAACCCAGGAGCCCCTCCAATGGAAGTCTTAAAGCGTTTATTCACTCACCTGATTTTACAAAGTTAGGTGGGTGGATAAATACTACAGGGTTTCTGACCAGGGAGGCCAAAGCATACTATTCATTCCACTGCCGAGGTAGTGAGAACCACCAGGTCTTCAAAAAAAAGTGTGATGTGTCCACAGTTGGTTCACACAAGAAATGAATACTTTTTGCTTCATAACTCCTGTGTCCTTCCTGTGAACCCTGTCTCCTGAGAAAATCTCAGAGCACGAATTTACTAAATTTGTAAAAGGAGGTTAGTGGATCCATACTGTAAGACTTTTATGGAAATATTTGAAATTAATTAGCCTTGTCAGCTTTTATTTGCATAGGTTCACTTCCAACTGTATAGTCCCCCCAAATTTAATTTTTTAATAAGTATGATTTTAAACAATAAAACTTAGAGAATCTGTGTACAAAGAGCTTGAAGAATTTAAATACATGGGTTTATTATTAACACAGTAGCAAATATATCAAGAAACACGCCCCATGAAAAGTGTTTCAAAGAAACACACATCTGCTGTGAGAAAGGAGTATACCCAATAAGTAAGCCCAAAGAAGCTGTTTGCTCCGTGATACCAGCAGATAAGCCTGGCAAACCTTGGTGTGATTGAAGAAGCCAGTTTGACACTCAGCCTAGCCCAGGCAAGCTACCGGGCCTAGCCCAGACAAGCTACCGGGCCTCGCCTGAGCTCAAGGAACCTCGACACAATGGTGTTCGCATTTTGGAAGGTCTGTCTGATCCTAAGCTGCTTTGCAGGTAAGGGAAGTGTCTCCAAACCATCAAAGATGATTGGGAACGGTTTTCTTTTAAACTCAAATCATGAATTTTTACATGTGTTCTTCTCTTGCACTTCAAGGGAATTATGATTCGTTTGCAGAATAAAATAAATGTTAGAACTCTAGCTTAGCAAATATAGGCCATGTCGTAAATGTAATTGTTTTATGTAGCATCTGAATTAAAAAAAATTTTCTCTGAAAAATCACAGTAGCTTTCCTTTTCTTGATTGGGAAGGTGAACAGATTAATTTACTCATAAGCTGAAGTTTGCACTAGGGACAGTTGTGGTTTTTTCTGTTTCAGTTTAGTGTTTCCTTTAAGGGAACTCACTGTGATCAACTTGCGTTGTTACAACAGGCAGAGCTGGGCTTGGAGGGCTTCACTATGCTTCACTCTCTAAGATTTCTTTAGGTGCTGCTGTTTTCCAAGCCTAAGACTGTATTTTGGAAAATCCGCGAGTGATTTATTGTTGTACATGGCATGGGTGTTTTTAGGGATCCAAGCAAAACAAAATAATTTTTAAAGTCAAAATCCTGATGTTGGTTAGACCCAGGAGAGATCACTAATTCAGAAAATCTCTTGGCTCATTTTCTCAAGTACCAGATACATTTGAATCTGTTTTTATGATGTTAGCTAGGTACAATAATATTATTTACAGTCATGCTGATATTGTTAAGCAATTGGCAGTATTAGGCAGTCATTAGGATGAGGTTTACTAAGCATATTTAATGACATAAGAAAATGTCCAGGATAAAATATTAAGTGAAAGAGCAGATCCACACATTTGACTAGATAAATTGCTAGAATGTTATATACCAAAGTGCTCATGGTGATTACCTCTGGCTGATGGGATTATAGATGATTTTCATGTATTCCCCAGCATTTCCATATTTTCCGGGGTTCCTACAAAGAATATTAGACAAGTTGTATAATCAAAAGTGCTACTTTTCGAAACTATATGGTAGTTAGTAATAGTTCTCTAGATGTTCATTACTAAATGTTTAAACACATGTGTTCTATGGAATCACCAGAAGGCAATATTGCTTTTATCCTGTGATCTAACCAGGACTCAGAGTTGGAACAGCTAGAACACCTTTCTCAGCTTCTGTGCCAATGGGACTATGTCATGTCACAATTTTCCCTTCCCCCAGGAATATTCATTTTAAACCTTAACTTTAGACAGTGAAAGTCTTTGTTCCTTCTTAAAGAGCTTCCAGTCATTAGCTAATTTGGTTATCCCTGGGTCTTCTGCACCAGCCCCCTAAAATCACACATGTAGTCAATAGCTATTTCCTTGTGCGAGGCCTTATGCAGGCCTATACTAGACAGCAGTTTTGGAATAGTTACAAGAATGGTTTTTACTGTAACTAACTAGCTAACTAATAGTAGTTAATTAGTTAGCTAGTTTATATATGTAATATATATGTTATATATATAATTTAATAGTGTATATATATATATAATTTACTGATTACAAGTGTAGTGTATGGTCATTGTGGAAAGGTTGAAACTATGAAAACATATAAATAAGAAAATAAAAATCACCAACAATTCAACCACTCAAAGATTTGGTTGAATTTCTTTTATATATATATATATATATATATATATGTATATAATTTATATATATATAATTTCTTATATATATATTTCCTTTGAAAGTATATATATCACATTACAAAATTGGGTTTATACCTTGTATACAATTTCTCATTGTTTAAAAAATAACTTGGATGATGTTAAGGTTTTATTTGATTGTGACTTTTAGAACAAGGCCCAATCAGAGTGACCAATAAATACTTCAGAGCCTTTGTTCTTAAATGACTACATAACTGGTTTTGCTGGCATATAGTGTATACTGCATATCTGTACACAGATAATCTAGCTGGCCCATAGCAAAATTTGATGGTGTCAGTCTAGCAGATGGAATGGAAATATGGTATAATATATTGCTTCCTATGCTTACATACGTATAGAAGTCCGAGAGAGGGAGATTTCAGTAATCTGTACTTGTCATTGGTAGTGCCCCTCAGTTGATCCAGATGTGGCTGTGAAATGATTGATACTGTTTTTATCAATGTGAAATTTGATGTGCTACCTGGACTTATTTCTTGGGCAGAAAGAATGTCCCGTTTTTTGGTGTCAAGCCTGGTGCCTGGCACATAGTGGGCTCATAGTAAATGTTTGTTGGAAGAATGAATCATCTGAAATGCTGCCATTTGGAACAACATGGATGGACCTTGAGAGCATTCTGCTAAGTGAAATAAGCCAGACAGAGAAAGACAAATACTTTAGAGTATCACTTATAAGTGGAATCTACAAAATCCAAACTCATAGAAACAGAGTAGAATGATGGCTACCAGGAGCTGGGGGGTGTTTGTCAAAAGTTACAAATTTCCAGTTAGAAGATGAATAAGTTCTGGGGGATCTAATGTACAGCGTGGTGACTCAAGTTAATAATACTGGATATATACTTGAGACTTGCTAAGGGAGCAGATCTTAAATGTTCTCACCACAAAAAAAGAAATGGTAATTATGTGATGTGATGGAGGTGTTAGGTAACACTATGGTGGTAATCATTTCACAATATAGAAGTGTATCAAATCAACACATTGTACACCTTACACTTACACATTATTATATGTCAATTATATGTCAGTAAAGCTGGAAAAATAAAAGAATGAATTAACTTCTCAAACCTCAAGCATTCAGAAATAATTTTCACATACATATTTAAAATCAGTTTTCTGTACAACTAAGCAAGACAGATTTTAATCAGAATCTTTCTGTATAATATTATATGTCAATTACACTCCATTAAAATTTGATTTAATCAAAATCTTTCTTACGACTTCTTAGGAAGTCTTAGGTTAAATTCCATTGCAGGAAAATCATTTTCATAAAAAACGTCTTCTGAAAAAAGTTCACCCATATCATTTCAGATACTTGTAATATATATTAGTCACCTTTTAAGAAGATATGTTAATGTTTTCATTTTCTGGAGGTATGTGCTATGCATTTTACAGCAGTAATATAATTGAACTTCGGTTTCACAGTCAAATCCAAAAAGTAAATGATAATTTGGTTATATTATAAGTCAAAAATGACGCAATTATATGTGAAGTTGCTGAAAATTAAATCACTGCAAATGCCTCATGTTGAATATGGTTATTTAAAGGAATATTTTTGCTGTGGTATATTAAAAGAATAATTCCCTATAAGCAAAGTGCCTGCCACGTTGTAGGCATTAAGTACTGGAGTGAAAAACCACGACCAAAATATGAGGCACTAAAAAAATCTCTTAAAAACATTGGTTAAGTAAAAAGCATACACTTTGGATTAGCTTTTTTTAATAATAAGCACTGATTTTTAACAGCTATTACACATATTTCAACCACATATGTGTTGCTTGTTTTGATTTTTATTTATTTTTTAAAAATGTTTATTTATTCATTTTGAGAGAGAGAGAGAATCCCAAGAAGACTCTGTGCTGTCAGTGTAGGGCCTGACGTGGGACTTGAACTCACCAACCGTGAGATCCCGACCTGAGCCGAAATCAAAAGTTGGCCTCCCTTGTTTTGCTTTTTAATCCAACCAGGGTAGTGAGGGGAATTGCAGTTCTGAGTTTTGTTTAAATCAGGTACTAATCTTCATGTTGCTATTTATTCACAGTCTTGTTAATATAGAGATTTTTTCCCTGACTTTTTCAGTTTTAAAATAATTTCCCAAAGTAGAGTAAATTTATCCAAAGGAAGGGAACTTTTATTTTTATCTGCTTCTCACAGAATCACTTTCAGTTTACAGGAAATTCTATTGAATGGGCTAGAGAATGATCTCAAAGGTTTAAGTAATGTATGGTAATGGAAATATGTGACATATCTTGTACATATATATTTTTTAATTTTTTTGAAAGAGAGAGAGAAAAAACATGAGTGGGGGAGGGGCAGAGGGAGAGAGAGAAAATCTTGAGCAAGCTCCATGGAGCATGACTTGGGGCTCCAAGACTCTGGGATCGTGACCTGAGCTGAAATCAAGAGTGGGACACTCAACCGACTGAGCCACCCAGACTCATGGGACATTTTTTTTTTTAAAGTTCATCGGTAAATAT
Source organism: Acinonyx jubatus (assembly GCF_027475565.1). Lineage (NCBI taxonomy): Eukaryota > Metazoa > Chordata > Mammalia > Carnivora > Felidae > Acinonyx > Acinonyx jubatus. The sequence goes on from NC_069389.1 coordinate 85,551,092, forward strand.
GTAGCTTTTGGCTCTGAAGTGTATTGTTGCTGTATTAGGGATGGACAATTTCTGAGCACCATCTTTTCTTTACAATTTAAGGATTGATTATGGTGCTGAGTATTGGGAATCTGGGCAATAAAATGGTCTGGAAGTATTGTCTTGCCAACTGTTACTTATTTACAGGACACTGTGTTGTAGTCCTAGAAAATACTGTCTCACACTAGATTTGGAGGTCGCCATTCTTATTCTATGGTGATATTGTTGAGCTTCTACAGATCTCAACTTCTTTGGGCATTTATATGTCTCCTATTTTAAAAAATGTTGAAAATGTTTAAATCACGTTTATAGTTCCCCAATCCTTGATTTTCGTTTGTCCTCATTCTGGTCTGTGCTCAAAATGACTTCCCACTGTGTTGATAGGGAAGGCAGAGATTGTGTCTGTCTTGTTCATTATTGCTTCCCCAGTGGTTAGCACTATATGTGGCACAAAATAGGCTCTATTTGTGTATTTGTCGGTAGGCACCATGGCCTCTTCCATGGCTTGCCTTGTGTGAGAATTAATGCTTACTCTGCCTTCAAGCACTTATACCGAGAGCAGCTTTTAAAAGGTTTGGGGCGGGGTGTGGGGGGGGAGGGGGCGGGAGCAGCGTGCTTACGTTGTCATAAGCTCCCACCATGAGCCCATCCCATAACAGATATTGAGACCCAAACTAGAAGACAAAAATGATGGCGAAAATCATGGCCAAATAAAACCTGAAAAATCTCTGTTTGGGGGGAAAAGTTTCTGGGAACTTTAATGGCCACTAAATCCCCATGTTGTCCTTTTTATTTTGAACACTTTAAAGACATTTGGAAGTCATCATTTAAGCATAGCCAGAGATGTGTCTAACTTCCAGGAGAAATGAAATGGGGCCTTTGAGGGCAGGAGAGAGCCACTTAGCCTTCCCCAATAAAGTTTCCATCAGAAAGAGTAGCTATTTTCTGTATGCAAATTTTAATTTTTGGAAAGGCATGACCAGAACCAGGACAGCATGGATATAGAGCACTGGGAAGAAGGAAACTGCATTGAGTTAGAAGGTGCTGCATTGTGTCTATCCTAAATCACGTGTCTCAATTTATCACAGTATCAATTGCCCTCTCTCTAAACCGCCAACCTCTGGCACAGAAGCAGCTGGACCAGGTGGCCTGGCTGTGACAGAGAACTTGGCTATTGAGTACAGAAAACCAGGGGTCTCAGGACAATGGTGTGCTTTTTCTTCTAATTTTTCAAAATGTTTGTTAATTCCCTGATTCCTTTTGCCTGTCATTAAGTATGAAAAATAAAATGAAAGAAGTCTTTGGGTGTGCAGAATTAGGAAGGGGGCCAGGATTTGGCTTTCTGTACTATTTCCTCTGATCTTCCCATGATCTCTGTATCTTCATTCTACTCCTAGTCCTTGTCTGTAACCCTGCAAGCAGCTAGAACTCTCACTCTAGTTCCCCTGCAGCATGAAGAACATCTCTTAAACTTGACCTTTTCTTCTAATACTTATCTGACAGTCTTCTGTTCCATCCTGGAGAACTTCTATACTCTCTGACTTTGCAATGGGTAATAACCAGTTAATCGAGTGAGCCAATGCCTCTATAGTATTCCCCAAAGTATTGTCCCTTATCATAGCCCTTTGGAAGATGCTTGTATAGTACCAAGAATTTCAAGTACGGTGGTGGGCTAGGTTTTTGGGTAGGGGGCTCTTGCGTGGTCCTCCAAATAATAGGGGCAGCTCACTCTTTTGGAAGGCCAACTGTTTTCAAACTTTGTGGTATGAGGACCTTTTTACACTCTTAAAACTTGAGGGACCCCCAAAACGAAGACTGTATATTAGCCAATTTGACAATAAATTATATTTTAAAAAAAAACTTGAGGGAAATTTCTGGTCTGGATAAAAGGGCATAGATCATGCTTCTCCTTGCTTCTTTCTGCTAAACACAAGTGTAAACCCTCCCTGGAAATAATGTAAGAGACAACCAAGGGAGAACTCTGAAAGACAGTAAGAAGAAAGCAAAATGGTGTGGAGCCCTGGAAATAACACAGTGGCAAGGTGTTTTATGTCTTTCTACCCAACAGAAGAAGGGTAGCCAGTTCTGGCATTTCCAGATCCCAACCTACCCACAGAGGGCAGCCCAGGGAGGATTATTCTTCCACCAGATCTAATGAAAGTTCCTTTGACATCATGTGAGCCCAACACCACTGGGTGAGTCATCAGAAGCCACACTAACAATCGTAGACAAAGGAAGCATTTTCTTTCCTCACTAGGCCTGAGAACTCACTTTCATCTAGAGATATTGAGGTGGGAGGGTAGAACAGACAAAAGGAATGAAGTCACAGCAAATGTTCAGTTCTGGAAGGCTCTTTGTGTGTGTCTGAGACTCCCCCTGCCCCCAGAGACACAGGAGCAGTCAGGGGTACCAGTAGGAGTGTCCCACCATATCAATCCCCCACTGAGAGACACCCAGCAGCCTGATCTAGAGAAACACTTCCACCCTCTCAGGCAATAGGATGAGGGACAAACAGAAGCCCTAGTGACAGCAGATAAACCAAAGAGACCAAAACAATACTGCAGAGATTCTAAAAATTAAACTAGCATTAGAACCACAGCTCACAAAAGTAGGCTGAGACCTGTGTGTAAAACATAAATAAAACAAAATAAAAGAGACTGTCTGCTAAAATGACAGATTTAAATAGGAGTTCCCTAATAAAATAGACAAAATTTCTATGGGTTTGGACAAATGTATAATGGCATGTATGTGCTATTATATTATCACATAGAGTATATTCACTGCCCTAAAAATCCTCTGTGCTCCACCTATTTATGCTTTCCTCACTACTCACCCCTTGAAACCAATGATCTTTATATTGTCTCCATAGTTTTGCCTTTTCCAGAATATGAAAATTGAAATCATATAGGATATAGACTTTCCAGATTGGTTTTTTCATCTAGTAATAAACATTTAATGTCCCTCCATATCTCTTCATTGCTTAATAGCTCTTCTTTTTAGCACTGAATAATATTCCATTGTTTGTGTATACCACAGTTTATTGATCCATTCACCTACTGAAGGGCATCTTGATTGCTTCAAAGTTTGGGCAATTATAAATAAGGTTGCTACAAAAAATTCACATGCAGATTTTTGCATGGGTATAAATTTTAAACTTTTGGGGGGTAAATACCAAGAAGCATAATTGCTGGATAATGTGGTGGGATTGTGTTTAGTTTTGTAAAAAAAAAACACCAAACTTGTCTTCCAAAGTGCCTGTACTATTTTGCATTCCCACCATTAATGAATGAGAGTTCCTGTTGCTCCACATCTTCACCAGCATTTGGTGTTGTCAGTGTTCTGGAATTTGGTCATTCCGATATGTGTGAGGTAGTATCTCATTGTTTTAACTTGCATCCCCCTGATGACATATGATGTGAAGCATCTTTTCATATGCTTATTTGCCATCTATATATCATCTTTGGTGAGATGTCTGTTAAGGTCTTTAATCCGGATATATTTTTTAATGTATTTTATTTATTTTTGAGAGAGAGCAAGACAGAGCTCAAGCAGGGGAGGGGCAGAGAGAGAGGGAGACACAGAATCTGAAGCAGGCTCCAGGCTCTGGGCTGTCAGCACAAAGCCCCATGCGGGGCTTGAACTCACAAACCGTGAGATCATGACCTGAGCCAAAGTTGGACACTTAACTGACTGAGCCACCCAGGCACCCCTAATACAGATATTTTTTTATCCAGTTATTTGTTTTATTATTGAGTTTTAAGAGTTCTTTGTATATTTTAGATAGCAGACCATTATCAGACATGTCTTTTGCAAATGGTTTCTTTTAGTCTGTAGCTTGTTTTCTCACTCTCTTGACAGTGTCTTTTGCAGAGCAGAATATTTTAGTTTTAATAAAGTCTAGATTATCAATTATTTCTTTCATGGATTGTGCTTTTGGTGTTGTATCTAAAAAATTCATTACTATACTTAAGGTCATCTAGATTTTCTCATATTATGTTTTAGAATTTTTATATTTTGCTTTTTTAATTTCTATCTATGATCCATTTTGAGATTATTTTTGTGAAGGGTATAAAATCTGAGTCTCGATTCATTTTTTTGTACATAGGCAGCCAGTTATTCCAGCACCATTTGTTGAAAAGATCATCTTTGCTCCACTGTACTGCCTTTGCTCCTTTGTCAAAGATCAGCTGGGGGCACCTGGGTGGCTCAGTAGGTTAAATGTCTGACTCTTGGTTTCTGCTCAGGTCATGATTTCATGGTTCATGAGTTCGAGCCCTGCGTCCTGCTCCGTGCTGGCAGTGGAGAGCCTGCTTGGGATCTCTATCTCTCCCTCTCTCTGCCTTTCTCTCTCGTTGCCTGTCTCTCTCAAAATAAGTAAATAAATTTTAAAAAAAAGATCAGTTGACTCTTTTATATGCAGGTGGGTCTGTTTCAGGGCTCTCTATTCTGTTCCATTGATTTATTTGTCTATTTGTTTTCACCAATACTATACAGTCTTGATTACTATGGCTTTACAGGAAGTCTTGAAATTTGTTTTTCCAAATTTGGAAGTCAGTCTTTCAAATTTGTTCTTCTCCCCCAGTATTGTGTTAGCTATTCCGGGTCTTTTGCTTTTCCATACAAACTTTAGAATAATTTTGTCAATATCCACAAAATAACTTGCTGGGATTTAGAAAAAAAATTTTAATGTTTATTTATTTTTGGGAGAGAGAGACAGAGACAAAGTGCGAGCAGGGGGAGGGGCCGAAAGAGAGGGAGACACAGAATCTGAAGCAGGCTCCAGGCTGTCATCACAGAGCCCGACACAAGGCTGGAACCCACGAACCACAAGATCATGACCTGAATCGAAGTCGGGCACCTTATCAACTGAGCCACCCAGGCACACCTAACTTGCTGGTATTTTGACTGGAATAACACTGACTCTATAGATCGAGTTGAGAGGAACTGACATCTTGAAAATATTGAGTCTTCCTATTCTATTGAAACATAGAATATCTCTCCATTTATTTTGTTTTATTTCTTTCATCAGAGTTTTCTAGTTTTCCTCCTACAGCTCTTATACGGATTTTGTTACATTTATACTCAAAGTATTTCATTTCATTGGGGGGGGTTGCTAATATAAATGGTATTGTGTTTTTAATTTCAAATTCCACTTGTTCATTGTTGGTATGTAGGAAAGCAATGTACTTTTGTGCATTAACCTTGCATCGTGAAACCTTGCTTTAATCACTATTAATTCCAGAAGGTTTTTTTGTTGATTCTTTTGGATTTTCTACATAGGCAATCATGTCATTTGTCATTTCCTTCACAATCTGTATATTTTTTGTTTCCTTTTTGTATATTATTGCATTAGCTATAACTTCCAGAATAAGGTTGAAAAGGAGTAATGACAGGGAACATCCTTGTCTTGCTCCTGATCTTAGTAGGAAAGATCTAGTTTCTCATCATTAAGGATGATGTTAGCTGCAGGTTTTTTGTAGATGTTCTTTATCAAGTTGAGGAAGTTCCCCTATATTCCTGGAGTTTTTTTTTTTTAATCACAAATGGACGTTGGACTTTGTCTACTTCTTCTGCATATGCTGATATGATCATGTGACTTTGTCTGATACTTCTGCATATGCTGATATGATCATGTGATTTTAAGAAACCTGTTAATGTGATAGATTGCATTAGTTCATTTTCAAATTTTGAGCCAGTTTTGCATACCTGAGATAAATTCCACTTGGCCATGGTGTGGAATTCTTTCTATACATTGTTGGAGTTGATTTACTAGTATTTTGTTGGGATTTTTGCATCTATTTTCATGAGAAATATTGGTCTATAGTTTTTTTTTCTTGTAATGTTTTGTCTGATTTTAATATTGAGGTGATGTTGACATCATAGGATGAGTTAGGAAATATTCTCTCTGTTCTATCTTCTGAAAGAGATTGTAGAGAATTGGTAAAATTTCTTCCTTAAATGTTTGGTAGAATTCACCAGTGAACTCATCTGGGCCTGGTGCTTTCTGTTTTGGAAGGTTGTTAATTATTGATTCAATTTCTTTAATAGATATATAGTAGATACAGGGTTGCCAAAATTGTCTACTTCTTCTTGTGTGAGTTTTAGCAGATTGTGTCTTTCTAGGAATTGGTCCATTTTATCCAGGTTATCAACTTTGTGGGCAGAGAGTTATTCCTAATATTTTTTATTATCCTTTTGATGTCCATGGTATCTATAGTCATGACCCTCTTTCTTTTCTGATACTAGTAATTCGTGTTCTCTTTATTTTATTCTTAATTAGACAAATTACAGTCTTACCAGTTTTATCGATCTTTTCCAATAGCCAGTTTTGATTTCATTGGTTTTCTGTATTGAATTCCTGTTTCCAATTCCATTGATTTCTGCTCTAATTTTCCTTTTCTTCTCCTTACTTTGGATTTAATTTTTCTTCTTTTTCTAGTTTCCTAAGGTGCAAGCTTACATGATTGATTTTAAATCTTTTTTTTTCTAATATACGCATTCAATGCTGCAAATGTCTCTCTAAGCACTGCTTCTGTTGCATACCACAAATTTTTACAAGTTGTTTTCATTTCCATTAGTTAAAAATATTTTAAAATTTCTCTTGAGCTTTCCTCTTTGACCCATGTGTTATTTAAAAGTGTGTTGTTTAGGGGCACCTGGGTGGCTCAGTTGGTTGAGCATTCTACTTTGGCTCAGGTCATGATCTCATGGTCCGTGGTTTCAAGCCCCGTGTCAGGTTCTGTGCTGACAGCTCAGAGCCTGGAGCCTGCTTCGATTTTGTGTCTCCATCTCTCTCTGCCCCTCCCCCACTCACACTCTGTCTTTCTCTGTCAAAAATAACTAAACATTAAAAAAATTAAACGTGAGAGGGATGAGGGAAGATGGCGGCGTAGGAGGACGCTGGGCTCATCGCGCGTCCTGCTGATCACTTAGATTCCACCTACACCTGCCTAAATAACCCAGAAAACCGCCAGAGGATTAGCAGAACGGAATCTCCAGAGCCAAGCGCAGACGAGAGGCCCACGGAAGAGGGTAGGAAGGGCGGCAAGGTGGTGCGCGCTCCACAGACTGGCAGGAGGGAGCCGGGGCGGAGAGGCGGCTCGCCGGCCAAGCAGAGCCCCCGAGTCTGGCTTGCAAAAGCGGAGGGGCCTGACGGACTGTGTTCCGACAGCAAGCGCGATTTAGCGTCTGGGAGGTCATAAGTTAACAGCTCTGCTCTAAAAGCAGGAAGGCTGGAGGACAAAGGGAGGGAGAGCTGCTGAGCCCCCGGACGACAGAGCTCAGTTTGGTGGGGAACAAAGGCGCTCGCCAGAGCCATCTCCCCCGCCCATCCCCCAGCCAAAATCCCAAAGAGAACCAGTTCCTGCCAGGGAACTTGCTCGCTCCGCGCAAACACCTAACTCTGTGCTTCTGCAGAGCCAAACCTCCAGCAGCGGATCTGACTCCCTCCCGCTGCCACAGGGCCCCTCCTGAAGTGGATCACCTAAGGAGAAGGAAGCTAAGCCTGCCCCTCCTGCCCCTGTGCACCTTGCCTACCCACCCCGCTAATACACCAGATCCCCAGCATCACAAGCCTGGCAGTGTGCAAGTAGCCCAGAAGGGCCATGCCACCCCACAGTGAATCCTGCCCCTAGGAGAGGGGAAGAGAAGGCACACACCAGTCTGACTGTGGCTCCAGCGGTGGGCTGGGGGCAGACATCAGGACTGACTGTGGCCCGGCCCACCAACTCCAGTTATACACCACAGCACAGGGGAAGTGCCCTGCAGGTCCTCACCATGCCAGGGACTATCCAAAATGACCAAGCGGAAGAATTCCCTCAGAAGAATCTCCAGGAAATAACAACAGCTAATGAGCTGATCAAAAAGGATTTAAATAATATAACAGAAAGTGAATTTAGAATAATAGTCATAAAATTAATCGCTGGGCTTGAAAACAGTATAGAGGACAGCAGAGAATCTCTTGCTACAGAGATCAAGGGACTAAGGAACTGTCACGAGGAGCTGAAAAGCGCTTTAAATGAAATGCAAAACAAAATGGAAACCACCACGGCTCGGATTGAAGAGGCAGAGGAGAGAATAGGTGAACTAGAAGATAAAGTTATGGAAAAAGAGGAAGCTGAGAAAAAGAGAGATAAAAAAATCCAGGAGTATACGGGGAAAAGTAGAGAACTAAGTGATACACTAAAAAGAAATAATATATGCAAAATTGGTATCCCAGAGGAGGAAGAGAGAGGGAAAGGTGCTGAAGGGGTACTTGAAGAAATAATAGCTGAGAACTTCCCTGAACTGGGGAAGGAAAAAGGCATTGAAATCCAAGAGGCACAGAGAACTCCCTTCAGACGTAACTTGAATCGATCTTCTGCACGACATATCATAGTGAAACTGGCAAAATACAAGGATAAAGAGAAAATTCTGAAAGCAGCAAGGGGTAAACGTGCCCTCACATATAAAGGGAGACCTATAAGACTCGTGACTGGACTCTCTTTTGAAACTTGGCAGGCCAGAAAGAATTGGCACGAGATTTTCAGTGTGCTAGACAGAAAAAATATGCAGCCGAGAATCCTTTATCCAGCAAGTCTGTCATTTAGAATAGAAGGAGAGATTAAGGTCTTCCCAAACAAACAAAAACTGAAGGAATTTGTCACCACTAAACCAGCCCTACAAGAGATCCTAAGGGGGACTCTGTGAGACAAAGTACCAGAGACATCACTACAAGCATAAAACATACAGACATCACAATGACTCTAAACGCGTATCTTTCTATAATAACACTGAATGTAAATGGATTAAATGCGCCAACCAAAAGACATAGAGTATCAGAATGGATAAAAAAACAAGACCCATCTATTTGCTGTCTACAAGAGACTCATTTTAGACCTGAGGACACCTTTAGATTGAGAGTGAGGGGATGGAGAACTATTTATCATGCTACTGGAAGCCAAAAGAAAGCTGGAGTAGCCATACTTATATCAGACAAACTAGACTTTAAATTAAAGGCTGTAACAAGAGATGAAGAAGGGTATTATATAATAATCACAGGGTCTATCCATCAGGAAGAGCTAACAATTATAAATGTCTATGCGCCGAATACCGGAGCCCCCAAATATATAAAACAACTACTCATAAACATAAGCAACCTTATTGATGAGAATGTGGTCATTGCAGGGGACTTTAACACCCCACTTACAGAAATGGATAGATCATCTAGACACACGGTCAATAAAGAAACAAGGGTCCTGAATGAGACATTGGATCAGATGGACTTGACAGATATATTTAGAACTCTGCATCCCACAGCAACAGAATATACTTTCTTCTCGAGTGCACATGGAACCTTCTCCAAGATAGATCATGTACTGGGTCACAAAACAGCCCTTCATAAGTATACAAGATTTGAAATCATACCATGCATACTTTCAGACCACAGTGCGATGAAGCTTGAAATCAACCACAAGAAAAAGTCTGGAAAACCTCCAAAAGCATGGAGGTTAAAGAACACCCTACTAACGAATGAGTGGGTCAACCAGGCAATTAGAGAAGAAATTTAAAAATATATGGAAACAAACGAAAATGAAAATACAACAATCCAAACGCTTTGGGACGCAGCGAAGGCAGTCCTGAGAGGAAAATACATTGCAATCCAGGTCTATCTCAAGAAACAAGAAAAATCCCAAATACAAAATCTAACAGCACACCTAAAGGAAATAGAAGCAGAAGAGCAAAGGCAGCCTAAACCCAGCAGCAGAAGAGAAATAATAAAGATCAGAGCAGAAATAAACAATATAGAATCTAAAAAAACTGTAGAGCAGATCAATGCAACCCAGAGTTGGTTTTTTGAAAAAATAAACAAAATTGACAAACCTCTAGCCAGGCTTCTCAAAAAGAAAAGGGAGATGACCCAAATAGATACAATCATGAATGAAAATGGAATTATTACAACCAATCCCTCAGAGATACAAACAATTATCAGGGAATACTATGAAAAATTATATGCCAACAAATTGGACAACCTGGAAGAAATGGACAAATTCCTGAACACTCACACTCTTCCAAAACTCAATCAGGAGGAAATAGAAAGCTTGAACAGACGCATAACCAGCGAAGAAATTGAATCGGTTATCAAAAATCTCCCAACAAATAAGAGTCCAGGACCAGATGGCTTCCCAGGGGAGTTCTACCAGACGTTTAAAGCAGAGATAATACGTATCCTTCTCAAGCTATTCCAAGAAATAGAAAGGGAAGGAAAACTTCCAGACTCATTCTATGAAGCCAGTATTACTTTGATTCCTAAACCGGACAGAGACCCAGTAAAAAAAGAGAACTACCGGCCAATATCCCTGATGAATATGGATGCAAAAATTCTCAATAAGATACTAGCAAATCGAATTCAATGGCATATAAAAAGAATTATTCACCATGATCAAGTGGAATTCATTCATGGGATGCAGGGCTGGTTCAACATTCGCAAATCAATCAACGTGATACATCACATTAACAAAAAGAAAAGATAAGAACCATATGATCCTGTCAATCGATGCAGAAAAGGCCTTTGACAAAATCCAGCACCCTTTCCTAATAAAAACCCTTGAGAAAGTCGGGATAGAAGGAACATACTTAAAGATCATAAAAGCCATTTATGAAAAGCCCACAGCTAACATCATCCTCAACGGGGAAAAACTGAGAGCTTTTTCCCTGAGATCAGGAACACGACAGGGATGCCCACTCTCACCGCTGTTGTTTAACATAGTGCTGGAAGTTCTAGCATCAGCAATCAGACAACAAAAGGAAATCAAAGGCATCCAAATTGGCAAAGATGAAGTCAAGCTTTCGCTTTTTGTAGATGACATGATATTATACATGGAAAATCCGATAGACTCCACCAAAGGCTGCTAGAATTGATTCATGAATTCAGCAAAGTTGCAGGATACAAAATCAATGTACAGAAATCAATGCATTCTTATACACTAACAATGAAGCAACAGAAAGACAAATAAAGAAACTGATCCCATTCACAATTGCACCAAGAAGCATAAAATACCAGGAATAAATCTAACCAAAGATGTAAAGGATCTGTATGCTGAAAACTATAGAAAGCTTATGAAGGTTATTGAAGAAGATATAAAGAAATGGAAAGACATTCCCTGCTCATGGATTGGAAGAATAAATATTGTCAAAATGTCAATACTACCCAAAGCTATCTACACATTCAATGCAATCCCAATCAAAATTGCACCAGCATTCTTCTCGAAACTAGAACAAGCCATCCTAAAATTCATACGGAACCACAAAAGGCCCCGAATAGCCAAAGGAATTTTGAAGAAGACCAAAGCAGGAGGCATCACAATCCCAGACTTTAGCCTCTACTACAAAGCTGTCATCATCAAGACAGCATGGTATTGGCACAAAAACAGACACATAGACCAATGGAATAGAATAGAAACCCCAGAACTAGACCCACAAATGTATGGCCAACTCATCTTTGACAAAGCAGGAAAGAACATCCAATGGAAAAAAGACAGCCTCTTTAACAAATGGTGCTGGGAGAACTGGACAGCAACATGCAGAAGGTTGAAACTAGACCACTTTCTCACACCATTCACAAAGATAAACTCAAAATGGATAAAGGACCTGAATGTGAGACAGGAAACCATCAAAACCTTAGAGGAGAAAGCAGGAAAAGACCTCTCTGACCTCAGCCGTAGCAATCTCTTACTCGACACATCCCAAAGGCAAGGGAATTAAAAGCAAAAATGAACTACTGGGACCTTATGAAGATAAAAAGCTTCTGCACAGCAAAAGAAACCACCAACAAAACTAAAAGGCAACCAACGGAATGGGAAAAGATATTTGCAAATGACATATCGGACAAAGGGCTAGTATCCAAAATCTATAAAGAGCTCACCAAACTCCACACCCGAAAAACAAATAACCCAGTGAAGAAATGGGCAGAAAACATGAATAGACACTTCTCTAAAGCAGACATTCGGATGGCCAAGAGGCACATGAAAAGATGCTCAACGTCGCTCCTTATCAGGGAAATACAAATCAAAACCACACTCAGGTATCACCTCACGCCAGGCAGAGTGGCCAAAATGAACAAATCAGGAGACTATAGATGCTGGAGAGGATGTGGAGAAACGGGAACCCTCTTGCAATGTTGGTGGGAATGCAAATTGGTGCAGCTGCTCTGGAAAGCAGTGTGGAGGTTCCTCACAAAATTAAAAATAGACCTACCCTATGACCCAGCAATAGCACTGCTAGGAATTTACCCAGGGGACACAGGAGTACTGATGCATAGGGGCACTTGTACCCCAATGTTTATAGCAGCACTCTCAACAATAGCCAAATTATGGAAAGAGCCTAAATGTCCATCAACTGATGAATGGATAAGAAATTGTGGTTTATATACACAATGGAATACTACGTGGCAATGAGAAAAAATGAAATATGGCCTTTTGTAGCAACGTGGATGGAACTGGAGAGTGTGATGCTAAGTGAAATAAGCCATACAGAGAAAGACAGATACCATATGGTTTCACTCTTATGTGGATCCTGAGAAACTTAACAGGAACCCATGGGGGAGGGGAAGGAAAAAAAAAGAGGTTAGAGTGGGAGAGAGACAAAGCATAAGAGACTGTTAAAAACTAAGAACAAACTGAGGGTTGATGGGGGGTGGGAGGGAAGAGAGGGTGGGTGATGGGTATTGAGGAGGGCACCTTTTGGGATGAGCACTGGGTGTTGTATGGAAACCAATTTGACAATAAATTTCATTTATTAAAAAAAATAAAAAAAATTAAACGTGTGTTGTTTAAAAAAATAAAAAATGTATTGTTTAATCTCCATGTATTTTGGGACTTTCCAATAAACTTTTTGTTAATTTATTTCTACTTTAATTCCATTGTTGTCTGGGAGCATACATTGTGTGATTTCTCTTCTTCTAAATATGTTAAGATGTGTTTTAAGGCTCATAACACAGTCTACCTTAGTGAGTATTACAGTGTTTTAAAGTATGTCTCTTTGTACATAACACCACCCAACAATAGCGGAATGCATTTGTTTCCCCCCAAGCACCTGCAGAATATTACCAAGATAGAATATATGCTTGGCCATAAAACAAATCTCCACAAATGTAAAAGAATTGAAATCATGCAGAGCCTGTTCTCTAAGCACAATGGAATCAAACTAGAAATCAAGAACAGGAAGACAAGAACGTCTCTAAATACTTGAGAATTATACAACACACTTCTAAATGATCTATGGACCAAAAAGGAAATCTCAAAGGAAATTTACAGGCTATAGATAGAACTGAATTAAAATGAAATATAACATATGGAAATATGTAACATGCAACTAAAGCAGTGCTGAGAGAGAAAATTTTAACACTAAATGCTTCCATTTGAAATTAAGAAAAGTGTCAAGTCAATAACTGAAGTTTCCACATCAAGGAACTAGAAGAAGAGTAAAATAAGCCCAGAGCAAATAGAAGAAAGGAAATAATAAAGAACTGAGTAAATGAAATTGAAATAGGAAAATTGTTAAATGAAATAAAAATCTGGTTCTTTGAAAAAATTGATAAATAATATTTACAAACCTCTATCAAGACTGGTAAAAATAAAAAAGAGATAAGATATAAATCACCAATGTCATAAATGAAATATGGGATATCACCACATATCTTGTAGTAATTAAAAATATAATAATGAGATACAATGAACAAATTTACCTTCATGTATTTGGCAACTTAGAAGAAATGAACCAATTCCCTCAAAACAAACTACCAAAACTCACCCAATATAAAATGGATAATCTGAATATCCCTATAACCCTTAAAGAAATTGAATTCATAAGTTAAAAGGTGCTGAAAAAGAAATATCCAAGCCTAGATACTTTTACTGGATAGTTCTACTAAACATTTAAAAGATAATTAACAACAATTTTACACAATCTCTTCCAAAATATAGAAAAAGAGGGAGCACTTCAAACTCATTTTATGAGGCTAATATTACCGTGATACCAAAACCAGACAAAGATAGTACATAGACTATCATACATAGAAACCATAGACCAAATTCTTTCATGAACTTAGACTCAAAATTCTCAACCAGATACTAGGAGATTGAATCCTACTATGTTCAAGGAGAATTCTACACCATGGCCAAGTGGGATTTATTTCAGGTATGCAAGGCTGGTTCAACACGCAAAGTCATTCAGTGTAATGTATCATATCAACAGGCTAAAGAAAAAAAGCAAATGATTATATCAATTGATACAGAAATAGCATCTGACAAAATTCAGTACTCATTCATGATAAAGACTCTTAGCAAGTTAAACAATAAAAGATGCATTTGTTTCCAAGAGCTCCTGTAGCAAACTGCCAGAAAATGGGTGGCTTAAAATGAAATTTAGAAGTGCCTGGGTGGCTCAGTTGGCTAAGCGTCCAACTTCAGCTCAGGTCATGATCTCACGGTTCATGGATTTGAGCCCCGCATTGGACTCTGTGATGTCAGCTTGGAGCCTGGAGCCTCCTTTGGATTCTGTGTCTCCCTCTCTCTCTGCCCCTCCCCCACTCTCTCTCTTTCTGTCTCTCAAAAATAAATAAACATTAAAAAAAACAAACAACGAAAAATTTATTCTTTCAGAGTTCTGGAGGTCGAAAGTCTGAAGATAAAGCTTTGGCAATATCGGTTCTCTCTAGAAGCTCTGAAGGAGAATCAGTGCCATGCCATTCTGCTACCTGGCTGGTAGAAGTTCTTGGTGTTCCTTTGTTTGTATATACAATTCTTTAATTTCTTTTTTTTAATTTTTAACATTTATTTTTGAGAGAAAGAGACAGAGCATGAGCAGGAGAGGGGCAGAGAGAGTGGGAGACACACAATCAGAAGCATGCTCCAGGCTCTGATCTGTCAGCACAGAGCCCAATGCGGGGCTTGAACTCACAAACTGTGAGATCATGACCTGAGCTGAAGTTGGAAACCCAACCGACTGAGCCACCCAGGCGCTGCTACAATGCTCCTATTTTATTTCTGATTTTATCTTCATATGGCCTTTCTTTTTGTGTATTGGTGTCAAATCTCCCTCTTTTTTCTCATGGGGACAACAGTCATTGGATTTAAGGCCCACCCTAAATCCAGAATCACCTCATCCCAAGATCCTTAACTACAGTGCAAAGACCCTATTTCCAAATAAGGTCACCTGGAATTAAAACTTGTACATATCTTTTCATGGGACACAATTCAACCCACGACAGAGGAGAATTACCTCAACTTAATAAAAAAGCATCTACAAATAACCTAGAAAAAACATATTTTGTATTATGTTATGTACAAGTTGTACATGTAAAGTACCGGAAGTTATGGTGATTGCAATAAATCATAAAAATAAATTAAAAGCCTATACATTGGAAAGGAAGAAATAAAACTGTCTCGACTGGAGTGTAGATTATATGGAGAACTCTCAAAATTCAACAGTTGAAAATTAAACAGTAGAATTAGAAAATGGGCTAGAGATGTGAATAGACCTTTCACATACCATTTGATATGCAAATGGTAAATTATCACAAGAAGTTGTTTAGCATCATTAATTTGCATTAGGGAAATGGAAATTCAAATTACAGTGATATATTACTACACACTTATATAATGGCTGAAGTAGAAAATAGTGACAACACCAAAGGCTGAGGAGGATGTGGAGAAACTGGATCACTCATATGTTATTGGGGGGGGATGTATATTGGGATAGCCACTCTGGAAAACAGTGTGGCCGATTTTCGTTTTTGTTTTTAATAAAACTAAACACGTAACTATCATCTGACCCAGAAATTGCACTCTTCGGAATTTAGCCCAGGGAAATGGAAATTTATATTCACACAAAAATCTGTACATGAATGTTCATTGGCATTTTATTCAATAGCCCAAACTTGGAAACAACCCAAATGTTCCTAAATGGGTGAATTGTTCAACAAATTGAATGCTGCTAATCAAAGGCAATGAATTACAGATACATACAACAACTTGGGTTCACTGCTAGGTAATTATGATGAATGAAAAAAGCCCATCCCAAGAGGTTACCATACTTCCATCTATATAACATGTGCAAAACGACAAAATTTTAGAAATCGAAGACAGATTGATTAGTGGTTACCAATGCTTAGAATCAGGGATGGGGTGCAGGAGGGAAGAGAGGGTTATTATAAAAGGGCAATATCAGGGATCAGTGTACTGTTCAGTATCCTCATTGCGATGGTAGATACATAAAGCCACCCATGTGATAAAATTGTATAACACTAAATGCATACACACACACGAGTACAAGTAGAACTGGAGAAATACAATACAGTCAGTGGATTGTCTCAATGCCAGTGTCCTAATTGTGATATTATAGTACAGGTTTATAAAATTTTACCATTGTGGGGGCTGGGTAAATTGTACATGGAATATCTGTGTGATTTCTTAGAACTGTATGTGAATGAATCTACCATTATCTCAATAAAATTTTCAATTAAAAATTATTGAGGACTTCCAAAGAGTTTTTGCTATGCCAGTTATTGCCATCTATATTCACTGAATTAGAAATTAAAACTAAAAATTATTTGAACAAAAATCCACAAGCACACATTTCATTAGGTGCCAAAGCAATGATGTCACCTGCCATGTAGCTAGTGGAACACTCCACTGTACATTCATGAGAGAATGAGAGTGAAAAAGAAAAATAACATCTTGGCATTATTATGAATATCATTTTGATCTTGAAGCCTCTCAAAATTGTCTTAGGGGTAGGGTGACCAACTTATCCTGGTTTTCCTGGGATTTTCCTGGTTTAAGCACTGAAAGCCCTAGCAAAACCAGTATGGTTTGCCTGAGACTTACCTGATTTTAAAACTGAAAAGTTCCACATCCAAGGAATATGTTAGTCCTGGGCAAACTGGATGGGTTGTTCTCCATACTTATGGACCTTTTTGTGTCCCTGGACAACATTTTAAGAACCTCTGTGCAAGGCCATTCTTATACGGAAGAAATTCACAGTTTGGTGTTATTATCTCATAGGATTTGAGTATTGTCACATTGTAATTTGTTAGATGCTCCCCTACCCCCATGCCCATTGCTTGCCCAGTTTTGCCATACAGCCCATTGTACCTTCTCTTCCTTCCCTTGGATTCCTCAAATAAGATGTCATTGAAAGTGCTTTGTAATGAAAGAGTGTCATCAGAATGTGAGTATGTACCATTTTCTTTTTGATGATTATCTTTTCAGATCAAGGTAGTATGGTACAGGTGACCATCCCAGACAGCGTCGTGAATGTGACTGTTGGATCTGATGTCACGCTTGTCTGTACCTACACCAGCACTGTGGTCTCCCGGGACAAGCTTTCCATCCAGTGGTCATTCTTTCATAAGAAGGACTTACCACCAACTTCCGTAAGGACTTTTTTCCTCAACTATTCCCCTTTGGTAGTTCTGACATAAACTGTTGGGGTCGGTATGTGAAGGAGTGGTAATCCAGTGACAATAGTGGCAGAACCTCAGATACAAAGAGCTTGAAGACAACTGTTTAGGGAAGACCATCATCTATGTGACTTGGCCTTTGTCCTCTCTTCATATTCAGTTATAGCCTATTATCTCAAATCTGAGTAGGTGAATATTGAATATATTGTGTTTTCTAGAGTAGACAGGAATGGTCCTTCTTATGGGTGAAATGAGCAGTAGTTATGAAAGGGTTCTCATTCCCCTTGGATAATCTCTCTATTATTTCTAGAAGACCCCAGTTCAAATACATGTCCTACCTGATCTGCAGATCTCTGGCAGATGTAGTATCTGGGATCTGCCTGTCAAGTGAGCTAAGTCATTGTGCCTGACTGAGTCCTGATGGAATGAGACTCCCAGATGGGTAGACAAGGGCCAAGGTAGTGATGAACCGTGGGTAATCAAGGGCAACAGGAAGCTAGAGGATACAGGATAGGGAAAGTAGGCTAGGGTCTGGGCTAAGAGGTTGCTAGAAGAGGGTGCATGAAAGTCAAAGGAGAATCATTCTACCTGTAAGCTGCCTAATCTCAGGTTTTCTTCATCTGGCCTTAAGGGTAATTCCTTTTTAAATTATCCCAAGGACTAAAATTGTATACTCAAAAGTGTGTGTGTGCATGAGTGTGTGTGTGTGAGAGAGAGAGAGGAGAGAAAGAGAGAGCATATGTAACAATCTGCATGAGTGTGCAACATGTCTGCCAATACATAACTCTTGAGAGAAAAGGCTTATAGCTTTCATCAGATTTTCAAAAAGGATATATGGTCCAAAACAAGGATTTCAGAGAAGAAGCAAATCAGTATGGTTTGGAATAGTCGGATGTAGTTGAATTGGGCCTTGAAAAAAAGGAAGGGTTTTTATTAGTAGAAAAATGGAGAGTGAGTTGAGTGGGCTAGAGGAGTTTTAAGGGCAGAGGTAGAGAAGAAGAAGGGTGCTAGCTGGGAGGAGCCACACCTTGGCCCTTGTCACTTCAGCCATATCTGGTCCTTTGGAGGTGCTAAGTTCTCTCTTCAACAGAGGGCCTGGACTTTTGTAGCAGGAGACACAGTTCAACATGTGATTTCATTAATGCCACTCCCCAATCAACTTTCAACATTTTTGCCCAGTACTGGTTACCTCAGACAAGTGTCTGAATCACTCTGTGCCTCTCTTCAAAATGTGGTGGAGCACTAACTTTCTCCTGCAATTTCATGGGGAATCCGCTAACATAATGCATGTGAAAATGCTTGGAAAAAATATAAAGTCCTGTAAGTTTTCTCCCTTGTAAACAGCTTTATCACCTTAATTAGCAGTAGCAGCAACAACAGTAATTTTACCACTTTTTGTCACCCAAATGCCCTGACCCAAGACCTCACATATTGCAATCAACTGAGAAAACATCCCTTTCCTTTGCAGGTTGCTCTCTCAGATTGTGGATGGTGATAATCATGTGAAATTTCTTCCTTTTGAAAATTCAGTTTCCTAAATAGTCTTTTCAATACATTCTTTATCTGCAGGCTTGAAGGCTTTCCCATTTTGCCAGTAGAGGCCGAATTTAGAGAGGCCTTGCCAATGTATTTTTAGTTTTGGTTTTTTTTTTTTTTTTTTTTTTTTTTTTTTTTATGCTTGGTACTCAAATCCAGATGTCCTCAACTGCCTGGAAGTGAGGCCGGGGCCAATTTGAGGTCAAAAATACAAATCGTTCTTTACGCCTTTTCTGACACTGGAATTTACAAGGCCACCTCTTGGTTGAGCTATGTAGTTATGGGTTGGGAGCCGCAGGCAGGAGGATCTTGTGACCAGCAGTGAGTTTTTTGTAGGCCTGGAGATACACAGAAGGTGCAGGTGATTGAACTGACATGGCTTAAACTCAGGGCATCTCTTCGGGGCACTTTGGAAAGAAACTATTAAAATGTTATTTGTTGAGTAGATTATTTCCTTGCCATTTGCCTCCTTCTTCAAAATGGCAAGTACAGGCAAGGCAAGGAATTTAAGCTATCTAGGGTTTGGGGATGTCCAAATCAAAGGAGGTCCTCTGGGCTGAGCCACTGATTCAGTGAGAACATGTTTCTTGATCTTAAAACATTAAAAAAAAATTTAATGTTTATTTATTTTTGAAGAGAGAGAGAGAAAGAGAGAGAGGCTGTGGGCAGGGAAGGGGCAGAGAGAGAGGGAGACACAGAATCCAAAGCAGGCTTCAGGTTCTGAGCCATGAGCACAGAGCCTGATGAGGGGCACGGATTCGTGTACTGGAAGATCATGACCTGAACCAAAGCCAGACGCTCAACCGACTGAGCCACCCAGGTGCCCCATTGATCTTAAAACATTTTAGATGCTTCTCCAAGTGCATGAGACCTGTGCTATGCCTGTGCCTCAGCTGCATAGAAGACAGGGTAGAGTAGGTCTAACACTTGGCTTAGAGACAGTGAAAAACACCTCTATAAAGTCAAGCTTTCACTTCTTTCTCTTTTTCCATCTTGCTTCAGCTTATTCCAGTGAGATCCACATTTCAACCATCCTTGGGGGTCGACTTCCAGAGAACTGGAGTCCCTCCCCTCTTTTCGCATCCTGGCAAGCATGTGCTTCTCTCTGCTTTTCCACATGAGTAATTTTGGAGCACCAGTGGAAACCTCCTGATGGATATTGGTTCTACTCCTTGCTTTGCTACTTACTTGCTGGCTGGGTGACCTTAGGCAATTCAGTTGACTCTTCAGAGGGTCAGTTTTCCCATCTGTGTAATGGCGCTACTTACCTACCTCATAGGTTTACTGTGAAGATTAAATGAGACGATGCTTGTAAAGCACTGAGAAGCCTTCCATGTAGTAGCCATTCAATGAATGTGTAGTAATTGAATGTGTAATTCAATGAATTCAATTCAAAGTGTATCATTACTTACAAAATGGTGATTTTGCAAAATCCCCATCCCATCAATACCCTCTGAATCATAGGCACTAGGGAATCCAGCCCTACAAGAAACATTTAGTATAGCTTAACAGCTGGGGCAGAGCTCTTGGGGGAATCCTGGCCCAGGATTAGTTTCCTGTTCCACTGACTGCCAGGTCCCTGTGTCTAAAGACAAGGGTCAGGCTTCTCTGCCTGCTCCTATTGCTGAACAGAAAGTCTGCTCAACAATGAAGTTGTAGACGTCTTCAGTTGAGATGGTATTTTTCAAAATGGGATTTGGCCTCTATTTCAAATTCATTTCTTCTGTGAGTACGTCCATGCATCCAGAATTCAGTAAAGCATGTAGTATGTTAATCTAGGAAGGGCTGGTGAACATTTGGGGGATGATAAAAAGAGACAGCTGTGCCATTAGACAATTCTATGATTTATGGGCATAAGATGTTGCCAGACTGATCACTGAGTGATTCAATTCAACTCCTGGGTTGATGTGGCAGTTTACCATGTAGCATTCAGCTCTCAGATCCACCCATTTCTGCTCAAACACAGCACAGCCCGTGCCTCAATACTGAGGGTATGGAGGAAAAGGCAGTCAGTCAGTGTCTAAATATGGCGCATGCAAGAGACGCTCGGGGAAGATGTAGCTGGACCTCTCAGGTAAGAACACCTATTGGTGTACTACTGGACCCCTTCATTGTTTGGAATATCTAGGGCAATGACACCAGCCTTTAGGAGTGGGATGGTATGGTTCAAATTTGATAACGGTCCAAATCAGCACAAGCTCTTGGCAAAACTGGGATAGTCTTGAGTTTGCCTTCTCGTGCCCATGTCTGGAATTCTTTTTAGCCTCCTCCAAAAGGCTCAGGGATATACAGCTGCCTTGATCACGGAAGTGGCCAACTCTTGCCATAGGCTCATATTCTTCTCCTACCCCAACATCATTGTGTTAAAGGATCAGTTGACTCCAAGATATAGTGTTTCTCAGCACCCAGGGGAGGGTGTTATCTCTTACTGACTATCCCCTCCAAGGGGTTCCTTTGGTGAATGGGGACTGCAAAGGTATCCCATAAGTCTTCCGACCAGGAGGGCCAGGATATTTATTAGCAAGTCCCTCCTTTTAGAGAAGCCTTCCTCTTGGAAGACATGGACAGTTTTAGATGATCAATCCTTCATCAAGGACACTTAGTTGAAGACTCTAGGCCCTGGAACAGGCAAGTTAGCATGGAAATCTGGGGTGGTTTTGTGCCCCTCTGATCACACCGATTTCCTCCTCTTCCACCCAGACACTAACTGGTAAAACTAAAGAGATCTCACCTGCCCATGAACAGAACAGGCATTGATCCTACTTAGCATAGGTCTCACAGACAGTGCTAACTCTTCTATAACATCCATACTGGATGGAACCCTTTGCCATTTTCATCTCCCCAACATACATTTAATGTGGACAACTTCCTTCCAGAACCTAATGTCATCATATTCTGTGGATGTTCAGATTCTCCCCACCTGGCCTCTCCTTAACAAATACCATTATATCAAATGCTTTTTAAATGTTGGCAGGGTGGGGGTGTATCATTTCCTCACATGCACTTGAAAATGAAGGGGGTGTTGGTTTAATTGTTATAAATGAGATCTATAACGGGCAGTTAGTAGGTGGTGGCTAGAGATATTGAATATCTTGCTGTATGTAGGATAAACCTACGTGAGAAAGAATTGTCTGCCCAAAATACCAGTGTCACTCCCATTGAGAAACACTCCAAGTTCTTCCCTTCCCACCACCCCTCCCATCAAAGTTTATCTATTCTATATCTCATTGCCTCAGTTGTATACTCTTGCTAAATCTGATCAATTAACCTAATGCTAAGGTGTTAGGGACTGGTGATATTTTATTATTTTATTATTTTTTATTTAAAAAATTGTTAGTATTTATTTATTTTTGAGAGACAGAGACAGAGCATGAGTGTCAGAGGGGGAGAGAGAGAGGGAGACACAAAACTCATAGCAGGCTCCAGGCTCTGCACTGTCAGCACAAAGCCCGACTCGGAGCTCAAACCCATGTACTGTGAGATCATGACCTGAGCTGAAGTTAGATGCTTAACCACTGAGCCAAGCACCCCTACTGGTATTTAATTTTGTTCTCTTCCAAAGAAAATCGTGTAAGCATAGACTTTCTGTGCCTTCACCCAAAGGAAGCCATTCAAATGGTGGGATCTAGGGCAAATGTCAGGCTGGGCAAGTAGTAGTTTGAATACAGGGATATCTTTCTATTGGTGTTCTTTCCCTCCCCTGTGCAACCTGTCCACAAGGACAGTCCAGAAAAAGTGCTGGGCTTGAGGCCATTGCCACTCCACACTCTTCCCTTCCCAAGGCTAGCCCCTTTATGAGTCGTGCGGGAAAGCAAGAAGCTGAAGGGAAAGAAAGGGTGGCTTGCTGTGGACTTCCACACCCTCCACATTTCCAAAAGGAACCCACAAAAGCAGCTCTGGAGGCTAAATGCATTTATAAATTCCAACTCAGCCTCAAACAGAAAGCAGACTGAATTCTTTCAACCCTTCTTGTTTATACTCCTGCCTCTAGTTAGAGAACAATATCACAAAGCTGAGGGAAAAAAAAATCTTTTTGGACAAATCTGGCTCCCAGCTGCATGGTGTCATGTGAATAGGAACTTGGCACAGTAGGAGGGGAAAGGCTGTTATTGCAGCTGGCAGATGTCTAAGGCATCAGGTGGTGAGACCGCTCGGCATGGGAAGCATCGTGCCAATGAATAGCAGCAATTGGCAGGAAAAGGGTTGGGCTGGAGTAAGGGATGGAATGGCCCCAAAAGGGAAAGATTACCTAAGAATCATCGTCCTCGCCTAAGGCAGGACTATGAGTGCCATTTTCACGTATTCAGGGAGAGTCAGGAGGTCCGGATTCCAGATCTGCTTATAAATTGAGTGATCTTGGAAAAATCACTTTCTCTTTTGGAGCCTCCAGTGTCCTTTTCTGTTATAGAAGATGAATCAGAGGTTGCAAATTGGAGGCCTCTGGGCCCAATTTGGCCAGTGGATGCATGTTCTTGACCGGCCCGGGATTGTGTGTGTTTCCATAGTTTGAAAGCCTTGTGTGCATTGGCTCCCCAGTTCACCACATTCCCCACTCTCCTCTATGATCTTACCAGTAGCCACCATCCCCTCTCAGCTGTTTCCCATAACCCCATAACCCCAATATCCATCTGGCTCCTGAAGGGTCATCAACTTTAGAAACCATAAACGAAGTGATCTCTAAAGGGGTCTTATAACTAATGTGTCTCCATATGAGCCTCGAACATCACAAGGAGCAGAGAGGACCTTGGGAGAAAAGTAGGGCATCCATGAAACACAAGTAGGCCAAAAACTAACAAGTACCACTTAAGGGAACACTTGGATAGGTGTGATTTTCTTTAAGCAGATTTTCTCTCCCCTACCTCCCAAAGGATATGGCCTGTTGAACATCCATGGCTTTTCCTGGACCTCAGTTGCTTTGATCTCTAAACTGACAATATACTTTCTTTGAAAAGGTACAAGCCTCACAGGATCATGGGCTGGGTCTTGGCCATTGTTCAGCTTTGATTTTTAAAAGAGTTATTCTTTTGTGGCAAATGGAACCACGTTTCAGTACTTCCTGTGTGATTAGATAAGCAGTTTCAGGAAAACATTCTTTTTTTTTTTTCTTTACAAGGACAGTGTGACAGCATGGACTTCCCCTAACAGAAAAGTCCCTCCATCTCTGTGTCTGGCCACTGGCTAGCCCTGGGGACTTTCCTTCTCAGGCCAAGGCTTTTCCCTTTTAGGTGCCCATTGTTATCCCTCCTCACCTCCGTTCCTATCCCTGACACCTTTTAGTATTATTTGTGAAAGGGCAAGATATATATATGAGGTTACAGTGTGAGGAGCTTGGGTAGAAGCATTGGTGAAGGTCCTTTTTTTTAAAAAAAATGTTTAACGTTTCATTTTATTATTGAGAGACAGAGGCAGACAGAGCACGAGCATGGGAGGGGCAGAGAGAGGAGGAGACACAGAATCTGAAGCAGGCTCCAGTCTCTGAGCCATCAGCACAAAGCCCAATGCGGGGTCTGAACTCACAAACTGCATGATCATGACCTGAGCAGAAGTTGGACATCTAACCGACTGAGCCACCAGGCACTCCAGTGAAGGTCCTTTTACAGGGAAGTTACAAGTCCAGGGCCTCATGACTTACCTGCTCATTGCACCTTGCTTCATAACCCACACTGTGACTTTTACAGTGGCTTCTTTGAATGTTCTAGTCCTGGCCTAAAACATGCTTTCTTGGGTCTCTGCTCTCTGCAGAAACCAGATATTTTCTCCCTACCCTCTGGCACCGGCTGAGGGCTGTAGGCAGGACTGATGTATCTTGTTGTGATGTCGCCAGGCCACAGCATAACACAGGCTGATTCACCCCTCCCCCAGTCTTCCCAGGAGCAGGGGTAGCAGCCAGATGTCTAAGGTGTAGAAGGGCTTCCTTGAGGGACCGCAGGATGTGTTCCAGGTAAAAGTCCACAGGACCTCAAATTGTTGACTAGAAAGTAAATAAGCCCAATGCTGGCTAGTGAAATGGAAAGCCGGATAGCTTGGGTGTTAACCCAGATTAAGGTAATAGACCTTTGATGAGCTGAACCTCCTCCTGGACCACTGGGATACCTTGTGTTAATGTTGACTTTCCAGTTTGTAAGTCCAACAAGACTCCTTTGGGACAAAAGTTAGTGATTTCAGTAGGTGTGAGTGGACAAATTGAATTATAAATGGCTCATTTGTAGCAGGAAAAAAAGCTAGTTGATATTAAAGAACTCGGGGAGAGAAACAGGTTTTTTTCTCCTTCAATATGCTCTTTGAATTTTCCCTCAGAATCTACCTTTCTGCTTTAGTTTAAAAATATATTGGCTTTCTATTTGAAGGGGAATATATCTGAATTTATCTTGATAATATTTTTTGGTTTGCTGATTGCCTTCCCTCCCTCATCCTATTAAGGTAAATAGCACTGGACAAGGAATTAGAAGAACTGGGTGCTAGATCTTTCCCCGCTGTAAACTTTGTGTGTGTCTTTTTTTTTTTTCCCCTCTCTGGGCTTCAGTTTCTTCTAAAATGTTAGAAGAGTGAATTCAATGAATAAGGCTCTTTAAGTACATTTTATGAAAACATTAATTAGTTCTACTGGACTAGTGCAATACCAGTTTATTAAATAATAAACAATCACTTGAACACACATTTATATAAAACTAACAAAGTGTGTGCATAGACTGTGTACAATGAAGAAATCTTAGGGATCACCTAGTCCCGTGATACCCAAGCTTCAACCCCTTATGTCTTTATGATTTTTGTCATAATTGTGTGCCCCCAGCAGTATTATTTAATGTCATTTTCTATATTGACTTGGTTTCTTCAAATTTTAAAAATATCTTAGTGTCACCCTAAGCAATAATATCCATGAAGTCACAGACTTGATGTGCTAGATATGTGTCTTTGTAATAAGTTTTCATTTATGTGCCACCTAAAATCAACTTATGTGCCTAGACTTGGGGAATACATCTCATAATTTGGACGATCTTGCTTGGGCTCCTCCTTCAGATGTGGAAACTCAAGGTTGGAAAGATGATTAAATAACAGAGTTTCTTATCACAAAGTTTCTTATCACGGGTTGCCATGGAGGCATAACCAGAGGCCACCTTCCCTGACTATGTCACAGTCAGAGGCAGAGCTGTGGCTAAAGCCCAGACCATCTGATTCCTAGATCAGGCCTCTTTCCACCTCACCATGCCGCTCCCACGGTTGCCATTATGATCTAACTATTCATATCTCTACTAGAGATGAGACTAGAATCCAGGTCTTCCTTGACTGTGGTAAATTATAATAATAATAAATGAATCCTGTGACTTCGGGTGAGCCATTTAATCTTTCTGGATTTGAGTGCCCTTATTTGTCTAAATGAAAGAATAACTCCAGTTCTGCCTCCTTCCACATGAGGAGAATGGTACTAGCTGCCATTGACGAAGCACTTCCTAGGCCACTATGAGGGGATGGGACCAGATGATTTCTCAGGGGCCTTTCTGCTATGAAATGTTTCTCTTCTAACGAACAGGATAAACCCAAGTTCGCTTCTCCAAAGGAGTATGTGTGTATGAATACTCTAACTTTAGGAAAACCAGATATTCTTGCAGTCCCACTGAGTAAAGTAAACTCAAATCAAACAAAGTCTATAAAGTCAGGGGTGGGGGGGGATGATGGTTTTGGTTTCCCATCAGGGCATTTGTGTTTTAGGCAGTGAGTTTCCTCCAGGTAGGGTCATCAGGTGAGCATCTTGATCTAGCCAAAGCGTAGGAGTTGAATCCTGTCAGCTCCAGCTGTTTATCATCTGTCAGATGGGCATGCATCACTGCTCTGATGACATCACAGAACTGCTTTGTGCACAAGTGAGGAGGTGGCTGCGCACACCTGTGAGAAAGCTAAAGCACCCTACTGGCTTGGGCAACTTTTGCCGTGGGATCTGTTCCCTGCGGGAGAGGATGGGTGGGGATGTTGCCTCTTACCAACAAAGGTGACATCGGATACAGGGTGCTTCTGGGTAGCTTACCTTAGCCTTGGCCACTCTCCAATTCTCATTTCTGTCATTTTTATGTCCTAGATTTACTATTCTGAAGGTGGACAAGCTACAGCCATCGGGCAATTTAAAGGTCGGATTGTAGGGTCCAACGACCCAGATAACGCATCTATCACTATTTCACATATGCAACCAACAGATAGTGGTGTCTACGTCTGTGATGTTAACAACCCCCCTGACTTTGTTGGAAAAAATCAAGGCATCCTCAAAGTCAATGTGTTAGGTACGGGCAATTTTTTTTGTTTGTTTTTTTCTCTTCTTGGAACAACTAAGACCTTAAATGAGCAGTGAGTTATGGTGCTAATTAAGTCCCAGGGGGTAAATATCCTCCCGGCTCCTTTTATTAGCAGGGAAAGAGAAACACACCACCATCCCAACCTTCATAGTAACACTGAGAAATCACTCACAAAACACGTTGAAACCGTGTTGCCAAAATGGCAGAAAGCAGAAGATAACCCAACCTCCGGGATCCGTATCTCTGATGGGTAGAATGGGAACAGAGGGACAATGCACAGTTGCCACTAAATGATCACTAGCAACTCCTTCAGAGGGAACCTCCAATTGGAGCCAGTCCTACCTGGGGGAGAGAACTGTCAATTTATTATCTCTCCTAAGCCGGGCACAATTCCCACCATTAAACCATTCTTTTGAATAAAGGCGGGAGAGTCCCTTTTAAAATGCGGGGGCGGGGGAGAGGGGAAAATGGGTGATGGGCATTGAGGAGGGCACTTGTTGGGATGAGCACTCTGGGTGTTGTATGTAAGCAGTGAATCATGGGATTCCACTCCCGAAACCAAGAGCACACTGTATACACTGTACGTTAGCTAACTTGACACTAAATTATATTTAAAAAAAAAAAAGTTAGCACTATTTGGAGAAAGGACCACATGTTAAGCCATAGTGAGAATTTATTTATATACAGATATTCGTTATGTGGCACTCAGCAAGTCATATCTGCTTTTCAAATGCATTTGGAGTGGTTCATTTATACAGTATTTATTGAGTGCCTATTTTGTGCCAGGACCCATGAGGTTTACAGTGATGGAGGCATAGTTTCTGCTCTTGGAGAGTTCAAAATTTTTGGTGGTTTCTAGCACTCCTTCCAGTCTCTAAAAGGACAATGAGAGTTTTGCTCCTGTTGCGGGCCTGTGAAGTACTGAAGGGAGAAATGAAAGGGCCATCAAACCTCACCAATCAACCATTTGAGCTAAGGGATCTCCCATTTCTAAGTAATCCCAAATGGAGCTGATCCAGTCATTGTTCCTCTTGAGCTGTGTACATCCATCACAGGAAAGAAGGAACTAGATCCAACCAGTGACTTGATAATTGACTAGCTTGGAAAAGCAGTAGTTGGTAACAAGGTGCACATCCAGGAGAACCATCCAGAATCATCTGAGCTTGCCTCCCAGGTGATGCCCAAAATGAATTGTGAGGTTTGCCCACATCTACCCAACTGGAAAAGGGGGAAAGGTCATCAGGAGCTGATTTTTAAGAGTGGGGTAGCTCAATCATGCTTTTATTTTGCTGAGCCCCATGTTAGGCATTGGGGTACAGGGGGAAGACAAGAGAATTACAAGCCCTTTCCTGGGAGAGTTGGTGCTCCAGTTTGGAAGACTAGTCATGTACATGGGAACTAAACAGTGTGGTATATATGCTGGGGGTCAGAAGGCTTAGGTTCTGGCTCATACTCCACTACTCAGTAGCCTCAGGCAAGTCAGTCCGCTTTTCTCTGGCCATTTGGAGATGGGGTTGTAATCTCTGCCCTGTCTTTACAGGTTTGAGGATCAAATGATATACTGGAGATTCAACTTTCAAAGCATTTGGGGGAATTAGCCCTCTAAAGTTTTTCTGCTGCTCCCTGGCTCTGGGTTGTCCTTCTGACCAGAAACAACCTAAAGAAGCCAAGCCTCTGTCTGAGGAGTTGGGCATGGTGGGGGCCGTGGGGAGTAAGGAGGCCAACTGTGGGGAGAGGTGTTGATATTTCCTTAGAGATCACTCTTCCTAGCAATGAATTTCCCAGAGACATTCCATTACCCAGTGATGGACGTAGATCCCATGCTTTTGCTCATTCATGCATAAATTCATTCAACAAATCCTGAACACGTGTTCAGTTACTGTGTTACACAATGGTGATGGAAAGATAGAAAAGACAGGGTTTCAGCCCTCCAAAAGTTTAGAAAATAGGGGCTGGGGTGGCAGGACACGCTTTAGGTAAAGGAAACAGCAGTGAGCAAAGGCGCAGGTGGTTTGGACGACCATTCATTTGAGAGATATCCATTAGGTATGACAGCCTTGGAAAATGAAGCTTTGAAAAATACCCAGATAGAAGTTTGAATAATTATTTTGTATACATTTGGAATAAGCACCCTATTCCTTCTGTGATTTGGCACATAAAAAGAAAACGATGAATTTAGAGAAGGCTTGAGAACACAATGAAGCATTTTCATTTACTTTGTGAGGTAAGCCTCTTCCTCCCAACCCGGTTCTGTTGAAAGCAATAATGCTAAATGGTAGATCAATGGCTATGCCAGTGAAACATCCAAGTTCTACTGGGGATGTTAACTGGTTGAAATGGCAATCCCATCCTGATTCAGTAGCTTTAGAAAATATATAGGTTTGGGATGTGGTTCAAAGTGATTCGCTAAGTGTTTTGCTAATAAAAAAATAAAATGAGAGAAATGTGTCCAGCGGGGGAAAAAAAAGCCTATCTGGGTTTGGTTCTGGGCTCTAGAAACACTCCCCATTTAATTTTATGCTCATAATGCTCTATTCTGCTGTAAAGGCGATCCGATCAAATCATCATGGTGATAATCAGTTTCTAAATCTAGTGACAGTTGCCATGGGGTAAGGAAAAGAGAATAAAGAGCTAAATAGAAAAATACTTACTTTAATTTAAAAAACACCTGTTTAAACAATGGGGCTAGTGAAAGGTGTCAAAGAGCTACAGCTGCATCCGTCTTCTCACTCATGTGTAGAGTGGGTTAGAGTCCGAAACTGGAAGCTTAACTTCAGTAGCAGGCCACAAAATGTAGGAGACCATGCCCAACAGCAAGTCCATGTGCAAGGCATTTATAGGAATTATTTTACTTGCATAAATTCAATATATTTGGATTAGTCAGAGATAAAGTCAATATATTAGGATATATAGTATCCAATATGTTTGGATGGTTTGGATTACAGATGAGTCAGCTGAGGGGTGGTTATGTTAGGTTACTTGCCTAAACACCATCTAGAGTAAAACTGCAGAGTGAGCAGTCTATGCAGATCCAGAACTGTGCTCTTAACTGCTGCCTCCAAACTGAGAGCTGGAGAGCTGGGGGAGTCCAGAGCATTCAAGGTATAACTGGCCTGAGCTAGAGAAGCTGTGTCTTTGGAGGGTTTCAGGCCTAGGTGAAGAGAAGGAAGGTGAGTTGGTAAGTATTGGAATTTAGATTATTATCTACATGTAACACGAGGCTTCGAATAAGCTGTGAGCAGCAAGATGAATGAGGAAATTCAGATTCTCACTTTCCCATGGGACTTCTCCACGGAGATGTTTTCATAAACAGCTAGAACTCAGTATGTCCCAAACTGACCTTATCGTCACCCCTTCCTCCTCTGCCCTCCTTCCCTGAAAACCTGCTCCTTCTGTATTCTTTATCTCAGGATGACAAACTCATGTACCCAGCTGTCCAAATCAGAAACCTAGGAATCATCATTGCCTACACTTTCTTCTTCATGCCCCCTATTCGTCTGGTCACCATGTCCTGTCGATTCTACTTCCTTGATACCTTGTGATGATTTTCCCTCCTCGCACCCCCAGAGAGCAAGCAAACCAACTAAAGCATTAAAAATGACCATTGTCCTTCCCCTATTTAAATTCCTTCCATGATGCTCCTGCTCTCTGTATAAAACACATGAGGGGCACCTGGGTGGCTCAGTCGGTTAAGTGTCTGACTTTGGCTCAGGTCATGATCTCATGGTTCGTGGGTTGGAGCCCTGTGTCGGGCTCTACGCTGACAGTGTGGACCCTACTTGGGATTCTCTCCCTGCCCCTCCCCCACTTGTGCTTTCTCTCTCTCAAAATAAATAAATAAACTTAAGACAAATACACGAAATACAAAGCTCTCCAAGCTATGGCCTCTGTTGCTCTCTGGCCTCATCTGTCACTACTCCCCCCACCCCACTTCGGAAGTGTTTCAGGGTTACTCTTGAATTTTTGGTGCCTTGTCCAGTGCCAGGCACATAGAAGGCAAACAAGTAAATGCACGTGGAGTGAAAGATAAATAAAGATCTCAGCATCACGTAACACATCCTCTCAAAATGGGCTTCCCCTACCGATGAGGGACACAGGCAAATTCAAACCCTCCAATAGTTTTGTGTCACCCATCCCCAGAGAAATTAATGTCAAAAAAGACTTATAAAGGAAAGGAAAAATATAGCATTAGTAAAACAAATTTTGTAAAAATAATTAACAACTTATTGCAACGTATTTAAGGGTCCTATTTTCCTTTAAAACTGTGCTTCAAAAGTGTAAACTCTGTCCTTAGTCGTTTAGTGTTTGCTTACATTTGGCAGTTTTAATAAAGGCATATTTTAAGATAATGCGAGATTCATGGTTATGAATCTGGGGAGGAGGCCGACAGAAGAGATGCTGTTAGAATCTTAATGGCCTGGTGACTGGAAGGCCCTTGAACCTGAAGTGCTCTACCCCCCCCTGGTGGTACAATCAGAAAACTGTCAAACTAACGTTTCAAAGCTTTAAAAATGGAGCGCGCACATTCTACAAAATGACAGTGAGGAGGTGACTGCAGTTGTTACAGAGTGCAATTCCCCCCTCAGGATGTTTACTCTTTGTCGTTGCCTTACAGTCAAACCTTCTAAGCCCCTTTGCAGCATCCAAGGACTACCAGAAACTGGCCATCCTATATCTCTTTCTTGCCTCTCGGTCCTTGGGACACCTTCCCCTGTGTACTACTGGTATAAAGTTGAAGGAGAAGACATCGTCCCAGTGAAAGAAAACTTCAGTAAGTACAGCCCTCTGTGGACCCTGGGTGGCTTAGTCAGTTAAGCTTCTGACTCTTGGTTTCAGCTCAGGTCATGATCTCACAGTTTCATGAGTTTGAGTCCCGGGTCGGGCTCTGTGCTGACAGCACGGAGCCTGCTTAGAATTCTCTGTCTCCCTCCCTCTCTGCCCTCCCTTACTCATGCTGTCTCTCTCTCTCTCTCTCTCTCTCTCTCTCTCTCAGGATAAATAAATAAACTTTAAAAAAAAAAGTACCGTCCTCCACAGCCCCTGGCAAGGTGTGGTGTGTGTGGTTGGCTGACAGTATGTGTGTGGGGCTGGTTGCTCATCTTTAGAGCTCAGTCTTCAATTTTTCTGGAAAGGGGATGTCAAAACGTCTCCTAACAAGATGACTATGGTCTGGTCTTATCCCCAGCCTGTAGAAGTCAAGCCTGTTTTTGGCTCGGAGGTGGTGGGTATGGAGAGAATAGGGATGGTTCCAGATGGGCTACCTTTGGAATAGTCCCACGGGGTCTAGTTGGATCCAGAACATCTCCAGGAAGGGAGGCCAATGTAGGGATGTGGGTGGGAATTGAGCAATTCTGCTACATTGGTATGATCTGTAGCCACATAAGAGATTTCAAAAGTCTGTTTCCTGTTTCTGACAGACCCAGCCACCGGGATTTTGGTTATTGGAAATCTGACCAATTTTGAACAAGGTTATTACCTGTGCACTGCTATCAACAACCTTGGCAATAGTTCCTGCGAAATTGATCTAACTTCTTCACGTGAGTTGATCATCCAACTTCAATAGTTTCTCCTTAGGTCAAGTATCCTGGGCCTGCCAACCCAGTAAATGAATTAGGATCCCTGGTTAGTCCATCCTGCCTTTCTGGAGATTTTGGTGGTTTATTTATAGGTTGATATGATGAATTACTATCCTAAAATCTAATAACTTAATATGTGCTGTAATCTGCCCTAAGTCATTTACAAAAATTTTGTTTAGCCCTCATAACATTTCTAGAAAGTAGATATTACTATTTAGTAAATAAAACAGCAGCCCCATTGATATTACCAGAACGAATTTTCTTTGTGATGCTGTTGGTGAATCCTGGTGAAACTAGCAATCTGTGTCACATACGGAGCTCACAAACTTTCCAGTTCATCAGTAATTTGTTAAGATCTGTCTCTAATAATAATAGCAATAATAGCACTTGTACCTACAGCTAATATTTGTGGAGCACAAATGGTGTGCCAGATACATGGCCAGGTGTGGTGAGCGTTATCTCACTCAATCCTCCAACCACCCTGCTGAGGAGGCACAATGTACTGTTAGCCTAATTTTACTGAAAAGGAGACTGAAACTCAAGGAGGTAAGTGACTTGCCCAAGGTCATCCAGTTAGTGACTGGCACAGCCAGGATGCCTTTAAACCACAACCTCTCAGGGGTGCCTGGGTGGCTTAGTCTGTTCAGCTTCCAACTCCTGATTTTGGCTCAGGTTATGACCTCACAGTCATGAGATCCAGCCCTCCACTGGGCTCTGTCCTGGTCGTGGAACCTGCTTGGGATTCTCAATCTCTCTCTCTCTCTCTTTCTCTCTCTCTCTCTCTCTCTCTCTCTCTCTCTTTCTCTCTGCCCCTCCCCCGCTTATAGGTGCACGTCCACATGCTCTCTTTCTATCAAAACAAAACAAAACACCCAAAACAAACACAACCTTCCAGTTCAAAGGTGCTCAGTTACTAAGCACAGAGTTGAGGGCCCAGAGTTGTAAAATTGGGCCAATCGGGGGCAAGCTGTCACAAGGGCTATCTTGCCACACCTTTGAATGGTCACTTAATAACACTTAGGATCATGTCACCTATTCATTATTTCTAACTCACTTGGATCTGTGACTTAAGCATATACCATATCCAGGTGGCCAGTTCCCTTGGACCATTGCTCTCCTGTGAAGCTAAGGTTTCTTCCTTCCACTTGTCCTGAATCAAATACTTTCTCTCTGCCCCTCCCCCCACTCTCTCTCAAAATAAATAAAGAGACTTGAAAACAAAGAGGCGAGAGTTTTACAAGGGCGCCTGGGGGGCCGAGTCCCTTAAGCATCCGACTCTTAATTTCAGTTCAGGTCATGATCTCACGGTTCTTGAGTTTGAGCCCTGTGTTGGGCTCTGTGCTGACAGTGCAGAGCCTACTTGTGATTCTCTCTCTCTCTCTCTCTCTCTCTCTTTCTCTATTCCTTCCTTGCTTGTGCTCTCTCTCTCTCTAAAAATAAATAAATAAACTTAAGAAAAAACAAAAACATTTTGCAATTCCAGGTTGCTTCTTCATTCAGCTAATTTCTATTCAAAGGTGAAGGGACATCTTTTTGATCTTTGTCTGTGTTCTCATTCTACCACAGTCCCTTGATCATTTCTTCTGTGTGTCTCTATATCTTTCCCAATCCTGTTTTGCTTTTCCAAGGGTACAGTTATACTGCACATGTAGAGACTCAGCAGTTGTACTTGAACCTTGCTTCCACTCAAATACTTTTTTAAATGATTTTGGCATTTGACTGCCTGCTCACTTCTCCTTCCCTTCCCTTCCGTTCCCTTCCGTTCCCTTCCGTTCCCTTCCCTTCCCTTCCCTTCCCTTCCCTTCCCTTCTCTTCCCTCCCTGCTTCCCTATCTTCCTCCCTCAAAAATTAATTGGATATCTACTATTTGCCAGGAACTATCATAGGTGATAGAGATACAGAGGTTAGTAAGATACATGTCTTACACTCAAGAACTCACAGTTTAACTAGAAGGACACAGTAAAATGTCTTAAATGCTATAATAGTGGTCTGTACAGGGTCTCTAGGACACCAAAGAAGAAACAATTATGCTTATAGAACCCAGGCAACTCTACCAAAAAAAGTGCTACTTGAGCTGGATCTTGAAAGAACTTGCAAAACCTGTTTCTTTATCTAGAAAATAGGGATGAAGGTGAAAGGCAGGAGAGGGATGACAGTACAGCAGCAGGCTTAGGAGAGCGAACAGTCCATGCTGGGGGAGGAGGATGGAGGGCTCCAGAAGGGATGTCTCCAAGGGGGAAAAACATAAGAAACCAATAAAGGGCACCTGGGTAGCTCAGTTAGTTAAGCTTCTGACTTTGACTCAGGTCATGATCTCATGCTTTGTGAGTTCAAGCCCCGCTTCAGGTAAACATGAGCCCTGCTTCTGGTGAGCCCCGCTTCTCTCTCTTTCTGCACCCCCCCTCCACAACAAAAAAGAAACCGATAGATTATCTGACCTATTTAAATCTAAGAAAAGGACTTTTAATAGTTTTGGTGGACATTTGGGGGGTTAGTAGTAATACATTTAAAAAAAATCCCCAAATGAAGTAATAATGAACTTCAATGAAAAATTGTAAATGTACCAGAATCATAATATATATACTATGTTCCACAGCTGTGAACATTTGCATACTGCAAACTTTGATATAACAACAACTTGTGCTATAGATATTATCAGGAGAATGTGGGTGGGGGGTGGGTATAAGAATACAATCTTTACCTTCCAGGGTAGGAAGTCATCAAAAAAGGACAAAAATTGGAGAATTAGAACAAGCATAATAGAAACATGGGGGCAAATATCAAGATGATTTAAAAAAGAGAGAGAGAGATGAGTGGTTGCCTCTAGTGAATGGGACACAGAGATGGGGAGAGGAGAAGGAAGGGACTGCTCTTTCTTTGCTAGAATTCTAGTCAAATCATTCATTTCACTTTGCAATTTACACGCATGGATTCCTTTAACCATAAAAAGTCGAAATAATGATCAACGAACTCAACTAGCCTCTTATCTCAAAGTATAAGATGTCCAGTCTTGTTTGAAGGGAGGCAGATGGGGACGGGCCCCCTGGAGCTCAGACAGGGTCCCCCAGGGACAGAACTTTAGTGCTGGAAGGTCTGGTGCTCAGCTGGGTCATCTCACATTTGTTGGGTTGTTCCATAGACTGATCTAATAAACCAGATGCCTGTTCATGGAAAGGGGCACATCTTTTTCCAGTGGTCGGAATGCACGAGGCTCCTTGGTGAGCATGGAATCTGTGGGAGAGGTTTTTAGGGAACTACTTCAGCTATGCTCTGAATAAGCCTGGTGAAACGTCCCTGCCTGTAACAGAGGTCATTTCTCTGGCTACCAGATTGTAGCTCCACAGGTTTTCATTGGTCAAGAAGATGCCCATTGATGGGGTGCCCGGGTGGTTCAGTTGGTTGAGTGTCTGACTCTTGGTTTTGGCTCAGGTCATGATCCCAGGGTCGGGGGATCAAGTCCCACATTGGTCTCCATGCTGAGTGTGGAACCTGCTTGGGATTCTCTCTCTCTGTCTCTCTCTGCCCCTCCCCTGTGTGTGTGTGTGTGTGTGTGTGTGTGCATGCGCATGCGCATGTGCCCATGCACGCTCTCTCTCTAAATAAACATTTTAAAAAAGCAAAAACAAGAGAAGATGCCCATTGAAAACCCACTTCTCTAAGCCCCATTTTGAAAGTGACCCCCCCCCGTAGGCATATGTCTTCTTATGTGTATCAATGTGAATGGGTAAGCAACATAGTCAAGCCAGTCATCTTTCTTCTCCCCCTGAGTCTGGCCGAGTTCTCGGGGTTTCCGAGCTCTACAAGTCATTTTCCCACTGTATGAATGCTGTAGATATTCTGCACTGGTCACAAATGCACATGTAAAAGGCAGACTACATTCCACTTTACCAACCAGCAGCTTATATCTTCCAGATCCAGAAGTTGGAATCATTTTGGGGGCATTGGTGGGCACTGTAGTAGGTGCCACCATTATCATCTCTGTTGTGTGCTTCGCAAAGAGCAAGGCAAAGGCGAAGGCAAAGGGGAAAGGAAGGAAGAAAAATTCGAAAACCACCACAGAACTTGAGTAAGATCTTATTTTGTTGCCTTTACTTGACAGTCAGCTCTTCCTAATTGCTCTTTTTAGCTTAACATGTCGGGGGTATCTTTCTGCTCACTCTCACTGCTTATATGGAGAACGATGATGGCCACCATTTCTTGAGACCTGTGTGCCAGACTCCGTTCTAAGCGCT
The DNA here is from genome assembly GCF_027475565.1 of Acinonyx jubatus. Lineage (NCBI taxonomy): Eukaryota > Metazoa > Chordata > Mammalia > Carnivora > Felidae > Acinonyx > Acinonyx jubatus. The sequence goes on from NC_069389.1 coordinate 85,588,176, forward strand.
TTATGTGTATCAACTCATTGAACCACTGCAACAACCCTTTTAGGTCTAAGAAAATGTGTTAATATATCATGCTGATATACTCGTCTTTCTACCAACATGGTCATAAAAAAATAATTTTTCACATTTTTCCTGGAACAAGAGGACCATGAAGGCAAGAGTGCCTGGGGCCCATGGAAATCGGCATGTGGCTCTGCCCACAGCCCACTCTCTTGACCACTCTGCTATTTCTTCTTGAATGTGTATCACACTCGTTCCTTTGTTTCTCTCTCCATTTCTATGCTTCCACAACTATGTATTGTATTGTGCACAACTATGTATGTATTGTGCTAGATAGAGTGAGAGCTAGTGGTGGCTCAGAGCCATGGATTTGGCCCTCAAACACATTATTTAGACCCTTTCGTCCTGACATTAGTTTTCCTACCTTTTGAATACTGGCTTTTCTCTCTTGAACTCTCTTTATATTGTTGAGATCTATCCTTTCTGGTCAGGAGGCAAAATGAACTCGTGGTCTGACAATGAGTCAGAATATTAGAAATCACAGAGGTCTTGAACAGATTGGAACCCATGGTCACTGAAGCGACACAATCTGTGGTTCCATGTGAAATGGCATACCCTAACTCCTTCTTCCTTGGGCCTTCTTCCTGCAGACCAATGGCAAAGATAAAACAAAGTACAGAGTGCGAGGTCATACCAGCTGAAGACGTTACCCACCTAGAAGCGCCTCTGCCACCTTCCATCCATGAGAATGAACCTGATACCATCCTGGGACCAGATTGTGAGCCTAACCCCGAGCCTGAGCCTGTCCAGGAGCCTGCTCCACAGCCTGCCTTGGGTCCTGAGCCTGTTCTGGTGCCTGAGGTTGAGATAGAGCAGGAGCAGGAGCCGGAGCCTGAGCCTGAGCCTGAGCCCGGGATTGGCATCCAGCCCTTGAGTGGCAAGGAAAAGGGAGCGAATAAGCCATAGGCCGGTAGCCTAAGTAGTGTTTATCACTAAGGAACCCATAATTGGGATTTGGAATTCAGCTGACATAACCAATCTCCCACCACCTCCCTCCATTCTAACCAACCCTCTTCTAACAAGGTGCTCCCACCATCAATCCTAAATAAACAGGTCAAGATAACTACTAAATAAGCACAAGGGTTCCTGCATTACTTACCATTTTACTAACATGTAAGCATAACTAAGGATAAGGCATGTGATTTCTAATTCAGTTGAAAGTGTTTTGTAGCAACATCTACTTTGTATTTCAGAAAACCGTATTTCTCTATTTTTAGCTACACTTTGTTACATTCCACATGCACACATGACAAGGTGGCATTAACTGGGGTCCATATTATTTCTATGATCAGCCATCCAGGCTTCCCTATTCATTTTCACATTTCACATTGGCCCCAAAGACAAGAGTTTACCAGCATTCTGTCATAGATTAGAAAAAACAATCCTCAAAAATTCCGGAGGAGAATAAGTAAAGGGTACATCTTAATTGGTACATAGCATTTAAAACTAGGTCTTGAAATCAGTGTTTCATTTATCACATTAGATTTCCCAAAGACCCACCCTGCTATACAATATCTTGAGCATAGCAACATTTTTAAATAACCTAAATTTTAAATTGAAAATAATGTACAGGTAGTACATTCCAGGTAGTAGACAATTCCAAATAGTATTTTCCTTTGGTGAATACACATCATAGGGGATGTACAATTTCACTTTTAATGAGATATTACGTTACTACTGTGTCCGATGCTATCTACTTTGGAAGGGCCAGAAATGGGAAACTGTTTTAAATGAACACCTAAGATCTATTTTAGATAATATGAATTAATTATTTGATCTGTTTCGCTTTTGGGATATTCCACGTGAATGGATACTATTCTTGTATAAATACTAAATATTAACTAAAGTGCATTGATGTCACCTCTTCTCCACCTGTTAAAATGTCTTTTCCATTGATCATATTTTACCCACGTCCTACCTTGAAGAAATTTATAGGTAGACTTTTTCATCTGTAATCAGAGTTTCTATCTTATTTTGAAGTTCAATAAATAATACTAATAAAATCTTACTTTAATGCTCCTCAGGTGAATGTTTTATTAACATTATTGACATATACTTTACATACAATAAACCACACCTATTTCCAGTGTATAATTTGATGACTTTTGACAGATGTAGATACACCCATGAAACCACAATTTAAATAGGGAATTTCCAGGGGCATCTGGGTGGCTTAGTTGGTTAGGTGTCCGGCTTCAGCTCAGGTCATGATCTCACCTTTTGTGAGTTCGGGCCTCGCATCGGGCTCTGTGCTGACAGCTCGGAGCCTGGAGTCTGCTTCAGATTCTGTGTCTCCCTCTCTCTGCCCCTCCCCTGCTCACAATACTCTCTCTCTCAAAAATAAACAAAAGTAATAATAAATAGTGCATTTCCATCAATCCAAAATGTTTCCTATATGATTTTGTGCAATCCCCCCATCACACTGGACCTAGGCAACCACTGATTTGCTTTCGATCATTAGAGATTAGCTTTGCCTTTTCTTGACCTTTGTACAAATTGGATCATACAGTATGTACTTTTTTTGTATCTGACTTCTCTCCAAGGTGAATCGTTTTTAAATGAAGTAATGAATCTCTAACTTACCACATCCAGATTTTCATGTAGAGAATTTTCTTAAGCTGTGAAGCCCTTTACTTACTTAAAACATTTTCTTTAATGTTTATTTATTTTTGAGACAGAGAGAGAGCATGAGCGGGGAAGGGGCTAATAGAGAGGGGGACACAGAATCTGAAACAGTCTCCAGGCCCTGAGCTGTCAGCATGGAGTTCAACACAGGGCTTGAACCCAGGAACCGTGAGATCATGACCTGAGCCAAATTTGGAGGCTTAACCAACTGAGCCACCCAGACACCCCTGTGAAGCCCTTTATGTAGAGATCATACTTGTACATTAATTCATGTAGAGTCTTTTGTTTTAGGGTAGGTTGAACTTAAAATTAACATTACACATGTCCAGAGCCATGGAGAGAAATAACAGCTTTTACTTAGGTGTTTTCTTTAATGTGTCAATTTTCAGCTACCCCCACTCTCATGTGCACTCTTGCTCTCTCAAAAATAAATAACATTAAAAAAAATTTTTTTAAAGGGGTGCCTGTGTGGCTCAGTCAGTTAAGCATCTGACTTCAGCTCGGTCATGACCTCACAGTCAGTGGGTTTGAGTCCCACATCAGGCTCTGTGCTGACAGCACGGAGCCTGCCTGGGATTCTCTCTCTTTTCCTCTCTCTCTGCCCCTTCTGTGTGCTCTCTCTCAAAATAAATTAAAATAAACTTTAAAAATATATAATTCCATTTGTATTAAATATAATATTATGGTATACAGTATCTGATGGGTCCAGGAAGCAAAATAATGAAGGTTTTAAGAATGATCTAATATTTAAAGATTAAAAACTAAAACACCAGCTGTGTGTAAAAATCTCAATGACCAGAACACCAAGGTAGCTGTAATTCACCTATCTCTTCCACTTTTATAATAGAGGCAAATCAGAAGAAAAAAGACTAATACATAATAATTACTACACCCCCAAATTTCTGATGGATCAGTGCTGAGCAGGAAAGAAGTCACTCTTGGTGGTCTTTTAGAGCTCTTTCCTTAATAGCACTGTTCTGTTCAAAATACTGGTGAATAGTTGGATCAGTGGTTTTCAACTTTTTTTGAGGTCACGGATCACCTCAACAATCTGCTGAAAATTCTGGACCCCTCTCCATAGGAAAACATTTATATACACAAAGTGTCATGTACAGTTTTAGATGAATTAAGACTCCCTGGATCCAAGATTAAGAGCTAGTAACTTAGATAAAAACACAAAAGGCACACTTAATAAATCTGTGGATGCCTTCCTCCTGTGGGGGAATGGTTATGATGCTGTGTGACTCAAAATGATCTCCATAGCCTGGAAGCTGAGTTGAAATCAACAAGAATGCAGGGGAAAGACTGGATTTAAAAATATAGAGTACAGGGGTGCCTGGGTAGCTCAGTTAAGCTTCTGACTCTTGATTTCGGCTCAGGTCATGATCTCATGGTTTGTGAGTTTGAGCCCCACGTCTCGCCCTGTGCTGATGGTGCGAAGCCTGCTTGGGTTTCTCTCTCTCTGCCCTTCCCCTGCTCATGTCCTCTCTCTCTCTCTCTCTCTCTCTCAAATAAACTTTAAAAAAATATAGAGACTGCATGTTGTCCATGCAGAAACCTTAGCTGGGCAAAGTTGGGATGTAGGTGAGGTTAATTTGAAGTGGTATCTTTGGATCTCTCCTTTCAGTACCCTTCCTAGCCATCTGGTGTCTTATTTTCCAAACACCCAGGACTTTCATGCAACTACTAGCTCAGTGACCCACTCAGTTTTGCATCCCTCAGGCAGAATTCATTGCTCAGGACCTACCTCTACCCTTGACACCATTTTAAAAAAAAGCAGCTGTTTGTTCTGTGACCTGTTCTTGTCTAGTGAACATGATCTTTTATCACCCAGTGATGTCACTTGGATTGATAATGAGTTAGCTCTCTTTTGAGTATTTACCTTTTAGAAGGAGATTCTTGAATACAGATAATTACTTAATCCAAAGAGTCTAAATGGTGGGGGCTCTTGGGTGGCTCATTTGGTTGAGTGTTGGATTCTTGGTTTCAGCTCAGGTCATGATCTCGTGGTTTCATGGGTTTGAGCCCCACATCAGGCTCTGCACTGGTAGCGTGGAGCCTGCTTGGGATTCTCTCTCTCCCCCTCTCTCTCTGCCCCTCCCCACTGCTCTGTCTCTGTGTCTCTCAAAATAAATAAATAAGCTTAAAAAAAGAGTCTAAATGGTGGGAAAAGAGTCTAAATGGTGGAATTTCACGCACTGGAACAATCCAGAGGGGAGAGATTTCCGGGAAAAGGACCCTTCTCAGCTCTTCTCACATTAAACCATATGGGTTAACCATCTACACTACCTATGCACAAGGCCACTCTGGATAAGTGCAACTTTCATTTCAGTGTCCTTAATCTCCTATTAGCATTTCCATAACACAACATGTATTTGTTTGTGATCAGTCCTGAGACCCTATAAAATATTAAATCACAACAAAATTTTCACTAAATTTTACTTGGGCAGGAAAATGGGCTCATGTTGAAGAGCTTTCCAATAAGGGAACAGAACAAAAGTGAATCAGAAAATAAGTAATGGAATAGATCATTACCCAAACATTCTGATTACATGTCAGCCTAATTCTCAGAGAGGATACTACCAGATTTATTTTGCTGTAGATCGTTAAAATTTAAGTGGGTGGTCCCAATCAAATCCCAAAACAGCCTTGGGTTTCATAATCATTAGCTTTGCACTACCCAAAAAGACTTCCGGGGACTTCTCTGTTTCTGTATTTAGCAACTAGGATATGCTCAAGTCAACAGAAAAGCTTTTTGGTTATAGGCCCTTATTGTCCTCGAATTCATGTTTATTCAGTCATCTACTGGATATTTATTGAATGGCTACTATGAACCAGATACGGTGACAGGTGATACAACGGTGAGCAGAAGCAGAGCAAGCTCTTGTCCCTGAGGAGTTATAGCTTGGCTAACTATGACAAATCCTGCATGTGATCAACAGTAGTGTGCTGACTGCAGGCGAGGAAGCCTGGGCTTTGGTGCTGCACTGGGGAGGGCCTCCAAATCACAGTGGTCTATGAAAAAGGGACTAAAACATAGTAATTCTTGCCCAAATGGCTAAGAAATCATGTATATGGATATCTTCAATGTCCTTCAGAGTACCAGGTGAAATTTACCCCCAATATTGTATGCTGAGAAGTTAATATTTGCAGCTCTTTTTAAAAAATTTTTTAAATGTTTATTTATTTTGAGAGAGAGCAAGCAGGGGAGGGGCAGAGAGAGAGGGAGACACAGAATCTGAAGCAGGCTCCAGGCTCTGCGACATCAGCACAGAGCCCGACCCGGGGCTCCAATTCATGAACCACGAGATCATGACCTGAGCTGAAGTCAGACGTTTAACCTAACGAGCCACCAAGGCGCCCCAATATTTGCAGCTCTTACACTGGCCGCTGTGTAACTCAAGTCTGATGAACTTTCAGTAAGGAAAGGTGGAAGAGCTAGAAGGGAGCTTTGAGGTAATAGCACTTGACCTTTTTCAACTGCAGCACCTCTGAGGGTAATAACACACACCATGTGTGTTATTGTGATGGCCTATTATGGGGTAGAGGTGGGAGATAATACAGAATTACCTTCTTAGTTGGGGAGGCAGGAAGGGGTAAATGTAGTTTTAAAAAGCTGGATCATTCTGGGACGCCTGGGTGGTTCAGTCGGTTAAGCCTCCGACTTCTCACGGTTCGTGAGATCATGACCTGAGCAGAAGTCAGACGCCTAAATGACTGAGCCACCCAGGCGTCCCCAAACCGTAAGTTTTAGTAATGAAAAGATCATTTCACAATGTCTATGTGCGGGAAAACAAGTTAGAGGGTCTTATGAAAGGTTTAAATCAATCAGTAGTCAATAATCTTGTCTTTGGAGGTTTGGTTTCAAAACAAGGCAAAACAAAGAATTAGAGATGTTAATGTTAGGGTTCCAGGAAACCAAAAACAAACCACCAACATAACTAAAAGCAAAGCACGGGGGCGGGGGAGCAGGGGGGAGGTGTTACAACTAACAGGTTATTATCAAAATGTCATAGTACTTTCCATTTGGTCCATTTTTTGAATAGAGGTCAAAAGAAAATGGACCAGGATCGAGGAAAGCTAGATTCCTCTAGCTCTGGGTGTCTTCTCAACTATACAGTGAAGATGATTTTTGCTTTCTTAAAGGCTGCAGTGGAGAAGGGATTATAAATATTTATAAACTATATAATGTGGGAGAACTATACTGGTTATAGAAACCACATCCCCTGAAAACTGACTCAGTATTCTTTTTTTTTCTCTTGACTGGGTACTCTTAACCTTTTGGCGAGTCACAGATCCCTTCGAGGATCTGATGAAAGCTACAGAGCCCTTTTCGCAGAAAAATGCACATACAAATTTCTGCAGTAGAACTGTGAGCCTGGAGCCATAGAACCCAAAACAAGGAGCCCCCACTCTGTATCAGATTTGCTCACAGATTGACCTGGGGGCTATATAGTGTTAATAGGACACAGAAACAGAAAGCAGCAGGCACAGCCATGTAATGAATTCATTGTAGTCGGTATAGTTAAGAAACTGGGAAATCAAAACTTGGGGGTCATACAGTTACATTGCTGTGTCTAAAATTATGAAGTAAAATGCTGATTTACCCTGAATATCATAAAACTCAAATTGCGGGTTCCGTCCAAGGTACTTAGAATTTTTTCCATTGTTCCTATTTACTCACATCTTTCAACTTCTTTCCAGTTAAGCTTTGCAATTAAAATTCTTTTTCTTCAGTTCATTTGGAAGTGACTATAAAACCTGCTGACATTAAATCAGCTTCATCTCTATTGGGTTTCCTTTATGAACAGATAACAATCTGATCAATATCCAGTGCCCCTAACATCCTTAGTTTATACAAATCAGTGATTTATTGTTAACAAACCACTTCACTGAAAATGCCAATAGCCCACAACTTAACTGAGGCTTGGTTCCATCTGTTTATTATTAAAGAAGATCAAAGATCAGTTTTCTTTCACACCCACAAAGCCTATTACCTCAGACTAATAAAGTCAGCGTTTACGAAGAGTAAACGCCTTCAGACCCGACAGGCCCAATTAGACACAGCTTAACTCTCTGATCACGCTAAAAAGGATTGGAAAGAAATGATTTCCCCTGTCATCATTTTTAACCCTGGCATTCAATAAACAGAAGTTTAATTCCTTAAGAAGATGCCTCCCTGATTAATATTTGTAAAGATCAGTGCTCACAATATTTATGTAAAAGTTTTGCCTATCAACGACATGGTTCACGCTTACAAAACTCATTTTAGCTACTGGGTTGTTAAGTCTCTGACCCCAAATTAATCCAAGTTTGTGGGCTCACCTGGATCACTTACTATAAGCAATATTTGCAGCATAAGATTTAAATTAAAAAAATAATTTGAAGAGCCACTTGGGAGTCCATTAGAGTTTACGACTGGTAACCATTTGAGTTGTTTCCCTAAATTGAACTCAAGGTTCCACTTACTTTCTTTTGCTCCACATTTAATTAGCAATTCAGAAGATGAGTATTTTTAAAGATTTTTAGTGGCAGTTCAAGCTTCACGAATTTTATGGACTTTGGAGTCGGCAAAAGCGAGAAATGTCTTTATGAAGGATTTTAAGGCTTGCATGAGTTTCTAACAGATTTGAAAGAAAAACTGGAAGATTCTAACATTTTATTTTTGGTTTTTGAAATACAAATCAGAACTCATTTTTGTTACATGTAACAAGCTTGACATTTCTTTGCAGTACAGGACGGTGACTTAATATAGGTACTTTGAAACTCCCTTTTTAAAAACAACACATTTTATTTTGGAAGAAAAGGGCTTATTAAAAAGATGCACGGGTACACAGGCTGTTATTTTTCATTATATTTTAGTGTTTATGAATTCCGAACTTGGGTAGCATGCCTTCCAATGGAAAATTGGTCCTTTAAAATATATATGTATTCCTCCTGTAACAAAAATAAAGTTGCAGTGTACCGTTGAGAAAAACAAATATTTGGTATAGGCTTCTGAGTGAGCTTGAGAGACAAGTCAGGATGTGTTTTGACCAGACAGGGGGAACATTCGAAAACCTCCCTAGGAACTCGTGGTGGGACAAATGGCCTGGTGCTACTGGGGTTGTTCTACCTCACAGGGGACTCGAGGGTATGCGGGAGGGTGCCAAAGACTCACAACAGCCACAGAATCGCTTACTCAAAATTAACCAAGATTCAGTACAGAATCATACACAACAAAAGTAAAACAATCTCAACAATTAATCTATGCCTGGAAAGCAAGTTGCAAGCTTGGACCAAACACCTCAGCAGGAACGATACTCGACAGATTTATAGGACACTGAAGATGAGAGAAAACCTCCATCATCTTCAGATGGTGCCTGGGGCACGAGTACATTAGCTTCCAGGGCACTGGGGACAAGCACAAGACGCACACAGGAAGAATGAATCTGAGCTGCTTAACTTTCCACCATCCTCTTGAGTATTAAACCCAGGCCACCTTTGGCCACTTGCAGTGGTGTCTTTTCTTCTTTATTCTCAATGTAAATACTTGCTCCTTGGGACACCAGCAGTTTTGCTTCTTCCACTCTCTCTTCGTCACAGGCTAAGTGTCTGGAATTGAAGACCACAAAGACTGATTACTCCCTACCAACTCCATGTAACGATGAGGATTTCCTGATACATGGTCTGAACTGCACATTATTAGGGAGTATAGTACCAGGGTATTTAATCAGGAAAGGAAAATCAATTTGCCTGGGAAGGACCGCTCGTAAATTAAAATTCAGTGGAACGGCCTTGTTGTAATACCCGATCATAAATCATAATTCTGGACACATTACAGAACAAGAAGGGATCGAAATGCCAGCCTAAGAGCAACTTCCATGTTTTATGGAGATTAGGGTGTTTTTTAATTTTTTAATTTTTAAATTTTTATTTAGTTTTTTAATGTTTTTTAAGTTTTATTCATCTTTCAGAGACAGAGAGCGAGCACAAGTGGGGGAGGTACCGAGACAGAGGGAGACACAGAATCTGAAGCAGGCTCCAAGCTGTCAGCACAGAGCCCCATGTGGGGCTCGAACCCACAGACTCACGAGATCATGACCTGAGCCAGTCGGACGCTTAACTGACTGAGCCACACAGGCGCCCCTGAGATTAGGGTGGTTTACACCGAATGCACACAATAATTCACGGCTAGAGTTTAGAAAAGCCCCAATCTGCATAACAGGCTAATAGCAAGTTGTGTGGTTTAAATTTTTCAAAGAACCATTTAAAAGATTTTACCTCATTTGATCCTTATATCCACCTTGTAAGTCAGCACAGTACTATTATCACCATTTTACAGTTGAAACTGTGACAGAAGTTAGAGTCCTTGCCTGTGATGACACAGCTGAGCAGTAACTGAGGGGAAAACTTTGGCAGGCACTTACAGTTTATCAGGCAGGGTGTTAGGCACATCTCATGTTATTTTATTTAAGCCTCAAAACAATGTAGTGGGGAAGGAATTATTCTTCTCATATTACAGATGAGGAAAGTAAGACTCAGGAAGGTTAATTTACTTCTCCAAGCTACCTAATGTAAGTATTTGATATAGTTGGTTAAGTGGCTAAGCTTGAATTGAGTAAACAGTCTCCAGCTATCCCTCAATCCTAGCCTCTTCCCAGGACCCTTTCCTGCCTGACTCTTCGGGTTCCTCCTTGTTATGGAGAAAAGAGCTAGAAATTGCAAGTCTTTCTAAACAGAGTCACTCAGGACTAAAGAAAAGATTTTTATTTATGTATTTATTTTTTAAATGTTATTTATTTATTTTGAGAGAGAGAGATAGAGAGGAAGACCGAATCCCAAGCAGGCTCTGCACCATCAGCACAGAGCCCCACGTGGGGCTCGAACCCATGAATCGTGAGATCATGACCTGAATTGAAAGCAAGAATCGGACACTTAACTGACTGAGCCACCCAGGTGCCCTGAGAAAAGACTTTTAAAACTGAGAGTGAAGTGGTGCCTAGGTGGCTCAGTTGGTTAAATGTCTGATTTTGGCTCAGGCCATAATTTCACCGTTCATGAGTTCCAGCCCAGCATCGGGCTGTGTGCTGTCAGCAAGGAGCCTGCTTCAGATCTTCTGTGTCCCCCCCCCCCACCCTGCCTCTCCCCTGCTCTCTCAAAAATAAACATTTTAAAAACTTTAAAAAAAACTAAGAGTTAAGAAAACGGTACTTAAAAGAACTGAATCTCACTTTAGACTAAAAAGGAGATTCATAGAATTTCTAGTTCAAAAAAGTCACCACCCAATAAGGAAGGAAAGTAGCCAAGTAATGCAGAAAAAAATACCAAGGCAGAGGACGGCCTCAGGTCACACATGTAAATCAATTCCAGATGGATTTGACAGTAACAGTAACTGTCAACCAAAACCAATGCGATGTTAAAAAAAAGCCTATAATAAAATATAGGTAAGTATTTAACTAACTTCAGGGTGAGAAAGGACTTTCTATTCCTGAGGGAAGATGACTAGGTTTGACTGCTTAGAAGTTGAAAAACTTCTGTTCTTTAAAACAATAATGAACATGGACAAACTGGGAAAAAAACAGTTTCAAGTAACAGAGCAGGTTAACATTTTTAGTATGTCAATCAAGGGAGCTTAAAAAAAATCACTAAAAATAATTTAATCCCCCAAAAGCAAACAGAGAAAGGAACCCAAAAAGGTACAAGTTAGAGAAGAAATCTAATTAGTTGAAGGCATTAAAAAACGTTTAACCTCCCTGAAAATGAAAAAATATAAGTGATAACTACGAGGCAACATGTCTGATAGAACAAAAGAATAGTTCTAGTGTTGGTGAGGGGGCAATAGGCACCCTCAAACTGTTGCTGGAAGGGTATAATGATACAATTCCTCTGGAAGCAACCTGGTAATACCTAGCAATACTCTTAAAATGTGTGTATTTGTTGACTCAGCAATCCTACTTCTAAGAGTCTATACTAAGATAATTATAAGCAAGAGGGCCAGAGATTTTTGTATGAACTTGGTCAACGTGGCATTATTTATACTCATGGAAAACCCAAAAAAGCTTAAATGTGCAGGAAGAGGAGTGATTAAATTTTGGCACATCCATAAAATGGAACTGCATATGGCCATTCAAAAACATTTTAAAAATAGCAACATTGGAAATGCTCATGATATACTAGGTTAAAAAAACAAGATATAATTACGTACATAGCATTATCCCAATTTTGCAAACAATTTTTTTAAAATATGCACATTTGTGTACAAAAGAATGGGAGGAAATATATAAAAAATGACATAGGGAATTTTAATTTTCATCTTCACACACCTGTGTACTTTCAACTTTTTTTTTGGTCATACACATGTATTACATTTCCAAGCAGAATAAAAAAAGAAAACGATGTGTAATTAGTGCAAGAAGGCTAATGTCAAGGAGAATACAAATGACTGCTACTTGTCACTTACAGAGGAGTGTTACCCTCAGTGTCTTGGATATTTGTGGATGCTTTGTAGTACAGAAGGATATGAATCATCTTCAAGTTACCCTTGGCTGCCGCCCGGTGCATTGCTGTAGCCTCATAATGGTCCTTCGCATCTGGATTAGCCCCGCCTTCCAGTAACATGACAGCAATCTGGACCAATGGAGGAGAAAACAACGCAGGCATCGGTTTGTGGCCATAGACAGCTTCAGAACTCAAAAACGGCAGCCAAGGAATGGAACCCTACCTCATGTCTGTTTTTGGAAGCTGCATAATGTAGGGGAGTACAGCCATTTTGATTGACTGCATTCACCTGGGCACCTTTACCCAGAAGGGCTTTTACAATCTCATCCCGGCCAGCAGACGCAGCAATATGAAGTGGAGACCAACCTGCCTGTGAAAGAGGTAGGCAGCACAAAAACGGGGGGGGGGGTGAGGGTGATAGAGGAAATGCACAGGGATTAATACTAGCATGCAGGTAAGGTTTACACAAAGCTGTGTGTGAACGGTTTAAGAAAATAACATTCTTTTTCCCTCATTAAGCACTGCAGAGAATGTGGGCAGTAGATGCATACAAGAGGGGAAAAAAACCACCCATAATCCCCTAACACAGAAATAATTATATATATATATATGTGTGTGTGTGTGTGTGTGTGTGTGTGTGTGTGTGTATATATATATATATATATATATATATATATATATAAAATGTGTTCTCAAATTGGGATGGCAGGATATAAAGTTCTGTGAGTTTGCATTTCCCACAATGTCCACTTATCGTTTTGTTGTGAGACTTTTGCACGTTATTCTTTGGATTCTTATGTTTATTGCTTGCATATTATTTTATTGTAGAGATATTCGTACTGTACTCAACCATTCCTGCATTAAATTGTTTTTATTTCTTGGCTATTATAAGTATTATTTCAGTGAGTATCCTTGAAGAGGAATCTTTGCCTACAAAAAATTCCATCCTTATTCTTCACAAGTTTTATCTTAATAGAGCCAATATCATTACAATAAATCTCTCTATAACAACAAAAGGATATCCAAGCCCTAAGTATTCAGGTCATATTCACCAAAAACAAAACAAAATAAAAACAAAAAAAACAACACCCCCCCCCCACAACTTCCCAACATAATAAAAAGGATTTGCAGTATTATAGCCTTAATCTGCGTGTTAACCTTAACCTCCAGGGTTTGAATGGCAGAATGAACATTCTAAAATAAGGCAACCTCTAGTCCTGTGCCTGGTCACCAGGGCCCCTTGCTGTGACTGCCTAGTCATAAAGGTTTCAATTTTGTTTGTGAGCTTAATATTCAGTTTTCAGTGAACACTAGACTAGAGGCTACAGATAACTTGAGCATTTATCAACTCTGCCTGGTCCTCACATCATCTTTATCATTCACGGGCACTCCAAGTTGCAGCAAGAATTCAACAATTTCGGTATGTCCGGCTGAGCAGGCCCAGTGCAATGCGGTTCTGCTGTCCTGCACGGGAAACAGAGAAGTGAGAAGATCAACATTCTTGAGATGAAATAGAAGGTAAGAAAGCATAAAAAATTAATATTGAGGCCAGCAAACCTACAGTTTGGAAACAAGAAGTAGAGAGCCCTGGACCCTCAGGTCCTTAAACTATATTACTTATTGCTGTAAGAGACACCAAGGTTTTAGTAACATGGAGGAGAATCCACTGACAGGTGTAATTCTGTGCAGAATACAGCCATGAAAATGGCAGAGCAAGAAACTGATTTCAAGGCTTGGCAGAAAAAAAGCTTTGGCTATTTACTGTTACATTATTTATGTTCTTTTATACCAGGCACTGCACTAGGAGTTTTGCAAGCATCATCTCATTTAATCTCCATGATCCTGTACAGTGGACATGAGCCCCATTTTACAGATGAGGAAACTAAGAATCCTCAGGGTAAGCAATTCGTCCAAGGTCACATAGCTATTAAATGGTAAAGCTGGAACACAAACCCCTGTCTGACACAAAATTTATAGATACTCTGGTAAAAAAAAAAAAAATAAACCTTAAAAAAAATTTTTTTTAATGTTTATTTTTTTGACAGAGAGAGAGCACGAGAGCAGGGGAGGGGCAGAGAGAGAAGGAGACACAAAATCTGAAGCAGGCTCTAGGCTCTGAGCTGTCATCACAGAGCCCGATGCAGGGGTGAACTCGCAAGCTGTGAGATCATGACCTGAGCTGAACTCAGACGCTTAACCAACTGAGCCACTCAGGCCCCCCAAGAACAAATGAATCTTATGGGAAAGAAATGTCTATACAACTAGTTGAGATTATCCACATAATCATTTAAAAATCATGCTACCCACAAAATTAGACAGCAACGTTGCTTTTAAAAAAATAATAAGCTAGGAGTTAGTCATTTCTCTCAAAGGGAATTTCCTTTTTGTAGTGACAGCTGTATTTCTTAGCTCTATGGAAAAGAATGTGGTATTTCAAACTTTATTATAAAATAATTTCAAACACATAAAAATAGAGGGAATATAATAGAAACCCATATGTTTATCACCTAGATTTAGTATTTTGTCATATTTGCCTCACTTAGTTTCCTCCATGACATTTAAAAAAAAACAAATCCTAAATATTATGACTTTTCATCCCTAAACATTTCAGTATCTAAAGAAGGATGCTGTCTAAAATAGCTATGAGACCATTATTACACCAATAAAAATTAACACTAACTCCTTTATAACATCTAAAGCTGTCTGTATTCAGATTTCCCCAGTAGTCCCCCAAATGTTTTTTTAACAGTTGCTTTGCTTCCATGAGGCTCCTTACAAGGCCCATAATTTGCATAGGATTGTTGGTTCTTAAGTCTCTTGATCTTGAATAGCTTCCCTCTTTTTTATGCCATTGAGTTGATGAATAGATTATTAAAACTTCATTTGACATTATTAAGTTAAATTAAAAGTATTAAAAACGATCAGATCATAATGAAAGTAAACTAAATAAAGATAAGGCCATTTTCAGGTTAAGCAATAAAGGAAAGTTCCAGAGTAAAGTCTCCTGACTTCTACTCTTCTCAAAGACACAAAATGGGGATTCACAAGTATATGATGCTGTCTGACTAGTGCTTAGCAGGGTGCCTGTCATGTAGAATGCAATCTATAAATATTTGTTGGTTTGTTGAGGTCACAGTGAATCTCTCTAGAAACGCAGGGTCAAAGCATGGGGGTCCCTTGAGCCGAAGAGCAGATTTCCCAAAGTCCATTCACTTTTGTTCCGCCTCCGCCTAAGAATGCCCCTTCACCCTCTAAGAAAATCTCACTCACCCTTCAAGGTTTAACCAACCTTCTCTCCTTTGCAAAACCTTTCCAATTACAACATTCACTCTTCTGAGGGAGACTGAATCAGGTCCTGCCATTCTATGTTCTGAAAGCCCCACGTAAACTTCTCTCCTGAGTATTCGTAGGACAATGCTACCGGACGCATGATCCAGGGTTACTTTAACAACGTGTGCTTCTTCCACTGGACCTTATCCCCAGCTCCTACTAAACTGCCCTCCAGAGAATTGGCTTTCGGTTACATATGTTTCATTGTATACATTTACTAGAAAAAGTAAACAAACACATTAAAAAAAAAAAAAGCTTTCCATCTCCTCCTCACGGGTATCTCAAAGAGTAGGCATTTCTGAGAAACGCGGTAAACGTTCTAGAAATATCCAAAATTTAGCGTGCTTAGTATGGGCCTCCTCTTCCCCCAAATATTAGAGGTTTGCGGGGCTAGCTCCTACCGCCCGATCCCGAGTCCTGAGGTGACCCCGGGGAAGGATGGGGCGGTGGGGGCGGGGATCTGGCCCTCAGGGAACCGGCCTCCGTCTGGGCCAGGCCAGGCGGCCACGTTGGGCCTGGTCGACACGGCAGCCTGCGGAGAGGCCCCAGAACTCCTTTACCTGGTCCGTTCTAGTAGCCAGGGATTTATCAGACAGGATCCTCTCCTTCAACTCCTCCAGCTTCCCGCTGTAGGCCAGGTTGCAGACCATTAGGTTAGATACACACCCCTCCATTTCGCCTTTCCAGGATCTCCGTGCAACACCGGACCAACGACCGCCTCACGTCCCCAGCCTTGACTGCCAATCAAAAGAGCCGACAGAGTTCCACCAATCACTGATCCTTCTCGTGCCTTTGCCCCTTTCCCACCGCGGGGCGCCTCTGGGAGTTGCAGTTCGAGGGCAATTCCGGGAAGGGAGGCGCCTTTGCGGCGGTCGCCGGCTCTGCCCCTAGCAGTGCGGAACTACAAGTCCCAGGGTCCTTGCGGCCGCCGTAGTCAAGTGGCCGGTGGAATTGGCCCAGGATGACAGCTGGAGAATGGAGTCAGGTACGGGGAGCGGCTTCGTGTGGAACCGGGGTGGGTGGTCACTGTTGGGCCATTGAGTCGGCCACGAGAAACGGGTACGGGGTCCTGGCAAGAGAGTTATGGGAGCCTGAAGGTCCTGTCCCACGGGGGCCCTGTGACTTGCAGTGGCAGGCGGAAGGGACAACAGTAGGAGCTGAGGACTACCTCCTGAGCTTGTGCGGATGGCTGTGGCTACCCTCCCCCTCTCTGCCGCCACCAAAGGAGTGGAAAGAAGTAGGGGTTAATTATTCTGACATATTGGCGGAGCGGCATCAGGGCAGAATTCTGTCACAGCAGTGATGGCATATGCCTCCATAGTAAGGTGATGTGCCAGGGTGATGCCAAAGGCAGGGTGTGAGGCCGTAAGAGCCACTTGATATCTAATTGACCTCGGTGAGTCCATGGCCTGGTGACATCACAACTCGATGAGAGTCTTGATATTGTGGTATGGTGTTGGCCCTTTAGTGTCATGATAACAACGATGGCCTGGAGGCTTTGCTAGAAATATTAAGCTAATAGTGTTTCTATTTATGGAAATCCCAAATAGTGCCATAGCAGAAGAGATGCAAGGCTTATCCTTTATAGGCATATCCAGGAGGGCGTTATGCCAAAACTAGGTAATGATAAGAATACACTCAAGAAAGAGACTGATAATGTTTGTATGTATCCTCTTATAGTGTAGAGCAGGGCTTGGCAAACTTTATGTGAAGGGCCAGATAGTAAATATTTTAGGTGTTGCAGGCCAAAAGGCAAAATTGAGGATAATTTGTAGGCACGTATATAACAAGACAGAAAACAAATTTCAACAAATGTTTATTGATGAAATTCAAAAATAAAATAATAGTTGAGTACTTGTTTTGTAATACAGGACTACTAATAAGAATAATGGAATTCTTTTTTGGGGGGATAACATTTGGTTTAATTGGGGATTACAGTCAATGTTCCCCATTTTAAGAATCATGTCAAATGTTCATCTGTTAATGCTGATCCGTAATGAGATTTTTTATTTCATCTTTGTAAACGTCTCTTCACATTGATAGGTACTGCCAAATACTGATATCAACCGACAAACATACCCTTGTTAACTTTTATTTGACTTTTTAAATTTCAGCATAGCTTTAGTTTTATAGAAAAGTTGCAAAGATAGAGCAGAATTCCTGTGTACCCTTCACCCAGTTTCCCTTACTGTTCCTTTCCTATTTTTAACAGCTTTATTGAAATATTTTTTACATAGAATAAAATTCACTCACTTCAAATGTACAATCAAATGATTTTTAGTAACTTTACTTAGTAGTGCAGCCATCCCCATAATCTGTTTTAGAACATTTTCACTCTCCCAATAAGATTGCCCTCATGCTTATTTATAGTTAATTCTTATTCCCACTCCCAGCCCCAGGTAACCACTGGTCTACTTTCTGTCTCTATAAATTTTCCCTTTTTTGAGATTTCATCTAAATAAAATCATACAATATGTGGTCTTTCATGCCTGGCTTCTTTCACTGAGCATAATAGTTTTAAGGTTCATCCATATTGTAGAATGTATCGATACTTCATTGATTTTTATTGCCAAACAGTATTCTACTTTATAGCTATAACACATTTTGTCTGTCTACTTACTAGTTAATAGTTTGTTTCCAGTTGTTGGCTATTATGACTAATGCTGCTAAGAACATTTGTGTGCAGGTCTCCCTGTAGACATATGTTTTCATTTCTTATTGGTAGATACCTAAGGGTGGAATTACTAGAACATATGGCAAATTTACGTGTAACTTTTTAAGAAGCTGCAAAACTGTTTTCCAAAGCAGCAGCACTATTTTGTTTTTCCCCCAGCAATGAATGAGGGTTTTTGTTTCTCCAGATCCTCACCAACATTTGTTATTGTCTGTCTTTTTACTATAGCCATTCTAAATGGGTATGAAATGATAATTCATCTGGTT
Source organism: Acinonyx jubatus (assembly GCF_027475565.1). Classification (NCBI taxonomy): domain Eukaryota; kingdom Metazoa; phylum Chordata; class Mammalia; order Carnivora; family Felidae; genus Acinonyx; species Acinonyx jubatus. The sequence goes on from NC_069389.1 coordinate 85,606,608, forward strand.
ATAATTTGTATTTCCTTAACAACTAATGATGATGAACATCATTTTATGTGCTTATGAGTCAGTTGTGTATCTTCTTTGGTGAAGTGTCTGTTCATATGTTTTTCCCACTTTTGAATTGAGTTATGATCTTTATTACCTTTTTATTGTTGAGTTGTAAGAATTGTTGATGTATTTTAAATGCAAGTCCCTGCCAGATGGATGATACGTGGATATTTTCTTCTTGTCTATTGCTTGTCTTTTCATTTTCTTAATGGTGTCTTTTGAAGTGCAAAAGTTTTGAATTTTGGTGAGGTCCAATTTGTAATTTTTTCTTTTGTAGGCCATGCTTTTGGTGTTATGCATTTAAAAAATGTACAATTTGATTATTATTGATGTAATTTAGAGTTGTGTTACCCTCACTTCAGTCTTAGCTAAAAGATTTCCATCCCCCCAGAAAGAAACTTTGTGCTCATTTTCAGTCACTCCCCATTTCTACCCCCTGCCTTAGGCAACCAATACTTTCTTTTTCTACGGATTTTCTTTTTCTGGATTTTCACATGAACAGAATGACACAATATGTGGTCTTTTGTGTCGGCCTTCTTTCACATAGCATGTTTTTGACATTTATCCAAATTTTAGTATTTATCAGTAACTTTGTTCCTTTTTGTGGCTGAATAATATTCCATCGTATGGTTTTACAATATTTTATTTATCGGTTCATCAGTTGATGAGAATTTGGGTGGTTTCTACCTTTTGTTTATTATGAATAATGCTTCCCTATGAACATTCGTGTGCAAGTTTCTGTGCAGACATGTTTTCATTTCTCTTGATACATACCTACTTGTAGAATTGCTGGGCCACAAGGCAACTCTATTTAACTTTGTGAGGAACTGCCAAACTGTTTTCTACCACCTCGGCACCATTTTACATTCCCACCAGCAATGCATGAGGCTTTCAGTTTCTCTGTATCTTTACCAACACTTGTTAATGTCTACCTTTTTTTATTATAGCCATTCTAGTGGGCGTGAAGTGGTATCTCATTGTGACTTTGTTGTTTTGACTTGTGAGAGCATGGGAAGTGTATAAAGCATGTGGACATTGCTTTTGACTCAAACAATGTTAGTTGTTGAAATGACTTTCCTGCAGTGTAACTTCCAAAAAGAAGGCTGTTTGCCTTGTTATTTTAGATTGGATTGATTAAGGAACATTATCAAGTCTTCAGCAAAAGCTAATTTCCAGAGCCATTCAGTGTTTGATAATAGTGGTTGAGGGCAGTTTTCCCAGCAGTTAAAAAATGTAAAAATCATTACTACCTTGTTTATCATAGAAAAAAACACAAGTGGACTTCATTTGGCCTGCCAGATGCTAGTTTGCTGATGGGCTGATGTAGAGTAAAAGTGTCCTGTATGTAGTAGGTATTCAGTAAATGTTTATCTTGTTGATTACAGAAATACAGCAGGCTTGGTGTATGGTATTCACACAAGAGTGAATATAGTAACATTTTACCTTAATAATACATCAAGGAATTGGATTTGATTGCTAAAAACAGCTGGAAAAACAATTCGAAGTACCTCTCCTACTGAGTGACTTGTTTGGGTAATCTTTTATAGATGATGTGCTGTACTTTTATTTTATTTATTTTTATTTCTTTTTTTTAATTTTGATGCAACATGGCAGTTAACTTTCAATTCTGAGTCCCTTAAGGCTAAGGGTAAGGTACCCCTTGGCTTTTTGAAAGCTGAAAGGTAAACAGATGTATAAGGGAGAAGGTCCCTTTTGTCTCTGGCCCCAAGTTATGAAGGAACAATGTGGTTACTGTTTATCTATCAGGAGTCAAAGAGGCCCCTGTTGGGACTGACTCCCTTGCTGCTCTTATGATTGAATGTTTCCTATTGGCTTTTCTACTGGTCACCTAGATTGTAGGTCCTAAAACATGCCAAGTTCATCTTCTGGACTTAATAATGTTAAGGATAACTAACATTTATAGATCACCTGTGCCAGTTATTGGTCTTATCTCATTTAATCCTTCACAACAACCTTATGAGGTAGGTACTATTGTCCCTCCAGTCCCTGCCTATTTAAAACTGAGAATGCTGGTTCAGAGCATTGACGTAATCTAACATGCCTAAGGCCACACAATTTAGTAAAAGTTGGAGCTAAAGTTGAAATCCAGGACTATTCTACCCCAAAGCCCTAGCACTTAACCACTGCAACATACTGCTCAGTATTGCTAAAGATGAAATTATGTATTAATGAAAACTTCAGATGATGCAATACTAATTCCTGTAGCTCTTTGGGCTGTAACCCTACCTCTGATTGTAGGGAAATGACATGTTTTTCACACTCTAGAGCAACGCTGTTGTATAGAACTGTTTGTGATGATGGAAAAGTTCTGTATCTATGCTCTTCTAGTTTGGTAGTGTTAACTTTAAAAGTGGCAGTGATTTTAACAGCAAATATAGGTTTATTAAGGAATAGCAGAGAATCACAATTCAGGACATGCAAGCTACCGCAAAACCATAGGCAAGTCTGGAGAACAAAAGAGAGGAAGGCTCTTTTTGTAGAGGAAAAGGGGGGAGTTGGTAGGAGCTGTTCTAAGCAAAAAGTCCATTGGGGTAACCTGGGAGTTTGAAGTGTAGTGGCTTTTTACTGGTTGAATTGTGAGTCTCTCATTGGCTGGTCTGGTCCCACCCAAGGAGAAAATCGTTCTTCCTCCTGCTGGGATAGTAACGTATAGGCTTCTTTCTGATGGGAATACAAGATAGGTCTCTTCCTGTTGGGGGTCTGTGATTGACACACCTCCCCTTCTAGCCTCTTGATTACATTTTATTGATGTTTCCCTTTTTTAATTTTCACAATCGCCACTATTCACATTGAACACTTGAAATGTGTCTAGGAACTAAAATTTAAACTTTATTTAATTTTAATTATTTTAAATTTAAACAGCTTCATGTGGCTAGTGATTATCATTTTGGACAGTGCAGAGAGAGCTAATTTCCCCCCAGGTGCTCCTTTCTAATTAGAAAGGTGATAAGTATCACAAAATATTTTACTCAGTGCAAATATTCTTTTCATAGCATAACTGGAAATGAAAATATTCTATAGTGAAGCAAACCTGAGGATACCTTACACAGGGTGAATGTGAATCAATTAACCATATAATAGTCTCAGGGATATATTCTGGGTTAACTAGAATGAAACTCCTCCATCCCTACCACTTACTGGATAAAGTTTGAACAACTGGCATGAAGGTACTTCGCAATTCATTTTTCATTGTTTAAAGATGTAATTCGTTTATGTGGCTTATTGCAAACATAATTGACAGTTGCCTGATTTAAGAGGAGACGTTTTAATCTGTGGCTCTAATTTAAAAAAAAAAATTTTAATGTTTATTTTTAAGAGATAAAGAGAGAGTGTGAGTGGGGCAGGGACAGAGAGAGAGGGAGACACAGAATCCGAAGCAGGCTCCAGGCTCTGAGCTGACAGCACAGAGCCTGATATGGGGCTCGAACCCACAGACTAGCAAAGTCATGACCTAGGCTGAAGTAGGACGTTTAACTGACTGAGCCACCCAGGTACCCCTAATATTTTTTAAACACGTTTTGATCTTACAGGTAAATGTCTTTGGTGTTGCATGTCACTGGCCTATATAAACCTTCCCCATTTAAAATCTGTCCCTTCAGGGGTGCCTGGGTGGCTTGGTCGGTTAAGCGTCTGACTTCAGCTCAGGTCATGATCTCACGGTCCGTGAGTTTGAGCCCCGCGTTGGGCTCTGTGCTGACAGCTCAGAGCCTGGAGCCTGTTTCAGATTCTGTGTCTCCCTCTCTCTCTGCCCCTCCCCTGTTCCTGCTCTGTCTCTCTCTGTCTCAAAAATAAATAAACATTAAAAAAAAAATTAAAATCTATCCCTTCATAAAACTGGCTGTTATAATAAAACATTTTATTTATTTGTTCCTTGGGTTTTAGCTTCCACTTTCTTCTTTCTGAGTTATTTGCCTTCTAAGTGGTTTCTTTTAACTTTTTATTATCAATAATAAAAGACTCACAAGTTGTAAAAATAGTACAAAAAGTCTCCATATATTCTTCCTCCAGTTTACCCCAGACATTTTATATAATCATAATACAATATGAAAAGCAGGAAATTGACACTGGAATGATGTGTGTGCACAGTCTTGTGTTACTTTATCACATGAGTGGATTTGCGTAACCATCACAGCAATCAAGATACAGAAATATTCCATCACTAGAAAGCTGCCCTTTTATGGTCACACCTACCACTAACTGCCATTGTCTGTACCCCTGACAAATATTAATTTGTTCTCTCTCTGTATAATTTTGTCATTTTTTGAATTTTATACAAATGAAATCATAAAATATGTAACTTTTCCAATTTTTTTTTACTTCATAAAAATGACCTTCAGATCCACCCAAGTTGATAGATATATCTATAGTTTGTTTTTTTTATTGCTGAGAAGTACTCCATGCTTTGGATATACCAAAATTAGGGTTAGGTTGAACCCTTCTACTATTGAGGGACATTTTGGTTTCCAGTTTGGGGCTACTATAAATAAAATTGTTATGAACACTTGAGTATAGGATTTTGTTTGGACCTAAATTTTCATTTCTGTGATATAAATGCCCAGCAGAGCAATTGCTGGGTCATATGGTAAGTATATGTTTAGTTTTTAAAGAAACTGACAGACTTTTTCCAGGGTGGCTATGCCATTTTGCATTCCTATCAGCAGCGTATGAGAGTTCCAGTTTCTCTGCATCCTTGCCAGTACTGGTATTGTCATTGTTTTATTTGAGCCATTCTGATAGGTGCATAGTGCTTGATACCTTATGATTTTATTTGAATGTTTCTAATGGCTAATGATAGTGAACATTTTTTGTGTGTTTGCCATCCCTGTATCTTCTTCCATGAAATGTTTCTTCATGTACTTTGCCCATTTTCTAAATGCATTGTTTGTTTTTTTTAACTGTTGAGTTTTGAGAGTTCTTTATATAGTTTAGATACAATGCTTGGTCATATGTGTAATTTGCAAGTAGCAGTCTGTGGCTTGTCTTTTCATCTTATGAATAGGATTTTTCACAGAGCAAGAACGTAATTGTGGTGAAGTCCAATTCATCGATTTTTTTTCTTTTATGGATTATGCTTTTGTTGTTATGTATAACTTTTAATTAAGCCCTGGATCTCAAAGATTTTACCTAGGTTTTTTCTAAAAGATTTATAGTTACATTTTACATTTGAAGTCCATGATCCATTTTTTTTGTAATTTTTGTATATAGTGTGAGGTTTGAGTTGAGATTAAATTTTTTTTAATGTTTATTTTTGAGAGAGCATGTGCGCGCGAGCAAGGGAGGGCAGAGAAAGACGGAGACCAAGGATTTAAAGTGGGCTCTGTGCTGACAGCAGAGAGCCCAATGTGGGGCTTGAGCTCACAACCACAAGATCATGACTTGAATTGAAGTTGAATACTTAACCGACTGGGCCACCCAGGTGCCCTGAGATTAACATTTTAAACTATGGCTATCCAATTGTTTCAGTTTCATTGAATTGCTTTTGTACCATGGTAAAAAAAAAAAAAAATGAGTATGCTGAATTCGAATAGGCCTATTTCTGGGTTTTCTGTTCTGATTCATGTGTCTGTTTATGTGTCTGTCACTCTGCCGTACTCCAAAGTCTTCATTACTATAGCTCTATAATAAATTTAAAAGTCGGGTAGAGTGATTCCTCCTCCTTTATTATTTTTTCAATATCGTTTGTTTCTTTTCCTGTTCCTATACATTTTAGAATAATCTCGCCTATATCTAAAAAATATTTTTTGCTAGGATGTTGATAGGAATTATATTTGACCTGTATATCAGTTTGGGGAGAATTGACATCTTTACTATGTTGACCCTTCCAATCCGTGAACAGTGAATATCTCTCCATTTATTTAGATTTTCTTTCATTTCTTTTATCAGCATTGTGTCATTTTTAGCATTGTGTAGTTTTCAGCATACAAGTCCTGTACATAGTTTTTGAGAATTATTACTATTTCATTTATTTGAGTGACTCCTAATGGTATTGTATTTTTAATTTTGGTTTCCATGTGTCCATTGCTAGTAATGCAAATGATTTTTGTATGACGAGCTTGTACCCTGCATTGTTGCTGAATTTCCTGACTACGTTCTAGGAGGTTGTTTTTATTTATTTATTTGTTTTGGTAGATTTCTTAGGATTTTCTTTGTAGACTATCTTGTCATCTGCAAATAGGGACAATGATGTTGCTTCCCTTTTACTCTATAGGAGTTTTATTTATTTATTTTTCTTCCCATATTGTTCTGTCTAGGACTTCCAGTATTGTGTTGAATAGTAGTGGTGAGTGCTTGCCTTGTTTCCAATCTTAAGGAAGAAGTGGTTAGTCTCTCAGCATTAAGTATGATGTTAGCCGTAGGGTTTTTGTTTTTGTTTTTGTTTTTTTGGTAGATATTCTTTTTAAAGTTGAGGCAATTCCTTTTCAGTTACTAGTTTTCTGAGGATTTTTATCACGAATGAGTGTTGAATTTTGTTAAACAGCCTCTTCTGTATCAGTTGATATGACCATATTATTTTTCTTATTTAGTCTTAATATGGTGGATTACACGGATTGATTTTCAAATACTGAACCAGCTTTGTATCCCTAGAATAAACCCACATGGTCATATAGTGTATAAATTTGTTTATATAGTGCTGAATTCTATTTGCCAATACTTTGTTAAGGATTTGTGTGTGTGAATTCATGAATGATATTGGCTTGTTATTTAATTTTTTGTGCTGACTTTGTCTAATTTTAGTACCAATGAAATGTTGGCCTTATGAGTTGGGAAGCATTCACTCTTCTATTTTCTGGAAGAGATTGTGTAACATCAGTATTAATTCTCCTCTAAGTGGTTGGTGGAATTCTCCAGTGTAACCATTTGGACCCAGAGATTTCTTTTTTTTGGAGTTTTAAAAGTGCAGATTCAATTTCCGTAATAGTTATAGGGCTACTCAAATGATCTATTTCATATTGGGTGAGTATGTGTTTACACTTTTCAAGACATTGGTCCCGTCTACCTAAATTGTAAATGTATATGTGTGAATTTGTTTGTAGTATTCCCTTATCTTTTTGGAGTTTGCAGAGTCTCCAGTGATATCCCCTGTCTCATTCTGATATGAATTTGTGTCTTCTTTCTTTTTTAATTTATCACTCTTGCTAGGAGTTTATTTTATTGATCTTTTCAAAGAATCAGCTCTTTTATTTCATTGATTTTCTGTACAGATTTCTAAATTTTTTTTAACATTTATTTATTTTTGAGAGACAGAGAGACAGAGCATGAGCGGGGGAGGGGCAAAGAGAGAGAAGGAGACACAGAATCTGAAGCAGGCTGCAGGCTCAGAGCAAGCTGTCAGCACAGAGCCTGATGCGGGGCTCGAACCCACAAACTGTGAGATCATGACCTGAGCTGAAGTTGGATGCTCAACCGACTGAGCCACCCAGGCGCCCCTGTACTGATTTCTAGTTTTAAATCTTATCAATTTCTGCTCTTATCTATTATTTCCTTTTACTTCCGTTGGGTTTATTTTGCACTTCTTTTTGAGGTAGGAAATTATATTTTTTAATTTGAGGCTTTTCCTCCTTTCTAAGGCAAACATTTAGTGCTATAAATTTCCCACTCAGCAGTGGTTTTAGCTGCACATGTCACATATTTTTATTGTGGTAAAAAATGTATAATATGAGATCCACCCTCTTAACAAATTTTTAAGTGTACATTACAATATTGTTAACTATAGGCATGATGTTGTATGGAAGATCTTTAGAACTTTTTAATCTTGCATGACTGAAACTCTATACCCATTGAACAGCAACCCCCCCCCCCCCGTTTCCCCCTTCACACAACCCCTGGAACCAACCCCTGGAAACCACTGTTCTACTTTCTGTTTCTTTGAGTTTGACTACTTTAGGTACCTATGTAAATGGAATGAGGCAGTGTTTGATGATCTTCTGTGACTGGTTTATTTTACTTACCATATTGTCCTCAAGGTTCATCCAAGTTGTAGCATGTGACAGGATTTCTATTTATATAGTAGACTAATATTCTCTTGTATGTATACACCACATTTAAAAAGAATCCATTCATCCATTGAAGGACATTTAGGTTATTTCTACCTATTGGGTATTGTGGATAATGCTTCAATGAACATGGCAGTGCAAATGTCTTTTCAAGATTCTGATCTTAGTTCTTTTGGATAAATACCCGGAAATGGGATTGCTGGATCACATGGTAGTTCCATTTTAAATTTTTTGAGGAACTGCCATAGGGTTTTACATAATGGCCATTCCATTTGTTCATTCCCACCAACAGTGCACAAGGCTTCCAGTTTCTCCACATTTTCACCACTACTAGTTATTTTTTATTTTTTTTATAATAGTCATCCTAATAAGTATGAGGTGATTTTGCATTGTGGTTTTGATTTGCATTTCCCTGACAATTAGCAATGTGGTTTTCATTTGCATTTTGCTGACAATTAGCAATGTATAGTATCTTTTCATATGCCTGTTAGCTATTTGTATGTCTTCTATGGAAAAATGTCTATCTAAATCCTTTGCTTGATGTTAAATAAAGTTATTTGGGTGTTTTTGTTTTTGCTATTGAGTTGTAGCCGTTCCTTACATATTTTGGATATTAACCACTTATCAGATACATGGTTTGAATATATTTTCTCCTATCCCATAGATTGCCTTTTCATTCTGTTGATTTTTTTTTTCTGAATAGAAGCTTTTAAGTTTGGTGTAGTCCCACCCGTCTGTTTTTGTGTTGGTTAACTGTGCCTTTTTTTTTTTTTAGTGTCATATTCAAAAAGTTATTGCCAAGACTAATGTCACAAAGCTTTTGCCCTGCTTTCTTTGAGGCATTTTATAGTTTTAGACCTTATGTTGAAGTCTTTAATTTTGAGTCAATTTTTGTGTATGGTGTAAGATAAGGGCCTGATTTTTCTTTTGCATATGAATGTTGTTTTCCCAACATTGTTTGTTGAAGAGAGTATCCTTTCTTCATTGTGTACTCTTGGCATGCTTGTCAAAGAACATTTGGCCATATATGTGTGAGTTTATTTCCGGGCACTATGTTCTATTTCATTGGTCTATGTGTCTATCTTTATGCCGGTACGATACTGTTTTGATTGCTGTAAACTTTAACATATTTTGAAATTAGGAAATGTGTGGCCTGTAGCTTTGTTTTACTTTCTCAAGTGTCTTTTGTCTATTGAGGTCCTTTGTGGTTTCAAATGAATTTTAGCATTATTTTTTCTATTTCTGTAAAAATGCCACCGGGATTTTGATAGGGATCACATTCAGTGTGTAGATTGATTTGGATAGTGTGGACATTTGCACAGTATTGTCTTCTAATCCATGAACATGGGATGTCTTGCAATTTATTTGTGCCTTTAAATTCCTTTCAGCAGTGTTTTGTCATTTACAGTGTACATGTCTGTCACCTCCTTGGTTAAATATATTCCTAAGTATTTTATTATTTTTGATGCTATTTTAATGGAAACATTTTCTAAATTTTTTTCCAGATAGTTCATTGTTATTATATGGAAATATAACTGATTTTGTGTATGTTCATTTTGTATCCTGAAAAAACTTAATATTTAGAGTGTATGCTAAATTCACTTATTAGTTCTAACAATTTTTGTGGAGTCTTTAGGATTTTTACATGTAAGGTTATGTCATGTACAAACAAAGCTAATTTTATTTCTTCCTTTCTGATTTAAATGTCTATTTATTTACTTATTTATTTGCCTAATTGCTCTGGCCAGGACTTCTAGTACCAGAGTGAGTAAAAGTGGTGACAGTGGGAATCCTTATTTTGTTCCTGATCTTAGGAGAAAAGCTTTCAGTTTTCCACCATTGGTATGATGTTATCTATGGACTTTCTATGTGTAACCTTTATTATTTTGAGGTAATGGCCTTTTATCCTTAGTTTTTAAAATTTAGAATACTCAACGTTTCACCATGAAAGGGTATTGAATTTTGTCAAATGCTTTTTCTGAATCTATTGAGATAATCATGTGATCTCCCCCTTCATTCTGTGGATGTGGTGTATCACACTGATTGATTTGCATATGTTGAGTCATCCTTGCATCCCAGGACAAATCCTACTTGGTTGTGGTGTATGATTTTTTTATGTTTTTTTAAATTTTATTTTTGAGAGAGAGAGAGACAAAGTATGAGCAGGGGAGGGGCAGGGAGAGAGGGGGATACAGAATCCGAAGCATGCTCCAGGCTCTGAGTTGTCAACACAGAGCCCAACGCAGGGCTCGAACTCACATACTGTGAGATCATGACCTGAACTGAAGTTAGACGCTTAACCGACTGAGCCACCCAGGCACCCCGGTGTATGATTTTTTTAATATGCTGTTGAATTTAGTTTGCTCATATTTTTGAAGTTTTTGCATCTATATTCATTAGGGATGTTGGCCTGCAATTTTCATTTCTTCTAGTGTCTTTTTCTGGTTTTGGCATCAGGGTAGGGCCAGCCTCACAAAATGAGTTTGGAAGTATTCCCTCCTTTTCAGTCTTTTGAAAGAGTTTAAGAAAAATTGGCTTCTGAAATTACTTTTAAAAAGAATAAAGTTAATTAAAAGAATGAACTTAAAGTTAATTCTTTAAAAGAAGTTAATTCTTTTTAAAGTGTTTGATAGAATTCACCAGTGATTCCATCTGGACCTAGACTTTTTTGTTGTTGTTGTTGTTGGGAGTTTTTTTTTTTTTTTTTTTTTATTACTGATTCAATCTCCTTACTAGTTATACTTCTGTTCAGATTTTCTGTTTCTTCATGATTCACTATTGATAAGTCATATGTATTGAGGAATTTAACCATTTCTTCTAGTTTGTCCATTTTGTTGGCTTATAATTGTTCGTAGTAGTTTCTTATAGACCTTTTAATTTCTGTGCCATTGGTTGTGATATCTCCTTTCATATCTGATTTTATTTATCTGGGTATTCTCTTTTCTTACCTATTGTAGCTAAAGATATGTCAATTTTGTTGGTATTTTTATTTTATTTATTTCTTTTTAAAAATTTATTCATTTATTTTGAGAGACAGCAGCATGAGTGGGGGAGGGGTAGAGAGAGGGAGAAAGAGCATCCCAAGCAGGTTTGGTGATGTCAGCATATGGAGCCTGATGTGGGCCTCGGATCTCACGAACTGTGAGATAATGACCTGAGCCAAAATCAAAAGTCAGATGCTTAACCAACTGAGCCACCCAGGTGCCCCTTGTTGATCTTTTTTAAAAAACCACCTATTAGTAATTAATAAACATGTAGCCAGACTCACCAAAAAATAAAAAAATAAATAAAATAAGGGAGGGAGGGAGGGAGGGAGAGAGAGAGAGAAAGGACTCAAACAAAATCACAAACCAAAGAGGAGAAATAGCAACCAACACCACAGAAACACAAACAATTTTAAGAGAATGTTATGAAAAACTATATGCCAACAATTTAGGCAACCTAGAAAAATGGATGAATTCCTAGAAACATGTAACCTAAAAAAACTGAAGCAGGAAGAAATAGAAAATTTGAACAGATTGATTACCAGCAAGGAGATTGAATCAGGAATCAAAAAACTCCCAACAAACAAAAGTCTAGGTCCAGACAGCTTCACAGGCAAATTCTACCAAACATTTAAAGAAGAGTTAATACCTATACTTCTCAAACTATTCTAAAAAATGAAAGAGGAAGGAAAACTTCCAAATTCATTCTATGAGGACAGTATCACCCTGATACCAAAACCAGATAAAAATACCACACACACACAAAAAGAGAGAACTACAGGCCAATATCTCTGATGAACATAGATGCAAAAATCCTCAACATGATACTAGCAAACTGAATCCAACAATACATTAAAAAAATCATTCACCATGATCAAGTGGGATTTATTCCTGGGATAGAAGTCCAGTTCAGTATTCACAAATCAATCGACAGGATACATCACATGAATAAGAGAAAGGATAAAAACCATACGATTATTTCAGTAGATGCAGAAAAAGCATTGCACAAAGTACAATGTATACTCATGTCTAAAAGCCAAAACAAGCTTGAAAAAGAAAAGCAAAGCTGGAGGCATCACAATTCTGGACTTCAAGTTATATTACACAAAGCTGTAGCCATCAAGACAGTATGGAATTGGCACAAAATAGACACATAGATCAATGGAACAGAATTTAAAAAAACAGAAATAAACCCACAATTATATGATCAATTAATCTTTGACAAAGCAGGAAAGAATATCCAATGGGAAAAAGATAGTTTCTTCAATAAATGGTATTGGGAAAACTGGTCTGCTAACATGCAAAAGAATGAAAATAGATCACTTTCTTACAACATACACAAAAATAAACTCAAAATGGATTGAAGACCTAAATTTGAGACCTGAAACCATAAAAGTCATAGAAGAGAGCACAGGCAGTAATGTCTCTGACATCAGCCATAATAACATTTTTCTACATATGTCTCCTGAGGCAAGGGAAATAAAAGTAAAAATAAATTTTGGGGACTACATCAGAATAAAATGCTTCTGCACAGCAAAAGAAACAATAAACAAAACTAGAAGGCAACCTACTGAATATTTACGAATGACACATCCAATAAAGGGTTAGTATACAAAAAAATTAAGAACTTATACAACTCAACACTTCCCAAATAATCCAATTTAAAAAGGAGAAGACATGAACAGACATTTCTCCAAATAAGATCTACAGATGGCCAACAGACACATGAAAAATGTTCAGCATTGCTTGTCATCAGGGAAATGCAGATCAAAACCATGATGAGGGGTGTCTGGGTGGCTCAATTGGTTAAGTGTCTGACTTCAGCTCAGGTCATGATCTCACAGCCTGGGGATTCTAGCCCCGCGTTGGACTCTGTGCTGACAGCTCAGAGCCTGACTCCTGATTCAGATTCTCTCTCTCTCTCTCTCTCTCTCTCTCTCTCTCTCTCTCTCTCTGCCCTTCATCTGCTCACACTCTGTCTCTCTCTCAAAAATAAATGAAGATTAAAAGTTTAAAAAAGAAAACATAATGAGATATCACCTCAAACCTGTCAGAATGGTTAAAATCAAAAACACAAGAAACAACAAGTGTTAGTGAGGATGCAAAGAAAGGGGAACCCTTGTGCACTGTCGGTGGGAATGCAAACTGGTGCAGCCACTCTGGAAAAGAGCATGCAGTTTCCTCAAAAAGTTAAAAATAGAACTACCCTATGATCCAGTAGTAAACTACTGTGTATTTACCCAAAAAATACAAAAACACTAATTCAAAGAGATATACACACCCTTATGTGTCTAGCAACATTATTTATAATAGCCAAGATATCGAAGCAGCCCAAGCGTCCATCAGTAGATGAATGGATAAAGAAGTGATGCACACGCACACACACACACACCACACACACACACTGGAATATTCAGCCATAAAAAAGAATGAAATCTTGCCATTTTCAGCATCATGGATGGAACTACAGAGTATAATGTGAAATAAGTCAAAAAGACAAATACCATATGATTTCATTCATATGTGGAATTTAAGAAACAAAGCAAAGGAGCAATGGGAGAAAAAAAAGAGAGAGAGAGACAAACCAAAAAATAGACTCTTAACTCTAGAGAACACACTGATGGTTACCAGAGAGGAAGTGGGTGGTTGGATAGGTGAAATAGGTAATGGGAATCAAAGAGGGCACTTGTGATGACTACTGGATGATGTATGGAATTGTTGAATCACTATATTGTACAATTGAAACTAATAAACTAATATAACACTATGTGTTAACTGTACTGGAATTAAAATAAAAACTTAATAAAATTATTTTTCTTGGGTGATTTAATTAAATGTATTATCTCACTGTTGGTTTCTGTTGATGGTCTTTTCTCACTCAACTTGAGATGTTCCTGACTTTTTGTATGATGAGTGATTTTCTGTTGTATACTGGACATTTCAAGTATTATGCTATGAGACTCTGGATCTTATTTAAATCTTATGTTTTAGCAGGTCTCTTCTGAGACTGCTCTGATGAGGGAATGGGGGCATGACTTCATTATTGCCAGATGGGAGTGGGAGTCAAGGTTTCCCACTTACCATTCATTGATACTGGGGTAGGAATAGGGGCATCTCATTATTACTGGGCAGGGGTAAAATTTCAGGCTCTCCCTAGGCTTCTGCTGACAGAACCCTGGGTTGGAGAGAGAAGAACATCTTGCTATTGCTTATGGGCTCTTTTACTGTCATGTTCTGGGGGCTTCGTTACTGGCTAGCAGGGATGAAAGTTCCAGATACCCACTAAGCCTTTTCTGAAACTACCTCAGAGAGAGGGGGAGGAGGGTGTGTGACTCTTTACTGCCAGATGAAGGTGGAAGTCTAGGCTCTGCACTTGGTCTTTGCTGATGGGTGTGGAGTAGGGCCACGGTTTTTCCTGTGGCATTTGGCTAAAGTACAGAAGTTATTGTCTAAAAGATTTCTGTCTTGCTAGGCTACCACTTTCTGTTCCTTTGGCTAGAGCTTTTCTGGGGTCTATTTTTGTCTGCAGCCATTGGTATTTCTGGGTTGCTGGCTTCTCCATCACTGGGTCCAGGATGTATTACTCAAAAACAAAACCCAGAGAACTTACTTAGGTCTTGAGGTCCCTAGCCAGACTGTCTTCTCTCTACCTTTCAGAGTTATATAATATACAAAATATTATATGATATAAATATATGTATATATATAATAATGTCCACTGTTTTTGTATATTATGTATACACATATATAAAATGTCCAGTGTTTTTTTTCAGCCATATTTATTGGAAAAAGTAAAAAAAAAGTATGTTTATTCTATCTTTTCTTGGAATCAGAAGATATATAAGTGGTTACTTAAAGAAACCATGAATACTGTTAGTGATAGCCTTTTTCCCTGTAAAAATCTAGTTAAGAATGGATAAAATTTCTCTGACTCCTACCCCCATGGTATACCACTTTTTAATTTTAGCTATTTTTACACTGTGGTAAAGAGCACATGAGAAAAATATTACTATCTTGACTAATTTTAAGTGTATAGTTTAGAAGTATTAAATATACTCACATTATCATGAAATAGACCTCTAGAACTTTTTCATGTTGAAAATCTGAAACTCTATACCTACTAAACAGCAACTTCCTTTTTTTTCTAGTCCCTAGAAATCACCATTCTACTTTCTGTTTCTATAAATTTGACCAGTTTAGATATCTTATATAAAGTGGAATGATACAGTATCATTGTATCATTTGTCCTTCTTTGACTGGCTCTGAGTGTAATGTCCTCAACATTCATCCATTTTGTAGCATATGTCATATTTCCTTCCTTTTTAAGGCAGAATAACATTTTAGTGTGTGTGTGTGTGTGTGTGTGTGTGTGTGTGCGCGCGTGCGTGTGTTTATTCCTTCATCCTCTGATGGACATTTGGATTGCTTCTACCTTTTGGCTACTGGGAATAATGCTGCTATGGAAATGGGTGTTCAAATGTCTCTTCGAGACCCTGATTTCAATTCTTTTAAATATATATTCAGAAATGGAATTTCTGGATCATAAGGCAGTTCTATTTTTAATTTTTTGAGGAACCTCCAATATTGCTTTCCAATGTGGTTGCACCATTTTACAATCCTTCCAACAATGTACAAGGCTTCCAGTTTCTCTATATGCTTGATAACACTTGTTATTTTCTGTAGCCATCCTAATGGGTATGAGATGATAGCTCATTGAAGTTTTGCTTTACACTTCTCTGATGATTAGCGATGTTGAACATTTTTGATATGCTTGTTGGTCATTTATGTATCATCTGTCTATTCAAGTCCTTTGTCCATTTAAAAAAATAAGATCATTTGATTTTTGTCTTTGAATTGTAAGAGTTCATTATATGTTCTAGATATGAATCCCTTAACGGATGTATTATTTGCAAATATTTTCTCTCATTCCATAGGTTGCCTTTTCAATGTGATGTACTTTTAATGCACAAAAGTTTTGAAGTTTGCTGCAGTCCCGTTTGTCTATTTTTGCTTTTCTTACTTGTCCTTTTGGTGTCATATCCAAGAAATCATTGCCATGTCCAATGTCATGAACCTTTTCCTCTATGGTTTCTTCTAGGCATTTTATACTTTTAGATCTTGTGTTTAGGTTTTTAATTCATTTTAAATTAATTTCTGTATATGGTGTACGATAAGGGTCCAACTTCATTCTTTTGCATGTGGATGCCCAGTTTTCCCAATACCATTTGTTGAAGAGACTGTCTTTTTCTCATTGAGTTGTCTTGTCACCCTTGTCCAAGACCATTCGACCATATATATACACAACGGTTTATTTCCCAGCTCTCTAGTGTATTCTGTTAGTCTATTTGTTTGTCTTGATGCCAGTATCATACTGTTTTGATTACTGTAGCTTTGAAATATATTTTGAAAGTGTGAGTCTTCCAACTTTGTTTTCTTAAAAAATTGTTTTGGCTATTTAGACTTCCTTGAGATTCCTTATGAATTTATCTAGTTCTGAAAAAAAATCCATTGGGATTTTGAGGGATTGTGTTGACTCCGTAAATTGTTTTGGGTAGTATGGATATCTTAACAACATTAAGTCTTTCCATCCATGAATGCAGGTGTCTTTCCATTTATTTGTGCCATCTTTAATTTCTTTCAGTAATGTTTTGTAGTTTCCCATTGGCACACTTCTGTTTACTAAATAAAAGTAGGCTATCAAGTAAAATACTTTGATAAACCCTGCTTTTCCAGTAATTTCAGAGTGCAGAACTATGGATGGGGTGCCATCCATTGTTCCCACAAATTATTTGCTGCTTGGCAGAATTGCTGCCTATACCAGGAGCTCTGCTTATTCAGACATGGAAGACTCAGTTAGTGTGTACCTGTGGTGCAATAGAAAGGGGGACAGGATCTGCATCCCATCTTTGTCTTTATTCACTATCATTATATTTCCCTTTAAACTAGTCCTGTTTAGTGACTCTAAACTGGAGGCCCTGGCACAATTGCTTAAGGGTGGCAATAGAGAAAGCTACAACCAGGCTTTGGATGGAGAGAGACTTCAAAGCAAACCCAACCCTGAGCCCTGCCTCCTCCATGAAGCCTTGTTTAATTATGCTATCGCATGCTTATCTCCTTTCTCTGATGTCCCAATAACACTTGTGTCTATTACACAACCAGCCTTCATCTCATCTCACTGAATAAGACCTCAGTTACCTAACTCTTTCTGGGGAAAAGGCATTTTTAGTAACCTGTTTTCAAAAATGGCTCATGATTTCCTCTGTTTGAGCACCATAAGCTTTTAACATTCTGTCTTGAATAGAATTCTCCAAAAAGAGAAAAAAAACTACCTAGAGACAATTTAGTCCTCTGATTTCTTATACAGCATTTATAGGCATAATTTAATTAATTAAGGATCATTGTTATGACTATCAATTATTGCTTGCTATAATACAGTGGTATTCTAAGGCCTATTGAAATGTGATTTAATGTTTGTTCCCCACACTTAATGGTCCCAGGCCATTTAGTCTGTGTGTGTGTGTGTTTGTGTGTGTGTGTGTGTGTGTGTGTGTTAATCCATATTAGTTTTTTATTATATTCTGTCTGTTTTCTTGTCAGTTGGCCCTTCTTGTTGCTGTCAATCTACTTTTGTAAAATCAGGTTTTATTACCTAGCTCAGAAGGCTCAAGAAAAATTTCTTAACTGGGACTTGATGCCTGAAGGGAGTGCTTTTCAAGGATCTTGAAAGTTTCCAGATTTACCTTCTGTAGTCTATTTTGTTTGTTTATTGGTAAGTTTGTTCTAGTTTGGAGAACTTAACTGTGGGACTAAGAACAAAATCTCCAGGAACAGGAACCACTGGGGTCCTTGAAACCAAAATCACCCTAATATTTCCTTCTGTCAAGCCTCTCTCACTCACACTGCATGACTCTCCAGACATTTCCTGCTGGATCAGCTGGAAAGAATAGTTGGTGGCAGGAAGCATTTTGAGGCAACTCTGGCCTATATCACTTCCTGTCACCAGAGAAACAGACTTCAAAAGGTGACACTTAAGAAAAGGCACTTTCTATGTGGGGCTCTGTGACAAGGAGTACTCCAAATTCTGACAAAGAATTCAGAGTGGGGAATATTTATTTTTATTTTTTTAATGTTTATTTATTTTTGAGAGACAGGGAGAAAGCGTGAGCAGGGGAGGAACAGAGAGAGAGGGAGACACAGAATCCAAAGCAGACTCCAGGCTTTGAGCTGTCAGCACAGAGTCCCACACGGGGCTTGAACTTGTGAGCTGTGAGATCATGACCTGAGCAGAAGTCAGATGTTCAACCGACTGAGCCACCCAGGCACCCCTAGAGTAGGGAGTGTTTTTTAAGTTTTGCTACCATAGTCTCAGTAGATGGAAGAAAGTAGAAATGGGAACCGCCTTTAGGGGCAGTTATTGTGAAGTTCATGATGGAGAGGGGGAGCTATGGCATGGGTGTTGTAGAAGCAGTTCAAAGTTCTAGAAGTGTGAACTGAATATAATGGATATTACATAGCTAGAAATACACCAAAAAGTCATAGTTGGGAAAAGCAAGGCAGACAGTTATTCACTGTACTTCCTTGTACACATCTATTTTCAGTATTCATTATTGTGGAATTGTTTCAACTTTTCAGAGATGTTAGAATGTGAGTGCACTTGCTGATCCTAATTCTCTGGTGAAATGTAAGACAGGTGAGACTGAGGTTACAAGCTTTGAAATTTAAGTAAATTTTCTATTAGCCACAACCAGGCACAAGTTCTAATGAAACACTTAGCTTTGGGATATTGACACTTATTTAAAGTGTACAAAGCACTTTGACAGTTATTCTCTCATTTGATCCTCACAATAGCCCTGGCGGGGGTGGGGGGTGGGTGGGAAGGTATTATCTACATTTTATGGATAAGGAAAGGGAATCTTAGTTTAAAAGAATAGCCCAAGGTGACTTGCATAGTAAAAGGCAGAGCAGAAATAGAACCTAGCTCTTCTAATTCATAGGCCAGTGTTTTCTTAAGTCTACAATGCTTTCTTTCACTAAGATTTGGGGGGAAATTCAATATATATATCTCTTATGAAGACAAGCTAATGCTATTGTAGAAAAGAATAATTAATAAATTTTTGAATTTCTAATCAAAGTGGTCCTGAAAAGTAGATGGCATTTTGGAATGTTGTAAGTTGAAAAACCCAGTAAGTTAGCCTTACATCTAAATAATATCTGAAGCCCCAAACTGCTTTCACTGGGATTCAATGTGTGTGTGTTCAGAGACGTGTGACAAATTTAGAACTCTATCTCTACTCCTGATAACAGAAGAATATTTTGTTATTAGCATAATATTGATCTAATCGCCAATAATCTATACCAGAAATAAATCCAGTATGGAGACTTAACTTTTTCTTTTTGCTTGAATTGAAGTATTCTTTACACACAGTTAAGTGCACAAATCTTAAGTGTACAGCTCAGTTAAATGTTATAAATGTGCACCCTCCACCCAGATTAAGATCAAGAGCATTTCTTCCTTCCACCCCACCCCCAAGTTTCCCTCTTGCCTCCCAGCCAACACCACCTCCCAAAGGTAACAACTATTCTTTTTTTTTAAACATCTTTAACTTTTTTAAATGTTTATTTATTTTTGAGAGAGACAGACAGAGTGTGAGCAGGGGAGGGGCAGAGAGAGAGGGAGACACAGAATCCAAAGCAGCCTCCAGGCTCTTAAGCTGTCAGCACAGAGCCTGATGTGGGGCTCAAATTCACGAATGCCAGATCATGACCTGAGCCGAAGTTGGATGCTAATCGACTGAGCCACCCAGGTGCCCTGGTAACAACTATTCTGACCATTATTATCATGGATTAGTTTTGCCTGATTTCAGACTTTATATAAACAGAATAATATTCTAGGTATTATTTTGTGTCTGGCTTCCTTTGCTTTAACATGTCCATGTGAGTCATCTATGTTTTATACATAATATTAGTTCTTTTTTGTTGCTATGTACCATTCCCATGTATGATCCACCACAATTTATCCATTTCCCACGTCTTAGTCTATTCAGGCTGCTGTAACAACATTTCGTACACCAGATGGCTTAAACAACAAACATTTATTTCTCACAGTTCTGGAGGCTAGAAGTCCAAGTTCATGGCACTAGCAGGTTTGATATCTGGTGAGGTCTCTTTTTCTGGCTTGCAGATGGCCACCTTGTTGTGTCCTCACATGATGGAAAAAGATCATCTCTCTGGTGTCTCTTCTTACTAGGGGACTAATCCCACTCATTGGGATTCTATCCTCATGATCTAATTACCACAAAGGGACACCTCCAAATACCATCACATTGGGGATTAGGGCTTCAACATAGGAATTTTGGGAGAACACGAACACTGTGTTGGTAGCGCCGCATTGATGGACATTTGGATTGTTTCTAAGTTTTGGATATTATGAATAAAGCTTCTATTCTAACATTTTTGGCCATATCTGTTGGTGGACAAAAGCAATCATTTTTCTTGGGTATAAACCTAGGAGTGGAGTCACTAGGGTAGGTACAATAAAAGACATTTTTAATTTAGAATAAGGTAATTTAGTATTAATGAAAGAACTGATGGCTGAGCATTTTATAAGAAAACCCACTTCATTAAGAGCCACTTTCAGAGTTAAAAAATGGATCTGTGTTTTGTTTAGCAGATCAAGATTCTCTGCTTGTCCAATATTAGAGAGTACTTTTTGCTGTGGTTGGTGGGTTGGGTCTTTCATGCTCTTGGGTAGATAGGTATTTATTTTCCTGGTATCTGGAACATAGAGTGCACGTCAGGGATGAGGAACCATTTTATTGCAAGCTGTATCTTTTTTTAGATGGGGTAAAATTTGTCTTTTTTGGGGCAACATGGCTCAAATAATTATAAAATAATGTTGGAAAATCAAGTTCACTTTACAGAAATTTGCCTTAGGATTAACTTGGAATGCATCTTTTGTTCTGAAAGTGAAGGTACATGTATAATTTTATGTAATCCCAAAACTTAACTCTGGCAGTATAATTTTACATTACGTCAAAGGTAAAGAATTTTTAAACATCATATGTCTGCTGGCAACATTTACTAATGAAGTGTGATGTTGAAAGGGTATGGGGAAAATTCCCGTGGTCTGGGAAGCGAGTGAGGTGATGGTAAACAGAGGAGAAAACTGGGAACGTACTCTAAATGAAGAGTCCTGTTCCTGGAAAGGACTCAAGAGCCTCTCCCATTGTGCTGTACCACTAAGCATGTCACAACACAGAGACCAGACCCACCTTAACCTCTTCCTTGACAAAGATGGTCACTTCAGGTTTTGGTGTGTGTGTGTGTGTGTGTGTGTGTGTGTGTGTGTGTGTGTGTTAACAATTTAATTTGATAATGAATGTTAAAAAAAAACATCAACTAGGATTTGCATTACCGGATTACTTGTTGCACTGTTTACATTCTGCTAATGTACGAGATACCCAGAGTTCCTCCTGGGAGTATTTGAATGTGTTTAGGGGCTCCATGAAGCCTAGGTTGAGTCCAGAACCCTTACTAAGGCTTCCAAGGCCAACATCTCCTAGGCTTGTTTGCCTCTCCAGCTTCAACCCCTGACAGTTTCCATATGGAATCGCTGTTCTACAGTCTCTCAGTCTTTGGTGTTTTGGTCCAAACTTCTCCTCTGCCTGGAATATCCTTCTCTTGCCATATTTGCTTAACTCTCATTATTTAAGGCTAAGCCCTGTCATCACCTCTCTTCCCAAAGCCTTCTCTGTACTCTAGGCTGGCTTAGATGATTCTCTGCTGTGCTTCCTTAGCCCCCTGTACAGACACAGACCGTATCATATAAAAATGAATTATCTTTCTATCTTCCCATTAGACTTGGAATTGCTTAACATGTGTTACTCTCCCCAGGGCCTAGCACAATGCCCGTCATATGGTAGGTACTCTGCAAAGGATTATTAAATTGCATTTGCATAAACATATAAACC
The DNA here is from genome assembly GCF_027475565.1 of Acinonyx jubatus. Lineage (NCBI taxonomy): Eukaryota > Metazoa > Chordata > Mammalia > Carnivora > Felidae > Acinonyx > Acinonyx jubatus. The sequence goes on from NC_069389.1 coordinate 85,628,619, forward strand.
AGCATTTAGACTTTTATCACTGTGTTCATTCATTCAACAAACATTTGATAGACCTTGGGGGACAACTTATTGCAAGGCACTATGATTGAAGCTTTAGGTGATATGGAGATAAACACAGTGTGTCCTAGGATGGGAGTTCATTCCAATGGCAGAGAGCTGACAAGCCTGCGAATAACACTAACCTAGAGAGCAAAGTGCCCAGTGCCATAAAAGAAGTTAAAATAAGGGACTTTAGAAGCTTAGAAGAAGGAAAAAGTATTTCTTGGTGGCAAAATTGAGGAAGAAGGGTTCACAGAGAAAGTAGCATTCGAGGTAGGACTTAAGTGTTTAACTAGGACATGAATGAGCCAGGAGCCTCCAATGTATCATGTGGTTTATTTTTGGCTAAAAAGAGTACATATCTTGAAGGAGTAATGAGCAGTGGGGAACAAATACAAATAAATGTAGGAGGTGGTCATATTGGAGAGAGCCTTAAATGCCAGGCTGATGAGTTTGTATTTGATTCCTATCAGTTGGAGCAATCTTGGAAGCCCATGGAAGTTTCTGAGCAGCTCAGTGACACAACTGAAGAGATCCTTTATGATTAGTCTGGTAATGGCGTCTTTTAGTATTTCCTTAGTAAATATTAACTAATTAATTACCAATAATTACTTTTACTAAATAGTGTGGAAAAACTTCAAAGCCTGTAGCTCCTTGACCTTTTTGCATGAGTCCTTTCTCATTGGAAATGTAGATGAGGTAAGAAATCATATGACTAATTAGTTCTGAGAAATGAACACTGAAGTTGACAGAGGAAGGAAACACTTGCAAGACAGAAATGGCTCATAAAAATGCATAGACGTATAAAGAGTTGTTTGCTTAGGAACCGTGTCCAAAACATTGCCTTCAGCCATCTGGAAAAATCCGGACACACTATATGAATTATATTGTTAATATTTATTCCTTTGGGGTATTTTAGATCATTTCCAGTTAAAAAATATAGTGTTCTAACCTCAGACTGTCTACTCTTACTCTCTCTTATAAACAGTGGGTACTGCATTGTCAGTTTGTTTTATAGTATGTTATATAACCAGAGCATCTGATTTGTTGCCACCTTAGGCCAGGCCTTTAACACTTGATGCCTGGATTATTACAACAACTTTCTCGTTGGTGTCCCATCTCCAATGCCTCGGATCCAGCTTTTATCCTAATAGCAAGCTACTCTCCATCCAGTATAGTGGGAAGTATAGTGGGGAGTATACTGGATCAAGAGTTAGATTAACTTGAATCCTTGTTCTACTTCTCACTAGCTATATGACTCTGAACAAGTTTTATCACTTCTCTGAATCTCAGTTCCTTCAACTCCAAACTGTAAGTAATGATCTCTGCCCTATCTCAAGGGCTGTCTCAAGGATCATGTGAAAGAACTCTGAAAACTGTCAATGGCTTTACTCTACTGGCTGGCTTTCTACCCTGTACAATCCAGTCCCAAGCCACCTCTCTAATCTCATTGCTCACTATTCTCCAGAATTTACCCTGTCTCTGATACATACATATTTAATAGTACTCCTCTGATCTGGAATATTCTCCTATCTTACCTCTGCTCATCCTAATGGAAGCAATAATTTAAGGACCAGTTAAAATCCTATACCCTCTTTGAAATCTTGATGACTTCAATGCTCATTTGATTTCCCCCTCTTCTGAATTTTTATAGCATTCAGTTATTATCAATACTTGCTTATATATTGCCTTTTATTATTAGATCTTTCATTTACTTAAGGCTCATATCTTTAGATATTATGCTTTTCTGATGCCTTAGATTGCTCATTTAACACATAGTGAATATTTATGAGGATATTTCCTCTGTATCCATCACAGAACCAAGTACAGAACTTAAATAAATAATTGTTGGCTCATTTATTTAGAAATTCACATACAGACTCTCTTAAGACAAGTGAATCCATCTTCTCTTCCCAGAGCTTAAAGTACTCCTCCTAACAACCCACCCTATCTCTACCTCCTACTGAACCATAAATAGGTTGTTAAGATAGGTCTGCCCAATAGAACTTGCTGTGATGATGGAGCTATCCTATAGCTGTGCTGTCCAGTATGGTAGCCAGTAGCCACATGTGGCTGTTGAGTGCTTGAAATGTGGCTAGTGCAACTGAGTAACTTAAATTTTAGTTGTATTTAATTTGAATACATTTAAATGTAAGCAGCTGCATGTAGCTAGTGGCTACTGTATGGACAATATAGGTTAGACCACTGGCTTTCAAGCTTTTTTGATCCAACAATACAATGGGAAATACATTTTATATTTCAACCTAATTTATATACACACAAGTTTTGTGAAATGATATTAATCCTTGTTATGTATGATATATTGTAATATTTTCTGTTCTATTTAATTTCCTTTTTTAAAGCGTATTTATTTATTTTGAGAGAATGAGCAGGGGAGGGGCAGAGAGAGAGGGAGAGAGAGAGAGAGAAAGAGAGAGAATCCCAAGCAGGCAACTTGCTGACAGCACAGAGCCCGATGCAGGCTTGAACTCACAAGCTGTGAGATAATGACCTGAGCTGAAACCAAGAATCGGATGTTTAACTGAATGAGCCACCCAAATGCCCCTATTTCAAATTTCTTTAAATGTTTATTTAGTTTTGAGTGAGAGAGAGACCGAGTGTGAGTGGGGGAGGGGCAGAGAGAGAGGGAGACACAGAATTCGAAGCAGGCTCCAGGCTCTGAGCTGTCAGTACAGAGCCTGATGCAGGGCTCAAACTCAAGAACTGCCAGCTCATGACCTGAGCCGAAGTCGAATGCTCAAACAACTGAGCCACCCAGGCACCCCTCAAGTGCCCCTATTTAATTTCATTTTTTAAATATGCTGATTGCAACCCACTATATAGATTTCAAAGCCCACTGATAAGTTATGATGTGCTGTTTGAAAAACACGCTGCTCATTTTATAGATGGAGAGTCTAAGGCCCAAAGAAGTGCAGTAAGTTCTCAAAGGTCCCATAGCTAGTTAGTGGCAGGGTAGGATTAGAAACTACATTTTAGGTTTCCTAGGCTAGGGCTGTTTTTAAGAGGGGTGAAGAGTGATCCCTCCTTCTCTTCATCTGCCAAAAACCCCCCACATTTTTTATGTAGAGCAAAATTATTTGATACACTCTTCATTTTGGTAAATACTGTCATGATATCATGCTCCCTACATGAATCATGAGCTCTGTATTTGAGTATTCCTTCTCTTTTAGCTTGGGTACCATCCAAAATCAAAGATACAATGCCACAGGGGCTTTTTTGGACCCACTCTATGATGTGGCAGTGGCACTAATGTGCAACTGTACTCCTGGTGAATACAACCACACTTCCCACTTAACAGTTTGATTCTTCACAACAAAACCTGTTGATAAATAATCAAGGTGATTCTTACCTCAGCTTGTGGGATAGTTACCTCAAGTCTTGAATTATAAAACCAATAAAATGTTTTTATCCATCCATCCATCCATCCATCCATCCATCCAATGTCCTACCTTCTTTGTATGTCTTATAAACAAAGATAAGCTTTATAAAAGTGACATCTTGGGGCACCTGGGTGGCTCAGTCAGTTGAGTGTCCAACTTCGGCTCAGGTCATGATCTTGCAGTCTGTGAATTTGAGCCCCGCATCGGGCTCTGTGCTGACAGCTCCGAGCCTGGAGCCTGCTTTGGATTCTGTGTCTCCCTCTCTCTATGCCCCTCCCCCGCTCATGCTCTGTTTCTCTCTCTGTCAAAAATAAATAAACATTAAAAAAATTTTTTTTTAAAGTGACATCTTTTTCTTCTGAAAAAATGCATCTCTCCAAAAAGAGCAGAGTTACCTTATCAAAAGCAAAATGAGGCAGCAATTTAGAGGTGATGTATGTGTAAGGTAGATCCTGCCTTCCTCACCAGTTTGTGCATGGGATCCCATTTCTTCATGGATATCTCTTTTTTTTTTTTAAGTTTATTTATTTATTTTAAGAGAGAGAAAGAGAGCTGTGGAGGGGGAGAGAGAGAGAGAGAGAGAGAGAGAGAGAGAGAGAGAGAGAGAGAATGCCAAGCAGGCTCTGCACTCAAACCCACAAACCATGAGATCATGACCAGAACTGAAACCAAGAGCTGGGCGCTTAACCCACTGAGCCACCCAGGTGCCCCTCCTCATGGATATTTCTGAATGCATTTCAGTCAGCAGATAGCAGACAATAATTTATCCTTAAGTGAGAACAACAACAAAAATATACTTAAAAGGGCAATAAGTTTTTCAAAAGAATCACTTTAAAGGAAAACCAAAGAGTCCAATTTTGCCTTATGTTTGATTCTTACCATCATTGTGTCAGTAAGATGAAGTGACTGAATTCTGTAAGATGTGTTGTGTTTTGTGGGGCCAAGCTACCAATGGCCTGGTTGATTTTTCTAGCTGAAAAGTAAGGAGTACTTTCATTTAACACTCATTTACCAATAGTCCCTTGCCAAACAGACTGGTTATCCCTTTGCTGACTTGCCCTACAATGGGTCAGGTGCAGCCTCCTATGCTACACCACCACCAGTACTAGTCAGTTAAATAGAATCTCAGAAAGTCATAAAGTCTAGCTGAATGATAACCCTTCGGCTAAGAGTCTATATGGTAAGTCTAAAATGATAAAGGGCATCAGAGTTTTCACTGGTCTGTAGAGAAAGGATGCATGTCTTTCACATTATTTGACCACCCAGCATTGCTAGGATTTGACTTGCTGAATACATTCAAGAAACCTTTCAGTTTGAGACATGAAAATCCCCCATGGAAATAATGAGGAATGATGTCCAGTTCTCTATTTTCAAAGCTGTTCATTGTCAGAAAAGCAGGGCACTGGGAGGAAGAGAAATGAAGATGGGGTGGGGTCCATGCATGGGTGGGCAGAGGCTGGAAAGGCAAGAACACTAAGTGGACCCAGGAGGAAGGAGGTGAAGGCACATTTTAGGCTGAGTTTTGTTGTCCTGAATTCCTCCTGCCTTCCTAGGTTCTGCTTATCTACCTGCCATCTACCATGCCCCTCTTCACTTTTTTTTTTAAACCCTTCCTTTGTCAACCAAACCCATGAGTCCTACATGTTGTGGCTAGACCAAACTTTATCTCCCTACCCTGCACCATGTTTTTCTGCTACCGTTTATTTCATCACTCACACTTACAAACTGGAAGGTATTTTTAACTCTGACTCTCTCTCTCTCCCCCCAGCCCCACCCCACACTCAGTTGCTTGCCAAATCCTTTTAGTGAATTTCTCCCTTCCCCCTTTCCACTTATATCTTATTTCTATCAAGGCTCAGCTCTGATACCACCTTTTCTAGGTTGTGCAAGGCCCATTCACCCCCAGTTGGAATTAATCGTTTCTTGCCTTCCACATTGCTTTCTTTAAAAATTTTTTTAATCTTTATTTATTTTTGAGAGACAGAGAGAAACAGGATGTGAGTGGGGGAGGAACAGAGAGAGAGGGAGACAGAGAATATGAAGCAGGCTCCAGGCTCTGAGCTATCAGTACAGAGTATGTCCCAGGGCTCAAACTCACGAACTGCAAGTTCATGACCTGAGCCGAAGTTGGATGCTTAACCAACTGAGCCACTCAGATGCCCCTCACATCGCTTTCTTTTTAAAACTGAACTAGAATTGACATACAATAATATATTAGTTTCAGGTATACAACATAGTATTTTGACATTTTTATATGTTATGAAATAATCACCTTGGTAGGGCTAGTTACCATCTGTCATTATACAAAATTATTACAATATTATTGACAACATTCCCTATGTTGTACAACTGCTTTCCCTTATTATAATACTTATTGCTATTAGTTGTTTTCAGACCTGTCCTCTCCACTAGATTAAAAGCTTTTGGAGGATGGATGCTACGTCTCAGTGACGTTTTATCCATTGTGTGCATAGTAGGTACTCAGTAAAAGTTTATGGGATGAATATGTTAATGAATATTCGACCCTTACCATACCTGTTTTCCATGGATATTTTCTTGTTTTTGAAGCTGTTACTTGATACTATGTTAAATGTGCATGTATTGCTGAGAAGGCTGTCCTGGAATCAGCAGTATCCTGGCATGCCTTTAGAATCAGGTGGCCTACAAGGAAGACATGCTGTGGTATCTCAGGCCCCTTCTGGCCCTGAGATTCTGTGACAGATTTCACTTAAGAGAATTTGTATTGTTTGTGGGACACAAGCCTCACAGAATCTGGGAACCTTCAGGTACAAGTGTCTCTGTTAAGCCCTATCAGAAAATGTGTTGTTCAAAGCCATTTTTTCATTTGCTTGCAATTTTATAAAAACCAACCTTTAAAAATACAGTCAATGACTGGAAAAAAATATTAAAGTAAGATATCGCAGAAATGGCAGAGTGAGGACCTCTGAAAATTCTATTTATAAGAGCAATGAAAAACACTGGCAGAAATGGTCAGAGTCAACCTTTTCAGAACCGTGGAAGTTAGCCACAGAAAGCCTTTCCCCAGAGGCTTTTATGGAAAACTGTTAGAGGTGCAGCCACTAGGAAAAACAGTATGAAGGTTCCTCACAAAATTAAAAATAGAAATATCATATGATCCAGTAATACCACTTCTGGGTATTTACCTGAAGAAAACACAAACAGTGTTTAGAAAGATATATGCACCCCTATGTTTATTATAGTACTATTTACAGTAGCCAAGATATGGAAGCAACCTAGCTGACCATCAATAGATGAAAAGGTAAAGAAGATGAGAGATATACTCACACACACACACACACACACACACACACACACACACACACACACACTGGAATATTACTCAGCCATAAAAATGAACAAAATCTTACCACTCGTGACAACATGGAGGGATCTAGAAGGTATTATTTTTTTAATGTTTATTTTTGAGAGAGAGAGACAGACAGACATACAGAGCATGAGCAGGGGAGGGGCAGAGAGAGAGGGAGACACAGAATTCGAAGCAGGTTCCAGGTTCTGAGCTGTCAGCACAGAGCCCAGTGCGGGGCTCGAACTCATGGACTGCGAGATCAATGACCTCAGCTGAAGTCAGATGATCAACCGATTGAGCCACCCAGGCATCCCTAGAAGGTATTATGTTAAGTGAAATAAGTCATCCAGAAAAAGACAGATACCATATGATTTCACTTATATGTGGAATCTAAAAAACAAAACAAGTGAACAAATCAGAAACAGACTTAAAAATACAGAGAACAAACTGGTGGTTGCCAGAGGGGAAAAGGGTGAGGGATGGGCAAAATAGGTGAAGGGGATTAAGAAGGTACAAACTTCCAGCTATAAAATAAATGTCATGGGGACTGAAAGTACAGCATAGGGAATGTAGTCACTAATATTATAATAATTTTATATGGTGCCAGATGGTGACTACACTGATTGTAGTGACCATTGAGTAACATATAAGTTGTCAAATCGCTATGTTGTACACCTAGAATTAAGATAATATTGTATGTCAGCTATACTTCAATTAAAAATAAAATAATTAAAAAAAGAAAACCGTTAGAGGCAACTGATTAACTTCATAGATGCCTGATGCAGTAGATCAGGCCTGATCATAGATGCCTGATGCAGAAAGCTTAAAAGAAAAACCTAGGGAGTAATATGTCCATTGGAGCTTGAAAAGTTCGGGCATATCCCTGGGAATCTAGAAGACTATATGCATGCTCAGGACTGTGTGCATTCCCAGTGTTGTGTGCATGCTCAGGAAAGAGCTGACAGGGTTCTAAGCTTTTGCTCTGGTTGATCTCAAGCTCTGCACAAGGGAAGACTAAGGCAGAGTTATCAGCCACCTGGCTGAATGTTGAAGGCATGTCCCAACATGTACACATAGCCTCTTGGCCAAGACTGGGAGACTTGCTGGTTCCAAGAGTTTAAGGAAGTCTTTGTTCAGTTATTAGCTGACCACTAAGCCAACCTAGCAGAGACTTCAGTGCAAAAATTATTATTAAAGTAAAATGGAACAGAGTGAAGCCTGTTGTTCATCAGACCTTGTAGAAGCTAATTCTTGGTCTGCCCAGCTGTGGTCTTTGTAGCTCTGCCTGTATAGCTCCTATCTCTTTAAACAGGATGAAAGGGGCAGTAAACTCATATGGGGCTGATGTTTGTTCATTTAAGGCAAGATAAAAGTAGTTTATGAATTTTTTTAAAGGATTGTGTTAGTCAGAAGTGATTCTGTTGGAAATGCGATTTCACTTCTGCACCTCAATGATGCCCCAGTTTGCTTCTTCATGACTCTGAGTTCTCCTTGTGGAAGACCTATTCCTCTTTCCTCCCTGGATCCTCTTGTATACACTCTCCCCATGTTATTGCTCTTCACTTCTGTTCTGGCTTTCATTTGTTTCATCCATGTAGCTTCAACTGGGGCTGGCTGTAGCCCTGCATTCTTGGAGTCCATCTTCTAAGAGGAGAATTGGGAAGAACAGAGACCATCTTGACCTTCTTTCTGGCCTGAGAAGGGCTGAAGAGCAAGAGGAAAATTCTTTGGATACCATTTTGGTCAGGGCCATCCCAAATGAAGCAGTGGAGTTCTCACAGGCTTTAAGGGGCTGTACTAATTTGACCAGCTGGCCAGGGTTGGCGATAGAGAAATGGTTTTTCTTGGCCAGTACTAAAAAAAAGACCCAAAGCTTATATGCATACATGCTGTACATTCACCCAATGCACCCTTCCTCACCCCTACCAGGGGAATGCCAGACAGGCTGCCCCTTTCCCACGCCCCTCTCAAGCCCCTCATTTTCTGACTCTGTTTCTAGGCTCCACTGGATGTTCATTTTAACCTGATTTCTTCTGCGTGTGAGGGGTAGAGAGTAGGGTTGGAAGGTACACAGTGTGACTTACACCACCTCAGTCCACCACCTCCTGGGGATGGCCTGACCTGGGTGGTCATTTTTAGCCTGGTATTTCCTGGGCTTAGGCCAGGGGCTGAGGCCAGTGACAGAGAAGCTAAGAGGGCACAGGTTCTCTGGCATATTCAGCAGTGATGAGTTTTCACCGGGGAACAAAATGGCTGTCTCATTTCTACCTCTTTAGGTTTGAAAGACTGCCGAGTCTATAACCTTAATGATTAAAACATCCTGAGGAGAAAAGCTACTTAAATCCCTGAAAGATTGGACTTCTGTAATACATCTCAAGAAATGCAGTATTTCTTGAACTACTGGGTAGCTGTGTTTCTAAAATTATAACTTCACACAAATTATAACTTCAGTTTATACAAATGATACACAGCATAATGTCATCCTCCAACCAAGCAGTGAGAGCAGGTTAACCTGTTTTCATGATCAAAGAGGACTCATTTATATTTAGGAACATTTATTTCTATGAAAACAGCATGCTCCTGCCTTAGAAAACAAAGCCAAAAGAGAACAATTTGTCCTTTCAAGTGAGTTAAACATATCTCACAATGCCATTTTTACAGGAAAATTATTCCCTTAGGGCTTTCGGGCACTGCTGTGGGAGAGTCCCTGCAGGTGCTTGTACCTACTCTCTCTGAGCTCCCTTCCCCATAGGGGCTGGGGAGCCTCCAAGAGCTCAGGTGAGAAGGCATGTGTTGGATGTATTAGCTTTGAACTTGAAGTGTGTTTTCTCATAGACACAGCACCATATACACGATGAAATATACCATCAATTTGATTTCCTGGTTGCAGGTTAAAATAGGTTTTTGTGGGTTATCTTGGAAACTTGTTTACCACTTATGATATTATTTCTCTCATGAAGTCACTTAAAGAGAACTTTTGAGATTAGGACCCTCTCATAAGTCAGTCTTAACTCTTTGAGCAGACTCTTTCCCCACAGGTGGTACAAAAGTGAATTTTACCTCATCTCACATTACATGGTTCTAAGTTCTGAGAGTCTGGCCTGTGAACTTACAAGGTTTAATTATATGTTATTCAGTTACTTTATCTTGAGAGATAAGCATGGTCATTTGTGAATCCCAAGAACAAGTTATAGTTATCATCAGCTTCAAGATTCTTCTTTGCAGAAGTCATATGTGAATAAGATGGCAAACAAAAGTACTGTTAAAACCGCTGGTCTTCCAGCTAAAATACTACATTTTCACAGTTTTGTAATCTTTGGAGTTTGTCACAGCCCCTTCCAATGCCTCCAGCCACTAGAAACCTCATAATATTCCCTGTAATGTGGACAGGAGTTGGATATGCAAGTATTAGGTATTATTGTATCACCTTGATCCACTTTTGCTTGGAGAAGCTAGATAAGTGGCTGTTTACAAAGAATACCCCATGACGAAAAGGTTTTGAAATGAGCCTGAACTAAATATTTGGAGATGGTGCCAAATGGGACCATGAGAAAAGGAAGGTGAAAATAGGTGGTCAAATGTAAATCCCTCTACTAAAGGATTTGAGGCTTTGTGAGTATCTTTGTTCCTCCAAGACAAGGATTTGCCTCCATTCGATTCAAGCCAATGATCTTTCACCTTCAGGACAAAGGTAATAACCAGCAAAACCACAGAAGCAAACCCCCTCTGTTACATTTTGCTTAAGTTTCTTTCCTTTTCTTTCAGTTTTATCCAAATATGAAAACCAGATTACTATTTTTGCTGACTACCTAGAAGAATTTCCAGATACGGATGAGCTGGTATGGATCTTGGGGAAACAGCATCTCCTTAAAACGGGTAAGGTTTGGTAGCATTTGTCTGTGAGAACCTAAATGAGGTGGGTGCCTGAGGTTAAGGTCCTATCCATTTTTCCTTGTGGGGTTGGTGGAGTGTGATTTTGGTAACTGTTCATGCCACTTGTAGGCAGACATACCTTGCAGCCAGAGGAGGTCAAGCCGCAGACTCCTTGCTTGCACAGGTCCCTTCCGAGGCCCTGAGAGTCCCTAGCAGCATGTTCACATGATCATAGGTGTTTGTGCAATTTGAAAGGGTCATATATATATTTTTATTCTTTTCTTTAAAGGAGCACCCCTGAATTCCATAAGCCTTGACTTTCAAAAACCATGGACCCACTCGTGGTATCACTAACCAGTTTTAGACTGTAATGCCTGGGCTACATACTTCTCATTCCCCTTGTGTCCTTTTCTATCTAGATGAAAGACGCTGCCACCCAGGGGACCTCTAATCAGCCCAGGGCTGTCATAAACCACGTCAGACACTAAGAAGTCTTGTAGGGGTAAATCTTTTGCTGACTGTAGCACCGTCTCAGTTTATTCTGATTTTGTATAGAACTTTTAGCCACAGCAGCTAGATGGAAAAGAGGCTTGAATATTTCTTCCTTACCCTCATATACTTACAGATTGGGGAAGACCTTTTGTTTTTTATTTAAAAAAGTTTTTTAATGTTTATTTATTTTTGAGAGAGAGACAGAACATGAGTGGAAGAGGGGCAGAGAGAGAGGGAGACACAGAATCCAAAGCAGGCTCCAGGCTCTGAGCTGCCAGCACAGATCCTGACACGAGGCTCAAACTCAAGAACCACAAGATCATGACCTGAGGTGAAGTCGGATGCTCAATCGACTGAGCCACCCAGGCACCCCAGGGAAGATCTTTTAACCTAAAACTGCCAGCAGCCCAGCACCCTGATAAAGCCTGAGCTTGGAGAGAGTCAGCTGTCTGTCTGTCTGAGGAGAGATGCTCTTTGAAGGCCCTAGCATAGAGGAAGAAATAGGAAGGACCTGATCACAAGGCAGGAGGGGAAGTTAGCATCTTCTGGCTCCACCCCGTGTCTGGCTTCATCCTCTGGATTGGAGAATCCTGAACAGTGGAGAGAGTTGAGGGTTAGCAGTTCGGAGACATTTTGTATACAGACTCTTCCCCTACCTTAGATAAGTCACTTTCTCTTTCTGGATCTTAACTTCCTTCTCAGGTACTTAAAATGAGGAATACTGGAAAGGATCTCTTCTAGTTCTGTATTCCATGATAACAGGAGTCCCCAGCTTGTCAAATATGGCCATATCCAAATGTTAAGTTGGGAAATACCTTTCAAAGTGCACTTATGGTTAAAGTGTCCATACAACTACCCCCAGCCTTTCTAGCATAGAGGAAAGCTGAAAGGCCTAGAGAATATCAGAGGAAGGAGTGAGTGGTGTGAACATTTGAGAGAGGAAGTATATAAAAACAGCTAACATGTATCACAGGCTTACCGCATACTGTACCATCTAAACACTTTCCATGCATTATCTTGCAGAATACTCACAACTCTATGATGTAGGTGCTCTTATTCTCCCTATTTTAAGGATAAGAAAACTGAAGCTCAGAGAGATTATGTGACAAGGCCACACAGTTGGCAAGGAACAGAGTCAGGGCTCCAACCCAGGCAGAATATGACTCCAGAAGTTTTACTCTTAACCAGTGTACATCTGCTGCCCATAATGCAGTAGGCACTGGGGACGTGAAGGGCAGGGAGAATTCAGACCATTCAACTTTCTGGTTTGTTCAAAGGAAAGGCAGGAGAGAAAACAGAAATTATTGGCTAAAATCAAATTTTCTTTTCTTCTCTTAAAGTGCAATGGCTCTAACTTCTATACAGATGGACACGTGAAAGCCGCTGTATATGTGGTCATTGAAGTAAATTTATGTCATAAGATGCACAAAATGCTTTGAATAAAGACACCAAAGTGTTGGTGTCTAATTTATCCATTAGATTACAAATGCCAGCTGCACTGGGTGGTGTTGTATATTTTTACACACTTAATTTACTTATTGTGGATCTTCCTTTTTAGTTAAACATACATGCATGCACACATACATGTGTACACCCCCCACACCCCCACACATACACACCCCTAGTTTTAGATAATGGACACTGGGTACTGATGAGAGATCCAACCAACTATCATCATTTCAGGCAGGGGCTGGTTGCCTTGTTAGTGGGTTATCCTTGCTTTTCTTATCCCTTGTCTTTTGGCCACTGACCCCAGTGTTAGTACCTGCCAGGGCCATGGAGCTCAGTGAGTAGGAGACAGGAACCACCTGGCCAGTAGTACTGGTGAAAACATAGGTGAAAGGGAATGCTGAAATTACTTGGCTAAGGTGATATTGGGTTTTCTATGAACTTCCCTAGCCCCATAACAATGGAATTGAGTGGTTTATTTGAAAATGAGTTTCCTGCTGGCTCAGAAATCAAAGGCAGATATCTTTAGATGGGATGTGGTGATTTAATTTTAATTTCACATTTAATTTCAGAAAAATCTAAGCTGTTGTCTGATATAAGTGCTCGTCTGTGGTTTACATACAGAAGGAAATTTTCACCAATTGGTAGGTATATCATTTGTTGTACTTCACTTTCTTCCTTGTAGATAGCTTGCCTGAGGTGATCAGTGACATCCCAGAAACCTCAGAATTAACAGCTCACTGTGGTGAAGAATTTGCTTTAGGGGAATACTTAAATCTTATACTTTATTCAAAACTTTCATTGCCCAAGTACTGCATCATGTATGGTTCCTTGGTGTGAATATGTAATTGCCAGGATATTTATGAGTCCACCTCCAAGTGTTCAGGCACCAGGTAGTATTAGTTGTTTTCCAGGAGCAAGCAGAAAGTCAAACTTCTAGTCTGGGTAATATTTATTAACTCATAATCCACTGCTTTGTGGAGTTACTTGATTATTAAAGACAGTTATGCCTTGAATGAAAGAAAATAATTCCTATGATTTCTACCCCCTATGACATTAAAGCACCATACCATTGGAAGATGAACTATGATAGATTTCCTTGGAACTAATTATCAGCTGTTAGGTTACCACCTGCTGTCTAGGAAAAAAAAGGTCAATAAGCTAAGTGAATTGTCTCCCTTTAGAGAAAACCTGTAAAATGTTTGCAAGTAAGGTGGCCTATTCCTAGTATCATGGCCCTGTAGGAAAAAGAATGTCAAATCCAAGTGGTGGAAGCTATTCTCCTAAGAGAAAACCTGTCTGATTGATTTTGATGCAGGACTAGACATAATAACTGGAATGAAATCCTACTTTCTGATCAGTGCCCAAAACAAAGTCCACATGGACATTTTTTGCTTTCCATAGGAAGTACCCAAGCAGTAAAATGCACAAAGGAAAAATCTTTAGTACCCAGTGATTTTATTTATTTATTTATTTATTTATTTATTTATTTATTTAAGTAATTAATTATATTTTAGAGAGAGAGTACGTGCACCAGCTGGAAAGAGGAGCAGAGAGAGAGAGAGAGAGTGAGAGAGAGAGAGAAACTTAAGCAGGCTCCACACTCAGCACAGAGCCCGACACAGGGCTCTATCCCATGACCCTGGGATTATGACCTGAGCCAAAATCAAGAGTTGGATGCTCAATGGACTGAGCCACCCAGGCACCCCTAGTACCCAGTGATTTTAAACTGTTAACTTTCTCTAGGTGAAGAGATCTTTACAAGGCTTAAAAACATTTGCAATTCAACTCTGACAATGTTTTTTTTTTTTTTAAGTTTTAAGTAGGCTAAATGCCCAATGGGGGTTTGAACTCATGACCTTAAGATCAAGAGTTGCATGCTCTACTGACTGAGCCGGCCATGCACCCCAATTCTGACAATGTTTTGGCAATAGATGATCTTTTCTTTATCTAGTCTTCATTGCATCTCTCCTGTACTAAGCCGGCCATGTACCCCAATTCTGACAATGTTTTGGCAATAGATGATCTCTTCTTTATCTAGTCATCATTGCATCTCTCCTGTACTAATGTGTCCTATAATTCTACCATTATAGCAAGAGCCAAAGGACTCTCCTTCCAGTTTATGAGTTGGCTCAACCCTCCCCATCTTTCTGTAGCAATTCTCCTTCAGTCCCCACAACAAAAGGAAAAGGGTGGCCACTGTGGCCCATTTGTCTTACATGGCTGATGACCCTCCTTAAAGTTAGTCTTGTGAGATCATGCTTATAAGCATAGTTTTCCACTCCCATGTTGAGGACAGAGAGCAATGAAAGCAGAATGTCTCCTCTGCCATCCAAGTTATCTGATTTCACTGGTACCTTGAAAAAGGATATTGAGCTCACCCTGGCCACATACATGGGATTTTCGTTACATCAAGTGTTCTTAAAGTGGAACCTGTTGTCTTCTTTCATTTATTAACTGGTTTTATGCCTTTTAAAGATGTAGCACATTTCCAATTTATTAGTAGCATTTTCAATTATGGCCATGCTCATAACACCAGATATTTACATCATCCTGAGTGAGTTTGTAGAACACTTGCACAGGCAGGGTGCGTGCTGTTGTTCCCAGTCTATAGTTGAGTCTTGGATCAGGTAACTAGAGACCATTCTTCTGATGCCTAATCTGGGACTCTTTCCTCTATTTTACATTGTCCTTCTTGCTGTTGAGATCTTCTAATGTATATTTAGAACAGTCAAGAGCCTCCCAGATCTCTTTGACCATGTTGATGATTGCCTTTGGTAGCATTTATTCCTTAACTAAGGTAAGACTGGCTTCCCTGAGAAGTGAGCTGTGCAAAAAGCCAGGTTTGGTTAGGCAGATAATGACATGGCATGGGCCCAGTATTGGTAGTCATACCTGGCAGTCATCTACAAAAATTGCATGCATACCTAGAAGTCCCCAAGGAGAAAACCTAAGGGGCAGGTTTTGTTCATTTGCTTGTTTTGTCTTTGGTCATAGAAACTGTTTTGGCTAACTCAGTGTTATCTCTGCAAGTTCCACCCTATAACAAGCCCTGTTTGATATTCAGCTGTATCTCTTGTCTCTTTTCAGAGTCTGTGTTTCTGTCTGTCTTGTATGATTCCCACATTTGCCAATGTTTCAGGAAAGGGCAATCCAAGGAACCCATAGTCATTCCCATCCATTTTGCCAACAGGGGGAACTGGCCCTTCATCAGATGCCGGCTGGGGATGCATGCTCCGCTGTGGACAGATGATGCTGGCTCAAGCTCTTATCTGCAGACACTTGGGAAGGGGTGAGTTAAATTCGTTCTGCCTCAGAGACCTCTGCAGTAGCACTTCCTGCTGGTACTTTAGCATTGGTGCCGAGCTTCAGGAGCATTCAGTAACAGAGCCGAAGGTCCTAAAATGCTATCTGCCAGCTCAAGTGATGGGGCCGAAAAGTCAATAAAGCCTCCCAGGAGAAGGAAACAGCTGGCATTTCCTTGTGATTCACGAAGCCAGAGAGTTATTTTCCTGGGACAGAACTGAACATTGAGGCAGGTGTGTCATTAGAGTTTCCATCTTCGCTGTTGTTCGAGTGAGTCCTTAAACAGGTCAGATAATAAAGGGAGCAGGAAGAAGGGTGTGGTGGTAAATCTGTTTCTTGACCTCATTGAAAAAGTCTGCCTGGTGAGGATGTAAGTGACCTAAAGGAAGTGCCTAATGAGGGAGCTCGTGCTGTTTTGGTTTGGGTTCACTGAGAATATCCACTTGACAATGAAGGAATCCTTAATTTAGCTTTCTTAGAAAGCCACTTCATTAAGAAACTTCTGGTATGCTTGGAACCCTTGAGTCTCCTGCTTTCTTAAGGTCTGTGCATGCTTCCCTGTGGGCATCTGTAGGATGACCTTGGCTGGATGCCAGTTCAGGCACTTGGGTGAAGGCCTGGTTTAACATGGAGATGAGGGAGGGAAAGGACACCTTGGATGAGATTGGCCTGCTGAATTCATTGGCTGCATGAATTCATTGGCTGAATTCATTGTTGCTCCTTGAGATTCAGAGGTATGAAAACATCACTCCTTTCCCCCCACTCTGGCAGCCTCACACACCCTGCTGCAGTTACCAGAGAGGATTGCAGAAGGGCCTGGGGAGGTTTTAGGGCTTAATGCCTTATTTTCAGAGTTTAGAGGAGCCTAAACCCACTTTTCCTGGGTAGTATCATAATTCCAGTTTTACAGATGAGGGAATTGAGGCTTAGGAAGTACAAGGACTTACCCAGAGTCAAACAGCAAGAAAGCGTGGATTTGGGAATAGAAGAAGGCAGGTCTTCTGACTCATTGTCCAGTGATTTCTCTATGGTACACATACTTCTTGGAGCAGATCCATTCTATTTAATTTCTCATTTATAAAACACAGCAAGACGATCTTCCTGGAAGTGAATTCTGTGGGAAGCAAACGAGGAAAACATAAAACCCCAAACTCAGTAGTCTCAGTCGTTTTAATATAAAAGCAAATAGCAGGAAGAATTTGAAATAGATCTTGTAGCTAAGATATATTCAAAGATGTAATTTTGGTATTTTTTTAATGTTTATTTTTATTTTTTTTAATTTTTTTTAATGTTTATTTTATTATTTTTGAGACAGAAAGAGACAGAGCATGAAGGGGGGAGGGGCAGAGAGAGAGGGAGACACAGAATCGGAAGCAGGCTCCAGGCTCTGAGCCATCAGCCCAGAGCCTGACGCGGGGCTCAAACTCACAGACCGCGAGATCGTGACCTGAGCTGAAGTCGGACACTTAACCGACTGACCCACCCAGGCGCCCCTGTTTATTTTTATTTTTTAGAGAGAGAGAAAGAGAGAGAGAGAGCTGGAGGGGGGGAGCAGAGAGAGAGGGAGACACAGAATCCAAAGCAGGCTCCAGGCTCTGAGCTGTCAGCACAGAGCCCGATGCAGGGCTCAAACCCATGGACTACAAGATGATGACCTGAGCCAAAGTTGGACGTTCAACCGACTGAACCTCCCAGGCATCCCTTGAAGATGTAGTTTCGTAAAGAAGTATTTTGGAGGGCTTCCTATTCAGTTACTCCATAATTAAGTATTCACTCACTCATCGCTATCATCAGTCAACATTTAGCGGTACTTAGCAGCCAGCTACTCAGGATTTCCCCAGACTTGGACAATTCAGTAGCAAATGAAAACAAAAACAAAAACAACCTGGATGTGGTTCACCCTCTGAAGACTATGATGGCCACAAAGTTTAAAAGTTTGATTTCAGATCCACTGGAAGCAAAGAGAACAGAAGACTCTGGAGATAATGGCCTTTGGCTTCAAGTATACTTCAGCTGTGAGGTTAAAATCTCCCTCGAACCTTTGGGAGAGAAATTTGTGTCTTGGAAGCAAACAGAGCCCCGGAGGTCTGTCCCATTACACAGAGTTCCTAAAGCTGAGGGAAGGGGAGAAGCGCATCCCCTCCACAGTAGCGATTATGGAGAATTTTTGTGGGTGTCCTTCGGGAGGGATAAATAGCCCCTGCAGCATTTGGGGGCGCCATGCCTAAGGCACAGATAGGATTCCTAGAGATGTCGTTATTTTGGCTTTGGTCATAAAGAAACCTTGAACGCTTGATAGCAAAGGTATGTGTTTTTCCAAAGGTCAGTGTGGACGTTTTCAAGGTTGTGTAAAAATGGCAGCATGCAATTGTTTTTTAAACCCTTAGTTGTAAGTTGTGTATATTCCCCTGTGCACTGTCATGTGTGAGAAGAGCAGTACCCCCCACTCTTTTGGCAATTGAGACTCTTTTGGCAATGTGGCCAAAATATAGGGACCAAAGGTATTGCTGTCTGTGTAGAGATGAGACACTGTGGCATCAGAGTGATCTAAGGATATACTGCTGGGTTTTTGGTGAGCTCCTTCTCGCTGAGTAGCTGACCAGAAAGGCCTTGCCTGACATTGTTGTCATGTAATATTTATCTAGCTCAAGCCCTTGGGCTAAGTCAATTCCTTGGTTAAAGTCTTGTTTTCCTTTTACTTTACACCCACTGAGACTTTGAAAGTAATGTCTCCAGATGCCGTTGTTGTCAATATTGGAGTTCCTTATGAATGTTCTAACTTGATCACTCCTGCCTTCCAGATACAACTCGTGTGTTTTCCCTCTAACCCCGTGGTTACAGTAAGAGTGCAGAGAGGTAAATAAACAGTTATAAAAATGATTTTAACTCATTTTTTTTCCTAAAAAGACTGGAACTGGGAGAAACAAAAAGAACAACCCAAAGAATACCAACGGATCCTACAGTGCTTCTTAGATAGAAAGGATTGTTGCTACTCTATCCATCAAATGGGTAAGGTTACATCAATAGTTTTATGGCAATGTCTGTACCTACTGCTTTCACCCCCTGCCTTATATGTGGCTCTGCTAAGTTGTCCATCTGCTTAATTATTTATGAAAAAAATAGGAGTTTGTGGTGTGCTAAAAGAACTTTTGCTAACATCTTTTTTTTTCCACATAAAAACAGCACAAATGGGTGTAGGAGAAGGGAAATCAATTGGCGAATGGTTTGGACCAAATACAGTTGCACAGGTGTTAAAGTAAGTAAAAGAGTCTGGCATCTGCCTTATTGTACTCTTTCCTATGCCTCCTTCTTCTGCCAACTCAGTGTCCCATCAATCTAACTATTCCTGCCATCCCACTAAGCCACCAGACATCTGCACTATTTTGCCTAGACAGTTCTTTGAAGTGTGCAAGTATGGACATCTGTTATCATATTTCAGAGTCGTAGTCACTGGTGCCGGTATAGAGGGAGGCATCTCAGGACTCATTCAGTATCTGTTCCCTCTGCAGGTTGGTGTTCACCTTCCAGGGAACCATCAGCCTGAGGGTCACTTTGAAGCCAAAAGGCTAAATAGTAAGTGGCGGAGGCTGAGCTAGCTTAGGAAAGACAAGGACTCCCACTCTGTATAGTATAAAAAAAAACCTCATTCATTCATTCATTCATTCATTCAAGATTTACAATTTTTTAATGTTTATTTACTTTTGAGAGAGAGACAGAGACAGAGAGACAGAGCACAAGCGGGAGAGGGGCAGAGAGAGGGGGAGACACAGAGTCAGAAGCAGTCTCCAGGCCCTGAGCTGTCTGCACAGAGCCTGATGCGGGGCTTGAACCCACAAACCGTGAGATCATGACCTGAGCCAAAGTCAGATGCTAAACCAACTGAGCCAGCCAGGTGCCCCATTCATTCAACATTTACTGAGTGGCTGTGCTGTGCAAAGTGCTGGGTATACAGAAATAAACTAGACACAGTTCTTGCCTCAAGGAACTCAACACCTGTGGGAGGAGACAAACCCCAAGGGAGTCTTGGGATCAGTTTGTTGTGTCTTGGCAGACTCCAGGTACCCCAGCATGGTACTTGTGCAGTTGCTCTGTTAAATCGCAGAATTTACTGCCCATACCAAGAGGCAAGGTGGAGAATCTAAGATGAACATTTTAGAAGTGAATGGGATGGGTGGCATCAGCACCTATACATCTAGGCCACCTCACCTGTTGTCACTCTCCTTCCTGACAGCCTGTCACTGAATGAAAACTCGCAAGGGCAGAGATTACATTTGTCTTGTTCACTACAGTAACACCAGCACATAAAACTGCCTGGCACACATAAGTGCTCAGTAGATACTTGATGGGTGAATGGAGATGCCATCCAGAATCTGAAGCTGGATTTAGGCATCAGAAGATTGAAACCATCTGGAATCCTTTGGCGTAGCTTGCTTCTTCAATTCCCAGGCTCTCTGGAGGATGATGGCAGGACCTCCTCCATGAAAAGTACAGAGGGGGCACTGTTTCAATTATTAGCCAGTCTTCGTGAACCAGAATGCTCTGAAAATGTGCTCACGAGGGGAGTAGTCTGGATTTCCTGGGGACCCAAGCAAAATCTGTATTTTGGCGTTATTCCTTGCTAATGCTGCAACCCCCCTGTGACCACTTCCTTGCCTTAGTCCATAGTCCCTTTGGGGGTCATCATTGATTCTGCTGAGTGAAGATCTGGCAGTATTTCAGGAAGCACCGTAGGAACCCAGGGTCGAAGGTGTAGAAGATGGATGAGAATGGCTGTGCCGAGACCCAAACCCAGCCTGAAATGTTTGGTTTTTACATGATGTCCTTCAGAATCTGCTTCTTTCTTCTAAAATTTGAAGTTCTCAACAATAAGCAAATGGAAACATACCTTTTTTAAAGAATTTAAGTGGCTTGTTTTTGGTGGGGGAGGGGCAGAGAGAGAGAGAGAGGGAGGGAGGGAGAGAATCTTAAGCAGGATGAATGCTTAGTGCCGAGTCTGACGCAGGGCTTGATCCCACGACCCAGGGATCATTACGTGAGCTGAAATCAAGAGTCAGACGCTCAATCGACTAAGCCACCCAGGCACCCCTAAGTGGGTTTTGAGTCACTGTGATTGTTATCATTAATAACAGAGTATTAGTGTATCAGGGAAAGGTAATACATTACAAGGAATGAAATTAAAGTGTAATGGTAATTAACCTCTTCCTGGGAGCTACTTTGGTTAGGAAAATCATATATATATATATGTATATATATTGTTATATATATATATTGTTATATATATATATTGTTTTATATATATATTGTTTTATATATATATATATTGTTTTATCCAGTGAGGCTGTTATTTACTCAAGAATTCCAGAAGTAGCCAGGTTAAATACACCTTCTTTCAGACTGGTAAGAGGGAAACATAAGAGAGAAATGGCCACGGTGCTTTATTTTTTATTTTTTTAATCTTTTTTTTACTTTTTCTTTTGTTTTTTTTTTTAAATGTTTTTATTTATTTTTGAGAGAGAGTGTGTGAGTAAGGGAAGGGCAGAGACAGAGGGAGAGAGACACAGAATCTGAAGCAGGTTCCAGGCTCTGAGCTGTCAGCCAGAGCCCAACACAGGGTTTGAACTCATGAATGATGAGATCATGACCTGAGCCAAAGTCGGATGCTTAACCAACTGAGCCACCCAGGCACCCCGGCAATGGTGCTTTACTCAGACCTCAGAAAATCCTTGTGTTGAAGGGGTTTTCTTTCTAATCTCCTCCAAAGTTATACAATTCAGCATGCTCTCTCTCTGTTCAGCTGTTGACCAGAGAGGCCCCACACCAAGGCCAGATGCAGCCCACGTCTCTTGAACAGCATTTGCACTGCACATGGGGAGGGGTGTAAGACATATTTCTCTCTCTCTCTGCATTTTCCTCAGCCTTATCCTCAACATTATCTGTGCTCCCAAACATATGTATGTATTTATATTTTATATTTTATATTTATATTTATAACTTCATGACAGTTTCCTTTTTTTGAAAAAAGCAGTAAGTCAGAATGTGTTTTGTTTAAGAAGAGAAAACAAAATCTCTGGGAGCAGATACATTGGCATCTTTTCTCTTTTGCCTGACAGGAGTCACTTTGTGAGGTAGACTTTTCCATTTTGTAAAGCAGGAATTTTTTTTCAGCGTTCTAAAACAGTGACTCTGTGGCATTCTCAAGGTCCCTGGACATGGAATGTTCCAGAGCTCTCGGTCAGGGGAGCCAGAGCTGACCCGAATCCTAACTTCTCTGTGGCTCAGCATTTGGTGACTTTAGGAACAGTGGGCATATATTGTACTGCTTCCTGCTATTGTTGCCATCTTCCCCCATTTTTACTTCATTGTGTGTTACTTTGCAGAAAACTTGCTTTATTTGACGAATGGAATTCCTTGGCTGTTTATGTTTCAATGGATAACACAGTGGTCATTGAAGATATCAGTGAGTCCCTAGCCTGTCTACCTTCCCAGGTGGTGGGTGGTTGAGGTCCTTCCTCAACATTCAGAAAGTGTGTGGGGTGGGGGTGGGTGGGGGAGAGGGAGAGAGAGGGACAACAGACAGACAGACTGACAGACAGGCACTGACTCTCTGGCCTGCTCCACTAAAGCAGGGAAGCTTGGGGGGAGGGCACAGGACTCTGGTTAATCATTCGCTATGCCTTTTCTTCTCTTTCCTTTCAGCTTTCTGAAAGGAAGAAAACAATGAGGGTCTTTTCTGACCCTCAGTGAGCTATCAGACCCTTTCCCTGCAGGATACTCAAAGTATGGATAATCAGTTAAACCAACAGGTCTTCTGTGGAGGTCCCCATTTGCCCCAGCCCTGTGCTCTCTGCCATGGGGTTAGAGAAACCAAAGATACAGTCCCTGTCTCAAAGGCAGAAAAACTAGTCTAGAAATCAGATTTGTTTTTTTTCAATGAGCCCCTAATATCTGGCAGGAGGTAAGTGAGTGCCCGGTTGCCAGAAGGAAGAGGAGTAAGGGCTGGAGAAGTGGCCTGGGCTTCCTGTGGGGCGAGGTGGGGCAAGCTGGGCCTCAGTGGCAGATGGGAGGGCCTCCCAGGTAGATGTCATGTGAGGTTGCCCTTAGTTTCGCCCTTGGTGTATCTCATATGACCAGATACCCCTTACTCACCCAGCTCTCTTGTCTTCCACTTCCAGAAAAAATGTGCTGCGTCCTTCCCTCAAGTGCTGACAGAGTTGGTGAGAGCACCCCCAGCACTCTGAATGCTTCGAATCAGAGTAGGGGCACCTTTGACTGCTGCCCAGCCTGGAAACCCCTGCTGCTTATTGTGCCCCTTCGCCTGGGCATAAACCAAATCAATCCTGTCTATGTTGATGCATTCAAAGTAAGTCACCCCGTTTCCCAGGCCCAGAGTGCCGCCCGCCCATCACACCGCCATGTAAGTACAGAGATCCGTGAGCAGCAGTCCACAAGTGAGTTGAGAATCTTGCACTCTCTTTCCCTCTAGGAGTGTTTTAAGATGCCCCAGTCTTTAGGGGCCTTAGGAGGAAAACCAAATAACGCCTATTATTTCATAGGATTCTTAGGTAAGAAAAGAGGAATCACAAGTAAGTCGTCATGGGCCAGGGGAGGGTGGGCAGAAGGTTTGCACGTGACACCAGGCAATTCCAGTTAGGGGGCCCTCTTCTAGCCCAGAGATGCTGTGGCCTTTGGCCAGCTCATTCTGTCTCTGGCCTGATCTGTGGAGAGTAACACTTCTCTGTGTCTGCTGGAGAGTGGATCCCCTCCTTCAGTGTCCCACTTCCTTGCCTCTTGATAAGATGGTTCTATAGCTGCTTTCCCACTGGACCACCCCAAGGTCACAGCATTATCTCAGCATCTCTGTCTCCTTTCTGTGGGGTCCAGGGTGGCAGGGTTTCACTCTCCTGGCATTGTTGATCCCCCTCTTTTAGGGGCTTGGGCATTCGTGCTAGGAGCTATCTTCTGACTTCCATGCAGCTGGGCCTGCTGCCTCCTTGTTCAGAGCCATGACTAGGTAGATGTGAAAGGAGGCAAAGACAGAGCTATCCTGTTTCTGATAACAGGGGCTAAGCCTTAAAACCACTAACTTCCTAATGCAGATGCTAACAAGCAGCCCAGGATCCCCTGCCTAGGTCGATGCCTCTGGAAATCTAGCTGCCTTATTCACTAGCTGTGGTCAGAGTCATTTAAGGCCCATGGCACACGAGGTGAACTAGCCCAGTTCTTCTCAAACTTTAATGTGCATGCAAATCACCCTAAGAGCCTATTTAATTTTTTTTTAATGTTTATTTATTTTAGAGAGAGAGAGAGACAGAGCATGAATGGGGGAGGGTCAGAGAGAGAGGGAAACACAGAATCTGAAGCAGGCTCCAGGCTCTGAGCTGTCAGCATAGAGCCTGATGCAGGGCTCGAACTCACGGACCGCGAGATCATGACCTGAGCCGAAGTCAGACACTTAACCGACTGAGCCACCCAGACGCCCCCTGAGAGCCTATTTAAAATGCACGTTCAGCAGGTCCAGGGTGGGCCCTGAGAGTCTACATTTCTAACTAGGTGGTCCTGCGGCTGCTGGTGTACACACTGCACGTTGAGTACCAAGGGCCTAGACCCTTGGTTAGTGCTGAAGAGCACAGGGAAGGGGGCGATGTGGCCTGAAACTGGGCTTCAAGGAACATGAGCTTAGATTACAAGGGAGAGCCTCAGTTAGGCAAGAGCAAGCCAGAGCAGACCTGGGGAAAGGCACAAGGGATGTGCAGAGGAGAAGGTGAAATGGGCTTGGCCACCCTCCCCCCCCCCAACTCCTTGGAGATTCAGGGAGGTGAGGAGGGGGTGGAAACAGACATACCTGGCCTCATATGCAGTCTCCCAGTTATCAGCTGTGTGACAGCAGGAAACAAATATCAACTCTTCAGTCTCAGTTTCCTCTAGTGGAAAATAGGGCTGGGGCCCCTGGCTGGCTCAGTCGGTAGAGCATGTGACTCTTGATCTCAGGGTTGTGAGTTCGAGCCCCATGTTGGGCTTAGAGCTTACTTTAAAAAACCAAAAAGAGGGGTGCCTGGGTGGCTTAGTCGATTGAGCATCCAACTTCAGCTCAGGTCATGATCTCACAAGTCATGAGTTCGAGTCCTGAGTCGGGCTCTGTGCTGACAGCTCAGAGCCTAGAGCCTGCTTTGGATTCTGTGTCTCCCTCTCTCTCTCTCTCTGTCCCTCCTCCACTCGCACTTAGTCTCTCTGTCTCTCATAAATAAAACAGCAAAAAAAATTTTTTTAAGAAAAACAAAAAAGAAAATAGGCCTACCCCTTAACTCTCCGTGTTGTCACCTCACAGGGGAGCACTCAGCAAATAGCCAGGCATGTAGTATGCACTCAGTAAAAGATAGCCCCACCTTTCCTGACCCCCAACTGGTCTGGTCTTTGCTTACTCTTTCTTCTCTTTGAGGCTGTCTACACAGTTGCCTGAGCTCTCTATTGCTGCCATCTATTGGTCGAGCCCAAAACTACAGCTTGATGGAAAATTTGCAAACCATGGAGGCATTCGTTTCTTTCTCCAAGTACAAAATCCAGTATTTGGAGTTATATAAATTTAGACAGCCTCTGCTTCTAAATTTTTGGGATCCTGTCAAATACAATGTTGTAAAAAAGTCAATTTCCTGTATTTTGGTACTTAATCACAAGGCTGAAACAGATACTAAATAATTTTGGAGGGGGCTCAATGGAGAGTGTATGGGATTCCCGGGTACCCTGGCCTCGCTTTCCTCAAGTTACCCAGAGAGAATTTGCCAAGCTGGCATAGCCCTTTTGTTTCATGAGCCCATTGGGTCAGGGTGACTTGTGAGGGTTGACTACTCGTGAAAGGGGTGAGGGCAATCTTTAGTTCCCCAGAGAGAGGTTTACATAGTACCCATTTGCCCATTGGCTTTCATAAACTCTTTGCTTCACCTTCATTGGAGGCTCCAAAGTCCCCCTAAATCCCCTTTTCTGCCTTATCCCCTTACTGTATTCGGTTGGGGTTCCGGATTGTAAAATGCCTAAAAGGGGGGAACAGATGAGACCTGCCATTTTCTGAACAGCTGTCTTGTGTCAGAGACCCCGCCAAGTACCACTCCCCATGTAGGTAGGAAGGTAGGTAGGTAGGTAGGTAGGTAGGTAGATAGGTAGGTAGATATATAGAGAACATATACATATATAGTCCTATATAGAGATGTATAGATATAGATAGTCCTATATAGAGATGTATATAGATAGTTAGCATAATAACTCACAGCATAACTGTGAGTTAGAGCTTGTTATTATAGTGAGACTAAGAGTTAGAGGGATTGTTTCCTCAAGGCCACCCAGCTAGAAAGTAGCAAAGCCAGGATATAATCCCGATTTGGCCATCCCTGTTTACCATGCCACATTGCTTCCTGAGGGCCCTCTTTCTTGGTGGGAAGCTGGGGAAAGCTCTCAATGTGGACACTAAGGCCAGGATGAGACTCTGGCTCTCCAATTTTGCCTGCTTAGACAGGAGATGTTTGTCCCCTGTACTTGGGTAAAGAAAGGTTGTCACCTGAGATGTGTAGTGTGAGCCCTGTGTCTGCAGATGGTTGACCAGACTGCCTCTTACACTTGAGCCTCTTTAGAGACCTTGATTTAGTCCCCACATCACTTCTAGGGCTTCTTAGATATTCTCCTGTATCTCTTTTAAGCACTCTAAGGAACAGTGCAGCCTGCCAAGCTCCATCACACACACACACACACACACACACACACACACACACACACACACACAAGGCCAGAATCAGAGAGGACGCTCTTATTATTCCCAGCATCTTAACTTGAAACGCCCTGGTAGGATGCTTGATTCTAACCATGCTCTGGATCTCTATTTTATTGTGCAGAACTTCCTTTCCTTCTTACTTTTCTGTCGTCATAAGTAGGCTTCCTTCTAAACATTCTGGTTGTTGCTTTTCTTTGTGACTTCATGCTTTTTTGATATAACTGATCTCACCCACCTGTGGTCTAGGGGAAATATGTATGTTCCTTGACTTTCATAAAACAAGTCATATGGGGGCATTGATTTTCATATACTCTTAAACATGAATTTAAGGGAAATACTTTTGAGTCAAAGCGAGATACTTCAGTGGCCACCTTGTATTTGTATTGTATTTTAAGCATTTCACAGCAAAGAAACCTTCTGGTTCTTATAATGCCCTGTGAGGTAACTGGAACAGGCCTAGTAACCCCAGTTTAAAAACAAGAGAATTTAAGACCAATTGAATTGAATGGTTGCCCTTGGTCTGTGACACAGACAAGTTAAGCTACTCATCAGACATCAGAAACACATTCTTTGCCAGCACAAGTACTTAGATGGGGCCCAACACAGCCCTGGGTGCCATTCCAGGGAGATTCTTTGGGGCATCTCTTCCTACCATGCCCTCCAGCCTCAGGTAGATCTCTCTTTGGTTGCCTAACCCAGTCTATTACACAGAAGCCCACATGGCCCTGAGGCCTGGACAGTGAGGTTGGGGTTCCACCTTAGGAACTTTTGGCAGCTCAGCCTGCCTCTGATGAGCATTAGAGGGACTCTCAGCCTCTGGAATATCAAAGTAGAGCTTTTATTATTACAGACTCCTCCAGGGTCATCATTGGACTAGGCCTTTTCAATTTGACAAAATGTGGCTTTCCTCTCATTTGTAAAGACTGAACATGTTGAAGTGAATTCTCCCAGGGAGGCGTATGTGTACTGATGTTAAGGAGCCCAAGGCAGTGCTTTACAACAGGAATTACTAACTTGCTAACATTGACTAATTTGCTAGCTAAATCAAGACCAGAAGTCAGAGCCCTGGTATCCTATCCATTGCAGAGTCCTCATTCCCATTTCTTTTGAAGGCCAAGGCCTTTTTTCTTACCAGATGGGCTCTCTGACCGGAGGTCTGAGCACTGATGGTGTGGAGTGAGATGCTTTTCCATGTTGAAAGAGGCAGGAAGCTCCCCCTAATGGCACCTGGGCTCATGCCCTGGTGATCCTACCTACTGCCTCTTTGCTACTGCTGCTCACAGAGCCTGCCATGTCATCTGTGGTCTCTCATTCCTCAAACCATTTCTCAAACCTGTCACTCTCCATTTCCAGTCTTGGACCTTAAGGAGATGCAAATGCTAGGGCAAATCTTCTCATCAAATGATTGGACTTGGCTTCCTTCAAGCATGATCACCCAAGTTCGGGCTTTCTGTCACCTCATTCTCATTGTCACCAAGGGACAGGTTTAGAAAACCAGAGTGCCTCTCCCAAGGGCAGCAGTGAGGCCAGAGCCAGTGGTTCTTTCTAGATTAAGCATATCTCATTCCAAACAGGTGATGAGCTCATTTTCTTGGACCCTCACACAACCCAGACTTTTGTTAACACCGAGGAAAATGGAACAGTTGATGACCAGACTTTCCATTGCCTGCAATCCCCTCAGCGAATGAACATCTTGAACTTGGATCCTTCCGTAGCATTGGTGGGTATCTGAAGGTTAGGCGGGCCAAGAGATACAACAGCACCCTATTACAGATTGGTTCCTTGAGGGTCATCCAGGTTGCTAGGTAGGGCGGCAAGAATGTGTTCAGTCACCAACCCCTACAAGGGGTAGCATAGTATTGTGGGGAGGGGGTGGACCTTGAAGACAACTACTCGAGTTGGAATCCAGGCCCTGCCACTTACTAGCTATGGACTTAGTGGGAGTCTCTTAACTTTTCTAAGCCTCAGTCTTCTCATCCCTAAAATGAGCAAAACAATAGTTCCTTCACCGTAGGGTCATATGACATATACTGTGCATTAGGCACTCAGCGCAGTGCCGGGCACATTGTAAGCATTCTGTAAATAGTTATTATTAGTGTTACAGTCATTCCCCTTTTACTTCTTGCCCTCTAATTATTGCCACACAGGCACAGGGAATAAGGTAGGACATACAGAGGGAGGGAGGGATAAGAGGGCACCCAGGGGCACTTCTGCGTGCCTAGTGCTGATTTCTCTGGACACCCAATCCAGGAAGTTGCAGGGTTTCCCCCCTGGAAGGATGGCTCTGAGGATGGGGAAGGAGAT
Organism: Acinonyx jubatus; assembly: GCF_027475565.1. NCBI lineage: Eukaryota > Metazoa > Chordata > Mammalia > Carnivora > Felidae > Acinonyx > Acinonyx jubatus. The sequence continues at coordinate 85,657,567 of NC_069389.1, forward strand.
TCATGGTCCCCTTTATTCTAATAGATAATTTCCTTAAGGTGAAAGCCATCTTATTAAGTACCGCCTCTAGCTAAAAGTACTATTTGGCTTATCTGTTGGTTTAGTTGACTGTTTTTTATGGATGTGTCTGTGCACTGAATGTGATGGAATTAACCCCATGCTCTGGAGATTGGACTTCAAGTTACTGTGTCTCATAGTATGAGGGGAGATGGATGGGGAAGGCCAAGGACAGGGAAAGAGGGAGAGGGAGGGAGAGAGTGAGGGAGGGAGAGAAAGAGATAAAGATGGAGAGGGAGAGATGGAATGAACAAGTAAATGTGTGTGTCCAGGTGAGGCAATGACCTAGGAGAGAGAGAAATCCTGCCAGTATTTTTCATTATTGCCAGAAGACACATCCATAGAGAGTGGCCCATATCACAGCTTTGGGCCAGTGGCTCCATCTTGCAGTGCATAGGGCCTGACTTAGTGCACCTGCCCACTTCTAAGTTGTGTTCTCTTGTTTCCCCCCCAAGGGATTTTTCTGCAAAGAAGAAAAAGACTTTGATAACTGGTGTAGCCTTGTTCAGAAGGTATGTATGTTTTTCTTAGTGTTAAAAACAAAATTGTTCAATAGGATTCCTTTTCAAGACCGTTTCTCATAGTAACCTAAATCTAGCCTGCTAGGACTTTATTTCAAGAGAGAAACTAAGATGTGGGGGTTATGCAGAACCTTGGGGGAACCAAAGAAAAACTTTGGGTTGAAATATGCTTAGTATGTCAAGTGAGTGATATTTTTAGCTAAGTAATGTTTCATCTCATTATGCCTACGAGTTACATGAAATAGTCATGAAATAGTCCATGAATATTCTACCAGTTTAACTTAAAAATGCTGATTTCATAGAGTTCAGCCTAAATTCTTCCTTATTCCATTCATAAGGCTGAAATGGTTGAAGGAACTAAACTAAAGTTTTTTATTTGTTTAGTGATCTGTTTACAGTTTCATATAGTCAATTATGGTTTAGGAAGCTTGTCTTTCAATTGTCTCATTTCTATAAAATACAGGCATGCTGCCATTAAAGGAAACACAATTTTCAGAAATCTGTAAATACCAAAGCAAGATATTCTTTCTTCTTGGTATTTTGTGTAAAAGGGTATTGATAGTATTTTGCTAGCTCACCAATCATTCTATCTGCCCACCCCATTCTCACTTCTAACACATGCCAAATATGTGGGTGACATTGATAAATGCGTATGGAAAGAATGGAGATCACAGGGAGAAGTTTAAAACGCCCTGGATGGGGTGGCAGGAGACATGATGTTCTCCTATTTGGAAAAAAAAAGTTGACAATATGGCAGCCCAGAGCCTCTTGCAAGTGTAAGAAGGGCAGATTTATCTTCACAAGAGAACAAATAATTTACACTAATGTCCCGAGCTGAATCTCAAACCCCAGTTAATAATTGGCTGAAACATAATGGAAAATCATTTTCTAAAGGCAATGCTTAACATTTCAGAATGCAGCAAAACTGTATTTATACCACATTTAAAGTTCAAATGAAGGGCGCCTGGGTGGCTCAGTCAGCTAAGCGTCCAACTTTGCTCAGGTCATGATCTCTCATGGTTCGTGAGTTGGAGCCCCGCATCGGGCTCTGTGCTGACAAACAGCTCAGAGCCTGGAGCCTGCTTTGGATTCTATGTCTCCCTCTTTCTCTGTTTCTCCTTCTCCACTCATGCTGTGTCTCTCAAAAATAAAATAAATGTTAAAAAACATTTTTAAAAAAAGTTCAAATAAATGTCTCTTGTGAGACTATGCCATCTAAATTAGGATGTATACCATAAGTGTTGGGCTAAAACCAAACCAAACCAAACCAAACCAAACCAAACCAAACCCATGTATTATCTTGGGGCAGATTTAATGTAATTAACACACATTTCTTTGGAGCCAACACTTCAGGAACTTAGCCCCGTATTGAGTTAGGCCCGTGCAACTGGCATATGACCTGAACCTCCTGATGGACCGTGGGCAGTTAGTACTGACCTTCCATCAGATACTCCCTCCATGGTCCTTCCTTCCTGGCCAACAGTATCTAGAGTTGAAGAGAGCTGGGTCTTCGGATGGGTCAAGGAGAGGATGGGTATGTTGGCTACAGCTTTGTTTTCACCTTTCAACAACCAGGTCCCTCTCATAGGGTTTGGGATCACAAATGGACAATTGAGCAGAAATGTAGTAAGTCTGAAGTGTTTACAACTGTTGCTGTGTTTCCTCAGGAAATTCTAAAGGAAAATTTAAGGATGTTTGAATTAGTTCAGAAACACCCATCACACTGGCCTCCCTTTGTTCCTCCAGCCAAGCCAGAAGTGACAACCTCTGGGGCAGGTAAGCCATTGGTCCGGGGCTCTTGGGCCAGCAGACCTAGGCGTAGCAGTTGTTTTATGAGACAGAAGCAATGGTGGCCCATGTTTCCATGGAATGTACAATTTCCACTCAGCTGGTCTGATCAAGGAATGATGACTTTAATCTACTGAGGAACTGATACTTATCAATTTCCAAGAGGGGCAGTAGAAGAAAATGAGCTCGATGCAAAAGTTCCTTGCAAAGTCAAAATGCCTAGAATTTTCATGGTCTGGTTCAAAAAACAAACCAGAGGCCATGGGTGATTCGAAAGCTACCTCAAAGATTACAGAGTCTCATCCTCATCACTATGAATAAGACTAGGTAACAAGTTCCATTATTTAGCTTCTTTATAAAGAATTTCTAGCACTCGTCAGTGACCCCACCTGTGGGTCTCCTCTACACATGCTTTTCTGCAGCAAAATTATTAAAATGTGCACAGTCTTGGGGCATCTGGCGGGGGCTCAGTTGGTTGAGCATCCAACTTCGGTTCAGGTCATAATCTCACAGTTTGTGAGTTTGAGCCCCACATCAGGCTTTGTGCTGATAGTACAAAGCCTGCTTGGAATTCTCTCTGTCTCTCTCCCTCTGTCCCTCCCCGACTTGTGTTTGTTCTCTCTCTCTCTCTCTCTTAAAATAAATAAATAAATAAATAACTTAAAAAAAATTAAAACATGCCCAGTCTTAACTACTGAGTACCATATGGACCACTCCAACCTAAGTGTCAAGCTTTCTTCTTTTTCATTTCCATATCCTGATAGAATTCATCGACTCTACTGAGCAACTAGAGGAGTCTGACCTGGAGGAAGATTTCGAAATTCTGACTGTATAGAATAATGGAACCTCATCTTGGTGATCTGTCTTCCACCTGGCACCAGAAGAACACGAAGCCCTTACATAACACTTTTCTAGTCAGCAAGTGCCTGATATGCCAACAGCATACAAACTTGATAGCAATCATGACTGAGCCAATCACCATTTCTCAGAAAACAAACAACAGCAACCCTTCCCCAGAATGAACTAGAACAATCATGGAATGTAGGAGCAGACAGATTAGGAGCTGTCCCTTGCTTCCCAGCTTGTCTTACCTGGCCACTGCAAGTCTTCAGCTACTGAAACGAGAAGGTGGAGGTCAGACAGCAACTCCCACCTTGCTTCCAGCACCAGCAGAGGAGAGATGGTTACCCTGTGCTTCTTCACCCTTTCAGGTGTGACCTCTTTGGGGCTAAATACTAAGAAGCAATCTATTCTCTTTCTCTAATAATAAAGTGATTGCATCAGGGAGAGAAAGTTCTTGTTAAATTATTTGAATATGTGTTTTAAATAATTATAATTTACATCAAAAATGTGTCAAAGAAACTATATCAAATGTGCACTCATTGGCCTCCTTCCTATTTGAGGGAACCTCACCATTTGATGGGTTACTGTCACCGTCCTTACTGATGTTTTTTGTCAGATGTCACCCTATCCTTAAATCAAATCATGATCGCTTAAATCAGGGGTTGGCAAACTTTCTGTGAAGGGCCAAATAGTAAACATTTTGGGCTTTGCAGGCCACGTGGCCTCTGTCACAGCTACTCACCTCTGCTGTTGAGGTGCAAAAGCAGCCAAATACAGCGTGCACACAAATAAACGTGGCTGTAAGCCAATAAAACTTTATTTACAAAAACAGGTGGCGAGCTGGATTTGGCCTGCAAGCTGTATAGTTAGCCAGTCACTGACTTAAATGTTGATTTGGGGGAACTAAAAAATTGTGTCTCAATTAGACTCCACTTTGGTTGGCAGTCATAATTAGAAAAAAATTATTCATGTGGTGACATTTAATCTTAAGTACATCAGATGCCATTCCAGACCACTTCAGGATGAGCAACAGAGTAAATCTTAAAATCTCTTCATCAAATTGGCTTTGCTAAACACTCTTTTGTGTGGATAAACCTCAAGTCCAAGTGGTGTCTTCCCATTTTCCTCTCCTTACCTGTTAACTTGTGTGCATTTCACCTCCCTCCTCCACCAAGTCCCAAGGAAGGCCAGCAACACAGCTTGAAAGCTCACACAAAACCCAAGTTTGCTTTGTTTTGCTTGTATATTTAGGAACATTAGAACATTTGTCTCCTTAAATTCCATTTTATTCTTTTTTTTTCCCAGTAGGTAGTATATTACAGTGGTTCAAAATTCAAAAGGTGCAAAATGGTATGCAGTGAAATGTCTGTGTCTCCCACAGGTCGGTTCCCTTCCTGAATGCTCCCAGTGTCGTTACTCTCGTTTATTGGCCCAGAATATCTATATTCTGCATATACAAATATATGCATATATGTCTTAGATTTGGTTTCAACAACCTCGTTTCTCTACTTTCGATTTGTCTATAAAGGATCCTGTAGACCCAGAGAATAAAAACCCATTTCTTGAACTCTAGCCTGGATAGGGCTAAAAACAGTTACAGGCATATTTTGAAACAAGTTGTAGATTGGTTGCCTTCAGCCATTTGACTTTAATTGTATTTTTCCTGCCTCAGTGTTTTCTTGTAAAGCTCAGCTTGCATTAATAGGCTCAGGGCGGTGCGGGGGTGGGGTTCACAAATTGTAGTGAGACGGACTTTAGAAAAGTTTTCATCAAAGAATGTCAAAAGAGTCAAATGTTGATATTTAATTCCTTTTATTTGCAATATACAAGGCTGGCACCATGCTTATTACTGAGATAGGAGGTGAAAGTAACAATAACACATATTATACTGATTATGCTTGGTCTGTGTTGGCACAGTTTACATAATATTTAAGGAAACAGAATCAGCTGGAAGGAATCACCTCATGTCAACATAGCTAAGTATTCTGGGAAAGTGATAGAGGAAATGGTGAAAACACATCCCCTGAATAGAATACAATATACTTTATAGTCAACTCAGGTTTTCTTTAGGTCTGCCAACTGCTAAAGAGAGGAGTGTGCTAGATTTTTATGAGGTTTAAAACCATATTAAAATTGTTTAACAGGCTACCTGTGAAAGAGCAGTTGGATGGACATTTTAATGGAAAGTCTCTAACAACAGCCTCAAAGCGCAAAGGACCCAACACACCGGATCTTCGATCTGCCACCTTGCACACATCTGGATGGCATTTGAAATAAACAGGGACTTCTGAGAAATTGAGCCAAGGGATTTGCCTTTGCCTTTTTGTTCCTGGAGTCAAAAGCAAAATTCACACCTCCTTACCCATCCACCTCTCTAACCCCAGCCTGGGAGAAAGGGCTGTGGTTCTCATTTCCCTTGGTGGGCCTGGATGCATTTGGGGCATCCTCTGCTCTACTCTGGACCAGGCCAAGTCCTAGGTCTCTGGCCGGGGAGGGAGCCAGCAAGGAGGAAGTGATTTGTCTACGATCCTATGAAGTTAATGAGCTCCCCTTCTAAGCATTATGGGGCCCAGTTGTGCTCACCCTCCAAGGAGGCAAAGCTCACCCCAGGCTACTGGCTGGCACCCCATTCCAGGTCTGCTGCCTGCCTAGACACAGTGCATGTCCTTGAAGAGTGAGAGCTTGCCCCATGCAGGCTTGAGCCATCCATGAACATTCAGCCAGAGGATTCTTGTTTTTAATGTGGAAACACTGTGTTCTGGTTTAAGCCAAATAATGCATGGTGCTCTCTGGACATAAAGAAATGACTTACCAGCTATTACAAAGACCTTTCTGATCAAGGCAGTGAGGAAAGCCAGTGGTCTAAGGAAGCAGTAGCCCAGTGGGTCTTTCTGAGGTAGCCATGAATAATCACACAAACATCGGAATCAAATGGTAGCACCAGGTTGACTGAAATGGGACAGCAGATCTCAGTAGGGTGAGCTCACCCATTGGGCCTGAGGATTGGGGCAACCAGTGTCCAGTACAGCCCAAATGAGACTCCAACGTACAACTTGACAGGTGGGCAATAGGGCTTGGGCCTTCCTTCTTCAGATCGTTGGGGTTTGTGAGGTGACCGTTGTGTGGGGGAGGGGAGGGCAAGTGGCAGGGTGGCAGCCCCCCCCTACAGGCTTTTCATACACACCTGGCAGCGGCTGACCCGGGTATGGAGCTGCCCAGCCTTCAGTGTTTCAGATACAGGTTCCTCCCTAAACTGCTGCCTCTCTTCCACTGTTGTCAGCCAGAAACTGTACTTGTTGGCAAAGTAGTGGCAGGTGCCCCGGGCCCCACTGCACTCGATGAAAGGAGTGGCACGAAAATCCTCCAGGCAGGAGCCGGGTGAGACCAGGGACTGGCCCCCGCCCTCGGCGCCAGCAGCAGTGTGCTGAAACAGACAGGGTCAAGTGTGTGAGCTGCACCTGCCATGGGAGGTGTGGGCCCTTCTGAAACGCTGGGCTCTTGGCTTTGCCCCAGCATCAGGAAAGCTGTGTTATAGTACCAGCGTCCGCTCATCCCTCCTTTGTAGCTCCTCAGGGCCAGGAGCGGCCCCTAGTGCCCTCCTAACCCACTGCATTTGGACACTGGGTACATCTCAGCCAGCGTCTCCCAAACTGCCGCTGTCCCACTGAGTTTCAAGGTGTGTTCGCTGCCTCTCCGTAAATCTCCACAGACAAATAAGTCTGAGAAAGGCTGGATTAAGGAAGATGCAATAGATTTTGGAAAGCAGGTCTTCTCAGGGCCCTTGTCAACTCCCAGCCCTTGGTGGTGTACTCCAAGAGAGAGAGCGCACAATGCTCCACAAAGTAGTGAAACCACAGGCCCCTTCCCTAGCCTATCAATAGCACTCTGAGTTACCTTTGTTAGAACTTATGTTTTCAGTCTGCACCACCCCCTTCAGGGCAACATGCAGTGTGTTTTGCTTGCTGAGTACAAGTGGGCATCGCATTTGGCCTAACGTCCTGGCCCTCACTTCAGGGCTCCCTCTGCATACAAGGTCAGGATTTCCCCATCAGTGCCACTCAGCCGATAGTCTCCAGTCACTGTACCCACAGTGGTCCCTGTGTCTCCACTCCCCATCCCCCCTCCTCTCTTCATGTCAGCTGGATTATTATCTGGACCACAAGAGGTGAGGAAGAGGCTTCATACACAGCCGGGTCAGCAAACGGCCAATGGGACAGATGGCCAAATAGGACGCTCAGGGATGGCATACTTTTTGGGACAGTTGGTCTCCATATAAGTGACCTTTCCTGATAAATGCAGCATCAGAGTTTTCCTCGCTTTGATCCTCAGAAAACTTTCTAGAACAAACAACATGCTTCCCTGACTTTCTAAATGGCAGACACTGTATATTTTACATTTTGCACATGACACAGGCTTATTGCTGTGAATGTTGGTTTTTGTGTTGGGCAATTGTGGAGGGGCCCCACACCAAGGGACACAGCTTGTGGAGTCCTTTAGGCCACCTCTGAATCCTTTTCTCCCTCATTTCTTGTCTTTAGTAGGCATGTCTTATTGCTTCAAGATGCCATACTAGGCAGTCCAAATTCCCACCCTTATAGGTCTTCAGGAAAATATAGATATTCTAGTATGATAGAATTATGTGTAAAGTAAAAGCAAAGAGATTCTGAATAAGATCTTAAGAGTGATCCCATAAGCAAAACAGGTGAGATATTGTAAAGCTTTTGTAGCATTCCTTGTGGAAGTTCAGGGGCCTTTCCAACGTATTTCCCGGTCTGGGTGGTGGATAGGACAGAATGATAGGTGAGGTGATTCTATATTCCTTTGGGATAAGCTGCCCAATTCACATAGAGCAAAATGACGAAGGGCCTCATTTCAGGTACGTGCACCAATGTGAGGAAGCCTAAGGCTTTGGTGCCTCTTCAAAGATACTTTCTCATCATGTCACCCCTGGCAATTTAGTAAAGAAGTTCTGGTGAGCCAGAGTACTTTGGTGGGTGCCACACTGGTTTTACCTGTGAGTTATTCTGGCCCTAAACCTGACTTTTTGCTCATTTAATGTCCCCCGATATTCATGGAATGTCATGGGAGGGACCTGATGCCTCCTTGGGCTTACAGACATTCTCAGCTCTTAGGAACACGACAGCCTTCCCACTGAGATGGAGAAGCAGCAAAAATCCCACCAATGAGGTACAAACACAGCGTTCCCTCATCTGAGTCTTTCATTAGGAGATGACAGTGGCCAGAGGGACCTAGGAGAGGGGGCAGAAGAGGAGAAATGTCCGTGCCCGGCCTGAGCAATGAGAGTATGTCCCGGCCTTCAGTGGGGACAGCCTCTCCCTCACTGTCCACCGGGATCAGGAGTTTCCTCCTTCCCTTGCTTGTGGCATAACTGAAGCAGGCATAAAGATGTTAGGGCCTTTGCTGGTGATTCATAGAAATTCTCATCCCTGGACCACTGAGTGCAAACTGCTCGATTCTATTCATAGAATTACCCATCATTTGTGCAGAGCTGAGCCTGCTTGGTCTTTAGTCAAGGCCAGTCCAAGCATGTTCCTTCTTTTCAAATTCTGTGGTTTCTATCTCATGCCACTTGAGGCTGAGGACCAGCTTGAAGCACCCTCCCAGGTCTCCCTGCAGTCCATCTCTACATTAGGGAAAGGGGGCAGTGCAGGGCCTTACCATGAGGAAGGAGTACCCAATCCAGAGGCTGCGCCAGCCCAGGGGGCACTGCGGGATGGTGATGTCCTGGCTGTGCACAGCAATGGCTTGTGAGGGTGCCTCACACACAGAACAGCGGCTGATGTACTGGGGAATCTGGGTCTGGCCGACGGGCATCATGGGAATGGGGGCGGTGGTGGACAGCCAGTAGGATTTATCATTGCGCCCAGCATAGTGGCACACTTCGTTGATGTTGCAATAGATGAAAGGCATGGTACTGAAGCGGGGCAGGCAGGAGCCAGCAAATCCTGGGAGGAGAAAAGGTGGGCAGGGGCAGGTAAGGTCTGGCTGAGATTATCCCCAGGGCCATTAGGACTGGACTAAATGGGTTTACGTGCAACTGCCTGGACTGGAGCAGGGGTGCCTCTCCTTACAATCCTGGCACACTGTACATACACTCAAGTCTGTGGGTCAAATCCTATTCTCAATGCACCAGGGAAGTTTGATAATGAAAAGAATCTTTTTTTAAGTTCATTTATTTTAAGAGACAGAGAGACAGACAGACAGACAGACACAAGCAGGCTCTGCACTGTCAGAGAGGATGGAGCCTGAAGCCAGGCTTGAACTCATGAACCATGAAATCATGACCTGAGACGAAATCAGATGCCTAACTGAGCCACTCAGGCACCCTGAAAAGAACGTTTTTATAAGCCATGTAACAACTCCCTAATTAACCTGCTTTGTAGAACTAGCATTTAATAGACCGAATCTGCTGTTCACAGTCTGCACACCTGTAGACAACACAATTAATTATTGGGTAATCACTGTTGCCCCACAGGTCATCTCATTATTACTACTACTAATCGCTAATGTTTAATGGATACCTAATATGCCAAACATTGTTCTAAGCAGTTTACATTGGGTGATTCATGCAACTCTTACACCACCCTATGAGATAGGTTCTAGAACTAGCTTTGTTTCCACTAAGGGGGAAGTGGAAGCTCAGAGAGGTTGAATAACTTGTCCAGGGTACCCAGCTAGTAAGTGGTAGAGTCAGGGATTAAAAACATTTTTTAAATGTTTTTATTTTTCAGAGAGAGCACACACAACTGAGCAGGGGAGGGGCAAAGAAAGAGAATCCCAAGCAGGCTCTGCGCTGCCTGACGTGGGGCTCAAACCCACGAACTTTGAGATCACGGCCTGAGCCAAGATCAAGAGTCAGACGCTTAACCCACTGAGCCACCCAGGCACCCCGGAGCCGGGGTTTAAACCTAGGTGTGCCTGATGCAACAGCTGGTGCTTGTTACCCACCACCAGTGGGCCCACCTAGGGCTGGGAGGACTGAAAAGGGTGGCTCTAGGTCCTTGGGATGGATGGCCATGGCTGGTGTCAGAGCCGGTACTTACCCAGGTCCTGGTTGTGGGCTTTCTCCTGCCCCTCCACGAACAGCAAGCTGTAACCCACCCACAGCTGGCTCATCCCGACGGGACACAGGGGCACCTGTTCCGACTGGCTGTGCTTCACCAACGTGTAACCCACTCTCGCGCTCTGCCCAGGCATTCCAGCCGTCCCGAAGGGACCCTTCTTCCCTGGAGCTCCTGAGAGGGAGAGAGCAGAAAAGGGGCGAGCCAGTCATAACAGCAGCTACTGACGCTGTGCTGAGCATTGAGCAGGGCACATTGTATACACACGCGTGTTAGCTCACCGGATCCCCTTATCACTCCAGTTTGTAGATAAGGAAACAGGCTCAGAAGTCCCACAGCTGGTAAGCGGTAGACCTGGAATGCCAACTCAGAGGAATCCAGCTACGGAGTCCCGTGTTTGAAAAAGCATGCTATCCAGCTTCCCTCCCACAGTCACCTGGCCTTGGGTCCTCTACAAGGGGATGAGGGGGTGGAGGGGGCTACTTCTTGGACCCTGCAGGCTCTCACAGGACATAAGTATACCTGCTGAATCTGAGGCAGCAATAGCAGAATTAGGGTTGGCAGGACAAAATCACACCCTCTCTCCCGCCCATGCAACGTGGCTAATCACACCACTTTCCCACCGAGCCTCGGAACTGTTCTCTACTCAGGACAACTGGTTTGCCATCTCTGATATAAAATGGGAGCTAAGTAGTGGCCATACATTATCTCGAATTTTCTTGTCCTTTGAATCATCCCCTGCCCATCCATGTCAGAATCTGTGGGCAGAATATGGGCAGTGAGGGGCAGGGGTGGGGCATACTAGAGTATAGTCACAGCTCTCAAGAGCTGGAAGAGAACCCAGAAAAGGATTTGAAAGAGTCCTTTGCCTTCCAGAATGTAGGGCTCTAATCCTTCACAGGCTCAGAGGTGGGTGGGAGCGAATGGAATACAGTTCGGTTTTCCAGGCTCTTCGTAGTGCCAAACTTTACTTCCAGGTTTCCTGTTTCTCAGCTGTGAGATTCTGGCTCACCCCAAGGCCTCATACCCTCACAGAAACCCTCTGCTCCCTAGTGCTGACATCACCAGACCTTCGAGTCCTGGAGGGCCTTGCAGTCCAGGGAGACCAGGATCACCAAGAGGCCCAGGTGGGCCAATGAGTCCGTTGAGACCATCTTTTCCAGGGATGCCAGGTAATCCTTTGGAGCCTGCAAGGAGAGAAGGCTCACAGCAGCATACTCAATGGGGGAGGTCCAGAAGAGCCACCCCAGAGGAAAAGGACTCATGTGTCATGCCCAGGACTCACCAGGAGAGGGCGCACTTGCCATCATTTTAGAGCCCTCAGAGCTGAGCCTCCCGGGGCTAGTCCTTAGATGGAGTCTGGACATCTGTCCTGGGACCACCACTCTGAATTTAGCCTTTCTGAGCCGCCTCACACCTATTTCCTCCTTCCTTCCTCTCCTCCTCCCAGCGACGCATACAATGCACAGAACCTGCCAGCGTCCCTTGTCAGAAACGAGGACCCCTAGGCCCAGAGAGACTACTAACTTACCCCAGTTGGTGCAAAGCTGGGATTGGAAGCTGGGTTTCCTGTCCCCCCCAGCCCTGGGCTTTCTCCATTGCTCTTTATCCCCCACCACACTCTCACCTTCCCTCAGCAGCACATGAGAGAGGGACAAGCCGGCTGGAGTAGTTGCTATGCTCTGCCCACACATTCTCTAAAGCCAAGTAGAACTGCTGACCCAGGTGGCCCCCCTTCCTGGCAAGAAGCTTGGGAGCTTCATGAAGGACCAGAAGAGATGCTTGATGTGGGTGCCCCCTTGGGGCTGGAGTTCCCAGCCAGTAGCTTCAGCTTCTCAGCCAAGGCTATCTTAGCTCCCTGAGAAGTCCCCTTTCTCTGGTGCTGGTGCTCCTTACCTTGTAGGCCTACAGGGCCTTGAACCCCAGGGTCTCCCGTGAGGCCAGGGATGCCATCCATGCCCGGTTGACCCATGGGTCCAGGAGGAACCTGGACAGCTTCTGCAATTGGTGTTTGTCCAGGAGCACCCCGGGGTCCGGAAAAGCCTGCAGGCAAGCGGGGGACATGGAAATAGCAGGTAAAGGCAAAGGAGGCATGGGTCCCCAGAAGCCTTCCTTTCCACCTCACAATCACCAGCTTTCTACTTTTCCCGTCCCCCCTGCCCCACCCCACAGTGCCCATTAGACACCTCTGGGGTGACTGCCACCATGCTTTACACAATGTCCCCCTTACGGATCTATCTCCCCAGTGAACTGGGAGATTCTTGAAGGCAGGGAATGGGTTATATTCATCTTGTTTCCTCAGGACCCAGCACAGAGACTGGTACATGGTAGGCAAGTCAGGAAATGTTTGTTGCAAATAAGGTGGGCTGAGATTTGGCTCAGGGCTGGGATGGTTGGTTTATTCACTTACTGGTCAGAGAACAGGGCCAAGGAGGCCAAGGGGATGCATCCAACCTCAGAGATTCAGTTGGCATCACAGCCTAGGACCCTGAGCCTGGCCTGTTGGTTTACTAAGAGAAGCCAAACAAGTCAATTCGCTTACTAATTCATTGAACAAATATCTCAAGTGCCTACTATGTGCCACACCCTGGTAGATTAAGGGATGGAGGAGTGAATAAGACAGACCTGTTATGGGGATTATGGTCTGGTGATAAAGATGAAAAATGCATAACCTGACAAATACCATTAGTCTTACTGCAAGTTGTGAGAAGTGCTACAAAGGAAATGAACAGTGCAGTGACAGCGACAGGGAGCAGAGGGCGCTATGGAGTGGAGAACCTGTTTAGAAAGAGTGACAAGTGGCCCCTTACAAGCAGTGACATTTAAGCTGAGGCCATTAAGGAATAGAAGGCATGGGGCGCCTGGGTGGCTCAGTCGGTTAAGCATAGGACTTTGGCTCAGGTCATGATCTCCCAGTTCATGATTTCAAGCCCCACATCGAGCTCTGTGCTGACAGCTCAGAGCCTGCAGCCTGCTTCAGATTCTGTGTCTCCCTCTCTGTCCCTTTCCTGCTCGCTCTCTGTCTCTCTCAAAAACAAACAAACATTAAAAAATTTAAAAAAAAGAAGGACCTGGGGCGCAGAGGGGCAAGAGTATTCCAGGAAGTAGAACTAGCATGTGCAAAGGCCCTGCAGTCAGCCCTGCAGAAAGAGGCTTGTGTGGCAAGAACAGGAACACAAAAAAAGAAGGGCTATGATGAGGATGAAGAGGGAGGTATCACATAGGACTTTGTGAGCCATAGTTTATTCCTATGCTATGGGAGGCCAGGGGGTGATTTATGTTTTTTAAGATCCCTCTGACCACTTTGTGAAGAAATAATTGTTGGGGGAGATGCACAACAGAGGAGGAAACAGAGAGATCAGGTAGCAAGTCACTGCAGTGATTCTCACGCGAAATGTCAGTGCCTTGGACCTGGGTGGCAGCAATGGAGGTACTTAGAGGTGAGCAGATGCGAGGCACAGTTAGGAGACGTGACCCTCAGGGCTTGCTAATGGATTGGGTGCAAGCGAGGGGGATGGTGGTAAAGGATGGAGAGTGTCGTTCTTCCTTTCTGGATTGAGGAAATGGGTGAGTGGTGATGAGTGCAAACCCAATGCCTGCCGATGCAGAAAGAATGTGGAGGGGAGATCAGTGGGCTGGACCCATGGTGGCAATGGTCTTCAGTCCTGGGAGCTGATGGAGGCAGAGATATCCTCAAGGTGGAGAAATAGCCTCCAGGGAGGAGCTTCATCCTGCTGCCCCAGACATCCAGGCTTTCTTAGCGTGAGTCCTATAGGACAATTACCCTCAGACCCATCCCTCGAGGGAGCTCTGGATCAGCTGGGTACATGTTCTTAACTCACCTCTTGGCCCTGCCTTCCCCTTCATCCCGGGAAGTCCTGGGTCTCCAGGTGGCCCAACCTTGCCTGGAATCCCCATGAAGCCAGGCTCACCTCTCATGCCTGGTAAAGTCCAAAGGAAAGCAAGTCAGGGCCTGGCATGGTGGTGCTGGTGGGGGTTGGAGGGGTTGAGACTAGACAGATTTGAGGGAAAGAAGAACATTCTTAGCTGGCCTGTCTTCACAGGGCTGCAGGACGGAGCTGTCTCTAACTGCAGACTGGGTAAGGGCCCAACAGCCAGCCAAGCAGCCATACCTTTCAGTCCTAGCTCTCCAGGAAGGCCAGAGAAACCTGGAATTCCTTGGTCTCCCTTGGGCCCTTGACGGCCAGGAATTCCAGGGAAGCCAGGGTCTCCAGGGTAACCTTGATCAGAGGATAGCCCAGGGGGCCCTGGGGGCCCTGGAGGGCCTGGGCGGCCTAGGGATAAGATCAGAGAGGAATGAAGGCAGGTGAGAAGGAGGTGGCCACCACTGAAGGCCTCGGGGCTAATAGCAAGCCAAAGCCTGTTCCCAGGGCAGAGAACATTCCTTTGCTGCATCTGGGGTCCCAGTGCCTGGACCTTCCCAAACCCTTTTTGCAAATACAGCCCTTTGCAGTCCCCTGTGTCCCTGTTGGGGGAGGGACATGAGGCCATGCAGGCCCATGCACATCCAGCAGTAGGAATGGGGCTGGACTGTATTAGGATCTCCCCAAACTGCGGACAGAAGGCAAAGGCCAAACCTCTTTTGGGTTTCCTGTCTTTACCTCGCTCTCCATCTAGGCCTGGTCGCCCGGGTTCGCCAGGCTGTCCTCCTATGACTGAAGGCAAGGAGAGGCCTGGGGCACCGGGCAGACCAGCAGGTCCCTGGAAGCCTGGGAAACCTGCAAATAATAAATAAAAGGGGCTGCATGGGCTTCGTGTGGCCAAGCTCTCAGAGAAAATGGAAATTAAAGCAGAAAAAGTGGAAGCGGCTAGATAGGGGGCCAGACCGGAGAACGCCAGCAGAGGGCGCTCTCCCTTCAGTCTCCCTTTGCAGCCGGTAGAGGAACACGGGTCTCACACACGCTGACACACAGGGTCTCAGCGACTCCGGGTTCCCTGTGCCCCGTCCCCCGCCGACAGCAGGCGCCGTAGTTCATGGGGATGGACCTTTGGAAAGTTCTAGCTCCCAGCGTCGCTGGAAATGAAAATATTTTAGACAGATTTCCCTCAAACCGGGAAGAAAAGAAAGTATGACTGCAGCACCTGGAACTGAAGTCACACATTTTCATTAAATTAGCCAGTTATGTCTGATGGTGCCCAGAGAAGGTTACAAACTGAGGTGAGGCACCGGCTCCAGCGAGTCCGAACAGACACCTGCTGGGTCAGAAATGGAGGTTGCAAGGACGCTGTGACTCCCAGTGTCTTCTAGGGCTAATTTCTGGGTCTTCTAGGCAAACTCAAAAATGCTTTTATAGGTAATTCATGATACCAGCTGAGTGCTTGCTTAATTGCCAATAGAACAAATTTGTCTACACTAAATCCCTTCCCCCTTTTTGGTCAAAGAAAAAAGCCATTTATTAGAGTAGATACAAGAATACTTGTTTGCTCACGTTTTAATACTGCGTGTTTTATGTTTGCGGAGCGATGTCTACTGTAATGTTCAAAACCAAAAAATTTCAACTGCTTAGGGAAGATTTATTTAACATTCACACGTCAACTACATACATGGAAACTATATGGGAAAACACATCGAAGCCATAGATACAAATGTAGAAGTCCATATTATACTTCTAGTATGAAAGAGATGTATTTATTATTTTGGTATCTTCTAGAAGAAATTCAAATGAAGAGAAATAGATTCACACTGGTTGATAAAGTATTCTGGGGGTTGAGATGATTTTTGTTTGTTTGTAACAATAAAATCCAAAAAGATTAGTGTGGAGTTATATTTTTCTGACAAGGAAGCCAAAAATATTAATGTTGAGTTTCTCATATTTAAGTAGAGAAATGGCAAATCCATAAAAACGTGTAAAGAAAGATGGCAGATTGGTTAATTCAGGTGTTTTTTTAACAGCTCATTTGTTAACTGAAAGTTGAGGAAATATAAAGAATAAAAAAAGAAATTTCAAGAAAATTCTCCAATTATTATAGATCTGGAAAAGAAACAAAAGGAAAACAAAAAGAAAAACTAGCTTCAAAGTCACATGGTGCTACTTTTAGTATGGTCAGTTATGTCTCGATGAACCTTTGAAGTATTTTTCTTTTTCACAAGGGTAAAAATCTGAAAAGAAAGACATATTGTTTTTTTTCCTGAAAATATACCTTTATATATAATACATATCTATGCTGAAATTAAGTGAAAACCAATAAATAAGACATCATATAGTAGTGTGGGCAGCACACAGATTGTTAGAAGCTCCCATAGCAGTTTTTGGAGCTGCCTTCTTTTTTTACCTGTTTCTTGATTTTAGAATTACACCAATATATCATTAAACCTGAAACACAGGTAATTCTGATCTCAAGTAGTAAAAAAAAAAAAAAAAAAAAAAAAAAGCTCGCATATTTCTTTAAGAATGAGACACTTTAAATGAGCACATGAAAATGCACAATGGCATGTTTTTCCAAATCATTTCGGTGTCAGAGACTTAAAATAATCCCTAGGGGCACTTGGGTGGCTCAGTTGGTTAAGTGTCCAACTTCAGCTCAGGTCACGATCTCATGGTTTGTGAAATGGAACCCCGCATCCGGCTCTGCTCTGACAGCTCGGGGCCTGGAGCCTGCTTCCCGATTTTGTGTCTCCTCTCTCTCTGCCCCTTCTCCTCTAATACTCTCTCTCAAAAATAAACATTTAAAAATTCATAAAAAGACAGAAAACCCTAAATACACAAATGCAGCTTCTAAATATTTAGTGCAAATATGAAAATGAATGGCATAATTCAGAATTATTTAGATAAAGGTATTACAGGGACAAGGATCGCTTTTGGAAGTTTGCTTAGGGGTAAATCTTCATTTTACACTGATTTCTATGATCATGTCAGAGATAGGTTCCTCTGGGGGGGGGTATGATATTTGCTGTATACTTTTAAAACATTATTTTAATTAGATACTGAGAAGAGCAGAAGAATATTTATAAATCATAAGTAAAAAATAACCCAGATACAATGAACACCTCTGTTCAAATGACCCAATTTAAGAAAAAGAAGATAACATTACCTTTGAATTTCTGTGCATGCCCTTTACAGATCCTACCCTCTTCCTTGACTCTCGGGGGCAACCACTCCTGAATTTTGTGTTCAGCACCCCCACGCTTTGCCCATGTATATCTGTGTCCCTAAACAACATATTGGTTGTTTGCATTTATTTATAAACTTTTAACAGTGGGATCATACCCAACGTATTTCTCTGCGACTTGCTTTTTTTTTTTAATCAACATTATGTTCCTAAAACATATCCATCTTGACATGTGCTGTTTACTGAATTTGTAATTGTGATTTTTATTACCTCAGACAGCGAAAGGAAATGGATAATTTAATGGCCAGGCATTCATAGTCAAGATTTGAAAACATTTGGGTTTTGCTTCTATCTGAGTCCCCTCTTTGCTACCTCCTGTGAAAGAAGCCACACAATCTCCCTACAGGCTCAGGCTGTGTTTGAGCTTTCCCTCTGGAGAAGCTGCTGGCTTTCAGAAAAGAACAGGTTTGTCCAGACCAAAGGAAAGAGTAAATGCAGACAGAGCAGATGCACCAATATAAAATCCAGCAGAAAATGAATTAATGTAGGAATTAGATCCTGGAAAACATACACACATTATACAACCATGCACATAAACAAATAAAGTGTGGTAGGACCTCAAGCCCTAGAACTATAACAGAGGAGCAGAGCATTTTGCAAACATGATTTCCTCAGGTACCACGCAATGATATACTGGGCAACATTTCTTGAGTACTTACAATGTGCCAGGTGCTGCACTAAGTGCTTTTATACGTATTACCTCACTCCTCATTGATTCTCCACCAAACCTGTGCAGTAGATTCTCTTATTATGCCCATTTTACAGAAAAGGAACATTAAGAGTTCACTGGGGATTGAGGGACAAGTAACTTCCTTGTTCAAGGTCATACAGCTAGTGAGACGTAGAGCTGGAATTTGAATCCAATGGTCTGATTTCAGAGCCCATACTCCTAGCTGTGATGCTACATTGAATTCATTTCCTGTTTTACATTGAGTGCAATGTATATGGGTCTTCAGAACATTTCTGAGGAGAGTTAAAGAATCAGAATTAATTCTATTTGTGAGGTGGGTAGAGGGAGGCTCAGAGACTTCAGAGGATATGATGAGTCAGGGGCCAAGATCAGGGCAAAACCTGTTTGCTAGTAACCTATGAATCCTAATTGAGTGCTTGTGTGTGCCTGTCCTAGGGAGACATTTATCCTCTTAGTCTTGGGCTCCTTCCAGCAGCCGCACTGTCTTCTCAGGGCCTCAGGAGGGCGATCCACGCTGGACATTGAGGAACTTCTGGCAAATCTCTTGCTAAGTGGACAAGCCCTGTCCCTCGGGGCCATTAATCTCAGGCTTTGGCCAAGTGGGCAAGACAGACCCTGAGGTTAATAAGGGAGAGCAGGAGGGAACTCACTAGACTATTCCTTGACACTCCTTCCAGGAAAGCCCTAGCATTGTAGCATGGCCTCCCTTCTCTTTTTCAGAAGTCAGTTCCACTGGGTTCTGAGATTCCCCAGAAGTGTGAAGACATGCACAATCCCCAGTGAACTCTTAACTCTCAACCCTGTAAGCCACATGGTCCTGATGAGCCCCAGCCTTGGCTCCCTAGCCAGGCCTTACTCAACTTCTATAAGGCCTGACTTGGGCCCACTTACCTCGACCACCTCTCTGTCCTTTCACTCCTGGCTTCCCTGGGGCTCCGATGCCAATTCCTGGAGAACCTTTTTCCCCTTTGGGACCAGGCAGGCCAGCTGGCCCAGGCACACCGGTTATACTAGGTCCTAGGAGGAGAAGCAGAAAGAGGAGGACAGAACTCAGTGCACGTGAGGCCTTCATGCCTCGCTCACTTGCTGGAGGCCTGCCTGACATACACGAGAAGCTGAATACTGACAAAACAGGAAGGAGAGCTCATTCTGGATAGAAAGACAGACTCTTTCTTCCTTTCTCCACAAATCAAGGCACCTCAAATTGGGGGCTGGCAAGGAGATCCATGAGTTTAAGGATATAGGATACAACACAGTTGAGAACTCATGGCCAGTCCTTGCCAGCCTTCTGGAAGAACTGGCACTCTCCTGCTTGCCCTTGAGGATCTTCCTAACCTGGAGTTCCATGGGTTCCCTTGGTTCCTGGAAGCCCATTCAGTCCATGTAAACCAGGAAGTCCAGGGAAACCTGAGGGGAGAGAAGATCAGAAATGGCTCCAGCAACTCTGAATCAGGAAGGGTCCACAATAGGTCTTGCCCCCAAGGGCACTGCAAAGATTGCGGTCTTCCTAGAGGCATAACTTAAGGCCCTCAGGGAGACCGAACCACCCCTAACCTCCACTCTCCACCTTTGCTTTTCCTGACTCTCAGTAGAAACCAATACAGCTTTAAGAGCAGGGTGGTAGATAATTACATATCTTCAAGAATGCCAAGTGGCAATGCCAAGGTCTTGAGTTGCCAGCTCCCAGAGACTCACTGCCCAATCTTGAAGTCAGGGAAAGGCTATATATACCAGGACAACAACTTTCCTCGCTAACTCTTCTCTCCATGGATTCCATGTTTTCCTCTTCCCATTCTTGCTTGCCCTCCATTCCTCCTCCTCCTCCTTCCCCCTTCCCATTATCTATCACACGGCCCCATCAATGACTCCCCTGGATGTGGCTTGCCCCAGATAGTGTCTCGCAATATAAAGTAGTTGCTGTTCTTTTTTTTTTTTTTTTGGTGGGGGGGGAGCAGAAACCCTCTCCCCACTTCCTCCTCTAAAATACATACCTTTGGTTCCTATTAGGCCGGGGGCTCCCAGGGGCCCAGTGGCCCCTGGATGGCCTGCAGAACCCGGTAGCCCTGGATTTCCTCTCATGCCTGCAATCCCAGGGAGTCCTGAAAATGAAAGCAAGGTAGCGGGACAGAAAGGGTCATGGCTTAAAGCTAACCCTTACTTTATCAGAGTAAAGTCGTCCTGTTGCACAATACCTGGGGAGCCAGGAAGGCCAACATCTCCAGAAATACCAACTTTGCCATCTTCACCTTTGCTTCCTGGGAAACCCACATCACCAGCTAGTCCATCTTTTCCTTTCACACCTACAAAATCAAGAAAGATGCTGAGTGATTAGGCCACATTTTGGGCAATGTATTTCTCCAAGGGAGGGAGGGAGTGAGCAGGAAGGTGAAGCCATTTGACCTGCCAAGAGAGCTAGGTCCAGTGAAACAACTCTGAAAATGATGGTGGCAGCTGTAACTTCCCATTTGAAAGGTGCTGCCCGCTAAGGATAGTAAACTTGTTCTCGAGTGCCCCCAGAAGTAGGAGCAATGGGTAGAAATGTTCAAGAAACTGTTTAGATAACAATAAACTAAGGAGGTTGACGCCATCATCTCAAAGGTCTTATTAGACTTATCTCCATGAGTCTTGAAGGAGGAACAGGCTAGTTTGCTTGGGGAAGCTGTGGGCTGCCAGTCAGGTAGGAATGTTTCTGCATTGGACTTGCAGAACTTGCAGAACTTGGGGTTGACCTCCCAAGTTCCTCCTGATCCTCAGTGTGAAGGAGTCTGTGAAACACATGAGGTCAAAAGTACAGTGGACTTACCTTTAAACCCAGATTCTCCAGGTTGTCCCTTGAGTCCCAGGCTACCGGAAATTCCAAGGGTCTGGCCTTGATCTCCTGGGGATATAAAGATATTGTTGAAGTGGTCAGGAGAAGCTATAGCTCATTTTGTAGCAGAGATCTTTTGATGGCAAAACCTTTTCAGATTCCATGTAGACAGAGGAGATCTTTGACAAAAGTATGCAGTGGGTAGAAGGTAACCAATCACCAAAAAAAGGCTGGGATGCTCTCAGCCTACTGGCAAGAAATGCTGCTACAGGAAGCATATCTCCACTGGGAAGACATTGCTAGTTTCAGTATGGGCAGGGAAGATGATAGAAGGAGGGGCATCAGAACATCACCAGAATGGAACAATGATGGCAACAAGGATGGGAACTTTTCCTGCCCAGTGGGCTGGGTTCAACAGGGGAAAAGACTGTCTAGAGCCGAGGTTCTCCTCTGTTGCTGAGTCTGGAAGGCACGTGGGTCAAACCACTGTTTGTCACATGTCTATGAGGAGTAGAGACTGCAAATGGGGTTTGGCCAAAGGGGAAATGTAAATCAATTCACTTTCCTTTAAACACAGAGCTTCCTTCCAGAAGAGCCCTGCACCTGCTAGAAATCCACCTTGCTCTGGAAAAACACATTAAAAGAGAAAACGTTTCTCACCTTTTGAACCTGGGAGACCAGATGCTCCTGGGAGTCCAGGAGCTCCATTGAGACCCTGTGAACCCTTTGAAGCAATATGTAAATCATTATTTCTGCCCACTGCTCAGGGCCTCCCATGCTCTCACCCGCCCCCCCTCCCTGAACTGCTGCCTGTATGCTATGGCAGGGGTGAAGTGGGTTGCGGGGTGGGGGGCATCCTCCAGAAGGGAAGGTGATGAGCAAAGGGTAGAAATGCATACTCAGATGTTTTAGGGGAGGGATTCTTTCTGCAGATGAATCCTGGTCTCGTCATTCATCACTTCCCAATGCCTATCCGAATTGGAATCTTGGGAAATCAGGTGTGGCTGTTCTGGCAAGTCTCTTACAAAACACAGGACGTGACAGTCAGGCCAGGTACTGCAGGTGCACTCTGGAGCCATTATGCACAAGAGGAAGTATTGCTTCACCATGCAGAGCTATAGCCCTCAGCCACAGATTCTGTAAGCTGTGGCTTCCTGCAAGGAAGCAGTTAGCAGGCTGTATGTGTGTATACTGGAATCTGAATTTGGGCTAATGTTACCATTTTCACAGGATAAACTGACTTTATGACTAATGTCCAACACACTATCGGAGTCTGGGAAGTGGGCATGTCAGCTGCTATCAGTATAGTTATTCCTCTGCTATCTGGTATAGTTTTGATTTGTTGCGATGTCCCTACTAAAGACATACACTACCTAGTGCCTTGGGTGGGAGTCTAAGCTCTGGACCAGGTCACTGTGCTCACTGACCCACTACCTAGGATACCTCCTACATTTGCCTTACTTTTTCTGCACAGTGGGATATCTGCTAATTCTGAGCCTTTGCTCATGTTGGGACCCCTCCCACTTTGACTCCATTCCTCTTAGTGCATGAGTAGCAAGGACCATCCAGCTGAGAATGATTTCTTTTGCAGTTGCTTCAGGGGTGTGTGTGTGTATGTATGTGTGTGTGTGTGTGTGTGTGTGTGTGTGTGTGTGTTCTCTCCATCAGATGGACTGAGACTTTTAAAGGACAGGGACTTTGGGGCACCTTGGAGGCTCAGTCGGTTAAGCATCTGACTCTTGATTTCAGCTCAGGTCATGATCACATGGTTTGTGAGTTCAAGCCCCACATCAGGCTCTGCACTGACAGTGTGGAGCCTGCTTGGGATTCTCTCTCTTCTTCTCTGCCCTCCCCAGCTCGTGCATGCTCTATCTCTCAAAATAAATAAATAAACTTAAAAAGATAAATAAAGGACAAGGACTTTGCCTATAAGGAGCACAGGTGTTCTGTGACCTAGTTCATTCAGCCCCTTCAATACTGCTACAAGTATTGCTACTACTTATTTAGAGCCCACTATTTGCCAGATACTGTGCTAATTGCTTTACACATATCATCTCCTTTAATCCTCACTGCTGTCTGAAGGAGGTTTGAATATTGTTCCCATTTTGTGCATATGAGAAAAGTGAGGCTCAGGCAAGTTAAGCCATATGCAAAGAATCATAGAGCTAATGAGCCATGGAGCTGAGACTCAAACCCAAATGAATCTCATTGCTACCCCTACTCTACCATCCTGCCTTTTAAGAACCCAGACAAGCTGGTTTGATTATTTGCCAATCGTTGCCTTGCATGGAAGCAGCAATGACCTTCCTGAAATCAAAAAATATCCAGAGGCCTGTACCAAATCCTTATGATGTGCCAGGCTCAATGAGTGATACTGGCAGAGGGGTGCAAACAAAAAAGCAGGTAAGGCAGTTCTTGTTCTCAAGTCATAATGACCTCATTGAGGAAATCAGACCCATGCAGAACTGATTGGGATTCATATAAGCAGTGAGAAATGCAGCATGCTAGCAGGGAGGAAGCTCAGGGACTCCTGGAGGAATGGGTGCCTGGGCTGGGGCCCAGAGCATGGGTAGGCATTGGGCAGTTAGCTGCAGAGTAGCAGGCTCTGGCACACAGGAGAGACAACATGAACAAAGGCCCAGAGGCAGGGACATTCAGGAGAGGGTGGGAAGACCTGTCAGGCTCAATGAGAGGACTCTGTCCAGGATGAGCTGGGGGAGGGGTCTGGGAAGTGGGCTGGGGCCAGAAAGATGGGCAATAGGGGCATGTCCCCCTGCTATGGAGGCCCTTCCCTGGTGGAGAGACAAAGATCTGGGCACACTTACACTTGCTCCTGGTATTCCTGGGAAACCTGTGATTCCAGGGGACCCTTTAAGGCCGGGTAAGCCCCGTAATCCAATGGAGCCAGGGGGGCCTGGTTTCCCATTAAGTCCCTTGATGATACTGGGGAGGCCGGGAACTCCAGGCAAGCCTGGTGGCCCTGGGGGGCCAGCCTCTCCTTTGTCACCTGGGAAAGACACAAACAAGCTTAGAAAAAGGACTCTGGGCAAGAAAAAACCTGCTCCCCCAAGGCGCAGGTACCCTGGATCACAGCTAACCTTGGGGACGGTTAGCTTGGGGGTGAAGGTGTGGGTGGGGGAGGTGCCTTCAGCCTTAGGGGGCACCATTCAGGGCCACCCCAGCTCTAGCACTGCTAGTGCCCACGCCCCATCATCCGCCAGGCTCCTCCAGGGGTACGACAGCCTCTGGCTCAAAACCTCAGTTTCCTGCAGTGGCAGTGAAAACTGGCAGCCTCAAAGTCCAGCACCCTTCAGGCCCAGAGAAGGCAGACTCCTTGGAACCCCGGTTGCCACCCATACTGCCAGTCTAGGGGGTCTTGCCCTTTCTCAGGAGGGAGGTTAAATTTGAGCATTTCTCTTGCCCCATTGCCTGCCCCAGCACCTCTGGGCCCAGGAAATCCGTCAGATCCAGCTGAGCCTCTAGAGCCTTTGTCTCCTTTCAGCTGCAGGTTCAGGATTGGAGGTTTTGGACTGAGGATTCCAGCTGGCCCTGGGTCACCTCTGTCTCCTGCAGGGGTGGAGATTGCGAGACCCTCGTGAAAGGAAGCTTACACACGGAGTCAGGCATGAGCTGACCATTCATCTCAGCTCTTCCCCTCTCTGTCCCCCCTCCCACCCCAGGCTTCCTTTCTGGGCCCTTTCTTGGCCCTGTTTCCCCAACTTTGCATCAGTGTGCATGCCCTCTCCTTTGACAAGCCCAAGGTTCATCAGCAACTTTGGCCCCACTCAAAAGCCTCCTCCACTGAGTATCTGGGAATGTATGATGGGGCCTCTAATATGCAGTGATAACTCAGAAGTGATTAGATCTCTCGGTTTAAAAAGACTTCATTTAGGGGGGCATCTGGGTGGCTCGGTCAGTTAAGTGTCTGACTCTTGGTTTCAGCTCAGGTCATGATCTCACGGTTCCTGAGTTCAAGCTTTACACCCAGCTCTGTGCTGACCTTGCGGAGCCTGCTTGGGATTCTCTCTTTCCCTCTCTCTCTGCCCCTCCACTGCTCATGCACTTGCATTCTCTCTCTCACACACAATAAATAAAAACTCTAAAAAAAATAAAAAGACCTCATTCAGAAGCCCCAAATCTCATTATCTAACACAAGACTGTTATAAGCCACACCAGGAACAAAGTTGACACACAAAATGTACATTGGGAAGCATGGCCAGCAGGTTCAGAATTCAGTGCTCCAGCTTACCTTTTTTACCAGCACTACCAGCCCGTCCAGATGGTCCCACCTTTCCGGCTGACCCAGAAATGCCCTTTAATCCACTTGCACCAGGAATACCAGGGAGACCTGGTATCCCTGGAAAACCTACCAGCCCAGCAGATCCCTTCTCACCTGTTGAGAAAAAAGAACTTCGATTATGATCCCTCTTTTACATACAGAGAAATGGAAGCACAGAGAGGCTTACCCCAAATGGAAGTACTTACCCCAAATCACACAGCTAGGAAGTTGTAGAGAAGGGATTCAAACCCAGGTTTCTCTAACTCCAAAGCCCAAGCTGTCAGTCCTTACACATTATACTACTTCCCTGAACAGGGGCATGACACTAAGCAACAGAAGGGAGAGAAGAAGTGGGCACCTCTCTTATGGTTTGCCAAGTTAGAGCTCACGAGTGGCACAGAGAAAAAAAAAAGCCTAGGACCAGTTGTGTGACCTTGGACCAGTCATCTACCCCTGTAGAAAATGGAGATGCCTCCCATCCAACCTCTGGTGTCTAGCAGGACAATCACAGAAACAGAGCACTAGCAGGACAATCACAGAAACAGAGCAATCGGGCTCCATGGTACGGGGATCATGCAAATGAATAAACACAATGTGACAGTTACCGTCCTGTGTTTTACTGACAATGCTATTCAGCCCAGCGTTCCGCCTGGCCAGCAGTGAGGGTGATTCACCGTGGCTGGAGTTTTCCCTTAGTGCTAGCTTTGTCCAGCCATCTTACCACAAAAAGTCCCACCCACCTCCCTCCCTCCCCCCACTCAGCCCCATTCCCTCTTCCGAGGCAGAGAAGGGGGGCAAGCTGGGCAGCATGGATGACCGTTTGAGGCACCCACTAGTGCCTTTCTGAGCACTTCACTTACCCTTTGGACCCGGCAGGCCTGGCAACCCAGTGCTCCCTGGCAAGCCTGAGTTCCCCAAGAAGCCAATCAGCCCTGGAGATCCTGGAAGGCCTTTCAACCCAGGCAGGCCTCTCTTTCCAGCTGATGCAGGGGGACCTGTCTCGCCTCTTAAACCTTTCTTTCCAGGATGTCCTGAATCAGCACAGGAGAGAACACAGGACAGCCGTCAAGCAAGGCTGTGTCCAGATCTGGTCCACTGCCCATTCCCATGGCTTCTGGCTGGCTGGTTGGCTGGCTGGGTTTTGGAAATGGTCCTGTAACCATGGCCTCTGCAGGCTGCTAACTGACAGAATTCTCTGCTGGCTGAAGCATTAGCTCTTACCACCCAGAGCACCACGCCAGTGGCTATTACTCTCAGCATGGCAGGGCCAGTAAACCCCCTTCTGATTAGAACTTCTTCCCCCTTTATGAATGTGGTGACACATTTTAGCCTCTGAATGGAACTCTGGGAAGCCAAGGTGGCATCTGGACTCCAGTTTCCTGGTACTTCCAGTCTGAATCGCGATACAATGGCTGTTTCCTGAGCCAATCAGTGAAGTAGAGGTTAAAGCTGAGCCATTGTTTCAGCCTCCCAGGGAGCCATGGATACAGGGCTGCCCTTTTAATCCCTC
This sequence comes from Acinonyx jubatus, assembly GCF_027475565.1. NCBI lineage: Eukaryota > Metazoa > Chordata > Mammalia > Carnivora > Felidae > Acinonyx > Acinonyx jubatus. The sequence goes on from NC_069389.1 coordinate 85,684,278, forward strand.
ATGCAAGCAGTTAAGTCAGCCAGTTCCTTGGCATTAAGGTTGAAAGGCCCCCTAGTGCCAAGTACTGTAGAAATCCCCAAGGCCCATTTGGTCTCCTAGGTTGTCTGAGACTTCTTTCACCAGGCTTTAAGTTGGTCAATGGGATTAACCTCCTGAGCTGCTGCCAGAGTGGAATGTTCAGGTACAAAGCAAGGAAATTAAAAAACCAAAGGATTAAATCAGTGACGACAGAGGTATTTGGGCCCCCAAGGACCTAATTGAATGGCTGACTTGGCTTTCTATGAATTGAAAAGCATCAAGTAGCTGCAAGCCCCAGGATTCTAATGGGGGGCTGTGAAGGGGATTCCACAACAAGGGAAGGAAATCCAATGGGGGCCAGCCCCACAGCATGGGCTTGGGGACCCCTGGCCTTGCCAAGGTTAGAGTGTATAGTCAGATAATTCCCTGAGCAGGAAAGCCGCGGGGGCATCAGTCTGTGGGCTTGTGTGCTGTTTTCTCACCTGGACGGCCTATGGGAAGACCCCAGAAACACATAAGGATAAAAGGGATTAAAAAGGATTTTAGTGGCTCTGCAAAAACTCAACGTTAGTCACGTGGCCTGCAGTAAGTGGGGGGTGCCATGGTCACTGAGGCAGGGGAGAGGAGGGCGGTGCAAGAAAAAGACAAGCTTCAAACACTAGGCCAGATGCAGGGGGTGTCAGCCCCCAGGCCCAGTGAAGGCCACTTTGGCCACGGGCCCTCAGAGGCAGGCTCATCAGAGAGGCAGGCCACCGTATAGTTATCCTCCTCTCGAGCTTCTCCCCTCAAGACCAAGCAGGCTCCCCTCGGTCCCAGCCAAAGCGGTGGACATGGCTAGACCCACCTCCACAACCAGGGCAGCTTCTCTAACTAGGAAAGGCAGGGGGGAGGCTGAAGCACATAGTTGAGGGGGAATGAGGCCATGGGGGAGGGGCGGGGAGTGATCTGTGGTAACATTTTGGAAGCCAAACTACAGAAATCCATTCTGCTCAGCACTGCAAGGGTCACTTGAGATTGGAAACATGAGGGGTCGGAAATGTCAAATGTCTTTCTAAACCCTGTGCAGGTCTCAGGGCTGCTATGGCTCTCAGGGCACCAGGGCCCAGGGCCCAGCTTAAGTCTGTCAAGCTGGGGCCCCTCCTCCAAAGGACCTACCTGAAGGGCCTGGAAAGCCTGGTGCTCCTGGGAGCCCGGGTTTGCCCTTGATGCCGAATCGGCCATCAGGCCCTGGGGACCCTGGCTGTCCCACGTGGCCTGGTGTTCCAGGCCTGCCCCGTTCACCTTTGGGGCCCAGCAAGCCTGACTTCCCAGGCAGACCTAATGAAAGCAAGGGGCAGATGGTCACAGTCTGGATCAATAGCAGGGACTGGTCACCACACCAACTTGCAGTGCAGAAGCCTGGCCCGGGGTACACCCCAGATGCCATTGTCTTCTCGGCGCCAGCCTTGCTGCTGTTCCCAGCAGCAAAATCACAGGCTTTACGAGAAATCTAACTATTCCTTGTGGTCACTTCTGGATTTACTAAGAAAGGAGAATAGACTCAGGTGATTTAAGAAAAAGTTCCCAACAGGGAGAGATAGAACAAAATGACTTTTTATTTTTAACCTGCCAGTTAATTCACCAGCCCAGGCTCATGCGTATATTCATGCAAGCGTACCCGCCACGGGAAGACTTTCTGTAGATTGTTAAATATGTGAGTCAAAAAGAGTCACCCTTGGGTCCTGGAAGACCAAGGTCTCCAGGAAATCCTTGGTCCCCTGGCAATCCCTGTAGGCCTTGCTCCCCCGGAGCACCATTTTCAGCACCATAGATGTCACCAGAGGCTCCCTTGGAACCTGGTAAACCTGGACTGCCAATTTTCCCAGGCAAGCCATCTTTTCCAGGGAGCCCAGGAAACCCAGGCAAGCCCTTCTCCCCATGAGGTCCAGGAAATCCTAAATGTAAAGAGGCAAAAATAAAAGACCATGGAGGTTTAGAAGTAACAGGTCTGGGTAGAGATCTCTGACACAGATTTTCTTTATCTATTATAAAAGCTAACTAGGGGCACCTGGGTAGCTCAGTTGGTTAAACATCTGACTTTGGCTCAGGTCATGATCTCATGGTTTGTGGCTTCGAGCCCCATGTAGGGCTCTGTGCTGACAGCTCAGAGCCTGGAGCCTGCTTTGGATTCTGTGTCTCCCTCTCTCTCTGCCCCTTCCTTGCTGGAGCTCTCTTTCTCTCTCTCTTTCTCTCTCTCTCTCTCTCTCTGAGAAATAATAAATATTTTTTAAAAAGCTAACTAACATATTAATAATGTGTGTCACTTCTCTTGAAAGTCAGGAGAGCCCTGGTCCTGGGAGGACTTGCCAGAAGCAAGGACTGTGCCATGTGAACCGGAAAAGGTTCTAGCTCAGTGAGGCCAGGCCTTCAGCTGAGCTTAGCAACCCACTCTTGGGGCTGATCCACTGGCCAAAGAGCATAGATTACATCCAGGACTTCCTGTTAAAGGCCCAATTCTTCTGAAGTCATCTAACCCCTGCTGTCTTGCCTCCTTCCTCCTCGGGGGTGGAGGAAATTGAAGCACCAAGAAACCATAGATTGTGTGGCCCAAGATGAGCCCTGTGCTGTAGAGCAGGGTTGTTCTCAAATTGAGTGTGGGTCAGAACCACCTGGAGGAGAAGGTGCTTGGTAAAATCCAGATTGCTGGGCACCGCCCCCCTAGAGCTTCTGATTAGTAACTCTGCCAAGGGTCTCCAAATCTGCCTTGTTAACAAATTCCCAGATGATGCTGGTGCTGCAGGGAACACAGTTTGAGAACCACTGGTGCAGCATAGAACAAGGTTGCAAGAGGGTGTGAGCAAAGGGATAGATATGAACCACTTCTCTCTGACTCATCTGGATCTCTTTCTCTAAGCTAGAGGGAGTTGATCCAAGAAATTGCCAGAGGTACTCGGCAGTCAGATAACCTGGTAGAGTACTAGTTCTGTCACTAGTGGTTTTGTGACCTCAAGCAAGTCACTTTCCATCTGAGCCTCGATTTCCTCATCTGAATATGAAGGGGTTGTTCCAGCTGATGGCCCTTATTGCTGTGATATACTGTCACTCTCTATCTTGAAGCTCTGCCTTGCCTGAGTATGAAGTCAAAGCCATCCCACTCAGGGACGCCTGGGTGGCTCAGTCAAGCGTCTGGCTTAGGCTCAGGTCATGATCTTGCCGTTCATGAGTTCAAGCCTCACGTCAGGCTCTGTGCTAACAGTTCAGAGCCTGGAGCCTGCTTCAGATTCTGCATTTCCCTCTCTCTCTGCCCTTCCCCTACTTGTACTCTCCCTCTCTCTCAAAAATAAATACAACATTAAAAAAAACCCCTCCCCTCTCCCCTACTTGTACTCTCTCTCTCTCTCAAAAATAAATAAAAAATTTAAAAAAAATCCATCCCACCCACACCAGAGTGTGAACCTAACTTCCTATAATCAGGGGATGGCTACCACAATACAAACTCACACTCACACAAAAGGAGAAGCAGGCAAGGAAAAGCTTCTTTCCTTACCTGGCAGTTCAGGAAGGTGAACTAATCCTGGACTTCCAGCCTTTCCTTTATTTCCACGCAATCCAGGATGGCCTGCAATCCCAGGGAGGCCACGGGCCCCCTTAGGACCTGCAAACCCAAACATGAATCAAGAGGGGAAAGGAAAGTCAGTGCGGCTGGTTTCATTTGTAATGTCCACTCAAGAATCCTAGTCTCTTGGAGGGCCTCTTACTCTTACCTCCCCACACAGACCTCTCCAGGAGCCATTCTATTGCCTCAATCCTCAAGGCTGCCCTCTCAGGAAGAATGTGGATCCCCAAATGCTACCAGGCTATGCCCTGCTTCCTTCAGCCCACGGCCCTTACAAGTGTGTTCAATGGCTTTCTTTGGCCTCATTCCATACCTGGGAATCCGGGAGCTCCTGGTAAGCCTGATGGACCGTATGATCCAGGAATTATACACGGCAAGGTGACCCCTGTAAATGGTAACATGTAAGCATCTTGTGAGCCCACTAAGTCAGGTGGGCTCTCCTAGCATGCTCCTTTCCTCCAGTTCTGTTGGATGAGCCAACCAAACTCTTCCCACCCAGCAGCTTGGAGCCCATGCAAAAGAATTGTGGCATCAGAAGCTCTCGGGAGTTACCCCCTAGTGCAACTGCTTATAGGTAAGAGTACTCCTAGTGTCCAAGTGCCAGAATGTCACCTCCTAAACCATCAATGTCCAGTGGGCAGGCATCTACCTATGCAGTAGATGTTACCTAACAAGATTTCCTAGAGGTAGCCTATGTAGGAGGAGCAGCAAATGGCAATGACCTCCTCACCCTACCCTCATATGAAGCCTCTCCCTAGGATGGGTGCTTGGGGATAGGCCTGAGATCCATTATGGCCATATGACTAGACTGGAGGGTTTGAAGTCAAGACCCCTCAAGTTCACATGTCTGCCCTTTTCTTGGAATGAAAACAAACTATTGGGTTCTTTTCCTAAACCATCGGGTTCTTTTGACCCACAGCACTTGGGATCTACAGAAACCTATTGGTGATTACTGTGGGTGAGAGGTAGCTGTATTTCTGTATCAGACAAACACTGAAGGCCACTCTCTTGGCCATGGCAGACAAACAATGACCATTCCCTCAGCTCCTCCTTTGAAAATGTCAACTCTGGTACTCAGGGAGATGCAGTAGTCAATTTCAGTGTTCAAGACTTTGAAGTTGGCATGCATAGCCTTCCCCTAGCAAATTCTTCCTTGCTCATTCATAATTCAAATAAAAAGAGTCTACACAAGATCACAGAGGGGAGGTTTAATAAAATACCGATGAACAAATTTTGTGTAGGCTCCCTCAAGTGCCATTTACAAATAATTGCTATGCTAATTAAAATTAGTCTTGCCTATTCATTAAAACAATCCCCCAAGGCCTGCTTTAAGCCACAGAGCCAACAGTTCTAGTAAACTGCTATAGTTTTTGCCTGTACATAAAATAAATCACAAATTGCCTTTCTTAAAGATATGTTTACAATCTATGATTTAGACTGCTTACTCAACTAGATGGCATTCCTTCTGAACTTGCTCTATTCACAAAGAAACATGGGGAATTGAATATAGTGTATTGGTTAAGAGGTGGGGGGGCTCTTAACCAATACACTATAGACACCGAGCCAGACAGACCTGAGCTTGTATACTAGTTCTGCTATTAACCAGCTGTTTGGACAAGATACTTAACCTCTCTGAGCCTCATGTATAAAACGGGAGCTACTTTTCTCATGTGGCACTTGTGAGGATTATATGAAATAATGCTAATGGCATTCTGCACAGTGTCTGGCACCTTGGCGGTTGCTCAGCAAACAGTAGTTTTTTATTATCTTATTTAAGGAGGAGCATTCAGAAGAGCTCCTCCAAGACCAGCCCCTGGTTTCTACCTTAGTCAGGTTAGTGATGCTACTTTGTAGCCTGGGCAGCAACTTTCCGCCTTGTAGACCTCAGGTTCCCATAGCCACACTTCTACAGGTGGAGATAGCCATAGGCCTGATCTCGCCCCATTAGTGGTCACACCCATCTCCATCCTGCCAGACATTGAAATGATGGGGCTATTTCTCAGGGCTATTTCCCTACTGTGGAACTATAACCTATGGGCAAACACCTTATGATGAGATGCCTCACTGGGAGAGGACTGCCAGTCCTGTGTTCAGCTTGGGCCTCAGTCCCTTGGACTAGGCTGAAGAACTGCCTCCCTAGATGGTATCACGAGAGGGATCCCGCAGAAGATTCTCCTGCCCCAAATATTTCAATGGCCCATTGACTCCAATGTATCAAACACTGCAGTTCCATCGCTTTCAACCTTACAACAAACAGTAAAACACAAATATCTCTGCGCTGGGTCCAAACATGAACCATCCATCCTCACTCAATCATCAGATAAGTTTCATAAATTCTCTTTGCCTGTCACAGCCAGATTAAAAGCAAACATTTAGAGCATGGGGCCAAGGTCAGGCATTGGAAAGGTTCCAGGACAGGACAAATAATGACAAAAGGGAAGATGGAAATCAAGGGCATATTTCCCTTTTGCCTCAGACCAGGCCTGTACACCACAGCACCCTTGTGTAGGCAAGTGGAGGGTCAAAATGCTGAGAAGGTAAGACCTTCAAGTCATCCTGGTATCTGGCTCTTTCACATTACATCTCTGTCTTCTACTTCACATCTGTGAATTCAGAGACTTCTCTTCAACAAAGCATAAATCAGCTTTATCCATGTTCTGTTCTATAACACACAATCTAATTAGTCAGGATTTCCTCCATAAATGCCCAAATTCATTGTCAAAATAAAAAGCACCTCTGCTTATCAAGATTCTATCATTTCAGTTTACTCTGGGTCCAGTGAATAAACATCAGACATGTGTTCATCTTCCAGCTACCTCTCAAGGCAAGTTACAACCCCAGCTAAGTTCATAAAATGAAGGTGCTCAAGGCAGACATCAGCAAAGCCATCAACAAGCATGGTGAAGGAAATCAGTTCCTCTCAGAGACTGCATGCCCATTTACTCCTGTATCCCCTCCCCAAAATCAGGAGTGACAGTGTCAGTGTCAGCCTTCATGCACCCCTCCCCAGCCAAAGGCTCTAGCATGGTGCTCAGGCCATCATGAGTGTTTGCAAGAAAGGTGAACAAAAAGGAAGGGACATTTTGGCAACATCAGTGTTGGAGAACCTCGAGGCTGAGCTAGCTCTCACCTCCCTCTGTGTCTAAGCCTCCTTTACCAATGCTCTCCCTGCAGCAACAGTCACCTAGACCAATCAAGTAAAGAAGAAAATTAAACCCGGACAGAGTTCCTTGAGGCCCAAGGGGAGTCTTGTCTGCAGACTGGGTATGCCCACTAATCAAATTCCCTATCCAGATCGAATGGAGAGAGCTGGCACCCACACAGGATCAAGGACACAGTTGCTGTTTCAATAATAACCAGGGTAATTGATTACTGTGACCATCTGGATCAGAGCCTCTTTGGAAACAGCCAGTTGTCTGCTCGTCCAAGGTTTGTAATGACTCACACCACTAGGTTGAAAAGCTTCTAGTGACTACATCCCCATCCAATGCAGCTGCTCTAGCCTGGGCCACCACTGGTTGGAGTGAACACATTTAAAGAACAGCATCCCTTCGTTTTCATGGCAACAGTAATGGCCATCATGCAAATGTCAGGGGCTCCCAAGTTATGTCTTTTTAAAATTGTATGGAAAAAAAAGATAGGCTTGAGGAGTTATATGTGGTTGCCATGGAAAGAAAAAGAAAGCTAATGCTCTTATCGGAAGTAATTTTTTGGAAAGTCTTGGTACTACAACAAGAACATTTTCTTCATAGGGTATCTCTCAGGCTAGAGCTTACTATATCACTATATTCCTAAGAACTTTCTGTGTCTGGGGCCTAGTGAAGTTTAGGATACACATGGTCCCATGGGCCTCCTTCTGTTGACTCAGCCTGTTTTCAAGCAGTCAGAATGTTGATAATAGCCAGATTTGAGTGTGTGTAAGTATATAGGTAACTCAGTTTATAACTCAGTTTAAAACCCAGTTGCCTACAGAAATGGTTGGCCTAGAATAAAGACCCAATTGGCACAGGGATAGTGGAATGACCATGAATAATATCTCTGGGAACAGAGATGGAGGCAAAGCTAGGACTTCCAAAAGTACAATACTTTAGTTTGATAAAATTCCTCACAGCCTTCACAGGGTTTTGTAAACTGAAATACAACTTGGTTTTAAGAATCTTGAATCATCATTTTTTAACATATACCATCATCCTTGGTATGCCAACACATGCAAGTAGATTTTAAAGTCAATAAACATGACAAGACCTGGTTTCTGTCTTCTTTTTTGGTAATTCTTCAAGGTGACAAGGTAGAATGAGAAGAAATGGGTCTAAGAAATAGCCCCTTGGTTATTTAGAGGCCTTTTTCTTCTGTGAGTATATATTAGTATCGTATGGAACATTACACTATACTAGGAAAATTGAGAAATGCTAAAAAGAATTGCCTTCCAGACACTTACAAAGCAGTTGAGAAAACTAAAAGCATTAATGGAAGAAAACATGTAATTTAAGAGGAAATGGAATATGTTGTGGAGGTCAAGAGAAGGTTTAGTGGGGAAGTAGGCATGTACCCTGAAAGACAGATAAAATCTGACTGCACAGAAAAAAAAGAGGAAGAGCATTCCAGAAAAAGGCAACTGCTTGTAGCTTTGGACTAGTGGCGAGATGTGATGATATCAGTGCTTTACAAATACTGAATTGGCAGCATTGTTCATAGAAGAACTGAGTGAGGAAAGTCTGGAGGTAGGGGATGAGAAACCACTTAGGAAGCTATTTGTCATTCACTCACTCATCCATCCATCCATCCACTCATCCTTACTTCCAATGTCATTCACTCACTCATCCATCCATTCATCCATCCACTCATCCTTCCTTCCAACTGTCCATTTATTCTGAAAAGCATGTAGGTATTTGATAAGCTTAGGTGTGAGACAATGAGAACTTAGTAGCAAGAAGAGGAGGGAAAGAATATAAGAAGCACTGCAAATGAAGAATAAGAAATGAATTTCAAGTTTTCAAACTTCAGATAACAATAAGGATGGTGCCGCTAATGGAAACAGAAGTTGGGATGGAGAGCTATTCTGGCTGTATGCAAGAAGGTGACTTATTAACATAGCACCATCACAATCTACAAGCAGGACTGTCACTCCCTACAATTCCTGAAATGCTGATAGAAAAGCGAGGGGTTTAAGGTATGAAATAAAGATTAGACTAGATACAAATAGAGTCTCTTCTCAATCTGAGATCTCATGAATTAAGGAAAGGTTCCTCTCTGGTGATGATAGTACCATATAACTTAAGAGGACACCTATCCAATCTCTTGCTCATTACTTCAATGATACTTGTAGCAAATGGCCATCCAGCATCTGCTTGAAATTTTCCAGGGATTATGAGCTCACAACCTCCCAAGACAGCTCTGTTACATTTTCAGACTGCTGTTAGGAAGTCTTTTTTGTTTTGTTTTGTTTTTACTAAGTAGAACTGAAGTCTAGATTGCTCTGTATAAGTGTAACACAATTATGTACAATTATGATCCTTTGTCCTCATGAAAAACCTTAAAAAATTGCAAGAAGTGATTATAACCAGCCAAAATTCTTCTTATGACACATTTCATGTACCTGGGTCATATCTACACTCTACAAGGGGTCAGTTTTTCAAGTCCATGGCCATCTGATTCCATGACTCACCTGGAAGCCCAGGGAGGCCTTGCTTCCCTGGTAATCCATCTATTCCTTGATTTCCAGGAAGCCCACGAGGTCCGGGAGATCCCGGCAGTCCATTTCCTGGGGGACCAGCTGGACCACTGTGGCCCTTTTCACCAGGAAGTCCTGGTAACCCCTTCTCACCTGGGAAGCCCTGTCCACCATCACCCTAGAGAACACATAAGAAAGAATGCAATCCCAACTTAAAGATTTATCCTGAGTTGTTTGACCATAGGAAAGAGGTAGCCAGTGTGACCGATGTTTGGTTTTTTGTTAAAATTCTCCGTCACTCTAGTTTATCAATCAGTTCCTCTGATTTAGTTCATTTAGTTCATGGAAATGAAGTTTGTCAATTCTTGATGATCTGATAATACAAAATATTCTAGACCACTGGTGGGGAGGGGGCAGGAAACTGGAGCAAGGTAATAGTCCCTGGCAGGGGTTGGGTCACAGAAAGCAGCCGGATAACCTGCAAGGGAAAGCTGAGAAGCTAAAGCATTTTCAGTGATATGGTCAATGGGTACTAGCATTTCTCAAATGAGGCAATGACCCATTTTGAGAAAAAGATTCCCATTTTACAGAAAAGAAAAGCACAGAGCACAGAGTTTCAGTGGCAGAGGTGGGAGGATATGTTCTACCCTGTCTCATGGTTAGTGGCCATCAGGACCCCCACTAAGTCAGATGTGAGGATTTATAGAGCTTATCACCCAGGAACTATCAACTTACTGGGAGGCCTGGCAGACCTGGTAAACCTGGTACTCCATCCTTCCCTGGGATTCCTGTTTTACCAGGGAGCCCCTGGGGGCCAGGATCACCCCGCTCCCCTGGCATCCTTGATCTTGAACTGAGAGTTGGCTCCCCTTTCTCTCCTTTGCGGCCTGCAGGACCCCGAGGTCCAAATAAACCCTACAAAACAGACAAAAGGGAACAATCAGGAGATGTATACATTATAGGACTCTGGTACCTAGCATAGATCTGACCTAAAGCAGAACCTTGGGTACATTTTGGCACTGTTCAGGGCACTTGATAATTTCCTCATCTGGGATTACAACTGCCCATTTTTTTTCTTATCCTTTCTAAATCTTTGAAATTTTTGAGGATGGTAACCCTGTCTTAATTCGATTTCATCTTCAGGGCCCAGCGCAGTGTTAGGCAAATACAAATAATTTTGTGGAAGGAAGAGAGGGATTAAGGAAGTGGGGGAAGGGAGGGAACATAGGTAGGTCAAAGCAGAAAGGGACTTTGGAGATCAGCTAGTCTGACTTTTTCATATTACAGATCAAAACCCTGAAGCTTTGTTTTATTCCAATCTGTCTTTCCTGTGTTTTAGGAACGTGACTGGGGAGGAGTACGGGGCACTGGAAAGCTCCTATTGCTCCCTCAGGGCCAAAGTTTGGTGAGACTTACTGGAGTCCCTGATGGGCCCTGTGTACCCCCAGGGCCTGGATCTCCTCTGGTTCCTTTAAGGCCTGGAAGGCCAATGAGACCTTGTGACCCAGGCAGGCCTGGCTCCCCAGGTGGTCCAATGTTAGGGACACCGCCATCACAAGCACAAAACCCTGAGTCGCCTGGAGGAGAAAAAGACAACATTAAACAAAATAGACCATCTTTCTAAGAAAAAGGATGATACAACAGCGGTAATTTGTGACTTGAACAACTCCCTGGAGGGAATCAGAATGTCCACAGAGAACAAACTCACATGAACTAGGTTTATGAACCAGATCTACTCTCTATCAAAGTACATTTGTACCAGTGATTTGATTTCATTACTCTCAGGGGAGACAACCCAGCGATCAGTGAGTCTAATTAATGTACAGCCAGAGTTAAGAACCACTGCCCTATGCTAACCACTTGGATCTGGAATCTAAGCCACTCAAAAATTCTCTTCATCATAATGTCTTTTCCCTTGTGTTCTGTACACAGAGACAAATGTCCAATAAATGTATGACAGGGATTTTGGCAAAGCACCTTTGAAGTGGTATCAAGGAATCACTAACACTATAGCCCAGCCACCTGTACCTTCCATGCTTATGGTGTAGAAAACGAGAACTTAGGCCAATGTAGGTGACTCTGAGGTCCCCTAACATCCTGAAGGGCCTCTTTTTACTTTCAGAAAATTGATGATCCCTGAAACTCGGAAAGAACAGTCTGTAGCATTTCTCAAGTGTGATCCATGGATCACAGTCAGTTATGTTGCCTGTTCATAAGGCAGCTTGCTGGGCCTCACCCCAATTCTAATAAAGCAGACTCTCAGGAGGCCAGAACCAAAATCTAATTTTGAGTAATCTCCCTTAGGTGATTCTCATGTACAGTGAAGCTTGAGAATCACCATCACTATTCCAGACTTAGGGAAAACCTTCTGGTCCCATGGGAATATAGAATGGGGAGCATTAGAGTTATATCTTTTCAGGAGCGAGAATGGTATCCGGAAGTACACTAGCTCTGTAGTGAGTCACACAAAGGCAAAGGTTAACATCCTAAGTCAAAACTTGCAATTCCATCTCCTTTTTCTCCAAATAGTCCTCCTTGCAGCTGAACAACAGAGATGGAACTTTTAAAAACTTCTCAACTAGCTCCTATACTTACGTAGTGACATTTTATGATTCAGTAATGAGAAAGGGGAAGAGTAAGTTAGGACCTCCTGCTTGAGGCTGAGAAGAGCTGTTAACTCTGCGAGAGAAGGGGAAAGATCTCAGATAACTTGAACTCCCTAGGCCATCCCCAAACCTCTCTGGAGCCCAGAGTTTCACCTCTTCCTCCACTTAGGCCTGGGCTGCAACTAAAATGAATTGATTTATTTGAGCTTTAAGCATCTGCATCTCAAGAGTATGAAACAGAGGAATGACCCAAAGGCAGCAAGAAGATGGACAGAGCAGTGTGGCCAAAGGCTGGCATAATCAGTTAGCCCTTCAACATCGGGGGGTGGGAAGGGAGATGCAGTTATTTTTCTGGAGCCAGTTGGTTGTTTCAGAGTGCCAACTCTTGACCTTTTCAGAGTCCTATCCTTCAGACTGAAGTTAATGATAAGTGGCATCCATCCTTGGCCTTGCAAGCTGAAAAGTGTTGCCGCATGTACTGGTTAATAACTGGGGTTAACTGCAACAGCTTCTGCAGGTGGACACAATAGGACGAGCAGCCTGCAAGCCACTTTGTTCTATGTGACCTCAACTTCCAGCCTCAGTCTCAGAGCCCTAAACATAGCCCTTCCAACAATCTTAAAATCAAATCCCCGATCAAGATCCCAAATTGCTTTTGTTCACATTCCCAAGGCTGTTAGTTTGCTCATTCCCCGGAAAGCTTTCTGCAAGGAGTGTGGGGAACAAAGAAACCCAAGGGGACAAAATTACCTTTTATTCCTTTGAGGCCTGGGTTTCCTTTTGGACCTCGTTCTCCTCGGAGACCAGGGAACCCTGGCTCTGTGTTCTGTAGTGTTCCAGTCTCAAATGTTCGACCTTCAGGACAAAGGAAGCATGAAGGATCTCACACGAGCCTAGACTCACATGACTCAGCACAGCAGCTCAGTCACTGAGGACTAAGCATCCTTGAGTATAAACAACTGAAGCAGACACAGGGACCCAAAGTCTGTAGCAAGTCTTATCCCTTATTGACTCTATTCATTCTACTACTGCTTACAGAAGGTCTACTATGTTCCAGGCACTGGACTAGACAATGAGGGTACAGGAATGACCCAGATAGCTTCAGTAAGCCAACAGGCCCAAAGTCTACCCCAGAAAGTTTGAGGGAATGGGTGCAAGCTACAGAAGTCATGGGGTTTAGATTACAAACAAGCACACTGGGCATATTTCTAGCCTTTCTCTTAGAATCTAGAATTCCATACTCAGGTAGGAGACTTAGGGAAAATAAGCCTTGTAGAGGCTTTTAGCAACCATCTTGAGGATCCAGGCTTGGCTTTCCATTTCTCAGGCTCTCAGCCCACCCCACTGGAGCTTGAAGGAGCCAATGTTGCTTCATCATGAGCTGCAAGACCAGAGGCCAAGGGGCTGAGAACAGTGGAGGGTGGAATGAAATGAGTACAGAAATTGGAAGGAATTAGATAGTGTTTGGTTATTGAGGTGGATATGCTTGCTTTTTTCTTGATGAGCACTCTGAGTGCTGTGGTCGTTAACCTGTAGAAGAAGGCTCTGACTCAGAGAGAACAAGGCCTTTGTCACTGCCCCTCTGCCAGTCATTGTGTATCCTGGCTATTTCTTCTGTGAAATGCTCTCTCCCTCAAAAATCATGAGTGTTCTGCCATCTGGGTCACACCTGAGTCTCAACACCAAAGAGAAAAATGATGACTTACCAGGTGGGCCTGCTAGGCCTGGTAAGCCTGGCAAACCGCCTCTGCCAGGGGGGCCAGCTGCCCCAACTGTGGTGCGGCCTGGGTTTCCTTTGTCCCCCTTGAGACCTGGAACTCCTTGGTGCCCTAGGGCACCTGGGACATCTGGAAGAATAAGCCCACACAATAATGCTACTCATGTCACCCTACCCTTCAGGGGCATTGCAATCAGTGGCATACATTGGAAACTAACTCCAAGGGAAGAATTTGGAAAAGCATTTGCCCTTCTCTTGCATAAGAGTTAGAGGGCTCATTAGGAATCATCTAGCCTAACTCCTCAGTAAGTTGAGACCCAAAGTCATGAGGAAACATGGTCAAGGGCACAAAGCTTTTTAGTGGCAAACCTGAGAGGGAAACCTGGTCTCCAGCCTTGTACTTTGTGATTTTTCAACCTTGGTAGTGGGATCAGCTGTACCTCCTCCAGTGGCTGCTTTATTTATTTATTTATTTATTTATTTATTTATTAATTCTTTTTAACATTTATTTATTTTTGAGACAGAGAGAGAGAGCATGAACAGGGGAGGGTCAGAGGAAGAGGGAGGCATAGAATCTGAAACAGGCTCCAGGCTCTGAGCTGTCAGCACAGAGCCTGACACGGGGCTCGAACCCACAGACCGCGAGATCATGACCTGAGCCGAAGCTGGACGCTTAACCAACTGAGCCACCCAGGCGCCCCCTCCAGTGGCTGCTTTAAAAGCACAGGTATCCTTACAGATGCCCATCTCCAAGGAACTTAGAAACTGATGCCTTTAAAAGCAATGTCTGAAGCTTTATATTTGGGTCACCATGGCCACTCAGAATCTGGCATGCCCTTTCTCTATTTACTACTATAGAATGATATACAGGTATGCCCCTCCAATTGTTGTTTCAAGGGTGTCATCCATAGGATCCTGGGCCATTTAGTGCCTGAGTTAAGCACAGAGTGAGGATCTGGGTACAAACTCTCCTCTGGGCTTTTGTTGGCCCCTTCTGGCAAGCATCAGCTGGGATGGCACATCCACAGAAGAGTGACAGGGTTCTAGCAGGCCAACACTGGCCCCCTCTGGTTACCAAAAACCTCAGTAGAGTTGCCTGTTTAGCAATGCTACATTATTCAAGCCAAAAGAAAGCTGTTCACCCAGGTCCTATCTTCATATACATTAGCTTTGGGACAGTGGTAGGGAGCTTAGTGACTACCATTTACCTTTCCTTTGACTTTGGCTAGGTACATACCCAGACCAGAATGGGTAGAGGACAGATCTGTGCAGGGGGTGGGTTAGTTTGCTTTACCTGGTAAAGCTGGCAAGCCAGGGAGGCCGGAAGTTCCAGGCAGGCCCTGGACACCTTCATCTCCTTTAAGTCCTGGGAGGCCTGGCACACCAGGGTCTCCAGGGTAACCTGGCATTGTGATGAAAGAAAAAAGCCATAAGCAAACCCAGAGAAGGCCCACTAATGTCACAAAATGTCTAAGAGGAGTTGCAAGGAGATGTCCTCATGGTGGACGTGCCTTTCTTGTACTTCATAGGTCTCTCAGATGCTAATGGCCTCAGTGATAATGGGCCCACTTGAGCTAAGTCTCCATTAATGTCCAGAACCAGTCTGGCCAGGGTTTACCTTCCATGGTAAGATCTGGTAAGTACTAGGAACGTTTTTCTACTACTACCAACCTGCTGTTATGCATCAAATATCTACTATTTGTGTTACGGTGTTGAATTCTACCACTCATATTATGCACATAGGTTCCCTGGAAGTGGAACATAAGAAGCCGCTGTCGATCATTAACACCTTGGCTTCAGTGAATTTACTGGCTAGGGCATGGGCCAGAGAAAATGAGAGAGGAGAAATAATTTAGGACACTCATGTAGAAGAGGTACAATAGTAGAAGCCTTTGCTCAAGCAAAGAGTAGAGACACTGGGCATATGGATGTTTGGAGAAGGCAATGGAAAGAGTTGGATACTTCTCCACCTCCTATGAAATCGTCAAACCCAAGTATGAATGGGATCATGTAGATGAGACACCAAGTGTCTCATGGTACAAGGCTGCAGTCAGCCTGGCTGGGGAGGATACCAATCCTTCCCTAAGCATCTTTAAGAGAACAATTTTCAGCAAGTTCAGGCCCAGTCTGACCCAAATCCTAGTCTTAGTGGACCCAACACAAACATGAAGCATAGGGCTTGACTTTTTTGCCCAAAGACATTGGAGTTCAATTTTCTAAGTACAGGACTCATGAGGGGCCCTTGAGGGTGTTGGGTTTAGCAGCAATCCAGTGGCTGACAAAGTACCCTTTTCACAATCGCAGGGAATATAGAATTTAAGTCCTGGTCCTTTCTTTTTCACTCAAATCAATGAAAAGTTGCACCTGAGATCACAGCACCATCCGTATCGATGTAAACATCTGGGCCTGGCAAGCCAATGCCACCCTTTTCGCCCTGTAAAGATTCAATGTGTTAAATGCAAATATTTCTGTGACCTCATCACTCAAGATCTATGTGCCTTCAAAACCACTCCTCAGGAAAATGAAAGGTTTCTCCTCCTGCAACCCCTGATTCCCAGGGCCAACTAGTCCATAGGTTAATTCCAGAGCTCAATAAGTTTCAGATGAAGGCAACATAAGGCAGGCCAGAGGCCTTACACTCAATTGCAAACCTGTCAAAAACAAGGGATCTCAATTTTATTTTGCAACCTGACTCAAGGATAATCTGCTTCTGGACCCGAGGAACATGTCACAAGAACAGACAACATTGCTGCACCAAAGAGGTGCAAAGGAAGGAGCAGTTGCAAAATTTTCTCCACACTTAGCAGGCCTAAGACTCTGCTACCATCACTGGCCTTGTTAGTGGATGATGTCAGGCAGAGGAAATCAAAGGACTTTCCAAAAGGGTGACTCAGTCCCCAAAAGGGGGACTCAGGTATCAGAATCAGATACAATGGCATATCCAGGTAGGGTGGTGGGAGCTGCCTGTCCTAGGTACAGGCAATGAGGGGGTGCATCGTCTGTAGAGAATTTAAAAACAATCCCCCCCAAAATTTGGCAATTCTAAACCATGTCAGTAGTAGAATATTCTTCCTTGTAGAGATGGATTTGCTTTCACAGCCTCCCCCTTTTAGTCTGCCATTGATCAAGTGGAATCTAAGGAATGCTCAATGGCTTTGTGTGTTAAAAGTAGTTCATGCACTGAAGTGCATATGAAAAGAGTAACCTTTAAAATGTTAAAAAATACTTCATCTCATCTGTAGGCATTTGTTAAGGTCCAAGAGTTTGTGTCCTCCTTCCCCCCGCCCTCAATTCATTTTGAAAACCTAATGCCCAAGGTGATGGTATTAGGATGTGGCATCTTTGGGAAGTGATAAGGTCATAAGGGTGGAGCTAATGCCCTTAAGAAGACTAATGCCCTTATAAGAAAAGGCCAAGAGAGCTAGCTTGCCCCTTCCACCATGTGAGGACACAGTGAGAAGTCAGTGACTTGGAAGAGGACCCTCACCCAACCATTCTGGCACCATGATCTCGGGCTTCTCAAAACTGTGAGAAATAATTTTCTGTTGTTTATAAGTCACCCAGTCTGTGATATTTTCTTATAGCAGTCAAATGGACTAAACAGCATTTATGGTAATTTTTCACTCTTCCACCTCCCCAATCCAGGATTTTCACTTCCCAACAACATTACCTTAATTCCTGGAAATCCATTAAATCCAGGGAAACCTGAGGACCCTTTCTTGCCCTGAGACAGAAACATAGTTACAACTAAGTCAAATGTCTAAGAGCATATGGGGGACTGGTCTTTGGACGAGGCCAGGGCAAATGGCACAGGGACGTTGGCTGGCATGCCAGAGTATTCCAGGAGTCTACCTGACTCTGGAGGGTGTAAAAGGTTCCAGAAGGCAATATGGACCAGGTAGCCACCTTGCATCTTAGGAGGTATAAGGGCCACCTGCTAGAGATGAATACAAGCAGGCTGGCCTTGCTAGACCCCGATAACGTAATAAGTAAGTATGACCATGGTACAGCACTGGATTGGTAGCACTGGAGACTCTGCTTCTTGGGGCAAGATAAAAGAAGATAGTGGCTGAGATTATGCCAAAGAGAGGTAGATACTTTGTATTATAAGCAGTGATTCCCTTTGGACTGATGGCCACATTAAGTAAAGCAAGAGGGCCTTTTAATTATGACTTTACATGTGGGCTTTTAATGATATTAACCAAAATACCTTACTCCCTGGGGGGCCTCGGAGTCCTTCTAAACCCATGGGACCCTGTAAAGAGAATGGAGGCACCTTAGAAAGATTAATAGCCCACACTAGAAAAAGCCAATAGACTTACATAACAAAGCTATCCAACTGAGTTCAGGATTTTGCCTATCCTAAAATCAGGTAAGAGAATGTTCCTAGACCTGGCTTAATGACTTTTCTTCTAAGCACTAATCCATCAGGCTGAATAACCACACAGAGCATTTTTAAAGAGCTAAACAAATGGAAACATTTTAAGTACTAGGTGGAATTTGGTAGAAGGGATGGGTGGTATTATACTTAGTGTGCATTAGTTCCAAGTCATGAGACTTTTTAAATAGATTGTGGGAGGGCCTCTTGTCTCTCACCCCAAATGCATTCTTGGTTGGTGATTATGTCTTTTCAAGACAAGAGAGTAAAGTAGAGGAAGAAATGGTGGGGTAATGGGTGAACACTGCTGAATATTCAAAATACTCTTAACAAGATTTATGATCACACTAAAATCATAATTTTCTAAAATATGACTTCTTTAAGGCTAAAGGTTGGCCAATTGCTTACAGCCCAACATCTAAGTGACTGAAACACTTAAAATCACCGAGGCTAACAATTATTTCTTCACTTGAATTGAGCTTATTATCAGAAATTGTTGATTGCAAACATCACTATGTTCTAGAACATCCCAGGCTTGTTTCTGTCCTATAAAGATTGTACTTGGTCCTCTTTCTTCCATTCCTGCAACACCCACACTCTTGCCCACATTCCCTCAGGATAAAATATAATTAAAACAAGACAACACTCACACCATTTTTAGCCCAGAAGATAATTATGTACGACAACAAAGAGAGTAAGTAGGCTGAGGAGCCATTTCTTATTCAAAGGAGCCACTAAGTCAAGGAAATGGGGCAAAGTGAAAAGGAGGAGATCATAGAGACCTGTCAGAGGGCTGATGAAGAGAAATAAAAGAAGCTTTGGTGGCCATCAGGTTACATAACATAAAGATGCAAACAGGACAAAAAAATATGGACTGGGTGACTTGACAGACTTAGGCAAGCAACATTCCAGGTTCATACCCTAGGTCCTGGCAAACCAGGGATTCCCTTTTCACCCTTTTCTCCAGCAGTTCCAAATCCCTAAAGGAAAAAAGAAACCACAAGTTATAACATCCATTTCTTCATAGGTCTCCTGGCTCCATCCAAAGCAGGGAAGTAACTTTAAATCAGTGCCACTGACCTATTGGGGAGGCTCACCATGATGAGTCTCTTGTCACTGTCTGAGAAACACATGGGTCCTGAATATAATTTGGACCACTGATTCAAGGTTCCCTCTTGGTTTTAGAAGTAATGTCATGTTCCCCTAAACACTAGTACATGTATTCATAGCAACATGGACTGACAGCATAAAAATGATTAAATATCTAACCTCATTGGTTTTACAGATGGTAACACTAACATTCAGAAGGGCTAAGCATGTCATATGGGTTACAGAATCAATGAGATGGCCAGGTCTTCAAATTTCCATTCCAGGGCCCTTTCCATGAAAATAGGCTGTCTTCCATCACCTAGGAACTCATTTCTTTGACCCACAGATGGAGAATTTTGTTAATTGTTGGGGGTCGATACTAGAGGGAAGAGCTTTTGCCCTCTGGAGACATGATGACTGTGTCATTCTCTTCAGTGGGAAGGATTATTTCTTTCTAGGTGTGGTCTAGAACCCTGCAGACCCTAGCAGTACTCTGAAGGGCACCATGAGATGGTCTTCAATCCCTCTTGCCCTGCTCAAAGACTGAAGATTTCAGTCATAGACCTGACTTGGGGACAAGCAGAAATCCAAAGAGCAGACTGAGTGAGAAAAGCTTCCTTCCCTCTGGGTCCAAGGCAAGCATATTCTGGGCCCTTGAGATACAGAAAAGTTCATTATTAAAGTGGATAGAGTCTTTCATGGCAAACCTCATCAAGGCCATTTTGTTGTTACTGTTTAAAATTGGACTTTCTGGAGCATAGATTTTGGCAAACAACATTCATGCCTATTGTAAGAGTAAAGGAAGCAGTGATTCTTTCTCAAATGTAAGCTTGTAAAAGATGGTAAATGTTGTGGCATGTCTCCTGTTGTCCTCTTGATGTGACCTGGCTCAGCTGGTTATGCAGGCTCTGCTCTAATCCCACTTAGAATTTTTCCTTCTTCTTACATACTCAGAGCACTCCCATGGGTACTGAAAGCTGGCTGAACAAACCTTAGCTTTGTAGGCCCAAGTTGTGTTTGTTTTGTTTTGTTTTTTAATGTGTTTTTTTTGTGTGTGTGTGTGTCTTTTTTATTGCGGGGTCGAGTGTGCATCTGTGAAGGGTCTAGTTCAAAGCAAGCTTTGGTTCCTTCTCGCCTTTCTTTTTTCTACGTCAATAGTTGTGTGTCAACTGGGTCAGACCTCATGCTGAATAGGATTTCTATTTGAAAGGCCTATGCGTCAAATGAACTCAAACTTACTTGAAATCTGTTCTGCATCTCAAATGGGAAACCAAGGCATGCTGCCACCTGGTGGAATCTGTCTATGGGTCTCTGAAGCCAAACATCATGCAGCTTTCCCTGGTCTGGCCATGGAAGCTATAGCAGCCCACACTGCCCCAGACTCTTACAGCACTGAGATGACTTAAATGTATGAAAGTTTGTAAGCAGGAGGTCTATGTCACACTCACTTCCATCTCCTCCAAGACATGTTACTTTGCAGGCTGAACACATACAAAGTGGTTCCATACATACTTGTTGAATTAAAAAGAATGACCCGGAGACCAAAACTGTTGCAAAAAGTGAAGCATGTCCTAGAACTGTCCAGGAACTGTCTCACACTCTCCACCTATCTTGCCTGTAGTTGGAAAGACAACAGGACTTTGTCCTCCTTCTTCAGAAAGCAGAAAGTGTATCAGGACTCTTGCTCTCTCAGAGAGCTTGTGCTACCATGTGAACAAAAATAAATACCCAAAAAGTTTAAAAAGGACAAAATCAAAGAAACTTATTTGTGTGTGTGTGTGTGTGTGTGTGTGTGGCGGGGGGTGGTGGTGGTTAAAGCCAATAAACCATACATGACTTGGCAAGATATTGGGATGTAGGCTTAGCTTGTCTCCCAGTACAGGAGGTACCATACAGGGCCCTGCTGAACAAGCTGTTCTAGAAAGATGTCCTGGGCCCCAACCCTCTCACAGTCAGTCCTTGTCATAAGCTGTCCTGCATCCACTGCTCCCATACCTCTTCTTACCAATGTCCAGGAAAACCTCACTAGAGCACTGGCTTAGCTGTTCATTTTTGGTTCAAGGATTTTAGTGGCTCTGCAAAAACTCAACGTTAGTCACGTGGCCTGCAGTAAGTGGGGGGTGCCATGGTCACTGAGGCAGGGGAGAGGAGGGCGGTGCAAGAAAAAGACAAGCTTCAAACACTAGGCCAGATGCAGGGGGTGTCAGCCCCCAGGCCCAGTGAAGGCCACTTTGGCCACGGGCCCTCAGAGGCAGGCTCATCAGAGAGGCAGGCCACCGTATAGTTATCCTCCTCTCGAGCTTCTCCCCTCAAGACCAAGCAGGCTCCCCTCGGTCCCAGCCAAAGCGGTGGACATGGCTAGACCCACCTCCACAACCAGGGCAGCTTCTCTAACTAGGAAAGGCAGGGGGGAGGCTGAAGCACATAGTTGAGGGGGAATGAGGCCATGGGGGAGGGGCGGGGAGTGATCTGTGGTAACATTTTGGAAGCCAAACTACAGAAATCCATTCTGCTCAGCACTTCAAGGGTCACTTGAGATTGGAAACATGAGGGGTCGGAAATGTCAAATGTCTTTCTAAACCCTGTGCAGGTCTCAGGGCTGCTATGGCTCTCAGGGCACCAGGGCCCAGGGCCCAGCTTAAGTCTGTCAAGCTGGGGCCCCTCCTCCAAAGGACCTACCTGAAGGGCCTGGAAAGCCTGGTGCTCAGTTGAAGGAGCACCCCACGTGTCCAGTAGTTGCCTCAGATCTACTCAATAGGTTCCTCAGGATTTGACAGTTTCCTCTTTTCTTTCCCCCCACTCCCCCCCCACCGCTTATCTCTTCCATTCTGCCTTACCCTGTGTTTGCTGGTCCCCTGGACACAGGGCACACAGGTATAAGATTCTCTCTGATGCTCTCCATGAGAGTACCTGTGCCCACAACTGCTGGGGACAACATGGCAAAATGTGTGAAGCTGGGACTGAGCCAGAAAATCAGGGATGTTTGATCCTGCCAGAGGGGACAAGACAAAGAAGGTGACACATACATTTGTCAGGTTGGCCATTTGTCAGCAGCTCTTGCAAAGATTTGGGTTTGGATGGAAAGGAAACAAATGCTTAAAGAAAACATTTTTGAATTCCCTAGAGATTTGCATCCTCAGTGCTGCCATGTTTCTCAGTGACTGTAGATAATTGAAAGCTGATGTGCAGGCTTTGGATTTGAGAAGTGTGTTTCCTCTGGAAAGCCTAGAGCATCTCAAACACGTTACCATCTTTCTTCTTACAACCATTCTGTCAGAAGGCACATAAGGTGCCTGCAAATGTTCCCATTAGGCAGACATATTAGAAGAAAGAATGATTTGCCCAGGGTCTTACATCAAATCCGTGCCAAAGTGGGCTGAGAACTCTGGGTTCTTGACTTCCACTCTCTGAAAATATTCTGTGCCACATGAAGGGAGGTATTTTCCAGCTTGGATGTCTTTACAGTCAACTGAGGTTTCTATTTTGCAGTCTACACAGTGAAACCCCAGAAATGCTGAGCTTGAAATGGTATTGCAGTTTATCACTGTGCATTCTTGTAAGTCATTCTCTCTTTCTTTTATGGAACAAAAGGGAATGGGGTGAAACCGTAGTAGAGGAAGTCCTCTGAGGCACAACAGGAATGGGAGGAAATCAGAGGGAGGGAGCATGAGCCAGAGAACCCAATAACACCAGATATCATAAAATCATCCACCACGAGAAGAACGAACTAGACTGTAGGGAGCAGTATGATAAAGGCAGTATGAATTGGCTAGCTTTTGAGAAACTTGGATCCCAGTCTCAACTCTGCTAATGACTTGCTGTGTGACTCTGGACATGCCTCTTCATCCATTCAAGCCATGGTTTCCTTTTCATTACAGGGAGATAAGCCCATCCCACCTTACTTACCTCTTGGGGATGATGTGAGGTGATTAGAGTCTATGTACAATCCTCATAAAGGAAAGTACAAACCTTGTTTCCCAACCCACTTGCAAAGTATTTTGTATTTGTGCTATCCAATAGAAATATGTGAGCTACTGGGGCACCTGGGTGGTTCAGTCAGTTAAGCGTCCGACTTTGGCTCAGGTCATGATCTCATGGTTCGTGAGTTCGAGCCCTGCATCGAGTTCTGTGCTGACAGCTCGGAGTCCATAATCTGCTTTGGATTCTGTGTCTCCCTCACTCTGTGCCCCTCCTCGTTCACGGTCTGTCTCTCTCTTTCTCTCAAAAATGAATAAACATTAAAAAAAAATTTATGTTGATTTCTTTTTGAGAGACAGAGCACAAGGGGTGGAGGGACAGAGAGAGGAGACACAGAATCCGAAGCAGGCTCCAGGCTCTGAGCTGTCAGCACAGAGCCCGACACAGGGCTCCAACTCACAAACCGTGAGATCATGACCTGAGCTGAAGTTGGACACTTAACCAACTGAGCCACGCAGGCACCCCCAAAATTTTTTTTTAAAAAAAGAAATACGTCAGCTACTACATTATTTTAACTTTTCTAGTAGCTACATTATAAAAGCAAAAGAAATTGGTGACATTAATTTTAATAACATTTTATATAACAAAATATATCATAAATATTGTCATTTTGACATTGAAGTAAAAAATATTAATGAGATTTTTTTTAAGTAGGCTCCATACCCAGTGTGGAGCCCAGCATGGGGCTTGAAATTAAAACCGTGAGATCAAGACCTGAATTGATATCGAGAGTCAGATGCTTAACTGACTGAGCTACCCAGGCACCCCATTAATAAGATAGTTTAGATCATTTTTCTCATACCTAGTTTTTGAAATCCATGTGTACTTTACAATTACAGTATATCTCATTTCAGACAAGCCATCTTTCAAGGCTTGGTGGCTACATGTGGTTAGTGGTTATAATATTGGACAGCACAGCTTTATACTTTGTAAAGAAATGTCACATATATTGTGAGTTGGGCCTCAAAATAGTAGATATGACCATTGCCATGTTACAGATATACAGAGAGGCTCGGAGACTTGAAAAGGTTCCAGAGCTGGACCTGGATCTGAAGTCTACATGTCCTGTGTCTAACTTCGGGGTTCTCCTCCTTTCTGATTCATTGGACATTGGATTAAGATCAAGGACATAGGACAGATGATTCTCTGTGCCCCTGTGCTTCTACAGGCCATCATAGAAGCATTTCAAAGAACCGTAGGGAAACTCTGGAGTCATCTATCCCCACTTCAAGCAGAGGCAGTCCTGATCATCTTGAATTCATCCATTTTCCTCCTGACCCCTACACCCAATCCATGAACATCTTGTCAACTCCTTCTTCAAAACACATCTCACAATTTAAGAGACATATCAACCACATGTGATGTGTGGGCCTCGTTGGATTCTGACTCTAACAGGGCAAGTATAAAAAATATGTATTTATGAGATAATCATAAATCTGAATTCTGACTTAACTGACATAAAGTAATTACTGATAATTGATTAACATTGATGATGTTGTAACTATGTTTTTAAAAAGTTCCTCTCTCTTAGAAATGCTGAACTATTTATGTTGAAATGATATGTCTCTTACTTGCTTCAGATTGGCCGAGTTGCTAAATATTGAAGCTGAGTGACGAGTACAAGGGAGGATCATTATACCATTTTCTCCACTTGGTGTATGTTTAAAATGTCCCATAATAACAAGTCTACACTTTTTACATTTCGAATCCATGCACTTCTGTCCATTTTCATTGCTATCATCCTAGTGTAAACTACTACCATCTTTCCCCTGGATTGGTGCAGTAGCCTCTATTTGCTGCCTCAGCCTCCCCTCATCCTCCACACCCCACCCCAACCCCTGTCAGAGTGATCTTCTTTAAAATGTAAGTCAGAGCCAGGGTGCCTGGGTGGCTCAGTCAGTTAAGCCTCTGACATTGGCTCGGGTCATGCTCTTGCAGTCTGTGAGTTTGAGCCCTGTGTTGGGTTCTGTTCTGATAGCTCAGGGCCTGTCCTGACAGCTCAGGGCCTGGAGCCTGCTTTGGATTCTGTGTCTCCTTCTCTCTCTGCCCCTCCCCCACTCATGCTCTGTCTCTCTCTGTCAAAAATAAATATACATTGAAAAAAAAATTTAAATGCAAGTCAGAGCCTTCTGATGGCTTCCTATTTCATTTAACACAAAAGCCACATTCGACCTACAAAGGGTCTGGCTCTTGCCTATCTCCCTGGTTCTTGCCTATCTCCCTGGTTCTTGCCTTTGCTGACTCTGTTCCACACACTCACTTTTTTGCTGTTCCTCACAAGCAGTGAAGTTTTGCCAACCTCAGGGTCTTGGCACTTACCAAAAACACTCTTGCTGATCTTCATTGACTCACTTCTCCATAATGTTCACTTCCTCAGAAAGGCCCTTCATGACCACTCTGCCCAAAGTAGCCCACCCCTTTTCTCAATCCACATTCCATCACTTTACCCTTTTTTATTATCTTCTATGTATCACTTGCTACTATATGAACTTGTCCTTGATACATTTGTTTACTTGTTTAGTGTCTGTATCTTCCCTCACTCCCCCATTAGAATGTACTCTCCTCAAGGACAAGGACTTTTACTTATTTGACTGTTATTTACTAATGTCTAGCAGAATGCCTGGAACATAGGGCCCCTCAAAAGGTATAAGTTGAGGGAAAGACTCTAAGGTATAAGGGCAGATAGTGGAGTGAAGATAGGGCTACTAAGAGTAACTACCATTTACTGAACAATTGATATGTGCCAGGCAGGTACTAAGTCCTTTTCATGCATTTATCTCACATAATCCTCATAACTACACCATTATCACTGCCCCCCCACCCCGTTTTTTGAGGGAAACTGGAACTCAGATAAGTTAAGAAAATTGTCCAAGTTCACAAAGGTAGAAATTAGTGAGACCAAAAGTCAAGCCTAGGTCTGTTTTAATTCTAGAGCTTGAGCTAATAACTGCTAAGATCTATGGCTTCATGAAGAACCATGCTAATGTCTCCATAGGTTTGAGAAACAAGAATATTTCCTTAAATGCCTTCTAACAATGAAGATGATAGAATTGTCTACAATAACCACAGGAAGGGGTCTTCCTGTTAGCCTTCTATTGCTATAGTTCTTGTCCAATTAGGTCCTTAAATGCATGTTGACCAAACAGGGAGACTTACCGGGAGACCTGGAGGGCCACTTATTCCTGGTAAACCTGGAAGCCCTGGTTCACCCTGAAAAATCAACCAAAGATTAGTGAGTAACAGCAGGAAACAGTGAACACAAAGGACATGGCTCCATTGAGCTGCATGGGATGAGCAGTGGGGAACCAATGGGGTATCAGGTGGTGTAAATTCCCCAGGATTCCCAACTAATAACTGTGGCAGGATATCAGCTTAGGGAGCCCTTGTGGTGTGGGAAGGACCAAGGCCCACGGCAGGGAATGGAAACTGTCTAAAACAGAATCTCAAATGTTGAGGTTAATTGGGAGACAGAAAAGACAGTCATCTGTTATCTTCCTAGTGGAAGAGCTGTTCAGTGTGATTTCCTGTTACAAATTATAGGCTGCAAAGAAATCAATGGTTTGGAGAAAAAAGTAACAACTACAGTTTGGATAGGGACCCATAACACTCTAATCTGTCTTTCCCTGATATGCTAATTTACTTATTTGTGCCATGAAAGGGCTCCCTAAGGTTTGGGAATGATCAGGGAGGCAGGTGATCTTTCATATGTTCTCAAAGTGTTCCCAAATTAATTATTACTTTCTGTAAACCTGAAGAGGGCCTGGAGCTATTGCTTTCTCAAAGACAAAGTTAAAGACATGGAAGTAAGCACCTTCCCTTGACTGGGCCCCTTGACTACAGGAGCAGGGTCACAAAACTTAAGGGAACCCCAGGGAGGAAGGAAGGAAGGAAGGAAATGCAGGTTACTGAAAGATACCTGCATACCTTAACAGCATACAGGCATTCAAATACACACCCACTCACATTGAAATAGAGATTATAACATATCTCAGTTAAACAGGTCTAACAACTTTAGCCTTGGTAGTTCAGATCAGGTGAATTAGGGCATCTACTGCCTCTTAGTGACAGTATATTCTATTTGTAAGGTCAGGTTTTGAGGGCAAATAACTTCTTTAAAAAGATAATTTAAAAGCAACCATTTATACCCTATGTGTTCTGTCATAGTGCTTTGGGGACAACATAAGTATTGAGAGGGTTGGGAGTTAGGACAAAAAAACCCAATTATTTAATGTTTGTTTTAAGTTATTCAGCATCTTGATAATTGAATTTGAAAAAGCAAAACACAGAAAATAGGACTTAAATAAATACTCAGGAGCCCAGGCCCACTCATAGCCACACACCAACACACAGACATTTTACAGAGCTTTTTGCAAGGGACAAAACAAAGAAGGCTTTACCCTCACTTCCAAACAAAAAAGCATTACCCAGAATATCTTTCCAATATAGCCTCGTTATTACAGTTGAACTTTGGTATTAATAGGAAAAGGATTATTAACATTTCCTGGGCTTAAATATTCACTACCTTGGATCCTTTCTTCCCTTTGGGAAATCCCATAAATTCCAGTTCTCCAGTAGATGGTGGGGGTCCTGCAGGGCCTGGGCGGCCAACATCCCCCTGTAAGATCAAAGGGAATGTTAAGCAAAGCAGAAACCACATGGACCACTTCAGAGGCTAGGTTTGTCCTCCGGATGTAATTCACAAATAAGCTCTCCATTACTTTGGCCTCTTTACCCTCACCCTTGCATCAGTGAGGCAACAAAACTATCAGTGCCAAGGGGTGGGAAGAAGTATAAGCCTGAACAAATGCATTTTGTACCAGCACTGCAGAGGGAAGAAGCAAGATGAATGAAAGGAAACCACAAGTTTATGGTTGCTATGGTCATGCATCAAAGGGTGTTTAGAAGAGAGCAAAAAAGCGTTTTGAGCAAGGTGAATGGCCACCTCTCAGCAATGGTTATTGGACTATAACTGGTCTAGTCCTTGCCAACAGCACAAGCAGAGGCAGTCTGTGTTGGAACACTGGAGGCTGTATTTGCTCCTTGAAGGCAGTGCAATCTACAAGAGGCAGCCATGAAGGGTGGAGAGGACAAGCTCCAGTCTCCCTTGAGGCTCCCAAATCACTGTCCAGTTTGTGCAGAAGGAAACAGGAGAATGAGGGAAGGGGGATAGAAGAGAGTGGTGAAAGAGAGGTTAAGGAGGAGAGACAGAGGGGATAGAAAGGGAGACGGGAGGAGAAGAAGGAGGAGGAAGAGGAAGGATGGAGGGAAGAGGGGAAGCAAAGGAAAGGAAAGAGAAGGTAAGACAATATACAAAATACCAGGGAAATACCCAGGTGGAAGGAAGATGGAATCTATTTCAAGACAGTATGTTTGTAAGATATACACACTTCACAAGTAGGAAGCAGGAAGACTACAATATTTTAAAGGAAAAAGACCACAGGAACCTATGTGTGGCATGTGCACATGCAGCCCTCCACAGATCCCACCAGAGGATCCATGTGGAGTGGGAAATGCTCATTTCCCAAGGCAAAAGTCCAAATCCCTTTAAAACACAAGTAGGCACATGTGTGCAGCCAGAGATGTTTCTTGGAGCATATGGAATGCACATTGTATTTTCCAAAATCTATTTACCTTGACTCCTTTCTCTCCTTGGAAACCTAACCCCATATTCCCCTGGGGCACAGGGTTGCAGGGAGGAAAAACAAAATCAATTACTAAACAAGCTCTAGGAACTTAAATTGGAATGCATTCTTTTTTACCAGAAAGTGTGTTTAACCAAACCAGAATATCTCTGGGGAAACTAGAGTACTTAGTGGTAGGAGGCCAAATGCCCCAAGACAAAGTATACTTACATCAGGACCAGGGAAACCGGGAGGACCTGGAGGACCCTATATTAAAAAATGTAAGGAAAGAGCACTTGTTAGTTTCAGGCAAAAAGAGTCTGAGCATGTTGGGAGTCACTAGAGATGAGGCCCCCACAGTATATTCTTTTTTTTTTTTTGATGTTTATTTATATTAGAGACAGAGAGAGAGAGAGAGAATGTGCAACCAGGGGTGGTGCAGAGAGAGGTGGAAACAGAATTTGAAGGAGGGTCCGGGCTCTAAGCTGTCAGCACAGAGCCTGATGCAGGGCTTGAACTCACAAGCTGCGAGATCATGGCCTGAGCTGAAGTTGGAGGTTTAACCGACTGAGCCACCCAGGTGCCCCTCCTCCTCACAGTATATTCTGGCTTTAGTGGAGCAGATTCTAGCTCCTTCTCCCATGGTTCTTTTTTTTTTTTTTTTTTTAATCTCCTTTGAAATCTCCCAAATTGGCCTGATAATCATATTTATGCTAAGGTGGTAAAGACTCATGCATAATTCCTCCCAAATGGCCAGAAATTTAAAAATAATGGCTTTTGGTGAAGCTAAACCAAAGTAATCAGTGGTGAGATTTCATGCACTGTGGAGAAAGAACAATCTGGGGATGGGCCTTTCCCAGAACCACATGGATAACTGGCTATATGCTTTTTCTATACCAGTGAAGGCAAACAGGTTTGGTATCAGAAAGATAGGTAAGTAGGTAGCACTGTCCAAGCTGCAGTGTGGAGAAGGATTTTGAAGCTTCTTTTGTGACCAGGGTGAGTGATGGTGGTGATCATGTGATTAATTGGCAAGGTCTGTCATGAGTGAGGGGAGTGGAAACGGGCAACAGATGTGCCAGTTATGCTCCTGGGCCATACTTTAGGTTCAGCTAGAGTAGGAGGCTTTGGAAGCACACAGTGGATAGGCAGAAAGACCGTGACAGAGACAACAAATAGCTCCTTACAGAAGCATGCTTCACGTTAATCCTCCAAGAATGGAAGGAGGAGGAGAGCCTATATAAGCTGGAGAATTTCCACTAGGAGAGCCTATATAGGCTTCTATTTAATCCATGGCCGTGGTGGGGAAGCATCCCTGTGAATACTGTGATCACATGGGTAGATTTAGGTTGGTCTTACTTGCAATCCTGGTGGTCCTATAGGTCCTACAGCTCCTGGAGGTCCGGGTGCTCCCTGTGGGCCCTGAAGACACAAGTTTTTACCCCAAGGTCAAAAAGAAGACAGTTTCTTGAGAAAATTGGAAATATGTGTCCACAGGAATTGCACAAGAATGTTCACGGGAACTTTATTCATAGTAAAAAAATTGGAAATGTTCCAGGTGTCCATTGATACAAGGACTGATAAATAACTGTGATGCATCTATACAGTGGAATAAATACTCACCATAAAAAGCAACAACCTACTGATATATGATACAATGTGGATAAATATCAAAAGCATTGTGCTAAGTGAAAGAAGCCCAGACTCCCAAAGCTTATATATTATATCATTCCCTTTATATAAAGTTCTAGAATGGGAGAAACTGAACTATGATGGAGAGAAATCAAAACAGTGGTTTCCTTTGGGTGGAGGCAGGAATTGACTGGGAAGGAGCAGAAGGAAACTTTCTGAGGTGATGACAATGTTCTATACCTTAAGATGGCTTTGGGTTACATAGGAGTATATATTTGTCAGAACTCAGCAAGTATACATTTAAGATTTGTGTATTTCATTGTATGTAACTTTTACATAAAAAGAAAAGATGCAAACACATTTTGAAGCCTATGTAATGATAGGCATGCTGTAGCATTTAGGGGTAAGAGTACTATTGTCTGCAATTTACTTTGAAATGCATTGACAATAAGATGGATTGATGGATGGATAAGGATGGATAGATAGATTGACGTGGGATAAAGCAAGTATAGTAAAATATTAATGGTATGGATGTTCACTGCAAAATTCATTCATCTTTGCTCAATATTTGACAATTTTTATATTAAAGTGATGTAAAAAAACTTAAAAAGAACATGAAAATAGTTATGTCAATATAAAATAAAGTAGACTTCGGGACAAAGAATATTACCAGAGATAAAGAGGGGACATTTTGCAATGGTAAACTAGGTCAATTGATCAAGAACACATAATAATCTTAGATGTATATGCATCTAATAGCACAGCTTCAAAAGGCATGTAGCAAAATCTGGCAGAACTGCATGGAGAAATAAACAAATCTGCAAAGATATCTGGAGAATTTTAACATCCCTTCCTCAGTAATAAACAGAACTAGAGCAAACCAAACCAAACAAAAAACCCCAAAACAAACAAACAAACAAACAAACAAACCCAGTAAGGACCCAGTAGATTGAAATAGCATTGTCAGCTACCTAATGACCTAATGGACATTTTTTAGATTGCTATACCCCAAAACAGCTTGAACACATACTCTAAGTGCATATGGCACATTCACCAAGATTGTTCCATATGCTGAGCCACGAAACAAATGTCAACAGATTTAAAAGGATTGAAATCATACGAAGTGTTCACTCTAAGTGCAATGACACCAAACTAGAAATCAGCCATGTAAAGATAGCTGGGAAGTTGCCAAATACCGAGAAATTAAACAACACACATTTCCGTGGGTCAAAGAAAAAAACAGAAGAGAAACAAGAAAATACGTGGAACTGAATTGATAACAACAATATTACAAGGCAGACAACAAAATCTGAAGAGAAAGATGGCATGGGGCAAAGTATGGCTCAATTAAGGCTGGGGATGGTAATAAGGTGATATGTAAGGGATGGAGGGGCTAAGTGAAGTCAAGAGAAAGTTGGAGTTCAGAGGTTCCCCAGGAAATAGAACATTGCCTTGATAAAATTAATAACCTGTGGTCTCCTTACTGACCACAAATCTCTTATTCAGCCACCAAACCATCATCCCCAAATCTAAGTGATGTATTTATCATGCCTGTGTATGTAGGCAAACACTTTACCTTTGTGGACAGAGAAATGAATTCCTAAGAAGACCTATGCAGCTACCACAGTGGATGTGATTGTACAAATGTAGTTAACACACCATCTAAGCCAGTGCTGTTTGGCACTAGGGGATCTGTGTGTGCTTGATCTTTACTTCACTTCTGTTTTGCATGTGTGCTTGTATTGCATCCCGTTTCCTGCCTACCTACCTCTTCTCACACTGCTCTCTCTGTTTAGGAAGCTTCCTCCCATTGCCAGACAGCCTAAACATTACCCACACTTCTATGAGACTACCTTCTTTGTCTTAGATATGAAGATATGAAGTCTCCCATGATGTATCTTTAGGTGGACAGCATCTCTTTCTCAAAGCTGTTGTGGAATTCTTATGCCCCAGTCCTACTAGTTTTTCACATCTGGGTGTGTGGGGGATGGGGTAGGTTGGGCATGGGCAAAGATCATGTCTACACTGTCTCAGGGATCACTCCTAGCACTTTGCTGCTAGTGGGAGCTCAATACCTGTTCTCGAATGAAAAGAAGAAAGGAAGGAACCCTCATATAGGAAAGAAGGAAGAAAGATGTGGCTTTTCTTAAGCCACTTCAAAGGAAAGCAATGACAATGTGGCAATTCGAGGAAGTAGAAAGCTCTTATTAATACAACTCATGGCTCCTCATGGACTCCCTATTTTATTAAAAGTCCCTGAAAGGAATTTCTATATGGAATAGCTTCTAAATTTTTAAAAATGTTTCTTTAGTTTGGAGAGAGAGAGAGACAGAGCATGAATAGGGTGGGGAGACAGAGATAAAGGGAGACACAGAATCCGAAGCAGCCTTCAGGCTCTAGGCTGTCAGCATGGAGCCTGACGTGGGGCTCAAACTCATGAACCCCAAGAACATGACCTGAGCCGAAGTCAGATGCTTAACCGACTGAGCCACCCAGGCACCCCTATATGGAATAGCTTCTAAAGAAGAGTGTTCTACTTGTTTTGTTTTACCCACAACAGTTGACACACACAGAAAACAGTAAACAGTTGCTGAATGAAAGGCAAAATTCTTTCCTAATACATCTCAGGGAGTTTGAGGTCCCTGGCCTAAAGGGTTGAAAGCTTGCCTGTCGTGTTAACTTGAGGGGGATGGTCTACTCTCTCAGAATGTTCTCACCTGGAAAATGTCAACAGTGTGATCCCTTCTACCTCAACTGTCTGGATTTTCCTTGAGAATGTCTCCAAAGACCTTTGCATACCATAAAAAATGCAAAGGGACCAGCAGTAGCTATTGACTCAACATTGAGAGCTCCACACATATATAACAACTTACAGTGATTCCGTCCAGTCCAGGCAGTCCAGGCTCCCCCTGAAAAACAGACAAAGGCAGGACACTGAAGAGATCCATTAAAGCTGTGGTATTATTTCATAGATAACTAACCCACTCTTCACGGGCAGAAACACAACACTGCTGATGCTTGGGCCTCCTCTGTCAAGGTCTTGTGTTTTAAATAATGCATGAATTGGACATATTCAGCCACTTACTTTTTTTTTCCTAAGAAAAATCCAGACTCTAGAAGACAAATATCATAGCCTTGGTTGAACAGGGTTTAATATTTTACTTGGATTAATTAATTTTCACCTTTGCTAGAAACTTATCAATTAGAAATGGCTTCTGTGGGCTGGTGATTTTCCTGCTCTTTCTGGAAGAAAGCAAAGCTACCTTCCCGTGTGCCTTCATCCCCAGAGAATCTGTGCCCATATGTATACAATGCAAATCAGACATTTCAAGGGAGAATCAACAAAGCATACAGTCTCTGATTACGTTTTAATTACTTTGCAGCATCTTAAGTCACTGTATGAATCTGTAATATAACCATCTTGTGGAAATTGCTGTATTCCACTGGGTCCAGGGTCTCTTTGATTTTTGGCAAAACCATTTAATCAGTGCTTGCTACGACAATGGCCATATTTTGACACCTGCTAGTCTTACCCCATTTGGCGTACAGTAAAAAATCAGCTCTCTGCAGCACAGAAAGAGCACTGCCTGGGTTTTAGCTCTTCGGTAAACTAGCTATGTGAGTCTGAGGAAGTCACACAGCCTCAGTGTACCTCAGTTTTTCTATCTGTAAAATGAGCAACATGAATCCAACAATCATGAGGTCCTTTCCAAGTCTACCATTCTATCTTCTGCTGTGGAACCTAAGCCAAGAGCCCAAACCCTGTGCCTTCTCCAGTTCTCGGCCACCCACCCCAATCACTGCCTTCCAAAATGATGTCTAATGTTCCTGATTCTGTGCACGGATGGAAGACAGGAAGGTGCCATCTTCAGCTGAGTGAACATGTGTGCATCTTCCCTTCATATGTTGGGCACATAGATACCCATCTGCTACCAGGGAAATGATGAGCTCACCTCCTACTCTGCAAGGGAATAGGGTCAATCATTTGGCACCAGAGTTTACTGAGGGGCCCACAGGATACCAGGTAGCATACATCAAGAGTACAGTCACAAGAATACAGAAGGTTCTTGTCAATTCTAGGAAGAGATGAAAGTTTTCCAGCCAGCTGCAGAGTTGATGGGCAATTTTTGCAGACAGCCAGGGGCCCAGCTAGGGATGGGCTGGTGTGCAGGTACAGAAAAGGGCGGGGCCAGGATCCTGGGCTGGTGGCCATGCTGAGATGGGCAGAGATATGCATGGCTTCATACCAAGGCATGCAGACATCAAGGATTGCAGAGTAGACAAAAAGTATCTGTCTCCAGGAAATGTCTTGGCTTGTCAAAGAAAATGATACCCATGCAAACCGTTTGTTTGCTGATCTGTCTCCTATTTTTGGTCTAGATCTTACAAAGCAAATCTCTTTGACGGTATGGTTGCAAACATTTCTGTCAGTGTTTCCACCACAAAAAGCTCCAGATCCCTTTTAAATCTAGCTTGATCTGCTCCTTAGAGACACAGATGCTAGTTCTAGAAATGTTTTTATTGGAGGTGGGGCCCAATCCCAGGAAGCTCAGCTTATAGCCAGCCTAGTTAGCGGTCTGCCTTAGAGGCTCTTACCTTTATTCCTTTGAAACTACTTTGGGCAAGAACAGGTTCACCTTTAGAGCCTTTCTGGCCAGGAAGCCCCTGAGTAAAATAAGAAAAACTTGTGAGGAAATGCACACAAACACACACAGCTTTGTTAACGATATGACCTGATCACCTAGGGGACGCAACGGCAAGAGTGTAAAATTATGTGGTTTATTCTATGGCTGTGCTAAGGGACAAAAAGTGCATCCCCAAAACAGGTGTTGTGTCTCAAAGCTGTATACCTGCTTCCCCAAATCCTGAGTCCGAAGTCTATAAACGGATTAGAAAGTAAGACACTTTGACTCTCTTCAGAACACTGATCTGAACGTCCACATATAATGCGCATGTCATTCATAAGCTTATAGCTCATCTGCTCCACCCCTCATAGATTTGTCTCTGACAGGGCCTTTGTCTAGGACAGGGGTTGAAGAACTTCTGTAAAGAGCCAGAGAGTAAGTAATTTGGACTGTGTGGGCTGTATTTGGGCTCTGCCTTATACGCTTCTTCTCTTTTTTCTGCACACACTTTTAAAACTGTAAAACCAAGCCACAGGCCAAGGGTCACATGGGCCAGTTTGCAAACCTCTGGTTTAAGAGATCTCTACAAAATCATCTCTATCCTGTGTTTCTACCATAAGACCTCAGCTTCAACACCCATCTAAGAGTCTGGTGTGCCTCACTATTAACATGGAAAACAGTTCAAAGTATACCCAACCTGTCTGTCAACCAGGCTTTTTACTGTCTCACTGGCAGATGCTGGCTAATGTCTGCTAAATGTTGCCCTCCTGGAGAAAATCAATATCCCTATAGCTAAGGGGAAGTCAGGGGACTTCCCAGTTAGTATTGGGAGTAGGACTAAGGTCTGCAGACTGAAGAATTGCCTGAATTATGGATCCCTTGAGCTCAAGGATCATAGGTATGTTAGAAAAACAAATGGTCTCAGAAAAACAAACCAGCTTCCTTCCTAACATTTCCTGTTCCCCTTATTCTTATGGAAACTACTTTTATCAAAGAAGCTTGAAAGAATAGCCACTGGAGTTTCAGCATGGTTATTAAGGTTCAGCTTAGTAAAATATAAGCCCAAGTTCCTATTTAGGCTTAAGGGGAAGCTTAGGGACAGGATTAGGTTTTAACCTTGTCCTTTTGGCTGTCAGGGGATGTTTATTATCTAAATATTTCTTTTCTCCCTCTTGGGGGCAACATTTACTTACTTTGCTGGATTTCCATTCTCTTAACACAGATGTGATTTGTTCTCTTCTGTTGCCATGGCAGTGTTTGGAGGCCTTTGTGACTCAAACAGCTGGTACTATGTTGGTATATCTTTCTCCATTCCCCACCCCCACTACATATTGGTTTGGTCTTTAGATGTCAAGGTCCTTTATGCCAATCTGAGGCTTGTGCTTTGTCTATCTCACTTTCTTACATGTATACCCACACCCACAACTTGGTCACTGAAGGCAATGGTGCTGCTTTTCCAATAAAATGCTAGTTACATAATGCTTCAATGAACATTGGGTGCATATACCTTTTTGAATTAGTGTTTTTGTTTTCTTGGTATAAATACCCAGGTATGGAAATAACCTAAGTGTCCAACAATAGATGAAGGGATAAAGAAGATGTGACACACACACACACACACACACACACTGGAATACTATTCAGCTATAAAAGAATGAATTTTTGCCATTTGCAACAACATGGATGGACCTTGAGGATATTATGCTAAGTGAAATAAGTCAGACAGAGAAAGATAAATACCATGTGATTTCACTTATTTGTAGAATCAAAAACAAAAACAAAACAAACAAAACAAAACAAATCTCAGATACAGAGAACAGATTGGTGGTTACAGAGGGGAGATTGGTAAGGGGATAGGCAAAATGGGTGAAGGGGATCAATAGATACAAACTTCCAGTTACAAAATAAGTAAGTCATGGGGATGTCATGTACAGCATGGTGACTATAGTAAATAATTTTTAAAAACATTTTATTTTATTATTATTATTATTTTAAGAGTATATTTATTTATTTTGAGAAAGAGAGTATGTGCGCAAGTGGGGAATGGGCAGAGAGAGACGAAGAGAGAGAATCCCAAGCAAGCTCTGCACTCTCAGCACAGAGCCCAATGCAGGGCTCAGTCTCATGAACAATGAGATCATGACCTGAGCCAAAATCAAGAGTTGGATGCTTAACCAACTGAGCCAGCCAGGTGCCCCTAAAGATTTTATTTTTAAGTAATCTCTACATCCAATGTGGGGCTTGAACTTACAACCCCAAGATCAAGAGTCTCATGTTGCACTGACTAAGCCAGCCAGGTGCTCCTATAGTAAATAATATTTTACTGCATACCTGAAAGTTGCTGAGAAAGTAGACCTTGAAGGTTCTCATCATAAGAAAAAAAAATTGTCACTCTGTATGGTGACAGCTGGTAACTAGACTTACTGTAGTGATCATTTTGTAATGTGTACAAATATCAAGTCATTATGTTGTACACCTGAAACTAATATAATATTATACAACAATTATACTTTAATAATAAAAAAATACATGAGATAGCATTGGAATAAGACACACTGAAAAAAATGCCAATTAATTCATGTAGCTATGGAATCTGTCTAATAGCATGATTTCTAGCTAGATATATCACATCAGTACCCTTGGTTGCTTAGATTATTTCAAGTAAGGTTGATGATGGGCTTGAATGTGTTATTTTTCTCTTTCCAGTCACTTATAAAAGTAGTTTTACAAGGGCATGGCACCTATTAGAGATCATTTAGATCCAAAAACTGAGCTCTATCTTATGAATAAAATTAAACAAAAGTGGTGACCTCAGGATGTAATGAATGCCATATCAATCCCAGAATGAAGGGTTATGAGAGTGTGGGGGGAAGGGGGAAAACTGTGTCAGTGTAGTGTAGAATTTCTCAATTATTTATCACTATTGACTGTGACAGATGATTCCTTGATGTTGGGGGTAGCTTCCCTGTGCTAGTAGAATGCTCCCAGTTGTGACAACCAAAAATGCCAATAATAACTGGAAAATGCCCCTTGGTGTGGGGAATCACACCTGGTTAAGAATCACTGGTCTAGACCAAGCTTGCCAAACCCTTTGGGTCATTATTAGAGCTTCCATGATCCCATGTAAGCCCTCCAAGTATGTCATGTGGGAACATGTCAAATAGCCCAAGTGTGTACTTTGCTCTGAAACTTACTACAGTCTTTTTGCAATCTTGCCAACTCTAAAAGGATAATTAAAAAAAAAAAAAACTCTAAGTAGTGGAGCATGTGTACACCCCCTGCAACTGATATTCTTCTTTACACTTTTTAATGTTGTGCTGCCAGCATAGACTCCTGCATTGAACAAGGGGTTGCAGTGGTTGCCCTACAGATGCTTAATGACATCTCCATAAAAGCAGAAAAGGGGCACACTTGGAGGCAAAGAAAGCCATTTTAAATAATGTGCAAAGATCTGGCAACGTACGGGTGGTCCAAGAAGCCCAGGATAGCCATCGGGGCCTGGATATCCAACATCTCCTTGAGTTCCATTACAGCCATCCAGGCCAGGTGGGCCTCTGGGCCCTGGCTGTCCTGGGTGGCCCTGTTCAAAGAGAAAAGAAGGGATCAAGTCAGCCACAGGACTCTTAGCTACTCTGACAAGCTCCACAGTAAGAGAAACCAAGTATGCTGTCAAACTCTGGCTCCTTGTCCACTCCCTTAGCTCTGTGAGAGCTACACTCTCATAGCTTTTCTTTACACTCAGGTATATGTAGCTCAGTGTTATCCCTCCCCAAAGGATCCATGCTCTAATGGGACCCATGCTGAAACTAAAGAAATCAAGCCTAAAGAGATGAGACTCAGGATGCTACAACTTCATCTTTCCTGGGTACAAAGATGTACTAAGATGGGGCTCAGCTGGTTGGCAGCTGAAGTGCTACCATCAGGGAATCATGCCAGGCCTTGGGACTCCTCAGAACAGACTGGAGCCTGGGAAGCTTGGCATGGCTTTCTGTATTGGAAAAGCCTGGGGCTTTTATATGTCTCTGCCTAGGAAATGATGCTGACTTTTGGTCAAAAGAGTAGAAGCAGTTTCCACGGCACCATCTCTCTTAAAAGATAATTGATGAAAAATAAGCAAGTCTCAGAGGCTTCTTGGAAGATGGCAGTGTAGGAGGACGCTGGGCTCACCGCGTCCTGCAGGTCACTTAGATTCCACCCACACCTGCCTAAATAACCCAGAAAATCGCCAGAAGACTAGCAGAACGGATTCTCCGGAGCCAATCATAGACAAGAGGCCCACGGAAGAGGGTAGGAAGGGCGGAGAGGCAGTGCGCGCTCCACGGACTGGCAGGAGGGAGCCGGGGCACAGGGGCGGCCGGCCGGCCAAGCAGAGCCCCCGAGTCTGGCTGGCAAAAGCCGAGGGGCCTGACAGAGTGTGTTC
This sequence comes from Acinonyx jubatus, assembly GCF_027475565.1. NCBI lineage: Eukaryota > Metazoa > Chordata > Mammalia > Carnivora > Felidae > Acinonyx > Acinonyx jubatus. The sequence continues at coordinate 85,723,628 of NC_069389.1, forward strand.
CGACAGCAAGCGGGACTTAACATCTGGAAGGTTGTAAGCTAACAGATGTGCTCGGAGAGCAGGAGGGCTGGAGGACAATGGGAGGGAGAGTTATTGAGCCCCAGACCACAGAGCGCAGCATGGTGGGGAACAAAGGCACTTGCCAGCGCCGTCTCCCTCGCCCATTCCCCAGCCAAAATCCCAAAGGCAACCAGTTCCTGCCAGGGAACTTGCTTGCACCGCACAAACACCCAACGCTGTGGTTCTGCGGATCCGTCCCTCCGGGGGATCTGACTCACTCCCGGTGCTGCAGGGCCCCTCCTGAAGTGGATCTCCAAAGGAAAAGCGAGCTGAGCCTGCCCCTCCCGCCCCTGTGCACCTTGCCGATCCACCCCAGCTAATATGCCAGATCCTTAATACCACAAGCCTGGCAGTGTGCAAGTAGCCCAGACGGGCCATGCCACCCCACAGTGAATCCCACCCCTAGGAGAGGGGAAGAGAAGGTGCACACCAGTCTGACTGTAGACCCAGGGTGGGCTGGGGGCAGACATCAGGTCTGACTGCGGCCCCGCTCACCAACACAAGTTACTCAAGACAGCACAGGGGAAGTGCCCCGCAGTTCCGCACCACTCCAGGGACTACCCGAAATAACAAAACCAAAGAATTCCCCTCAAAAAAACCGCCAGGAAATAACGACAGCTAACAAACTGATCAAAAACGATTTAAATGATATAACAGAAAGTGAATTTAGATTAATAGTCATAAAATTAATCGCTGGACTTGAAAACAGTATAAAAGCAGAGAATCTACTGCTACAGATATCAAGGGACTAAGGAACAGCCAGGAGGAGCTAAAAAATGCTATTAATGAGCTGCAAAATAAAATGGAGATGACCACAGCTCGGATTGAAGAGGCAGAGGAGAGAATAGGTGAACTAGAAGATAAAATTATGGAAAAAGAGGAAGCTGAGAAAAAGAGAGATAAAAAAATTCAGCAGTATGAGGGGAAAATTAGAGAACTAAGTGATGCACTAAAGAGAAATAATCTATGCATAATTGGTATTCCAGAGGAGGAAGACAGAGGGAAAGGTGCTGAAGGTGTATGTGAAGAAATAATAGCTGAGAACTTCCCGGATCTGGGGAAGGAAAAAGGCATTGAAATCCAAGAGGCACAGAGAACTCCCTTCAGACGTAACTTGAATCGATCTTCTGCATGACATATCATAGTCAAACTGGCAAAATACAAGGATAAAGAGAAAATTCTGAAAGCAGCTAGGGATAAATGTGCTCTAACATATAAAGGTAGACCGATAAGACTCGTGACGGATCTCTCTACTGAAACTTGGCAGGCCAGAAAGGAATGGCAGGAAATCTTCAATGTGATGAACAGAAAAAATATGCAGCCGAGAATCCTCTATCCGGCAAGTCTGTCATTTAGAATAGAAGGAGAGATAAAGGTCTTCCCAAACAAACAAAAACTGAAGGAATTCGTCACCATTAAACCAGCCCTACAAGAGATCCTAAGGGGGATCCTGTGAGACAAAGTACCAGAGACATCGCTACAAGCATGAAACCTACAGACATCACAATGACTCTAAACCCATATCTTTCTATAATAATACTGAACGTAAATGGGCTAAATGCGCCAACCAAAAGACATAGGGTATCAGAATGAATAAAAAAACAAGACCCGTCTATTTGCTGTCTACAAGAGACTCATTTTAGACCTGAGGACACTTTCAGATTGAAAGTGAGGGGATGGAGAACTATTTATCATGCTACTGGAAATCAAAAGAGAGCTGGAGTAGCCATACTTATATCACACAAACTAGACTTTAAATTAAAGGCTGTAACAAGAGATAAAGAAGGACATTATATAATAATTACAGGGTCTATCCATCAAAAAGAACTAACAATTATAAATATCTATGCACCGAATATGGAGGCCCCAAAATATATAAAACAATTACTCACAAACATAAGCAACCTTATTGATAAGAATGTGGTAATTGCAGGGGACTTTAACACTCCACTTACAGAAATGGATAGATCATCTAGACACATGGTCAATAAAGAAACAAGGGCCCTGAATGATACATTGGATCAGATGGACTTGACAGATCTATTTAGAACTCTGCATCCCAAAGCAACAGAATATATACTTTCTTCTTGAGTGCACATGGAACATTCTCCAAGATAAATCACCTACTGGGTCACAAAATAGCCCTTCATAAGCATACAAGAATTGAGATCATACCATGCGTACTGTTGGACTACAATGCGATGAAGCTTGAAATCAACCACAGGAAAAAGTCTGGAAAACCTCCAAAAGCATGGAGGTTAAAGAACACCCTACTAAAGAATGAATGGGTCATCCAGGCAATTAGATAAGAAATTTAAAAATGTATGGAAACAAACGAAAATGAAAATACAACAATCCAAAGGCTTTGGGATGCAGCGAAGGCAGTCCTGAAAGGAAAATACACTGCAATCCAGGCCTATCTCAAGAAACAAGAAAAATCCCAAATACAAAATCTAACAGCACACCTAAAGGAAATAAAAGCAGAGCAGCAAAGACACCCTAAACCCAGCAGAAGAAGAGAAATAATAAAGATCAGAGCAGAAATAAACAATATAGAATCTAAAAAAAACTGTAGAGGAGATCAACGAAACCAAGAGTTGGTTTTTTGAAGAAATAAACAAAATTGATAAACCTCTAGCCAGGCTTCTCAAAAAGAAAAGGGAGATGACCCAAATAGATAAAATCATGAATGAAAATGGAATTATTACAACCAATACCTCAGAAATACAAGCAATTACCAGGGAATACTATGAAAAATTATATGCCAACAAATTGGACAGCCTTGAAGAAATGGACAAATTCCTAAACACCCACACACTTCCAAAACTCAAACAGGAGGAAATAGAAAGCTTGAACAGACCCATAACCAGCGAAGAAATTGAATCAGTTATCAAAAATCTCCCAACAAATAAGAGTCCAGGACCAGATGGCTTCCCAGGGGAGTTCTACCAGACGTTTAAAGCAGAGATAATACCTATCCTTCTCAAGCTATTCCAAAAAATAGAAAGGAAAGGAAAACTTCCAGACTCACTCTATGAAGCCAGTATTACTTTGATTCCTAAACCAGACAGAGACCCAGTAAAAATAGAGAACTACAAGCCAATATCCTTGATGAATATGGATGCAAAAATTCTCAATAAGATACTAGCAAATCGAATTCAACAGCTTATAAAAAGAATTATTCACCATGATCAAGTGGGATTAATTCCTGGGATGCAGGGCTGGTTCAACATTCGCAAATCAATCGACGTGATACATCCCATTAATAAAAGAAAAGATAAGAACCATATGATCATGTCAATCGATGCAGAAAAAGCATTTGACAAAATTCAGCATCCTTTTTTTAATAAAAACCCTCGAGAAAGTCGGGATAGAAGGAACATAGTTAAACATCATCAAAGCCATTTATGAAAAGCCCACAGCTAACATCATCCTCAATGGGGAAAAACTGAGACCTTCCCCCTGAGATCTGGAACACGACAGGGATGTCCACTATCACCGCTGTTGTTTAACATAGTGTTGGAAGTGCTAGCATCAGCAATCAGACAACAAAAGGAAATCAAAGGCATCAAAATTGGCAAAGATGACGTCAAGCTTTCACTATTTGCGGATGACATGATAATATACATGGAGAACCCGATAGACTCCACCAAAAGTCTGCTAGAACTGATACATGCATTCAGCAAAGTTTCAGGATACAAAATCAATGTACAGAAATCAGTTGCATTCTTACACACTAATAATGAAGCAACAGAAAGACAAATAAAGAAACTGATCCCATTCACAATTGCACCAAGAAGCATAAAATACCTAGGAATAAATCTAACCAAAGATGTACAAGATCTGTATGCTGAAAACTATAGAAAGCTTATGAAGGAAATTGAAGAAGATATAAAGAAATGGAAAAACATTCTGTCCTCATGGGTTGGAAGAATAAATATTGTTAAAATGTCAATACTGCCCAAAGCTATCTACACATTCAATGCAATCCCAATCAAAATTGCACCAGCATTCTTCTCGAAGCTAGAACAAGCAATCCTAAAATTCATATGGAATCACAAAAGGCCCCGAATAGCCAAAGTAATTTTGAAGAAGAAGACCAAAGCAGGAGGCATCACAATCCCAGACTTTAGCCTCTACTACAAAGCTGTCATCATCAAGACAGCATGGTATTGGCACAAAAACAGACACATAGACCAATGGAATAGAATAGAAACCCCAGAACTAGACCCACAAACGTATGGCCAACTAATCTTTGACAAAGCAGGAAAGAATATCCAATGAAAAAAAAAAACAGTCTCTTTAACAAATGGTGCTGGGAGACCTGGACAGCAACATGCAGAAGGTTGAAACTAGACCACTTTCTCACACCATTCACAAAAATAAACTCAAAATGGATAAAGGACCTGAATGTGAGACAGGAAACCATCAAAACCCTAGAGGAGAAAGCAGGAAAAGACCTCTCTGACCTCAGCCATAGCAATTTCTTATTTGACACATCCCCAAAGGCAAGGAAATTAAAAGCAAAAGTGAACTATTGGGACCTCATGAAGATAAAAAGCTTCTGCACAGCAAAGGAAACAACCAACAAAACTAAAAGACAACCAACGGAATGGGAAAAGATACTTGCAAACGACATATCAGACAAAGGGCTAGTATCCAAAATCTATAAAGAGCTCACCAAACTCCACACCCAAAAAACAAATAATCCAGTGAAGAAATGGGCAGAAAACATGAATAGACACTTCTCTAAAGAAGACATCCGGATGGCCAACAGGCACATGAAAAGATGCTCAATGTCGCTCCTCATCAGAGAAATACAAATCAAAACCACACTCAGATATCACCTCACGCCAGTCAGAGTGGCCAAAATGAACAAATCAGGAGACTACAGATGCTGGAGAGGATGTGGAGAAACAGGAACCCTCTTGCACTGTTGGTGGGAATGCAAATTGGTACAGCCACTCTGGAAAACAGTGTGGAGGTTCTTCAAAAAATTAAAAATAGACCTACCCTATGACTCAGCAGTAGCACTGCTAGGAATTTACCCAACGGATACAGGAATATTGATGCATAGGGGCACTTGTACCCCAATGTTTATAGCAGCACTGTCGACAATAGCCAAATTGTGGAAAAAGCCTAAATGTCCATCAACTGATGAATGGATAAAGAAATTGTGGTTTATATACACAATGGAGTACTACGTGGCAATGAGAAAGAATGAAATATGGCCCTTTGTAGCAACGTGGATGGAACTGGAGAGTGTGATGCTAAGTGAAATAAGCCATACGGAGAAAGACAGATACCATATGTTTTCACTCTTATGTGGGTTCTGAGAAACTTAACAGAAACCAATGGGGGAGGGGAAGGAAAAAAAATGAGGTTAGAGTGGAGAGAGCCAAAGCATAAGAGACTCTTAAAAACTGAGAACAAACTGAGGGTTTATGGGGGGGTGGAAGGGAGGGAAGGGTAGGTGATGGGCATTGAAGAGGGCATGTTTTGGGAATAGCACTGGGCGTTGTATGGAAACCAATTTGACAATAAATTTCATATATTCAAAATAAATAAATAAATAAATAAATAAATAAATAAATAAATAAATAAATAAATTCTATATGGTTGCTAAAAAAAATAAGCAAGTCTCTGAAGAAGTACACTTCCAATCTTATTTTGTCATTATCATACATCAGGCTATTGCTCCAGTTAGGGATCTGTCTCCTCTTCTCCATGCTTGCTACTGAGGCTGTTTTTGGGGAATTAGCAATCACATAATTGATCAGAATTCAATAATTTTCTAGAGTGGAGCTTCCATGGTGCATAGAGTCTGCTTTTGTAGAGAATCTATCTTTTTGAATCTATCAAAAGTGGATTGTGTGCTGGGTGGAGCAAAGAGATGACCGGAAACAACAGAAATCTAGATGGGTCAATAAAAGGTAGACTCCTACCCTCCCACATGCACTTTTTAACACGAAGTGTGTATATTTAATAATTTGACAAAAACATACCATGTATTAAAAAATCAACTTTTCAAATTATTAGAGGAAATGAGCTTTTGTCAAATTCTTATTGAGAAAATACCCCACAGAATTTTGATGCATTTTCATTGTTATTATAGTTATCAGAGATAGACCATCTGTTGATACAAACATATGAGTCTAGACTTCTGGATTTATAGAATGCTAAGAACAGAAGAATGGGCAATAAATTTATCTTTGCAATAAACTTGCTGTAATCTGTGCATGCCCAGACTCAGGTCATGATTTTTAGCTGCACTGGGGAAACTGAGACAGCTTACTAAGTCATCAACATTTTATTACCAAATTAAATGGATATTCTTATTTGCCCTGAAGATCTACACTCCACCTTCCCCAGATCTGTGCCTTGGGAAGCTGACCTTTATGAACAGTACCACCTAGACTCCCTTGCCCTCTGTCTCCCAGTTGTATTTATTTGGCCACTGGGAGACACAAGCAGAAGGTCAAAGAACAGGAAGAGAAAGAGCACAGTCATTTATTTCCCCCATTCCCCCCCTGGCCATATTTTTGGAAATGGCCACATTTCTCTACAAGTCTTGGCTGTTGTTGAGCAGCCAGTATTCCATGGGTCCAGGCCTGAGAGGGTTCTTAGTATTACCATTCTTTCTTTCCCCCTTGGGCCAAGTGGTGGCAAAAGTGATATTAGTTACTTTACAATCCATTGTTGTTCCCCTGAATCATGTCTACATCCCTTCATGCAACTCTCTTCAATCAACCCTTTCATGTGGATTGTCTATTTCTTCCTACAATCCTGATCACCACTTTAAAATGTCCCGGCCAGAATTCAAACTGGCGCAGCCACTCTGGAGAACAGTATGGAGGTTCCTCAAAAAGTTAAAAATAGAACTACCCTACGATTCAGCAACTGCACTACTAGGTATTTATCTAAAGGATAAAGATAATACAGATTCAAAGGGGTACATGTGCCCCTTTGCATTGTCAACAACAGCCAAACTATGGAAAGAACCCAAATGTCCATCGACTGATGAGTGGATAAAGAATATGGGGTATATAATGGAATATTACTCAGCCATCAAAAAGAATGAAATCTTGCCATTAGCAACAATGTGGATGGAACTAGAATGTATTATGCTAAGTGAAATAAGTCAGTTAGAGAAGGATAAATAACATATATTTCACTCATGTGGAATTTAAGGAGCAAAACAAATGTGGGAAGGAGGGAAAAAAAAAAAGAAAGGGAAACAAACCGTAAGAGACTCTGTATGATAGAGAACAAACTGAGAGTTGATGGAGGGAGGCTCAGGGGGGAGGGACTAAATGAGTGATGGATATTAAGGAGGGCACTTGTCATGTTAAGCATTGGGTGCTATAGGTAAATTATGAATCACTAAATTCTACTCCCAAAAACAATATTACACTATATGTTAACTAAGAACAAATTAAATAAAAAATTTGAAGAAAAAAAAATGCCCCATCCCAACTTGCTAGAGGTTATCTCTCAGCTGGGTAACAGGAATGAGTTAAGGCAAGACAGAGGCTGGCTCAAAATTGGGGACCATTTTTACTCCTGGGGCCTTGGTTCTGTTTGACACCAAAACCTTTGCCTGGCTTCTTATCCCTTGGTATCCACAGTATTTTTACTGGGGCTCCAATATTCCTGTAGTTTTCTTGCCTGAATTCCTAGTATCTTCCACCTGCAGGATTCCAGGAGTACTTGCTCACTCTTTCCTACCTTAGCTAAATTCTCTGGAATTCACCTCTGACATTTGACTTTGACCTGTCAGCCCCTTCCTGTCCAGGTGATACCATGAGATGACAGCTAAAGAATGTTTTGAGTCAGTTTTGAATTTTGAGTTTGTGTTCCAATCCCAACTTTGCCACTCCCCAGCTTGAGTCTCAGTTTCACAATCTGTGAAATGGAGATGAATAATACTACCTCATAGGGTTGTTACCAACATTAAAATGAAATACACAATCACTTTTCAATTCTCAGTAGAACCACAGCATTTATGGCACTTTGCCTTTTCTAGTGTTAGTTAATGCTTTTATATACATGTGTGCCAGCTCTCTAAGAGCATGTAGCTTTTTGAGGGAGGAAATCATGTTTCTATATAAACGCAAGGGACTGAATGCACAGAATAAGAAGATGCGCTGTAATCCAGAAAAGCCATGTTCCTCAGAGCCCAGACTTCAAAGGGAAAATTTCCATTTGTTGAGTATGTGTTCACTTTGAAGGTATAAATCTGATATGTTCATTTACTAGTCTTTAGGAAGGAAAATGTTTGAGATTAACTTCATGAGAAAAGCTAAACATAAATTGCAAAGGACAACTTGAAAATTTCTTCTCCAGACTTATTTGAAATGAAAACATTTGATGTTTATTTGTTTATTTTTGAGAGACAGAGAGAGAGTGAGCAGGAGAGGGGCAGGGAGAGAGGGAGAGAAAGAATCCCAATCAGGTTCCATGCTGTTAGCACAGAGCCCGATGTGGGGCTTGAACCCATGAACCATAAGATCATGACCTGAGCCAAAATCAAGAGTTGGAGGCTTAATCAACGGAGCCACAGAGGTGCCCCAAGAACTGAAAACATTTGATAAACATACATTTCTTGTGGGTGCCAACAGCCCCAACTTACAGCTGTGATATTATAAAAAACCACCCCTGGTCTATGTTGTGCTAATGTTGAATATCTTTAAAATGTCTTTTAACGTTTATTTATTTTTGAGACAGAGAGAGACAGAGCATGAATGGGGGAGGGTTAGAGAGAGGGAGACACAGAATCTGAAACAGGCTCCAGGCTTTGAGCTGTCAGCACAGAGTCCAACACGGGTCTCGAACTTACAGACTGTGAGATCATGACCTGAGCCGAAGTCGGATGCTTAACCGACTGAACCACCCAGGCACCCCATGTTTGTTCATTCCCCTGACTGATTGCTGTGGCCCTTGATGCACAGACTTGGATGATCATACAATGAATACTTGCTCACTTATGTTGAAACTATCTACATGACGCAAAAACAGAGTTTGGAGACTAAAACCAGTGACACGTATGTTACAGGGGAATCAGATTTGTGCAGTAATCCAGTTTAGTAAGATGTGTTGGGGAAGCTGTTGGTTTCAGCTGCCAAAAGTAGAGCAAAATAATTAGTCTGACTAGGCCAAGGGTGTCTGTGTTTTCCTGTGTCTGTGGGAGTCCTGCCAGTCTGAGAACTGTTGCTTTTGTAGGCACTAGAAGTTGGAATCAGTCCCCCAAGTATTTCTTTTTTTAAATGTTTTTAATGTTTATTTATTTTTGAGAGAGAGAGAGAGACAGAGAGAGAGAGAGAGCAGGGGAGGAGCAGAAAGAGAGACCGAGACACGAATCCAAAGCAGGCTCCAGGCTCTGAGCTGTCAGCCAGACACTTAACTGACTGAGCCACCCAACCACCCCTCTGGTGTTCCTAGTGTTCTTAGTACATGGTGAATTCAGCCCTGGGGTCTCTGAGGCTTCTGAGTGGAGCAGAAGACCTATTTTGTGCTTTCAAGAAAGCTAGATAAGACCATTACACAAGACAAATAATAAATACTGTGGGCCATATGGAATAAGGAGCTAGGGTGTATGGAATAGACACCAAGGACTCCTAAGACACTAGAGATGGAAGGGAGAGGTAGGCAGTGGACAGAAGATGCTCAGTAAATACATCTCGAATAGATGGAAGAGAGGGAAGGAACAAGGAAAAAATCATTTCATGGAGTGAGAGAGGCTTGGAGCCTGAAAGTAATGCAATCAATCAAAAGAAAACACATAGAGCCTTTGGTCAAGGGAAGGGCCGAGTGAGTGGGGACCTCTATTGGGAGTGGCACATTAATTTGGAGGAATCTGGACACCTGTAACTCATTCTCCCAAGCAATGAAGCCCCAATGAGAAATGATCAATCCCTGCAAAGTCTATGGCTCTCTTGGCCACAAGTTGGAGGCAGAAGTGTCCAGCTGGACTCTAGGGCATGTTCTAGTCCAGAATTGGAATCAGCCTTTGCGTCACAGGATTCACTTCCTTCCAGCCCCCCATTAGAAAGAGACTACAGGAGGAAGGGCATAGTACTGCTGCAAGCTTCAAATCCCCCACTCATCTCCAGTGGAAGCCAGCTCCGCAGGAGGAATGCAAGAGGTGATCTCCAGCTTTCTAGTTTTCCTCACCTAGTGGATCCCAGAAGATACACAGTCTGAGTGGAGGCTCTGGATAAAGCGCAGATGGGAACACAGTCAGGATAAAATGCCAGAGGATGTTATAAAAGGACAGTCAACCCCATCCTCTTATTTGCCCGCTGGCCCATTTCTGGGCATTTTTCAGAGTCTGCAGTTGAATAAAATGCAAAATTCTGATGGCTTATTTGTTGATACATAGAACAAATACAAGGAAGCAAGACTTCTGTCCTCCAACTCCAAATGTATGCTAGATCTTGGAAGAAAATGGATCAAATGATAATGTCTTTGAGTGTAGATCCATAAGTTTTTTCTGTATCCCCATAGTGGAGTCATAGCACCTAGCCGGCACCCAAGAAATACCTAGAGATTGTCACAAAGAGATTTAAGACCCCTTCCTTGATACTAGATGGCTATGCAGTATCACACAAAAAGCTGTTAAGTCTAGGATTTGCCAAACTGTGCTTAGATATGGCTCAGAAGAACCCCTTCAAGGCTGAAAGGATAAAAGTGGGCTCTAACATGTCCCTGAAATGAAGAAGCTCTATTTCTTCCTGATCTGTACTCTGAGCTTCCACACAACATTTGGGTCTTCTCTTAAACAAGATTGAAGAGCTCTGCTATAGAAAAACACAGCTCAGGCTAAAGATGTAGTATATAGAGATGTGCCAAAAGACATAACTAAAAATTGATAGAAGCCAAGTTGCAAATACTGTATTTTCAAGGCTGGCGAAATGTTATTTATCATGGATTCTCCAGTGGTGAGATAAGTAGGGATACAGCGTGAAAATCGAGAACCTAAGGGGTTGGACTGGATGTAATGAGAAAAGGAGACATCTGTGAGCTCCAGATTCCTCACTCATCTCCAGCAAAACCAGGTTTCGGGATAAAGGGAAGGGGCTGCCTGCAAGTGATCTTTGGAATGGTCGCTTTGTAAAAACTAAAGGGAAATTCACTCTGCAATGAGGTAAGGTGGAAGAGAACAAATTACTGGAGCAAAATGTATCAAGATATCTCTAAGTATTTTTCTATCTAATATCACATGTCTTCATAATTTTCTTATAATGAGTACGTATGTGCTCTGAATGCGGCACTGTCTCCGCACTTCAGAACCAGTCCCTCATCCCTAATTAAAGCTCCCCTCAGCTCATGAAACCTAACCCATTTTGGCTAAGGTATTGATGGTTTCTTATGCCTGCACCTGTCCCAACCATCTGATTTAGTGCTACCTGTAACTAAATCCCAGGGAAAGTGTGTGTGACCACCTCTCTTCAAACCTTATCACGTGCATCTCAACACTTGACCCAGAGAATGCTTGCATGCCACAGGATGTTGCTAAGGCTAAGATGTTTGACCTCTGAAGCACAACCTAGAAGTGGTAATAAAAAAAAAATACCTCTGTGGACACACTCACCGGAATCCCATTGATGCCAAGAAAGCCAGGAACTCCCATGGGACCCTAGAATAAAAGGAGTAGGAAGAGGAATGTAAGAGACAATCCAACTGATGTCCATTAGATTTGGTGCGTTTGTTCATGTGATTCGTGACCTAAGTTTTTAAAAAAATTTTTTTTAACGTTTATTTATTTTTGAGACAGAGAGAGACAGAGCATGAACGGGGGAGGGTCAGAGAGAGAGGGAGACACAGAATCTGAAACAGGCTCCAGGCTCTGAGCTGTCAGCACAGAGCTCAATGCGGGGCTCAAACTCACGGACCGTGAGATCATGACCTGAGCCGAAGACGGACGCTTAACCGACCAAGCCACCCAGGCGCCCCTCGTGACCTAAGTTTTTAGAAGTGTTTTATACCTCACTCTCCACATTGTGTCACCTTGCCTCTACCTAAGGTCTTAAACATGTCTGTGTTCTGAGACCAGTTTTTATCTTAAGCAATGTGGTGCAAAACCTAAAATGATGGCTCAGTATGACATGTTGCTTTGAAACTGGGAAAACTGGGGTGGAGGGCCTCAAAAGGCCTAACCACAAGTTCCCCATCACTCTGCTCCCCTAGATGAGGTCTCCTAGGCAAATGGCCCTCCTTATCAAACAGAGCAGGTACAGTTCCTGCTTATCCCTGAGTCTGGTTTCAGTTCCTTGATGACCCACTGTATTATTCAAACAAGCCTCCCTCAGGAGCCAAGGGGCACCTCACCCTTTTGCCACTACAAAGTCTGCCTCCCCCGTGTGGCCCTGTATGGTGTGTGGTGTCCTTTCACCCTGCGCTGTGAGCATATGTGAGTAATAAACCTGCTGTCAATGTTTTCTGTCCAGTATCAGGTGTCATGTCTTCTGCCATCCTCAGAACCCTAGGCTGGGAATCCCTCTCTTACCAATGGGGCAAAGAGGAGGTGATTAAAATCTGAAGGGAACATAAACTAAGTTGCTAAACTCAGCCAGCTACCACAACATGATCAATCTCCTTTCTTGCATCTCTTTCCCTACATTTGTAGCCCAGATTGCTTCCAAGCATTCTGACATCTTGCTTCCCAGTCTCCTTGCTTGGATTCCTGACCTCTATTGCCCATCTGATTGAACTTCTGACCCATGCCCACTCCAAACCCACATGAATTCCCACCCCAGCAAGCTCACGTGTCTAGCAAGTAGCCAATACATGCACTTTATGGCTTGCTTGCCATAGGAGTCTCTCTGGAAATAGGTTGATCTATTAGCAGCATATCACACAGCCTGGCACCAAGGTACTCAGGATTAGTATTATTTCCATAAACGAACAGAACTGAGATTTAGAACTTTTCACCTTCATACCTATGGTTCATCAGTCAAAGAAAAATCAAACTCTGGTGTTTTTACCTTATCTCCTTTTGGTCCATATGGTCCCAGGGGACCTGGGGAGCCCCTTTCTCCTTTCAACCCTGATAAACCACTAGGGCCAGCAAATCCTTGAGGACCTGTTGGACCTTGAATTCCAATTGGTCCTGGTCGCCCCTAAGATGGAGAGAAGGAGTGCACTTAGTCAATAGAGTACTTAACATCAACGCTTCTCATTTTCCCATACACAGAGAATACTGTCATCTCTTCACTAAACAGTTTTGGCTTAGAGATCTGTGAAGCACACCAAAGTTCCAGACACGGATCAGAAAAGGCTATTTTAGGGGCTGCTAAGCTTATTTGGATAGAACATATTTTATAAGCACATTTAATAAGATTCACGTGCACCAAGATCCTTTAACTTTGTACTTCTTAGGAGATTAGTTATTCAGGCGGGATAATATTGTCCTCTTCCTAGTTAATGCCAGGGCATCCATCAGATTGTCAAAATAGTGAAAGAACAGAATGCTGGAGAACATCGTGACATTTTATAACTCCCATTCAAGTGGCCAACCACATACTTGCAGTGAAGTCCAGAAATGGCAATGTCTAAAGAACACTGCCTCGGGGGTCCAGAGAGGGGAGAACCCAGAAACCCATGGGCTGACCAACCTGTCAAAGCCCATCTTTATTGGCAGATCCCAGGACCCCATCACTGCAACTGGAAACAGATGCTTACAGGAAACACACACACACACACACACACACACACACACACACACACACATTATTTATTTGTTCCCTTTCTATATATCTCCTTCCCTTCAACCCACTATCCGTAGACTGTTGAATGTGTAAAATTCAAGAAGCCTGAAAATATCCATTAAGTATTAATTATAATAGCAAGAGGGAGAAGCTTTAATATTTTGAATGCTTTAGTTATAAAGTGTCTGTAACAATTAAGTCTGAAAGTTCAGGCTGACATTTCAAAGCTGACCAAGACAGAGAATTAACCCCAGTGGGTGCAGCACAGGCGGGCTAGTCTATCATTTAGAACAAATCCCAGTAGGGACTGAATTTTCTTGGCAGAAAGACGAAAACCATTAGTAACATGCATTACCTCTCAGAGAACGCAACACCATACCAGATAGAAAGCTTATTTTCATGAACGCTTCCCACCTCTACCTCTTGGCCCTTTTACTGACTGTCTGCAATTTCCTACAGACCTGTGAAAAACTCAGAAAAGCCCATTAAACATGCCCTTTGATATTCACCTTCAATGGTTACTTTTTAAAAGGCTGGAAACAGGATAGATGCTTTCTGGAGTGGCTACAGTCACGTACTGGAGATGCAAGTGGTCACCAGCTGTGTGGGGCCTTTGGAGTAAAATTTCCAGTGTCAATCAGGCCCACAAAGACCAAGGACTCTTGCAAAGAAGTACAAAGAAGTACATCTCTTTTCCTAAAGAGATGCAATTTTCTGGGGGCACCACCCACCACTTGACCTTCTCTAGCACCCAACATATAGCCTCTACTGGGTGCTGGGCTCTAGACTGCTTAAGGAACTTGTTTCTGGGAATGATGGAGCAGGGCATGAACTTTCACTCTTTAGGCCCTTACCTCCCATAGTTGGAATTTTGTTTACAATGATTCTGTTTATTTGTTACCCTTGTAAACTTTTACTATGTATGTATATATGAAACTAAAAAGAAAAATAAATTATCTATCTATCTATATCTATGCCTATCTATCTATCTATATCTAAAAATAAAAAGAACAATATTTTAAAAAATAGTGCTGGGGTGTTGAGGATTAACAAAGAAGTCTAAAATGTGGACCTTGCTTTCAAGACTAATGTACCCAAAAGCATAGCAAACAGCACAAATCCAGAACAGAGCCTAAGTAGTGCAGGAACACAAAGAAAGGGTTGGCTGTGGAGGGTTTGTGAAATGCTTACATTCTGTTCATGTCTGGGGGGAGTCACGGCCCACACTGGAAAGGCTGAGTGGGCCCCAATTGAGGTGGGCCTGAAAAGCAAGGAAGGAAGTTGAAGACTTGATATAGTAGCAAATAGGGAACCCTCGAGGTTTGGGGATGGGAAGGGGAGGATGGGAAGAAGGCAGCATTTCAGGGCTGAAACTCCTCAATGAGCATTCAGGAGAACATGTGTGTGTCAGCATGAGGCCAGGGCAGCATGCCTGAGGCTGGAACAAGGGAGACAGATAAGAACCAGCTGTTGGGGGAGGAGGAGACCAGTTGGTGGGAGGATAGGGGCAGGATGGACTTGCTGAGGCCATGTTATTACTAGCAGAGAGGATGCGGTCAAGGCACTGAATGCTTGACCCAAATCTGAGCCCTGCCCAAAGCTTTTCCACATCAAGGGATGGGAGGTGGAGAGCACGATAAACCATTGAACTGAGAAAGCAGACTGTGGTGTGGCCCAATTCCCATTTTGCTCACATCACTAGAGCCTGAGCAGTGCCTGGCATGGGCACATGCCATGGGCTGGCACGTTCCAGCTCTGGTCTCTTGCCTTTGTAGAGCACATGCTCAGCAAGAGTAATTAAAGAGACTTAGGAGTGAGACAATTCTAGGTCTGGACTTAACAGGAAATCTGATTCCATCCATAAAAGGCAGGATTCCATGGCCCGCTTCCTTTCTCTTGGCTGGGTGGCCATGCTGAATTTGCCACAGTTGTAGAGCCAATTCTTCCGTTCCAGCTGGAGAGCTTAAAGTGACTCTCTGAAAGAACTCATGGAGGGAGGCAAACCATAAGAGACTCTTAAGAACTGAGAATAAACTTAAGGTTGATAGTGGGTGGGAGGGAGGGGAAAGTGGGTGATGGGCATTGAGGAGGGCACCTGTTGGGATGAGCACTGGGTGTTGTATGGAAACCAATTTGACAATAAATTTCATATTTAGAAAAAAGAACTCATGGATTCTTTGATTTCGAATTCTTTTTTCAAAGCGGTTTTTGAAATGGCACCCCTCAGGGGAATGTATACCTCTGAGGTACAGTGTCTGGGCTGGCCCCAGCTAGAAACCTCTCAGACTGATGATCTAGGGGCCAGAAGCAGGGCCTGTGGGATGTCTCAAGGCTTTGAGATACTACTGGCCCAGAACTGCCTCCTCAGTGGGTTTCCAGGCCCTTTTGGAGCCTGCAGTCATAGGATATGAGGCAAGGAATCTTCCTACCCACTGAGGTCCTTTCGTACAGTGGCACAGAGCACCACGAACAAATGAAGGTGGCCAAAAAAAAAAAAAGTGGGGGTGGGGGAGACACGTTTCTTTTGTGCGTTGTTTTGTCAGCCATCTCTAGATATGCTTATTCTGTGCTTACAGCTATGTGTTCTTTTTTGCTCGTCTCCAGTACACAGGGTTTCTGTCGCAGTGCCCAGCATATTGTTGAAGCTTAATACTAAATCAATAATGATGAACTGCTTTTTTTTTTCCTCCCAAGAAGCTATCGGTGGCACTTTTCAAAATGGCCAGCAGAGGTCAGTGTGAGAACATTGTAGCTACAGATAAGCAGGTAGGTGGGTGGGCCTCTCTCACTACAAATAAAATCAAACCAGTGTCAGAGAAGTCACAGAATGTTCGAGCAGAAAGGGTCCTTGGAGACCATTTCATCTAGGTTCTATTTTATATAAGGGGTGGGGGCAGGCCTGGAGAAGGGGAAGGACTTGTTCACGTCACATAGCTGGTGAGGAAAACAGCATGGGACTCAAACCAGACTGCCTGCTGCCAGTGTGTGGCTCTTTCCCTGTTTGCCAGTGGCAGATGTCCTAGGGGGTCCTTGAGGCTGCCCCCCCTTACCCAGGCCCGCCCCTGGGACTGTCCCCATCAGTAGGCTGCAGCAACCAGATGCTCACACATCATTTCTCTCTTCCTAACTTTGATCATTTCACAGAACCAATCTGAAACACCATCACTGTTTGGACTGCTAGCAGAATTTCAATGGGCTTGGACCAATGCCCTGCCCTGATACATGTCATTTATTTTGGCAAACAGACCGAGACAGGGCAGAAGGGACTCCTCCAAGTCTTTCCAACAAGCTCTCCTGCCTCCATCTGCTCGGGATTTTAAATATGCACAGCAGGGTCTAATTCTCAAGAGAATGAACTGGGACTCAAGAGAATGCCTGAGGCCAGGAACTGCAGTTCCTGACTGAAGCCCAGGCTGGCTGCCTCCTGCTGACCACAGTATGTTGGGGTTAGTATGCAGCTAAAGGTCACCTTAGATCAGACCACACCCACATCCCCAACCCCAGATAACCAGGGTGACAGACTCAGCAATGGGTCTGCATATAAAGGACAGTAGTCCCTTCTTATTTACAGATATATATTCCAAGACCCCCCAATGGATTCCTGAAATTGCAGGTAGTACCAAATCCCATATATATACTATCTTTTTTCCTATAAATACATACCTAGGATAAAGTTTAATTTGTAAACTAGGCACAGTAAAATATTTACAATAATAATAAAATAGAACAAGTATAGCAATATACTGTAAGAAAAGGTATGTGAATGTGGTTTCTCTCAAGATATCTTTACTGTTCTGTACTCACCCTTCTTGTGATGACGTGAGATGATAAAATGCCTACATGATGAGATGAAGTGAGGTCAATGACGTACTCACTGTGATGTAGGGTTAGGCTACTATTGACCTTCTGACCTATGGTCAGGAGATCATCTGCTTTTGGACCATGGTTGACTGTGGAAAGTGAAACCATGGATAAAGGGAGACTATTTAGTACACATATACAGAAATAGTATCTACAAATCTTAAAAGCACATGCCTCAGACTAGGTAGGATTGTGAAACAGAGAGAGCTGACTTTTCATTACTAGGCCCTTTCTCTCTTCTTATCCCTCCCTGAAGTTTCCAGTGTCCTTCTCCCATAAAATTAAAATTTATGCCTACTGAAGAATCTGAAACTCATTCCCACTGAGGCATAAATGACTTGACAACAACTTACAGCTTTACTTCTCCCTAAGGGGATTTGTATTTTAACGGAGAGCAAAGCATTAAGCTAGGGGATGCAAATGATATCTGTGAAGCAGAAGGGAAGAGGGGGTGTGCCCAGGCTTTCCTAAGGATCCAGCTATACAGCAGAGGTTGTTCGGTGCTGTTACCTGGTATCATGGTGCTGGATCTGGAATCAGAAAGATCTGGAGTCAAATCTCATTATTGCCATTTAATAGTTATGTGACCTTGGGCAAGTGACTCTAGGGCTCTGAGGAATAATAGCTCTGGTGTAAATTATTGTAAGCATTTAAGTGAGTTAATGAAAACAACTGGCATGAAAGTATAAGTTCTCTTTCCTCTTTAGGTATCATTCATGGTAAAATGGAGAAGTTATGATTGGGTACCTAATGTTCCTTCTCTTAAGTTTAAGTGGGTGATGCACACATATCATGGAGAAACTCTCTCTGGGGCAGAGATGTGTGCCCAGGAATGAACGAGCATGTATGCCAGTGTCCCACATCTGTGGAGAGCATTTCCCCCCTTACTCAGTGTTGGTGCCCTTGCTCTCTTGGGCTCGTTCTCTTAAAAGAATTTCCTCTACATGCTAATGACTCCCTAGTCTGAACCTCCAGCCCCAATTTCTCTTCTCAGTGTGCCAGGTTCTTATAGCTAATGGCTTACCAGGCCTCTCCACTTGAATATTCCATCACAAACTCAACATGACCAAAGCTGAACTCATCATCTTCTCCTTAAACCCATTCCCCAAACCAGCTCCTTCCTCTTGAGTTAATGGAACTAACTCAGAAAATGACAGTCTATCCACAAAGTTGACTAAACCAGAGGCCCAAGGATTCCCCATGACTTCTCTCTTTCCCTCATCTTCCACATCCAATCCACCGGCAAGGACTGTCAATTCCACCTACAAAATACAACTCAAACCTGCCCATTTCTCTCTATCTTGATGGTCTTCTCTCAGGTCTTCCTCATGTCTCCCCTACAGTGTTGCCACAGCCTCCTAGTTGGTTTGCCAACCTCCAATCTTGCTTTACTTTCTCTTAGCATCCTGCCCCAGGGCCTTTGTACATATCTCTGCTCTCCTGATTAGCTCCTATTTATCATTCAAACTCCAATAAAGTTATCAGCTCCTCCAGGGAGCCTTCCATGATTGCCCCCACCCCACAGTATGGGCTAGGTTGCCTGTTTGTGCCTATACCCCCAACAGATTGAGCTCCTTGGGGGCAAGTCCTGTGTCTTTTTCCTCACTGAATCACTTGTACTAAGTACAGTGCCTAGTACACAATGGGACCTCAGTAAATGCTGAATGAATGGAGAAATGAATGAATGAATATACACACTGAGAAGCCAGTGGCCAGGTACAGCAATACCTTCATTGGAAGCCTAGATAGCTGTACCAGAGTGCAATCAAGAACCATCTGATCACAGAGCCACATAAAAGAGAGCTGTATAAGACTTAGGAAATCATCCAGTTCAGGGCAGAGAAGCTGAAGCCCAGAAAGGGAAAGGAACTTGTCAAAATCCATGCAATATCAACTCTGCACATATAGGAAGGGAGGGGATAAGGCATCAAGGCCAGAGACACAGAACCCAGTGAGGAGGTTGTGACCTCCAGGAGAGAAATAACGGTGACTTGGACTACGTTCATGGCAGGAAAAGACAGGGAGAAGATAGATTTGAGAGAGAGTTTAGAGGGTAAAAAGAATAAAACTTAGTGCTAGAATCAAATTTGTGGGTAAGACAGAGAGGGTTATGAAGGATGACTCCCAGGTTTCTTGCTTGGGCAACTGAGTGGATCTCTTCACTGACCTGAGGAAACCTAGGGGAAGAAGAGTCTTGGATGGAAGTTGAGGAGTCCACCTTTGGAGAAGTGGGGATTAAGATACCTGGGACCATTTAAGGGGATATTCTGCACCTGCTGTTCTCACTAGACCATACGTCTGAGAGGGTAGGGAGTTCAGTTGACACTTTTACCACAGTATCTCCAGAGATGCTGTGTCTGGTATGCAGTAGGCACTCAAAATATAATTCTGGAGAAAAAGGTGTAATTGTGGAGTGCAAGAAAATGCAGAGTTAAATGTGCACTTGGGAATCTTCAAGAAGGCCACGTCCAAATTCTCATTAGCTAGGGGAAAAATTAGATTAAAAAGACTTTGTTGCTATCCTGAAAAACCCCTGTGTGGCCTTTGGGGAAAATGAAGCAGAGATTGCTGACCCCCTGACCTCTAGCCTAAGGACTAGGCGGCTTGAATTCTACACTTTGCCCTTACCATCCAACTGGAATTCCCATTTTAGTAATGGGGCTGGGTAGAGGAAATGCAAGAACTTATCAGGCTCTGGCCTAAGTAGCTGGGGTCTCTCTCTTAGCCATGAAATATGTGGTAAGAAGGAAATTAATGATAACACCCCCAAGGGCAGAATATTTAAGACACTTCAGAATACTTTTTCTTTTGCCCTTCCTTTGGAGGATCACAACACATCTGCGTGGTAGGCTGAGGACACCAAGCTGCAAAGCAGTTAGCCGATGGGGCTTGCCCGTGTCATATAGTTGGTGAGTGGCAGAGCTGGTGTCAGGGCCTCCCAATCAACTCTGTGCTCCTTCTGTTACAATATATGGAGACAGCCATCCATAGAGCCTCACACTCCACTCTCTTAGTCATAGCACTAATGGGCTAACATTGTCCATAGAAGTAAATAAGGCAGAAAGAATACCAGTAGGTGAAGAATAAGTCTAGTGTATGACAAAGACTCATATCATACAGATATACAGACCCATTTTGTGGCCCAGAAAACCCTGGCTCAGTTTGATAACAATAGCATCATCTACAATTTTCCAGCAAGGGCAGTGACCTTACCCACCTACATACATACATACATACATACATACGTACGTAAAAGGTGATTGGTGTCTAGTAAAGTGTGAACCCCCCAAATTGTTAGTGTCTGCCACAGCTAAGAAGCAGTATCAGAAGCTTGCCCTCAACACCCAAATGAAAACACATTTATTTTCTGGTTCTTAAGCTATAATCAGTGTTTGCAGCAGCCAGCCGAGGCATGAAGACATGCACCTACATGTTTTGTTTGCAAAGACACACACACCTATTCCATTGGCTATTGTCAGCATGTTGAAATTTTCAGCAAGACACCTCCCAGAGTGATAAAGTTAACTCTTGCTAGTCAACAATCTGTATCCCTCCTTTCTGCCTGTTCATTCACATTTCTCTTCTAAAACACAATAATGACCTTCTTACTACCAAGCACTTACTAAGTACCATCTCCTTGAATCTTTCTCGTTAAATCCTCTAACAGTCCTAATAAGTGTGTATTAGACTCATTTTACAGATGAGGACACTGAAATCCAAATTCATAGAGGGTAAGAAACTGGCCTGAGGTCATACATCAAGCAATTAATGAGGCTAATTTTGGTGATACAAAAGTCTGTTTCTTCCACCAAGCTACATTACCTCTCTGCATTGAATAATGCTCTGAAGGTAGAAACCCAAACCCACTTGAAAAGGGACAGTAAGAGCTACTCTGGGCAGGAAATATTGCCATTTTCATTAACAGAAGATCAACTGATCTCAATTTACCCAATCTTTTCACTGGAACAAGTAATATTTAATAGAAATTCATTTAGTGGAATTAATAAATTAAGTCATAACAGGCATTTGAAGGAATGATACTCCCCAGAACTTAAAAAGATGGGAGATTTCTTTTTGTTGAATTTCTTCCCTCTTCCTCCCCCTCTTCCTTCTCCTCTTCCTTCTCCTTCTCCCATTTCTACAGTTAAAATGGCTTCTTTAATTGGTCTGTGGGCAATGGACAGTTTTCTAGGCTCTTGTAGACAAATTCTGATGTGCTATGAGTCCCTAATGCTAGCATATTAAGGACAGAAAACAGATTACAGGAACAGTATACTAATTTGATGATCATTGTGCTGAGCAGAAATTGGAGAATTTTGTTTTTAAACATATTTTCCCTTGCTCCTGGGGAACACCAATAATTGTTAAAATAGGATGAAGCAGAGGTGTCTGCTATATAGAAGCAAATAAGATGATGAAGAATTTTCAGGTCTCCCTGTTGTCTACAACATATTCATAAAACTACATCCAAAACCAGACCAAACTTTCCTTTTGTGTCAATATTGTAATTGGGAAGTATAAGAACCAAAAATCAAATAACACTATAAATATGACCATTGACCATAAAAATAAAAAACAGAAAAACCACTTCTGTAACCATTACAGATAGTTGAATGAGCCACCACA
Source organism: Acinonyx jubatus (assembly GCF_027475565.1). Taxonomy (NCBI): domain Eukaryota; kingdom Metazoa; phylum Chordata; class Mammalia; order Carnivora; family Felidae; genus Acinonyx; species Acinonyx jubatus. The sequence goes on from NC_069389.1 coordinate 85,745,884, forward strand.
CCCCTTTGAATGGGCATGCAATCTATACAAAGAGCCCCGCTGTACTACAAAGCATAAACTGAGTTTCTGGACTGCATGAGAAAATAAATACAGCTCTACTTGGGATGAATTTTTTTTTAAATTTTTTTTAACGTTTATTTATTTTTGAGACAGAGAGAGACAGAGCATGAACAGGGGAGGGTCAGAGAGAGAGAGGGAGACACAGAATCTGAAACAGGCTCCAGGCTCTGAGCGGTCAGCACAGAGCCCGACGCTGGGCTTGAACTCACGGACTGCGAGATCATGACCTGAGCCAAAGTCGGCTGCTTAACCAACTGAGCCACCCAGGCGCCCCGGGATGAATTTAATCTAAAACTGATATAAGAGTTGGAAAAACTGAAATACTGAATTTGCCATAATATTGGTTTCCTTCTTAGAATTTAGAAGACAACTTGTGTATGATTTGATGGCACAGGCCTGTTAAAAAAGCCTTCTGGTAGGGGTGCCTGGGTAGCTCAGTCAGATAAGCATCTGACTCTTGATTTCAGCTCAGATCATGATCTCATGGTTGTGAGATCAAGCCCCATGTCAAACCCCACATCGAGCCCTGAGTTGAGCCCTGCATCAGGCTCTGCACTGGGTGTGGAGAAGTCTGCTTAAGATTCTCTCTCTCTGTCTCCCTTTGCTGGCCCCCCTCAAAAAATAAAAATAAAAAAATAAGAAATAAAAGAAAGCGTTCTGGTAAACTTGGATTGATATTGCCATTGCCTGGTTACAGCAGAACCTTAAGATTTGGGTTCTATTCCCTGTTCTAACTTTCTAACTGCATGATCTTGAGAAAGCCAATTCACCTCTATACCTTAGTTTTCTCATCAACAAAATGGGGATATTACATGCCTCACCTGTTTCCTTGGTTGCCTTGGGCATCAGTTAAGACAATGTATGTGAAAGGGGCTGAGAGTTCATTCTACTGACAAAGCTCTGCTTTGGGGGAAATATACTCTAATAACCAAACTTCCAATTTTCAACCCCCCTTCCCATTTGCTAGGTTTATAAGGCAGTAAGCTATGAAATAATAAAAGCCATGAGGAGGAGGTTTCAGTAGGAAAATAATTTGAATGATATGAGAATTTAAAGCTGATAAAGGTGGGGGCAGATTGACTGTCTTGCACAGGATTCTAATTAGAGTTTAAAAATGATTGGACCTGCACTATCACCTTATTATTGTAGTTTTAAAAATGTGGTTTATTTTAAAATACGTGGTTTAATTACAGCCCAAAGCCAAATTTTTTCTTTTAGTTTTTCCAGTAAAACATAGCCATGGTTTTATAATAAAAATCAAAGTGAAAGAGGATTTGCCAGAAATTCACTTGCCAGCAATTCTTGCTGCAGCGTATCTATTCCATTAGACAAGGAATACATGTGGCATTTTTTCTCCAACATAATAAATTACCCATCATTGATATTCTGCACAACCTTTGCTCCAATACTGAGCTGGTGTGAGCTGATTGCCTCTGGATCGATGTTGGCTTCCCCAAGTCTTTGACGAGAAGCCATCAAGTTTTGGGAGTAGGAGGGAATGTGGAGTAACCAACTACTGCTTCTTAAACAGAAGGAGAATAAAAGAAGGGTAGGATCAAAGAAATTCCCTGTCAGGACCCATGCCAAAGGGTTCAGGGAGCTCTGAAAGGGGAGGGAGGGGCATCGAAGGGAGAGGAACAACTTACTCACATACTCTCAGTGCAGTTCCCTCAAAGACCCACACCCCATATTCATAGCCACACCCATGCAGATAAAGAGATACACATTCCAACCCAAATATACAGGCCCACAGGCGCAGGAGTCTGTGAAAATGGTAGGGCCTGTTGGTATTCCAGTATAGTCCACCATATAGCTCTCAGTCAGCCATGGATTTGAATTTCAGAAGATGGGATGATATACATCTTCCCCACCAACTGTATGCAATAGTACCCATAGACAAGTGAAGTCATCCACACAGATACATACAGGCCAAAAAGGAGATGGCAAGGGGGTGTTGAAAGTGGGGGCTCCACAATTCTGATATCTTTCCCTTTTACATGATGGACAGTTAGAAGCTGAGATAAAATCTAGCTTCTGTTGCCGCAGGAAAGATGGGTTGTAGAGGGGTGATGGTGGCTGTGGTGTAGATGAAAAGTAGAAGCTCCAGGGTCATAGTGATATCAAGAATAAGAGTTACCAACTTGCATTGGAGAGGGGGTTCAGATTTCAAAGTGTTTTCACATCCACAACTTCATTTAATGTTTGTAATAACCTCGTCCTCAATGTACTAGAGAAAGTAATTGAGGCCCAGAGGTTAATTAACTTGTCCATGGCCACACAGCTTATGAGTGGCACAGCCAGACCTTCTTATTCCCACTCTAGTGCTCTTTCCACTACTCCCTTTATAAAGTGACAGGTCAATTCTACATAAAATATTCCCACCATGACGCTATATAACTCCATGAAAAACCCTGGTTCTGGAACTTATTGAGCCCTCTTGATTCTTCCCTTCATTTTTCTTGCTGCCCGGTGGCACCCTCATTAACCCATTAAGTATCTGCACAAAGTGCAAAGAACTCAAGTCATTCTAATTAGTCCCTTCACAACTCATCAATTTAGTAAACAGTTGTTGAGCACTTCCTATATGTCAGCCACAATACTACATGTTGGGAACATAGAAAGAAATGTAATATGGACCTTGCCCTTGAGGGCTCACTCTGAGTCAGAAGGATGAGTTATGAAGGAGCCTGGGTGGCTCGGTCAGTTAAGTGTCTGATTCTTGATTTTGGCTCAGGCCATGATCTCATGGGTGGTGGGTTCGAGCCCCACATTGGGCTCTGCGCTGTTAGTGCAGAGCCTGCTTGGGATTCTCTCTCTCTCTCTGCCCCTCCCCTGCTCATGCTCTCTCTCTCTCTCTCTCTCTCTCTCTCTCTCTCTCTCAAAATAAACTTTAAAAAATTAAAAAAAAGAAAGATTGAGTTATGTACACATGAGTATTATCATAAGGCGGAGGAAGGCAGGAAGGATATGATTCTGAACTCAACCAAAGAATGTTGGTAAGTTTGTCTTAGAAATAGAGGGGGGCCTTTTAGTCCTCCAAAGTAGACAGTGGAGAAGGATGCAAACAAACAAACAAACAAACAAAAACAAACCCCCAAAAAACAAACAAACCCAGGACAAGTTTTGCTAAGTAAGAGGAGAGTGGAGAAAGTCCGTTTCAAATTGAACTCCATTTTCCCAATAAACATAGGAAGTGAGGTTATATAAGAATGAAGGTAGTTGAGGCTGAGGATGACTGGAACAGCCCAGGAGGAGATGCTATGGGTAGGAAGTCAGCTGTTAGAAAAGTTTGAAGGGTTGCCAAGCAGCCCCAAGAACTGTGCTGACACTAGAGAACATTTTTGTCAGGGAGGCCTCCTCAAACAATACTTGGCAGTCCAAGAGTAGGAGCTGGCAAAGCAGGCAGTGGGGTTTTCCAGGGTTTGGCTCTGGTACATACATCAGAAGTAATGGGGGTGAAGATGGGGGCGAGGGGGAGGGATAGGTCCAATTGGAAGACATGAGAGCCTTGTTGACATAGCTGATCTTGGGGTCCTGGCTGGAGAGTGCTCCAGAAGGGAGCTAGCAATTCCTGATAAACAGATGATTTATTGGGAAAGTTGGCTTTGCTCAAAGTGAGAAGTCTGAACTAGCTATAAGATATGAATGATGGATAGCATTTAGTACTTGAGTCAGTGTTGTCAACACAAAATCTGGGGCCAGAGAGCACAACCTGGAGAGGCACAGGTGGAGAAAATCCACTGTTGGCAATGCCATGCCACATGCACCACAGACTGAAGACCTTGTAGTTGGGTCTAGTATCCAGCTCAAAGGGCGGTGGTTTCAGCTGACGCAGAGTCAATGGCATGTTATATAAGGAGGGAGGCAGGTAGTTTACAAGTACACAGCTCACTGTACCTTCCCCACTTCCATAGTGTCATTTACATTTTTGTTATATTGCACAACTATTCCCTTAGTGATAGTAGCAGTTAAAGCACTTTAAATGACTTAAAGCATTGATCTGCTTCCCAGGGAAAGCAGAGCTAGGGATAAATCAGGAAACTATTCTGAGAAGTAATCTGGATGGGAAATTGGGGAGGGAGGAAGTGGCAACTGGAAAAGAAAGCAAAACTAGCCAAACCCTAGGACCTGGGGTAGAAAAAAAGAGAGATTAAAAAGCTGTTGGCCAGTCCAGGGGCCTGATCTGGGGAGGTTAACAGGGAAAGAGGCCCATGTCCCCCTTACCCCACCATCCATCACCTCTTTTTTTTTTTTTCCATTCTCTAGTTTTGTGAGGATTTGAAAAGTTTCTAGATCTGGTGCTGGCAATGTCTCAGAAAAACTTAACAGAGGATTTGATAGAGATAAAGTCCCCAGTGAAGCCTGTCATAGCTGAGAGTAACAACTATTGTCCCCTAAAGCTGAGTGGTAAACAAACCTTCAAGTACTTTCTTTCCCCTTCAAGGCTTTGAGTGTTTCAGGTCCTTCAGCTTGAGAACCCAGAAGCTAATTGCTTCACTTGACTTGCTGACTGACAAAGAGAGGTTTGTTTAGTCCAGTTGCAACCATTCTCTGGAACCCAGGAGAAGAAAAGAAAGTGAGGGGGTAAAATGGGAGGGGAGCTCTAGTAAGGCCATATGTAAGAGAGAAGACCCCTCAAAGGCAAGGTGAAGGGGCATGATTAGGGGAAAGATGTAAATCAAGGTATATAGCAAGGCTGGCTTTCAGTAAGCATTGCCAGATAGGCTGCTCCAAGGCTCATAGGGGCCCTCCTATCCCTTAGGATCCTATTTTAGTAACTACCCTTCCTCCCTCTTATATCTTCTGGACTGGTTGCTTTCTTATAGTCTTTAAAACACGCTCTGATCTACCTGATACTCAAAAGTAAAACAAAAGTCTTTCTTCCCACCCCTTGCCCAGGGACCTCTCCACCACTGTGTCCTCCCAGAACAAACTTCTTGATACACCAGACAACACTCACTGCCTCCACTTCCTCTCTTACCACCCTTCCCAACCCCTGGCAATCTGGGCCTATCAGCAACTCCCTCTTGAAAGTACTCTCCGGAAAGTAACCAGTGACCTCTGCTAAATTCTGATCCCATAGACCTTCTTTGCAGTGTTAGTCTTTGCTGAACACTCTTTTCCCTTCTGGGACCATCTCTTTGGCTTTCATTGCACGGTACTGTGGGTCCTTCAGTCTTTCATCATGTCAGTCCTCTTCACTGGTCCCTTCCATTCTGCCCAAAGGTGCTTGCTTGGTCACCTCTTGGTGATTTTATCCACCTCCTAAAGCTTCTACTACCTCCTCTATAAAGATGAGACATCACTCTTATTTCTCAGGTCCCATCAATTTCTCAAGTTCATGTCTACACCCTCTTATTGATCCCCTTAGGGACCAATAACCAAGCCTAGCTCAGTCCTTCATTGGCTGTCACCTGGATAATGACAATAATCTCTGGAGTTCTCTCTGCATCCAAACATTGCTGCCATCTGCCACTCTTGACAGTAATCTTCCTAGATCTGATCCTATTGCTTTTCTGTTTGAAAAGTGTAAATCACTCCCTATTACTTTCAAAATAAAACCCTTACTCCTTAACCAGACATTGAAAACTTTTTCACCATTCAGATCCCAACTACCTTTGCACGCTTTCCACTAAACACTCTTTCCCGGACTAGACTCCAGGCATAAGTCTCTTTGCTGATACTTAAATCCATCCTGTACTCTCTCACCGCCTGGCTTCGACCAAGTGGTTTCCTTGCCAAATATACCCCTCTCTTCCAGAACTCTCTACCAAGGCTCTATCTACCATTCAAAGCTCAGCTCAAATCTGACCTCTTTTAAAAAGACTTCTCTGATTTCCCTGGCTGAGGTTATTGTCTCCCTTCTCCTAACACTTAAACATATTTTTGTTGTTGTTGTTGTTGTTGTTTGGAACTCAGGTATAGAGAGCTGAGTTAATCATACCCCTCAATTAATGATGAAATATTATCATTAGTCCATATAAAGTCCCTCCTTTTATTTTATTACTTTCCTTCACCCAAATCTCCATTCTCATTCTTATCCCCTCACAGGAACCTTCTATAATGTATCTGATGTAAGTCCAGGAGGTAGGTAGACAGACAGATAGATAGATAGATAGATAGATAGATATAAAGATATACAGATACACACATTCATAAATACATAGATACAATAGATAGATAGTTGCTGTGTGTGTAGATAGATAGATATAAATACATTGATACATTGATACAATAGACAGTTTTTGGTGTGTGTGTGTGTAAGTTGATGTAAATGTTACTGGGCTATTCTATTATTTTTTTCACAAGAATGTTTTCAAGATCTCTTTGGTATATGCACAACTATTTTATGGCTTCTAATCCTTGTTAGTATGCATTCACTACACTTTACATGTGTATTTCCCCACTGATGGACACCTAGTTTGCCTCCAATCCCTTACACAAATGAATTCTGTGATAAACAAATGATTCTGTGATAAATATCTTTATAAGCATCCCATTTTAGAACCACAGAGAGGTTTCCCAGGACACAAACTCAGGAGTGAGGTGCTGGGTTGTAGGAATGTATACATTGTTATTATCAATAACTGCCATCTTATTGCTCTTCAAAAAGCTATACCATCTTACACTCCCGTCAGCGATGCTGAGGATTTTTTCCCCCCACATGCTGATGCACACCTGGTGTTATCTTTTGAATTTTTGTCATTTGGATGAGCATAACTTGGTATCTCATGGTTATTTTAATTTGTATTTCTCTGAATACAAGCAAGATCTAGCCTCTCTTCATATGCTTGTTAGCCAATCCAGGTTCTCTTTCAGTGAGTTGTCCATTCTATGAATATGCTTTGCCCTTTTTTTTTTCTGTTGTGTTTTCTGTGTTTCTCTTTGTTAATTTACCAAAGTTTCTTAGTCATTCTAGATATTAATTCCTTGTCAGTTTTAGACATTGCAAATATCTTCTCTTAGTCTAGCATCTGTCTGTTAACTTTGTCTGTAGTGTCATTCATTGAATTGAAAGTCTCAAATTTGATGTAGTAAAATTCATGACTTCTTTACCTTATGTTCTGTACTTCAGGGTTTTATTTATGAAGTCCTATACCATCTCAAATTATTAAGAAATTCTTGGGGTGCCTGGGTGGCTCATTCGGTTGAGCATCCAACTTTAGCTCAGGTCATGAACTCACAGATCGTGAGTTCTAGCCCCGCGTCAGGCTCTGTGCTGATAGCTCAGAGCCTGGAGCCTGCTTTGGATCCTGTGTCTCCTCTCTCTCTGTTGCTCCCCTGCTTTCTCTCTTTTTCTCAAAAATAGATACAGATTAAAAGCAAAATTAAAAAAAATTCTCCATTTATAGTTTTACCTTTCACATTTAGGCTTTTAATCTACCTGGAAGTCACTTTTGTATAATAAAATATTTAAATTCTACTAATAGGTATAAAATATCTGAATAAATGTTTATAGACACCATACTGATGAATGGGATGACTTATTATTATAAAGATGTCAATTTTTCCTAAATCTACCACTTCAATGCCATTCCAATCAAAATGCCAGCAGGATACTTTAAGGAATTAAAAAAAACTTATTCTAAAATGCATGTAGAAAAATAAATGTCTATGCCTATCTAAGTTTATTTTAAAAAGGAATAGAGACTTGTCCTTCTACGGTTTGAGACACGCTACAAAAATATAATAATAATAATAATAATAATAATAATAAGTTACTGTAGGGCAATAAAAGGCAAATAAACTAATGGAATAGAATATAGAGCTCAGAAGCATGATAATATCAATGCAATTTCACAGCAAGGGAAGGTTGGATTGTTTGGTGTTAGAAAGAGTAGATCACTGTGTGACAGAACTTCTCAACCAGTGTGTCACACTGAAAGCCACACATGGATTAGAGGAGTATAGAGCTATTATTGATCCCCTTTGATCCTTAGGATGGCCAGGCAAGACCTAAAGTGGTCAGAGCTCCCAAGCTGATAGCCTCCATCTCTGGCCATGAGCAGCCCCATTAGTTTCCCACATTATGCCAACCATATGCTATCATATTCTCTCTGTGCCATGACATTGAAAAAGACTGAGAAGCACTGCTGTATGGAGAAAAATAAAGTTGGGTTGCTACCCCTGTGTAAAATACAAAAGTGACTTCCAGGGCACACGGGTGGCTCAATCAGTTTAGCATCCGACTTCAGCTCAGATCATGATCTCACAGTTCATGAGTGCGAGCCCTGCATCAGGCTCTTTACTGTCAGTGTGGAGCCCACTTCAGATCCTCTGTCTCCCTCTCTCTTTGTCCCTCCCCTATTAACTCTCACTTTTTCTCAAAAATAAATAACATTTAAAAATATTAAAAATTCTTATTTATAAAATGTCCAATATATCTTTTTTGTTAGACAAATCACTAACAAAAACAAAAAAAGATACATTACATGGGCACCTAGGTGGCTCAGTTGGTTAAGTGTCCGACTTTGGCTCAGGTCATGATCTCATGGCTTGTGAGTTCAAGCCCCATGTCAGGCTCTCGTGGTTCACGAGTTCAAGCCCTGCATTTGTCTCTGTGCTGACAGCTAAGAGCCTGGAGCCTGCTTCAGATTATTTGTCTCCCTCTCTTTCTGCCCCTCCCCTGTTTGTACTCTGCCTCTCTCTCTCTATCTCTCTCAAAAAGAAATAAAACATTAAAAATTTTTGAAATGGATTTTCTTTTTTGTTGTTATTGTGAATGCTAATTTACATACAGAATTTTGTATGTCTGTTATTATATTCAGAGTGTGCACTGAACTAGAAGTATGTGTCCAAGGCCTGTTTCCCTAATTGAACTTGAAGCATCTAAAGATAGGCCTTTGGTTCACCTTTCTTTCCACTACTGTGCTTTGTTATAGTAGGTGCTCACTTAATATTATTAGTTAAACTGAATAGAGAGGACTGCAAAGTACTTCAGAATGCTCTGGAAATTATCATCCATGTAATTTTTCTGACAAAAGTGCTGTGTGATTCTCATTTAAAAATAAATGCCATGTGGGGCACCTGGGTGGCTCAGTCAGTTAAGCATCCGACTTCGGCTCAGTTCACAATCTCACAGTTTGTGGGTTCGAGCCCCGCATCGGGCTCTGTGCTGACAGCTTAGAGCCTGGAGCCTGCTTCGAATTCTGTGTCTCCCTCTTTCTCTGTTCTTCCCCCGCTCATGCTCTCTCTCTCTCTCCTTCAAAAATAAAAAACAGTAAAAAAATTAAAAAAATAAAATAAAGTAAATGCCATGTTACTTCAAATTCGGTGCTGGAGGAAAGAGAGGGAAGGAGGAAAAATAGATTACTACTAATGTATAGTTTTGACTTTTGAACCATGTTTATGTTTTATATATCCCTCCCAAATTAAATTAAACTGTGAAATATGGAGGGTGAAGGATCTTTGAAACTGAATAGAAACTAAAACAAATGAGTGGCACCTAGGTGGCTCAATTGAGCCTCAGACTTCAGCTTAGGTCATGATCTCACGGTTCATGAGTTTGAACCTTGCATCCAGCTCTGCGCTGACTGCTCAGAGCCTGGAGCCTGCTTCAGATTCTCTGTCCCTCTCTCTGCCCCTCTCCCCTGTTACACTCTCTCTCTCTCAAAAATAAATAATAAAATAAAACATTAAAAAAAATAAAAATAAACAAATGGAATTCATTGTAGTGGATAAGACTGAGAGGGGGACATACGGGAGGCTTTTGTGGTGATGATAATGCTCTGTATTTTGATCTGGTTGTTGCTTACACGGGTGTGTTAACTTTGTGAAAATTTCTTGTGATTTGGGCACATTGTACATATAATTCAAAGGTAAAAAATTTAGGGGCACCTAGGTGGCTTACTCGGTTGAGTGTTCGACTTTGGCTCAGGTCATGATCTTATGGTGCGTGAGCTCAAGTCCCACATTCGGCTCACTGCTGTCAGCGCGGAGCCCACTTTGGACCCTTTGTCCTTCCCCCCTTCTCTCTCTCTGCCCCGTCCCTGCATTTGCTCTCTCTCTCAAAAAATAAAATAAAATAAAATAAAATAAAATAAAATAAAATAAATAAAATAAAATAAACATTTTTTAAATTAAAAAATTTTTAAAAATGAGACTTATAGGAGGATCATATATATTTATATGAGGATCATTTATATACATGTAAATGTATATAGAACACTTAATATAGTCCCTGCACATAATAATAACATCTAATATTTACTGTATGTCATGCTTGTGCTAAGCACCTCATAAGGACAGTCTCAATGCTCAGAAAATTCTTAGGAAGGAGGTACTATTGTCACCCACACTTTATATATAAGGGAAATGAGACAAAGAGAAGTTAAATTACTACTTGCAACCATACAGTTGGGAAGTGGAGGAAGCGCTATTCAAACCCAGGGTTCCACACTCTTAATGCACATGCTGAAGTGACATTTGATAGTGTGATTATGATGTTTTATATATTTAAAAAATATAAACCAAATAAGATACAACCAAAATATATATGTAGCAAATATATAAATATATAATAAACAAATGCATATATGAATATGTATGTTTGTTACAGCTTAGAACTCTGAAAGAAAAGTGTCCTCTGAAGAAGAAAAGGGTTCTGGGGCACCTGGGTGGCTCAGTCGGTTAAGCATCCAACTTCAGCTCAGGTCATGATCTCATGGTTTGTGGGAGCATGGAGCCTGTTTCAAATTCTGTGTCTCCCTCTCTCTCTGCCCCTCCCTTGCTCACACTCTGTCTCTCTCTCTCTCTCAAAAATAAATAAACACTGGGGCGCCTGGGTGGCGCAGTCGGTTAAGCGTCCGACTTCAGCCAGGTCACGATCTCGCGGTCCTGAGTTCGAGCCCGGCGTCGGGCTCTGGGCTGATGGCTCGGAGCCTGGAGCCTGTTTCCGATTCTGTGTCTCCCTCTCTCTCTGCCCTTCCCCCGTTCATGCTCTGTCTCTCTCTGTCCCAAAAATAAATAAATGTTGAAAAAAAAATTTTTTTTAAATAAATAAACATTAAAACAATTTAAAAATAAAAAAAATTTAAAAAAAGAAAGAGAGGAAACATTACAGTATACTTAAATGTGGATGGCAATGCTCCATTGCAGGGAAGGGGTTAATAATGCAGGACCAATAGGGGACACTTGCCTAAGCAAAGTCCTTGAGTGCTTGTGAAACTGAATAAAGGAAACCTTATTTAAAATGCAATGGGGGGTGGTGTCTGGATGGCTCAGTCAGTGAAATGTCTGAATTTGGCTTAGGTCAAGATCTCATGGTTCATGAGTTCAAGCCCCACATTGGGCTCTATGATGACAACTTAGAGCCTGGAGCCTGTTCAGATTCTGTGTTTTCTTCTCCCTCTGCCCCTACCTGGCTCATACTCTGTCTCTTTGTCTCTCTCTCTCAAAAATAAATAAACTTTAAAAAATTAAAAAAAAAAGGAAAGGGTTCTAGCTCTTGCTGATTTCCATCAGACTATTTCTACTGCTCATTTCTATCTCCTTTTCAAAATGATGGCTCATAATAGAAGCAATTTTGTCTTTTTAAATAAACTTTTTACTTTGGAACAATCTCAGAGATAGAAAAATTACAAAGGTAGCAGAGTTCCTATATACTCCACATTCCCATCACCTGGTTTCTCCTGATGTTAGTATGTAACATAATTATTGTACATTTATCAAAACTAAACCATTAACATTGGTATGAGTATCAAGAAAACTCCATGCTTTATTCAGATTTCATCAGTTTTCATACCAATTCCCTTTTTCTGTTCCAGGAGTCAAACCAGGATACATCATCACATTTAGTAAAATGCATAAATTTTCAAAATTGTAGTAAAAATGTATAACATAAAATTTACCATTTTAACCAATTTTAAGTGTATAACCCATACAACCATGCAATTAACAACTATCTTGTAACAAGACCAGACAAAGAGGTTGATTTACATGGAAACCATGGAAATAGCTAAGTATAAGCAGTACATACAGGAAGCGTCTAGATTGGGTTAGTGGCAAACCCTCTTAATACATAAAATCTTGGCAATAAAAAGCTAAGCAACCCATCTGAGTGAACAAAACGCTTCAAATGGCTTTGCGAGAAGACAACTCCATGAAACTAATCCAAAAGCAAATCAATCACCAGGAAGAGAAAGGGGACTGTAGCCCTGTTAGGAAGAGAACCTAAAACCAGTCACTTCACTCATTGACTGGCGGTTACCCAACAATGTGCATGGCACCTGAGTAAGCGATCAAACCCCAGCATACCACCTCATGTACTCTGTATCATCAAGCAATTGTCAGAAGACTGCACAAACAACTGGAATTGGAGATAATTCTATAGTATGCAGAGAACTCACATAGTTATTGTTGCAAGTGTTTGACTACAGTAGGAAGATTCTCTAGAGTAGAAACCTGCTAGATGCTCTCAATCACCTGGGGATCTTATTTAAATACAGGTTCTGATCCAGAGGCCAGAAGTGAGGCCCAAGATTCTACTTTATTTGTTTATTTGAGAGAGAGATAGAGGGGGGAGGAGCAGAGGGAGAGAGAGAGAGACAGAGAGAGAGACAGAGACAGAGAGAGAATCTCAAGCAGGCTCTATGTTCAGGATAGAGCTGACATAGGTCTCAATCCTATGATCCTAGGATCATGACCTGAGCCAAATCCAAGAGTCTGATGCTCAACTGACTGAGCCACCCAGGTGCCCCTCTGCACTTTTCATGAGTTTCCAGGTGATGTTGCTGCTACTCTGCAGTTTGAATAGCAAGGGTCTGAATAGCAAAGTTCTCAACTTTGCAACATATTGTAATCACTTGAGGAGCTCTAAAAACTAGGGATTTCTGGGTCTCATTCCCAGAGAGTCTGATTTAATTAATTAGTTTAGGGTATCCGATGAACTGAATTATGTTCCCCTAAAATTCGTGTGTTGAAGCCCTCGCCACTACCATGTAACCATACTGGGAAAAGGGTCTTTAAGGAGGTGATTAAGGGTTACATGAGGTCATAAGTGTAGCATTTCAAATGGAGAGAATGGGTGCCCTTCTAACAAGAGGACTAGACATCAAAGTTATCTCCACCATGTGACGACACAGCAAGAAAGTGGCCATCTGCAAGCCAGGAAGAGAGCTCTCACCAGAACTCAACCATCCTGGTGCCCTGATTTTGGAATTCCAGCCTCAAGAATTGTAAGAAGGGATGCTTGGGTGGTTCAGTCGGTTAAGCGTCTGACTCTTGGTTTCTGCTCAGGTCATGATCTTGTGGTCTCATGGGTTCGAGCCCCATGTTGGGCTCCAAGCTGACAGAGTGGAGCCTACTTGTGATTCTCTGTCTCCTTCTCTCTCTGCCCCTCCCCGACTTGTACCATCTCTGTCTCTCTCAAAAATAAATAAATAAACTTAAAAAAAAAAAGAATTGTAAGAAAATAAATTTCTGTTGTGCAAGCCACTCAGTCTCTGATACTTTGTTATGTATCAGCCCAAGCTGCTACAGGGTGTGGCCTGGGCAGTGGGATTTTAAAAAGCTCCCCAGGTGATATTAATACACAGCCAAGGCTGGAAACCTCTGCTCTAAATTGTAGTTGAAGTGAATGCACGTCAAAATTGCATCATCCTTGCACCTGTGTGAACACAAAGGCTCCTGTGTATGCTTGGAGAAATACCAACCCACACCAGTGATTCATTAGAGGACAGACATGAGTCCCCATCCTGTTCAAACAGCTTAGTCATATCTGTCAAAGACATGAGTGCCCTGCATAACAGTTGGGGCAGCTTATGTGACATTTAATAAAATGACAACTGTCATATTTTCTCTTAGTTCTGTTCAGGAGAAAGGTGGAAGACAATGTTATGATTTGTATTTTCTGTTTGTGGCCTTAACCAAGACATATGATTTTCTTACCTGAGTGGGCATGTGGAAAGTCCCCGTGAAGAATGAGTTCTTTCAGATAACTTCATCAACATTTTTTTTTTGCTTCTTTCACAGGGGAATGAAAGGAGAGCTATCAAACACTCTTTTTTGATTAAACCAAGCAAGGCTGCACTGCTGCAATGTAATATGTAGTGTTCACCTTTAAGCAACATTTTCTGAGTTAGAATGCACAGAATCGGCATGGAGTTTGGTCGGAAAAGAATAGATTTAATTTGAAAGACTTACGGCAAAATCAAAGAACTGAGGGTTCCAACTCTCCTGTTAATCACCTACTGTGCACTGGTGGTCACCAATCAAAAAACACCATGCAACTGTGAGCTCAGTTTTGCTTAGGCTCTGCTTCTCTTTGGGCTGACCAGTCATGCCAGTTTCCCAAGTCCCAGGACCAGGGCACCTGGAAATACATACATATGCACTTGACCTGCCAAATGGCATGGCTGTTGACCAACTGATCTATAGGGCAGCCTCTAATCATGGAACTTGCACTGGATTGTTTGGAGGGTTAAATGAAAATCTTCGATGGGAAAATGCTCTGCAAAAGGATTCAGTACCAGGTGAATATGATCCCAGCATGGTGATTAGGTAGTTTGAATGTTTGATCGTGCTGAAACCGTTGGGATGAGTAAATTGTAGGCTGGTTCAACTGTCCTAACCACTGCTCCTTTCCCACATGGAGATAATTGAGAAATAATAATGAACACTCCCAATGGCTTCCCTGAGTTCACTCTTGCTAGTTAGCTCCAGGCGTTCATCCATAAAAAGAGCCAGCCTGGACAGCCACAGAGCTGGGTTTGATCCACAGCAAAGAGATGTCTGTTTCCTGCCACCATTCAGGTGTTTCTTGGCCACATGAGCAGAGAGTAAAATGAAGATATTCTTGGGGGATGTGCTACAAAACACAGGGCCCTCACAAATTCTCTCCCAACCAACAACTTGGCTGACATAAGGTTTTCTTCTTTAGCTGTCACTGAAGTTTGGGGATAAAAATCACAGAGGAAAATACTCCATCAGTACATGTGACAAGACAATAAAGAAACTCACTTGCAAATTTTCCCAACTAGCTTTTAAAAAGTAAGTTATTTTAACAGAATGCATGCAAACGTGCACCCACAGGAACAGGTCAGACCAACAACACTCCAAATGCCCTGGTCCAAGAAGCCTCTTTCACCAGTGTGCGTGTTGATCCTACCTCCGACTCTTCCAACAGAAGGCTCACTGTTGTGAGATGTTTACTTGTCATTAATTAGCTCAATTAAATGGTGCACTGAGCAGAGGGAACACCATATTATTGTAAGCATTCACAGCAGTCCTACTGAAGGAACTCCAGGCCCAGTGGGTAAGACTGAGAAGTTGTAAATGCCCAAAACTTCTCCCACCCACCCCTGAAAACCTGTGGCTTTTTGGTGGTTGTCTTCTGTGTTTAGCAAAACAACAGCTCCAGATCGCTGAGCTCAGTGTGAAAGTGATCATCTGCCCTAGCCACATGGAGAGGACAGAGGGTTGCTAATGAAATAAGCTTTTGTGATCTTCTGCCTATGAGCCACCTCAAAAAATAGTGCAGACCACATATTTCCATATGCAGGTGAAATTAGGAAGCAAGCTTTACATGTTCTCAAGAGGCACACATCTTAACAGAAGAAACAATGAGGTACTTTGGTTACTGTCACCTGGATCCCACATAGGTCCCAATGACCTAAAGAGGGAATTCAAACCCCACAGTCTTACCAGACTGTGTTCTGGGCTGCAACTCAAATGTATTATAGATTTCTCAGCAAGCAAAAGGCTGGCGGAGGATCCAGGAATTGGGAGGTCAGTGTAACCTTTTGATAGAGGCTCAAACCAGTATTTTAATAGACTGCATAGAAGCAGCCAAGAGGGAGATAAACACATTAAACCCAAGCTCCTGCGTACCTCTCTGTTTCCATGGTAGTGATCACTTTGGTGCCTCTGAACAACTGGGGGAAATAATTTCCTCTCTTTTGTTATCTCAGAAGAGGTTCTGAGACCACTAAGTGCTGCATCTCCATTTTCTTCATCTCTTTTGTGTGTGATAGTCAGATAGGTCTGGGATGGAATTTCAGCTGTGTCATGCACTAGCATTTACTGTCTGTGTGATCATGGGCAGACTCTGTCCCTGTGTGTCGGTTTGCATATCTTCGATGTCAGGTTAGCAGTAGCACCTACTTATCTGGGCTGCGGCAAGGATTAGATGCAATAACTCATCTAATTTGTATTAAAGTTCTTGGCTGTAAACGACAAGAAACCAACCCTCCATATATTCAGCATATTTTCGGCTGTCTATAGCTGCCCACCAATCCTGAAATATTTACTACTTGGCCCTTCACAGAAAATGATTGCCCACCCCTGCTCTCCATCCATCCAGTAAATCCCTGTTTTGCTTCATTTGTATCTTTCCAATCTGTGATATAGAGAGCTCCAGAATAGACAGAAGGGTGGAGGAGACTTTGAAGCCTAGGTAGCAGGAGCAGTCTGGTCAGGGTGCCACAGACACAAGCGCGAACTACGACCATGGTTGAATTTCGTCTCATCATCTTAGCCTACAGTTGCTACAGATTGCAAGTCACTGGGGAAGTGTCCTGTTGGTGCGGTAGAGGTCCTATGCCCTCACCCTAGCTCCCCAGGAACAGGTAAATGGAGTATCTGACCTCCTTTGTCTTCTACAGTGAGAGGTGGGGCCCTGGCCCACAACGGACTCCTACAATGAGAGATCCTTTCCAACTAGAAAAGGCAATTGGGTGCTGAGTGATTTAAAAATGACATATATTCACTTTGTCCCATAAAATATATTCACTTTGCTTGCTGGTTTCAACTATGCTGTTGCTGCTGCTTATTATTATTATTATTATTATCACAATGCTTGATCCAAGGCGGGTACTCAGAAGGTACCAGTCCTTTCCTCACCTCCTCCTCTTCCCCTCTGCCTCGTGTACTTTCCTATAACTCACTTCCCACCCTTCTCTCTTGAGAAGCAGCATGGCATAGTGCTCAGGGGCACTGCTTGGGTTTGAATCCTTACTCTGATACTTTTTAGCTGTGTGACCTTGGGGTAGTTTCCCCACTTGTAAAATATTTCAGTTTCCCATCTATAAAATGGAATGATCATATTGGCACTTCACAGAGGTTGTCAGAAGGATTCATCAAATCAACTTACATAAAGTGCTTAGAACCATTCCTGGTACGTAAATGTTTACTATTGTTGTTCTGTTTCTTCTCATAGCTGCCTCCCCTCCCATTGTTCCAATGCCCCAGTCTGTGTCTTCTGTCCGATTGTTCCTCCCAGCTTCACTCCCATGTTTCTCACTGCCCTCAGACCATTTCTGTTGAGATGCTGGGCTGTCATTCAAACTAGTGTATGATTTCCAGTAGCCATTGCCCTTCCCTGACCACCCCAAACGTGAAGCCTCAGGACTGCCATTGATTCCCCTCCCTTCACTTCGTCTTTTATTTTTTTAATGTTTATTTATTTTTGAGAGAGAGAGAGAGAGAGAGAGAGAGAGAGAGAGAGAGACTGAGTGCGAGTGGGGGAAGGGCAGAGAGAGAGGGAGACACAGAATCTAAAGCAGGCTCCAGGCTCTGAGCTGTCAGCACAGAGCCCAACGCGAGGCTTGAACTTGTGAACCCAAGATCATGACCTGAGCTGCAGTCAGACGTTTAACTGGCTGAGCCACCCAGCCACCCCTAACTTCGTTTTCTATTGATCACTGAGACCTGTCCGTGCTTCCTTTGAAATGTCACCTACAACTGCTCTCTCTCTCTTCTATTGTCATTACATTTGCATTTCAGGCCTGAGGTTTTGAAATGGCCTATCAACTTGTGTCCCTGCTTCTACCATCTGCCCCC
This sequence comes from Acinonyx jubatus, assembly GCF_027475565.1. Lineage (NCBI taxonomy): Eukaryota > Metazoa > Chordata > Mammalia > Carnivora > Felidae > Acinonyx > Acinonyx jubatus. Next base: position 85,763,722 of record NC_069389.1, read on the forward strand.
ACCCCACCCTGCCCTGGCCGCAGCCAATTCATCTTCTGCACATTGGGCAGATTCAACTTCCTAAAAGGTTAAAGTCTATAGGCCATGAAGCTACTCAAAAGTCTTCAGTGCTTTTCTCTACCTAGAAAAGGGGTTCTTGAACTGGGGTCCATGAGTAAGCTTCAGAGGGTTCATTCCCTGCCGCACCCTCCTTGAAATTAAATGTATGAAAAAGTTTTAAAAAAAAGCATCTGTGCATGGATTTCTGGGGAGGGGAGAGGATGTGTAGCTTTCATCAGATTCTTCAAGGGCTCTGTGGCCCCAAAATGTTTAGCTGATTTTCTAGGACAGTGGTATTGAGGGTACGGGCACAGGCACCCCAGGGGGAGCACAAGATGATTCTTTGGCATGTGAGAAGGAAATATTAGAGCTTTTAAAATTTCATTACATCATCCTTTATGACTTTTGGGTATGCTTTATTATGTATGAGTGCATTAGTATAAGTATAAAGTTTATAAATAAATATACACATATTGGGGGTATGCTAGTGTATTTTTCTGATAGGAGTGTATGATCAAGACAGTTTTGAAGATATTGATTTAAAAAATCAAATCAAAATTCTTCTGCTCTTCACTCTATGGTCTAAAGCTGTTTTTTTCAGCCCTTGTGTCTTTTATGTGACCCCCTGCATATGCATTATAGGCTCATTCCCACCCCTGGACCTTGGTTCATGTACTTCTCTTTACACAGACTGCCCTCATCCTTCTCTGCATGTTAAAATTACATTCATGTTTTTCAAGGCTCCAGGAAAAGCCCCACCTTCCTTCAAGAAGCCTATCCTGACTAATCCATCTGGAACACTCATGTCACTTCAGCAGATGGTTCTTAAATGTGTATTTTGTAGCTTTTATCGACTTATTTCCAACAGAGAACAAGCTCATTAGAGAAAGATTATGGAAATGTTTCCCATATCCTCGATAGGACCTAGCACAGTACTAGAACCAGTGCTTAACAAAGACTTGATGAATGGAGACAAAGCAACAAACTGCTTGGGACACAGTGGGATGTAGAGTCCTCTGGTGGTCTTAATGATGATAAGGATATTGGTTGGCATATAATTGAACTCACTTGTATTGGTTGGCATATAATTGAACTCACTTGAAGCAGGAAGTCTAAGTACTTGCAGATGATCTAGAAACCAGATGTCAAAGGGTAAAAAGACTAAGCAAACAAAATCCTGTCCAGTCAATTTCTCCAGGGGTCCCTATTTTCTGTTGAGACTGATTGGATAAATGTATACGAGGGGCAATGTATTAATGACTGATAATGTAGTTAATGCCTGACCCCATCTCAGATAATGGTTGCACCGAGAGACCTTTAGTGGAGTGATGAATGATTGTCAGCTGTGGGTACTAAGAGGCTTGTTGGGGGTGATCTGGGCTTGGGACTGCCTCATATCCTTCACGTCACACCACAAAAATGAATACGAGGGAAAAGGGAAAACGGAGGCATCGGGATTTTTCACAGTACAATGAGGTGAAGTGCCTCTCCAAGGTCAGAGTAAGCACTGGAGCCATGTTTTCTGCATCCCTCTGCAGCACTATCTGCCTTCCATGACAATCTGCCTCCTCAATTTCTGGAGCCTGCAGCATATATATAACATATAATTTGTGATTAAAATGCCCTCCATTGCACAGTACAGTGTAGGTTGCAGTGACATGAAAGACACGGAGCTTGAAATACTTTCAAAATCCAAAATAACTCTAAATTTGAGGCTACATTTATTGCAATAGGTCAGTCTCCCCCAGGCTGTGGAACTGTGCAAATGAAACTCCATGAACACAGAATGGCATCCCATTCTCATCTCTGTTCAGCAGGAAGTCCAGAGGATCAGAGAGGGAACCAGCTGGCCAAGCCAGGAAACCATCAATTTTCAAACAATTTCCAATTAGCTGTAAAGTACCAGCTCTCTATAGAGCACTGCCTTTTACTTCAAGTGTTTTGGGTGGTGGTAAAGGAGATCTGACAGCTGGAGGCAAAACTTAAGACACCTCCCCCCCCCCCCACCAACAACTCCCTGAGAAGGGAACAAATGAAAAAATGGCTCTTGGTGTTTAAAACTTCCCTCCACTACAAAGTGGTGGATGTGCATCAGGCAAACATCCAGTATGAACTCTTTACCTATTTCAGTTCCCCTTGGCTAAAGTCTATGAAATAATTAATTCCAGCCCCCTTGTCATCACTTGCATGATCTAGAGAAGCTCACGGGCATTGATGACAAGGCTGTCAACCTCTCCCTAAAGCGCCATTCCTTTGTGTGCATAGGCTCCCCTTCCAGTCTGCTCAATCTCTGGAGGACAGAGGGCTTTGTCTCTAAAATCCCTCCCTCCACAATACAATCAGGGCTTAAGTGACTCCCTGGGCCTGTAGAACCAGTCACAATGCCCCATGCTTCCTGCCCTGAGAGCCCAGAATTCATGACCGTGCAGATAAATGAATTATACACTTGGCCAGAGATTAAGCCTGGTCCTTTGTACAGCAACCTCTGAGGTCTGGGGGAAGATTTGACCTGTCAGGATCTGTGTTCATTTTGCCTTGATGAGAGGCAGAGCAAAGCGGTTCTGGCTGTACAATCCCACACCCTGGGGTGTGATAATCAGCAAATTGCAGACAAGGAATTGCCTATTGCCAGATTCTCATTGTCCGGGGCCCAGGCTGAACTGTTCAGTGGCTGGCAGGCTGTTTTTCTGATTCCAGATGGCAGACCCATCTCTTGCCAGGCAAGCCAAGGAAGAAAAGCATCCTGAATGGTGGTGCCAGCTACAAAGGGCTCACAGAGGAGTTTCAAGAGGCTGAATGCACAGAGCTAAGTCTATCCAGAATTCCACACAGGGACTGAGGCAGGAGGGAAACTTGGGTCTGGACTCTGCTTCCTTGGCTTTAAACCCAAAGACTGAGGTAGAGCTGGGACTCTATGAGAATCTTTTAAATAAGAAAAACCCCAAATTGCCACTTCAAACCAGTTCCTTAACATGTCAACCAAGTAGCCTGTGAATGTGTCACTTAAAAGCCAGACATCTTCAGATTTCCAGGGGCTTTTGTATGCCAAATGTGAGCTGTCTGTTGTCTGAAAGGTAACACTGTTGTCTTTGCTCTAACTCCTCAGGTCTCTGCTCAAGTGTCTCTTTCTCAGAGAGACCTATCCTGATGCCCCAATCTACATCTGATCCCCTTGTTGTAATCTGTAACCACACATGTTAATTTTCTTTCATGGAACGTATCATAATTTTTAATTATCTATATTTGCTTGACTCATTGGTTCAATAAATATTTTTTTATTAATTTTTTTAGATTTTTCTAATGTTTATTTATTTTTGAGACAGAGAGAGACAGAGCATGAATGGGGGAGGGTCAGAGAGAGAAGGAGACACAGAATCTGAAACAGGCTCCAGGCTCTGAGCGGTCAGCACAGAGCCCGACGCGGGGCTCGAACTCACGGACCGCGAGAACATGACCTGAGCCGAAGTCGGGCGCTTAACGGACTGAGCCACCCAGGCGCCCCTCAACAAATATTTATTACACATTTACTGGCTCAGTTCTAGGCTCCGCAGACACAACAGTGAATGAAACAGAAAAAAATTCCCTTGCCTTCATGTAGCTTATATTATAATGGAGGAGACAAATATACAAAAGTAATATTACATTACATAGTCAATAAAGGCCCAAATGTGAATTCTCATGCCATGAAACATTTGTAAGAAGTTTTATGCTGGTCAGTGTATATCCCTATTAATGTACAGTAATGAACAAATTATGTTTCTTTTCATTTTCTTGTTCAGATAGATCTGAACTTAACCCATAATAAAAAAGTGATTATCAGCAAAGGAAAGCATCATCCTTACAGCTATTTCCACTCTGTTAACTAACAAAAAGTGCTTACTTTGCATTATGTTTATACTTTTATAATACTATCTGTCTGTCTGAATTGTGATTGTTAATCTCTTGGTGTCTTCCTATCACTGAGTAGTGAGGTACTTGAGGGCAGGGACTATGTCTTACTCCTATTTGTATCCCTAGAATTCATTCACATAGTCAAAAGTATTTGTTGAAATGAGAATTCTACACCTTGTCATAGGTACTGAGACCACTGAATGATTTGCATGGAAAATCCCAAGAACCAAGTTAGACCAGAGGATGCATCGAGCCCCATGGAGTCCAGACCAGGCTGGAGCAAAACTAGAACCCCCCCCTCCTTTCCCAAGCTGGAGAAGGCACTGTCTGATTCACAAACCCTTCCTCGGCCCTTGAGAATTTTATTCTACGATCTGTGATCCGTGGGCTCCTGGGTGTCCTATCTTTCAGAGAACTAATTAATTTATTAAATCATTTGTTAGAGATTACAGTAAATCTTTTATGTAATGGGGATTCTTGGAGTACAGACTGTGAAAGTTTACAGAATTATATGGTTCATTTAGGCCTAAAGGGAAAACCTTTATTGATGCAAATCTTTCTAAACTGTCGGAGGCAACATTCCTGCCTCACAAGATAGAGTCACAGGGAGATGATGGAAAATCTTCCTTTGCTGTTTGAGGACTAGGTGGGCTCTGAGTTATCTTCCAGTACATCTTTTTCCATTATCTGAGACTGTAGGTGTTAGAGATGTAGGTCATGGACTAAATAAGTAAGGAGCCCAGGATGCTACCTGGAGGATCCTTTATTTTTCTGGGCATATCCCTCACTTCTTCTCAGATCATTTTCCTATCATAAATGATTCTTCCTAAAGAAGAATTCCACAAATATCCCAGATAGCAGAAGTTCTGGCTTATCAAGATTTTACTGAGCATTTCACTAAGATATCTGTAATCCTACAGGCACACTTAAAGAAAAATGACTTTCACTCTATAATCTTCTTTCCTAAGTTGGCTGAAATAGGGTTTCAACAAAAGCACTCCTGGACAGTTGAAGCTGGTATCAGGAGACTATTGTAGTTTGGTTTGGATAAACACTCCAGGTGCCAAAGAATATGACACATTGGTTTGCTAATATGCAAGGGGAATAATTAGTTCCTCTCTAGGGAAGAAAAAAGATGAAATCAACCAATTGTGCATGTTAAATGCACATTGATTTGAGGCTGAAATGTCCATTTTGTACAGCTAACACACTCCTCTAAATTTTGTATCAAAAGATATGGTAATGTGGGTGGGCACTCTGAATATTATTGCCTATCTTGAGGGATTGTGCAGAATGGAAAAGGGGTCAGAGGTGGGTATATGCCAGGATCATAGGGTCTGTAGTGGAAGGATGGGAGCAGATGGAGACAGGGTAAGTTCAGCTTGAAGAAACCACGAGGGGGTAAAGCATTTTTTTCACCTTACCTTATCCAGGCAAATCCTAAACTTCTTAACTCCAGCGATATAACAGCAACAATGGAAAATGGTGCCTCAGAGAAAAAGCAAACCCTGACCAAGTTTTGTATAAACTCTTCCTTAGACCTGCCACAGAAGCCTTCCAAAAGTTGGAAGCCTTAAGAAGGCTCTGTCTCTCTTGAAAGTACACTTACAAAGAACCCCCAGTGTTGGTTTTGCTGATTGCTCAAGCTACTCTGACCCTCACAGAGAAAAAGAAAAATAAAGGGCACCCCAAAATGGATGGGGGGGTTATCTCCTAAAGAGAGCTGTCTGATGGCCTAGCTGTTTGACCTGGACCAAGGAGAGGGTCTATGTAATCAGGTCTATGTTATCTAGAAGAATCTGTGTTAGTGATACACACTTTAGTAACTCTAAAATGTAGAGCAGCACTTCTCAAAGTGAGGGCTAGGATGTCCTTGGGCACTGAAGAACCTTGAGAAAGGGCTGATGGTTCAATAAAGAGACTGGGTAGCAAAATCTACTTTTCCCTTGCCTGTCCAGGGCCTCCCACAAACAATATCACATTCAGAAGCTCTATTCTCTTCCCTGCTCTGGTCCCCTCTTTCCCCCAATTTTGTTAAGGTCCAAGTTCTGTGTGAATCCTGAATCTGTTTTTCAGTTCTTTCTTGTCACACTGGCCTGCCAACCTCACCCTGTTAACAAACCTTGACTCCTTTTTCTTGCCCACGTTCATTTTTCACACTTCCTTCTAATTATCTAGCAGCCAGTACATTCAGCCTCTCTTCCAACTCTAAGCCCTTAGGACAACACTTAACCATGGCCAAAACCCTATGACATAACAACAGATGCCATCACAAAACCTTTAAAATTAGGTTAAATGGTGAAGCCTTAATAGAAAATGAAATATCTTCAATAATAGAGATACAGTTGCTAGAAAGTCATCAGAAGGCAAGAGGAGGGAGTAGTGGGGCATTTCTTTCAAGAGGCAGTAAAGAAAGTATGCTAGCCAGGGAGTTAGGAGACTTGGTCTCAGCTCTACCATCAACGTTCTGTGTTCTTAAGTGACTACTTCCTTTTCTTTGGATCTCAGTTTCCTTATTTGAAAAGGAGGGCTTATAAGTGAAATCAGTCGTCTTTCTAAGAGGGTTACCCAAACCATTGGTGGCTTGAGATGATACATAGATAAGTCTTTTTTATTGTAGTATATATATATATATTCTATTTTACATTTGGAAGACACTGGTTTTTCACTTACAGGTTCATTTTTAAATAAATTTAGCCAGGTAAAACCATGAACCAACTTAAAGAAAAGCATTTAGTAAAGTTTTAAGTGCTGCACATAGCAAGAGTAAAGGCATCACACAAATTTTGACTTGGATTTGATGAAGGCTGAGCTAAGTGATTCTTACTGGCTCTAGAATTCTGGGCAACTTAAACAAGTAACTGACACTTTTCAGTATTTATTATGTTCCAGGCATGTCCCAGTATCCTAAGAATTATATATATTAAATCATATAATGTTCACAACAACCTTATGAGGTAGGCACTATTATTATCTCTGTTTTACAGATTAGGAAACAGGCATAGAGGAACTAAGAACTTGTTTAATGTGACACAATAAGAGTCAGAGCCAGGATTTGAACTCATGAAGAGTGGATCCAGAAGCCATACTCTTTGACTGCTATATCAGTGCTTCTGAAAATGTGGTTCTTGGATCAACAGCATCAACATTACTTGGAAGCTTGTTAGAAACTCAAATTATCAGGTCTCCACCCCAGACCTACTGAATCAGAAACTCAGAGTCCAATAGTCTGTATTTTAATAAGCCCTACAGGTGATTCTCTCTCTCTCTCTCTCTCTCTCTCTCTCTCTCTCTCTCTCTCTCTCTCACACACACACACACACACACACACACACTTGAGCAGGTACTATCCTGTAATGAACCAATGGCAGCAAGTATAGAATGATGGGAGAGTGATTTGGATGACAAATGGAGATAGAGTGAAGGTAAACGCAATGTTGGAGACACCTGGACATGTCTGATAGCAAAAGGGAAAGAGACAGATTATGGAAACTGAGAAGAGGAAGGAAGCAGAGTAGCTTGGGGTCCCAAAGGACGGTGAGGATGACTATCTTTCAGAGGATTGGAAAAAACAAAGATGGACTCAAGGAAGAAGAAGAAGCTGATGCTTTGGATTTTTTGCCTGTATGACAAAAAATAAATTAATTAATGATGATTAATTAGTGATGGTGGAGGAGAAGTGATAAGGTTTTAAGAAAAAATATGACTGATTCAAACAAAAGTGCTGTGAGCCACAACATTGACACGGGTGAAATAATATGTACTTACAGTGCTTAGGTCAGAGTAACAGCTGGAGATGATTTTCCAATGAACTAAATCCAGTGATTATTAGGGTTGGTTTTTTTTTTTTTTTTTGCAGCCATGAAAATGTGCCACTTAGATCTCTTGCTTTGGGGGCATAGTTGACAGATGGCCTTACTTTTGGTCCTCTGGATCCATCACTACATTTGAGCTGAGGATATGCTTCCAAAGGCAGTTTCCAGCCAATGACTGTACATGGCAAGAATAACAAGGTAGGCCCATTCCTGTGACACAGGGACTCCTCTGATGAGTGACTTTGGCTTGAGAATTCCTTATTGGCTAGGCTGAAACTTTCTTAGAATTGTGCATCAGTCTGAGCTTCAATTTGTCCAATCCTCTTTCTTTCCCTCTCTCCTTCACAAGAGTTGGACCTGAACTGTCTTCTGATAGCCCTGAATTCCTTCGGACCCCTTTCCTTTGTGCCTCACATGAGCCTAACTCAATAAATCTCTTGTATGTCTAAATTCCATCTTGGATTCTGCTTTATAGAGGTCCAAAAACCAGTAAAGGGTTCTTCCCCAGCCATAATTTGCTGGATGAGTGAAGAGGTGGACTCTGGAAGTATCTTGAGGTTGGATGGTTTGAGGTTAAGAGTAACAATACATGTTAGGAGGTAAAAAGGAGCAGGAGTAAAAATTCTGATAGCCTTAACCCTGGACCTTTACAACAGGGGACCTGCTTCATTCAGATTCCTCAGTAACATAGAGACAAATGTCAGGCATTTATAAATTAGCATTTGTAAAGCTTACTTTTATATTAGTTTTATTCTGTATGAGGATTCCACAGGAAAAGCTGACAAGGCCTTGAGCCTAGTAGTTTGAAAGGAGCTGATGATGTGGGGGGATCATAATGTGGGATGAGATACCTTTATCCTTGAATGATTGGAAGGTATCTGATTCCATGTGAAAATGATGATGGTGGTGACAGCGCATTTGAGAAAGAAGAATGATTTTTCAGAAGTTGAAGAAGCTGATGTTGGCAGTCAGACTTCTTCCTTTTTCAAAAGTGTACACTTCTACCACATAAACTCTTTGGAAGGAGTCTCTCCCTGGCTAAATATCCTGGGAGAAGTAACATCCTAGGATCTAACACCCTAGAGGAGATAAGCAATGCACTCATTAGGGATGAGCTGTGGTGTTTCATTGAAAGATGAGTTGAGATATTATGGTGGAAAAAAACACCAAACATTTACAACTCTATCTTTGCTGGTTTTGCACTGGTGGGAAGGACCCTCGCACCATCTTCTCTGTAAAAGATCCCTGGATGACCAGATCACTTCTTCAAGACCCCAGAGTATGGCAAGAACCAAGTCAGTCTTGTAAATGAAATTACAAGTAGAAGTTATTAGCTGAAGGGTGAGTTTTCCTGAGGAAACTGAGGGATGAGGCCCCTCTTACTCATGTCTTCAGAATAGCTGAGCAGCTTCAAACACACCAAAATTTAGTTTACTTAGAGGATTATAAGGAACCAATTGCAACAACAAAGAATGGGATCTTTAAGACACAGCAAAGAGTTTTTTTTAAAAAGAAAGGAGGGTAAAGCACTCTAATACAACTTGCTGCATAATGGCCATGTTCAGCTGCAAAGGAAACGTTAGGACATAAACACATTTTATAAACAGAGGCACTGAATGTTTGTTCAGAAACAGATGCATCTGGCAGTCACACAGAAATTCTATTAACCAGAATTATACCTTTCCCCTGATTGTTCATTTATGGTAATTATACTATTGAATATAAAATAAACATGATTCCCATTTGCAAACGATTTAACATTTCCAACCTAAAGGATTATTTAGATCATAAAGACAATCTAAAGGACTGAAAACCAAGACTTCCAGGTTCCTGGTCTTGCCTCTTATTAGAATAGCAGGTTTTTCTCTATTGAAACTGTGAGGGCTCAACTCTTAGATATGGCTTGACAATGATATCAATGTTGTTAGACGTAATAAGCAATTTTTGCATAGGAGCAACCCCTATTGAGAACACAAGCCATAAGTAAGAGGAACAAATTATTAGGTGGAGAGCAACACATTAAAGAAGGCAAACATCTGGGAATTTGCTAATGATAACAATAAAGATCATATTTGTTAATTAGTACTACACATTCCAGCAGGAGTGGTCATTTCAATTAATGGGCTGCTATTTCTTCCTTCTAGTCAGGTGGCACTGGACACAAATGTCTGGAAAACACATAAGTCTAACTCATGGGAAAATATATCAAATAACCTGTTTGGATGGACGAAGAGATTAACCCTGTTTAATAGTCAGGGCTATCCAGCCTCATTTGTCCAGGCAAGTAGACATCATTTCCAGTAAACTCAAGAGCAGTTATTTTTTTTTAAATTTTTTTTTCAACGTTTATTTATTTTTGGGACAGAGAGAGACAGAGCATGAACGGGGGGGGGGGGGGCAGAGAGAGAGGGAGACACAGAATCGGAAACAGGCTCCAGGCTCTGAGCCATCAGCCCAGAGCCTGACGCAGGGCTCGAACTCACGGACTGCGAGATCGTGACCTGGCTGAAGTCGGACGCTTAACCGACTGCGCCACCCAGGCGCCCCTCAAGAGCAGTTATAATCTTACACCAAACATCCAAGGTACAATGATCACATGGTGAGTTGGAGGTGGTTTGTTGCCAAGTCTGAGTCAGGGGGCTGGGATGTGGTCCCATTTTTGCCACCAACTGACTTTTTGACCTTGTATAACTCTCTCCTCTGTCAGCCTCAATCTCCTCATCTATAAGGTGCATAAACCAAGTGCACTCTTGGGTTCCTATCAGCTCTAGTGCTGGATGTGCTTTTGTTTTTGTTTCTTATAAATTGATCACGTCCCCATGGCAAAAATTAGACAGGGAAGAAAAGTTTCATCTTAAATGTTGCCAGATGCTTGCCTTAATGGTTTTGATCCTGGTTGTCCAGAAACTGTGTTGAGAATTCTGAGGCTAGGTCCAAGCTTAGCAGAAAAGAAAGCAAAAGACAAAGGAATGGGTGGGGAATGACAGCTTTCATGCCATGGATTTACCATACCAGAGACAGATAATGCCACTTGGGCAACTGGATCATATTAGTTAGAAGCCTCCATTCTAACCAGTTTATGGAACTGGAGTTTAGTATATTTTCAAATACTGTTAGACTAATCATGAGTCCTATATGCTCTCTAGAAGCTATAATAAAAAGTTTTGACTAATAAGTGCTTATTAGTATTTAGGTATGTGACTACTAGTAATATAACAATAATAGTACTTAATATTATTTACTGTATCAAGACAAATGTACATTTGGAAGCGGGAAAGGCAAATCTAGGAACAGTCATAGATGATTTTCAACTCTATGAGTTGTATAATGAAGACCTGCCACTGTTTTTTAATTCAGACAGATTAATAACTCTCTGCAGCCAATGCTACGGGATATAGATCAATAAAATACTAAGTGGTGAAGAAACATTCTGCAAATTAAGTAAACAAGCTCTTTTTTTGTATGAAAAATGTTTAATTAATGTGGAATGATGGAAGTTGATTCTGTGCAATCTGCTGTGTATATCTTAGAATGCCCTACAGTGGTACTGTTTTCCCAGATTAACATAGTGCAGCTAAAAGCATATTAACATTTCAGACCAATAAAAAGAGGAAATTAGTTCAATGGTTTGCCACCCTCTTCCACTTTTTAGTGGAACTAATAAGAGCTCAGGAGTCATGCATTTGGAAAACTTCAACACATCTAGAATATTTGATTATATCCCACCTTCTACATCAGAGAAAGAGCATTCCAACTGAACAGTGTTTACCAACTACTTCTTTAATCTTTCCCAGATTAGGAGCCATCATTAACACAGATAATGGCCTTCTGTAAGGAGCTAGCCAATACTATTGCTAATCATCTAGCATTATACTGCCCTATATGGCAGCTACTAATCACATGTGTCTATTACATTTACATTAATAAAAAAAATAAAATTCAGTTCCTCAGCCACATTTCAAGTGCTCATTTCCAGCACATTTCAATAGCTATTTGTGGCTAGAGGCTATTTTATTGGACATCACAGATATAGAACATTTCCATCACTGCAGAAAGTTCTATTGAATGGTAGTGCTCCAGAGAGCCTAAGTATATTACACCTTGACGGGGTAGGAGTTTCAAAATGGGTTAGAGAATGCTTCCAGGAAGATTCAGAGCTGGAAAGAGTTTTAAAAATTCAAATTAGTCTCCTTTATTTTATAGATTAGGAAACTGTGAGCCAGAGAAGGTCACACAGCTGATTTGTAGCAGAGCTGAGAAGAGAATCCAGACTTGCTGGATTCTGAGGCCCCTGCTCATTCCATTATCCCATTAATATACCTAGAGGAGTTTTCTGGTTATTCTATCTCAGGGTCAACTCCCATCAATATCACTAGCTCGACTCCAGTAGCCAGATGTTCCCTTCATCTCCCCCTGCCCCATCCACTTATATTTTAGAGAGAAAACAGAACAGTAAATGGGGTTGGAGGTTGGGAAGGAGTATGCAATTATGCAAGTAAATACCTAGCTCCAGAATTAAGAGTAAACATTCCAACTGATCTATAAATATTTAACCAAAGTCATACATCTGGGCCCCAAAGACGGGAGTTTGTTCTTGGCATTTACAATTAAAATGGATTAATTCCCTGACACAATGTTAATACTAACCTTTCTTGAGTATAAACATGTCCTGAGATACTCTGCACTGAGTGTAAATGTATAGGAATAGATTATTCACTTGATACCAGCTCTTGGCAAAAACACAATGGTCTATTCTCAGAGCACATGCATGGGGCAGTGCATCAGTGAGGGGTTTGTTGGGTCCTGTTTTCCACAGGTGGGGGGAAAGGAAATGGTCTTGTTTACAAGGATAATTAGGCTGTCCCCAGAGGTTTGGCTGTTGGGATGCAATCAGATGGATCCAAGACTGAATCCAAAACCTTCCATGACAGTTTTAGGATGGTACATTTCACTGGCTGCCATTTCCTCAACTACCCAAACTGGTGCTGGGGCTACAGAGATGGTTAGACCCCAATTCACTACTTCTTAAAGGACTCACACTGCCTTTCAAAGCAGGTTACCTCTGCAAGGAAGTCATGAAATGGCCAGTGCTAGGAAAAACTAACCTGTATTAACAAGAGGAGTTAGTCCTCTAAGCCTTTTTACCTGTCTCCTTTAGTGTAATTTCTCCACCTGACAGTATTGGAGGTACTAGGTATTGGAGGTATTAAGGACTTAATGTGTTGGTTTTGTTTATATTTTAAAACAAGGATCCAAAGAAGGCATGTTTAAATCAAATACATTAATCACTAATGATTGAAATTCAAGCATAAGTAAGAAAATGGAGTAATTTTTTTAAATTAATGTTTATTTATTTTTGAGAGACAGACAGAGCATGAACAGGGAAGGCTCAGAGAGAGAGAGACAGACAGAATCCGAAGCAGGCTCCAGGATCTGGGCTGTCAGCACAGAGCCTGACATGGGGCTCGAACTCACAAACCATGAGATCATGACCTGAGCCAAAGTCAGATGCCCGGGCACCCCAAAATGGAGTAATTTTTTCAAACACATCTTGAGGAAGAAGGAGAGTCCTGCTCTACCATTCAAGTCTCTGATGTGACCATCCCTGTAAGGCTGACTGTCTGTGGTCACCTGGCTGTCTCATACAACTAATGTGAAGCAGATAAACATAATGGCAAAGCTTCTAAAGGAAAGGAATCACATCCCTTCCTTTTGCTTCCAAAGGCACTAGCAGGGTGACAGGGTCGAGGACATGCTACTCCAAAATATGGCACCTTGGCATATTGAATGTTTTAAGCTTGAGGAGAAAACAGCAGAAGCAGGAAGGTAACTTTGACCTTCCCCCCACCCTTCTCCCCTGAAACAGGTCATAAAACCCTCATGTGAAAGGCGCCCTCCCCATACCCAGAGGTCTTTTAAGTTTCCATCAGTTTACTACACTCCCCTCATACTCCTTAACCTACGATATTTCTACACAACTGTCCACTCTTCATCAAACCTAGCATAAAAATACATAAGCCTAACAATTTATTTGGGTCATTTCCTTGTGAAGTCCCCCATGTCATGTAAAACTTATGTTAAAGACATTTGCGTGCTTTTCCCCTGCTCATCTGTCTCTGTCAGTTTAATTTTCAGACCCAGCCAGGGACCCTAAGAGGGATGAGGAAAAAATTTTCCTCCCTTACAAGAGCCAATCATGGATTGTAGTTAAGCTGTCTATTTGCATGCCTCTAGCTTTAAATACTTAAATACAACTTTGTCTTTACAAAGACTCTGCCTCTTAAAAGCATCAGTTGCTCTGTTTTTTATATGATGATCTAAAAAAAATTTAAATAAACCGTCATCAAAAACCTTTGTTTACAGAGGTAAAAGATATTGGAATCTATATTTTATAAACACTGATGCATTCAGTAGCTATTTGTTTAAAAAAAAATGAGTGGTTGCAGCCAATGTTTACTAAGTCCAGGAAGACCCAGAAGACCACCACAACCATCATAAATGATAGATTCTAGTGGGTAAACAAGGTTTAGGAAACAGAAGCAGTTCTACCACCTAACATCACACCAGAGCACTAGACTAAGTCAGCAACTAAATCCATAAGAAAAGGGAAATGAAATGCACCTGATTAGATTCTCAAAGGAGATACTTGCATCTCACTTCTCTAAAGCAGGGATTCTCAGTTTTTAGCTGCACGTTAGAATCATCCAGATTCCACTCTAGAGAGTCTCATTTAATTGATCAGGGGTTGGACCCAGGTACTGGTGTCTTTGAAAAGTTTCCCAGGAGATTCTGGTGTGTAGTCAGGATTGATGAACACTGTCTTAGAGCAATAGGTTCTGCTCAAAGTTTTTATTTATCTGAGGCATTAAGCATAGCTTAGAACAGTAGTTCTCAAACCTGACTGCACATCAGGATCTTTCTTGAGTTTTTAAAAAATAAATTCTTGCATCACCTGGGTGGTTCAGTCAGTTAAGCATCCGACTCTTATTTCAGCTCAGGTCATGATCTCATGGATTTGTGAGATGGAGCCCTGTGTTGGGCTCTGTGCTGGTAGTGTAGAGCTTGCTTGGGATTCTCTCCCTCTTTCTCTCTGCACCTTCTCTGCTTGCGCTGTCTCTCTGTCTCTGTCTCTCTCTCTGTCTCTGTCTCTCAAAATAAATAAGTGAAAATAAAAAAAAATAAGACGGAGGGGCAGAGAGAGGGAGACACAGAATCCAAAGCAGGCTCCAGGCTCTGAGCTGTCAGCACAGAGCCTGACTTGGGGCTCGAACTCACGGACCATGAGACCATGACCTGAGCTGAAGTCGGATGCCCAACCAATTGAGCCACCCAGCTGCCCCCCAAAGTAGAAATTTTTTAAAGTTTATTTATTTTGAGAGAGACAGAGACAGCATGAGCAAGAGGGGCAGAGAGAGAGAGGGAGAGAGAATCCCAAGTAGGCTCTGTCAGTGCAGAGTCACACATGGAGCTAGAACTCATGAACCATGAAATCATGACCTGAGCTGAAACCAAGAGTCAGATGCTTAACTGACTGGGCCATTGAGGTGCCCCCCAAATTAGAAATTTTAAGAGTTGGTTCCATGAACCCATAATCTTACAAGCTCCTCAGACCACCTGCTGTTCCTTGTTGAAGGAAGTACATTTGAGAACTGCTAAGTTAAGTCATCTGCATATCTGTGTTGGTGCAGAGCAGTGGCTCTCAATCCTGGATGCTCAGATGCTTGAATCTTATCTCCAGAGAATCTAATTTAATTGGTCTGAGGTGGACCCCAGATACCAGTAGTTTTTTAAAAAGCTCCCAGCAGTTTGTGTACAATCAGGTTAAGAAACCTTGGGGCAAGAGTGGCAAAAACAAAAAAAAGTAGCCAATTTACTGGCCCTCTGTATTTTCATGTCCATGGCAGACATCACTAATCAATTCTGGCACTCTTTCCTGCCCATATGTGGCCTCATAATTCTTCTCAGTACGTTGTCCATAAAGTGAGCATGGAACTACTGTTCGCATCTTTATTTTAGATCTTGCCTGGCAGAAATCTAATAACCTCTGGAAATCCTTTCCTGGCTTTTGTTTCTAGGTATAGTACTTAAGTGTCCAGATTGTTCTGGAGCAGGAGAAAGTGGCTGCAATAAAGAGAGCCACCATCTAGCCACCTCTACTAGCCAGTGAAGCACTTTCAGCTTCATCTTCTGCTGCAAGTAGAAAAATGTATGCAGAGTAATTTATTCACATCGAGTTAATGAAAGGTCTCTGTATGACATTCTAATATCAAGTGTACAGGAAAAGCCAAATGTAAAGGGAAGTCACTTAATATTTACCTCAAATCTCTGATGAGAGTTTTTGTTTGTAGATACCAATCTACTTTCCCTAAACATTCCACCTATTGGTGGTTGTCTTATCATACCCAGCATGCTGAACCTTTGTCCCAGATTACTGAATGCGGGAGAGCACTTGAGCTTCAGAATGAAACTCTTCTCTTGCTGTGCTGCTTCCTGCTTTGAAGAAGAAGGGCCCAGTGGGCCAGAAGTTTCAGCAGTTTCTCCTGTAGCTGATAATTAATGTGGTATGTGAAGAGGGCAGAAAGAACATATTTATTTCTTCTAAAGAAGGGCCTCTTTCCCTGGGGCCAGTTGTTTAAACAAATGCAAAACAAAGAACTGCAGGAATACAGGGCTTCTTCCCTTAGTAACCTGCAATAAAACACCTTTAAAGGCAACAGATCATAATTCTGATTAGGACTGGAGAAGTAAGTGCACACTGAGCATGCCAAGGATCTAGAAGTCTGCCAATGATGAAAGCTCTGTGGGAGGCAAGTAGCCTGGAATTAAGGGGAAGAGGAGGCAGTTTGGAGTGAGAATATGTCAAATATCTCTACCACTTAGTGTCTGTGGTGTGACTGTGAGCAAATTACTTAACCTCTCTTAGCCTCAGTTATCTTACCTACAAAATGGAGGATTATAATAATACCTTCTTTTAGGCTAATGGAAAAGATAGTGATAGCTTTCTATAAAGCCTCTTAGAGTAGATCAGTGCCCAGCAAACACTAACACTCAATGAATGGTGGCTAATATTATCTGATCAGGTCACTACACTGCTTGGATACCCAATTTCAAATTCATATTAGCCTTTCTCAAGGGATTAGTCCTGGACAATCAACATCAGAATGACCTGGGAGAGCTTGTTAAAATGCAGATTCCTAGGCAACATTCTGGATTTATTTATTTTTATTTTATTTTATTTTTTGCTACTTGATTCAGAACTTTATAAACCATGGGGCTATTCCATTGTGGTTAAGATTCTAATTCAGTTCCATGATGTTTGGTTTTTTCTCCACACATTAAACTCATTATCTTTGTGGTTGGCACCCCAGCACTTGGGCCCCTTGCATTCCCAGTTTTTATGGTGGCATTATCATTTGTCATCCAGAATGGAAATTTGAGGCTCATTTTTGTTTCTGTCTTCTACCAGATTCCCCATTCACTAAGAAATAAAATGCAGATTACCAGATACAAATCTTTTATCCATTGTTTCATCAGCTGTCCTCTGAACTTTTATAGAAGCCTTGTAACTAGTCTTTCTACCATCTGATTTGACCCTCTCCTCTTCAACCTTTACCCTGTTATCCAAGTTGCTTTCTCAAGTGCAAAATTGACTGTCACATGTTGAGAACTTTTCTTTGTATCATCATCTCCTTCAAAGTTAAAAGCCCAGGCTTTGCAGCCTTACATAGAGTCTTTCCTGATCTGTCACTGTCATCTATTCCAACCATAATGGATTTCATTGTATATGTTATTTCTTCTTTCTGGAGCCCATTCCTTACTTTCTTGTTCCCCTGAAGAGCCTTCATTGTTCAAAATCAGTAGGGAGGAGGCTGTTTTGTTAATTTCTAGTTTTTAATTGCAGAAGTAATATCTTTTATAATTCAGGTAAATCAAATAAACCAGTAGTTGGAAGGGGATTTTATATATTTAATGGGTGTATTTGTTTTCTTTGCCATGAACTTCATGAATAGAGGCTGATTTATTTTTTCTATTCTCCTTATACTGCTTATCCCTTAAAAGTTAAATTTAATGGATATTTAGAATATTATTTTACCATTTTTATAAGTGAGCTTTTAAAAGGATAAGTTGAAGGAACAATGGAGAAGTGAGAATAGAGACCCTCTGAGGTTTCAGACAAACTGATTTCTTTGAGATTCAGTGAAAATGAGATCATGCATGGTCCTGAGCTGAAATCAAGAGTCAGACACTTAACTGACTGAGCCATCCAAACACCCCTAAAAATGTGCTTATTTTTATTTTTATTTATTTTTATTTATTTATTTATTTTCAATATATGAAATTTATTGTCAAATTTGTTTCCATACAACACCCAGTGCTCGTCCCAAAAGGTGCCCTCTTCACTACCCATCACCCACCCGCCCCTCCCTCCCACCCCCCATCAACCCTCAGTTTGTTCTCAGTTTTTAACAGTCTCTTATGCTTTGGCTCTCTTCCACTCTAACCTCTTTTTTTTTTTCCTTCCCCTCCCCCGTGGGTTTCTGTTAAGTTTCTCAGAATCCACATAAGAGTGAAACCATATGGTATCTGTCTTTCTCTGTATGGCTTATTTCACTTACCATCACACTCTCCAGTTCCATCCACGTTGCTACAAAGGGCCATATTTCATTCTTTCTCATTGTCACGTAGTACTCCGTTGTGTATATAAACCACAATTTCTTTATCCATTCATCAGTTAATGGACATTTAGGCTTTTTCCATAATTTGGCTATTGTTGAGAGTGCTGCTATAAACATTGGGGTACAAGTGCCCCTATGCATCAGTACTCCTGTGTCCCCTGGGTAAATTCCTAGCAGTGCTATTGCTGGGTCATAGGGTAGGTCTATTTTTAATTTTTTGAAGAACCTCCACACTGTTTTCCAGAGTGGCTGCACCAATTTGCATTCCCACCAACAGTGCAAGAGGGTTCCCATTTCTCCACATCCTCACCAGCATCTATAGTCTCCTGATTTGTTCATTTTGGCCACTCTGACTGGCGTGAGGTGATATCTGAGTGTGGTTTTGATTTGTATTTCCCTGATAAGGAGCGACGTTGAGCATCTTTTCATGTGCCTGTTGGCCATCCGGATGTCTTCTTTAGAGAAGTGTCTATTCATGCTTTCTGCCCATTTCTTCACTGGGTTATTTGTTTTTTGGGTGTGGAGTTTGGTGAGCTCTTTATAGATTTTGGATACTAGCCCTTTGTCTGATATGTCATTTGCAAATATCTTTTCCCATTCTGTTGGTTGCCTTTTAGTTTTGTTGGTTGTTTCCTTTGCTGTGCAGAAGCTTTTTATCTTCATAAAGTCCCAGTAGTTCATTTTTGCCTTTAATTCCCTTTCCTTCGGGGATGTGTCAAGTAAGAAATTGCTACAGCTGAGGTCAAAGAGGTCTTTTCCTGCTTTCTCCTCTAGGGTTTTGATGGTTTCCTGTCTCACATTCAGGTCCTTTATCCATTTTGAGTTTATTTTTGTGAATGGTGTGAGAAAGTGGTCTAGTTTCAACCTTCTGCATGTTGCTGTCCAGGTCTCCCAGCACCATTTGTTAAAGAGACTGTCTTTTTTCCATTGGATGTTCTTTCCTGCTTTGTCAAAGATGAGTTGGCCATACGTTTGTGGGTCTAGTTCTGGGGTTTCTATTCTATTCCATTGGTCTCTGTGTCTGTTTTTGTGCTATTACCATGCTGTCTTGATGATGACAGCTTTGTAGTAGAGGCTAAAGTCTGGGATTGTGATGCCTCCTGCTTTGGTCTTCTTCAAAATTACTTTGGCTATTCGGGGCCTTTTGTGGTTCCATATGAATTTTAGGATTGCTTGTTCTAGTTTTGAGAAGAATGCTGGTGCAATTTTGATTGGGATTGCATTGAATGGGTAGATAGCTTTGGGTAGTATTGACATTTTGACAATATTTATTCTTCCAATCCATGAGCACGGAATCTTTTTCCATTTCTTTATATCTTCTTCAATTTCCTTCATAAGCTTTCTATAGTTTTCAGCATACAACATTCTGGATTTAAAGAATCAGAATTGGACTTGGGTTTAGGAATAAGCTATTCTAGCAAATACTCTGGTGATTCTGCTTCATGTTTAAGTGTAAGAACCACTGATCTATATAACAGGGCTGATTATTTCTGGCTTGTTTGTCCCACAAAAATACAACTAATTCATATGGGAAAATTGTGTACAAGTATTTGAGGCAAACAACATTATACACTTTCTAGGTGGTATTAAGTAACATCATTTAGATGACAGGAAAGGAAAGGGAGAGAATTTCAGGATTCCAGGTTCAGCGGGAATCCCAAAACATAGGAAGCCTTCCCTGCCTTCATTGCTTTTCTCTTTATCTATAAGTGGCATAAGAATTAACAAAGATATGTTTTGACTGAATTCTACAAAAATGTCAAAATCATTTTTTAATGTTTATTTATTTTTGAGAGAGTCAGAGTGTGAGTGGGGGAAGGGGAGGGGCAGAGAGAGAGGGAGACACAGAATCTGAAGCAAGCTCCAGGCTCTGAGCTGTCAGCACAGAGCCTGATGCGGGGCTTGAACCCATGAACCGTGAGATCATGACCTGAGCTGAAGTTGGACGCTTAACCAACTGAGCCACCCAGGCACCCCCCAAAATCATTTTTAACAAGCATTTTTTTTTTGGTATATACTATAAGCCACAGCAGCAGTCAATAAGATAGAGGAGGTTCCTGGCTTTGCTAAGCTTACATTCTACTTGGAGACAGATAGTAAACCATTTTAAAAGGTGAGACTAAAGAATCAGTCATTCGTTAGTTTATTCACCCATTCACTCTCTTTTTCAAAAAATATGGTGCTTATATCCAGAGGAAAGCAATAAAAATTCAAGTAATTACAAGTCAATAAGTGTTGCAAGGAAATGCATGGGACTACAGAGAAATGTATGGTGCTAAGGAATTATGTGCTTAAGGGAGGATACTATCAAGGGATCCCTAATACAGGGGTGATTTTTATAGAAAGTGGTATTTGAGTTGTCAACTGGAGGATGAGTAAAGCAGGTGAAGACGGTGGGGGTAGGAGTGAAAGAAGAAACATTTGATGATAAGCATTTCAGAAAGATGTAGCATGTTGAAGGCCCAAAAGTTGAAGAGAACATGGTGCATTTGAGGATATTGGAAAGACTGCCAAGAATAGTGCTATAGACTAAGCGTCTGTGTCCCTGCCAAATTACTATGTTGAAACCTACTCCCCCAGTATGCTGGTATTTGGAGGTGGGGCCTTTGGGAGGTGATTTGTTCATAAGAGTGGAGGCTTCATGAATGGGATTAGTGCAGAAGCCCCAGAGAGCAACCTCACCCTTTCCACCATGTAAGGACACAGAAGGATGGCCTTCTATGAACCAGGAAGCGGGCTCTCTTCAGACACCAGGTCTGTCAGCACCTCTGTCTTGGACTTCCCAGCTTCTAGAACTGTGAGTAATAAATTTCTGTTGCTTATAAGTGACCGAGTCTATGGTATTTTTTGTTATGGCAGCCCAAATGAACTAAAGCAGGTGGAGGGGTGGAGAGAATGACACTAGAATGGAGACGAACACAGAGCCACCAGATCACAATGGCCCATACATACTGCTATGATGAAGAGTTTGGACTTTATTCTGGGTGCATCGGGAAACTATTACAGGGGTTTCTAATCAAGGAAGTAATAAAACACAGATGCCACAAGTAATAGAGAATGAAATGACATAAATAATACGGGGCATGAAGGCATGGCCCAGAAATAACTATATGTACTATAGAGGCAAAAATGAACCACTCTGGTTACGGAGAGCATTATTAAAGGCAGATATGACCTGGACCTGATAAATGTGAGAGACTGAAATTTGATGAGGTGGTTCATTTTGGATGGAGGAAAACACCTGAGTGGAGTAGAAACCTTAAAATAAACATGGGGGCACCTGGGTGACTCAGTCAGTTGAGCATCTGACTTCAGATCAGGTCATGATCTTGCGTTCATGGGTTTGAGCCCCACGTCGTGCTCTGTGCTGGCAGCTCAGAGCCTGGAGCCTGCTTCAGATTCTGTGCCCGCCCCCCATTCAAAAATAAACAAACATTAAAAAAATAAATATAATAAACTTGGCCATGTGGGAAGATGAAGCACAAGAGAACCACCCTTATTTTATTCTTGGTGGAAATATCTATTTTGTGGCTGGCATGTTGATGTTGGAATATGGTAATGACAGAATTCTGGAAGATCACTTTGTGGGATGGGTGAATGGATGAAAATGGAGATACCAGAATCACAAATCAAAGGCAATCTGAGGAAAATGGTTAGAGGAAGAAGAGTGTTTGTAATGGCTTAAATATCCCATTTTACAACTGAGCAAGAAACAAGGTGTTCGTCAGTCCAGGAACAGGAAGATGTTGAGAATCCCCTCCCCACAAAGTACAGATTTTGAAATGGGAGGATAATGAAAACAGCTTGAGAGCTTGATGAAGAAAGACTATATCTATGCTGTTCACCAGTGTGGCCTTAGCATTCAGCATACTGCCTGGCAAATGGTAAAACCTGAGTAAATATAGTACTTCTAAGTCCAGAACCAGATATTAAGTGTGTGAATCTTGTGTCTAGGGTCCTGAAAGTATAAAGAGCCTAGGTTTCCCACAAGCACAGTTGTGGGGGTGGGGGCAGTTAAGGGGTAGGCTTTGTTTGTCATCAACTTGGCTAAACCTCTACATTAGTTTATTATTCCTGCTGTGACAAATGACCATTGAATTAGTAGCTTAACAACACAGATTTATTATCTTACTCTCCTGTAGGTCACAAGTCTGAAATGGGTCTTACGGAGCTAAAATCAAAATATTGGCAGAATGACATTCCTTTCTGAAGGTTCCAGGAAATAATCCATGTCTTTGTCTTTCCAGTTTCTAAAAACTGCCCACATTCCTTGGTTGATAGCTCCTTCCTCCATCTTCAAAACCAGCAACATTGGCCAAGTCCTTCTCACTTCATATCACTCTGACATTCTCTCTTCAGCCTTCCTCTTTCACTTTTAAGGGCCTGTGTGATTACACAGAACCAACTTGGAAAATCCAGAATCATCTTTCCGTTTGCAGGTCAATTGATTAACAACATTACTTCCATCTGCAACCTTAATTCCTCCCTGCCATATGATATAGCATGTTCCCATGTTTCAGGGATTAGGATGTGGATGTCTTTGGGATGTGGAGGCATTATTCTGCCTATTGCAATCTTCCATCCATAAAACTGGCAAATATACTCTACTGGACAATTCTCCCTTCTTTCAAGCCCACAGCATACAAAGCACTTAAACACAGTACATTGTACAGTAGAAGCTCTTTTGTATAACATTATTAGAATAAGTAACTGACTGGTTAAAGTGAAGAATCACATAAAAGAATACATACAGTCCTTAAGCATTTTAATTCAACTTAAAACATACAAATGTACATTCATTTACCAATCTGGTGATGTGATGTGAGACCAAAGCCCTTTTCTGGAGTGTGAGTCCTCTTATTGGAATTGCACAGACTCTTTCTTACATAGGTTACCTCCCTAATGCATTTCATTTGATTTCCAGGTCGGGTTGTTGTTTTTTTCTAACAATAGAACATCTTTTAAAAGTAACATTTCTTTATCAAATCTTTCCAGAGCATTGAAGTTTGTTTTCATGGAAACAATAGCTTCCTTTTTATACTCACATCTCATAAACTTACATTAAGTTACCTAATCTTATTAGTAAGTACAACTGGCATACATGGGTTTGGCAAGAAAACAACTAGTGCTTGGTAAGTATCAATTCGACACAATGGGGCAGAAGTGTAAGGGTTAATCAGAGGGTAACTTACTAACCATGAGCTTTCCTTGTACCCTGAGCATCAGTCAATATGTAGTTCAGTAGGAAGTAAAAGTATCAACTTAGTCCACCAAGTCAGCTAAATGGAGGTAAATGAGGAGAGCTTTTACTATATTTAAGAGTTTACTAAAAAAAGGAACAATCAGTAGATACCACATAGTCTCAGTATACTCTTTCTGTGAGTCCCTGAAAGGTGTATCAGTTAATATTAATGATGGTTAATATTTATTGTGTGCTTATTATATACACAGCATTGTGCCAAACACTTTATAAACATTATTTTATTTAATCCTCACAACAACCATATGAAGTAGGATGCATTAAGCCCATTTTGTAGATGAGATAACTAAAACTTAGAATTAAGAAACTTACCAGGGTACCTGGGTGGCTCAGTTGGTTAAGCATCTGACTTCATCTCAAGTCATGATCTCACAGTTCATGAATTCGAGACCCACATCAGGCTCTCTGCTGTTAGCTCAGAGCCTGCTTCAGATCCTTTGTCCCCCCTCTCTGCCTCTCCCTTCTCTCTCTCTCTCTCTCTCTCTCTCTGCCTCTCCCCGCTATCTAAAAATAAATAAACATTAAAAGAATTAAGAAACTTGCCAAATGTCCCATATCAAAAGATATTCAAGCCCGGGCAGTCTACCTGTAGTGCCCACACATATTACTACTGTACTATACCAACTACCAGACAAGCATATCAGAAATCATAGCATGTGGTGCCACACTGCCAGCTGCCCCTTTGCTTCCTTCCTCCTCATAGTCCAGTGATGGATCATTCCAAAGCAGAAGGCAAAATACCTATGGTAATTGTCCTAACTACACTTCTTTGTTTCCTTATCTTCTCTGACATGGTAGCTGTACAGCTCTCTCTCCCTAGCAATGAGCCAGAAAGATAATCAAGGACCAAAAGCAGACACTGCTTGAATTTATTGAGGTTCTTTATCAGCAGCAGCTATTTTTTTTTGGCAGCATTTTTTAAAACACATTTGTCCTTATTTACTTTCCTTCTGGATTTAGTTATCGTCTCTGAAAGCTCAAGGACAACCATAATTTTCTCTTGGTTCTACCACTATAAAGGTCACTCGCTTACCTTTTGCCTTCAGAAATTACTGCAAGTAATCTGTCTTCCAGTCTTCCATGCAAGTATGAAGAAAGATCGGAACTTAGCCTCCTTGCTATGGCTATGCCACATTAGTTAGCCCTTGGAATCAAGAGATTAGGCAAAGCGTCCCTGGATGGTAGAGCCAGCAGCCATATCAACTAGCTGCTGGAAGTTATGCTACAGAAACAAAAATCAGGGGGAAAAAAACTATGCCAAGGAAAAGGGAAGGGCTTTCAGAGACTGGGGCCATGGAGACCTCTGTCTAGAAACACATTGAGGTGTGCTTACATCATGTGAATGTTGGCCAGAAATCCAGAAGATGAGAAGTTAAGGTCAGATGGTACCTTCCTACTTTAGGATGCTAGAAGCCAGATCTAGGAGTACAAGTATATAGAAAGACAGAAACACAGGTTGCCATGGAGACTCACACCTGAAAAAATCGTACAGGCTGTATCAGAGATACTAGCTCATATTTCTTCAGGTGAGGTTTGAGCAGCTTGGACTAAAATTCTACCCAGCCCAGACTGGGCAGGAAGGGGCAGATTCATAATTTGAGTGCCACTAAAAGAACTCTCTACAAAGTCAGTCAGAGAAGGGCTAAAAGAAAACTAGCCTGGACCTATTAGCATCTAAGCAAAGCTCAGAGTCAGTAATAAGCATGTTGACAGAATACAGGTGGGTTTGAGGTCATTCTGGTCCAACTATCATGTGATGTTTGGGTTTTTGTTTTAAAAGTCTATTTTTATTAAAAATGTAGAGGTTGCTAGAGAGGTGTTGGGCTGGGGGATGGGCTAAATGGGTGATGGGCATTAAGGAGGGCACTTGTTGGGATGAGCACTAGGTGTTGTATGTAAGTGATGAGTCACTGGGTTCTACTCCTGAAATCATTATTACACTATATGCTAACTAACTTGGATTTAGATAAAGTTAAAACAATTTAAAAAAATGGAAAGGTTCCTACATTTGTTTCAGGGACAGGAGAATTTGTGCCTATGTGCTTCAGTTGGGGGGGGGGTGGATTTTCATCTATCCTGCAACTTCAAGTAGGTCCAAATGGAAAAGTAGATGTGATGACTCTGAAGAAGGCACATGGGCCTCTCATGGGTCATGAGAGTTGGGTTTGCATTCCAGAAGTGTCCAAATTTTCCATATAACCTTGGGCAAATCATTTCAGCTTTCTGGGTCTCAGATTTCTTACCGGTAAAATGAGAATAGTCATATCTGCCCTACCTACCTGTGGAAGATTGCATTATTGACCCCAATTCGTTGCCCTTCCTCTATCTCTGCCACTTGACTCATTTCTTCTATAAAATATGTGGAATATATGTCCTATTCATTGACTCTGGGTTCAATCATGTAACTGGCTTTAGCAAACTGGATGATGTGGAAGTAACAATGAGTCAGTTATGAGCCAAGGCCTTAAGAGGCATTATTGTTTCTTCCCACTCTTGCATCTCTGTGTTAACCATGCAAATAGCAGGCTCAGGCCATCCCATGGTTCCAGGAAGAGTGTGAGAAATATGTGAAGCACAGCCACTCCCAGCCTAGACCAGCTAACCCCTAGCTTGTCCTAGACTCATGACTCAGCTCAACTTGGATTGGCCAATGCCCAGCAAACCTACAGACCAATGAGAAATAATAAATGTTGTTTTAAGCCACTGAGTTTTGGGGTAGTTTGTTATAGAGCAACTATTGATACACAAACTTATAGAAGTGATAGGAGTCTCAACTGTGATAATATGAGTACCTTTTTCAAAATTTTCAAGGTTTATACAAATGTAATGGACTACTGTAAGAGCAGCTAAGTAGCTTCAAGGGCTGGAATGGTAGGGTAAAGTGGAATTTGGTCATGTTCTGTTACTGCAAGTTTGAATGGAAAGGGTCCCCTTTGCCACAAGAAAACTAGGGAAGGTAAGTCCCAAGTGCCACTCTGGTGACCTCATCCTGAAACCATAGTTGACCTCAAATCCCTGTTCAGGCACTTGAGGAAGGACAACAAAGCCTAGAGTAAAATGAGATAGAAAAAAGAATGGCTTAATGAGAAGCCTCAAAGACTTCTTCAGACAGCAGGACAGGATGCCAACAACTCTTCACTCTGCCTTCTCAAATACTTGCACTGTCCATTGACTCTGCCATAAAATTCATCAGTGTTGGTGGAGTCTTGTGGTCTGGGGCCAGCGGGCTTGCTGGGCAATAATTCTGTCAGCTCTCTATTCCAAGGAACTGTCTCCGAGAGTTCCAAAAGCTAAACACAGGAAAACCACACCAGCCACAGGCCTCATTAACCAATAAACCTTTGATGAAAAGCAGGATCTCACACAGTTGTTTCTGATACAAAATTCCCCCAAGGGAGGGGGACAATTGTACTTAAAAGTCCCATTGGGCTGACTAAGATGCTCCTATCTGTCACAATTTATTTCAGAGTTTGAGTCAGGCCAGCATTTCTACCAATAAAATAAAGATCAGAAGGGATGGTTAGAAGGCCTTGGCAAGGAAAGTATAAGTCAATATAAAAGCACAGGCAGGGGTATTTGGAGAAGTAATATTAAGTGGGCTCAGTGGAATAGAGAGTAAATTATTTACACTCCTAAGGATCCAGGGCAGACTCAGCCATTTAAGGGAGGGAGGAATGGACCATCTGCTGCTCCAGCTACAAGTGACCAGCTTACATGTCGCATGCCAAGGCTTGAACCACAGCCAAAGATATGAGTCACAACCAGATACGGCCCCAGCAAGTTCTACCTTGGGGGTCTAAAAAGAGAAAAAAAAACCTGTGCACTCTATTGGCAGCTGGGATTGCTAGTACTTAATTTATGCAACCATCCAGAGGGAGTTCTCCCCTTTACAGAGAGTCAGAAGACAAACTACTTTAAACCACTTTCTTTCTACCATGTTTCCATTGTGAAATCCATCCTTCATCCACCCACCCTGAGAAAGGGTGAGTCTACAGTGGATGAGTTCCCTTGTTATCCAGGGACACACAAGAACACCTGAAACCTAATTAACCAATTTACCCTTTCTCTAACTACAAGGTCAAAATAGATACCTTTTGATCAGATGCGTTACTATCAGCCTACCATGCCAAAAGCTTCAACCCTTCCTTCCTGTCCTTTACTCCCACATCTAGTAGGTCCTTCAAATTTGTCTTTTCTTCAGATTCATCTCTTGGTTTGTCCTGTTCCTCTCTCCTTCCATTGCTTTGCCATATAGTAAGCTTTGTTCTCTCAAGCTTTGATTATTGTAGCAGCCTGTAAGCTCCCTGGCTTCTAGGTCTTCTGTAACTTTTCTTCATGTTAAACTTGGGTCATCTTCCTGACCTACCATTTTGAAAAATCAGTTTATTCCCCTTCTTTTCAAGAACGAGAATGACTCCTAGTTTCTTACAGCGTCAAAGCCTCTGTGTGGCAGCACCACTACTCTACTGTGTTTAGGCCAGTACCTGGAACACTAATGCCTACCTTTGAGACTTTTCTCAAATCATTTCCTTTGCTTGGAATGCTCCTTTAGATCTCTTCAAGAGTCCTACCATTGCATGTATGCATAAGTAGCCTCAAGTTTCTATCTCTCCATGAAAATTCTCCTAATAACACTAATGAGATGAGTAGAAAACTAATTAAAAACAACCAAACCAAACAACAACAAAAGCAAGATGGGCAGGAGGATTCCCAGTCTTCTTACTGCTGGGCTATTGGTGGCTTCTTCAGCAATGCCTTTTTTACCCATCCCTCCTTTCCTATTTCAATAAAGCCATTTACATTTAAGATGGTACTCTCTACCCGATCTGTTTGTGGTTCTCTATTTTGGCTGTGTACTAGAATCACCTGCAGAGTTTGTAAAACACTGGATACCCAGCTTGCACCCTAAATCAAAATCTCTGGGGGTGATGAGTCCCTACCAGTATTTTAAAAATTTCTCTAGGTGAGACCAAGGTTGAGAACCACCAATCCAGATGACTGCTATAATCTACTTCCATGTTTTTCCCCCTCTTGCTTCTCTCAACTGTCACACAATTTCACTGCTGTTTGAATTCTCAGCCCCACATGTTTCATTCCCTTACTCAAAATTTTTTAATGGCGTGTGTATATATATCTCATATTAAATGAAAAAACCTACATTAGAGAAGAATACAGAATGTTTAATTATCATTTTTACACATGTACTAGTATTCTATTGCTGAATAACAAATTTCCACAAACTTAGCAGTTTAAACTTAGCAGCTTAAAGCAACACAAATTCATTAAGTCTCAGTTTCCATGAGCCAGGAATCTAAGCAATGGTCTAACTAGGCCCTCTGCTAAGGGTCTCTCACTGTTTTAAAATGTAGGTTTTATTACCAATCAGGTACAGTGAAGCCAACAGATCAGAGAATGACTGCCATTGAAAAGATAGTTTGTTATGACAGGTCCCAAAAGGAGGGTACAGCATGTCACACAGGGCCACAGGGGAAAGCACCAGGGTTGGTCAGGAGGTAGAAGGAGTGAGGGGAAAACATGGGCAAGAGACTTTACTGTAGCTTTCATGAAAAAAGGCAAGGCAGGGTAAGCAGGCTTAGGATTGGCTTGTTTGAATAATTTCTGAGGGCTCTCAGGTATAGGATCTGTCATTAGTTGTCTGGTACCTGGCTCTGGGATGGTTAGGGCAGAGGAATATTCCCTCCTAGAGTATAAGAGCCAGATAGAGGAGGTGGTTCCGATATGGGGTCTGGATTGCCTGGTTTGTATATGAAATGTAGCCTCCTGGGAAAGTCATTTGCTATCTCTAAGAACTGGCTAGCCCTGAGAGAGACAATCTCTCCCCAGACAGTAGGCCCCAGATGCCAGAGCATCAAGAATGCAGAAAATAAGAAAACATAGCTAATAAACTCACCAGGTTGAAATTGCAGTATCATTGAGGGCTGTGGACCCAAGCTCACAGTTTATTGGCAGAATTCAGTTCCTTGTAGTTTTAGGACTGAGGTCCCTGATATCTTGCTGGCTGACTCATGGGGGTCACTCCCAGCTCCTAAGTCCTAGCAAAATGGCTCTCTCACAACATGAAGATTCTTCTTTAAAGCCAGGGAGAAAATTCTTATATAATGCAATGTAATTACAAGTGTGACTATCTTGTCACCTTTGCCATATAGCATAACTTAACTGAGGGATTGATACTACATCATATTCACAAGTCTGCCCACTCTGAAAGAGGAGCAGATTATACAGGGCATATAGGAAAGTAGCAGGAATCTTAGAATTATGCCTTCCAAGATATGGAATTATTTATATGTATGTATTTGCATGGGAGAAAAGTCTGGAAGATGTTAATATCTCTGTTGAGGGGCTTTCTTGTGGTATTCATTTTTTAGATTAATTTTTATTCTGTAAAGCATATATTTATTTAGGAGTCAAGGTAAGAAAATAGGAAGGAAGGAAAAAGGGGAGAAAGAAGAAACCTTCAGCTGCTTATGGAACTAAGTATAAATCCATCCTGTCCAAACGGGTTCTCCATAACATAATCCCAACTCTGTTCAAGGAGTCATCTTGCAATACTCCCTTCAAATGATCCCATATTCAAGCCAAACTAAGTACCCTGGCCCACAATTTACCCTATGCTTTTCTACCTGTATGGCAGGCACACTCATATTACTCTACTGCTTTATTTCTGTCAAAATCCTATCCATTACTTCAAGGCCCACTGCTGTCTCCTCTGCAAACTAATTCTTGATACCACCAGTCATGAGTGCTTCCTCTTGCTTTTGAAATCCCTGAGCAATATAGGATAGGGGTTAAGCTATGAAACTCTAAAGTTGTATTAAGTTCTACTCCTGGCTCTTGCTACTTTCTTGCTAAGCGATCTGGGGTAAATTGCTTCACTTTTAATAAGTCAGGACCACTACTCAGATGAGATAAAGTGATTGGGAGGAGATATTTTATTTTGTAATCCAAGTGGAACTAAAAGTGGGAACCCTGGAATTGAAATATCTAAGTCAGAAAACCCAAGGAAACCACTATGCCTTTATAAGAAAATCAACTGTGTAGGACTGAGACAGGATGGGGGTACAAATGAGTGGTGCTTTGATGTTCAAGCCCAAAACATAACCTTTGCCTTGGAAAATTCCCCAGCCAAAGTCACAGATACTAAATAGGAAGCAAATGCTCCATGAAACCAGGCAATGCCATCAATGATGCCTCTCAGGTCATTTCTCCAAAAGACAGAATTCTTCCTATTTGTAGTGATGTATGAGTATGTTAATTCCAAGTGAGGAAATTGCATGTGTGATTTTTTTCAGAAATTGAATTTATCCAAGAGAAACAACCATCCTGACAATTTTCTCCTCCATTTATGTCAGATTATTTATTTATTATTATGTATTTTCCAGATCTGTGCTCAAAAGAAATCGAGTGCCACATCATCTGTTTAGCTCTCTGAACTGGCACAGTGGGGCACATTAGGATTGCCACGCTCTGCCAGGCTCCCTGGGAAGTGAGGACTGTGCCTTGACTCCACCAAATTATATGAAATTGGCATTTATCTGGTATACCAGGTTAACTCACTGTGGACCTGGATTCTGATTCATAAATCCTCATTTTCTTTGCCTATATAATAATTGGGAGACACATCAATGAAAGATACCACTTTATGTTACAAAGAAATAGCTGTATTATTAAGATTTACCATTTGTTTAGCATCTACCATGCGCCAGATACTTTGTATCCATGACTTAAATGAACCTTCATATTCTCTTGTGACAGATGAGAACCCATTTGGGGGCAGGAAAATGGGAGTCTGAATAATATCCCTCAGAGAAAGGATGTCTCTTTTCTCTGGCCTCCTGGAGTAACTCAGGATCTAAGCACTTGGCTCAGAATACCGCGAAGCAACTTCCTCTGGTTCCCGTGTCAAGTGGCTCTTCCTGAAAGAAGGCCACTCTGATATTTAGAAATGCGTGTTGCTAGGGTGATGGATGGCATGGGGAAGTGAATCAGCGGAATCAGAAAATTGAGGGTTGCAGCTTCTAGTGGGCTACGGACCCTCAACCAAATTCTTTTCCCTTTCTGGGGCTCTATTTCCTTATCTATAACATGAGAGGGTTGGACTTGATTTATGGTTTAAAAAGTTTTGAAGGGGCACCTGGGTGGCTCAATCGGTTGAGCGTCCGACTCTGGCTCAGGTCATGATCTCACAGTTTGTGAGTTTGAGCCCCATGTCAGACTCCATGCTGACAGTTCAGGGTGTGGAGCCTGCTTCGGATTCTGTGTCTCCCTCTCTCTGCCCCTCCCCCACTCACACTTTGTCTCTCTCTCTCAAAAATAGAAAAACATTAAAAAAAATTTTTTTAATTTCGAAAGCCATGGAACCTTTGTTACAGAAACACAATCTTATAGAAATCCAAAGCAGTGTGACTGGTTGAAAGGGGTGGAGGCAAGAAGGGCTGCTAGGTAGATTTTAAAGCACTCTGCTGAATCTTAGGGCTTGAGAGTCCATGGTTTGAAGACACAATTGTACTAGGTGCAAGCTAAAGGTCATGATGGTTCATAAGCTGGACAGTTTACTTTTAGATTTTGCAATGTATTTTTCCCTTCCTCAAGCTGAAAATAGAATATCATCCAGGATGAAGACGATGCTATGCCTGTCATATTTCTACTCTGGTACCTAGCTCAATGCTGTACACTTCATAGGTGTTCTGTAAATATTTGCTATGTACCTATTGGTTAAAAGAGAATATTTGCCCTGGGGTGTCTGTACCTAGAGATGAACATCCTCTTTTGGCCATAGGATGGCCCTCTAAAATTTTGAGAGGGAAGCCAGTCTCAGAGACTGTCATTCTGTTCTCTTCAGTACTTACAGCTGACTGTTGTGGGATCTGATATCCTTGATTACAGGAAATGGCGGGACACAGGGCTTTATCACTGAGACACTTTAAAAATGCCTTCAAAATACCATGCCAATGGCATACAAAGTGACAAGAATGTATCAGACATGGGCTCCCAAGAAAAAAGAGGCCCTGGGGGAAGGTAGAACCTCTTTAATAGAGGGACCAGGTGAGGGAAGATTGTTAGATACCAATTTGCTGTTTGAAAATATGTTCTGGTGATACAAGACAACATCTGAAGAAGGGCCACACTTGAGAAATGTAAGTGAGATGAAGAAACCCCAAATACAGAGGCAGAAAGAATTGTAATACATTCAGTAGGTTTAGTGTTCTATTTCTTAATTTATTAACACTACACTGTTGCCCTGCCTGACTAGTAGAGGACAGGCAGCTCTTATGCTTTATTTAGGTGTCATCCACTGAAAAAAAAAAGATAAGGTCCCTGATGGGTACTGAGGAGGGCACCTTTTGGGATGAGCCCTGTGTGTTGTATGGAAGCCAATTTGACAATAAACTTCATATATTGAAAAAAAAAAGATAAGGTCCTAAAGCTGAATTGTCCATTTGTATTATTGGGAGAAACTCTCAACAACTTTTTTTAAGACCACACACACACACACACCTCTTTGATTTGCCTCGTTTGGGGCAATTCGCTATTTGGATCCAAACACTTCACAGATCTGGAGCCAACCAGTTCAAAGAATGTTGTTTTTCAAATCAATAAAAAAGAGAGGTTGGAAAGACAGGAACTCAGCTAGCAAATATTTTCAATTTACAGTGTTAATAGTCATTGACAGTTCAAGTGTTCACCTCAATCTTTTGACAGTCTTGGTTAATGAGGGGTTAGTTAAAATAAATGGAACAAAGTTCCAGTTTTTGGAGCTCATAAAGCATCAAGCTTCAAGCATGCCTCCATGCCTAACAAAGGTTTCGTCTTTACCTTCACCTGGAAAACAACTTAACCTCTTAATATCTATTTCTTTATTGAGTAAAAACCCCTACCCTATCCCATGAGTTGTTTTCCCTTTACATCAACTCTCCACTCTTATCCTTCATTTTATCCAAACAGAAAGGTATTACTAAAAACAAAACTGTACCTGACAAACAGCATTTTTGTCAGGTCAAAAACCATCTTCTCTTTTCCCAAGTGGCCAAGACAGTATATTCTGGGTCTACTGGATGCCAGATGAGAAATCAAATTGGATAGGGCACAGAAGGTCAGTGAGTATGTTTACTGAACCTACTCCATTGTGACCTTGGTGTACAGGTACACAGTAGGAGAATCCAAGGGAAAAGTATCTTCCCTTGAGGTCACAGTTTGGGGTCCAAATCAGCACTGGAAGTTCCATCCCAACCTCTTCTGCCAAGCCATTTCTCT
Source organism: Acinonyx jubatus (assembly GCF_027475565.1). NCBI lineage: Eukaryota > Metazoa > Chordata > Mammalia > Carnivora > Felidae > Acinonyx > Acinonyx jubatus. Next base: position 85,797,675 of record NC_069389.1, read on the forward strand.
AGGTTGTTAGTTTGCTATATGAAAACCCTATCGATATTCTACCTCAGAAATCACTATATTTAGTGTAAAGAATAATGGTGATGGTGATGCTAATAATCACCATCACAACCATTATTCTTAATAGTAAGAAAAGCAGTGTGATTACAGGAGAAGACAGCTTATATGGGGTGGGGGCAAGTAAAATATGTCACACTGCAAGGTTGTTAATGCAATCAAAGCCAATAGCAAATGGAAAGTACCCAGGACTGACTTTCTACAGATTTTCTGATCTGGGTTGCTCAAGACAGCACACAGAGCTAGTGCAAAATATCCACTTTGGCCTTATGAGAGCAATAATACCCCCAGAAATACTGAAAGGCTGTTCAAAACGGTTAATGACTTGTAACGACCAAGTGATTTGAGATTTAGGAATGTTATATGGCCAACCAAAAGAAAGTCTGGGTAGGAGTTATATGGTTAATAGAAAAGATTGTATCTATCATGTACCAAAATTTTCTCCATCAGGAAAAAGGCACTTGGGTTCCAGGGCATGCGATGTGGATGCCCCTGTGGAAGTTGGTTTCAGCTGCAGGTGTTAGTGACTGTATTAGGAAAGAAAAGAAACTGAGCTGTTTCAGGACTAGGGCATAAACACACTGAATGACCCTGGTTTCTTGGCCAGGATAAACATAGGCATAAGTCAAACAAAATGTTAAACTCCATCTCTGGCTTGGTGTCACTGATTGGGAAAATGGAGCAACTCTGTCAGGTTGTTTGAGATAATGTCAAAAGTATATGGAAGTATGGGGGCTGGAAGTCAACCCCAAAATGAATTAATCAGATTTTTATTTTATTTTTTAAAAAAAATTAAATATTTATTTTTTGAAAGAAAGGGGGGGCAAAGCACGAGTGGGGAAAAGGCAGAGAGAGAGAGGGAGACACAGAATCCAAAGTAGGCTCTAGGCTCTGAGCTGTCAGCACAGAGCCCGACATGGGGCTTGAACCCATGAGCCGTGAGATCATGACCTAAGCCAAAGTCAGATGCTTAACCAACTGAACCACCCAGGAGCCCCTCAGATTTTTATTTTTTGATTATCAAAAACATTGAGGTGCAGTCTCATTCAGATTATTTTTAATCCAGGAGTCATGATTTTATTCAAACTGGATCAGGACTTCTCTTGCCCTGATAAGGTTCTGAACTGGAAAAGTGATGGTTAGCTATCCCCCAATTTCAGTTCTCCCATTCTTCACTAAGTGGTAGAACTTTGACATTGTAGCTGTGCACAAAGCCACCCCGAATAAAGACTATAGTTCTTGATTTCACCTTCAGATGAATATGACTGTGGGACTAAGTTCTGGCCAATGGGATGCAAGGGAAAATGACATCATGTGATTTTTAAGTGTCTTTAAATGGTTGGGGGCACACACTTTTGCCCTAGTCTCCCATCCTGCTGGTTGGAATGCAGATTATGATGCTTGGAGCTAGAACAGCCATTTTGGAGCATAAAATGGAAGCCATATACCAAGAATGGTGGAGAAATAAGACAGGTTCCTGGGTCCCTGGTGATCATGGAGCTGCCATACTAGCCCTCAACTACCTATATGGACTTTTCCACTATCTCAGACACTAAGTTTTTCATCTCTAGAAGTTCTATTTGGGTCTTTTTAATGTCTTCCATGTTTTTACTTAACATGCTCAATCTTTTCTCTAGCCTCTTGAACATATAGAAAAGAGTTATAATAACTGTTTAAAAATCTTTGTCTACCAATCTTATCATCTATTATTTCTGGGTCAGTTTTGACTGATTTTTCTTCTTCTTATGGGTTGTATTTTCCTTTTTCTTTTGAATGTCTGGTAGTTTTTAACTGGTTGTCATGTCAGTTTTATCTTGTTGGATGTTGCATACTTTATACTTCTATAAATAGCCCTGTGCTTTGTTCTGGAACACATTTAAGTTACTGGGAAACAGTTTGATCCTCTCAACTCTTGTTTTTAAACTTCATTAGGCAGGTCCAGAGCAGCCTTGAGTCTAGGGCTAATTTGGCACCACGACTGGCCAGACCCTTTTGAGTTCTCTGATGTTCTGTGAATTGAGATTTTCCACTCTGGCTAGTGGGGACAGGCACTATTCCTGGTTCTGTGTGATCTCTAAGGATTATTCCTCCTGCTCCTTTTGGGTGGTTTTTTACCTGGCCTTTTATGTGTGTGTTGATCAGCATTCAGCAGAAGATTCGGGGGGAACTCTTCTCAGATCTCCAGAGTTCTCTTTCTACATAGCGCTCTCTCTCTCTCTCTCTCTCTCTCTCTCTCTCTCTCTCTCCTCCAGTACTACAGTATCTTGAAAATTCTAGCTGCCTTGGTTTTCCTGACTCCCAGCTCTGTCTCCTCATCCACGTGGCCCTGCCTGGCTTCCCTCTCCCTCCATCACTGCCTGGAAACTCTCTCCAGGCAGTAAGCTGGGGCAATCATAGGGCTCACCTTGTTTGTTTCCTGTCTCTCAGAGATCACTGTTCTTTGTTGCCTGGTGTCCAACGTCTAAAGACTATTGTTTTCATTTTGTCTGGTTTTCCACTTGTTTCAGGCAGGAGGGTAAATCTGGTCCCTGTTACTCCATCTTGGCCAGTACTAGGGACTTTTACATCAGAGAGAAATAAATGGTTGTATTGTTTAACCCACTGTTATTTTGTGTTTTCTGTCATTTGCAGCCAAGTCTAATCCTAACAAATACAGGGCTGATCCTTGATTTATTTAGAACAGTTTCTGACTTTAATATAGAGAAGCTAAGATTTTTAGAATAACCAGAGACTTGAATAACGCCTAAGTAAGGTCAAATACCTGGATGAAAACTGAAAGCTCTGTCATTTCCCATGAGAAGAGTAGTGCTTAAGCAGCCAAATCAACTCCAGCTGGTGCCAGTTGAGAAAATAAAGTACATTTTTTTTGCTTAGTGTGATTAATTTCTCATTCATGGAGACAGTACAACTGGGGAGGAATTTATTCAATAAGGGTTTCCTGAACATCTACTGCAGCCTAGGCACTAGGCTAAGTTGTAGGGATATGTGTACAGACTGGGGCGTGAGCCTCCACCAGCAATTCACAATTTTGATAAGGAAACCTCATTTAGATAAGATCCCTTGTCATGTGAATAGCTCATGAATTTGCCTAAGAGGCTTAGTGCCAGTTTTTTTTTTAAATAAATCTCATCTTCTATTTTTTTTCTTTTAATTAGGGAAAATGCCTTTTCAACCCATGGTTCTGCAATGAACCATGTAATTTATATTTTCAGTAATAAAGTAACTTGTACTTTCAGCATAAAGAAGCTTCTCCTGGAACAGGATATTCACACAAAGTCCAAGCTTTACTACTTCTGCAGTGGAGAAATACATTGGACATGAACCTAACCAAATGATTAAGCTTCACATTACCAATAATGGGGAAAATTACATCATGTGCCTCTTGTTGTGAGGCACTGAGGATATAACATCACAGAAAAAAGGTTTAACCACAATGTATTCACGAGAAAAACTCAGACAAATCCAACTGACAGACATTCCACAAGGCAACTGGCCTCGACTCTTCAAAATTGTCAATGTCATAAAAACAAACAAAAAAGAAAAAGCAAGATGGGGTATGGTGTTCTAGATTAGACAGGACCCAAGAGAACAACAACTAAATGCAATGCATAATATTTTATTAGATTCTGTATCAAAAAGACAAAGCTATAAGGAAACTATTTAGGCAATTGGGGAAGTCTGAACACAGATGCTATTCTTGTAATATTGGGTCAGCGTTGTATATACTTCCTGAGTATGATGACTATTCTGTAATTATATGGAATAGTGCTCTTGTTCTTAGGATATTCTTACTCAAGTATTTAAGGGTGAAGAGTCAAGATTTCTACAACTGACTCTTAAATAGTTCATAAAAATAAATAGTGAAAAAACAAATGTAGAAAAATATTAAGAGGCACCTGGGCGGCTCAGTTGGTTGAGCATCTGACTTCGGCTCAGGTCATGATCTTGCGGTTTGTGAGTTCAAGCCCTACATTGGGCTTGCTGCTGTCAGCCTGCCAGTGCAGAGCATGCTTTGGATCCTCTGTCTTTCCCCTCTCTCTCCATCCCCTGCTTACGCTCTCCCAAAAATAAATACATATTAAAAAAAAGAAAAATATTAAGAATTTGGTAAATCTAAGTGAAGGGTATATATATATATATATATATATATATATATATATACATACACACACACACACACATATATATATGTCTGTGTGTATATACATATATACACATATGTGTGTGTGTGTGTGTTCATTGTTCCACTGTGACTTTTCTTAAGGTTTGAAAATGTTCAAAATAGAACGTTGGTGGGAAAACAAAAAGCTTGTGACAAGTAAGGGAAAAAAAGTTTCTCTAATCCCTATTATAGTTGTTAGTTTTGGTTTTATTGAGAGGTTTCATGAGAGGCCAGACTTGAACTTGTCAGCAGACCTGGACAGTAACCAGAAACTCCTCTGTTCTTCTGGGTCTTCCCTTAAATCGTCCCATCATCTGGAGTGTGCTAACACGTTGTGTTCCCTTTGCCTACCTTTTTCACATATGAAAACTAAGCTCCTTGAATAATGCCCATACCTTAATTCTCACTGAACTTATATAAACTCAAGAAATTTATATAAACTCAAAGTTAATATTCTGCTTCTAGTGGCATGCTAGAACTGGCCTGCACTGGCCAGTTCACAGAAGCCACTCATATTGGCAATTTGAAATCAGCCATAGTGGGAATATTTATGACACGGATATCTGCACATGCTACAAATCAGGGTCCCTCTACCTCCTTCCCCAGAACTGGTGGTAAAACATTTACCCCGTGAGAGGTGTCCTGCAGACCTTCTAATTGTTTCACAGCCTTTCTAAAGAAAGGATCCTGAAATTCTCTGTGGATTGGTAACAAAATACCCCACAGAATTGTGGCCTCTATTTAGTGAAGTGGAAAAGAGTGCTGGACTGGGAGACAAAAGGCCCTGTCACTTACTGATGTATAAACTTAGGAAAGGGAATCTCTAAGCCACAATTTTCCCATCTGTAAAACAGGAGCATTAATGGAAGTACCTGTCTCACAGAGCTGCTATTAGGTGGCATGGGATCCCCATAATCTATTTTCAAATTGAGACATATAGTCAACAACACATAATCATCAGAGCTAATGTTTATTTATGTATTTATGTATATATGTATTCATGTATTATTTATATATTTATGTATTTTGCTGAGCAAATGTTTAATAAGTGTTGATTAGAAGACAAACTTTGTTCCCATGTACTTAAACATATACTGTTGCTGAGACTTCACCACAATTCTACAAATTTGGAATTATTAATACTTTCCTGATCTTAGAACTGTGCTCAAAGCAATGTCGTATGTGCCTAGTCCATGTTTCTGGTTACTGATAATCCCTTGTATTTGTGAATAATTGAATTTGGTCTGCATAACAACATGGTGAACAAGCAAGATAAGTGTTTATAGCTTCAGCTAAGCCTCAATTTAAATATCTTGCTAATAGGCAACAGAGCAGGGAGTCTAATTAAGCCCTTTGAATGCCCACTCTGGTGTTCTGCTTCCTGCATGACTTTGGTCATGACACTACCCATCTCCCAGGCTATTTTCTTCGGTATGCACAGGAATTTCCCAGTTTTAACACTTAAAGTCCCATGTCTTGGAAAACTCCTTTGTCCTCGGTACTCTAGGATGATCGGTCCCTGTGCTTGAGTCTTCCCTCTCATTCACAGAATAGATGCAGGCCTTTTGCCAAGAAACCCTACTTGGCTGTCACCTTGTTCCTTCAGCTCTCATTAACACCTTATTTCTGTATACTTCCTCAGTCTTTTTTGAGGGCTCCTCCCCACTGCCTGTCCAATGTTTCCCCCATAATATTAATGTTCTTTTAATCTTTTGAAAAATTTGGGTATGTATTATAATTATTCTTGTTAAAAACTCGTGATAACACTGTATAAATACTTGTTTTCCATAATCATCACTTAACAATATATCATGAGCATTTTTCCAAGTCATTCTTCAAAGAAACATCAGGTTAATGAGTATATGATATTCCACTGCAAGGGATATACCTTACTTCTTTACTTAACCATTTCCATATTATATGACATTGAGTTCTTTTCCATGGTTTCACTGTTATAAACAGGGCTCTGATGAATATTTTCATTCATAAATCTTTCTGCACTGTTTTGCTTATTTTCTTCAATTAAATTTATAAGAGTGAAATTACTGGGTCAGAGGCTGTGAACATTTTTAAGACTATTGATACATATTGCCAAAATTCAGAGAAAATAGATTAGGAAGGGAAATTGCTGGTATTAATTTTTGAGACACATTTGGAAATGGTTTGAACAATATCTGGGTGATTGTGGAGTTTCATTTTATAAATGGCTCTGTGGGGAAAATTTACTTTGGAAAACACTTTAAAGTTACACTCTAAGAAGGTGAAAAAAATGTTTATAAAATGTTTAGTCAATGTGTATTTTATTGTTTATTTTAAGTGGCACTTTATATTTCGGTGAAAAAGATGATACAGCAGAGGCCCCTCTTATAATCATTATGTACAGTGTATCTATGCCCTTAAAAGGCATATGCCTTAATTTTATTATTTAGAATTATTATAGTCCTACTGTAATTGTATCTTTGCTAATATGACATATTGTTGGTCATATTTTTTAATTTATTTAATATGGTGTCCTTGATCTGAAATATAGCTCCAATTATAATATTGTTGTTAAGGAAGCAATCTTCTTTGGATTCCAGGATTGCATCTACAGTAAACAGTGGGGCCTCATATACCATCATTCTTTCCTCCTCCCACTGACTACTAGAGGCAAGAAAACATTCAGAGGTAGCTCACAGCATTATCTCCATCCTCCAAAAGGACCAAGGTGGTTTCCAATAGAGGCCACCTACTTGACACTGTCACACACTCTTCAGCAATTTCCTGCTGAGGCTATTTCTGTAGCTCCCAGACTCCAAGAATTGTCATTTAATTTACCAGAAGTTTACAGAGCTCTTTAAGGAAGAAAGCCATCTCCTCTTGCTTGTTCTACTTTCTTTATAGGTCAAGGGAAGCAGATAATAAATTTAAAGAACTATAATTCTATTTGTGATCACTGAAAATGAGAATACATGAGGCATTAAAGACAAAATTTCCAGGACACATCTATAGGACAAAGTGAACTTGTATACAGCAGCAAAAGAAATAAAATCCTGAAAAATCCCTGCAGTAGCCTGCCTCAGTCTAACCCAGAATCTCTCTTAGCTCCTCCCTGATAGCCTCAGCCACACCTCAGACTCTTGGCCAACTCCTGTCACCACACAGTAGAAAAATACCATGAGCCTCCCTTCAATAATTCTCTGGCTAAACAGCAAGTCAGCTTTATTGCTGGGATCATTTAACCCTTGTGCCTAAATCTCCAATTGTCTGACCTGTGGTTACCAAAAGCACTCTAGTCTTCTGGGAGACATTAATATAGTATAGTGGTTGAGGGCATGTATGTTGGAATCAGCTGGATCTGGCATCTATTCCCAGTCTCACCACTCTCTAGCTCTGCAATCCTTTGTTTCCTTCACTTTTAAAATGGGGAGGATAATACTATTTACCTTTATAAGATTATAAAAATATTTCTAAGGTCATTTAATTTTGAGAGAGAGAGAGACAGAGCATAAGCAGGGGAGGGGCAGAGAGAGATGGAGACACAGAATCTGAAGCAGGCTCCAGGCTCTGAGCTCTCAGCACAGACCCCAACGCAGGGTTCGAACCCGCAAACCATGAGATCATGACCTGAGCTGAAGTTGGATGTTTAACTCATTGAGCCACCCAGGCGCCCCTACCTTTATAAGATTATCATAGTTAAATGAGATAATTAATTCAGAGTAAAGCCTTTAGCAAAATGTCTGGAATATGGTAAATTATTAATGGCAACTATTATTATTAGTCAAGTTGAGGTCTCTGGTATTTGCTCTTAGATTGCATAGGGACATCCTGCTGTTTGAAACTCTGCTGATTGCTCATCCTGTCCATGTTTGGATAGGATGTCGGAATCAAATTAAGCTCTAAACTGATAACCTGGCTTGAAATCTATATTCCAAATTTTCATCTCAACCTGCTAACTATATGTGGGCCTTTTGCCTTTCTACAACCACACAGGTCTGGCAGGACTATTTGATCTCAGGCAGGTCAGACCCATCCTGACATTGGGCAACTTCTGAATATGCTCAGTATCCTACAGGTCAAGCGAAATTTTGCTCCTTGATGACAATGGGGAATCACTGTAGTTTCTTAAAGAGAGAAATGCTGTGATTGCTGTGAGGAAAGCGGTCAGAGATTTAGTGCCAAAAGTGATCTTTATGCTTTTAGTTGATTAAACTGGCAAGAATTTGCAAGAGCTATTCAACTTGATTGGTATACTACCTGGCATACTATCATTCACTTCTTCATGTAATAAATGCTTTTTTTTTTTTTTTTATCAAAGCTTGCCTTGTGGGCAGGCAGCCTAGGGAGATTCTAGGCCATACAACTTGATGGGTTCTCTATAATTCCCCATTCTACTCTTTCACAGATGCCATCAAAGTAACTATTCCCATTTATTGAACATGTGCTCTGTTTCAAGGCATTGTATTATACATTTAGCATGTATGTTCAGTTTAGCCCTCATAAACGTCCTTTGATGTATATAGCATTACTGAGTCCATCTTACAGCTAAGAAAACTGAGGATAATAGAGGTTCCCTGTCCAGAGTAACACATTTAGCATGGGGAAACCAGAGTGGAACTTAAAATCCAAGCTCACTGCCAAAGTGTTGTTTATATCACTATGCTAAATAATGGTTTATTATTAAACAAAAGTAGTCCTAAGATGGTATAACAAATTAAGAAGTTATAAGTCTTTTAGACCTTCAATGCAAATTACTATCAGGAGCTGAGAGCAGATTTTGACAGGGGAACTGTGTGCTGTATATTAGTGTGTGTATGAAGGAGGTGTGGGCAGGAAGAAGGTGGTTGCTAGGGACAGCAAAACAATCCCTTGAGGGACAAAAGAGCAGAGAGCAGGATGTAGAAGAGAGAAAGGAGAAAGTTACAGTTTTCTGTTTTCCCTATTAGGGAAAATGTTAATGGAGCATGGTACATATTAAAGACCATCAGGGAGGTAGAAAGAGATGCATGGGTTTGGGGACTAGGAAGGGGGCCTTGGACTCTCAGCTCTACCACTTACATACTGTGGGAAACTGGCAAATCACTTAACCTCTCTAAATCTTGGTTTCCTCAAGTGTAACATGGTGAACTTTGTGGTATGACTTTTATATATCATTAAAAACATTAAATGATACAACACATATAAGATAGCTGGCACAAAGCCTTCACAGAGTAAATGCTTTATAAATGGTAAAACTATTATTATCTCATTATTATGTATTATCTTTATCACTTTTTATGATGGAGAAAAAGATGACAATCATGATCTCTGATAGTTCTGAAGGCAACCCTTATATCTTAGGAAAAAATACATCTCTGTGAGCACATTAGTCAAGAGGAGGAGACGAGTGGGTAGGTTCTGGATACATTTAGATCACAGATGGGATTACAAGGCTAGGAACTCATTTGGCATCTACAGGAAGCCCAGGGGACTCAGACAGCTGGGTTACCTTTCCAGAATGAATTACAACTTTCCCCTTGGGCTCTATCAACACTTCTTTCAGGAGACTTGGCTATCTGTGGGCCAGATGGATATTGGAGGATCTTTGACAAATAATAAAACTTCCAAAAGCCACCAACAGCCCAGCCAGTTGGAAAATCATGGTGGCCTTTATGTGACTTGTGTATTTATTAAACACCTAACCTACTGGAAGGCTTAAAAATAAAACTGTTGTTAAAATTAAAAAGTTTAGAAAATTTAGAAACTAAGTTAATTTTTGGAAGAACTTTGAGTTGATGGCAAGTTCAAACTCAAAGAAAATAAATGCTAATTTAAAAATAAAGTTGTATTAACATAATTCCCTTTGAAGTCAATGATTTGGGTTCTGTAAATTAAAACAATTTTTTGGAGTTTTATGTAAGCTAGACAGGCTGACCCATCTGCAAAGCAGGTTGGTTACTGCATATGGGCTGTAATTGAAGTGAGCAGGAGTGTAGGTTTTGGATGGTCAGGGACCAGATACACATGGGTGTTATTTAATAGCCTTTCTCAGGTTCTAAGGTACAGACATTGTGCTGGAAGTAGGTGGTAAAAGAGAGAAAGGAAAGGCTAGCCATCATTTAATGCCACAGCTGGCAGTAGTCAATGGCATGGATATTATAAAAAACTAGACATTCTACTTTTAATGGAAAAAAAATCTTGGTTCAAATAGCCTATTTGATTATTACCTTATTTTCACTCCAAATGCTGCCAAATTATGTCATTAGAATGATCAGCAATGCCTAATGGATGTTTTGAATGTTCATGAGTTTCCTAGCAAGATTTGGGTTGTGTGTTTTCCAGTGGCTATCCTTAAGGGACCAAGTTCTCAGGCTAATTATAAGTGCCACTTGCCAATCCTTGAAGATGGTGGTAGGAGCTGATTAGTGTACAAAATTGTTCAAAGTTCAAGATGGATGAAAATGAATTTTAACCACTCCTGTGAGTAAAGTGGATTTATGTTGCTTACTCTGTCAAACCCAACAGATACGTTCTGTTCATGCTAACATTTGGCCACAGTCTCACTTCTCCCCCATACTTGGGAGAGGAGGAATTGGGATGATTAATGGGTGAGAACTGCTACTCCCTTCCTTTTATGGCCCCATCATTTATGAAGGGGAGAGTAAAAGTGGCTAGGGTGTGACTCCCTTCTGGATGCTCTGGATTCCCATGAGCCCCTAGTCACCCATCTCCCACCCCGGCCAAGCTCTTCCAAATCTGTTTCTCCTTTAAGGTCCTGTTCCAGTCTCATGCCCTCATTAACTACTCCTGTCCCTAGTAAACTGTTTTCTGGATATATATCCAGGCTTGAATATATACTCTTCCATTGAATAAAGTTCTATACAAGGGAAGACCAAGACAAACTAAACATTGATCCCATGCTCAAGGGACTCAAAGCAGTAGGGGAGAATAGCAATAATAATAATAATAATAATAATAAATAATAACAATAACATCAGTGATAACAGTTGTAGTAGTGGTGGTGATGATGACCATTTATTAACTGCTTTTGTGTGCTAAGCTCTTTACATATGTTATCTTATTTAATCCTCACAATAAATATTATTCATTCCTTCACTCAACAAAACAAAACAAATCAGACCAAGTCCCTCTCCACTTGCAGCAAAGGAGACTGAGAAGCTTTTTCCATCGAGGTAGGAGGATAATCAAAGGAGTGGGATCTTGGAAGTCAAGCAAAGAAAGTTTTTCAAGAAAGAGAGAGTGAAAAATCATTTCAAATGCTGGTGGTAGGCCAAGCAAGAAACCTGAGAGCTGATCATTGGAATTAACAACGTAGATGTCACCGGTGACCTTTATGAGAAAAGAGTGGAGGCAATGATTAGAGTAGATTTTAGAGAGCATGGGAAAAGAAGATTTTCAGCATAAACAGCTACTTCTTTTTTTTCATTATTTATTTTTGGAAGATGACAAGTGGGGGAGGGGCAGAGAGAGGCGGACAAAGGATCCAGAGCAGGGTCTGTGCTGACAGTCTGACAGAAGTGAGCCCAACGTGGGGCTTGAACTCATGAACCACGAGATCATGACCTGAGCCAAAGTCAGACACTAAACCGACTGAACCACCCAGGTGCCCCTAAACAGCTATTTCAAGGGGTTATGGTGGAAGAGAAACAGAGAAATGGGATGGTAACTATAGGAGAACATAAAGTTAAGGGAGGCTCTGATCATACTAATAGCTAATAATTAATGGAGCACTAACTTGGTGTCAGGAGCTATCCCAATTGCTTTATGTGTATTAATATTATGCCTATACAGTGATCATAATAACCCTGTGAGAGAGTAACTATTACTCCAGTTCACAGATGAAGAAACTGAAGCTCAGAATGGTTAAGCCCTTTGCTTGATGTAGAGTTTTTCAACCTTGACATCTTGACATGTTGGGCCAGATAATTCCATGTTGTGGGAAAGTGTCCTGTGCATTGTAGGATGTTTCACAGCGTCCTTGTCCTCTACCCACTAGATGCCAGTAGCACCCCACCAATTATAGCAATCATGAATGTTTCCAGACCTGGCCAAATATTCCCTGGGGGACAAGAGTACACAGGGTAATGATCACACATCTAGTAAATGATACAGCCGGGTCTTAAATGATTGGTTTATTTGGCTCCAAAACCTGTGTTCTCAGCCACTGGGCTTATTTGTACTACGAAGATGACAAATTTCCCCTTCCCTCTTCTGGGTCTCTGTGGATTTCTGGAAAGTACAAAGAGTATCTGGCCACTGGGGCAAGTAAGTGCATTCCTGCTTACAAGTTCTGTGGTTTGGGCTTGCATATAGTCTCTGAAATCAATATTTCTCTCTTTCTTTCTCTCTCTCCTCCCATTCTTTCCACCCCCCCCCCCCACACACACCTGACCTTCATAAAAAAAGAAAAGGAGTTTAAAAAAAAAAAACTCCTGGAGTTTTTCCCCAGTCTGGACTCCCATATGTAAGAGAAATGGTTTGACTAGATGATTCCTAAAGTGACGACTGGCTCTGATGTCCTGAGAGTCTACATGTCTTCCCTTTTTTCATGAGGCAAATGCTTTTTGTGGGGGATGAGGGACAAGGGACACTTGAGGACCTTCAGTTTGGAAGCTGGTCCAAAGTTCCCAAGCTGTGTTTGTTTTCGTTTCTCCCATTGCAAAGGGCCAAGGGCCACTCTGGTTTGGGCCACGGGCACAGTGGGGCAGCGGTCAGTGGTTTATGGTCACCCTGAGCTGCTTCAGGTGGAGTGGCCACCTCCCCCTTGGGCTGGGGAGGAAGTTCTGTCACTCCTGCTGGCCTCGGCAGGGCCCCCCTCACCTGTGTGGCACCCTTGCAACTGACCCTGAGAGGTTCCCTCAGAGACCCGGCCTCCTGTGCCTCCGTGGGGCTGGCTGGGTATGGGAGTGAGCTCTGTGCTGGGGGCTCCCAAGGAGCAGGAACTTCTAGGGACGATGTGAAGAGCCGGTGCAGGCCCCTGGGCCAGATCAAGTTCCCCTCAGGAATCTGGGAAGCTGGGGACTGGTAGAGGCCCTCTGGGAGCTGGTCAGAGTGGGGGCATTTTGTCATTAGGCCATAAATGAGCCTGGAGGATGGGAGGGGGCAGGGGGATCTGTGACACTCCACGCTCCGGTTCCTCCAGGGAGCCCCAGAGGCCTTCAAGCCCGGTTCCTCACTTCACAAGGGAGGAAGGAGACAGGCTTCCATCTTGCTCTCAGAGCTCTAGCTAGGTTTTGATTTGATTTGGAAGGTCAAACTCAGAGAGAAGTTTGCCTTACTGTGGTGTCAGTCACTGGAGCCATGGGTCATGCTTCCAATAATGGATTTTATGAGGTCACTAAACTCTCCATCACATGTCTTAAACACCAGTCTATGTTAGGCATCATGAGGCTCAGGGTGTCTTTGCCCTGCTGAATCTCTCTGAGTCTCTATGTTTCTATCTGTGTAGGGGTCGGCACTTTTCAGGTTTGTAGGGATCAATATCGATGTGGACATGCAGGCTTAGATACATTTCTGAGTTCATGGAGTGTCTGAATGGGTTTTAAGAAAAATAAATGTTGGTCTATATGAACATGTGTAGCTTTTCTCTCTGTGTATGCTCAGTTAATAATTCTTCAGGTGAATTGCAAAGGCTATGTTTAACCCCTGGCTCCCTTCCCTCCCTGAGCTTTGTGAAGTTTAAGGCTCTGTTCTTACAGCAAAGGGGCCCTGTCTGGGGAGCCTGTTTAGACCTGTCTCTTCCTTTTGTTTGCTTTCTTTTTGTCTCTCTCTGGGGAAACCTGGCTCCTGAACCCTGGTTACCCCTCATTCCATTCTGGGCCCCACAGCATGTTTCTCCCTAGCTCCCTCCTTTGCTCCTAGCCTTGCTGGCATTCCCCCAGCAACATGAGAAGAGGGCAGCAATCAGTGACTGGTGTCAGCTCCAAGAGGGAACCCAACTAAAACAGTGGAATGCCAAGTCACTACAATTACTTGAACTGGCAAAGACATGCACAAGGACAGAGATCATGGTTTCTTTGATATGGACAATAACCAAACATATACAGTAATCTCCCTGAGGTCCAAAGGAATGAGCATTTTTTTTCCCTTTGGGTTTTCCAAAATTAAAGACTAAAACTAAGCTTGTAAAACTGAGGATGAAAACATGTAAAAGCTGTCATAGCAAAGCCGAGTGCTTAGTTAACATCCACAGAATGAGCCTGCTATGGTCACAGCTGGTGATTCAGCCTAAGGACACAATTCTGAGGTACACTGCAGATACTGCAGCTGACCAAGCATCAGAATTTGTCTCACGGGAAACAATGACTTCCTTCTTCCATGATTCCCAAACCCTACCTTTCACTCATAACTTCTGTAACAAAACGTGTCAAGTTAGGCAACAGAAGCTCTTTCAGGAGCCATGGGGTTGGCCTTTTCTCACTGGGCATTGCAATCTTCTCTTTAATTAAGACAAGGCTCACCTCAGTGCTGCCGACTTCACTGGGTTTGGGGATGAATTTTCCTCATTTGGGATCAGTAGGGACTAATTCATGGAGATACTCATTTCCAAGGAGTCAGAGGAATGTGAGGAAAGGAAGCTAGCACTCTCTTCCAGCTGATTAAAAACAATGAAAAGGTTATACACTTATCTAACGTGAAGACAAGCCCTCATTATCAAATCACTATTTTAGGTTAAGGTACATGTGTGTCTATGTGTGTGTTTATGATTGGAGAGAATCATTCAAAGAAAGATAGGATCTGAGCAGCAGAAAATGATGCAAAGTTTCCATTCTGGTGTTCTAGGGGATTTTGGATATGCCACTTAACCTTTAAAAATAGGGACCCTCTGGATTTCAGCTCAGGTCATGATCTCAAGGTTCATGAGTTCAAGCCCTATGTCAGGCTCTCACGCTGACATCATGGAGCCTGCCTGGGATTCTCTGTCTTTCCCTCTCTCTCTGCCCCTCCCATACACACTCTCTTTCTTTCAAAATAAAGAAATAAAAGGGGCGCCTGGGTGGCTCAGTCGGTTAAGCATCCGACTTCAGCTCAGGTCACGATCTCGCGGTATATGAGTTCGAGCCCCGCGTCGGGCTCTGTGCTGACTGCTCAGAGCCTGGAGCCTGTTTCAGATTCTGTGTCTCCCTCTCTCTCTCTGACCCTCCCCCGTTCATGTTCTGTCTCTCTCTGTCTCAAAAATAAATAAATGTTAAAAAAAAAATTAAAATAAATAAATAAATAAAATTCAAAAAAAAAAATAGGGAGCATTCTACTTACTATTATGTCTGGCACTCCAATCCACCCTGCACAACCCCCACCAAATGAATCTTCATAAAGAAACATTTTTGTTATAATATTAAAAAAATAGTTTGGTCGGGAAACCTGGGTGGCTCAGTCAGTTAGCGTCTGACTCTGGCTCAGGTCATGATCTCACAGTTCATGAGTTTGAGACTTACATTGGGCTCTGTGCTGGCAGTGCAGGGCCTGCTTGGGATTCTCTCTCTCTTTCCTCTCTCTTTGCCCCTTCTCCAGTTGTACACGTGGGCACTCTCTCTCTCTCAGATAAATAAATAAACTTAAAAAAATACTTTGCTTAATCACTCCAGTCCATACCAATATCTCCTTTTAAGGACTTGTGCTCTGCCTTTCAGATTTCCAATCAGATGTAGTGCTGTGTAGTGAAGCACTGTTGTGTGTGTGTGTGTGTGTGTGTGTGTAGTCTCCCTAAATGAGGTCTGGCACTTGTAATATGTTTGCATTCCCCACAGTGCCTGCACCAATATTTAGCCCCCAGAGTGCTTTCTTAAATCTTGTCTAATGGGCTTGAGCCTCACACAACACAATGAGGAAAACAAAATACAGAACATAGTCTAGGACTTCTACCTCTATAAATAAAGGTAGTCATTAAACAAATGGCTATGTGCCCCATTTGTTAAAATAAAAGCTCTTTTGAAGAGATGACAGGGAAGCAAATTTCTGCAAAGCAGTGCACATTTTTTCCCATCCACTTCTGCTATAGCTTAAGAGAGATGCCATGCAATTAATTTTCTCGAACATTCTTGCAAGACTTATATTAAGACAAGGCTTCTAAGAATAAACACCAAATTACTTCCCTGATATATTCTTGGCAATTTCATCTACACACATTTCTAACTCCATTGCAGTGAACTTCCGTACAATGAGTGGCCTACATAGAGGGAGTGACCTACACCAGAACTATAAAGACTGACATGACTCCTCCTGGCAAAACGTGTAGTCACAGATGAAATCCAGGCTTTCCTTATGCATGTGTTTTATTTCTTTAACTTTTATTTTATTTTTTTAAATTATTTTATTAAACACATTTTTTAATGTTTATTTTTGAGAGAGAGAGAGACAAAGAGAGAGAGAGAGAGAGAGAGGAGGAGGAGGAGAGGGAAGGGCAGAGAGAGAGGGAAACATAGAATCCAAAGCAGGCTCCGGTCTCCAGGCTCCAAGCTATCAGAACAGAGCCCAACGCAGGGCTTGAACTCATGAACCATGAGATCATGACTTGAGCCAAAGTCAGATGCTCAACCGACCGAGCCACCCAGGCACCCCATATTTCTTTAACTTTTAAAAGACAGGAGTATTAGGAAAACATTTTAAAACCCACACAAGAGTATAAACAGATGCTATCCACACAGTTAGGAGTTATTTCTCACTAGGCGTGGGGAAGGACTACTCATTTACTGATACCTGGTCTATGTCTTAGCAGATTTTCTCCACCACAAGTGTCCCTCCATTTACAACCATCCAGCCAAAATTGGCTCATCTGATTATGGCCATGGGATTAAGAGGACATTTGGCATGATGGAAAGAACACTGAGCAGGAGAATGGAATATTTCTTTCAAATCCAGCTATGCTCCTTACAAAGGACCTTGGGAAAGTCTCTTAACCTCTCTGAAACTTTTTCTTCTAAAAGTCTTCATATTTAGAGTGAGGGTAAGGGATTTCACAAGCATGCTGAGAAAGCCTTTTATAAACTGTGATATGTCACTTAGGGCTTGGATCCAACCTTCTAGGCTTGAAATTTTATGATTTTAAAATTTCTTTACTGCCTCATGTTTCCCAACTCCTGATATCCCTATTGCTTTATTTTATATAAAGTTGCCAAGGTAGAGCTCTAAAGTTGGTGGCATGGCCATTCTACAGGGAAAGAGCAAAAGACAACAAGATAGTTATTTTTCTCTTAAAGTTCTTTTGCCTCTGCTTGTGGGTCCCCACCTATTGTAAATATGGTCTAGGTCAGTGGCCTCCAAAACTTTCTGATTGCATACTTTTCTCAGGTTAAAAAATTTGAGCATGCTTCTTCTCTTTATCTTTGTCTCTCTGTATAATATATATATATATATATATATTATATATAATATATATAAATATAATATATATTTATATATTACACACAATGTTATGAATAATTATTTAAATCATATACATGTCCTACTCTACATATATATTATGAAACACATAATAAATAGAAAATGTAAGAAGATGAAATAAATAGCATGTCAAATGTCTTGTCAGGATGGCTTCATTATATTTTTAGCTAACATTTCAAGATTCTATATACACTTAGGACAAGAATTTTCATTATTGAGAATGGGTATAAATCCATATTTTATATAGTCTTCTTGATTATTCTTGCATTACTTTTTTGCCAACTTCCTGTCTGATATAATTAGCTTTAACCTTTTAATGAAGCTGATGGAAAAACTCGGTCTAGGAGTAGAAGTGTGATCACTGCCATCTTCACATGCTTACGTTGTTAGTATTATCTTCGATATATGGTTTATTTGTAGGAGTCTTCTTAAACTATCCATTTTGTGAGGGTTAATGGAGTTAGACAATATAAACCATAAATCCACTTAACTGGGCCCCAGGAAATAGCAATATCTCTGGTACACATATAGGGAAAAAATGTGAGGGCCCCAGGGTCACCCCTTCTATCTTGTGGGCTCCCACTCTTCCCTTGGAATACCTATGGAGCATATGCAACTGGAAAGTTGAAGACAGGCCCCCACCTGGTGAGGATGCCTGTGTATTACATATTTGAAAGGCTTAAAATAGCAGTAATAATAGCTAACACGAACACTAATGCTTAGTGTGCCACACACTGTTTTTTTTTTTAATTTAAAATTTTTTTTAATGTTTATTTATTTTTGAAGAGACAGAGACAGGATGCAAGTGGGTTATGGGCAGAGAGAGAGGGAGACACAGAATCTGAAGCAGGCTCCAGGCTCCGAGCTGTCAGCACAGAGTCTGATGCAGGGCTCAAACTCACGAGCTGTGAGATCATGACCTGAGTCGAAGTTGGACGCTCAACCAACTGAGCCCCCAGACGCCCCTGCCACATACAGTTTTAAACACTTTACAGAAATTAAATAACTTAATCCAAATCTTAATTGCTTTCTAGACTTTCTCAACTTAAGTTGGAAGTTGTAATATTTACACCCTTATGGACTGACTTCCATGCACTGCACTCCTCCCCCCTCCAATTTTGAAGACCACTCATCCAGGCTCTGAGGTTTAGAATCTCCGGATAAGTGGGTATGCATCTATAAAGTACATCACAGCAACTCTTCCTTTGTTTTTAAGTTTTATTTATTTATTTATTTATTTATTTATTTATTTATTTAGAGAGTTCACGAGTGGGGAAGGAGGAGAGAGAGAGAGAGAGAGAGAGAGAGAGAGAGAGAGAGAGAATCCCAAGCAGGCTCTGTACTGTCAGCACAGAGCCTGACACAGGGCTCAAACTCACAAACCGTGAGATCATGACCTGACCCAAAACCAAGAGTTGGATACCTAACTGACTGAGCCACCCAGGCACCCCCATAGCAACTCTTTCTGATGTCCTGCTGCTGTAGTTCTCATGCCTTTTGATAGATGACAAAAAGGACTGGTACCACAAGAAATGATCCCAGGGAACTAAAGGCAGAGGGGAGGAACTGAGTGAGAAGGCCACAGTGGAGCAAATGGTAAGGAGGGATGGACAGCTAGAAATGCTGAAGCAAGAGGTGAGGAAGCATGGATGGAGAAAGGAGGAAGTTCAGAAAGGTGTAAACAGCTGACAAGGGAAGATGAGGACAGACTCCATGAGGAGAGAATATGTCACACTGGCATGCAAGAAGCTCACCCAAGGCTTGATATCCAATGTCTCTGGCATATTGGTTAGCAAGCCAGGCCAAGGAAAACTAAGTGGTCTCAAAAGGTTTGTGCACACAACTCCTCACCAGGTGCACAGTGTGCACCTGCCTCCTCTCATCAGAATAGTCTATGTAACTTATTCAAGCAATGCAAGGGTAGAGCAACAATTAACCTAAAGAGTGGGTCTATGAAGCCATAACTGTAAGAAGAGTGATTCCCAGGCAAGGCAGGGAAGATATTTGGGGGGTGTGGATGGTGAGGAGATAGCCCTGTGATACTTTTCAAGTCACACCAGTCAGATGACCAAGGAGGGGGAGGACTGTACATTCCTGCAGGAGTGCAACTTCACCTGTTCGGAGCTTCCAGCACCAGCAGTAAAAAGCCATAGCAAGTGATTTACATCGGAGGCAGCTGCCAGGACATTACTCCACATGGTAGAACGCTGTCAAACATTGCCTTCCAAATCTCACAGCAACACTAGAGAGCACGAGAAGACACTTTAGGGGAAAGGAACTGTCACAGTACAGTACAGTAACAGTGTCTGACTTAGATGATCCGAGCTGGTGGGTATCTTGAGGTTACTCAGCACAAGCTCTTCATTTTACTGATGGGTAAACAAAGACCCTGAGAAGGGGAAGCATCAGCCCAAAGTCATCTAGTTAGCAACGCTCAGGCATGGAACTTGGGTCTCTGGATATCTAGAGCGGTGCTCTTGATTCCATAGCTGTGTACTATCTTCTCCTCCAGCTCTTTGGCTCCTTTCTAACAGAAGCCTCCCTCACTAGTATGGATAATATATTCCACAAATCCCACACTACCCCAAAATGATCAAAGAAGGGATTAAGATAACCACAAACATCTGCTGGGCTATGAATGCATCTTGATTCAGCTCAGAGACACTACACTTTAACATTATCATCAATTATCCTCGATCTAAATAACTACAGTATATTTAAATACACAGAGACTTTTAATTTTTTTATCTCCCCCCTAGTACTACCCAATGGCTACTTCCCTGCACAAAGGCTATTCCTCTCCTCCCACAAGGGAGCAAAACAAGGGAAACTGAAGACCATCAACTTTGCATAAAGCTAAGAGGCTTTAAGCAAAAGGTTTGGTGGAGAGGAGAATGCAATCAATGTCAAAAAGAAAGTCTGTGATTATCTTTGACTCACAATTATTCAAGAATGTCCTCATCTTGGAGGAAGGACCAATTGCTGGTAGCAAAATAAAAGCATTCTGCCAAGTCCCTTGCCTTGGCAGGCACAGATTAAAAAGCAATCAGACAAGAAAAGAGGTCAGGGTAAAAAATTCTGAGGAGTTAGGTAGAACAGAATCCCAAAGCAAGCTATAGGAACCAGAGTGGAAAAGAGCCGGGGCCCTTATGGCTAACGGGATCTAAAAATGATATGGAAATGACTGCCCTGGCTCCTTGCCTTCTTTTAGCAGGAGGGATTCCTCCCTAGACAGCGCATTCTCATCTGCTTCATGGCAACTTCATGGCCAACCCAGGATGTGGAGAGTAGGGCTAGACCCATACTCACCAAATTGGTTGGACAGTTGGCCAGTCATTCATGAAACTGTTTGTAGTGCCTACTGCCCCTTCGGAGTCTAAAATAACCCTGTGTCTGTCCTTTAGGAATTCATAATATAGGGGAGGGCAGACAAGTCAATATGGATTGCTGTGTTCAGCATGAAGGGAATGAAGAGAACGTAGATAACCTCAGCCTTGCATATGGTGGAAAGCTTCATGAGGAGGTTCTAAAACCTGTGTAAGGTTTTAAAGAATGGTTAAATAGAAGCAAGTCAGCAGAGAGAGGGTAGAGCTAGTGGAAGGGAGTACATGGAAATGGAATAGCAGGTAGAAACCCTAGATCCTATGAAATAACAGCAGGTTGTCTGAACTGTAAAGAGTTCAGCTCATGTGTATGTCCTGGCTTTGTTTTCCGAAGGAGGAGGCTCCAACGAGAGATAATGTTGGAGAAGCAGTGAAGTTCCAGGCCACAGAGGACTTTGTAAGCCCTACTAGAACTAAGATTTTATTGTGAGATCTATGGGGAGCCACTGAAGGATTTTGAGCAACAGTTTCATGATCATATTTATGTTTTGGAAAGATTATGATAGCAGAGTGGCAAATGAATGGAAAAGAGTGAGACTGGTGATTCGGAGACCAGTCTGGAGGCTATTAGGGTAATTCAGACAAGACATTATACAGGTCTGGAGTGGACAGACAGGTATGGAGAAGAGTGGATGAATTTGGGCTTTGTTTAGGAAGATGTGGGCAGAATGTGAAGATGAATTGGAGGTGGTAGTGAAGAAAAGAAAAAAACAATTCCCAGGTTTCTGGCTTGAGCAAATAAAGTGCTTGGTGGTGCCATTTGCTGAGATAGAGAAGACATAGCTAAGACTTAGAAAGGGACACGTCTGGTGGGGATTGACAGTTGAATTCTGTATGCGGTATGGTTGTGGTGCAAGTAGAAATCCAAGCAGAAATTGACTGTGCTGACCTGAAGCTAAGGAAAAAGGTCTGAGCGAAAGATACAGATTTAATATTTATCATTGTATTGGTGGGAGTGGAAATCCCTGGCATATATGAAACTACTTTGGGAGAGGCCTACAGCGAGAAGAGAAATAGGATGAGGACAAAACCCTGGGGAGTCCCAAATTGTAGGGAAAAAACTAGGAGAGAACATTATGAAATCCAAGGGAACAGAGAGTTTCAGGAAAGAAGAAGGTATCTCGTGCGGTAGAGAAGTGAAGGAAGATTTTTTTAAAAATGAAAAATGTTCTTTGGGTTTGGCAGCAAGCAGGTTACTGGTGACCAGTGTTTGCAGTGAGTCCAGCCCGTGGAGGGCTGAAGAGTAGGTGGGGCAATGAAGGCAAGAAGCTTGAGTGCAGGCAGCTGGAGCAAGGCCTGGCCACTCAAGGAGGTCATGTGCAATATGAGCTCTGACTGTGGAGCAGAGGATAAGGACATTGGTGTGTGTGGCAGTGGTTGGTCTGCACAGGGGTGTGGGGGGGTGGGTACATAGGGAGAAGGGAAAGATGCACATAAACATTGCCTAAATCAGGAGCCAATGGAGAGGCCTCTTGGTAGCCATGGAACCAGGCAGCTGACACAGGGAACGCCAGCTGTTTGCAGGAGGAAAGTAAAAACAAAAACAAAAACAAAAACAAAACAAGACAAAACAAAAACTTAGTGGTTAATGCATCTGGTCCTGGAATTCATGGGAAACACACAGTTTCTGACAGAGAAGCAGCAGGATGCAGGCATGAGATGAGGATTTAAGAAATCTGTGCTGTTTCACGCGTAACTCTCTAGCTAGGACATAGCCGAAAAACAGGGGCACACAGCCCTTATAGGGGTTGGGAGGAATCCAAATATTCCCTGTGGCTTGGGATAATCTATGATAATGTTCCTTTAGATGGCATGGATAATTAGGAGCTCAATGTGATATATAAATGCCAGAACACTGTTAAAACAGGGAAAATTGTGAAATAATATTAAATTTTTTTAATGTTTATTTTTCAGAGAGAGAGAAAGAGAGAGAGCACAAATGGGACAGGGTCAGAGAGAGAGGGAGACACAAAACCTGAAGCAGGCTCCAGGTTCTGAGCTGTCAGCACAGAGCCCTATGCAGGGCTCGAACCCACGGACCTTGAGATCACGACCTGAGACAAAGTCAGAAGCTTAACCAACTGAGCCACCCAGGCGCCCCTGCAATAGTATTAAGGAATAACAGGCTCAGAACAGAACAGTCCCACCTGTTCCCGATTCAGACAAACACGCCGATGGAAAACAATGCAGAGGTAGCTTGCAAATCCAGTAGGGAAGACTTGGGAAGAGATGAAAATGGAAAACTGATATATTTTGTTCAATCTAATGTAAAAAAAAAAATACTAGGGAAGAGAAAAAGTCCAAAGAACAGTTCTCCCATAAAATAAAACATATCCCCGAGACAGGAAACTGAAAGTCAAATAGTAAGTCCAAATTGCAATGTTTGGGGGGAAAATATCCTTTCTTATTTTTTCAATGTTTATTTATTTTTGAGAGAGAGCAAGACAGAGCGGGAGTGGGGGAGAGGCAGAGAAAGAGGGAGACACAGAATCCAAAGCAGGCTACAGACTCTGAGCTGTCAGCACAGAGCCCGACACAGGGCTCCAACCCACGAACCTTGAGATCCTGACCTGAGCTCTGACACTTAACTGACTGAGCCACCCAGGTGCCCCTCCCTTTCTTTAACATTAGCAGGGGTGCCATTTTATAAAGTCGCTGTTCTCCTAACGTAGGCTAAATAAAGTTTAGCCACTAACAGGCTAGGGAGCTTGGGCAAAATCACTTATCAGTTTCTTTACTTGTTGCATGGAGCTCATACGGACCCTGGGAGAAGATGCTTTGGAAACGTACAGAGCAGTGCAGCAATGCTAGGCAGAGGCTGTTACCAGGCAGGGCATACTTTCAGGAAGGCAGTTTGAGAGAGCATAAGCCAGAAACGGGTTGGATTGCAGTTGTGTGCAGGAGTGCTAGGTGTTGTGTAAATGTCCTAGTCAGTTCAAGAGGCCTCTGGCAAAGGAAAAGTACACGCTGCCTGGCAAGCTATGTGCTTGATGTTTCCCCAAGGCAGAAGACGGGCCAGCCAAGGGCTGCAGCATATCTCAGGGATGACCCAGTGTTCTGTTCCCCTCCCAGCTCACCGAGCTCGAGAGGAACAGCTTGAAATCCGAATGGGGCCCGCTGCTCGGCTAAGGAAAACAGTCTCAAATCTTTCTGACATCTGCACAAAAGGGGTACCAAGAGGCTGCCCTGCAGGGTCAACAGTGCTGGGGCCAGTTTGAACAATCCTGCTTGGCCCTGGGAACACAGGAGGGTAGGGGGGAAAGACTAAAAGGGACCTGGTGGCCCAGGCGGCTTCAAGCATCCGTGTTCACAGGGTCTGCCCCACGTGCACCGGCCTCCTGATCTATCTGGGAAATAGGACATCCCTGGTCTTAACTCATGAAATACAGCTTGGTCTGGCTCAATAACCTTGACAAACGTTCCCAGCAACTTCAGACTTCACAAATAAACTTTAGGACCATGTTTAACTGTGCAGACTCTGAATCTTTTAAATAGTGAAAAAAAATCCTTGTGGTGATATTTTATTTTCCTCAGTCCCACATCCCTTCAACCACTCATGTTTTCAAAGGAGAAGACAGACTAGGGCTCCAGATGTTTGGAACCCAAATGAGAGCTCTATACTGAGGAAGTCCACTGCCTTCCATCTTCAAAGATCAAAATCTCAGCCAGAGGTTAAACAATGAGGTCACCTTAGTCATGTGTATCTGGTGTAGGACTAACCTCTGTTCAGATATATAAGAAGATTTTCTACTTTTGGGGTGCCTGGGTGGCTCAGTCAGTTAAGTGTCTGACTTCGGCTCAGGTCACGATCTCACGGTTCGTGGGTTCAAGCCCCACATTGGGATCTGTGCTGACAGCTCAGAGCCTGGAGCCTGCTTTGGATTATGTGTCTCCCTCTCTCTCTTTACCCCTCCCCTGCTCACACTCTGTCTCTCTCTGTCTCTCAAAAATGAATAAATGTTAAAAAAAAGATTTTCTACTTTTAAAGGCTCTGCAACCCAACAAACAGCCTGGATCTGCTTTTCAGTTCCCTGGTTGTGGGGTCTGACCAACCACCTCCTATATCCCCTGTAACCTGCCAGGAAATGCCCTTTTGTGTCAAACTTCAAATCTCATCAGTTTCACCTGGGCCATTTTTATTTATTATACCTTCGCAGAGGTAAAGTAAGTCAATAAGGATCACCCATGATGAAAGTAGGTAGAGGACATATCCAAGAGATTTGCAGAAGAAATACAAAATTTGTTCAATGAGTATGTCAAATAACACTTAACATCACATGCAGTCTGGGAATTGGGATAATTTTACCCATATCAGCAAAAATATCAAGTATTGGCAAGGGTATAGAAACGTGGGAGCTCTTGTATAATGCTGATGGGGGTGTAAATTGGAATGTTTTACAGGGTAAGTGAGCATTAGCTTTGAAAATTAAAAATATCTATTATCTTATATCTGGAAATTCTGATCCTTAGTATCTATGCTAGACATGAGAACAAGATCTGTTCAAGGATTTCCACTGTATCACTGCCATTTTTTTTTAATGGCAAACATTTGGGAAAAAACCTAAGTGTTCACCAAAAGGGGAATGAATGGCTGGGTTAAACTAAGGGATAGGGAAAAAGATCTTAATAACATATCAAATGGCAGGGTGCCTGGGTGGCTCTGTCGGTTAAGTGGCTGACTCTTGATTTCAGCTCAGGTCATGATCTCACAGTTCGTTAGTTCGAGCCCTGTGTCAGGCTCCATGCTGACAGCATGTAACCTTCTTGGGATTCTTTCCCCCTCTCTCTATGCCCCTTCCACACTCATACACGCTCTATTTCTCTCTCAAAATAAATAAAATAAACCTTAAAAAATGTGTTTTTCTAAAAATAAAACATATTAAATGCCTAAAAAATCCAAAAACTAAACAAGGCACAGAATATATACTTAGGATGGGGTTTGGGGAAAAAAATACAGAAAATGAAACTAGTTTTATTCATATTTCTACATATCTCTGATTGTGTACAGGGAAAGACAAGGAAGACAATAGAGGGACTAGAGTCTCAAAGGAAACTTTTGCTTTGCCTATATCGCTTGCATGCTGCTTGAGAATGTATTCATATATTTATTATAGAATTATCTGTTTTCTGAAGTGTATCCTGATTGTAGATCAGAGGCAAAGGCATGGGCCCTGGTGACTACAGTGAACATGACTTCTCTGGAAGGCACCAGTGGGTAAAAGTAAATAGGCAAGAAATCAAAGGACCCAGGTAATAGTATGAATCTGTCATCAATTTGCTGTGTGACCCCAGGAAGTCATTTTCCTTCTCAGACTCTGCTTCCTCTGTACAATCGGTGGATAAGATGAGAAGCTCACTAAGATACTTTCTCTTTCTGATATTTTAGGATTCTCTAAGTCAATGCCTTTAATGTATAATGGATCTTGTTGTCCCTTTTGATGAGGAGACAGCTTTTTCTCTTCCTTCAAATTCTGGCATAGTTTGATATTTCACTTTACTCTAAATGGAAGATAACGAAAGAGAAGGTGGAGTGGTCACTCTGTTCCCTGTTTGGCTATGGTTTGAGGGTTTGGTTGACCTATTTATGCTACCTCTCTTTGACAGCAGAAGCTCTTAGGCTTGAGTGTGATGAGATTACAGATGCAATGCGGTAAGTCAGAAGATATGAATTCTAAATGGTGGCCATAAATCCCAGAAGCATAGATTCTATTTTATTTTTTCAGATTGAACCCCCTCAAATGCTTTTTTTAATGAGTCGTGCTAAAGATGTAGGTTTGTTCTGTGAAAAGTAGAGGTACAAATTATCTGGAGTAATGCTTCCCGTATGCATATACAGGGACTGATGGAAATGCTGTGCCAATGCACTGTGCTCATTGCAATCTGCACTGTTTGAACTGTGCATTGCTAATAAGGAACAAGACACTGAATACATCACATCATGCTTTTAAACAAATCCTAAGTTTTAATGTGATATCAATAAATCATTCTTTGTGTGCAATAGTCATCCATATTTTTGGATGTTAAGGCTACCCTGTAAACCCTTGATTTTTGACGAGTCACATCCCTAGTCTGTAGATAACAATTGGACCACTTGTTTCCCAGAGAGAAGAACCAAGTTGATACAAATGAGCTATGAGGAGTGCCTGGGTGGCTCAGTGGGTTGAGTGTCTGACTCTTGATTTCGGCTCAGGTCATGATCTCACAGTTATGAGATCATGAGATCAATCCCCATGTTGGGCTCCATGCTGAGCGTGGAGCCTGCTTGAGATTCTCTCCCTCTCTCCCTCTGCTTCTCTCTCCCACTTGGCACTCTCTCTGTCTAAAGTAAAAAATAATACAAAAAATTTTTAATGAGCTATGAAAATTTATGTATATCTACAAACATAATCTGGTTCTTCACCACCAAATTGGCTTTTGGAAGTACTTCAGATGAAACCTTGAGGAAACCTTGGCATTAAGTCAATGAAGGAAACCTCTTCCTGGTCCCTCAGGGACTTTGACCAATCTAGTTCTGCCTCTCAGTTGGCTAGCAAAGCTCCTTCCAGCTGGTCCTCATCACTTTTCTTGTTTGATGAAGTCATAAGAGTAAATTCTAAGCATCCTAATTCTAAAGAAAACACACACACTTCAAGTCACAACTCCTCTGACTATGTGTCTTTCAGCAATGGAAGAAGCAACTTACTCTCGCTCCTTTCTCAGGAAAGCATTTACAGCCTCCACTGCAGTCTTGGCCTCCACATGGCTTTCCATAAGACTTCTCTCCCTATTAAAAAAAAAGAGAGAGAGAGAGAGAAAAGTTAGTAAACTATGTGAACCAAGAAGCAATGTAGCCCTAGGGAACCTAACCCTTAGCCACCCTCCTCCTAACCAAGTAAATTTAGAGTGGCTTAATCATCTCATTTGATGGTAATGTTGAGTCATACTGGACTTGTGTATTTGTGTTCAGTGAGAAAGCAGTAGCTGTAGCAGAGAACTGGAGAGAAATTCAAGGTCTAGAAATGTAATGATAGATGAAAATGGCCACCCTGTACTCTGCTCTTGGAATTTTTCTCCTCAGGCTCTATTTGCAACACATCATTCAGACCTTACAGTAACAGTCCTGTGCCCAGTGAGATCCAAATTCCTCAGTTGGTACCATACAGTATACCCCAAAGTGTTCAATTTCCTTCTTTCTTATTTGCCTTACTATGATTATTATTATTATTACTAGCTCAATTTCTACAAAGCCGCTGCATGACCTGACATGTACTGACCCTGTCTAACCTCACCTTTTCACTCTTTCCCTGGCTCACTCTTCTTCAATCACACTGGTATTCATTCTATAAAAGCTTAAGCCTGTTCCTGCCTCAGGGCCTTTGCCCTTGCTGTTACTTCTGCTGGAATGCTCTTCTAGATGCTTTTTATTGCTGGCCTCTTTTTATCATCCACGTCTTAGTTCAATTGTCTATTCTCAGAGAGACTTTTCCTGACTACTCAACCTAAGGCAGCCCTATTACTTCCATCACATTACTATGCTATCCTTTCAACATTAACATCCCCTCTCCCCCCACTAGAATGTAAGCTCCATGTAAGTAACAGCCTTATCTATATTGTCTGATGTTATATCCCCAGTGTCTACAAGAGTGGATGGCACATAGGAAGTTTTGATGACTATATGAATGGAGCTGGGATTTGAACCCATATCTGACTAACTCAAAAGCCTTGACCTTAACCCTTATGTCTTAGAGTTTTCTAAGTCCTCTGTGTACCAGAGCCTCAATGCAAGGGCTCAAAAATGAGAAAAATGCCATTCTGACCCTATCCACCTTGGGAAAAAAGAGCAAAACATAAATTCTAACTATTATCTATAACAAGAACTTTATCTCTAGGATGGATTTAGTATCATCCAACTTTTTTATTTAATATTGGCTATTTTTTTTTCAAAAGAGAAGGGCATATTTATGAGCCAGTCTCATACTTAATCATTCTTGTCTCTTTGTACTGTGAGTCTTTTCCTAATCCCCAGGGAGCACTGTGAATTTCACAGATGGTCTCTTATCTCTTTAGACATTCCCACAACACTTTATCACCACAACACCTCGGTAATAAGGTAGTGATGGCAGAGCTATGACAAAATATTCCTATTTTAGATTCCAAACACCTTCTTGATATGAGATATTTTATCTCTCTTATATGCCTTTGACATGGTAAGTGCTATTGTACACTTTCCAGTTTGCCCTCCATTTTATGGTATATAGAACAGGCAAGTATTCATAAGGGTGAGATCAAGAGGTGCTGTGGGAGGAGGAAGCAGGGGGCAGGCATAGGATAGAGAACAGAGAGACAGACCAGCTCTGAATTTAACCTTCACCCATGCTGTCACCTTTGCCTAATGTTGAGTACTATATTCCTTGGGATAGTGGATAATTTGCATTTGCTTCTACATATACTTCTGTATTTTACAAGTAATCTTCAATGAGCACATATAATTAGGAAGAAGAAGAGCAATTATATTACTAAATGATAAAAGTCATCCTCTTTAAGGGAGAGGACTCAACAGGCATTGCCAAAGTTGAAGTGGTATCCATTTGGAGCTGTGGCCTACTTCCAAACAATGCCTTTTTGGTGTCCCATAAAATTTGCCTATCATGGACCAAAACTTTCAAGATTACTAGCATAGAGCAAGGAGGCCTGAAGCAACGGAGCTGGAGAACATAGAGGATAAAATCCTATTAACAGGCACTGAATAAAAATGTAAGGAACAGAAGCTAAGGTTTCTTGGGAACTTGGCAGAACAAGGAGGCAAAGACATCCAGCTAACAGACAGGAAGCCATCACTGCCCTCTGTCACTGGGGAAAGTAACTAGAGAAGGCCCACTGGCCACAAGGCAATTTCCTGTAATTCTGGCCCTGGCAGATCCCCCAGGAGTCTTCAATTACAGTGAGGGGGGAGGAATGAAAGGAGTTGTTTCCAGGGAACATGACAAGACCAGGCTCTGAGGAAGTTTCTTCCCTATCCTGGCTTGTCTGGGGATACTCCAACTCCTTCTCAACCAGACCACATCACTAGTGTCATTCCCATCCTGGAATTCTCTCTGGATTCCTCTCAAAACCCAACCCCTCCCTACATCCGCAGAAAATTAGAACTGGAAAGGCCCTGAGAGATCATCCAGTACAGCCATTCTTAATTCTATCAGACTGGCACACCATTTTTTTTATTGTGAATGTATATTATTTTTTCTTGGCATCTTGAAAAAAATGCATAGGAATAAGTTATAATAAAGATGTAAGCAATACTTTAAAAAGCACATATTATGCCATAATTGTATTGCAAAGCAAAAACAAAAGCCATTTATAATGAAACAATATATATTCCAATATGTAAATGCTCATACATCACTATATTAGAAGATGGAATGAAGTTGTCAGAGGCTAGCAGCTCAGTGCAGAATCACTATGAATGGGACAGCTTGCTGAAGCAGAATGACACTGGGATGTGGTATTGGTGACTCAAGTACAATGAATAGTGTTGCTATTACTATGGTAATTCTCTGAAATGGTGAATAACTCCTGGTAAAGTTCTGGGGGAAAAAGTTCAATATTTCCTTTATTTACTGTGAAGGTTTTTTTAATATAAAAAAATTTTTTTATGTTTATATATTTTTGAGAGAGAGAGAGACAGAGACAGAGCATAAGTGGGGGAGGGGCAGAGAGAGAGGGAGACACAGAATCCAAAATGGGCTCCAGGCCCTGAGCTGTCAGCACAGAGCCTGATGTGGGGCTTGAACCCACAATCTGTGAGATCATGACCTGAGCCGAAGTCACACACTTAATCTACTGAGTCACCCAGACGCCCCTATTTACTGTGTAGTTTTAATCAGTAATAATAAAACCAAGAAACAACTCATGGCAATATGTAGCATGTGGTTATGTTCTAGGCTCAGAAAATTATAAACAGTTTTCACTTCCCTGAATGTCCAGAAGTCTTCTAAATGGAGGGAAAGATATAAGACAATTCTTTGTAGTGTGTAGAACACCTATCATTCCTGGCCCCTACAAGAGCCACCCCCCTCCCCCTAATCATTTTAACAACGAAAACTGCCCTCACAATTTCCAAAATACCTCCTAGGGGTAGGGTATTTCTGTTAAGAACTATAGTCTAAGCCACACCACTCATTTTACAGATAAGAGCTCTGAAGGAAATAACTTTGGTCCATGTCACACTGTTAGCAATTGTTATCCTAATTCCATATTCTTCCCACTATTCAAAACCCCTCAAGGCCAAGTTCAGGTTCCATTTCTTCCATGAGTACTCCAGCTCAGTAAAAAGACACAGCAGACACTGAGTATTCTGCCTATTGAACAAGTGTCACATGTTGCTGTGGGACAGCCCTTGCAATGTTTTTTAGGTTGCATGGTTGAGAGTCTTGTTTCCTCAACCAAACGATAATGTTGATAAGAGAAAGATCAATATATTTTACCTCTTTGTATATTCCCACAGTATTAGAAGGGCATCCTAGGATCTAGTCATTACCTGAGGCAGTATACCTTAGTTAAGTGTATAAGGTCTGGAGTCAATCTGTATAGGCTTAAATCCCAGCCTAGATGGGATTGACCTTAGACAAGTGACCTAAAGTATGAAATGGAAATGGCAACAATATCTACTGTATAGGGGTTAGCTGGAGGATTCAAGAAGATAAAGCATGCAAAGCACAGTGCCTGGCTCACAGTAAGCACTTTGTGTCAGCTATTATTATTACATTAATATTAGCTGGGCCACACTGTTTGACATTCCTGTAACACTCGACTGCTCTCTGGAGCTGAGGGTCAAGTGATATGCAATGATATGTCCATGCCAGTTTGTCTATGGCTGATATCCACTCAGCTTGATGAGGACATCCATTTGGATTGTTGATGTCTGCACATAATTGATTGTTAAATATTTTTAAGATCACCAGTATCTATCTATCACCAGTATCACATCTATCTGTTTGCTGATGCTGGTTCCTTTGTCTAAAATGCCTTCCCTATCCCTTTTCCCCATTCATCACAAACTAAACTTCTACACATTCTTCAAAACCCAGCCCAAACATCATCTTCTTGGTGAAGACCTCACCCCACCACCACCACCAATTTTTGCCTTTCAGTAATTTCTGGAAGAAGTTTTTACTCCCTCCTCTTTGCTATATTTGACACAACACATTTGGTTCTGCCATCAAACTGGAAATAGAACTCTGTTTTATTCTTCTCTTTAGCCCTTGCATAAGCAGGTACTTGGTAAAGGGCTGTGAAATAATTGATCTCACAACAATGGAGTTACAAGTGTTAGACTGGCTCTGCTTGGTATTCTCCCTCTCCCTTTGGTTTCCTGAAATAGACATTTACATCACAGTGTCCCTTCCAGAAGTCAGTATGTTTTTCCAGGCATCACTGGTGCTTTCTGTCAGGAGTGGTGGCAGGGATGACAACGACACAAAAGGTAACCAGGAAGCAAGAGATGTGATGTAAGAATATAAGAGCAGCTTAGCTTAGCTGGAGTGGCTGAACGGTTGGCCAAAGTGATTTACTCTTGTGAGAAGATCCTCCAGAAGTGTAGGTCACAGGAAGCTGGCTGTGCAACATTTTATCTTGACCATTCATTCAACAAATGTTTATTAAGCATCTACCATGTGCACTAGATACTGCACTAGACATGGCAGCTAGAGGCTGTATCATACAGCCACAGGTGAAACCAAATCCCTGCTGTCATGGTGTTTGCAATCCAGAGGGGAAGACAAACAGTAAACAAATAAATGCTACATCTATATTTGTCCAATCATATGTGTTACAGAGGAAAATAAGGGCATGGCAAGAAGGACATGAAATGTTGTAGTCAGCTTGTTACTGTATATAGGAAAGTCAGGGAAGGCTTTGCTCATAAGGTAACTTCTGAGCAGAGAACAGTGTTTCTTCAAGCATGGTCCTTGGGCCAGTGTCATTAGCCCTGGAAACTTATTAGAAATGTGAATTATTGCCCCCTTC
Organism: Acinonyx jubatus; assembly: GCF_027475565.1. Classification (NCBI taxonomy): domain Eukaryota; kingdom Metazoa; phylum Chordata; class Mammalia; order Carnivora; family Felidae; genus Acinonyx; species Acinonyx jubatus. The sequence continues at coordinate 85,830,633 of NC_069389.1, forward strand.
CAGACCTAATCAATCATAAATTTCAGAGTGAGACCCAGCAATCTGTGTTTTAACAAGCACTTTGGGTGTTTCTACTGCACGGTAAAGTCTGAGAATCTCTGCTATAGAAAATGAGGGAGAGAGCTAGGTAGTAATCTGGGGTAAGAGTGTTCCAGGCAAAGGGAAGAGCAAGAGCAAAGGCAGTAGATGAGAGAACATGCTTGATGTTTGGCTGAGCAGCAAGGAGGCCAGAGAGCTGGAATGGAATAAAGGGAATAGAAATGATGAGGAGGTCAGAGATGTAGCAGGAGCCAGATCATCAAAGATTTTAGAGACCACTCTAAGAACTTTGCCTTTGGAAACAAATGAGCAAAGAAAAAAGAGAGAGAGAGAGAGACAAACCACGAAACAGACTCTTAACTCTAGAGAACTGATAGGACAGGGGAGGTGGGTGGGGAAGATGGGAGAAATAGGTGATGAGGATTCAGGAGTGGTCTTGTGATGAGCACCTGGTGATGTATGGAAGTGCTGAATTACTCTATTGTACACCTGAAACTAATATAACACTGCATGTTAATTAACTGGAATTCATTTATTTTTTGCTTATGTTTATTTTTTTAATTGCTGGGACAAAGATGGAATTTTATTTTATTTCTTTAAAATTTAGTTATTTATTTATTTTGAGGGGCACCTAGGTGCCTCAGTTGGTTGAATGTACGACTTCAGCTCAGGTCATAGGCTCTATGCTGACAGCTTGGAGCCTGCTTGGGATTCTGTGTCTCCCACTCTACCTGCCCCTCCATTGCTTGTGCTCAAGAGAGAGAGAGAGAGAGACAGAGACAGAGAGATAGAGACAGAGAGACAGAGACACACACACACACAGAATATGGCAGAGAGGGCAGAGAGGGGAGAGAGAAAATCCCAAGCAGGCTCTGTGCTGTCAGCATGGAGCCCGATGCCAGGCTTGAACTCACGAACTGTGAGATCATGACCTGAGCCAAAGTCAAGAGTCAGACGCTTAACAAACTGAACCACCCAGGTGCCCCAGCTAACTGAAATTTAAATAAAAACGTTTTAAAAAGAATGGTTTTGAGCACAGGAGTGACATCTCCTGTTGGAGAAGGTGGCCTTCATGGGCATCAAGAATTTTGGTTTTGAGATATCTATTAGACATCTAAATGGAGAAATCAGCTAGCTAGCTGGCTATGGAATCTGGAGTCCCAGGGAGCATGGCTAGCTTAGACATGTACATATGGTACTTTAGTCAGTAATGACTCCACTATGTTGTAGTAAAAAACCCCCAAATCTCAGTGGTTTAATGCAACTGAGGTTTATTTTTTGTTCATGTCATGATTCAATGAGGGATAGGCAGGTCTCTTTAGTGGTTTCTTTCCAAACGTGATTTGAATTTCCAAGATGCTTATGTCTAGCAACTCTACTACCTCAGATGCTAATAGTTTCTCCCCACTGTGCTCATATTCCCCTTTGAAAGAACTAGACAGAGCAGATGACCTAACAGCATGGAAACTAGGAGAGAACAGGGATTATTTGGTGAGCACCATTTCTGCCACCACTGGTATGTACATACAAGACTAGATGATAGTACCAAGGGAGCAAACGTAGAGAAAGAATGACAAACTGTAGTAAAGGGCCCACTTGAGGTTAGTGGTCATGAACTTAAAGGAACATCAGCTATCAATGCCATGATGTTTTCTCTAGCCTTGTTCAGCCAGGTGGGTACAGATGCACATTAGCAGAAGAATCAGAGATAATCAAAGTTGGTTTCTGCTAGGGGAGCATGATAAAGGAAAAGAACGGCAAGGGATTCAAAGGTATGTGGTAAAGCTATGTGGTAAAAAGCATTGAGGCTTCCTAAGGAGGGAAGTGAGTACAGGCAGGCGGTGGGTAACAGGCAGTGAAGAAGGTAGTAGAATCAATGGATGATTGATCCTGATGAAGTTGAAACAATGTGTGGATTTTAGAATTGTGACCAGATTTTGGAAGATAGAAGAGGTGGTGTTGTAAAGAGGCTGGGGCCTGTTAATACTCTACATAGTGCAAACTCAGATGCACCTTGGAATATAATAAATACTTGCTGAAGTAGCTCAGTAAATGGTTGAAATGGTTGCTCAATCCTGGTTTCATACAACATAACAGAACTCTTCTGTTTTGATGACTTCGGGTTTCTTCAAAACACCTTTCACACCAAATCTCATTTGATTTCCTACCATAAGTCTGAAATGGGTATTTTGGATGTACAGATATGTGTAGAAACATAAACCCATATACAATATTACAATGATTTCTTAAAATTTTTAATGTTTTTAAAAAACGTTGTATTTATTTTTGAGAGAGAGAGGGACAGAGCATGAGCGGGGCAGGAGAGACGGAGACACAGAATCTGAAACAGGCTCCAGGCTCTGAGCTGTCAGCATAGAGCCTGATACAGGCCTCGAACCCACAAACCGTGAAATCATGACCTGAGCTGAAATCGGACGTTTAACCGACTGAGCCACCCAGATGCCCCTGAATTTTTTAAATTTGTTTGAAATTTACTTTTGAGAGAGAGAGACAAACAGAGAGAGTCAGAGTGTGAGGGGGAGGGGCAGAAAGAGGGAGACAGAATCTGAAGCAGGCTCCATGCTCCAAGCTGTCAGCACAGAGCATGACATGGGGCTCCAATCCATGAACTGTGAGATCATGACCTGAGGTGACGTTGGACACTTAACCAACTGAGCCATGCAAGTGCCCTACAATGATTTTTTTATATCTACAACTACCCTCCTAGACAGTAAGTTCTCCTGAGATTGAAGACTGGTTTATTCACCATAAGGCAAATGAATTCAAACCAACCCTTTAAGCCTCAATTTTGTCAACTCTAAAACAGGGGTAATATTTTACTTCATAGGATTTCATGAGGTTAGAGATAATGCCCCTAACAAAATGCTTGCCAGATATAGTATGCTCAATGTATGTTAGCTGGTATTATTTATAGTTACAATATCTAGTACTATGCCTGCTGTACCTAACAGGTGTCCACTCAATGACTGATTTGCATTTTCTTTTTTTTTTTTTTACTTTTAAGTGTATTTATTTTGAGAGAGAGAGACAGAGAGAGAGAGAGAGAGATAGGAGCAGAGGGGGGAGGGAGAGAATCCCAAGCAGGCTCTGCACTGTTGCACAAAGCCCGATGTGGGGCTCAAACTCATGCACCATGAGATCATGACCTGAGCCGAAAACAAGAGTCGGATGCTTAACTGACTGAGCCACCCAGCTGCCTGTGTTTTCCATTTTCAAGATGAGGAAATGACAACTCAGCTGTTAATGACTTCCTCAGTATAGGAAGTTCAGTGTCAGGGTTGGCATAAGAACCCAGGTATCTTCACTCCCTGCCTCTTGTTTTTTTTTTTTTTTTTCATCAGACCCACTGCCACTAGTTCCAAGAATTACCTTGAAATTGAGGAGTCAGGGAAAGAAAAATAAGGGTCAAGAGAGGTACCCTTTTCTTTTGCATCCTTTACCAACATTAGTTTACTGATCTTACAATATTACTTGTACCATTTCTACACTTTCTAAACAACCTTCATATATGATTCTCATAGATACTTTTGAAACATACAAAAGAAGAATTTTTATATGTCCATTTTTCAGATTAAAAAAATAAAACAAAACAAACCTAAATCTCAGAGAATTGGTGTCACTTGCTAAATTACAAAGTGAAGACTCAAGGCCAGGGCTTCGTATCTCAGTGCACAGCTAAACTTCTAAAAGGGGAAAAGTGATATAAGATGCTGAGGTGCCATTTTATCAGTTGTGGGTCATCTCAGGGCCTGGAAACCCAGCGAGGCCTCTTTGGCTGGATCAGACCTATTCCTGGGGCCACATTCATGATTGTGGCTAGTATTCACCCACCAAACCAGACCCCTTAAGCACCTGCCTAGGTTTCTGAACTTTATACTAATAATACAGGAAGTCTGGCTTTACTTTGAGCAATTTTAAAACCAAACCTGTTCATTGAAGTCTAAACATATACACACACTAAGCCAAGCTGAATCTTTTTTTTAAGCTTATTTATTTAGTTTGAGACACAGAGAGAGAGCATGGGGGAGGGGCAGAGAGAAAGGGAGAGAAAGCGAATCTGAAGCAGGCTCCACATTGACAGCACAGAGTCCAGTGTGGGGTTCGAACTCATGAACCGTGAGATCATGACCTGAGCTGGAATTGAGAGTCAGACACTCAACCGACTGAGCCACCCAGGCACCCCTAAACCAACCTGAATCTTGTCCCATGTTTAATGTGCATTTGCCTTTTAAGAACAACTCCCTCTGACTTTATGAATGAAAAGCTCTGAGGAAAGAAGGAAGTGATCTGTGGGAGCTGGCTCCCTACCAGGTGGAACTTGTCACCCACACTTTATTTTAAGGATGAAGCTGACACCAGACATTACTGAGTAGTTCAGGAAGGCAGTTCCCTCCAACATGTGTCTGTGTTCACACACATTCACAAACACAGCTGATGGGGACGGGGTTGGGGTAGGGGTAGGGAGGAAAACAGCCATGCTGGATTTCACTTGAAAAAGCCAGAGCCAGCCAGAATGAACCAGGGCCTGAGGGGATGTACTGCTCAGTTAGACCTTCAAATGAATTTGCCAAGCAAACGCTTAACACACAAATAGACAAACTAAATGTTGCCCATAATGTTCTTAAAATAGATGCTTCCCTTTCCCTTGCCAGGAACTACTGACTGAGTGGCTATGAAAGAACAGCATTTCCTAGGGCCAGTCACTGGAAGCAGGTGAGGCATCTTTGAGCATTAAGGCTGGAAAGGGCCTAAGGACACAAGGCTCCACAGTTCACACATAGTTAGGGTGACCAGATTTAGCAAATAAAAATGCAGGATGCTGAGTTAAATTTGAATTTCAGAAAAAAAAGGGAAAAACTTTTTATTATAAGTGTGTCCCAAATTAGCATAAATGTGTTCCATGCAATATTCGGGACACACTTATACTAAAAACCTGTTTGTTGTTTATTGGGAAATTTAAATATAACTGTGCATCCTCGATTTTATTGGGAAATCCTATGAGTGGCACGTGACATCACACACTTGTGCAACAAGTTTGGTTGTGAGGTGTGTTGAAGTAATTGTTAGTACAAACTCTGCAAGTTACTTTTTAGAAAACTGAGACGGTATTCAAGTTTCTGTAATCAAGTCACTCTTACTTCCATTCTAATATCCAAAGCAGGAAGGAAAGTAGAATTATAACTAACATTGTGAGGATTAGATTTATTCATTCACTCAACGAATATTTATTGAGTGCCAGGCACTATGCTAGGTATTGGGGATATGATGACAAAAACATTGAATACAACTTGTATAGGAATTTGTATAGGAATTGTCCATAGAGCTCCATAATAACCCCAAGGTGGAAATAGTTCCATCAATGGGTGAATGAATAAACAAATTGTGGTATACTGTTCAAGAATTTAAAAATGAACAAACTATTGATTCGTGTAACTGCATGGATGAATCTTACAGACATTATAGAAGCCAGACACATAAAAACACATTTGGTATGAATCTACTTATACAAAGCTCTAGAACAGGCAAAGGGAGTACATGATCATAGAAGCCATCATAGTGGTTATCCCTGCAGTGGTGGGAAGGTGATGTTGACTGGTAGGTAAAAGGGTACTTTCGGGGATGGCAGACATGTTCTATATTTTGTTTGGAGTGATGTTTATGAGTGTACACATTTGTTAAAACTCATGAAAATACACATTTATGATCAGTACATTTCATTTGTGTAAGCTACAACCAAGTTAAAAAATAGAGTCCCTGACATCACGGAGCTTCCATTCTCATATGGGATACAGATAAATACTTACACAAATATTTAAAGAATAATAATTGTGAAAAGTGTGACAGAGAGAAACAGGGTGCTATGAAAATTTACGACGTTTAAGTCATTAAGACATAAGCATTATTTTTTCATTCAACAGAGACTTACTGAGTGCCTACTCTGCCAGCTATTGGATTATACCCTGGGAGTATAACATTAAATAAAACAGACTTGCTTCTTTGCTGTATATCCTTGTAGAGGAGACAGACATTGGGAGAGTAAAAGATAATCTTTTAATTATAATTGTGCTATATGATACAAAGGACACCAACATAAGGATATGAGGACATATAACAGGGGCACTTGGCCTCCATGGTATGATCAGTGAAGGTTTATCTAAGAAAGTATAGTTCAACTGAGGTCTGAAGAATGAAGTGGCATAAACTAAGTCAAGAGATGGGAGTGAGCAGAGGATCTTCCAGGCAGAGGAAACAATATAGGCACATGCCCTGTGGTGAAAGAAAGCATGGCACATAGGAGGAACTTAAAGAAAGCCACAGTGACTGAAACAAGAAAGTAAAGGGGAGAGTAACATGAGATGATACTGTACAGGCAGGGAAATACCTGCTCATGCAGAGTCTTGTAGGACATGTTAGGTACAGAGTCTTGTAGGACATGTTGGGAAGGTTGATTTTTATCCTCAGAGCAACAAGAAGTCACTGAGTAATTTTAAGTAGGGAATAACTTGATCAGATTGATATTTTAGAAAAAAATGTTCTAGTGGCAGTAAGGATAATGGACAGGAGGGGGTGGTAGTGAGGTGGGAAACCAATTAAGAGACTGTTGCAATGAGAGAAGTTGGTGGCCTGAACAAGGGTTATGGAGGTTGGATGCGGAGAAGTGAATGGATCTAAGGCACAGTTAAATAGAGGGGGCATGGCCAACAAGGGACAAGACTAGAACCAAGGCTTTCTTACATCTAATCCACTTCACTGATTTGAGAACAACCATCAATGCACATCTGCTGTGTATAAAGGCATTATGTTGACCACTATGGAAAAAGACAAATATTTAGAAAACATTTATTTCACACAAGGAACTTAAAACCTAATGAAGGAGATAAATATAATCAAAAGAAGAAACTGTCTTCTCTCAAAAACCTTTGATTACTCCTTCTTACCTGTAAAGTTGCAAAGTTCAACATCTAAATATGACATTTAAGGGCCCTTCTAAATCAGGCTCAACCTACCATTGCAGACCCACCTATCCTCTCTAATATTCTACTCGTAGACATCTATTTATCAGAGATTTCATTTTCTTGGAATGCTTCTTGAATTCCATCCATTTCTCTGTGAATTCTAGTCACATGTTTTTCTTTTTTGGAACAATTTTATTAAGATATATTCATATATGATACATTCATACATCCTTTCTTAAATGTCACATTCTCTCTTTTCCAAAAATGGTACTATTTATGTTGAATTATGGTATTCACTGTCCACTCTAACAGTCTTCCCTTTCGACTACTTCAGATAAATTTGGATGATAGTTTTCTAATAAAAATATACAAGATTATTTTGAGTGGTTAGGCTGGCCTCAGTTTCCTCAGCTGTGCATGCATTGTGGGGCTGCATGTCCTTCTGCTTTTTGTGAGCCTACTCTTGCTATTAGTCTTGGTATACAGTGTCATGGACTTTAGTGGCTTGGCCCAGAGCCGTATCGCTCATTTATAATATGAGGTCTTTAGGAAAATCATTCCAAAAATTTGAAAACAAAATCCTTTGAGCTTTCTAGTTGGGAGCCTAAGTTAGGATGAAAGACTTGATAAACAGTCTAAGAGCTGAACTTACAGAAATGGGAAGGATTGGGCCTTCCAGGACAAAGGCTGCACTTTGCTGGAAATATCCTGACAGAATAACTCATCTGTTATTGAGTCCAAATGATTTAAAGACACTGATATTTCTGTATTTTACACTAGGGAAAGAGAGTCTAACAAATGCCCAGCAGAGGTGGATGGTAAGCCCATGTAGAGTTCACCAGCTGTAGCAACTACGAGAAGGAGACAGAATGGAAGACAAATACAGGTTGTATTTGTCCATAAAAATAATATTTATTATTATCTACATCAGTGGGCCTTAGAGGCATAAGGCCTATGTCTCCAAGGACCACCAATGTCTCTAAGGCCCACTGATGTAGATGAGGCTAAATATGTTTTGCCTTGCTCAGAGATGAGGAAAGATGACATGGGGAGGAGGATCTGAACCAGGGAAATAGAATGGCTCGTAGCAAATCCATCCCTCATGACTAGAAGAAAAATGAGAGGGAGACCCCCTCCCCCCAAATCCAGTAAAGTGCAGACCAGGATCTCTGTCTTCATTTGCCAAGAACAGCATGTTACTTTTATCTAATTTTATGGCTGCAATTTTAAGCTGTAAATCCTTTCAGAAGTTAATTTTAATTTTGCTTGCAGGGTGAACAAGACAAACCAACTTGTCACGTATGCCTGCATTTCTAAAATTAGGAGAAACAGCCCTAATCCCTTCTCATATGCAGAAAATAGAAACTAGTCAAGTAGTATACTTGGTTGGTGGGAACAGACTTTAAAAAGAATCATGCTAAAAAAAAAATACAGCACTATATATCACAAGTGAAGTTCAAACTCCAGTTCAAACTTTTTGGCCTTATACAAAGCCCATAAGCAAAGGAGTGGTCCAGTATTTTTGTCTCTGATTCTATGTTTCATGGCTGTGAAACTCATCTACTTTTCTTTTTTTTTTTCTAGGCAAAGTGAAATGAAAAACTGATTTCAGATTTGTGGCAAGGCTTCAACTACATTTTTGGTAATTCCTTTGAAATATACAAACTATCAAAGCTCACTGAAGAAGAAATAGATAATCTGAATAGTCCTACATTGATTTATAAAATTGAATTTGTAGTTAAAATCTCCTCAAAAAGAAAACTCCTAAGCCAGATACTCTTCCTGGTGATTTCTACCAAATATTTAAGGAATAACTAATACCAATCCTGCCCAAACTCTTTCAGAAAATTGAAGGTGAGGGATTACCCGCTAATACATTTTATGAGTCAAGCATTACCATTATAGAATAACATCTTTGAGGAGTATAGACAGAAAATTTCTTACAAAAATGTAGGAAAATTGAATCCAACAATAACAATATATAAAAATTATGGTACATTATGACCAAGTGCAATTAACCCCAGTAATGTTAGGTTAGTTTAACATTCAAAAATCAATCAATGTAATTCACTATCTCAGCAGACCAAAAAAGAAAAAGAAACATATGATTATCTCAATAGGAAAATGATTTGACAAAATTTGGCATCTATTCCTGATAAAAATTCAAAGCAAACTAGAAAAAAAAAACTTCAATCAGCTAAAGAGTATCTTTGAAAAATCTTACAGGCAATATTATGTCTTATGGTTAAAGCCTGAATGCTTTCTCCACTAAGATTAGGAGCAGGGCAAAGATACCCACATTTACACTTATATTCAACATGGTACTGAAGGTTCTAACCAGTCTGACAAATAATGGTGAGGAAGGGGCCCCTGGGTGGCTCAGTAGGTTGAGCCTCCAACTCTTGATTTCGGCTCAGGTTATGGCAGTTATGAGATCAAGCCCATGTCACATTCCTCACTGACAGTGTGGCACCTGCTTGGGATTCTCTCTCTCTCTCTCTCTCTCTCTCTCTCAAAATAAATGAACTTAAAAAAAAAGAATGATAAGGAAAAGATGTCCAATGTGAAAGGAAGAAGTAAAACTGTCTTCATTCACAGATGGCAATGTAAAAAATAATATGACATCTACAAAAAAGCTACTGGAACTAATAAGTATAGTAATGTTTGATGATACAAGATCAATATACAAAATAAATTATACTTCTATACATTTACAATTGGAAATTGAAATTAAAAATATGATGATGATAGCATCAAATGTAGGAAACAGGGATAAATCTGACAAAACATGTGCAAAACCCGTACACTGAAAACTTAATTGCTGAGAAAGTTAAAGAAGACCTAAAGAAATAGAAAGCTATTGTTGAAAACAATTTCTCCCCCATTGATCATCATACATGCAATGTAATTTAAAATGCATATGAAAATTCAAAGGACCTTGAATAGCCAAAATAATTTCAAAATGGAAAAACAAAGCTTTAGGACTTATAGGACTTGACCTGAAAGACTTATTATGACAATGTGTTATTCGTATAAAGATAGATGCATATATCAATGGAACAGAATAGAGAGCCCCCAAATAGGCCCATACAAATATGGTCAATTGGTTTTCAACAAAGTTGCAAAGGCAACTCAGCAGAGAAAGGGTAGTCTTCAACAAATGATACTGGAACAATTGGACTTCTATATGCAAAGAGAGAGAGAGAGAGAGAGAGAGAGAGAATGAACTTTGATTTATACCTCACACCATATACAAAAGATAATTGAAAATGGATTGTCAACCTAAATGTAAGCCTAAAACGTTAAAATTTTCACTAGAAAAATTAGTTGAAACCTTTTGTGCCCTTAGATTAGGCAAAGATTTCTTAGATACAACACCAAAAACTTGATGTAAGAAAGAAAAAAATTGAGAAATTGGACTTGATCCAAATTAAAAACTTCTACTTTTTGAAAGATATTTTTAAGAGAATGTAAAGACAAGCCTGAGACTGAGAGAAAATATTTGTAAATCACATATCTCATAAGGGACTATTAAAACAGGCAATATCATGAATGAATACCAAAATAATAGTGTTAAGAAAGAGAAGCCAGTAAAAAAAGCATATATATTCTATATTTCCATTTACATAGCACTCTGAAAAATGAAATTTAATCTCCAGTGACAGAAAGCAGATTTGTCATTACCCAAGGATGGGGAGTGGTGAAGTGTGAGGGGAAATAATACAAAAGGGCATAAGGAAACATTTGCTACTGAATGATATGTTCATTATCTTGATTGTGATGAAGGTTTCATGGTTGTATACATATGTCTAAATTGATCCAATTGTATACTTTAAATATGTGCAAAGTACTATATGTCAATTATACCTCAGCAAAGCTGTTACAAATACTAATAGGGTACTCAAGGATTTTATAGTCAATATGAACAGGCTTTCAATGGTCAAATGACTGGTGATTTGATAATCAATAATGATAACTGCAAAAATAAAATTCTTAAAATATTTAAAACTCCATGAGTTTGTAACAGTAACTCTCCCTTTCCTATCCCACATCCAACAAAACCCCTTCACTGGCCACCATTGGAGGATGCAAGGGGAATAACTAATTACAGTAAAACCTTGGATTGCATGTAACTTGTTCTGCGAGTGTTGCGCAAAATGAGCAAACATTTCTAATAAACTTTAACTTGATAAATGAGTGCTGTCTTGCAATATGGGTAGTACATGATGCTGAACCTCACATGACCACAACTGAGCCAATCGTTCTTGAAATTCACTTTGATATATGAGCGCTTTGGATTACAAGCATGTTTCTGGAATGAATTATGCTTGCAAGCCAAGTTTTTACTGTATTTTAAAAATTGGCTTAAAAAAGGGGAGTGGTGGCAGACTCAACTATTTATCCTACCTATCCCAAATGAATTCAGGATAACCATCAAAATCAATCAGGGGATGTTTCTCATGGAGGAAAAAGGACAGAATTAGAGAATCAACAGATTCTATGAAATAACAGATTGAGGCAATGAATATTAACGGCTGCTAACAACACCACAAAAACAGAAACAATCAGACATTGCAGATATTTTGCATCTCATAATGAAAGCATAAAGCCACCTGAACAAATAGTCTTTGAGAGAGAGAAACAGAATTTGATCAAGTCTCTAGAGCTAACTATCAATACTTTACAATAATGTTGCAGTAAATGTAGGGGAATGCCAACCAATAATCAAAACCATGGGAAACCCTTACAGCATAAATGATGCAGTTTTTTGTTTCAGAATAAGATTTCAGGAAGAAAAAGACAAGAGTAAGGGGGTCACTATATATTAAAGTGATTTAAGAGACTTATCCAATTGCAATGTAGGGATTTTATTTATTCAAATGTAAGACAGCAAAACGATTTATAAAACAATGAGGGGCACCTGGGTGGCTCAGTCAGTTGAGCTTCTGACTCTTGATCTTGGTTTAAGTCATGATCTCAGGGATTGAACCCCACCCCATGTCAGTTGGTAGGCTCCAGGCTGAGCGTGAAGGTTGCTTGAGATTCTCTCTCCTTCTGCCCTGCTCCCATGCTCATGCTCTCTCTCTCTCTCTCTCTCTCTCTCTCTCTCTCTCTCATAAAAATAAATAAAGAAAACAATGAGGAAACATGAACCCTGGTTGGATATTTAATAATTGTTAATTTTGGTTTTGGTGTGCTAATGGGATTTTGGATATGTTTGTAACTTATTTTGAAGAGATACATAATGAAATAGGAAATGAAATAATCTCTGGGATTATTTTCAAAATAATTGAAGGTGGAGGGAAATGGGGATAGATGAACCATGATTTTCTATAAACTGGTAAATTTGAAGCTGAGCAATTGGTACATGGGAGGAGTTTCAGTGCACTATTCTATTCTGAAGTTTTCTATAAAACATCATTTTAGAAAAGGAATTCAGGTTTGAGTTGGTGAATGGATGGATGAAGGTGAATGAGCAGATGTGGTAGGTGAAGGAGAAAGGAGTCAACAGGGAGTGACAGGGAGAATGGTAGTGCTATTTGCTGAGCTGGGGGAGCATAGACTAGGACCAATTTGTGTGTGTGTGTATGTGTGTGTGTGTGTGTGTGTGTGTGTGTGTGTGTGTCTAGAGAATGAAGTACTGAGTTTGAAGTACTGTGAATAGCCAGGGAGACATGTCTCAGCAGTTAGATATGTGTGGCCTTGGAGTTTGGAAGAGAGATTTGGGCTGAAGCATAGAATTGTGACTTGATGGCACTGTGCAGAGAGAGGAGAGATCCTGGTACAGAGGCCTGAGGAACACCCACATTTAAGATGTGAGCAGAAGAAGTGGGCCCAAAATTGTATGGGTACAAAGCAGAATGAGACAAAGTCTCTGCCTTTGTGGAGCTCACATGTTAACCAGGGAGAAACATTCAGATAAGTTCCGTAGGCCTGCTAGCAGCCCAAATACTGTGGAGAAGACAAATTTTTGAAAATATTCATAGGCTGCCTTGCTTGGTTCTCCAAGTATTCTATGGGCATTAACTAGTCTTCTCTCCCACAAGACTGTATATGACTCCAGTGCAGGGAGTGACAGAAAAATTTGTGTTTGGGGGAATAAATGGAATTCACGTTTTAAGGGCATAAGCCTTCTCTAAAATACCCAGGGTCAGACTTTTTGATGAATGGCTCATGCAAAATAGGCACTGGTAAGGCTGAAAACTCAGGAGGCAGTCTTGGAAACCAGGAGGTATGAGGCTGGGGACAGGTTACTACCCCAGCTCATAGGTGCATTATCTAATTTGGTCCAAATCAAGTTGTCAGAGAGACAAGTGGGCTTCCATGTGCCCAATTTTCACGCCACAGCTACATCAAGCAAATTCTCCATCCCTAATCTGGGTACCAGAAATTAGGCCAAGATTAAGAAGGGGCCTTAGTAACTTTGAGGCTCCTCAGACCATTACCACATTGTTATTACACACCATGCACAAAGCCACGATTGAAGAAATGTTTACTGAATTAATAAATTCAATGAATAGATCAGGATAGTCTAAGAGGAATCTATTTTTGTTTACTGTCAAAATTTCTCTTTCAGAATTAAATAAGTTGTCCACTTACAAATAAAATCTGAGTATCATTAGCAAGTGTAAAGAGCATCAGGAAATACACCTCAATGCTTTCCTTGTGGCTCTGTTTCCTACCTTGTCCTACTTCGGCAATGTGCTTTGTCATTTTTTGCCACATTGTACAAATCTCTATACAGAGATGTCTATATTTGCAGAACCTCATACTGTGCCTGGTATATTAGTAGGTGGTTGTCTTAGTCAGGGCTCTCCTGACTAATTCACAAACGGAACTAAGAGGATGTGTGTGTGTGTGTGTGTGTGTGTGTGTGTGTGTGCATGCTTATTTGGTTGATTGATTGATTGATTGATTGATTGGAGGTAGTGCACACAAGGTGGGGGCTGGCAAGTTCAAAATCTGCAGGACAAGCTCAAGTCCAAAGGCAGTCTGGAGGCAGAATTTCTTCTTCCTCAGAGGACCTCAGTCTTTTTCTCTTAAGGCCTTCAACTGACTGGATGACGCCCACCCACACTGTAGAAGGTAATCTGCTTAACTCAAAGTCTACTGACTTAAATGTCAATCATATGTAAAAAAGTACTTTGGGGCATCTGGGTGGCTCAGTCAGTTAAGTGTCTGACTTCAGCTTAGGTCATGATCTCACAGTTCGTGGGTTCGAGCCCCATGGCAGGCTCTGTGCTGACAGCGCGGAGCTTGGAGCCTGCTTCTCGTTCTGTGTCTCCCTCTCTCTCTCTTCCCCTCCCTGGCTAATTGTGTCTTTGTCTCTCTTTCTCTCTCAAAAATAAATAAATATTAAAAAAATAAAAATACCTTCACAGCAACATCTAAACTGATATATGACCAAACATCTGGGCACCCAGAGCCTAGACAAGTTGACATATAAAATTAACCATCACAGTAGTTAACATCTGTTTAGAAAATGAACTGCAGTCAAAAGTAGAATGCCTGCATTTACATACTACTTCTGAATATCAAGCAGCAAATGCAGTGGACACACAAGCATTCAGGGAACACCAGGGCACTGGTTCATTTCTGACTAGAAAAAAGTTTTTCAATAAAGCCTATGGAACATAAAATGGAAGTAATTAAGGTACAGATGGAATTTATTTCCAGATTCGTTCCAATCTTTTAATAATTTTTTAACTGATGAACCACTACATTATTCATCAATTAAGAGGCAATAAAGTAACATGAGCTGGCATTCTTGGAACTGGTTTCTAGCCCCAGCTTCATCATTGACTGGCTAAGTGACCTTGGGCAACTCATTTTACCTTTTTTGGCTTCTGCTTCCCCAACAGCAAAACAAGATCCCAGAGAGTCTTTAAACCAAATGTGGTATAATAAATTGAAGGCTTTCGAAAAATCTGAGTTCAAATCTTGGTTCCAACAGTTACTAGTTTTTCATGAGTTACTTTTGAGCACATTTCTGAAGCTGCAAGATGCGAATACAGATACTTACAACAGGGTTGTTACAAAGATCAAAAAAGACAAATTGGGTGCACTGTGCACAATAGATGTTAATTCCTTTCACTGCCTCTTCCTCTTTCAGCTCAAATACTATATGATTCTTTTCTGTGAAGGTGGAAAGTTAATCCATCTTAGAAAAATACAACCTCCAACAGAGAGACTAATCAGAAGCAGGAAACTCAAAAGATGCATTTGAGATTATAGAGTCTTGAGCTGATTTTGTTATGGTGGAATTTCATGTCATTTGGAAAGAATATTTATGGCCATTTGGTATTCTTTCAGGTCTGGCTAAAGTTCCTTTGCTGTTTAACTCCCATGGGCCACTTTGATGGCTTTGTGGGTGTTCTGGAAAGAAAGCAAGGTCAAAGTTACGGGCATCCCTGCAAAAGCTGAAGGTTGAGTGCTTGCTACACATCTTACACTATGCTTGCATTATCTCACTTAATATTCACAATAAGTCAACAAGGGTAGATACTATTATTAATATTCCATGTTTATGAGTAAACAGAGGCTCAGCAGGATGATGTAACTTGCTTAAGATTACATAGCTAGTAAACACGGAAGTGGAATTTACTCTCATGTCTGATTTGATTCAGAACATAGGCTCTTAACTACTACACTGAGTTGCCTCTTCTTGGATAGGATCTGTTTTATAAAACACACACACACACACACACACACACACATACAGGCTTTTGACATTTTGAAAAAAGTTTTTCACTAGAATAATTAGTAGTGTGTACATGTATGTGTGTGCACATAGGCTCCCACATATACAAACAATTTAAATAATTAAAAATTGAGGGGTGGAATGGGATACAGGTGTGCTGTTTCAAAGGGACACATGCACCCCCATGTTTATAGCAGTACTATCAACAATAGCCAAAGTGTGGAAAGATCCCAAATGTCCCTCTATGGATGAATGGGTAAAGAAAATGTGGTATATATATACAATGGAGTATTACTCAGCAATCAAAAAGAATGAAATCTTGCCATTTGCAACTACGTGGATGGAACTGGAAGGTATTATGCTAAGTGAAATTAGTCAGAGAAAGACAAAAATCATATGACTTCACTCATATGAAGACTTTAAGAGACAAAACAGATGAACATAAGGGAAGGGAAACAAAAATAGCATAAAAACAGGGAGGGGGACAAAACAGAAGAGACTCATAAATATGAAGAACAAACTGAGGGTTGCTGGAGGGGGTGTGGGAGGGGGAATGGGCTAAATGGGTAAGGGGCATTAAGGAATCTACTCCGGAAATCATTGCTTCACTATATGCTAACTAATTTGGATGTTAATTTTAAAAAATAAAAAATAAAATAAAAAAAATTGAGGGGTTAAGAAACCAGGGTTGCTCACTTTTCTCAAAATTCAGATCATTTTCTGAGTTCTACAAGGTGGGGTGGGGGTAGTTAGCAAAGTCAGTAAGAGGGCTACACCTCTATTTATCTGTGATGTTGACGACATCACATTTTACATGAGACTTATATAGGGTATTCCTTAGTAGCTACCATGTATCCAGTGCTTTCTATGTGCCAGACACTGTGTTGAGTGCTTTATGTATCATGCCATGTAATCCCCCAAACAACTTTATTTAGCAGATGAGAAAACTGAAGCTCAGTGATTATATCATACTTCTCATTGCTCGAAGTCATACAACTAGTAAGTCACACAGCCAGGATTCAACTCAAATGTCAAAGCCCTTCCTTTAACCACTATGCCAGCTTTCTGTGAAAAGCATTATTTTACCTCCATAAATTAAACATAGAACTAGCATATGATCCAGCAATTCCACTGCTAGTTATATGCCGAAAGAATTGAAAATAAGTGTCCACACCAAAACTTACACACCAATGTTCATAGATGCTTTAATCACAATAGTCAGAGGGTGGAAACAACCCAAATATCTATAAACAGATGAATGAATAAACAAACAAGATGTGGTGTATTCACACGACAAAATTTGATTCAGCCATAAAAAGGAATGAAATTCTGATACATACTACAACATGGATGAATTTTTTTTTAATGCTTTTATTTATTTTTGAGACAGAAAGAGACAGAGCATGAGCAGGGGAGGGGCAGAGAGAGAGGGAGACACAGCGTCCTAAGAAGGCTCCAGGCTCTGAGCTGTCAGCACAGAGCCTGACGTGGGGCTCGAACTCACAGACTGTGAGATCATGACCTGAGCTGAAGTCGGACGCTCAACTGACTGAGCCACCCAGGCGCCCCTGAATTTTTTAAATATATACTAAGTGAAAGAAGCCAGACACAAAAGACCATGTCTTGTATGATTCCATTTATATGAAATATTCAGAATAGGCAAATCCACAGAGATAAAAAGAGTGGAGTGGTTGCCAGGGTCTAGGGAGAGGTGGGAATGGGGAGTAACCACCTAATGGGTACAGGGTTCCCAATGGTGTGGTGAAAAAATTCTGAAACTGGGTAGTGGCGATGTTTGCACAGCATTGTGAACGTGCTTAATGTCACTGAATTGTACACTTTAAAATGGTTAAAATGATAAATTTTAGGTTATGTGGGTTTTTTAAATTTTTTTTTAATTTTTTTAAATGTTGACTTATTTTTGAGACAGAGAGAGACAGAGCATGAATGGGGGAGGGGCAGAGAGAGAGGGAGACACAGAATCGGAAGCAGGCTCCAGGCTCTGAGCCATCAGCCCAGAGCCTGACGCGGGGCTCGAACTCACGAACCGTGAGATCGTGACCTGAGCCGAAGTCGGATGCTCAACCGACTGAGCCACCCAGGCGCCCTGGTTATGTGTTTTTGACCACAATAAAAATCAATCAATCAACAATTAATCAGTGCATTGGTCCCTGATTTTCCTTATGCCTAACTTTGTGGGGTTTGCTCCTTAAAGCATTTATAAGGATATCCTTTCTGCTGGCCCATAAACACTCTAGGCTCATTTCCCCGTCTCTGCCATACTGTTAATATCCCTTCCCTATTCCTTGGACTTGGTTTCTCCTCCTTCCTGCCTATCACCTCAAATTTTAACCATCCTTCATAGTTCATCTTATCCATGAGGACTTCTTGATTATTTCTTCTCTTCTGCTTCTAATAAAAAAACCCAGAATAACTCAAGTAGCCCCACTTTATTTTTAAATTAACATTAAAATTAGCCATTACACAACAATTTCTTAAAACCACACCTTTTGGTTCTCAGGCCAGTGTCCCTTCTATTAACACCTCACTGTTTCCCACAACACTTAGAATTTTCACATGAGTTGGCATATTATTTAATATGCATATATAAATATGTTTGGGAGGGGTTTCTGTGGGTTAGCATTATTTCTCTGGTAAGACACTCACTTCTTGATGGTAATACCTGTCTCTCACACATCTTTGAGTCACCCAGCATGTGCTGGCACATAATAGATGCCCAATCAAATACTTCTGATGAGTGATCTACATAGTTTCACAACCTGTCTCAAATCTATTGCTGACATGTAAAATAGGACAGTATAACCCATCACTTCATCAGAAAGGAAACATGTGTTTATTCTACTGTATTCCAGTTTCTAACAAATTAGGATCAGATGAGCTCTTACTAGTGAAGCAAAGAGCAGACAGACACTTTCCAAGAAGGCAAAATGATGTAGTAGTTAAGAGCATTTGTTCTGAACCAAAACAGATATGGCAGTAAACTCCAATTCTGTGTTTACTATCTGTGTAATTTGGGCAAGGTACGTTACATCTTTGTTTCTTCAACTGTAAACACAGGACATTGACAATAGTATCTGCCTTTGTGTGGTTATTGTAAATATTCAATGAGATAATGCAAGCATAGTGCCAGACACATAGCAAGCACTCAACATATGTTAGTATTTATGATTATCAGTTGCTTTCCTAAACCTCCCTCCTAAGGAAACAGTTTATTCATCAACCTAGGGCTCAGGGAAGCATTCAGCCTAGACGTCTATAGTATAGTAGGTTCAACCACAGGGTCCTAACTGATGGCATCAGGACCCAAAGATATATATTAGGAAGGTTCAGTAATCAAATCCAGGAAAATGTGGATTGATGCTGTGATACTGTAATTATGACCCAATAAGTCCAATTAACTGTGCCAGCCAGATTCCTTTTGGAATAACTACAGCATTCCTAAGCCTGAGAACAAAAGTGCGACTAGAAAGAAGGGCTAGTTTGCATCCTGGCAGATGAACAAGAGATCTGCTTGTGGCTTACCAGCTGATAATAGAGAAATCAGTGGACGGGAATGAGATGGCATTCCCAGTGTTTAACCACAAGAATAAGCCTTTTAATTCCCTAAGCCCTATGGATCTCTTGGACACATGGTTATTCATCCATTTTCTTCAAACATCTGATTTCCCATGCATGCCAAGACAGTTGCCTACATTTGAGTAGACTGGCTCATGCCTGGGCACAGGAATTTGAGGCTGAAGAGTGAAGTGACATGAGCTGGAAAGAAGCAGAGGAGTCAGAACAAGAAATGGCCTTGGGAATTAAAAGGCTGTAATCTTTGTAAAGAATTAGCAATGCACACACACAGCTCTTTCAGACTGGCCTTGCTTAGGAATCCAAACGTCCGTCAGTATCACTAGAGAGTACAGAAAGCCATTGGCAAAGATTTCTGGGATTGCAAACCCACTGTTGGTAGATAATTGGCTACTCTCATAATGCACAATCTCCAGTTGAACAATTACTTTCCTAAGGTTGGATAGGTTTGTTTGACCGTTTGAGTGAACTATCTCTAGCCTTTCTGCCATATGCCACAGTTCTCAAAAGCCATGGTTAGAAAAGAGTCTGCACTATTGTAAGCAAGCAGTTAAACAGCTTTGTTTGGTCTGGTCCTGCAGTTAGTTTTATTTCTTTTGAAGGTAAGCACAAATCTGATTATTGAGTTTTGAAAATGGCAACTGGAATCTTAATTGAGTTTGGACTATCTATAGCATGTAAAAGACGAGAGGTAGGCCAGGAGAGAGAGAATTTTTATTGTCAAGCTAAGCTTCACAAGATATCAGAGAATGACATAGGATATCTTTCTTGACTCATGCACTTTACAATGAATTTATCTAATTTTCCACTCATCCCCAACTTTCCCTGTGGCCACACACCTGTCCCCTCCCTGCCAAAAATGAACCAACAGTTTAAAATCACTACCTCTGACTTATGGAAATTAGTGGAGTAGGGAAGGTGGGAGTGGGGATGTGGGGGGGGGGGAGAGCTTTCAGGAAAACCAGGAACGGACTACAGGGTAGCTCCAGAGCTGGACAAAAGCCTGGGGCTAAAACTGTACTTTCAGACTAAATCGGACCCATGGTTTCTGAATCTCACACCACACTCCTGCTGGGTGTTTTTTTTTTTAATTTATTTAATGAAAAAAAAACTCTACAATTAATTGAAAACCAATATTAAGACATGTATAATATTCTCTCTCATTGCATTCTGTCTTCATCCGACCCTTGACCCCTTCATCCCCTTTTCCTTTTTGATCTGTTCTTTTACTACACTTGTTCCCTCCCTCCCTTGTCTCTTGCTCTTCCCAGAGTCATTAGTCTCTCAGAAATGTGGCTCTTAGTAGCCTAGTCCAGGCCTCACTCTCACCCTTCCAAGTGTTCACAGCTACTTGTTGTGGGAGCCAAATCCTAATCTTCCTCCACATTCTTACAGATAACCTTTTCCTAACCACAGCCTCCACTGAAAGTAGACAGGCCCTCCACTCCTGTGAGTGATGGCAATCTACTTGGGAAATGAACAGATTTTGATCTCAAAGCAAGGAGCACAAGCTTCAGAGCCAGTGTCCTGAACTGCTCTCTCTGACCTGCCTTGACTCCACCTCTTGGCTTCCTTTTAATCTTTCTTGGTTTCTGACCTCATGACTCATTTTCCCCACTCACAGTCTTGCCTTGGATCTGATTCTTGCTACAGTTTCTCTGTGTTGGGGCTCATCTGATTTCCTCTACCATGATGATTCCAACTCCTTTCCTTGCTATGTTGCACTTGACCACCCTGGACAAACACCTTACTCAATTCTCCAAACTCATGCACAGGACCCTGAAGCTCTGATCAAATCCCACCCCCTCTAAACTTGGTTAGCTAGTATTCCTGGAACCCATTTAACACTTAACATATACAGCTTCATTATGTAATATTTTTACATCCATTCAGTCCACAGATAACAAATGTTTTTTGCATTCACAGTATACTGCGAATATGCAAATAATGTCAGTCTCTGAGGCACAACTAGAGAGTTCAATAGAACTTTCTGTAATGATGGAAATACTCTGTACCTGTGCTGTTCAATTCAGCATAGATAGTGCTGTGGCCAGTTCAACTGAGGGACTAATATTTAAATTTTCCTTAATTTTAATTAATTAAAATTTAAACAACCACATGTGGTAAATATATACAGTAGATCTTAGTGTATATATCTAGGAAAGGACTTGCTTGGGTAGAAGAACATGTATATTTTCTACTTTACTAGATGTTGCCAAATGTTTTCCAGAATGGTTGCCTATGTTGCCCCAAAAATGGAAAAATAACTTAAATGCCCACAAAGATAAACAAACTGGGATTATAGATATACTATGGAATAGTATATAACAGTTAAAATGAAATAAAGAGGACTTTAACATAGATGAATTTTAAAACATAATATTGAATGAAAACAGCAAGCTGGGAGTGTCTCGGTGGCTCAGTTGGTTAGGTGTTTGACTTTGGCTCAGGTCATGATCTCACAGCTCATGAATTCAAGCCCCGCATCAGGCTCTGTGCTGACAGTTCAGAACCTGGAGCCTGCTTCGGATTCTGTGTCTGCTTCTCCCACTGCCCCTCCCCCATTCATGCTCTGTCTCTCTGTCTCTCAAAAATAAATAAACATTTAAAAAAATAAAACAGCAAACTGGAGAGTGCTGTGCCTTATATCATTCATGGAAAATTTAAACATGTAAAGCAATATTCTACATTTTTGAGGAATGTACTAAAAGTATAAAGACATGCATAGGAATGACAAATATCTGAAATGGTTTATGAAAATTTAAAGTTCTTTCTCTTTCTGGAACTTACAGTCTACTATTAGGGGGGATGGACAGGATGGCAAGTCAAATTTGTATATTTACACAAATAACTATATTTCATATAGGCCATGAGAAGAGAAAAACGTTTAGAAGCTTTTAGGGGAAGGACTCTCATACTTGTTGTTGCCTACTTAGGATAGATTTTGACAGTTCAAGTCTCAAGGCTTGGTTGGTGTACAGTGTGTTTCAAGCAGAACAGTCAACAGTTGCTATGTCACAGGGTTTATAAGGCTGATTGAGAGCCATGGGACAGAAGATGTACCTAATCTCTCTGCCATTGGACTTATCTAAGCTCCCAGTGGGCTGTTTTATTTACTCTAATACATAACAGTGCCTTACAGGTATGCAATAACATTTATACATTTATATATATTACATATAACATATAACATTAATACAAGTTGTTCTCTCTACTTCAAAATTACCATATTCTCCACCTCACCCTCAAAGCTTCTAATTTGAGATTCAGCTCTGACATCACCTCTTCTGGAAAGCTTTTCTTAACTGCCCAAGACAAAATTAATTACTCCTACCACTTAATAATCTTTCTTCTGCCTGAAAAAAATGGCAGTGTGTCCTGGGTCAGATTGCATTTTGCTCTCCCAATGGAGAATCCACAGAGCACTCACCAAATTCTAAGAATTTGATGAACAAAATTAAAGCGTGTTAGATAAAACAAGTGAGATGCAAAGTCACCTTAAAAGAAATAGCAGAGGTTCTAGGCTGAGTGCCAGTCCAGACAATAACACAATCAATGTTATTATCATATTTAAAGAAAGAGAGTCTATTGGGAGGAAGAAGGTCAGTTGGAAATATTGAAAATGGGCATTTTCAAAAGGAAATCCTTGGCAATGGGCACTGCCAAAGCTAGGAAGAACTTCTGGCTCAAGAAATCTACTTTCCATTTACTAAGGTCAGCACATCCTGATCCTGAAAATGGATGGATCAACCCATTACAGTTGGCTGGCAACAAATATTGGGATTATACATCCAACTCCCCTTGAACGCACCAAGCAGCCTTCCTGTTATCTGTTGGCTTCCCACATGGGTTTTCCTACAGGCTGAAAACTTGCTCATGTGGCTATTTGGTTGTTCTTAATAGTTATTTTTTCTTATGCTAACTCAACACATTTAGTATTCTAGTTTAGGTATCTACCTCTTGTGAACGTGGCTAGTGTGGGTATGCCCTAAGAAAAATATATACTCCCTCGGGGTTGACAAAATTAATTTCCCAAGTAGGCAATGCTTAGAGCCAGATTCAGAAACGTGATGAACTAAGTAAGGTGCCACCCAAAGGGCCACCTAAATTTCCCCTGAGAACACTCCTATGCTATCACCTTTTTTGAAAAAAATTTTAATGTTTACTTATTTTGAGAGAGACACACACACATAGAGTATGAGTGGGAGAGGGGCAGAGAGCAAGGGAAACATAGAATCCGAAGCAGGCTCCAGGCTATGAACTGTCAGCACAGAGCCCGACATGGGGCTTGAACCCATGAACCGTGAGATCATTACCTGTGCCAAAGTCGGACGCTTAACTGACTGAGCCACCCAGGTGCCCTGCTATCACCCTTTTTGAACAACAAATACACTGTGTTCACTGAGTGGGAAAAGCAATGGCACATTCTATGGATAATTTTAGGGAGAAATCTTGCTGGATAGGTGTGCCTTGAATTTTTATTTAAACATAAGTTTTTCGGGGCGCCTGGGTGGCTCAGTTGGTCGGGCGTCAGACTTCAGCTCAGGTCATGATCTCGCGGTCCGTGAGTTCGAGCCCCGCGTCCGGCTCTGTGCTGACAGCTCAGAGCCTGGAGCCCGTTTCAGATTCTGTGTCTCCCTCTCTCTGACCCTCCCCCATTCATGCTCTGTCTCTCTCTGTCTCAAAAATAAACATTAAAAAAAATTTAAAAAAAAATAAAAAAAAAACGTAAGTTTTTCAAGGGCAGGCATGTTTTGCTAAATTCTTTGGGCTTGCAATAGGGCAGAGCACTGGGCTTGACTAGGTAAGCACTCAATGGATATTTAATAAATGAAACTGACTCTACATGGTATAATTATAGAACTGTATGGGGTTGGTTTAAGGAGAAGAAAAGGGACTTTGTTCATTTATTAAAAAAATTTTTAATAGTGCCTGATATGTGTTAGACACTATATTATATACTGAAGATATACTGAAAACAAGACAGACATGGCTCTCACCCTCATGGAACCTACATGACTTACAGAGTTGTTCCAAACATATAGAACAGTACTAAGCAGCAGTTTTGTATGTCTGTAGATATGCAGTTTCTACTACCCACCTATAAATTTAGAAATTGTAATAAACACTTGGAGAAAAAGAACAAAGGCTATGAGGAGGATTAATGATGAAGCTTAAATTAGATGAGTACTCAGGGATGATAAGCCCCTCTGACTAATGTCAGTTAAGCTAATACTTGAGGTAGTAGTTAGTCATAGAAACAAATGGGGGGGCACCTGTTAAGGGTTAGGGTCAGTTGGTTAAGGGTTTGATTCTTGATTTCGGCTTAGGTCATGATCTCACGGTTCATGAGTTCGAACCCTGTGTCAATCTCTGCAGTGACAGCATGGAGCCTGCTTGGGATTCTCTCTCTCTCTCTCTCTCTCTCTCTCTCTCTCTCTCTCTCACACACACACACACACACACACACACACACACACACACACACATTCTCTCTCTCTCAGAAATAAATATATAAATATTAAAAATAGAGTTAAAAAAAAAACAAATGGGAGAAAAAGCATTCCAGATAGTGGAAATAAATAATGAGCAGGTCCTGAGTTAGGAGATTATTTGGTATAGTCAGGGAAATTATTTGGTATAGTTGAGGAAATGAAAGTATAGTTAGAATGTAATAAGTGAGGGAAAGGATGGGCTGAGTTGAGCCTGGAGATGGAAGCACCCAGAATCTTGTGGGCCATCCTGAGGATTGTGGGAAACAAATGAAAAGTTTTAATCAGTGACACTGACTTGAGCAGATCTGCATTTTGAAAAGATCATGTAACTGCCCTGTAGAGGGGTCCTTGGGTGGCTCAGTTGGTTAAGTGTCGGACTTCGGCTGAGGTCTTGCAGTTTGTGGGTTTGAGCCCTGCATAGGGCTCTGTGCTGACAGCTCGGAGCTTGCAGCCTGCTTGGGATTCTGTGTCTCCTTCTCTCTCTCTGCACCCCCCCCCCCACTTGCACTCTGTCTCTCAAAAATGAATAAACGTTAAAAAGAAATTAAAAAAAAATCACTAGCTGCCCTGTAGGAAATATACGAGAAGAGGACAGTGGCTAAGGAAGACAACTAGGAGGCTGCTGTAGTAATTCAAGCTAAAGATGATGGTGGTCTGAAAAACGAGTAAAGACAAAGAGACAAGGACAGATTAGAGAAATGTAATGTGAGATACAAATCAACAGGATTTGGTGAAGAACTGGTTTGGGGATGTGGGAGACAGGAAGGAATCAAGGATTATAAGTAGGTTTCTCCTTGAGCAACTAGGTGGATGGTAGAACCATTCACTACGATAAAGAACAATGAGGAGGGCCAGAAAGGGTTTTTGTGGGGATGGGGAGGCGGATATCTTTTGTTGGGTTTGAGATACCTTTGAGATATCCAAGAAGAGCTATCAAGTAGACAATTTGATTGCAGTAATCTCCTAACTGGTCTTCCTCCATCTGTTCTTGCCCCTCCATAGCAGCCAGTCACTCTTCTATTTATTTTTTTTTAATATAATTTATTGTCAAATTGGTTTCCACAGAACACCCAGTGCTCATCCCAACAAGTGCACCCAGCACTCATCCCAACAAGTGCTCTCCTCAATGCCCATCACCCAGTTTCCCCTCTCCCCCACCCCCCATCAACCCTCAGTTTGTTCTCTGCATTTAAGAGCCTCTTATGGTTTGCCTCCCTCTCTGTTTTAAACTATGTTTTCCCCTTCCCCTCCCCCATGGTTTTCTGTTAAGTTTCTCAAGATCCACATATGAGTGAAAACATATGGTATCTGTCTTTCTCTGATTGGCCAGTCAACCTTTTAAAACAGAAGTGGATAATGTCTTCCTTCAACCCCCATTTCTCCAAAGGCTTCTCATTTTTCTCAAAGTATAGCAAAAAAAACCTTACAATGGCCTACAAGATTGCGTATGATCTACATACTCTCTTTAAAGTTTTTTTTTGTTAACATTTATTCATTTTTGAGAGACAGAGCACAAGTGGTGGTGGGGCAGAGAGAGAGGAAGACACAGAATCCGAAGCAGGCTGCAGTCTCTGAGCTGTCAGAACAGAGCTTGATGTGGGGTTCAAACTCATGAACCTTGAGATCATGACCTGAGCTGAAGTTGAACACTTAACAGACTGAGCCACCCAGGCACCCTTACATACTCTCTTTTTAAACCCTCTAACCTGATCTACAACTCTACCTCCCATTCACTTCACTCTATCCACACTGGCTTCCTTGCCAAATTCCCACTGTGGGGGCCTTTGCACTAACTGGCTCTTCCTTCTGCTTGGGACACTGTCTCTCTAGATATCCACAGAGCCAATTTTCACATTTCCTTCAAGTGTTGGCTCACATCTCACTTTCTCAATAAAGCCTATCTTGACCACCCTATTAAAATTGCTACTTCCTTCCCAACACTTTCAACCACCTGCTCTAGCTTTCCTTTTTTTTTTTTTTTATTTTAGAGAGAGAGACAGAGCATGAGCAGAGAGGCAAGGGGCAGAGGGAGAGAGAATCTTAGGCAGGCTCCACATGGAGCGCAATGCAGGGCTCAAGCCAAAATCAAGAGCTAGAGGCTCAACCGACTGAGCCACTCAGGTGCCTCTTTCCATTTTACCATAGCACCTATGACCTTCTGGCATACAACTAACTTAATATATACACTGTATGTTTTCTCCCTCAATGTAAGTGAAATGAAAGCTGTTGTCTGTTTTATTTAATGATGAAACCAAAGTGCCTAGAACAGTGCCTAGCACATAGCAGGCACTTGATAAATATTTCCTAAATTGAATGAATGAATGAATACAAAAGTGGGTGTGGAACTTGGAACACAGTTCTGGACCAGAGGTATAACTTTGGAAGTCATCAGCATCTAAGAGATCACTAATACCATGGAAATCTTTAAGATTGACTAGTATAAAAAGAAAAGGGAAGGCTTAGTGCCAAGCCCTGGGAGATTACAACATTTAGAGGTCGGAGGAAACTAAGCCACTAAAGTAGAATAGGAAAGAACTTACAGAGAGGAAAGAAGAGAATAGGCAACTTTGTTGAGTACTGATGAGGGGCCCAATAATAAAAAAGACAGGGGCACCTGGCTGGCTCAGTCAGTAAAGCATGTGACTCTTGATCTCAGGGTCATGATTTCGAGCCCCACATTGGGGGAAGAGATTACATAAAAAATTTTTTTAAAAAAATAAGAGGGACAGAAGTTACCATTGGAGTTGGGAGTAATTTATTCACTGATAGTGCAGACTCCTTATTTCTTACCTAGATCTTTGCAGCTGCTTGGTGATAACACCCTGCCCTTGGACTCTCATATTTTCCTTTATATACAAAATACCAAAACCAGATTAATACTCCTACAAACAAATTGTTCATTATTTACTGAGATATAATGTGGAAAGAACAAAATAATTATAATCAGAAGAATTACCAACTAATATCAGTATGTTCCTGGGCAAGCCAATTACCCTCCTTGTTACCCCACTTATCCATCTAGAAGATGGAGAGAAGTATAACTGTTCTGGTTCACAGTATTAGCATGAAGATCAAATTAAATGATGAATGTGTCTGGGCCTTGCATCCATGCAATTTGACATTACTTTCATGGAATATAGTCAGATTGGTCTAGTCCTGCCTTCCTTTCTCAGCATTCCTGTGGATGTCTGAAATACAAACACTTGTTTTTTCTGCAAAGTTGCACTAAGAGGCATAATTAACACAATTAGTATATAGTGCAAACAAATGTTAGGTGAGGGAACTGCATCAGAACCATGAGAATTCCCAAGCAGTATTATTTTTTGTTAAGTTTATTCATTTATTTTTGAGAGAGAGAGAGAGAGAGAGAGAGAGAGAGAGAGAGAGAGAGAGAGAATGAATAGGAAAGTAGCAGAGAGAGAGGAGAGAGAGAGAATCCCAAGCAGACTCTGCACTGTGAGTGTAGAGCCCGACATGGGGTTCAAACTCATGAACCATGAGATCATGACTTGAGCCAAAGTTGGACACTCGAGCAACTGAACCACTCAGGCACCCCAAACAGTATTATTCTTTGCAGTGCACCATTCCCACCATCCCCTTACCATGTACAGACTACATGTGCTGGCCTATAAGACTCTGAGGATGAGGTAACTTCTCTGCTAGCAGCTTCTGAGCCTACCTAGTTGGAACTGACCTGAAAGAGCTGACTGGTTTCTTCTAAGACCCCCAAATGGGGCTGAAGTCTATTCCTTCCCCAGCTCCCCCTGTAGCACCCACCAAATCTTAGAAGCAGGCTGGAAATATTTATTTCCTTTCCATAGCCACTAGCAAAGTTGCAGGGGGTGGAGGAAGAGTGAGGGTCTAGATAGGGTGAGGTTATGGGCACTCAGGCTGACAGATCAGACCCTCTCTGCTTCTACAGATCACACAGTGATTGGCGGTTCCCCCTAGCCTTGCACAGGCCTCTTAACATATTCTCAAGCTAAGACTTACAAGTTGCTAACCCTTTACTGGTTTCACCAGAAGGAGAGGTGCTCATTATCTTTCCCTGGAAGTTGTCCCTTTTCTTCCTTCCCTCATTTAGAGTGTTGCAGCCTCTTCTGAAGACCACCTTTTTCCAACTCCTGACATCTCCCATAAATCTTGGTCTTGGGTTTTCAGTTTATGTTAACACTCGAGTTAACATACATGATAACACTTTGGTAAATATAAAGCCCAATTTAAAGGCATTATTATTATTGGGTGCATGGCACTGTGCTAGTTGCTGTCTTAGGTGGCCAAGAGTCACTGACCCACAAAAAGTGTGTATGTCAGGGGAACAAAGATTATACATGTTCATTCGACAACTATTTATTTAACACCTACTGCATATCAAGCATTGTTCTTGGCCATGGGGATATTACCAAAGAACAAAACAGACCCAGATCCTTGCCGTCATGGAGTTTGTGTTCAGTTGAGAATACAATTAGCTATAATACACATATGAGAATACAGAATAAGCATGTTAATAATACACATTAATTGCCATAAGTAAGGTGCAAAGACAATTCTGTATGTTAAGTGTTAGCAGTAACTGGAGAAATAGCAGCACAGTGCAAGGGGACAAGCACAAGTTTTAAGGTTGTCCTGGGTCTAAGTTCCCCTTATGCTACTTTATTGCCTGCTGTGCCTTGGATAAGTGACTTCACTTTGCTGTGCCTAATCTCTAAATTGAAGATCAATGATACATATCTTACAGGGTTCTGGTAAGAATATGTGATAAATCACGCAGAACGAGCCTAGAACATTAAGTTCTTTTCTCATTGTAAACAACTCTAGCAATATCTAGCCTTTAGGATCTTCAGATTTTTTAACTAAAGGTCTAAAAAAATAAGCAAAATATTTCCTATCTCTGAATCTCAGTTTCTTTATTTATAAACTGGGGATTAGAATAATTATGCCCTGGGGTTATTTGAGAGTTAAATGAAATACATAAAGAGCCTGTAGCATACTGCCTGGCTCACAGCAAGTGGTCAATAAATGCTCATTGGCTTCTTTTATTCTTCTTTTTGCCAAGTCAAGGTCGCCTACATAGACTCATATCCAGTGTCCGAAAGTGACTTACAAAACTGAACTATCAGGTATTTGTTGATAAAATCTATTTGGCAGGGATAATGTGAGGATTAAAGAAGGCAACTCATATGCTTGGCGCAATATCCACACATGAAAAAGCTCATATTCCCTGTCCCCAAGAAATCTACCTGAAAAAATATCCAAGCCCAGGATCCCACAATGGATGATTGAGAAGCATCAGTTATATTCCTCCAAAAACCACATGAGTCTCTCTTTTCTGAGGTAGCAAAAGAACAGAGTAGAAGAAGAAAATAAAGGTAGAAGCTGGGAACTTTGGCAAATAGTTAAGAAATCTGACTTTTAAAATATATGGTTGTTAAAAATAATAATAAAATAAAATGAAATGATATTTATGACTTAATTTTTGCAGTTGTGATAATACTACTGTAGTTATACAAAACGACTATCTTTTAGAGATACATACTGAAATATTTACAGGTGAAAATTTTAAAGTTATTATATATTTTGATCTAAATTACACTATACTTTTAAATTGAGGAACATGAATATTTCAGCAGTAGTCTGGTTTTCTGGCAAAGCGTGTATGTCCCAAATGACACATCATAAACACATATGCTTATTTACAAGTTATATTCTAACCAAAGGAATTCTTTAATTCCTACCCTGTTCCAGTTCCAACACACAGAATTAATTCAATTTACCAAGGTTTATTGAGCACCTGCTACATATGTGCAAAGTCTGGGGGCTGACAATGAACTCATAAAATATAAGATAGGCTAAATTCAATTTAACAAACATCTGCTATGTGTAAGCCACCAAAATATGGCTCCTGTCTTCATGCCATATAAACGAGGGGGACAGTAGTGTGGCAGGATTTGGGATATACAGATAACAGGTTCGTTTTTGGTTGGATGGGATATCTAATTACACACTAAAGACTACTGCTTATCTCTTTTAGCTCCTCTCTTTCAAGAAAAAAAAAATAACAAAACAAATGTTACCTAACAAGAATAAACATTCCTTGCCATAGTGCCATATAGGCTTGGGATCAGAGATGAACAGGATTTGGAGATTGGAAGGGTCTTTAAATTTGCAATTTGACTTCACTGATTAATTCTTAGTTGAACAGAAAACCAAGCATTCATTATCCATACACTCAATAATTGTTCAGAGTGACTGGATGCCAGAAGTGGCTGAGGCACCAAAAAGATTGCAGTAAAACTTTGACTTTACCCTTCCATTCCAAATTAGGATGAAATGAACATAATTTACCAGTTATTTTTGTCTGCAAAGGCAAAAAGCCAAAAAAGGCGGAGGGGGAGTTGGGGAGAAAGGACCGGGGAGAGTTAAGTTGCCTGCCATTTAAACATATCTAGCAAAGGTGCTTAAACATATTAAGCAAAGGTGGCCCTATCAGGCAGCATGGAAGAATATCAACAGTGAAATTGATTAGACAACCTTTAACTGCCTATGACCAAGTGGTAGGGATAAAATAAAATAGTTTGATTTTTGTTTTCTTTTTCATGACTGTTCTGTCTGTAAAGATCCACTTTATTGGTTGTGCTAGTAAGTACTGTATCCATTTTTTATGAAGCTCCAAGAATAAAAGCAACCCCATTCTAAAAAGTAATGTTTCTCGAAGGCTCAGATATGCATTAAAAGTTCCAAGGCGGGACTCCATGACTAAAGTCAAACACCCAAAAACACCCAAAACTGGAGTTTCCACTTAGAATCCACTTAGACGCAAAAGTTGCCTCTGCCTTTTACTTTAAGGCAGGATACTAAAGATTTCAAAATCCTTCGTTTGGTAGAATAGTGATCCCAGCCAAAGAACAAAGCAACTTAGGTCCTCTCTCCTGGCCACCAAGAATAAACAACAAAAAGGGAACAGCTTTACAAACAAAACAAAACCAACTATCCTCCCCTTCTGCTTTTTTCATCCTACTTGGCAGAATCTCAGAGTTTGGGGAAGATTTCGGAATACAAAAGATCTGTGCTTAAGATAAAACTTGAATTTTGCTGAGGCTCAGCACTAAGGCCTTTCCAGAAGGCATTTGTTTTAAACATTTCAAAAAGATACTTTTAACTTTTCTTCAGTAATTGAAGTCACACATTAAAAACAATAGTATCAAAAAAAAACCCCATATTATCAGTAACTCATTTCCAGTGAATGTTTGTGAGAGAAGAATGATTTAAATTAATACAGTACTGTATGGTCAACCATCTTTTGTTTTTGATCCAAGATTCTTTGATTTCAAATTGATAAATCTGTTTGCAACTGGGTTTTTTGGGGTTCAGGCAGTTGCTTAGTAAATCATGTCCCTGTGTAAAAACCATATCCATTTTCCTCCATTAAGAGCAATGAGACTTTAACAGGAAAGAATCCAGGCATAAATGCAAGTATTTGAGTGGTTATAATTTATATTTCTATTTTACAGAGAAATTAACTGTAAAGCAAGCCTGTTACCCAGATGAATACTAGCCATGGGGGGTAGATGGGGGAATGATTGTGCCTATGTTACTAATAGGCCCCATCCTGGATTAAGTGTCTACACTAAGGTAGAATACATCATAGATGTATAGGGTGGGGACCTGTTCCTAACTGTTGTCCTCCCAAGGTAGGTTTTTGTTGCCTGGATTTGAGCCCTCCAAGCAAACAAAAGTTTGTCCTACTTGTTTTTAATCCATACTTAACTAAAACCTCAAGGACTATGTTCCCTCACCTATATCTCCCATCCTATAAGATTTCATTAACCAAACAAATCTGTTTTCAGATGATTTTTAGTATGTAATAATGAAGAGTGTATTTTACCACTTATCCACAAATGGGCCAAAATTACCAAAACAGTTGAAAGTCGGCATAATTACAGTTTATCTAAATAAAACACATGTAGTCATCTTCTGGAACTGACAGAAGGGTATGAGTTATAGCACCATCTGGAATTGCGGACAAGGCAGATACATGTTGAAGCCTAAATTAATAAAAGCTGAGCAATAGCTAACAGCCCAAGCATAAGAGCTCAGTATTAATTAGGTTAACTCTTAGACTACCATGGTATGGTTACTCAACTTAATTACGAGGCCAGGTGTGAGCTTCTTATCCCCCCCCCCCTTGCAAATTGGATACATTAAATGGGGAGGGGTACAGTATGGCTGGAGGTGACATCTGGTAAATACAGGTGGGGCCAATGCAAATTTTGTGGATTGGTGATTATTGACCTGGGTCAAGAGATTTGGGAAAGATCCATGATCAAGGCTGGAGTGGCAGTGGTGGCACGCAGCTGCCTTCAACGGCATGATGTTAATTTTCATCATCTTTATCACAGATGTGCAGCATCTGTCTAAAATCAAATGGTTCTCAACTTTTGATGTACATTAGAATCACTTGGGGAGTTTTGCAAACTCCCATTGCCCAGGCCCCACCACAAATGAAGTAAGGAGGCAGGGCCCTATTCTGGAGGTAGGGCCCAGGCATCTGTGTTTTTTTAAAGCTCCTTGGGTAATTCCAATGTGCAGCTACAGTTGAGAATGACACGTCTAAATGCTGTGATTCGCAAGGATTCAAAGCAACACGATAGGGGAAAACTAGGGACACACATCTGATGGCATTAATACTTAACTCCCTGCCTTGGGACTAGTACCTTACAGGTGGGGACTGGGGACACTGCCTACCTCTTAAAGAAAATAGCCAACCTTTAATGGGCCTTTACTTTGTGCCAGGCAGGCACTGTGTGTGAAGAACTTCACATACTCTGTCTCATTTAATTCTCATGACATCTCTATGAGGGATATATTACCTTTACTGTCTTTTTACTGAGGAAGAAACTAAGGCACAGACAGGTGAAGTGATTTTCCCAAGGTCACACAGCTACTCTTAACTCTTCTGGAACTAGAAACATGCTTTATCTTTCACAAACCGTTCACAGGCCTGGGTTCTCTTTCATCATGTTTTCCCAGCTAAAAAGGTTTCTTCTCTCTGGAGTGAGCCTGGCAGTCCACCTTCACCAATAATGAGGCACTATAACAAAAAATGTCAGCATAAATCCACCAAATATCACCCATTTATATTTATGCACTTTACCACAACTTCAAGCAGCTCCTAATTAAGAGTTACATCTCCCAAGGCATTTTGTGGTTAGCTGTCTTTCAACTTGGGCCTTCAAGTAAGCAGTCGGACTCAGGAAACATGGCAGAAGAGAATCGGTCAAGAAAGTCTACACCTGAGACTAAGAGCCAAAGGAGCCAAAGGCAAAGATTCCAGAGAGGTCAGTTCCTTTACCTTTACCTTTTGGCAACTCCTGTTGGCTACTGTCCCCCCAACCTAATAATGAGCATCTATTTCAGAAAAAAAACATTAATTTCCCAGAGTCACTGATCTGGCATTGTTATCATGACTGTTAACTTTTTCTAGGGTATTGTTTCACTAAAATCAAGACTGGGTAGAGGGAATGAACAAATTCCATTTCTAACAGCGTCCTGCTGGGCTGGACATGTGTGAAGGATGGATGGCCCCAGGATACCAGATCAGGCTGTTGTATGGTGAGCTGCAGTGAGGCAACCCCAAGCAGGGAAGGCAGAAGAAAACCCATTAAAGCGGCTAGGAGGCCCCACTTCAAACAATGGGCGGAGCTGCAGGCAGCAGGAAACCAGCAGCAGGCAGGCCAGGCTGGCTACACCAATAAGGGAGTACAGGAGGAGGTTGTTTTCTGAGCTCCAGGATGACCTCAGGCCTCAGAGACAGAGTTCCAATCAACCACCGTATCAGCACAGCTGCAATTGTAACTCAAAAACAGTCTTTGTGTGAATAGTGGTCTACCGACTGGAAAGGGCTGAGACTGTCACCCTGGTCTTTTTAGCCCCATCTGTCCTCACAGATAACAATCCCCATTAGTAGTATTATCTTCAGATGCGTGTAGAACATCAGCATAAATATAGCTAAAATACCATTTCCGTGAATACAAATACTGGCAGGAACTGTATGAGGAGGATAATAATCTGTGATATCTTTTCATTTGTAAATGGATTTCCTTTACAGTAGAGCCATTTAAAAATTTTTTTTATCTGCATAAAGGAAGAGAAAAATATTAGAAGTATCCACACTAAAATGTTCACATTTATCTCTGGATCTTAGAATAACAGATTTTTTTTTTACCTATTTTCTTTTGTTTGCTTGTAGTTTCTAAATTTCCTCAAATAAATACATATTCCTTAGGTTATTTTATAAGTTTTGAGAAGGTTTTTGGTTTTTGTAGAGTTGTTTTAAATAAAAGCAAACAAACAACTTCTTATGAGTGTTTAATCTATCCTGAATCTCAAAGATCCCATCTGAGAAAAGGGATTTGCATTCTAAAGATAGAGCATGACACACTATATGTATGCACCCATCGGGAAAATAAAGATTCTATAAATAAATCACAAGAGGCCCTTGGCAGGGGCTCAATATCAGTAAGAGAGCCAGTCCTAAACCCTAAAAGAAGAATTGGCCAGAATACCAATTCTACTGATTTCAGAATCCTGGCATATGTAAGAAACACTCTTTTCTCTTCTTGACTGGTGGAATCTTACCTTGGAACAACACGCAGGGTTTGGTTTGTCATTCTCTACAAAGATGGAGGCCGAGGTATGTTAGAGCCAGCTCCCATCCGCTTAAGACTTTAGATTGTGTACATCTCTTCCAAAACTCTGCATTCGGTGACATCACACTGGTAGCTTGATATCAGCCTTGGGGAGTATTTATACCGTGGAAATTGGTAAATGCTACAAATCAGAGCTTTCCCCTCCTCCCACAGAAAGCTGGCTGTTAAACATGGGAATATCTAACTTCCTCTCTGAATTCAACAGAGGTATTGCTTGTCGAATGCTTGAATTGGGGAGTGAAACTTTTATTTGTACCAAAGCAAAATGACACTGCTGTAAAAATCACAGAGGTAGGACTGAACCCAAGTTAACTCTTGGCCCTGTGATTAGTCAGCGGGGGCATCTTGCCACCCCCACCCCCTGCCCCTGATCGTGGGCCTCAGTTCTTTCATCTCTACAATGGGAGGACTAGACAATGATGTCTAAGGTCCCTTTCAGACAATGACCACTTATGATTCCGAGCTGAAGAGGTAGTAGCTAGAAGTTCAGACTTTGGAGAGAAGACAGCCCCTGGTTTAACTCTTGGCTCTTCATTTCCTAGCATCCTAGTGAGTTACCTTAACTTCTCTGAGCCTCCATTTTCTCATCAGTAAGATAATGATAATAATAATAATAATAATAATACCCTCATTATACAGCTGTTGTTATGTTTAGATGAGATCATTCTTAACAGTCATAGTAGTGAGCGCCAATAGATGCTAACTATTATCATTGAACCTGTTCTTGCTTGTTCCTGACACAAAAATGCCTTAAAACTATAGAGAAAACTTGATTTTTTATGATAATTTTAAGATGTTGTCCAAGCTCCATTAGATATTTATAACTTATTACAGATTAATCAGCACTGGAAATCATGACAGAGAATCACTTGCAACATAAATATAGACAATAAAACAGGGATGGGGGCCTAACATTCCTTGTCCCCTGTACTAGGCTTTTAATACATTCTTTATCTTGTCTAATGGTCACACTTCCTGGGTAAGCCAGGTGTCTTTCTGCTTATTTTGGGTTTTGTCCTTTTTACAGACGTGGAGACTGAAGTTCAGAGGTGTTAAGTCATTTGCTCAAGGGTCTACAGCTAATAATTGGCAGAGCCAGAAATCCTCTCCAAATGAGACTAGCCTACATATCACCTGAAGTTACTGGAAGACTATATTTTTTTCAGAAACACAAATGTTGAAACAATTCTGTTGATTACAAAGTACAGAGGTAGATTAAGAGGAGTCCTGGAACAAAAGTGCTATTATCGATCTAAAAAATAAAATCTGCAACAGGTATGGAGTGGTGGAGTAGTGGTGGCTAAATCCAGTAATTTTTTTTATAAAACTAGCCTAAATTGAGAATAATATTTTGCAAATTTTATACAATTTCATCTTCTTTCTAAAATATTTTGGGATAGAACCATTCCTGTACATTCTTGTAGGGCAGGGGTTCTCCAAAACTGGTCCTGAAACCAGCAAAATCAGCATCACCTTGGAACTTGTGGGAATACAAATTCTCAGCCCCCCACTCCAAACCTACTAAGTTAGAAAGTTGGGAGCAACCTCACTGCTTCTCCCAGGCTGTACGGGTGCTTTTGAGGCATGCTACAGTTTGAGAACCAGAGTTGTTTGGGTAGGTGGAAAAAAAATGAGGGAAAAAATGAATTCAATTCAGGTGTCTAAAGAAATCTTTATATATAAATACATTGCCCTGAATGGTTATAGATGGTGATGATATAAGTGAATATTTAATGTGCTACAGCTTTAAGAAAGACTGAAATCATTCACCTTTCTATAGGTAACAACTAAATCTTATAGAACATGTAGTTCATGTCTTTTTGCCATACATCCAAACGCTCCCAAAAAGTGCCTCTAATAGAGTTTCTTGAAAGAGTGGTTACTGAAAAATAAATGATGTTCAAAGGACTTTGGTACTTAGTGTTGACTTTGTTTCTGGTTTGTGGGCACAGGACTGTCAAAATCTAACCCTTCCCTTCTCAAGAGCCCGAACTCAAGGTTTTAGCCAGCAATGAGCAGGGAAAGTTTTGCTTACACTACAGAGCCTCAGCAAGGACAGTCAATCCCTCAGAAATGGCTTATGTTCTAGCACTTAATTCTGTTTTATCCGCGATGAATTCCACTGGAGCCAAGGTTAGCCTCAGGGGTTCCAATCAGCTCTCAGGTGCACATCCAAGCACCCTGACTTTGGTTCCTTGCAAGTTACATTACTGCCATCCCCAAAAGAACTGTGCCCTATTGACAACTTACTTTTCATTACTAAAGTGAAATTAAATGAATTTATGTTCTGGAAAGATATAATAGCCACTGTTATAAATGTTAACAGTGGCTATTTCAGGAGCGCGGGAAGGGTGGGGTGGTCTTTTTTCCTTTATATTTATCAGTAGTTTTTTTATTTAAAAGTAAATTACTTGGCAATGAGTATGATTTAACTTTTAAAATTTAAGTTTTAAACATAAAAAATAAGCAGTATTTCTAAAACGCCAATGACTCTGTGTGTGTGTGTGTGTGTGTGTGTGTGTGTGTGTGTGTGTGTTCAAAGGGTGGCTTGGGAGAATCTCACAGTCACACCTTGAGCCTGGTTATGATCTGCTGGTATACAGAGGCTACATGGCCTCTGTGACAGATCCCAGATGGTAATACTCTTATAAGACTGTACCTTTATCTTAAAGTCAGATGTTTCAAGATACAAAAGGATTCTTTGCTTGCAGAGGGACAGGAAGAAAAACAAGAACAACAAAATAAAGTTCTTTCCAACTGGGATAAATAGAGATGTTATGTGCAAGGCGAAACCATTGAAGCTATATTTTTTTCAGGCAGCAAAAAACCACACAAATTATACACACACACACACACACACACACACACACACACAAACACACACACACACACAGAGGCAAGATAGTAAAACAAACTCTCTATATATTCACTGCAGGCTTGTAATCAGAGATCATTTCTGCCAGAGAGCCTACTGGCAGATAAAATATCCTCTGCAAATAGCCTGGATAATTGCCATGCTATTATAAAACCTCTTCTTCCCCCATCAATGTAGCAAGGTCTTCGGTACACAGGAATCTTGGTCAGAACGTTCTGGCCTGCAGTCCTCGCTTTGGCGTTAAATATAGGCATTAGGAGGAGTTTTGGTGAGGCTATCATGGTGTGTGTGTGTGTGTGTGTGTGTGTGTGTGTGTGTGTGTGTGTGTATCTTCATGCACATGCACACACACGAATGCGTGCTCCCCATCTGGCTATTGCCTCTGCTTTCCTTCCTCTGTCTCCAGATAGAAAGGAAGAAGGGGCACCTGGGTGGCTCAGTTGGTTAAGTGTCCGGCTTCAGCTCAGGTCATGATCTCACAGTTTGTGAGTTCATGCCCCACATCAGGCTCTGTGCTGACAGCTCAGAGCCTGGAGCCTCCTTTGGATTCTGTGTCTGCCTCTCTCTCTGTCCCTCCTCTACTCACACTCTGTCTCTCTCTCAAAAATAAACAAACATTTTTAAAAAATGATTTAAAATGTTTTAAATGTTTTGAAAACCTGACCCATAAGAAGCAAATTCAAAAAACATGTTTAAAGTGAATACAACCCAACATTTTACTCAGGGAGTTGTGAATAGCAAAGCACTCCCCTCCAAAGTAGACTTTTGCTTTGTCAGGAAGCAAGGAGTTGATGTGCTTTGCATACATGCTCCACAGAATCCTTGTAACAAACCTTTGAGGAAGATATGAATTTGTTAATGGATCAGAAACTGTATTCTGAGAGGAATCGACCACAGGCAACTCTCATGCGTGGAGTACTTATTCTGTGTTTGGCACTGAGCTACAAGCTTTCTATGCATTTACCTCATTTAATCCTCACTGCATCAGAGTTGACAATGCTCTTGTGATATTCAGTTCTGTGCCAGGTAGCCCTTGGAAAGCCACATCATAAACCTAGCACACATCTTTGGAGTGTCAACTTCAACTTAAAACATTTTAAATACTCAAACAAACATAACTGTATGATGGAGGAGGCTACAAAATTGGTTTTGATTTTTAAGACAAAGCATGGGAATGAAATTTCTGGTAGGTGGTTTGGAGCACCATGCCAAGGTCCCTAAGGGGTATGTCTTACACCCTCTGTTACTGGCATTACATTATACTATACTGATTCTAAACAATCATCCATCATCTTATGAGATTTTCTAGAACTTAGGGTTCCTTGTGAGAATGTCTTAAGGGGATACATACTGATTTTCTTTACTCTTATCAATCCCCTTCCTGTGAAATCCCATCACATAGTTTCTTTGGCATCAGGGTGATAGGCCACTGGTTGGAGAGGTGATGGTAAAGGCACTGAGTTTTCTGATAGGATGGCTGAGCTACGCAGGTAATGGTGGCAAGAAATAAAGGCTAGACAAGGCCACAGTCCTCAGGGTTTCTAGGTCCCAGTGCTCTTCCCCCCTAAGGCCTGTGTTCCACTCCTCAGTGCAGTGACAAGCCAGGTCTCCTTGGAAAGTCCTTCTCAGCTGTAGTCAAGTGAGCCTATTTCTCTTTGCTTGATTATCACTTCCCAAACAATCTCCAAGTTCATCTTCTCTTGTTATCATGGGAAGTAATGAGAAAACAGGCTTCAGTACACACACTATGTGTCTTGGCTAGCCTTGCTAGACAGCCACCATTTCTGCCTCTTTGGCTTTGGGATATATGTGCATCAGCCTACAGTTCATTTA
This sequence comes from Acinonyx jubatus, assembly GCF_027475565.1. NCBI lineage: Eukaryota > Metazoa > Chordata > Mammalia > Carnivora > Felidae > Acinonyx > Acinonyx jubatus. Next base: position 85,870,856 of record NC_069389.1, read on the forward strand.
CAATTCTACAAATATTCAAATACCTGTATGGGGGCTTTGTGTTAAGCCTTGGAAGGAGGAAAAGGAGATTAGGAGAAAAGGCTAGAGGAATGCAAACCACCAAAAGATCACTTCCCACTGAGGTGGCATTTAAATGAGCTTTAAAGGATGGGAAGAATTTCATTAGCTAGAGATTATAGGGTGAGGGAGAGGCATTCCAGAGGGAAGGAACAGCATAAGTAAACATTTGCTGGGGGAAGGGGTGGTGGGAAAGACTGAATCAAAAAAGCACAGGGCATATCCAGGAAATGCAAGGTAAGTACTCCAGGATGTCTGAGATTAGAGTATATTATGGAAGTGGTGAGAAGTAAACTGGGAAGACAGATCTTGAAAGGGTTTTAGTGTCAGACTCAAGGGTTTGGCTTTATTCAACTGGCAGGGCAGGGCCATTAAATGTTTTGATAGAAAGTGATGCTATCAGACAAGTGATTTAGAAAGATTATATCAGGGAGTTGGAAAAGGAAAGAAAACCTTGCAGATGAAACAAAATAAGGTGCTATGCAGGGTGCAAAAGGAATGTTAAGGTATTGTCTTTCCTAAAGAAGCACAAACTCAGATAAACTTAAACCAAAAAACACTGTAAAATGATTCTATACTGCTGAGCACAGTCCTATAAGTGCTTTATTATAGGACACTGACTAGAGCAACTTATGAACACACATTTTCCCCTACAAATGTTATTTTCTGTGGCAACAACTATCACCGGCACATTGAAGCCCTGAATTTTGAACCCTGTGACCTAGAACCCTTCCTTCTTTCCTCATGTTAATACTTCCTCATTCACCAGAAGGAGAAAGAAGGGCTTTCCAACAATAGCCTTTTTCTTACGATGGTCTTTAGAGTTTCTTTCCTCACTTCATTTAGCACACTAGGCCTTTATAGGGTAGCCAGACCTCAAAACTGCCATAGCCACCCCCTCCCCACTCCCAAATCACCTGTACTAATTTGCTGAACAGACTTCTGAGATTACAAGCAAATATCATTTAGGAAGAAAAACATGCCATCTCTATGGTAACCTGAAAGTCTGAGAGGGAGCCCACCTTGAAATCACCAAACAATGGTCTCTTTGAGAAGTCTCTAGGGCCTGGGTTAGACAATCTCTTATTAAGAGGTTGGCTGTTGTTAGTGTATCCACTTCTTAAACCACAACTAGAAGCCCTGACTATTGAAATTCCTATGCAAGTGGTCTCTTTTCTTTCCACACCGCACTGCCATGTACAGTTGCAATGCTAAAGAAAAAGTGAATGTTTGTAAACATAGTTGTCACTTGTTGAGCTCCTGCTATGTGCAAATCATGTGCTAAATACTCTAGGGATACCACAATAAAAATGGCAAGGACACCCATTGAGATGAATGTCAAGATCTATCCAGGGAGACCCATAGGAACAGAAGAAGGAATGAACAACAACATAAAGTACTCATTTTGCAATGATCACTATAGGGGACACTAGCATTGCAGAGATCACAGGCTTGGATTTTCTAAAGCAGTGCTAATGATGTTCTCTGTCCTATCACCACCTAAACCATCAAAAACATGCCAGAAATTTCAATGTTTTAGGATCTAAAGTATATTTTCCAACTGTTTCGTATACCTTTGAACATATGAAGGTTCTCTGATAAAAGAGGAACTCTGGTTTTGGGTTCAGAAAGTGGAATCGCTGTATTTGCTTATTCATTCAACATGCATGAATTGAACACTGCCAGATGCTATGCACTACTATACGGATACAGTGGGAAACAGGGCAGACAAGGTCCCTGGTCTCATGGAGCTTATGTTTTGGCAAGGGTACTCAGACAATACATCAATGAGGAAACCAGATAATTTCAGAGACAAACAATGGTTGGATACAGAAGGAAACCACAGGCTGATGTGATAGAGCATGGTAAGGAGAGATCTACTTTAGATGGCCAGAGAAGGCCTGACAGGATGACATTTGGGTGGACATCTGCATGATGGTAAAGAGTCCGCTATCCATATCTCTTTGGGAACAAAGTTATGGAGAGAGGGAACATCAAATACAAAGTTTCAATGGCAAATAATAATATTAACCATGTGATAGGCACTGTTCAAATGCTTTGCATATCAAAATCATTTAATTATCACCATAACCACAAAGTAGTACATACTATTAACAACCCCAGGTTTTTGGGGAGGAAACTGAGGCAAAGAGAGGTTGCAAGACTAACCCAAACTTAATAGCTGATGAATGGCAGATCTGGGATTGAAACCTAGATAATCTTGCTCCAAAGTCCGTATCTCAATCATAATGGGGGGAGGTGTTCAAGCAATACAAGGATCTATCTTTAAGGGTTGTAATTTGCATAACACACATGGAAAAGTCTTACAAAGCAACCTAGGAAGCTATGGAGCTCACCCAGTAACAGGGCGCCTAGGAGGCAGGTAGATTGGAGCAGTAAAAGAACACATTGCAATATTAAATCAGATTTGAAACATGGAATGTTGATCTATGGAACTGTGCTTGAGTACCTAGACTTCAACTTTTCTAAAACATTCAGAAGCGTCAGAAAAAAAGAGGCAGGAAATACCAGAGTGTAGGAATATTAACCCTCTTCATAAACAGCAACCATAAATCTAAGTTTCCATCACCTACCTAAAGGACTGTCCAAGAAAAACAGCCTGATTAAATTAGATAAGTGTGAAGAAGCTGGCAACATGCCATCAATACAGACAGTGGGTTCATGGGTGTAATCATTATTCTTCATTTCCCTGGAAATTTTCATCTGCAATACTTTATTAAAATAATAAGAGCAGAAGTAATACCTTTCATCTGAAAAAAAATGAAAAATGCCTGCAAACATTGACACATTTTCCTCATGATATAACAACAAAGTGCAGAAAAGTCTTTTCAATTCCTTTTAAGGGGAAAAAGAGAAGGATTTTGAACTCTAAATACTTTTCATCCACACCGCTCATTCTAGACTGTCCTTTATTCCTTTTAAGCTGTCTCATGGTTGTTAGTATTATCTTCTTGACATACATACATATATACAGAGACAAGTATAGATAATTCATTCGGTGAATGCTTACAATGATGGACAGAGAGCTTGCAAATACATAGGGCTTGGACAAGAGCAAAAGGAATGTTAGAACTGGAAGACATATGGCAGGGTTTTATCATTATACACATTGGAGATGAGACCATACAAGATCCAAAAACCTGCAACAGATAGGCGAGGCCTCCCCTATTTGCTATTTCACAGTCAACAGCCAAGAGCTGAGTGACTTCTCAGTCAAGACACTAGAAAATGATTTGACTCCATACCAGGTTTGGCCCTAAAATGTCATTCCACCCTGGAATTTTGTAAAAATTTCACTTGTACCCCTTGCCTCAGTTTTCCTCCTCAATAACCACTGAGAAGAGACAATGGCAACACAGTAATGGTCCCTATTATGCCAAACTGCTTCTGTGGTTTTTCATTAGAGGATGAAGTCCAGTTTCCTTCCATGGCATACAAAGCCCTGTATGTCTGCTTCTCCCACCTAATCTTGTCATTTCCACCAACCTCCTTTTATACTAAAAATCCCATCTTTCATCCCATTCCTTCTGCATACGCTGTTACTTCTCCCGGCAATGTGCCCCTTCTTCCTCTCCCTACTTCTCCCTCTCCCCCTTCTCCTGATAACTCCAACTTGCCAACTTGTCTCTGGGAACTTTGAGAAGAGCAACTCTGGTAGTGAAGTACGGATGGTCCAGAACAGGGTTAGCTAGGCACTAGGAAGGTCTCTGGTTAGAAAGGCATTTTATATACTTTTAACCTTCATAACACATCAATCTGTTAAAATCAGTTGTAGGCTATATCCAAATAATTTTTACCAAAATTTATAAAGTCCCAACGTTTGCAAATGATTGAAAGCATATTCTAGGTTATTCCTATATAATATCACTAGTGTTCAGGTTCCCCAAGAAGTCATGCCTGACATCTCCCATAAAATTTAGGTTGTCCTAGACTCCCACAGCACCCCTATATACAGCACTTTGCACTCTGCTTTAAAACTGTCAGTTTTCTTTTCTGTTTCCTTTACTAGACTATGAGTTCCTCATGAGCAAATCAATATATTATTCACTTCTGTATTTCCAGTGTCAGGCACAGCACATGGTACAGAGTGGGCATTTGCTGAATGAGGGCATAAACATTAATAGGTAAAGTAACTTAGAAAACAGTAAGAATTCCTTTGAGGACCAATATGGCTCCACCTTATTTTACCTGTCGCATCTAAGCAGACCTAAGTTCCATGGATGATTATCCTCAAGAAATTGTCTCATCTTCTCATTCCATAAGTTTTCATAGAACTTAATCAATACTCTTTTTGATGTGGGAGACTGCAGATGTAATAGACCAGAAGGTTTGCCTTAGTAACACTTTCTTTTGAATTCTATGAGCTGACAACATAGCATAAGCTAAGATATGGGTAGAACAAAGTAGCTAAAATGGAAAGTTGGGACTCTAGATCCTTTTGAGAGGGTGGTGTTTCTAGATCAGGCATGAGGAGAGGACATAAATTGGAAAGAGCTTCAGAATCCTAGAGATTGGATCCACACTAGAGATATATAGTGTGATGTGGTTTAAGACAGAGCAGAACCCAAACCATTTTGGAAGCAGATCTATCCACTGCAATCAAAAGATATTATCTCCAAGTTGTTGCCCATCAGGGATTCCCTCCCTTTCCTGTGCCATCAACCTCTCATTCTTTACTGGCTCTTTCCCCACCTCCTAAAAAAATGGGCACATCTCCTGCATCATTTCATTTGATTCTCCAACCAACCCCATGAAGTAGGCATTATCACTATCCTCATTTAATAAATGAGAAAATTGAGGGGTACCTTGATGGCTCAGTCGGTTAAGCATCCGACTTCAGGTCAGGTCATGATCTCACGGTTTGTGAGTTTGAGCCCCACATCAGGTTCTGTGCTGACAGCTAAGAGCCTGGAGCCTGCTTGGAATTCTGTGTCTCCCTCTCTCTCTGCTCCCATCCCCCCATACTCTGGCTCTCTTTCAAAACTAAAAAAAACATTTAAAAAAAAGAAATGAGAAAATTGAGGGCCAGAGAATGAAGTAAATTACCCAAGGCCACAAAGCTAGTAAGTGACCAGATCCAGGTCTCTAATCCAGAGCTGTCTGATAACCAAAGTCCTTGTTTTTAACCAACTCTACTAATGTTTGTCTTCTTATCTAATTTAAGCAAGTTCCTGTTGCAGGTTTGTTCCTATTATCCTGTCCTCCAAGGTAATGGAGGAAACTACCTATACTATCTATGTAATACTGTACCTTGTACTAGGAGATTCATGATCAAGTCTATCTCTAGTCATTTCTTCTTAAAATTAAACACAGATGGTTTAGCCTTTAGACTCTATTTAGCAGATCCTTAATTAAATCAGCCAAACTGGGAAAAATTTATTAACTGCCTACTAGGTGCCCATTCTGTGTTTCAGAACTTGATACAGGTTCTTGGCTTGGAGTGGGAGAAAAGGATAAATATGTAATGCAAGGTAGTGGGGAGTAAGGATGAGTGAGAAAATATATGATATTTATTTTAAATGTTCATATGTTCAGGGAAGTGAAAAGACAAAGGCTGTCATCATTTGGCTTTGGGGAGTATGGGTTTTAGGAAAATAACATTGGCATAATGTATTTGTAGTTAAGAAAATAAAAAAGAAGCCATATATATATATATATATATATATATATATATATATATATATATCTTATTTGTGTAGAGTCAACAGATAAAATCCAGAGCTGCTATATTCAGAGCAGCTGCTAGAAGACTGGCCACAGCTGGACAAAAGTCATTAACTTCAAGAGTGAAGTACTTCTAAGCACCCCAATAGCTGTGTCAATCATATTTGGCGGCAACCAGATGTTTTGGTCTATGTCATGGCTCCAGCAAATGCCCGTACCCAGCTGCTAAATAAACCCAAACTCCAGAGAGCTATCATTTTCTTTCATTTCAATTGCTAGGGTCCCCACATCCTTTCATTCATGGCAGTATCCAACCATGAATGTCGCTTTTCCATTCTGTCCAACCAGGATTCTCCTTAACATGAAGTTATTAGCCTATTAATCTAGTGTCTACTATCCACATGCTGCTGTTGGGAACACAAGGACATATCATAAGAGGCAGCAATGGGCTCTGTCTCTCAGGAGCTTATAAACTGCTAATATTTGGGAGACAAGAATGAGCTGTGAGAAAATGACTAGAATTTGCTACCCTAAACTGATGTGCCAAATAAGAATGCAGACAGGTTTATCGGATTTCAGAAGAGGGGGCAGAGAGATGGATATTTGGGGGTAGCATAGTCAGGATAGCTTCATGAAGGAATTATCACCTGAATTCTTGAAGGACCTGAATTCACCTGAATTCTTGAAGTAACCCAAAGTCATCCAAAGTCACCTGAATTCTTGAATGTTGTGATTTAAGAAATGGGGAAGGAACTTGGTGAGCAATGAGGGATGGGAATGATTCATTGGAGAGAGAAGGAATGGATGAGTATGGAAAACTAGTCTGAGGCCAGACTGGGGAGGTTTTGTGTTCCCAGTAAACAGTCTGACTGTCCTCCTATAGGAACCTGAAAGCCAGAGTTATCATGATTATAGTCTAGAGGATATTGCAAACATTGATTTACCATTTTTAATTTTGTAGAAGCTGGTCCCCATGACCTCTCCATGCCATATTTAATTATTTTTCTGCTATCACTTTTAATTCTGTTTTCAAGGATCTTTTTCCCCTCTGGCTGATTAAAATAATATATTTATTATGTGAACCCCCCTCCAGCTTCAGTGCCTTTCTTTGTTCCTTAGCAGTCACAACCTGAAAAGTTGCTAACACCTATCACACTGCACTCAGCTTAATTAACTGCACAAATAGATTGTTTCTCTAACCTAAAAATTATCTGGGGAGAGAAATAAAAGGATAAGGAAGGAAGCTATGAGAAGCAGAAGCCAGAAGACAAATTTATCTCACTCAAGAAGCCATACTGGTTATCATAACAATAACAAATATTTATAGAGTGCTTTCATCCTGAGGAATCCCAGAGCCTCAGAGCAATGAACGCTTGTGGTAAATAAAGGAGCTACTCAGCCATCCCAGGCTCAGTGCACTAAGTCATTCCTGGGACAGCATTCGATTTTAGCCAAGGGATTTTAAAAGAAACTGGGTGGAACCTCCAAGTCATAAAACCTGGACAGCATGCATAAAGAACATCCCAGAATCTTTTCACAGGAGAGAGCCTGGGAGCAACAGGTGTGTTCATAGTCACCTTATGTCTCATGCATTAAGATCACAGCAGCTTCAGAGGCTAGCTTTAGCCTCACTGATTTGAGATAAAAGAAATCTGAAATGCCATCAGATACTGTTTTATATCTTGAAACCATAGATTTACCTTACTAAATATATTTCCAGATAAATTAATTCAATAAATATTTAGTAGGAGTACATTTCAGGAGAAGGGCTTAAAATGTCTTCAAAGATTCAAGTCATACCATTAATAATTAAAAGCATGTTGTTCTGATTTCATTTCTGGATGTTAACATTAAGTAGCTATATGATCTTGGACCAGTCATTTGGCATTTCTGGGTCTCAATTTTATCAAACTGTGTGTGTGTGTGTGTGTGTGTGTGTGTGTGTGTGTGAGAGAGAGAGAGAGAGAGAGAGAGAGAGAGAGAGACAGAGAGAGAGAGAGAGAGAAGGAGGAGGAGGAGGTGTGGGCAGAGACAGAATGTACCACATAACTTTAATAACTTTAGTAACGCTTTTACCTATCTGTGTGGAGTGGTCACAGGTCATTTGGCTCAAGGCCTCATTTGGAGACATGAGAAATACAATCTACTAGACAGCACAGAGCTCCCTACTTAGAGCAAGTTTAAGAAAACATTAAAAAAATAAGAACAGATTGTGAAGAGGGTACAACCTGGAAAAATGGGTCAAATCTCCAGGTATACTGGTGTATGATCAGGGATAAACTAGGTGTAAAGTCACTTAAACCAGTGGTTTTCAAATGACTCTATGGAACATCAAGGTTCCTTGAGGGCACATCAAGGTCTACCAAGGGTTGCTCAATTCAATGACGAAATGTCCTCTACAACATCCTTTCTATTTCTGAAATTCAGCCAATGTTGGAATAACTGCCCTGACTGGCAAGTCCTTCCCTCCCAAGGTGGCCTATCATGCCTTTAGAGAGTCAGATGGTTAGATGGCTTTTCTTAATATTGAGCTGAAATTTATTTCCTGTAGCTTCAACCTATTGACCCTAGCCCCAGTCCTGTGGCAACACAGAAAAAGGTTAATCTCTTTCCCCATGAAAGCTTACCAAATATTTAAAGACAGCTTACGTGTTCCAGAAGTCTCCTATCCTCCAGTCTCAACAGCCCCAGTTCCTTCACCTGTACCTTTACGTCCCAAGTTGCTTTACATATGTGTTCAACCTCACTTCCCAGAACTGTCCTTAAACTTTGCAGAAGAATGCAGGGTAAGCCTCTTGGTCTAGAGGCTATTCCATGTTTATTTCTACTTATGCAATGTGATATTACAGTAGCTCAAAACAAGGATGAACCTCCTCAAACTCAGAGTGGCCAAAGAGAATTACTGTAGCACAGGACAGAGTGAACTGTAGCTGGAGGTGATGTGGGCCTATTGGAAGAGTGTAAACTCAAAATGAGATTATCACTTGGTAGAGGGGGTTTGGTGGGCTAAGCAATACTTTCCCCATTCCCTTTGAGCCTTGAAAGTCTGATTCCATTAATCAACTGACATCCTGCAATCTCTCACAAATCTCTGTGCCTGGGATTATCAGAACCTCTTCAGAGGTTCCTCAAAAGTCAAGTCAATAAAGCAAGTTCCTGCAAGGAAAGTAGTTGTCAGTTAGTAGTGTAACACCACAGCTGCCCCGGTGGTTTTACACAGGAAGATCTTTCCCAAATAGGGAAGAAGGTGATAAAAACAGAAAGTAGTGGGGCCTACTTTCAGCCCCCAAATACAGACACACCACTAGTAAGTCAAAGAGGAAGGCCTGGAAGCTGGGTGTAAAGACTCCAAACCTCCCATCTTTATCTTCACAGCTGCGAGCTTATGTCAACACCAAGCTCATGTACTTGCACCTTCACTTTCCAGACACCTTGTATGCCTGCTACCTGTAAAGGAGGCCTTGAAGGGTTCTTCACTCACATCAGACATTCTGTCTGGGTCACATTTTATTCAGATCAATTTGCTCTGAGCCTTTAGAGCTGTGCTTTGACTTTGCCATCCTGATAGGGAAGTCTCTTCAGTCAGGCTCATTTTCTTCCACCACCATGGCAGCCTCTTGCCGATCCTAATCAAGACTGCAAAATCCAGAGCAAAGTAAGGGACATTTTGCCTATACTCCTGAAGAGACTCTTTTCTCACCTTACACAATCAATTCAAGGAAGTTTTATTGAGCACTTGTTATGAGATAACATCTGAAAATCACTAAGAAATCCTCATTGTATAATGAAAGGAAAAAAAAAAAACTTAAGTTCCTCAGTGTGATACATGTTATATAGGACCTTTTGTATTGTGACTTCCAGCCTAATTTTGAGCCTTATTTCCAGTCATCTTGACTTCTGCCCCCTACCCCAGCACACACATATATTCTGATGTTGCCACAACTGACTACTTGCTATTCCCTAAAACACACCGTGTATTTGTGTGTGTGTGTGCACACATGTGTGGTACATGCACCCATGCTATTCCTTGTATAGAAGACCCCTATCTCCCTGGGGTCTCAAACTCAAACTCAAACTCAACTTCCAAATTTAACCCTAATTTCTTTCTGTAGCCTTTCCTACCTCCTCAAATCCCAAATTAATCATGCAACTATATTCTTCAGGTAACACTGTTAGAACATTAACAAACATTTATTAAAATTACTTGTTTATGTATATGTATTTCCACTAGGCTCAAAAGCAGAGGCTTTGTCTTGGCTATTTCATATTCCTAACAACTAATGCAGTGTCTGAGTGAGTGATGTTTGGGAAATGTTGAGGAATCAAACAAAGGAAAGAAGGAAGAAAGGGATGGAGAAAGTAGGGATGGAGAGAGGAAGGAAGGAAGGAAGGAAGGAAGGAAGGAAGGAAGGAAGGAAGGAGGGAAGGGAAAGAGGGAAGGAAGGAATTCCTTCCTTTACTGGACCTTGAGCTCCTTCAGGGTAGGTACTACCTCCTACTCATTTTTGTAACCACAGTGGCTTATATGAAGCAAACACACAATTACTTCCGTGGCATTTAAAGCAGGTAAAAAAATTATTTCTATATAGAAAATCATTAAATATATAGCTGTTCCCCAAGTACTTACAGTGTCAAAGTTGAATAGTTTAACTGGAGAGAAATTCAATACCAAGGCAGACAACCCTAAGTGTTCTAGAAGTTCAGAGAAGGGAGAAGTCGAGTGTAGGCTGGAGTTGTGTAGGACAGCCCTTCTCAAACTGTAATGTGCAGTGAGGAATTTTTTAAAATGCAGAAGCTGATTCAGTAGGTCTGGGGGAGGCCTGCAAATCTGCATTTCTAACAGGCTGCTTGGTGATGCCTATCCTGTTGGTGTGATTACCATACTTTGAGTAGTAGTGAGGATGTAGAAAGCCTTCCTGAAGGAGGTCTTTCTTTTTTTTTTTTAAGTTCATTTTTATTTACTTTGAGAGAGAGATAGAGAGTGAGCAGGGGAGGGGCAGAGAGAGAGGGAGATAGAATCCCAAGCAGGCTTCATGCTGTCAGCGCAGAGCCTGATGCTGGGCTTGAACCTGTGAACCATGAGATGATGACCTGAGCTGAAATCAGGAGTCAGAACACTTAGCTGACTGAGCCACCCAGGCACCCCAAGGAAGAGGCACTTCTTAAGCTAGGTGCATTTCCTATCTGTTTTAGTTAAGTTTAAAAAAAAAAAAAAGGAGAGGAGGCAAGAACAACCGCGAAAGTAAAGTAACAGAAGTAAGAAAGAGAATGTTTTATTTACAGGATGGACAATAGAACCATATAAGTAGAGTGGAGAGGTCCTGTAAGGGCATAATTAGTGATAAATCCAGAGAGATTAGGTAGGGCCAGATTATGAGCTATACTAAAGACTCTTCTGAGGAGTTTGAACTTTTCATTATAAATTCTTAAGCAAGAACTCAACGTATCATCCTCACACTGTACATTGTTGTAGAAATGTTAAGTTTATGAAACACATTTTCTTAAGGGTTATTGCCATCTGATCCTCACAACACCCTCATGCAACAGTGTTCGGTCAGGTGTCTTGTTTTCATTCCCACATCACAAGATGAGGAGACTGAGGCTCACTGAAGTGACTTTCCCAGTTATGCAAACATGGATGAGTGACAGTATCCAAACTGAGTTTTTAGGACTCCCAGTCCAAAGTAATTTTTCATCACATCATGCTGCAGATTGCCACTTTAAACCAGAGGGTCCTAAAAAGGGGCATTTGTGAAATTATCTTCACATTATTCCAATCTTCTCTTTAACTGCAGTTCATTATCTGGCTAAGGGAAATCTGCCTTCAGAATTATAATTCTCTGACCCAGAAGGCTATTAATTTCCTTCTATTTAGTCACTGAAGGATTTCTCCCTGCCTATTCTTATTGTATGTTAAAGAAGAATGAAATTATTCACGTAAGAATATGGGGAGGCACTTGCTAATCTATTTTGTTTAAGAAATTTAAAAGAAACCAGTTTGAGCCTATTAATGACATCAGGATCTCCTCCCAGAGGCCTTGCTATTGTAGTTTCATTTGCCGTGCATCTTTTGTTTGTATTTCCCAGCCTGGAGATGCGATCACTGTGTTATTCCCTATTATGATCCTACAGGAATCTACTGTTTCCCAAATTCCCCTTCTTTAGAGATTATGTTTTGGAGACTTTCAGGGTGAGGGGATTGATAGTGTGACATCAGTGTCCTACTTTCTGATGCTTTTTTTTCACTTGCAGGGAGCCAAGTTTTGCCACATTGGAATTAAGTGGGTCCAAACTCCATCCAAGCAGCCCAGGAATTAGAAAACTCTTTTTCTAGAAAGGAGAATACAGAGAGACAAACTCAGTTGAAAGGTCTACAGAACTTGTATTATCGAACAGGGTCCTCAACCAGTGTTTCAGATTTGGTTAATTTCTAACATGTCTGTTGAATGATCAGACTACCAAGTTGAATTTATTTGTGTTTGTCTTGTTGCTAATTATTAATGCAAGAAAAACTTAGTGGGCTAGTCCCTTAACCCCTCTGAACCTCAAATATCATTATCTCAAAAGGGGACAATGAATTATACTTCTTGTAGGATTGTTGTGAGGATTAAATGTGTATAATGTACACAAAGCATGTTGCACCCTGTCTGGCACCAGAGTAGGTGCTCAGGAAATGATGGCTGGTGTTCTCCCATTCACTAATGTGTTCTCTGAAAAGAACATGAAAGGAAACTTAGAAAGACCTGAAGAACATACCCCTCTGTCTTTAAAGATAGGAAACTGGAGAACAGAGCTGTTATCTGATAAATTGTAATTATACAGTCGGCCATTGAACAACATGGGGGTTAGGGGTGCCTACCCCTGTGCAGTCAAAAATATGCATATAACTTTTGACTCCCTCAAAACTTAAGTATTAACAGTCTACTGTTAACAGGAAGCCTTAACCGATAACATAAACAGTCGACTAACACATATTTTGTCTGTTATATATATTATATACTGTATTCTTACAATAAAGTAAGCTAGAGAAAAGAAAATGTTATTAAGAAAATCATAAGGACATTTAGGCTCTTTCCATAATTTGGCTAAGAGCCTAAATGTCCATCAACTGGCAAATGGATAAAAAAGATGTGGTTTATATATACATACAATGGAATACTACTTGGCAATGAGAAAGAATGAAATCTGGCCATTTGTAGCAATGTGGATGGAACTGGAGGGTATTTATGCTAAGTGAAATAAATCAGCAGAGAAAGACAGATACCATATGTTTTCACTCATTTGTGGATGCTGAGAAACTTAACAGAAGACCATGGGGGAGGGGAAGGGGGAAAAATAAAGGGAGGGAGGCAAACCATAAGAGACTTAAATACTGAGAACAAACTGATGGTTGATGGGGGGTGAGGGAGAGGGGAAAGTGGGTGATGGGCATTGAGGAGGGCACTTGTTGGGATGAGCACTGGGTGTTGTATGGAAACCAATTTGAAAATAAATTATATTTAATATAAAAAATAAATAAAGTTGACATTGTAAAGTGAAAAAAAAGAAAATCATAAGAAAAATACATTTACAGTACTGGACGGTAAGAAAATTTGCATATATGTGGATCCACACAATTCATTTGGGCTAGATGCTGAAATATACTAATGATGGATGAAATTCCTGTTCAAATGGACTTTACATCTTATTGGGGGAGATATATATTAACCCAAAAATAACACAAATAGATAATTATTAACCGTAATAACTGCTCTGAAGAAAAGTAGCATGATCATACAGCACCATATAACAAAGGAACATCCTCTGGACTGGAGAGATCAGAAAATGATTTTGGGGGAAGCATTTCAGCTAAAATTTGAAGGATGAATCAGACTACTAATCTAGATAGTACTAGTGAGAACCGTTTCTTTTCTTGATTGAAGGATACATGTTGTCTAAGGGTAAACCGTAGAGAGGCAAGGCAGGTCATTTGGATCAGTTATTCTCACTTTCTGGATTGAGATTCACAATAAGAGAGGCATTTTACATAGTTTCAGTAATGCAACTGGGAATTTTCATTCTATTCTATTGTACTCTACTCCTGTCTTGTTCATTCCATTCTATTGTACTGGGAAACAAATGCTGGTCAGGATCCATACAATTGATTTTTAAAAATAAGAATGGGTTTCGTTCAACCTGTAGTTGGAAAAATACTGATTTAGATGCCTCTAAACTCCATTTCTATCAATCAAAAAAAGAAACAGTTCTCACTAGTACTATCTAGATTATTGGTCCGATTCATCCTTCAAATGTTAGCTGAAATGCTTCCCCAGAAATCGTTTTCTGATCTCTCCAGTCTAGAGGATATTCCTTTGTTATATGCTGCTGTATGATCATGTTCCTTTTCTTCAGAGCAGTTATTACAGTTAATAATTATCTATTTATTTGTGATATGTTTGGACTAATATATATCTCCCCCAATATGATGTAAAGTCCATTTGTACAGGAATTTCATCCATCATTAGTATATTTCAGCATCTAGACCAGCCCAGCACGTGGCATGTAGTAATAATTTCATAAATATATGTTGAATGAATAAATGTGCAAACTAACAAATGAATGAATAAAGGTGTTCATAAACCAATAGGTAAGCCTGGTTAGTCATCAACCTACTGTGAAATAATTAGTTGACTTTGCTTTACAAAGTGAAAGATGTGATGAGGTTCTGTTAATAATTGTCTCCTTCAGTAGACTGTAAGTTCCATGAATGCCAGGATCATGTCTCGTTTCATTCCCCATTGCACCCCAGAACCAGCATGGTCCACAGCAAACAGCAAATGGTCTGAAAAGTTTTGTTGCATTAATAATAAATGTATAGATGGAATCTCTGAAACATTTCCAGGTTTCATTAAAGGCTTCCAAGGTAAACCTAATGATTACAGATGGTCTCATGTATCAAGCCTTTAGCAGGACAGATAATCACAGAACATCAAAGGTGGAAGAGACCTTACATATCAGTCAGCAATAAGCAAATTTTTCTGCAGAGAGCCAAATAGTAAATGCTTTCAGCTTTGTATGCCATACAATCTCTGTCACAACTATTCAACTCTGTTGTTGTAGTGCAAAACCGACCACAAACAATATTTACACAAATAGGCAAAGTTGTGTCCCAATAAAACTTTATTTACAAAAATGGGTGGCAGACTGGATTTGGCTGCAGTTTGCTGACCTTACCTACCTAATCCAACCCTAACTCAACTCCCATATTTTATAGGTGAGAACAGAGGGCTGTTTCCCTAGAGGGGAAATGGTATGTTCAAGATCACACCATTAATAAAGGACCAAGAAGGAACTTTGAACCTCCAACTTCAATTCCCAGAACACCATAGCAACCATGTTTGACAGTCGGCCTGCTTCAGTCCTGGTGTTGGTACTACACTGCCTGGGTTATTGATGCTAAGGGACTTTACCTTAGATTTGATTTGTGTTGGTGTTTTGTTTTTTTTTTTTTTACTTTTCCTTTTTATTCTGTCATCCATATAGTCTAAGAGCCTTGGGAGTAATCAGCTTCACAGAGAGATTTTACAAATCCTTCAATTTAGTTCAGGTTCCTAGAGGTCTGCCTCCTTACATATTCAGAGAGAGGATATACTAGGTACTTTTTGGCAAAATGTTCTGACTTCTATGGTATCAAGGGCTGGATGTGGGGGAATAGGAAGTGAGAGCTCTGTTATATCTTTCCCTGCCACACACCTTACCCAGGTCTCTCACATATCATTCTGTTGCAGGGGTCACCGAGTTCCAACTGTATATGTGCAACACTAAGCTAGCTGTAGGAGGGAAGGAATGATAAGGATGAGAATATTAATAGCAGCTAACTTTCATGGGTTCTGACTATACACCAAGCACATTATATTACAACTTCCCTAAATGCTCATCACAACCCTTTAAGGAAGAATCAGATGGACTAAATTTCTTGGACTGGAGCCCAATTTGGTCTATGTTGCAACCCTGTGCTATTTTTTGCCACTACTTCTGTTCTCAAGGCTATTGATTCCTAAACACTCTTCTGAGGATTGGAGGTGAAAAGCTGAAAGCACTTAGTCTAGTGTCTAGCATCTAGACACTACATTAATGCAGTGAATCATGCATTCATCTGTTTTTGTTACCCACCACTCTCCTGCATATGCTCAAACACAGACACACACTCTGACCATACAGAATCTCTCAACACTTCCAGTACAAGCAATGCCCTTCCACACCACTTTGCCTTTACACGAGCTGCCTGTTCTTCCTGGAATGCTTCCCACCACATGTCTCTGCTCTACTAAGCCTCTGCTCAAATGTCACCTCTTTTATGATACTTCCCTGATGCCTCTGGAGACAATCCAGACACTGTAAAAGTCACACAGTTTCTACTCTACGCTCCCCCCGCTCAGCACTTTGTTCAAATCTCTATTATTGGACCTAGTAAAGCATCTGTTCTCTAGTTTATCACACTATGAACTCTACTGAGACAGGGGCCATCTTATTGGTTTCCTTTTTAAAATAACATCTATTGTGTGCTTTTAATACAGATAAGTATAAAAAGGGGAAAAGGACCATAATTCATCTCCCAGAAACCTATTTTAGTCTTTAAGAAAATAAAGCAATATATGAACATGGTAAGAAAATTCAAACTGTACAAAAAGGTACAAAATGAAAAGTAAAAGTCTCCCACTAGCCAACCCTCACCCAAGAAGAAATTTTTGATAACAGTTGTTTACGTATCCTACCATAAAAACATTTGTACATATATGTCAGAACTTGTATATATACTGGATCTTATTAAAATAGGTTTTTGCACAAAAGATTTTTCTCAACACAATATTATGTATCTTATTTTTTTTACTTAATTATATATCTCAAACACTTTTTTCTTATCACAGATAGATCAATTTCACTCTTTTATGTAACTCCATAGGATATTATTTGGGATGAATGTAAGTTATTTAAACAGTCTCCTATCTATGGACATTTATGCTTTTCTCAATATTACTGTTACAAGTGACACTGTAATGAAAATCCATATAGTAAAAAAAAAATTTGTATAGTAACATTTTGTGAATATGGGAAAGTACCGTATTGAATTAAAAATGCACCCCAATTTCAGAGATATTAAAATGTGCATAGAATGCACATCTATAAAATAAATGTGCACCTTAGAATTGATGAAATATAGTATATTTGTGAAATAGTCTCAGTGGAATTGATGGGTCAAAGAGTATGTGAATTTAAATTTTTGACATGTGTTGCCAAATTGCTGAACAAAAAGGCTACATCAACTTCCACTCCCACCAGCAAGGTAGGAGAGTGACCATTTTCCCACACTCTTAACAACAGTTGGCAATAGCCAACATTTTAATTGCCAAAGAAAGAGATTGTACCTAACTTCATGAAGTACAGTTTGAAAATCATTGCATGAAATGCTCTCTCAAACCTTCAACCTTGAGATACTCTGATATCCTGTGAAATTTCAACAATGGACCCCACCAAATCAGAAGTTTTCAAGTGCAAGTCCATTCAAAGAGAAAGTTTTCTGTTCAGAGCAGCATCTCTGAGCCAAAGCACAGCAAGACAGAGAAATAAGGTCAGATGCAGAACTGGAGATTTATACAAGAAAAACACTCCCTCCTTTCACAGCAGCAGCTGAAATCACTCAGATTTGAAGCAAGAGCTCAGCTTTCTCTGAGCTTCTCCTAACCTTGCTTAACTGATTGCCTTCTTAGGTTTCTGGACCATTGTTTCAGCCAGCCCCCAAATCTGTCCTGAATCAGGCATCCTCCGGGAAGAGATCTATCTTCTCTAGGAAAATGTTGTCTCATTTTATCAATTGATCTTGACATCTAGATGACAGAAACCTGCATTTGAGAGCAAGGCACTTTTATGTGACTTAATACCTTTGAATTGTCATTTTCATTGTTGGTTCTGAGGTGGGTGCAGTTTCTTACTTGGAAGAAGTGAGCTCACTAAAATCATCAACAGAGTATCCACTTAATAAATGTCCCAGAGAAGAACAAACAGACAAAACCTACTTAATTTATTCAACAAATATGTATTGAGCAGCTATGAAATGTCAGGTACATCCTAAGTGATAATGGTACTGGCACAGCAGAGACCATCCAAATCCCCTGCCTCTGTGCAGTCTTTGTTGAGTGTGTATATGGGGTGGGGATACTGGAAAGACACAAACAATAAACTAAATAAAATATATTCTATGGCAGATAGTGACTAGTGTTATGAAGAAAAATAAAGCAGGGAAAGGGGATCAAGTGGGGGTTGGTTTAGCTATCATTGGCTGAGTACCTCCTATATGCCAGGCTCAGTGCCAAGCATGTTCCTTACGTGATGAAATCAGAGGGAGGAGAACAAGAACAGGATGGGGGAAGAAGAGAACAACTCCACTTAGCTTAAGCTTGTCTTTAGAACCAGTTTGGGGGTTGGAGTGCCTGGGTGCCTCAGTTGGTTGACCATCAAACTCTTGATTTTGGCTCAGGTCATGATCCCAGGGTCATGGGATTGAGCCTCACATTGGTCTCAGCATGGAGCCTGCTTATAATTCTCTCTCTCTCCCTCTGCCCCTCTACCCTGTTCATGTGCTTCTCTCTCTCTCTCTCTCTCTAAAAAAAAAAGAATCAGTTGGAGGGCTGACACTGTCCAGCTTCACTGAGTAGAGGACAAAGAAGGGAGAAGGCAAAGTGAGTCACTTCTCAGGTTTTCATGCTTTTAGATCTTCCTTAAAACATGTCTTCTGAATTTATTTAGGTGGCTGTTTCAAGATCAGACACACTGCTATTCTGATATTAAGCACAGTACAGCACTCAAAGGCAAATCTATATACTCTTTTGGATGATCTATATAATTTCTCTTCTAATTATCCAAGTAACTAAGTGTATCGAGATGAAGATTTTGAGTGCAAGGAGTGTGCACAGTGATAGGAGTTGTATGTGTCAAAAAAATGGGTCAGTGCTATGGAGAGGTATGGGTTAGATCAATGTAGACCATGACAGAGGAGCTACTTGGGGAAAAAAAAAAAGAGGCCAGTATGGGAGACAGGGAAGATGGAAAGAAGAGAAAGAACAAAAGCAGGAGAAAAATGTTAGTCAAGCTGCCATTGAGATCATGGGAAACAAGTGAAAAAACCAAAATCTCCACTTTGCTTCCCCTGCACAGACTTGGACTCCCACCCTCAGACAAGCATTATCCAAGCTAAGGAGTTGGTTAAAGTGCTTTTCAAGTGCTTTGCCAAATCAAGGAAACTAATAGTCATTTTTTTCTCTTGGGGAAGGCTGGGCCTCTCAACATCAAAGAATGGCCTGTCTTTTCAAAGAGGCAGCTTCCCACAGCAGTACCTGGCTCCCTTAATCTCAGTAACGACAATAAATGCACAAGCCCCCTTTTGTGTGGAACTCCTATCTAATCAAAACTAATCACCAAACAGATCTTTGCCTGACATATCTGAGTAACAGAGCCGAAGTCTTTACCCTAGCGGAGGCCCCAAGTAAGCCCCTGTGAATGGGAGGAAGTGTGGTCGAGCTGTCTGGCTGTGGGAAAGGGCTTCCTCAGGATTCTGTGAAAAACTCTTTATGTTGATAGGAATTACATCAGATACACCCACAGGCGTTTGGAGAACAAGGATACAGTCCAACCCTCTATATCTAGATTGGGACCAGGCAGATCCAGATACCGACAAATTGAAAACAGCAGAGATGCCTCAAAACTTGTTTTCTGGGAGGGGAGCTGAAGAAGTCTAATTGTGTTGGGGAAGGGGGCTGTTGTGTAAGCTGACACAGAGGTCCTCAATTTAAGATGATAAAAACTCTAAGGAAGGAGCTAAGGAGGAGCTAAAGAGGCCCCTTTGTGTAATCTAACTTGTCTAGCAAAACAGTCAAGACAAAGCAGGGCTCCACTAATTGGGAGCTATAAATGGCTGCCATTTATTGAGTGCTTATGGTAAGCCAGGTGAGTGCAAAATGTTTTGCTCAGATTAACTAATTTAGTTTTCAAAACAACACTATTAAGTATATAGTATTATTATTCCAATTTAATATTTAGAAAATTCTGGCTTAGAGAGGTTAAGGAACTTGCCAGAAATCCCAACTAAGTGGATAAAATGGGATTCAAACCTCGGCCACGTGTATTCAACTCCAAAGATCATGTTCTTTAGGCTTGTGTTCTTTCTACTACATGATACTACTTCCCAAGGAATCTATAAATGTATTTGATACAGAATTTTCTCTCACGTGTTTTTTGTTTGTTTGTTTGTTTTGTCCATGGTTAGATTTTCCTTATTCTGGTCCTGGGTTTTAATGGAGGAGCCATCAGAAGGTTCATTTCTTTACCTTGGAATCTTGTTTCTCTTCAGCCATGAGAACTATTGAGAACTCAAGAACCTGACTGGATTTAAAATTGAAAACTCCCTTCTTTTGAGGAAGCTATCCAATCCTTAAATACCCTGGTTGCAAGTCCCTTTGCAGTTCCAACGTCTGTATTGTGGAGGGGATGACCTAAAGTTCTGGGAGGGAAAGCGACAAGCCAAAGGTCAAAGAGCTACAGAATGGCGAAGTTTGCATCAGGGCTAAACTCTGGTCTCCTGAATCCCAGTCCAGCACTTCTTGCCCCCTCCCCCCGCCCCCCAGACCTCCCTCTCCTTGCTTCCCTACCCCCTTTGATTAAGCTCTTCTTCCCTGATTAAGCCCATTATATCTCCCCCACCAAGTTCATCCTATGCACTTCATCTTGTTCATTACTATCCAAAGCAAGGCCTCTACATCAGTCAAGCCTGTCACCTTAAGCCCACTTCAATGCTCATTTAGTGGAGAGTCCCTTCAAGCATATGCATAATGTTTGTGGCTTACAGTTTGTTTTTTTTTTTTTTTTTTGTAGCTAGCTTAACCTTCTCAAATCCATCAGCTCCTTTAATTTTTTTTTCTTTTATATTCTTTTGTATCCACCATGGGCCTTAAAGGTGTTTTGTAAACATTAGTTAAATTAACAAATATTGTCTCTTGAAAAAAACAAATGTTTGCTAAAATAATATATCCTCCCCAAGAGAACATAAAACTGAGTAGGAAGATGCCTTATCAGTTCTCATTAGAATTTGACAAAGTATATACTAGTTAATTAGCCCTTGGAAAAGGCTTAGATAAGAGCCTGTGGATGCTAATTAACCCCAGACCCCACACAGACCAAAGGCAGAGAGTAGGAAAATATTTTGAGCAAATTTTGTTTTCAAGAAAGTATGGTTATATGAAAAACAAACATGGCATATTTACAACATTATATGTTTAACTGCTGTAGCAACTGAACCAGACTAGAAGCAAAGGGATCACAAAAACATGGTAGCTCATCTTCAAAGCACCTCACTAACTGCTTAATTCTCAAAACATCTCTCTGAGGTAGAAAAGTCTTATCACACTTAAACAATGGGGAAACTGAGACAGCCAGGCTAAGTGACTTGTAGGGGCCTAAAGTTGTCCAAGGTATATATATATACCTGAAACGAATGTTCTACACATTTGTTTGCTGCTTATAAACCACTGATAGTCCCTAAACACAGGTGTGCCTCACATTTTAGTCTTCAAAGGTAATTTTTAAAGGGGTATAAATCAAATCTTATTTTCAACATGGAGAGAATGTTCTCAACCTCAAGTGAATTCTTTAGTAAACAACCCCCTCATTTATCCATTTGGTAAATAACCTCCTGCCTTTTTAATCACAAAGCCCCTGGACGAGCAGCTGGACCAGAGGAAAAAGCTAGAATCTACCAATATAATTCACAAAAGAACAGCAATTTGGGGTATTTTTTGAGAGGTTAATAAGTACTTCATTCATTACACTGATTAGAACTTCACATTCACTCTAAAGGTGGGAGTAAGGGTTGACCATCCATGACACAGAAGGATTGTTATTATCAGCACTTGGCAGAATTTCATTCAGCTATTTGAAATCAGGAGAGAGCTCTCTGATCCATTTTAAAAAGGCTTGCAGCCTCTTTAATAAAATTTACAAAAGTATTTCCAAAGCGTGAAGTAAGTAGACAGGAAAGGAAGTGCAATGAAGTTGTCTTTTCTGAGTTTTCTGTCCCCTGGAAACCATTACCATCCATCTAAGTTAGCTCAAGGACTTAGTATCATTTTAAGTAATCAAGGGGAAGGCTCCAGGCTTTCTAATATAATTGCTATCTCCAAGGAAGTGCCTTCTTTACTCAGCTAGGTTGTAGGGGAAGAGCATCTCTAGGGATTAAGAATTGAATGATTTGGACTGTAGCTTTTTCAATCATTTTGATGGTGTTTGTCTCAGGAATGAAGTTTTTTTTTTCTTTTTTCTTTTTTGGTATTTAATGAAAGATGCTGGTCTGTGTGGGTATGCATCACAATGTACCTCTTTGGTGAACACCACTAATCTGACATGCCTGGTATGCTTTCTCCTTAACATTTCAAGAACTACAAATTGCTGATCTCAAGAATATGGATTAACCTGACTGGAAGATGAAATAAAATAGTATTATCCTAAAAGATTTTTTTTTCTGAGCTACCTGAAGAAGAGACATTTTACAATCGGAATCAGTGAGAGTTTAGAAACTTAATGTGATTGTTTGAGATTCTTGGAAAATGATACCAACACCTTGCTTTTAACACCCTTCTTCATATGCTGGTATAGAATAGATTCCATTACCTACTCCATCTCTGCCTTTTCTTCAGATATCTTAATATACCAGTCGGGCTTTTACCTGCTTTCCAGCCTTCTCAGTCTTGACTTTTGGGGCCATTTGCTTCTCGCCTGAAGCCCCAACTATGCTCTAACCCCTAGGATAAATCTAAATAATAGTTGAGAGGGGGAGCATTTAAAGAGCTCTAACTCAACTCTCTAATCTACACATAATGCAACATCACTGTCATTGCTGATCTGGCCCCAACTCTGTATTCCTGTCCTCATAATTTGATGGCTCTTCTATTCAGTTCACTTTAGCAGGCTTTAATTAGCATCTGTTATGTGCCAGGTACTTTAGTTAGGCCTTGGAGACAGCTCAGCTTACTAAGGTTTCAGACACATAATCTTAATATTATCAACATGTGTTCAGAACTAGACTTATGCCCAGGGTGCTATGAAAGTCCAGGAGAGACCTTGTCACCACTTTGTATGCTTGTTAATGATGGAAACTGGGCCCCTCCATCCCTCCCTGAACTGTCATGTTGCCTGAGTTTCCTAGTATGCTTAACTTAGTACCCTAGTATATGTAGATTTGGAATAATGCATGCCCCAGGGTGTATATATACATAGATAAAATATATAGGGACACCTTCCTGTCTCAGTCGGTAGAGCATGCGACTCTTCATCTTGGGGTCATTGAGTTCAAGCCCCATGTCGGGGATAGAGATTACTTAAAAACATAATAAAATATATGTAAAGTTTCCTACCCTTCCCACAGGCACATTCCAGTCACCTTTCTCAGAACTAGCCACTGTTAAAAATGTCTATGGGTCAGGGCACCTGGATGGCTCAGTTGGTTGAGCATCTGACTCTTGGTTTCAGCTCAGCTCATGATCTTAGCATCGTTGGATCGAGCCCTGTGTCGGGCTCTGCACTGAGCTTGGAGCCTGCTTAAAGATTCTCTCTCTCTCTCTCTCTCTCCCTCTGCCCCTCTCCCCAGCTTGCATGTTCTCTCTATTTCTTAAAAAAATTTCTACAGGTCATGCATGTGAATTTTCATTGGATGTCATGGCTTATGAAAAAAAATATTGAGAAGAATGCTAAACCCAACTAAGCATCAGAGTCACTTGAGTTTCTTTTCAACCAATAAAAATTTCTGTTGTCTTATAGTTTCTGTGGGTTAGGAATTTGGGAGCAGCTTATCTTGGTGGTTCAGGCCCTGGATCTCACATTAGACTACAGTCAAGATGCCAGCTGGGGCTGCAGTCATTTAAAGGTTTGCCTAGGACTGGAGGATCCCCTTTCAAAGTGGCTCACTCACATGAGTGACCTGTTGATGATGGTTGTTGGCAGGAGACCTCAGTTCTTCCCCAAGTCGGCCTCTCTGCAGGACTGCTTGAGTGGCTTTGTGACATGGCACCTGGATTCCCACAGAATGAGTGATTCAAGAGGTCAAAGTGGAAGCTGCAATGTCTTTTACAATCTAGCCTTGAAAATCACACACTGTCACCTCTGCCATATTCTCTTGGTCACACAGATTCTGAGCCAATGTGAGAGGTGACCACACAAGGGTGTGAATAGCAGAGCTGAGGTTCACTGTGGGTCATCTTGGAGATTGGCTACCATAGGCACAGAACAGAACAGAGAATGTTGAAGAATGAGCTGGATGGAGTGGGGAGGTGGTGAAAATCAGAAAACAACCAGCACCCTTCAATGACCACCCCACTTAAAATATTATATGCATTCCTGCCATTTCATACCACATTATTCTTTTAGTTTTCTTCATGGGACTTAATATGAACTGACACATTATATATTTATTTGTTAACTATTTTATTTGCTAATTTGCCCCCCCACACACACACACTAGAATACAAACTCCACAAAATAAGGAATTTAGTCTATTTTGTCCACTGTTGGTACTTAATAACCTTTAATTAAATATTTGTGTATTTGAAAGAGTAATAATTGTGTTTTTTAAAGTTCCAGAGTCCCTGATTTCATTATTAGAAATGTGGATTTTGGAAACCTGGAAATCTACACTCTTCTAAAAGCTCCCCAGGTGATTTTTTAATCATCCCAGTTTGTGAATCACTGCTCTGAACAACAGGGAAGTTTTCTTTGATACACTAAATGGCCTGTCCTAACTGGGGGGTGCCTGGAACTAGAATTGACTATTGGATATAAGGAGAGGGGAAAAAACCATGGTTTTACCTGGCTCTGTGTATGAAGAGGAAATCTAGTCTATCAGGCAGTACAAGATTTTATTTATGCAACATTTACTGAACATCTACTACATGTCAAGCAATGTTATAGGCATTGAAGATACCAAAGGGATAGATGAAACAGACAAAAGTCTTTGGAATCATATAATTTATATTCCAGTGGGAGAGCTGAATGTAAAGGTGGCATGAAGGACAGCATGCCAGAGTCATGAAGCAGAGCACAGCAATAGGCATACAAGTACAATACACAGAAATTGAAGTAAGCAGGTAATTGATGCAGACTGTAGGGAAGGATTAAGAGGAAGGGTACTTTTATTTTTTAACTATGCATGTACTGGTTTTACAATTAATTTTTTTAAGTTTTCATGCATAAAGAATTCCCATGAGCATGTCTGGGATTGCAAAAAATTCCCCCAGCACTACCTGTAACCCTACTCTCTTCATCTTCCATTCAGAATGCAAGTGAGCACCAGTGACTTCATTATAAAGCAGATCTTGCCAAAGTTTTTACAATTTTATACACTACAGGGCTTTTCACAGCCTTTGATAGATTAATATGCATTATAAATCCCAAATTAGGGGAGGCTCTAGTAAATATATTTCCCAATCTTTTTAAAGATTTTTTAATGTGTATTTATTTTTGAGAGAAACAGAGACAGAGACAGAGCCGGAGAGACAGAGAGGGAGACAGAGAGACAGACTGCAAGTGGGGGGTGGGACAGAGAGAGAGAGGGAGACACAGAATCTGAAATAGGTTCCAGGCTCTGAGCTTTCAGCACAGAGCCCAACATGGGGCTGGAAGCCACGAACCACGAGATTATAACCTGACCTGAAGTCAGAAGCTTAACCGACTATTCCACCCATGCTGGTGCCCCATATTTCCCAATCTTATAAGGCCTCAGACTCATTTTCTTTTCCTAAGAAAGTCTCTGGTATATGTGTTGCATGTACGGAATACCCTTTGAGAAATACTGGTTTAGAGCAAAGTTTGAAGTAGTAAGTGGTAGAGATTGGCTACATGTTTATCAAAGATTTTCCTTTTCTTTCCAGACACATAGTTAGCTTATATTCCCCAGCCTCACTTGAAGTTAGGTGCAGCCACATGACTGAGTTCTAGCCAATGGAATGTGGGTAGAATTCTTATATGCCACTTATGGGTGTGATCCATAAAAATATCTCATGCAATCTTCCACAAGCTCTCCTCTTACTTGCCCTCCGATACAGAGGATTCCAAGGAAGATTTTGTTGGTATGTATTTATTTATTTATTTATTTATTTATTTATTTATTTATTTATTTATTTTTTTTTTTATTTTTTAATATATGAAATTTATTGTCAAATTGGTTTCCATACAACACCCAGTGCTCATCCCAAAAGGTGCCCTCCTCAATACCCATCACCCACCCTCCCCTCCCTCCCACCCCCCATCAACCCTCAGTTTGTTCTCAGTTTTTAACAGTCTCTTATGCTTTGGCTCTCTCCCACTCTAACCTCCTTTTTTTTTTTTTTCTTCCCCTCCCCCATGGGTTTCTGTTAAGTTTCTCAGGATCCACATAAGAGTGAAACCATATAGTATCTGTCTTTCTCTGTATGGCTTATTTCACTTAGCATCACACTCTCCAGTTCCATCCACGTTGCTACAAAAGGCCATATTTCATTTTTTCTCATTGCCACGTAGTATTCCATTGTGTATATAAACCACAATTTCTTTATCCATTCATCAGTTGATGGACATTTAGGCTCTTTCCATAATTTGGCTATTGTTGAGAGTGCTGCTATAAACATTGGGGTACAAGTGCCCCTATGCATCAGTACTCCTGTATCCCTTGGATAAATTCCTAGCAGTGCTATTGCTGGGTCATAGGGTAGGTCTATTTTTAATTTTCTGAGGAACCTCCACACTGCTTTCCAGAGCGGCTGCACCAATTTGCATTCCCACCAACAGTGCAAGAGGGTTCCCGTTTCTCCACATCCTCGCCAGCATCTATAGTCTCCTGATTTGTTCATTTTGGCCACTCTGACTGGCGTGAGGTGATATCTGAGTGTGGTTTTGATTTGTATTTCCCTGATTAAGGAGCGACGTTGAACATCTTTTCATGTGCCTGCTGGCCATCCGGATGTCTTCTTTAGAAAAGTGTCTATTCATGCTTTCTGCCCATTTCTTCACTGGGTTATTTGTTTTTCGGGTGTGGAGTTTGGTGAGCTCTTTATAGATTTTGGATACTAGCCCTTTGTCCGATATGTCATTTGCAAATATCTTTTCCCATTCCATTGGTTGCCTTTTAGTTTTGTTGGTTGTTTCCTTTGCTGTGCAGAAGCTTTTTATCTTCATAAGGTCCCAGTAATTCACTTTTGCTTTTAATTCCCTTGCCTTTGGGGATGTGTCGAGTAAGAGATTGCAACCGCTGAGGTCAGAGAGGTCTTTTCCTGCTTTCTCCTCTAAGGTTTTGATGGTTTCCTGTCTCACATTCAGGTCCTTTATCCATTTTGAGTTTATTTTTGTGAATGGTGTGAGAAAGTGGTCTAGTTTCAACCTTCTGCATGTTGCTGTCCAGGTCTCCCAGCACCATTTGTTAAAGAGACTGTCTTTTTTCCATTGGATGTTCTTTCCTGCTTTGTCAAAGATGAGTTGGCCATACGTTTGTGGGTCTAGTTCTGGGGTTTCTATTCTATTCCATTGGTCTATGTGTCTGTTTTTGTGCCAATACCATGCTGTCTTGATGATGACAGCTTTGTAGTAGAGGCTAAAGTCTGGGATTGTGATGCCTCCTGCTTTGGTCTTCTTCTTCAAAATTACTTTGGCTATTCGGGGCCTTTTGTGGTTCCATATGAATTTTAGGATGGCTTGTTCTAGTTTTGAGAAGAATGCTGGTGCAATTTTGATTGGGATTGCATTGAATGGGTAGATAGCTTTGGGTAGTATTGACATTTTGACAATATTTATCTTTCCAATCTATGAGCAGGGAATGTCTTTCCATTTCTTTAAATCTTCTTCAATTACCTTCATAAGCTTTCTGTAGTTTTCAGCATACAGATCCTTTACATCTTTGGTTAGATTTATTCCTAGGTATTTTATGCTTCTTGGTGCAATTGTGAATGGGATCCGTTTCTTTATTTGTCTTTCTGTTGCTTCATTGTTAGTGTATAAGAATGCAACTGATTTCTGTACATTGATTTTGTATCCTGCAACTTTGCTGAATTCATGTATCAGTTCTAGCAGACTTTTGGTGGAGTCTATCAGATTTTCCATGTATAATATCATGTCATCTGCGAAAAGCGAAAGCTTGACTTCATCTTTGCCCATTTGGATGCCTTTGATTTCCTTTTGTTGTCTGATTGCTGATGCTAGAACTTCCAACACTATGTTAAACAACAGCGGTGAGAGTGGGCATCCCTGTCATGTTCCTGATCTCAGGGATAAAGCTCTGTTTTTCCCCGTTGAGGATGATGTTAGCTGTGGGCTTTTCATAAATGGCTTTTATGATCTTTAAGTATGTTCCTTCTATCCCGACTTTCTCAAGGGTTTTTATTAAGAAAGGGTGCTGGATTTTGTCAAAGGCCTTTTCTGCATCAATTGACAGGATCATATGGTTCTTCTCTTTTTTGTTGTTAATGTGATGTATCACGTTGATTGATTTGCGAATGTTGAACCAGCCCTGCATCCCAGGAATGAATCCCACTTGGTCATGGTGAATCATTCTTTTTATATGCCGTTGAATTCGATTTGCTAGTATCTTATTGAGAATTTTTGCATCCATATTCATCAGGGATATTGGCCTGTAGTTCTCTTTTTTTACTGGGTCTCTGTCTGGTTTAGGAACCAAAGTAATACTGGCTTCCTAGAATGAGTCTGGAAGTTTTCCTTCCCTTTCTATTTCTTGGAATAGCTTGAGAAGGATAGGTATTATCTCTGCTTTAAACGTCTGGTAGAACTCCCCTGGGAAGCCATCTGGTCCTGGACTCTTATTTGTTGGGAGATTTTTGATAACCAATTCAATTTCTTCGCTGGTTATGGGTCTGTTCAAGCTTTCTATTTCCTCCTGATTGAGTTTTGGAAGAGTGTGGGTGTTTAGGAATTTTCCATTGCTTCCAGGTTGTCCAATTTGTTGGCATATAATTTTTCATAGTATTCCCTGATAATTGTTTGTATCTCTGAGGGATTGGTTGTAATAATTCCATTTTCAGTCATGATTTTATCTATTTGGGTCATCTCCCTTTTCTTTTTGAGAAGCCTGGCTAGAGGTTTGTCAATTTTGTTTATTTTTTCAAAAAACCAACTCTTGGTTTCGTTGATCTGCTCTACAGTTCTTTTAGATTCTATATTGTTTATTTCTGCTCTGATCTTTATTATTTCTCTTCTTCTGCTGGGTTTAGGCTGCCTTTGCTGTTCTGCTTCTATTTCCTTTAGGTGTGCTGTTAGATTTTGTATTTGGGATTTTTCTTGTTTCTTGAGATAGGCCTGGATTGCAATGTATTTTCCTCTCAGGACTGCCTTTGCTGCGTCCCAAAGCGTTTGGATTGTTGTATTTTCATTTTCGTTTGTTTCCATATATTTTTTAATTTCTTCTCTAATTGCCTGGTTGACCCACTCATTCTTCAATAGGGTGTTCTTTAACCTCCATGCTTTTGGAGGTTTTCCAGACTTTTTCCTGTGGTTGATTTCAAGCTTCATAGCATTGTCGTCTGAAAGTATGCATGGTATAATTTCAATTCTTGTAAACTTATGAAGGGCTGTTTTGTGACCCAGTATATGATCTATCTTGGAGAATGTTCCATGTGCACTCGAGAAGAAAGTATATTCTGTTGCTTGGGATGCAGAGTTCTAAATAGATCTGTCAAGTCCATCTGATCCAATGTGTCATTCAGGGCCCTTGTTTCTTTATTGACCGTGTGTCTAGATGATCTATCCATTTCTGTAAGTGGGGTGTTAAAGTCCCCTGCAATGACCACATTCTTATCAATAAGGTTGCTTATGTTTATGAGTAATTGTTTTATATATTTGGGGGCTCCGGTATTCGGCGCATAGACATTTATAATTGTTAGCTCTTCCTGATGGATAGACCCTGTAATTATTATATAATGCTCTTCTTCATCTCTTGTTACAGCCTTTAATTTAAAGTCTAGTTTGTCTGATATAAGTATGGCTACTCCAGCTTTCTTTTGGCTTCCAGTAGCATGATAAATAGTTCTCCATCCCCTCACTCTCAATCTAAAGGTGTCCTCAGGTCTAAAATGAGTCTCTTGTAGACAGCATATAGATGGGTCTTGTTTTTTTATCCATTCTGATACTCTATGTCTTTTGGTTGGCACATTTAATCCATTTACATTCAGTGTTCTTATAGAAAGATACGGGTTTAGAGTCATTGTGATGTCTGTATGTTTTATGCTTGTGTGATGTCTCTGGTACCTTGTCTCACAGGGTCCCCCTTAGGATCTCTTGTAGGGCTGGTTTAGTGGTGACAAATTCCTTCAGTTTTTGTTTGTTTGGGAAGTCTCTCCTTCTATTCTAAATGACAGACTTGCTGGATAAAGGATTCTCGGCTGCATATTTTTTCTGTCTAGCACACTGAAGATATCGTGCCAATTCTTTCTGGCCTGCCAAGTTTAAAAAGAGAGATCAGTCAGGAGTGCTATAGGTCTCCCTTTATATGTGAGGGCACGTTTGCCCCTTGCTGCTTTCAGAATTTTCTCTTTATCCTTGTATTTTGCCAGTTTCACTATGATATGTCGTGCAGAAGATCGATTCAAGTTACGTCTGAAGGGAGTTCTCTGTGCCTCTTGGATTTCAATGCCTTTTTCCTTCCCCAGTTCAGGGAAGTTCTCAGCTATGATTTCTTCAAGTACCCCTTCAGCACCTTTCCCTCTCTCTTCCTCCTCTGGGATACCAATTATGCGTATATTATTTCTTTTTAGTGTATCACTTAGTTCTCTAATTTTCCCCTCATACTCCTGGATTTTTTATCTCTCTTTTTCTCAGCTTCCTCTTTTTCCATAACTTTATCTTCTAGTTCACCTATTCTCTCCTCTGCCTCTTCAATCCGAGCCGTCGTCGTTTCCATTTTGTTTTGCATTTCATTTAAAACGCTTTTCAGCTCCTCGTGACTGTTCCTTAGTCCCTTGATCTCTGTATCAAGAGATTCTCTGCTGTCCTCTATACTGTTTTCAAGCCCAGCCATTAATTTTATGACTATTATTCTAAATTCACTTTCTGTTATATTATTTAAATCCTTTTTGATCAGTTCATTAGCTGTTGTTATTTCCTGGAGATTCTTCTGAGGGGAATTCTTCTGCTTGGTCATTTTGGATAGTCCCTGGAGTGGTGAGGACCTGCAGGGCACTTCCCCTGTGCTGTGGTGTATAACTGGAGTTGGTGGGCGGGGCCGCAGTCCGACCTGATGTCTGCCCCCAGCCCACCGCTGGGGCCACAGTCAGACTGGTGTGTGCCTTCTCTTCCCCTCTCCTAGGGGCGGGATTCACTGTGGGGTGGCGTGGCCCGTCTGGGCTACTTGCACACTGCCAGGCTTGTGATGCTGGGGATCTGGCGTATTAGCTGGGGTGGGTAGGCAAGGTGCACGGGGGCAGGAGGGGCAGGCTTAGCTCGCTTCTCCTTAGGTGATCCACTTCAGGAGGGGCCCTGTGGCAGCGGGAGGGAGTCAGATCCACTGCAGGAGGTTTGGCGCCGCAGAAGCACAGAGGTGGGTGTTTGCGCGGAGCGAGCAAGTTCCCTGGCAGGAACGGGTTCTCTTTGGGATTTTGGCTGGGGGATGGGTGGGGGAGATGGCGCTGGCGAGCGCCTTTGTTCCCCACCAAACTGAGCTCTGTCGTCCGGGGGGGCTCAGCAGCTCTCCCTCCCTTTGTCCTCCAGCCTTCCTGCTTTCCAAGCAGAGCTGTTAACTTATGACCTCCCAGACGCTAAGTTGCGCTTGCTGTCGGAACACAGTCCGTCAGGCCCCTCCGCTTTTGCCAGCCAGACTGGTGGGCTCCGCTTGGCCGGCGAGCCGCCCCTCAGCCCCGGCTCCCTCCTGCCAGTCTGTGGAGCGCGCACCGCCTCGCCGCCCTTCCTACCCTCTTCCGTGGGCCTCTCGTCTGCGCTTGGCTCTGGAGATTCCGTTCTGCTAATCCTCTGGCGGTTTTCTGGGTTATTTAGGCAGGTGTAGGTGGAATCTAAGTGATCAGCAGGATGCGCGATGAGCCCAGCGTCCTCCTACGCTGCCATCTTCCCTCTCAGTCTCCAAGGAAGACTTTGATGGCAAAGGTTGGCAATTTATATGGTCCATGACTGCCCATTTTTGTGAATAAAATTTTTCTTGGAATGCAGCCACACTTGTTCATTTAAGCTTTGTCTATGGCTTCTTTCATGTTACAATAGCAGAGCTGGGTAGTTATGAGAGAGAATGTATGGCCTACAAAGCCTGAAGTATTTAGTACCTGGTCCCTTACAGAACAGATTGCTGCCCTCTGCTTTAGGCCATGACACAAACTTGATGGAAGGTGCTTGGGTGCTTGAATGACTACATGGAACAGAGGCACCTGTTTCCTCCATGGACTCACATTGGGCCTTTATTATGTTAAGCCCCTGAAATTTGGTTTGTTTTGTTTTTGTTACTGCAATTGATCTAACATATTGTTAAGGGCTGTGCTGCATATTCTGCTTGCCTCTCCAGATCTACTTTTTTCTATTCTGTTTTGTGCCCAGGGAAAATGCCCACACTTTTGTAAATAGTCACTTCATTAAATTCTCTTTAATTAGTCTTTTGAGTATGCCATCTGCTTTCTACTGAGATCCTGACCGATGCATGGAATAAACTTGAGTCTGGTTTATTTATATCAGAAAATCACAAATTTTAGTGTGTTATTACTACTGTGTTATTTAAAGTACACCTCACAACTGATGGAGGCACACTAGTAGCATTAGAGCATTACATGTGAAAAAATACTAGAGTTGTCCCCATATGACATTTAAAAGAAATTAATATTTTTAAAAAGCTCTCAAGGCTGGATGGTACAGAAAAAAAGACATCCCATCAGGAGTTGGAGACTCAGAGTCATCTATTTGCTCTACAAATTTTCTTTTTGACCTCTGTCTTCATTATTGCCAACAACCAGAGTCCTTCAGAGTTCTTCAAGAGGCTGAACCCAGTGGTCTGTCCTACAAATCCCACTGTCACCAATATTTGATAATGATCCCAAGAATCCACTAACTGACCCACCACACTAAGGATTCAGCATGGAATCTCCTGGGTTTATGCATTATTGAGACTTTTTAGCAGACGAGTTTCTGCTTTACACTCAGTTAACTAGGTAATGCCATCAATCCATTTCCATAACACAATCTAATCTTAATATATCTAATTAACATAGGTTAAATTTATGAAGGCTATTTTTCACTTCTGTGAATCAAGACTGCTGTTGATATTCTTTCCTATATAAATTGCTCACTACAGCTTAAGGAGATTATCTCAGTAAACTAGTGCATAAATAGCTGAATTGCCATTTAAGAAAAAAATGTTAAACTGACTTTTTGGAAACTGGATTTCTTCAGAGCTAGAGGAATAGATCATGCACTGGCCAGAGTGAATAGTGAGGTATCCATTGGCCCACAGGTTATTTACTGGGCTTTATAATGGACAGGGGAGTGGATACACATTGAGCCTAGGACCTTTTCCACAAAGCAATAACATCAATTTCAATCCAGAACAATCTGTGGTATTGATTAACTTTTGGGATCTCTTTCACCACTACTGATCTCTCTCATCTTTTATTCAACCGTTCCCTGAAAGAAATTTAGAGACAACTCTGGAACACCTGAGGCAAATCTACTTGCAAATTCGTTGCACCATTTTACCTCCTCAGTTTACAACCTGTCCTTAGAGAATGGGGAAACTGTCTAGAATTTCAACTCTTTCTGAAATTATACTATGAAGGACATTGAACGGCAAGTTGGCAGCTCAGGGTTCTTGAGTCACTAAGTTACTGTGTGTCCTTGAACATATTGCCAAACTGGTATGGGCCTTGGTTTACTCACCTATAAAAAAGGGATAATAATCATCTATTTCATAGGGTTGTTGAAAGGATTCAAAGAGATACATGCATATAAAGCACTTATTACAATGACTGGGACATGGTGAGCACTATTATTATTAGAATATTATTTCCATAAAGTAGATAAACACCACTTACAACTTTATTTTTCACCTACTCTTCAATTGTAAGACATCTGCGATTAAAATGCCTACTTCATCACTATCTCTTTAAAATGCTGTATCTTCAATCATGGGTGTATTATTAAACTATAAGTTGTATTTTTAATTTTTGTTTTATCCATGTTTGTCTACCTCTAAAATTCCCTGAGAACTGTAGGTTATGTCTTACGCCTTAAGGTTCCTGACTGATATCCCCAGAGAAACAGTCAAGTAACATAAATGAGTGAAGCAGGCTGGGTGAGCATTGAGGTCTATGAGAGCCTATGCCTCCTCTAAAGGGGAAGCTCATTGAGCCTGGCTGAACATTGCCATGTGGGAAAGCAAGCCAAGTGTAGCTACATTCTAGCATATTTTTAAAAAACAAGCTGAACCATTTATCTGTACCTTTAAAAAATGTGAATTGTCTTTATGTTTACATGTTAAAAGCAAACTAACTTAAAATATTGTGCAGACCAAATAAAAGATAGCTACACCTTCAGGCTAGATTTGGCCGCACTCTTTCCTAGCTTGTGTGACTTTAGGCAGTTACTTAACCTCCTTGTACCCCAGCTTCCACAACTGCAAAATGAGAATTATGTACCTAACTCTTAAACGGTTACGGAGATTCAAGGAGGTAATGTATGTAAGCAAAACCATTAGAACACTACATAGCACGTTGTAGCACTTAATAAATGTTGATTACTATCATATTCATTAAAAAGTTATTGGCAACAAGAGTATCATTAACAACAACAACGTTATTAATGTCAACAGCATTAGTACATAGTCTAACATATATATGTCTATGCAATTGATCATATTACAATTAATAATTGATATTATTATTCTTCCTCAGTTTAGCACAGTACTAGGCACAAAGTAAGAACTTTTCATTCTCAATTTTACTCTTTTTTCTCACTCCTTATGACTAATGAAATATCAGGTCATGTTAATTCTTTTTTCTAAAGTCATAGTTTCTCTCTTTTTTTAATGTGTATTTTTGAGAAAAAGAGAGCACACGTGCACATGCAAGAGCAGGGGAGGGGCAGAGAGAGAGGGAGACAGAGAATTCCAAGCAGGCTCCGGGCTGTCAGCACAGAGCCCAATGCAGGGCTTGAACTCATGAACTGTGAGATCATGACCTGAACCAAAATCAAGAGTCAGACGCTTAACCAACTGAGCCCTGCAGGTGCCAGGTGCCCCGCAGGTCATATTAATTCCAGTGCATGCATTCATTTCTCTTTTTCTTTAGAATGTGAATTTTCCTTTCCACCTCCACTATTACTAATTTTATGCCCTCATCATTTCTCGCCTAGGTTATAACAGTGGTGTCTTCACTGGTTTCTCAGCACTAGGTTTCATCTCCTCCAATCAACTTCCAATTCAGCACCCAGAGCTGAAATACAAGTATGCTCACATCTCACCTCTGCTGAGAAATCTTCAAATGCACCCCAACAATAATATGCACTTCTCTTTTATCTCCACTATTTCTAGCAGAGTTTCAACCCTGGAACCTCCTCTTGCTTGCTATGTGAACTTTGGAAGGTTACCAAGCCTCAGTTTTCTCATATATCCTCCATTAGGTGGTTGTCAGGATTAAATGATTTAATTTAAAGTGCATAAAGGAGTTAGCACAGTGCCTGGCACATAATAAGTACTTGATAAATGGAAATATTATCATCAGTCCAGTCTGATGGTTATGTTAATGGTTATGTTAATGTTAATGGTTATGTTAACCTCTACTTTAGTCTTTGAGATCCAGGTACAAAGAAAATCTTGATTATTCCATATTTTTCTACCCATGAACATGTGTATTGTGATGAACTGTAATTCCCAGCACAAGCACTGTGGAAACCTCCCCATTAAAAACTACAATAACCAAGAGCCATAAATAAAAAGCAAATATTGTGAGGAGATAAAATGGAACACAAAACAAAATTTAAAAACATCTGTGATTAATTCAGAAGCATTCAGGAATGGAAAAACAAAGGAACAAAGAACAGGGGGAAAGCAAATAGAAAACAAATAGCAAGTAACCAGACTTAAACCCAACCATAACAATTATTACATTCAAAGTAAATGGACTAACCACTGCAATTTAAAGGCATAGATTGTCAGAATGGATAAAAAGCAAGATCCATTTGACTCAACTATAGAATCATAATTTTAGTATAAAAAGCCATACTTTAAATAAAGAGAAAATCAGATAAAATTGACTTTAAAACAGTGTTACTAGAGATAAAAGGGGCATTTAATAATGGTAAAATCATTTAGGAAGATATAACAATTATAAACATATATGCATTTTAACAGAACACCAAAATACATAAAGCAAAATCAACAGATGTGAAGGGAGAAAACAATTCATCAAAAGTAGTTGGAGACTTTAATTCCTCACTTTCAATAATGGATACAAGTAGGCAGAAGATCAATAAGAAAAGAGGAGACTTGAACAACACTATAAGCCTAACAGACATCTATAGATTATTCCTTTGAACAACAGCAAAATATACATTCCTCTTTATTGCACATGGAATATTTTCCAGGACATACCATATGCTAGTACATGAAACAAACCTCAATACATTTAAAAGGATAGAAATAATACAAAGTATGTTCTGCAACTACAGTGTAATGAAATTAGAAACAATAGCTGGAAAATACTTGGGAAAATCACAAGTATGTGGAATTGAACCATTCTCTTAAATAACCAGTGGATCAAAGAAGAAATAAAAAGCAAAATCATAAAATACTCTGAGATAAATAAAAATAAAGACAAACTTACCAAAACTTATGAGATGCAGCTCAAACAGTGCTTAAAGAGAAATTTATAGCTATAAATGCTTATATTAAGACAGAATAAAGATCTCAAATCAATAATCTAAAATTACACTTTAAGGAATTGGAAAAGGAAGAGCAAACAAAACTGAAAATAAATTAATGTAATATACTGTATAACATGATCATCTCAATAGACCCAGAAAAGGCATTTGACAAAACCCAACATGCTTTTATGATAAAAACATTCAATGAACTGGGAATAGAAAATTTCCTCAATGTGATAAAGGACATCTACAATAAGCCTAAAGTTAATATCAAACTTAATGGTAAAAGACTGAAGGTTTTCCTCCTAAGATTAGGAGCAAGACAAGGATGTTCATTCTCACCACTTTTATTCAGTAGTGTACTGTGAAAATTGTATCCAGAGCAATTAGACAAGAAAATGAAATCAAAGTCATACATATTATAAAACAGCAAAACTATCTATTGACAAATGACATAATAATGTATATAAAAAATCTAAGAAATCCATTAAAACTAGTAAAAGAGAAACTACTAGAACTAGTAAAGAGTCCAGCAAAGTTGCAGGATACAAGATCAGTACACAAAAATCAATTATATTTTTTGTATTTTATGTATGTATGCATGTATGTATTTATTTATTTATTTATTTTAGAGAGAGAGAGTGCACGAGTGAAGGGGAGGGGCAGAGGGGGAGAGAATCTTAAGCAGGGTCCTCACTGAGCATGGAGCCCAACATGAGGCTTGATCCTATGACCCTGGGATCATGACTTGAGCCAAAATAAAGAGTTGTACACTCAACTGACTGAGCCACCCAGGTGCCCCCAATTATATTTCTATACATTGGAAATGAATAATTGGAAAGTGAAATTAAGATAATTCAGGGGCCTGGGTGACTCAGTCAGTTAAGTGTCTGATTCTTGATTTCAGCTGAGGTCATGATTTCACAGATCATGGGATCTAGCCCTGTGTTCAGCTCCACACCGACAGTGTGGAGCATGCTTGGGATTCTCTGTCTCTGTGTCTCTGTCTCTCTCTTTCTCTGCCCCTCCCATGCTTGCACATGTGTGGTGTCTCCAAAATAAATAAATAAGCATTAAAAAGAAAGCAATTCCATTTATAATAGCACCAAAAGAATAAAATACATAGGAATTAATTCAATAAAAATGTATAGAATCTATATTCTGAAATCAGTAAAACATATTTGAAAAAAATTTTAAACCTAAATGAGTGGAAATAGGGGTGCCTGGGTGACTCAGTCGGTTAAGTGTCTGACTCTTGATTTTGGCTCAGGTCATGATCTCACAGTTCATGGGTTGGAGCCCTGCATCAGGCTCTGTGCTGCCAGGTGGAGCCTGCTTGGGTTCTGTCTCCCTCTCTCTCTGCCCCTGCCCTGCTTGCTCTCTCTCTAAATAAATAAATAAATAAAAATAAACTTACTAAATAAATAAGTAAATAAATAAATAAATAAAATCCATGTTCAATGATCAGAAAACAATATTTTAAGATGGTGAGACTCCCCTGTTGATCTATAAATTCAATTCAATTCCCACCAGAATCCCAGCTGGCTTCTTTGTAAAAAATTTCAAGCTGATTCTAAAATCCATATGGAATTGCAAGGATCTCAGAATAGCCAAATTGGTTTTGAAAAATAAGATCAAAGTTGTAGGATTCACACTTCCTGATTTCAAAACTTAACACAAAACAACAGTAATCCGGACAGTGTAGTATTGGTGTAAGGATACACATATAGATCAATGGAATAGAATTGAGACTACAGAAATAAACCCATTCATCTGAGTCAATTTATTTTTGGCAGGATTTCAGGATCACTCAATGTGGAAGGAAGCCTTTTCAACAAATGATGCTGTGACAACTGGGTATCCACATGCAACAGAATGAAGTTGGTTTCTTACTTCACACCATATACAAAATTTACCTGTAAATGGATCAAAATCCTAAATGTAAGAGTTAACACTATAAGGCTCTTAGAAGAAACCAGAGATAAATCTTCAGATCTGGCAATGGATCTTTAAATATGACTCCAAAAGAATGAGCAATAAGGGGAAAAAATATAGTGGACTTTGTTAAAATTAAAAACTTTAGTGCCTCAAAGGACATCATCAAGAAATTGAAAATACATCCCAGGTAATGGGAGAAAATATTTGCAAATCATATATCAAAGGTCCTTATATTTAGAACACATAAAGTACTCTTACAACTTAGTAATAGGAAAACAACCCAATTAAAAATGGACAAATGAGGGGCACCTGGGTGACTCGGTTGAGCATCTGACTCTTGATTTCAACTCAGATCATGATCTTGTGGTGTGTGGACTGGTGTCCTGCATTGGGCTCCACCCTGACAGTGTGGAGCCCACTTGGGATTCTCTCTTTCCTTCTCTCTCTGCCCCTTCCCTGCTCTCTCTCTCTCTCTCGCTCTCTCTCTCTCTCTCTCTCACACACACACACACACACACACACACACACTCTCTCTCTCTCTCTCTTTCTCAAAATAAATAAACTTTAAAAATGGACAAATGAGCTGAATAGACATTTCCCCAGAGGAAATGTATAAATGGCCAATAAGCACATGGAAAGATGCTAAACATCATTAGCTATTAGGGAAATGTAAATCAAAACCACAATGAGATACCACCTCATACCCACTAGAACGGCTATAATCGAAACGTCAATAACAGGTGCTGACAAGGATGTGAGAACTGAAACCTTCATACACTGCTGGTGGTAATATAAAATGGTGTAGCCATTTTGGAAAACAGTCTAAATGGTTCCTTAAAAAGTTAATATAGATAGCATTTGACCCATCAATTCCACTCCTATGTATATCCTCAAGACATCGGTAAACATATGTGAATGTCCATAGCAACACTGTTCATAATAGCCAAAAAGTGGAAAAAATCCAAATGTCTTTAAACTGATGAATGGATGAATAATACATGGTTTATTCACATGATGGAATGTTATTCAACCATAGAAAAGAATGAAGTACTAATTCATGTACAAATTAATGAACCTTGAAAATATTTCTGCTAAATGAAAGAACCCAGTTAAAAACACCACATACTGTATGATTCCATTTATATGAAATGTCAAGAATAGGCAAATTTCTAGAGACAGAATGTAAATTAGGAGTTGCTTAGGATCTGGGCAGATGAGGTTATGGGGGGGTCATTCCTAATGGGTATAGGATTTCTTTTTGAGACAGTGAAAGTGGTTCAAACTTGACCATGGTGATGGTTGTATGTATTTGTAAATATACGAAATATCATTGAATTGTACACTTTAAATAAGCGAATAGAATGCTGTTAGATGAATTAAGCCTCAATAAAGCTGTTACTAAGTAACTATAAAGACATAGGTACGTTGAAAGTAAAAGGATGGAAAAAATCTCTCTTGCAAATAGTAATCGCAAGGAAGCCAGTGTGGCTATATTATCATTTTTAACCTGTCCATCTTACCTACTAAAACTGTGAGCTCCTTGAAGGCAGGGGCCACATACATCTGGGTTATGGATTTCTAGCACCTAGCACAATGCTTGGAGCATATAAGGTATTCATTATCTACTTGTAAAATCATTGAATTATTTACTGGTTGATTTACATTAAAATTAGTAGTAAATTCTACTTGCAACAATATGAATAAATCTCACAGACCTGATGAGACAAAAAAGCTAGACTATGATTCCATTTTTATAAAGTTTAAGAACAGTCAAAAATAATTTATGGTAATAGAAGTTAAATAGAAATGAGTCTCGTGCAATTCTAGAAATGTTCTATATCTTCATCTAGGTGGTTGTTTTTCTGTATTGAACTGAACAGTTAAGGTTTTTATACATTATTGAATGTGTATTACTCCTCAATAAAAAATTGACACTAAAAATGATCCATATATGAATACAGGTTCTGGGGTTCTATGTTGCTAGACACCACCTTCTTTATAAAACTATATTTATGCAGGGGACCTGGGAGGCTCAGTTGGTTAAGCAACCGACTTCGGCTCAGGTCATGATCTCGTGGTCCGTGATTTCAAGCCCCGCATTGGGCTCTGTGCTGACAGCTTGGAGCCTGGAGCCTGCTTTGGATTCTGTGTCTCCCTCTCTTTCTGCTCCCCCCTGTCCCCCGTTCATGCTCTGTCTCTCTCTGGCTCTCAAAAATAAACGTTTAAAAATATTTAAAAAAGAAAACTACATTTATGTATATTATTGAGTGAAGCTTGTATTTATATTAATATTATCACCATCCCACCCCAACAGAATCCAATTTACCATTGTTTGTCTTTGCCTCCTCATGCATTACAGAAAACAATAAGGACAAGAGTACCCTTTACTAGTGAAGTTTATAAACAGCTCTTTCATCAAAGGCTAACCACATGTTACTACTGTATGGCGTTCCACATGCTACTTCTGGAACATCAGATTTTGACTCACAGTTTAAAATGGGAAAAGGGGCGCCTGGGTGGCTCAATCAGTTGAGCATCTGACTCTTGATTTCGGTTCAGGTCATGATCCCAAGGTTATGGGATCGAGCCCCACATCGGGCTCTGCACTAAGTGTGGAGCTTGCTTAGGATTCTCTCTCTCTCTCTCTCTCTCTCTCTCTGCCCCTTTCCCCCACTCTTGCTGTCTCTCTAAAAATAAAGTAAAATAAAATAAAATAAATAAAAGTAAAACAAAAAACCAAAAATAAAATAAAATAAAATAAAATAAAATAAAATAAGAACATCTATTTAGGGGTTGAGGGAGACTATTCTCCATGATGTCAGATCCTGCCTGCACTATGAAATGTGCTCCCTCAGCTAAAAGAATCAATCTTAAGGTGAGGAGCAGAAGCCCCCCTGATAGTATTCATTCACAAAGAAAAATACTGTGGGAGGAAAAATCATAATCAGCAGATACTATAACTATAGGTATCTCATATTTTTCTTTAACCTGATATCTAGAAAGCATTATATCTGATAGAATAGAAGTGACTCGACTTCTTTGGTTTATCCTGTCAGTCTGATTAAGCACTTTGTGCATTTCCTTTACCTTTTTATGTGCCTTGAGCTCTATTTTACATTTACCTTTACAGTTTGCATGGCAGTTTGAACAAATGTACTATGCTTATGCCAGCAGACACTTGACATTTTCTGAACCCAACTCCTGGCCCAAGAGTCACTCACTAAAACAGTTCAAAATATATTAATCTAGCTTTTTTCAAAGGATTTCATAATAAGAGAGGCTGACCTCATTTTACATCCCTGTTAACCATCTTGTAGTTTTAT
This sequence comes from Acinonyx jubatus, assembly GCF_027475565.1. Taxonomy (NCBI): domain Eukaryota; kingdom Metazoa; phylum Chordata; class Mammalia; order Carnivora; family Felidae; genus Acinonyx; species Acinonyx jubatus. The sequence continues at coordinate 85,912,762 of NC_069389.1, forward strand.
GATAAATCAGAACAAACACTAGTTGTGTTCCTTATATTCCCCCTTTAAAACATGACTGATCCAAGACTGCTTTAACTCGCATTAAACCATTCACGTTGTCATTCTAGACATATCTGTTTTAAAATGTTATTTCTCTGTCCTCCCTTTTCATAGCACCCCTCTCTCATTCTCCAAACTCTGGGGGAAACGTAGCAAATAATATTAATTCTTGAGAGCAAACTGTCAACTGTTTATGGAGTAATGGAAGTTGGATAAAAACTGCTTTCCCCAGGTATGTGAGAGCACTAGCCTGTACCTGTGCTCTCACTGTTCACACATTCCTCTGTTGTGGAATTCAGGTCAGAAACTGTATCCCCCACCTCTACTCCTCCTCCTACTCTCTCCACCCTCCCTTCTCAAGGCCTCCCAAGAATGAATTCACAACCTTGGAATGAAGAAGGTGAACAGAGCTTTTCTTCACTCATCTTAACGTCTGTGCCCTGGCTTGGGTTTTCCCAAATTGAGTGAATTCATCAAATGTGTAGGGACAGAGAAGCTCCCTCTTATTAAGTGCACTCCAGCACGGCATTTCTCTTATCTAAAGTCTGTGGCCCAGTGCCTGAACTCCTAGCAGTGAGATACCTATAGGAGTGTCCTGTTAATTCTTTCAGGACAGTAAGGTATGATCCAGAACTACCTCCTAATGCTAAATAATCATTCAACAGGCTGGTTGGGGGAAATAAAGCTTATCATTCTAAAACAATTCAAGGCATTATTTGCTTAAGATCTTTAAAATGATGTCATGCAGAAGGTGAGTCACAGGAAGAGTGTTCAGTGCTGACTGAGAAGTCAGAGACTAGACAATCAATGTAATTCAGCCTGGGCTCCATCTTCGTTCTGCCTATCCAATTTCCATGTCTATTTCAAGGCCTACCTCATGTTCCACTGATCCAGGAAGCCTTCCTTGACCACCAAGGCAAATGCTGAATGCTTTCTCTTCTGATCACTTATTGCCTGAACTTGGCATTTATTTTAAAATGCTTTCCATCTGTAATGACTTTCTATGTATGTATGTCATACCTCTTACATACAACTTTCTTGAAAATAGAAACCTTGTCTTCCACATTACATTTTCCACAAAGGCAGTTATACACACAGCAGATTCTGAATCCTCAACTCAAGAAGAGCCTCTCTCCTTCACTAAGCCAGACCCCATCTATTCTTCAAGGACTACCACAAATAAACACATAGTCCACATAAGAATAATGTGTTTGGTAATGTAAATGCAGCTTCAAGACAAGCCCTTCAGCCCTCCCTTCTAATCAGATTGCTACCCCCTAAGCCTCTTCTATATAGAAGGTCTGAATCAGCCACAGTGGTGATGATCTCTTCTTTGAGGTCTTCCAACCACCCCAATAGACGTTAATCACTAAACATTCAATAATTTTGTCATTTATTGTTGTTACTTGAATATAGTCAGCCTTATACTTTTCTTTAGCTCTTTTTTTTTGTTATTATATCTTGTTTCTCAAAGTAGTTATTAAATTACGGGATGATTGGGGTCAGCATATTCTATTTGCTTCATCAGCCACAGCCTCTAAATGCAGTTCTGTGTGAATACTAAACACTCCAAAAATGATATTGAATATGTGGAAGATATTCAAGACAAGAAAAATGCTAGGCAAAAAGAACATGCAGATAGGAGCCATCTAACTCCCTAAGCAAAATACATGGATAGGTATAGTGATGTATTTATGTTCCAAAGACATTGCAGGGAACTGATGCTAGTTTGCAGCTTTTCTTGAACAAGTAAATTAGTCTCTGCTTATACTCAGAGGTCCATGTGGTGTTCATCCTCAGTGCAAACCTATTTCCCTACAATTGGCACCAAGCAAACAAATTCTATTCCAGTTTGTTTATTAAAAAACCCTGAAAATTAGACAAGCTGTACCTTTTTGAAAGGTTTAATTCACTGACATTTTGTTTCAAGATGGCCACCTGAAGCACAAAATGAATAATCAGATATTTATTGAGCTCCTTATGCATTGCAAGACCCTGTGCTAAATGAAATATCCTCAACATCTACAAAATGGGTGACTTCTGAAAATTATTTTGAAAGAGAAAAGCACACAAAGCCGCAGGCAATCTATGATAAAATACTTAAATAAAGCTCATCTTTGCTCAGTCAAAAAGTACTCTCCCCACCCTGCCCTCGCAGCAAGAACTGACTTAACAATGAATCAATCTTTGCAAACCTTAGTAGGCACTGCCCATCTATTTTAGGCATTATCAGATTCTGAGTCACTTTGCTTTTGCAATTAGTTCTGTAAATTTTGCCTCATTAAAGATCAGACCCTTAGAAATCCTAGAGCTAGGAAGGTCTAAGAAATTGTCCAGGGGTTCTTGTAATTGTGGTGTGTGTGTGTGTGTGTGTGTGTGTGTGTGTGTGTGTTGCATGTGCACATGTGTGCACACAACACAGACTTTTTGCAGTCTGGCAAAGGTTTTGGATACCTTCTCAGAATTATGTTTTTAAGTGCATAAACTAAGATTAAAAGCAATTCCTATCATTTAACCTTCAAAAACAGGCAAAATTGATCTATGGTGTCAAAAATCAGGATAAGTGTTACCCTTCGGGGGTACCCATTGGAAGGAAGCATGAGGGGCCCTTCTGGAGTGCAGGCAAGACTTTTGTTTCTTCTGGATGCTAATTATACAGTTATGTTCACCTTGTAAAAATTTACTGAGCTGTACATTTATGGTTTGTGCGTTTTTTTATGGATGTATGTTCGACTTCAATGAAAAAGTTAAAAAATAAATAAGATGTACCATTACAAATACATCTATCACACTGAAATATAGTTCTATCCACAGGCCCTTAGTGGGGTCCCCTCCCTAGGTTAAGAACCCAGAAAAAAGAGGTAGGATATATAAAAAGAATTGAGATAGGAGCTCCTCATTTCTAAGAGTTAATAATCTGGCAGAGGGGAAAAAAACCTGGAAAACCTGAAATTTGAAAAAACCAATAAGTATCCACAATAAGAGTTAAATGAGAGGGAAAGGCAAAAGAAAAAAGTGGGAATAAGTACTTTGGAACTAGAGTATCAGGGCAGAATAAGTAGAGGATGTGGAATCCATGCTGTAAATGGAAGAATGTAAAGTGTTTGGGCAAGTTGTAGTATGGCCAGTCAAGGGCTTGAAAGACTTTACCTATTTGGCCAAGGCGAAGGAGGCCAGTAGGTAGTATGGAATAAAGCTGGTGACTACAGCTAGGTACGGAATGGGAAGAGGATTTTGAACTTGGATTTCTTATTAATAGGAAACCACTGAAGAGTTTTTAGCAAGACACTAAGAGAAAATGCTGTTTTACTAATTCATTAAGTTTGATACAGCAAAAGTTGACTAAATGCCTACTTGGTTCAATGTACTATGCTAGATTCTGCCTTGGTTGACGGTTTTAAACAGTATCTAAGATGCTCTGTTTTGTGCCTTTCAGAAGTACCAGACCTGTCTATTTTGTAAATTGCTGAATTAAATTTACATTCTAGGTTGGTATAAATTAGACTGGAATTTATTCAAAATTCCAACTCTTTGGATATTACAAATCAAGCAAAACTGGGTCAAAAAGACAATAGGATATGTTCCTATTTGGGTCAGGAACATGCCTCAAAGTTTTTAGTTGGATTGTTTCCAAGCATACTGTTTGTCCAAGTGTTTCCCCTTCAGGCAATGTTCTTTTCAACACACAAAATGCTAGGGCTGGATACAAGATGAGACACCCAGGGGAGGCAGAAGATTTTAATAATCATTGAATAGCCCAATGATTCACCCTAGCATCTTTCATTATTAACCATCTTCAAAGTTTGATAATGAAAAAGGATTGTGAAAGAGTCCATCCAAGTACATAAACCCAGACAATAGAGAAGCTCTGAGACTTCCCAGCCCACTCTGTTTTCCTACTTGTCTAACAGAGAGGTCACGGTGAGTTGGAAGGTATGGATAGTCAGTTTTACATTGAGGAAGATAATGGAGATGGCTAATTTCAGGGAGTTTATTTTCAGTGCCTGAAAGCTATTCTGTCTTTGTCATCATTACTACCAGTCAAGGCATGCTTTATGATTTCTACAAGACATTCTATCCAGACTATATGGCTGCCAATAAAACATTTCTTTTCTGAAGACCAACACTAAGCCTCCTTTATTATGAGGTGAAGGTTAGTAGAGATTAGTATTTGCTAGGAAAACATGTTTAAGACAATTTTGTAAGGAATGGTTTCTATATTTTGCTGTTACTATTGCTAGGAAAAAGTCTTTAGGTTTGTAGTATAGTTCAACTTGCTTCTCCTCGTCTCTTCTCTTCTCTTCTCTTCTCTTCTCTTCTCTTCTCTTCTCTTCTCTTCTCTTCTCTTCTCCTCTCCTCTCCTCTCCTCTCCTCTCCTCTCCTCTCCTCTCCTCTCCTCTCCTCTTCCCTCTCCTTTCTCCTTCAGAGTGCCTTAAAATATAAGACTTCTCTTTTACAGTGTATAAAGACTTTGGCCATACAAATTATATACAGGTGGTACTGCTTCATTGTTCATCTTAGCTTGGAATAGATTATCAGCATTTAAATAGTCACTCCCAGATTTTCATGGCTCACTTATATTTGCCCTTAGCTCAAGACTGGAGCAATGAAGAAGCAATGATGAAAGGAATATGCCTTCTATCTGGGCTTCAAGTATAGCAGGGTGAAATGCCTATGCCTCACTTCACCAGAACGTCAGAGTAAAAGAACCTTTTGTAATTTTCATTTTGGTCTCAGAAAATCTCTTTTCCAGCTCCCAAGAAAGATCTGACTTCTCTTTATTGAAAAAGACACAAGCAAGTATGTGTGTGTATGTTTATATTTATACACACATACATACATGCACTTACATATAAACAATAGGTAGTCTTTACCTCGTTAGGTAGTGATAAATTGAGCTTTTCTTGTGCACATGTAAATGTTTTCTGGTACGTGGCATTTGTCTACTAACTTTTTCATGATATATTTTTGACACAAAAAGTTTAGAAAGTGTTCAAATGTATCAATATTTTCTTTTATGCTTTCAGATCTTTATAACAGTATTTACCCCCTACTTTTTATACTTATGAGAATATTTCTCTACATTCTCTTTTAGGATTTTGGCAGTGTTTCTCTCTTCCATTTAAAACTTTACTATACCTGGCATATATTCTGGTGCATTGCATGCAATACAGATTAGACTTTTTCAAACTTATTAGTCAACTGTCTCCCAAACCTGACTTGAGATGTTACCTTCATGTACATACTTGGATATGTGTCTGAAATTGGTAATTTCTTGAGCTTTTAGAAATGTGCACATCCTTTGACTTAGCCATTTTACTTGCAGTTATGTATCCTAGGGAAAATTATAGATAAGTATAAAGCCTCAGCTATAAAGAACGTTAATCAGAGCATTATCCATAAGAATTTATATTGAAAATAACCTAAAATGTATACACATAGGAGAGTACCTGAACACATTATGGTATAATCATTTGATATGATATAAGATAGCCATTACAAGACTATATATAATTAGGGATATGATATGAAAAATATTCATAATTTTGGTAAACGAAAATAAGAAATTACAACAAAGTAGTATGTACAGTAATATCACATTCATGTAAGTTACAAATGCACACACATACACAAAAACTATTGGAAGGATATATGCTAAAATGGTGGGGATTGTGGAATTATGAGTGATCACATTTTTCTTGTTCATGCTTTTCAGTATTTTCCTACTTTCTTTAATAAAGATATATTATTTTGTAATCAGGAAATTTTAAGTTTTATTTTCAAATAAGATAAAATTAGTATTATTTACATGCTAACAGAGAGTAACCAAACTGAAATTTGAGAAATAAAGTTTATTCCTTGTTGCTTTAAAAATGTTTCAAATTTGGGGCACCTGGGTGGTGCAGTTGGTTGAGCATCTTACTCTTGATCTTGGCTCAGGTCATGATCTCACAGTGTGGGATTCTGTCTCTCCTTCTCTTTGGCCTTCCCCAGCTTGTGCTCTCTCTCTCTCTCTCTCTCTCTCTCTCTAAATAAATAAATAAATAAATAAATAAACTTAAAAAACTTTAAAATATAAAAGTGTTTATAAAAACATAAACTAAAAATATAAAAACTTCTATGGAGGTCAAATAAATTGTCAGGGAGTTATCCACATACTATTGTACAAAAATCTCTCTACTGAGGGCAGCAGATATTTTTTTCTTCTCCTTTAATTTATTATAATGGTAAATTACATTTATATATGTCCTAATGTCAGGAATACTATTGCATTCCTGGAATCAGTTGAAAATGTCATGAGATTTTTCTTTTTTTATATCCTGATGGGTTTAATTTCCTGATATTTTGTTTAGGATCTTTACATCTATGTTCATGAAAGAAACTATCCAGTAATTTTACTCTCTCATTGCCATTATCTTTTTTTTTTTCTCCTAAAGGTTATCCTGATCTCATAGAATGAGTTGGGTAGGAGGATACTGTAAATTTCTCTATTCTCTGAAAGGATTTGTATACAGATTGGGATAATCTGTTTCATGAAAATTTGGTAAAACTTAAACTACAGAATTCATTTTTATTTATTTATTTATTTATTTTATTTATTTTTTTAATTTTTTTTTCAACGTTTTTTATTTATTTTTGGGACAGAGAGAGACAGAGCATGAACAGGGGAGGGGCAGAGAGAGAGGGAGACACAGAATCGCAAACAGGCTCCAGGCTCCGAGCCATCAGCCCAGAGCCTGACGCGGGGCTCGAACTCACGAACCGCGAGATGGTGACCTGGCTGAAGTCGGACGCTTAACCGACTGCGCCACCCAGGCGCCCCAGAGAATTCATTTTTAAAATAGTCTTCTAGGAATTTATTATTATTATTTATTATTTATTTATTTATTTATTTATTTATTTATTATTATATATTATTTATTATTATTTTCAAAGAACCAACTTTTGATTTTAATGATGCTCTCCACTGACTGTTTATGTTCTATTTCATTAATTTCTGCTCCTACTTTTATTTTCTTCAAACTTTTGCATTTATTCTATTTTTCTTTTTCTGACTTCTTAAGCTGAATGCCTATATGATTAATTTTCAGTCTCTCATTTTTTATTATGAGCATTGAATACTATAGAATTTCTTCTATGTATACCTTTCACTATGTCTCACAGTTTTGATGTATAGAATTCTCATTATCATTCACTTCTAATGTTTACATTATGATTTCCTTTTTTAATGTGTTTTTAATGTCTGTATGAGGATTACAAAATTATTTTTTTGTTATTGGCTTCTAACTAAATTTCACTCTGGCTAGAGAACATGTTCTGTGGATATGAATTTCTTTGAATTCTGTTATAATTTGCTTTAGGGCACAATATATGGTCAATTTTTACATATGTTCCATGTGTGCCTGAGAAGAATGTGTGTTCTCTACTTGCTGGGTACAGTGTTCCATAAATATTCATTGTATCAAGCTTGTTAATTAGGTTATTCAAATGTTCTATAGCTTTGCTAATTTTTTATCTGCTTTAAGGATCCATAATTTGGGGAGGTGTTTTGAAATCTTCTAAAATGTTAAATCTGTGAATTTCTTCCTACATTACCATTAAATTTTGCATTCCATTGTGATTAATAAGTAGCCTGTTATCAGTCTAAGCTACTTTGTAAATGATCTGCCTTTTTGCTTTTAAGATTTTTTTTATTGTTGGTAGTGTTCTAAAGTTTCACTACATGTGTGTAGGCTAGGATTCTTTCTCCCTATCTCTATCTTTCAGTCTATTTCTTTATCTCTCTACCTGTCTCATCCTGTTTGGTATATATTGTGCTTCCTGAATTTGAAGATTTGTGTACTTCATCAGTTCTGGAAAATTCTCAGTGACTACATCTACAAATAGCACCTCTCCTCAATTGCCTCTATTCTCGTCTTCTGGGGCTCTAATCAGATATAAGTGTTCTCATTCTGTACTCCATATCTCTTATTTTTTATATTCCAACTCCTTGTATTTCAGTCTCCATTGTAGATAATTCTTGATTTTTCTTCTAGTTCAGCAATTTTCTCTTTACCTGTGTTCTGAGATGTTTTTAACAATTCACTGTATTTCTTATTTCAACAAATATATTGCTCATTTTTTAAACTTCCATATAATTATTTTTCAAAATTTCCTGGTAACTCTTAATAGTCTCTTACTGCTTGTTCATCTTTGTGATATATTCTTAATTTTTAAAAACACTTCGTACATAGGTATTCTGAATATCTCAAGTCCTTGGGAATATAAATCTGTGTGTTATTGTTGCTGCTGACTCTCGCTTATGGTGTCTTGTTTTGTCAAGTGCTTGGTGATCTTTGATTATTGTGAACTCATACATGCTTGTCTATAACATGTATAATTGCAGGCCTAAATTGTTGTTGTTGTTGTTTTTTCCAAAGGGTATTCTTGTCTGCTTTCCCTGGGGAAGAATGATGCTACTAATCTGGGACCACCTTGGTCTCTTCAAGTGTCCTGCTTTAATGTCGGCTTCAGATCTCCACTCTCTGTGTCCCCAATATTACTGCTATTCCAAGTCTTAGTGAACTGAAAGCAGAACTACTATAGGTATTTTCACACAGAGCAATTTCCATATGTCTGGCTTTCTTCTGGCTCTCATTCCCAGCTCTTGATTTATTTTTATTTACTTATTTTAAGTTTATTTATTTATTTTTGAGAAAGAGAGAACCAGCGGGGAAAGGGCAGAGAGACAGGGAGACAGAGGATATGAAGCAGGCTCTGTGCTGACAGCAGAGAGCCCGATGCAGGGCTTGAATGCACAAACCATGAAATCATGACCTGAGCCGAAGTCAGACACTTAAATGACTGAACCACCCAGGCACCCCAATACCAGCTCTTGTTTTAGTTGGTGGTTTATTTCTTTCACTTCGGGGAACTGAAATGGTTCTTTGAATCCGCCTTTACTTTCTGTGATCCAAGAAATGCATAAAACTCTATTTTATCCAGGGTCTTATTGTTTCTAGGTTACAGAATACTCCCAGCATGTCGATTACATCATATGGCTGGGAGCAGCAATGTCTAGGGAATGTAAATTTTAATGCCCAAACACTATATTAAATGCCTTGATTCTTGGGCTCAGATAGACTACTACAAACAACTATATTCTGGGCCACTAATAGTCTTCTAAAATTCATAACTTGTCTTCCCTTAACCTAGTGTGAATTATTAAACTTAAGGAATTGACAAATCAGCAACAAATGTTGTATGCCTTACCTGGATATTTGACTTGGCAGAGATTCATATAAAAGTTATTTGTTCTAACCTTATCAAATTCAAGCAAGTAAAAGTTGTCTCCCTTTTCAGCTGCTGGAAGCAGATTTTCCTCCCACCCTAGTCCTCATGGCCCCCTTCAAGTTCTCTCTCTACACCTGCTGCAATGTCTGATCTACGAAATTTTGTTTCACAACCAAGTTGACTAGAATACAGGTTTTGCACAAATGGAGGGAAACCTAGAAGCTTTCATGATGATAATAATAATAATAATAATAATAATGAATAAGCACATTTATTTTATTTTTCAAGGGACCAATTATAACTTATTTTAATACACAAAAGTAAAAACTTGGCAATAACTACTTCATCTTTCACTTCACTTTCGATGTATGAAAACTTTATTAATCCATTCCTATCAAAGAACTATAAAGCTAAAAGACAATGTATGGAATGAGAGAAGATATTTGCAAATGACAGATCCAATAAAGGGTTAGTATCCAAAACATATAAGGAACTTATACAACTCAGCACCAAGAAAACCCCCAAATAATCCAATTTAAAAATGGGCAGAAGACATGAACAGACATTTCTCCAAAGAAGACATCCAGATGGTTAACAGACACATGAAAATATGTTCAACATCACTCATCATCAGGGAAATACAAATCAAAAGTACAATGAGATTTTACCTTATACCTGTCAGAATGGCTAAAATCAAAAACACTGATTAAGTGTTCAATTTCCAGGGATTTATTTCCTTTACTGATAAATTGTAAACCTGATACATACCTTATTGCTTAATTACTGGAGATGGAGAGGAGACAGAAGCTATCAGCTGCACATGCAGTTTATCCTTTACTCAGGTTTTCAATAGAAACATTGACTAACATTCCAGCAGAAGTTTTAATTTCTGGAAGTTTCATCATTGAGGAATGGTAACTGTCAATTTACCTCATGTGTCATATGTGATGAGTGAAAAGGTTAAACCGATCATTCTAAAACAGACATAAGGCAGAAGCCCACTGGAGAACAATGGCTTCTAACTGTTCATCTGATCATATCCAAATTCAATAGTGTAATATTTAAGAATCAACGTTACTTGGCCCCGTCTCATGTACCCAATACCTCATCTGGCAGGCACGTCCTAACAAATATGCCTTCCACCTTCCCATATATTATTTCATACTTAGCAATATGTGATGATTTAATGATGTTGAAGTGAATGAAATAGAACTGAACAGCAGCCATAAATCATCTATCTTTTAACACTGATAACATCCCTTCCTTTTCATCAAAAGTAGCATTTGAACCATATATTCATTTCACATATTTTGGGTTTTGATTATATTTAAATCAGTTCTTTACAGAGGTGATTGCCAACTTTCTTTTTTAACAGTAGGGTTCTCTTCACCTACCACCACCCAAGCCAACCTTACATTGAAAAAAAAATACACACACACGTGTGCACACACACATACATAGAGAAGTTGAACATGTTTCTAGGGAAGCATGTTCTAGTATGAGTGAGAGGGCTGCTCTGCCTTTTCCTTGCCCCATGCAGTAGCCTGCAGGGATGGTAGCTCCACAGAATTTTGCTACTTTGAGGAACAGTTTGAAATTCAGTATCATTTTTTAAAATTTATTTATTTATTTTGAGAGAGAGAGAAAGAGAGAGATAGAGACAGAGAGAGAGAATGGGAGGGGCAGAGAGGGAAAGAGAGAGAATCCCAAGCAGGCTCTGCACTGTCAGCATGCGGATACTGGTGCAAGGGCTCGTGAACCCATGAGATCATGACCTGAGCCAAAACCAAGAGTCTGACGCTTAACTGACTGAGCCACCCAGGCACCCTTGGTTTCATCTTTAACTGGGTTGTTAAGTGTTTGAGGTCAAGGCACTTTATATTTAGCATAGACATTCCTCCCATATTTAGCATAGATACTCAGGAAATATTTGTTAAATAGTGGTGTTGTACCCGGCTTCTATTCTTAGATTTCTGTTTTTATTCCACATGTTCCCCTTAATTAAATTCATCTATTACCATAGTTTCAACCACTATCAAAAATATCCATCATTCCTATATCTATATCTAGCCCAATCCTCTACCAAGTATTTCCTGTATCTATATCTAGCCCAATCCTCTACTAGTATTTCCAACTGCTTTATGGTTATCTACACTTGCATAGACCAAGGGAGGTTGGTCATCTCAAATTTCTAAACTGATGGCCAAGTTGAGTTCCTCCTAAATCTCTTCTTCTTACCATGTTGTCCATATCAGTCATCATCGTCACTAAGCTTGATACCAGGACAGGAGTTTTCCTTAATAATTCCCCCTTTTCTGACCCCATGTGCACTAAATCCCCAAATCCTGCCAATTTTATCTCTTAAGTATCTCTTGAATCTGTTTTTCCCCTCCACTGCTATAATCCTCACCCTATTTCCTGCCTTATCACCTCTTACTCACTGGACTATTTGGAAAAATCATCATCAAACCATTCTATGGACCTCCCAGTGTCCACCCTTATACTAGAATCTTCTAGGAGATCACTATCATTTACATGATACTTTTTAGGCTTATGTTATCCAAGGCCCTTCTTGTTCTTGTGCCTGCTTATTCTGGCTTTGGTTTGCATTGATTTCTACCTGGCACATTATGCTTCTCTAACATCAAACTGCTTGGAGTTTTCCAAACACACCATGATGGTTCTTGCCCTGGTTTTATACTCAGGGCAGCAACCTCTGCCTTAAGTAGTCTTTCTTTTCGTCTTCACCCCTTTCCCTGGGAAAGTGCTCTCTATCTTTCAGGATGTCCTATCAAGCCTGCTTTAGATACTTCCCTCCTTTGTGCTTTTACAATATCCTTTCATATCTCAATTAGAATGTCATGTAATAACTGTAAAGGAAATCTGTTTGTGTATCTGTCTCTTCTACTAGACTCTTAACTCCTAGAGTGAGGACTGATGGTCATAGTAGTGGTGGGGGTTATACAATGTTTGTGGAAGGGAGGAAGGAAGGGAGGCAGAAAGGCAGGACTTCTCTAACTCTAAGCATGTCAATCTAAATTTGCTTGCTGGATCATAAGAATAGGTTGTATTAATACACAACTTTCAAGGCTTTATGGCATTTGTGATTTTACCACAAGACACATAAATTCTGGGAGCAAATTATATGTAATTAATGGCTTTGCTATGACTGCTAGAAGAAACTTTTGTAACTAGAAACTGTCAAGTCTAAAATAAAATGTTTTTGCCTCTCCCATGAGAGATTAATGCTAAATTAATCTCAGATGAGCCCCAAACAGTGATTTGAGAAGGTGGGCCAGTGACCTTTTAGTGACTGTTGAATAGTAGTACCTTGCTTTCCTTATTTAGAGGATTTTACGCCTTCAAAATCTGGAGCTTCTAGCTGAGAAACTGGGGAACTCTTTCCCTACAAAAAGGTTGAGACCTTCAATTCGGGAGACAGCAAAAAAATTTACAGCAATGTTGGAAAAACAGTGAGGGTGGTGAGAAGAAATTCTACTTTTACATGGAAAGGTGGTTAGAGATGATGGAAAATTTCTTTAAAATCTAGGGAACTTGGATATAGTCCATGAAATAGTTTTTGAACATTTGTTGTCCCAGACACTGCAAAGAATATACAAATAAATAAAATATAGACCCTGCTGTCAAAGAGCTCATAATCTGCCAGGCAAGGACTTTGCAGAAACTGAGGCAGACATCTATATCAGTGGTTTCCAAATTGTGTACTACAGAACCTAATGTTAGTACCTGACAGAGATGAGCATTTAAGACTAAGCATTTTACTAAGCATTTTACAACTAATGTTGTAAGATTCATTTGAAAAAGTGATTCCCACCCAACAGCGATGAGCTAAGGAATCTACTGACTAATTCTATTGCCATGTGGTTTAAGGAATTCGAACAGATGTTGCTGTCGCTGCTGGTGGTGATGGTCGTGATCATGATAGTGCCAGTTAGTATTTCTTCATTGCTTATCATGTGCCAGGCATTGTGAAAAGCCTACAAAATCCTGCAAAAACTTTATATACAACGTCTTATTTAACCCACATCACCCTTTGAGATAGGTACTATTATACAAATAAGGAAACCAAGGCTCAGGGAAGATAAGTAGCTTATACAAGGCCACACAAATCTTTTCTATTAATATTCTTTTAAGCTTCTGGATCAATTACTAAAACAAACAAAACCTGCAGCCATTTGCAATTCTACATCTCTGTGAACTTTATGTTTCAAACACTACTGTACAGAAAACAAAATGCAAAAAAAAACCTGTATTATAGACACTGATAAAAGACTACAATTGTCATTCTTAGCAATAGTTTCATTTTGTGCACTGAAAATAATATGCAGTTGATCCTTAAACAACACAGTTTTGAACTACATGGGTCCACTTATACACATATAATTTTATAAATATAGTACAGTACTGCAAATGTATTTTCTCTTCCTTATGATTTTCTTAATAACTTTTTTTTCTAGTTTCCTCTATTGTAAGAATATAGTATATAGTACATACAACACACAAAATCTGTGTCAATCACCATTTATGTTATCAGTAAGGCTTCCAGTCAACAGTAGGCTATTAGTGGTTAGTTTTTTGATGAGTCAAAAGTTACACATGGCTTTTTCACTGTGCAGGGAATAGGCTCCCCTAACCTCCATGTTGTTCAAGGGTTAACCGTACAAATACCATAAATATGAACCTATGAAAAATTCCATATGAATAGAATGCTATATTTGTATCTTTTATATATTATGATTCTTTGTATGATTTCAGTTGGGGAAAGATGGAGGAAGTTTTTGTTAAAAAGTTTTGAAAACCACTGGTCTAGACCATTTAAGGACTGGACTTTGGGAATTAAGAAGAGATGCAGCCTAACTGAAATGTTCAGGATGTTTGGTCTCCATAGCTGGGAACCTTGTGGTTGCAATGCCTGCCTTTTAAGCAATCTGTACTCACAGAAGGCATAATTTACTTTGGGTAGAAGCGACTTGGCCAGAGTGTGTGAGGAGAGGAATCTAGCAGCTGTTCTTAAGCTGTGGCTAACAGAGCTTCCCAGAGACCCTCCATAACCACAAAGATAGGAAGTTATTATATATTATAATAATAATGATAATGAAACTATGACATTGGGAACAACTACCAGCAGTAATCAAGTGATTACTATGCTAAGTGATTTCATGCATTATCTCATCTATTATTAAAAACAATCCTAGTACATGGGTACTATTATTATCCCTATTTTACCAGTGCAAAGATGCAGGCTTCGGTAAGCTTGAAGGGGCTAAACCACTGGTGTAAGGTCACACTGCTAGGAAGAGGAAGAGCTGGAGTGGAACTCAGGTCTGTCCAGCACTACTACCTCATCTGCTTTTAACCAGTATGGCAAACAGCCTGCTGCCCTCCAGTCAGCTATATAAAAACTGCATTATGCTGCTTTCTTCAACTTAAGCCCCTCAAAAGTAGTAGGAAAAGATGGCAAGGCATCAGGCAGAAAATGGGTTGAATACCAAATTTCTTGCTGAAAGCTATGCCCCTCTTAAGGATAATAGTGGCACTATATGATCCAGGGTGGAGAATGATCTTCATTCTTTCACTGAATGGCTAATGAGATTTCCCCTAACAATGTTTTCCCTGACTTGGGCATGATCAACTTTTCTGTGTATCTCAAGCAGCTTATTCCAGACTTGTCCCTTGAAGTCTTCTCCAGGATCCTCCTTTGATCATCCAGAAGAGAGATCCTTGGGGAAGGTGAGAAATTAAAAATAAGGACAGAGTTTCCCAAGTGGCTGTCAAGCAGTATGTCTGAGGGCGTTTCGGAAGTGATCAGCATGTTCTCTGAAGGTTCTGAATATGTGCAAAATTAATATAATTGATCAATAAATATTTCTTCAACAACTGATTATCACCATTTTAGGGTGAACAAAGGCTTGCTTTTGACCCTTCGCAGCAAGACTCTGGCCATCAATATCACTTTTCCACCCTGTATTTCCATTTCTCAAGTGACATTTGCACCAAAAACTCAATTTCCATCTTGTATGAATGACAACTGAGATGTGCTTTTTTAAAGCTTAAACAGAGAATGTTTTCTCCTAAACAAACCATATGCCAGCCCACCTAGGACAACAATCAACTCCCAAATTTTTCATAACTGTTATCTGTCTAGACATCAACTCATACTAAAAAGGGGGGGACTGTCAGAGGGTAAAATAATCAACATCTGCCAAGATGAAGAATTTGGGCACAGCAAAGGTAGATGAAAAATAAAGAAACTGCGCTTCAATATGGTGATTAATGCACAAGAAAGATAAGCCCAAGGGTGGGCCAAGGTAGGTACTAGTAAATATCTTCTCTTAAAAAATCTTGCCAGTAAATCATAATTGCATACCAGGATCATAAAGTCTTTCGGAGGAGGTACCTTTCACTTGGCAAGTGGACAGAGCCTTAAAAATATAATAAAGCTACAGAAAAGATTGATGATTATAATAAGTTTACCCTTTAATTTCTTCTAGCTGCCAGTTGATAGGAAATGGTAGGCAATTTCATCTCCTCCAAGATAGGGATGGGAGGTGTCTGAAATAATATCACTTTAAAGTTCTGTGGAGCCTTGTGTACACATCCATTATATGTGAGAACTTGTGTACAACTTTGTGAGGTGTGGGGGCAGATACTATTATCACCATTTTGCAAAGGAAGCAACTCCAGAAGAGGTGAAGTGAATCAACTGAGGCCATAAGCAGCAAGGGCAAAAGTCTTCCAATTGGTACCCAATGAGTATCCATTGCCCCTATTTCCTTGAAACAAAGGGTTAGATAATGGTACTAGGCCATTTATGGATTTCATTTTCCAGGATACTCTCACTGAACAGCAGGAAAAACAGAATGAGATGTATTTCAACTGCTTTCCTACTGTAAGTATCTGAGACCTATACCTCTAGGGCACCTGCATATGTCAAGGTTGATGCTTAGAGCATTTTTATTTAATTTTATTTTTTTTTAATTTTTAAATGTGTATTTATTTTTAAGAGAGAGAGACAGAGTGCAAGCAGGGGAGGGGCAGAGAGAGAGGGAGACACAGAATCTGAAGCAGGCTCCAGCCTCTGAGGTATCAGCACAGAACCCGACGCAGGGCTTGAACTCAAAAGCCGTGAGATCATGACCTGAGCTGAAGATGGATGCTTAACCAACTGAGTCACCCAGGTGGGGCCCCTAGAGCATTTTTATTTTAAAAGCTATGGACATTTCAGGTGCACCTCTTTAGTTGCATGTTTTCCCTTCTACTGTTGTTTGAAGGGAGGAGATACTCAATGTTGACAATAGTGGTGGAGGGGATCAGAGGAAAGGAAGAGAGACTTCTGGAACCCATGCAAGGGAGGCAATAGGAGTGCCTGCTGGGCTGGAGGGCTGCATTTCACATGCTAAAATAGGCATTTTCACAAAAGCATACCTAGGTCTTAATGAAGAGGAGCAGGAGATTAACCTTATCAGGGAAAAAGAAAAGACTCACAGGAATAACATTAGTGTTTGTTTTAATAAAAAAGCAGGAAATGTGTTCTTGGGGCCCATCCAAAATGCCTGCCCAGTAAAAGGAGTGAGAGATGGTGTCAGTCAGTCGATTTGTAGGCTTATCTCATTTTCCCAAACAACTATTTTATGAAAATACTGGTTTATTACTGCTGATTCTAATTATATTAGAGGATCTGGCACAACATAGGGTAAAACAAAGATTTATATTCTCTCGGAAATATTAGATGCAGTACAACACACAGGCCAGAGGTTCTCTGTCTCTCTCACCGGAAATTTGAAAACAGAGATACGTTCTCACTGCTTAACATGTCTTAAGCCTATTGTGTGAAGGAGCACTCTACTAAATCTAGGACTGCCATAAATTCTGAAGGAAGGAGGAAGGAGAGGTGAGAGGTCAGGTATCATCATCATCATCATGTGCCATTTGAGGGGCCGGTTTGGGGGGGAATCACTCCACCCCACCCTTATCCTCACTAATTTGACAAAAGTGCTAAATACCTTTGCCTTTCCTGTGACCTTCTGGCACCCAACCACCCCAGGGACCAACTCCACCAAATGAAAAGGGAGCCCAGTTGACTTAGGAAAGTTCTGGGTTTCTGACAGGCAGCACATAATGATTCAAGTGGTTACACACCTGTTAGCCAAACCACCATTGCATAACAGAGGCAGTTCCCTGATGCAGGAAATGGCACATTGAATTTCATGTTACAGCTAATTCAACACAATTCTGACACAGTGAAAAAGTCCATCCAGCCTGGAGTCCTGTGAAATTGATTTGGGGTATGCATGCCAAATAATCAAAACTAAGAAAGTGACTTTCTTTTGAAAGGTCTTGTTTATCATTGCTGGGCAGTCTCTTATTTGACTCATTTGTTCTCATTTGGGGACAGCTGAAGGTTGGTAACACCTTACTGTGGAATTTACAAGAGTAGATTACACACTTGGAATGTTTAGTAGCCTTAATGGCACATAGGAAGATTGCTACATCCATTAAGGTAATACAAGGTAAAAGGATTTATTTGGGGATCATCATGTTAGAGAGTCAGCACCACAGTCCCACACAAAATTAATCTCCAAATGAAAGTATTCATGTTAAAATTCAGGTGCAAAAAGATGATAGATTTCATCTTAACACATTTTAAAAGAAAGAAAATTATCTATTTGAGGGAAATGAGTCACTGGATTGCCCGCCTTACAAAGTTAATCATAACACCAGAAGCTAGGGTCAATCTGGTCCATCTGAGCTGATTCAGCATGGTCTGCAGGATCCCAAAAGGGAAGAGATAACCTGACCTGCCATGCTGCTAGCAACATTAAGGCAGTTTCCATGGTTTTTCTAGCACTGACTTTTCCTGGTTTCTGTATAGTCCAGTCAGAACTGGTTTTCCAGCCTAGGTCCATTGTACTCTAGAGGTTCACAAAGACTAAAGGCAATGTAGGAGTTAAACATCTATTACTACTGGTTTTCAGGAACAGTTTGGATAGTATCTAGTGGTTCTCATCTGTGCAAAGCTGTTCAGAACCATCACATTCTTAAGAGACACTAATTAAAGGTTTCATGCTCTCCCCATCTCATTTGCTACAAAACACATGGGTTGAGGGTTAAGTCTATGGCGATCGTACAGAGCAAAGGGAAATTCATAGAGACATGGAAAATGCAGTGTATGATGATTTTTAATAGAACTCTCTAATCAAAACTCTCAGAGTTATGCTCAGTAGTCAGTGACTAATAGGTTGAGGAGGGAAAGATTATATTCAATCTGCCTGTTAACTACAAGACTTTAATCAATTTCAGTGGAAAATGCTCTGAGGCAGAAAGAAATATAATAGGACAGTGATCTAATCTCTCAGAAAGCTTGGTGCCACTTTCTATTTTCTCTCCAGTTGGGAAGACACTAATGCTGAGACCATTCCCAACTATATTCTACATCCATGCTGAGGAAGAAGAGGGCTATCTTGCTCAATGAACCACACGTGTCCTTAGCTATGAACTGCTGACATCTGAATATCCCACTATAGTTGCATTTCATCACACCAGAGCATCTGGAGGGCCTTATTGGACAGGGAGGGTGTTATGAAAAGCCTGTAGTCTCAAAGGTATGCCCTTCTCTCCAAGAAAGCAAATAAAATCCTACAAGTAGCATACAGCAGTGCTGGTGAAAATAAGACATGTCTTTGAACCAAATTTGAACCATGGCTCACCAGTTTGTAATCTTTTGTCTAGACTACAGTTATTAGAGAATTTCTGAGAAAAGAAATATTAATGGAGGTCAGAATGGTTATAGCATGCTTTGCAGAAGCAGTGCAATTTGATGGATCTTTGCACATGAGTAGGATTTCTCCTCTCTCCAACTACTTCATTTCATGTAAAACTATTTAAAATTTTTTTTAATGTTTATTTTTGAGAGAGAGAGAGAGACAGAGCAGGAGCAGGGGAGCGTAGGGAGAGAGTGACACACAGAATCCAAAGCAGGCTCTAGGCTCTCAGTTGTCAGCACAGAGCCCAACGCAGGGCTCAAACTCAAGAGCCACCGTGAGATCATGATCTGAGCTGAAGTCGGACACTTAACCGACCTAGCCACTCAGGCGTCCCATGTAAACCTACTTTTGAAAGGTCTACAAACATTACCCCCAACACACTCAACACATTCACCATTCCCTATCAGCACATACCTATACCCCATGCATTTAGAATCAGGGAAACTTGTTTCTTTCCCACCTACAGGATTTATCAAAGAAGGAGGGAACTTGATAAACCATGCTAGAACTCAAATTTCCTTTCATCCAAGGAAACTTTCCTGACTACCTTTGTCCCATATGAGCTCTCCCCTCAGCCACTCCAACTGACTACTCTAAGACTGTACCATTTATTTTGTTCACAGAGAGGTTTGCAATAAAATAAATCTTTTTGTGAGATGGGATGTATCAGGTCACGGGATGGGCAGAAAAGCAAACAATGTGGGATTGTTGGAAGACCACTGGATTCAGGTTGTGGCTCTGTAAATGGATTTTCTGCCTATCAGTCAGATGACCACTTAAAATCAATAAGCCTCAGTCCCTTTTAGCTATAAAATAGGTGTAATAATTTCTACCTATGTCATATAACTGGTGAGTAGCTCAAATCAGGTAACATATGCAAGCCCTTATCAGAAGTGTAAAGGTAATGCCATCATTATTAGTCATCATTCCAGTCTGTGAGAATGGGTTGCTTAAAGTTCACTCTGAAAGAAGGATCAGCTTGTCAATTTACTAGTTGCAAAAAGCAACTTTCGTTACATATTATTCATTGCTCCTGGTAGCCCTGCATGATGAGAATTTATAAGTACCACATTTTGAGCTGCACATTGGAGATAAGACTTCTACAAAGGAGATCTGACTATATTGTTCAGGATCCACTTGAGAAACAACAACTGTGAAGACCAAAGAGGGTAACCAAATAATCACAAATAAAGGCAAAGTAGCCAGTAATGCTGAAGGAAAGGAAGGTGATTACCTACAGGAATCTAGGCCAAAATACCTGCTACAGGACTTAAGTCCACAGATTTGCAGTCTCCATTGTGACTTTAGTAAATATTTGGCTTGGGTATCTTCCTAGCAACCATTTATATATCCTTTTCCATTCTTCTTCCCTGCCTTTCTTTATTCCCACTGATTAGGTAGTGCAGAATAATGATTAAGAATGGCAGATTTGGGTTAGTCAGACGTCAGTTTAAATCCCAGTTCTTCCACTTGCTAGCATTATGACCCTCAGCAAGTTACTCAACTTTTCTGAATCTCAGTATCTCATTTGTAAAATGAGGTAATAATAGTAATTAAGGCATTGAGTCTGGCACACAGTTTATTCTAAACAAGTATTGGTTATTGTTGTCATAGTAAATAATAAACAATCCTAATACACTTCTCACAGCTCTCCCCAGTAGTGATCCTTGCTCCAAAATGGTCTTTCAAAACTACTCTAGCCAAATCCTCAGCGAAGATTAAAAAAAAATTGTACTAATATGTAAATGACTTATACTTTCTAGATATATATTAAGGTAATGTTTAGGAGTATCAGTGGCCAAAGGGATGGATCTATAACTGTCTGATTTTAGACAGAGTATAATAAATGTCAGGTAAAATATTTGGAACCCTTGTGTAGTAGGTAGTTCCTAGGAATATTTAGAGATTATTCAGCTTAATAAGCAGCCACATACTAATAGCAAGCCTTACCTAAAATTTATTTTATTCTCCTAGCCCTTCCTCCACTTAAATATAAAATCTAACAAGTCAAGTCAACAGGCATTTGTTAAGTGCCTGTTGTATGCCTGACATCATGCTGTGAATGAAGGTTAGTTTCTTTCTCCTTCTTAAGCAATATATATATATATATATATATATATATATATATATATATATATATACTTTTAACAGTTTGAAAGGAGTTGAAGGTCAAATTGAATATATATATATAACAGTAGCAGAAGGTAATGTGACCAAGACTTAAACCTTGAGCAAATTACACAGACCTGAGCCTCCATTTTTTCATCTGAAATGAATGTAACACTCTACAAAATTTTCCTTTCCTATTTCATAGTGTTCTTGCCAAGATCAAATGAGGTAGCACACATAAAAGAGATTTGGTTAACTGCATATGAATATTAGATGCTGATGAAGGGCTCATGTTGTGATATGGGAATGAGAATTATGGTGGTGGCACACCCACACTGGAAGATGAGTAAGGAGAAACTGCCTGTATGAAACACAAACACATGAGCTCTAGGGCCTTCCATTAGTGTACGTTACCTGATGTCAACAGCACCTCAAGCAAAGAAGGAAAATCCTACCACCCTACTGCCTCTGGGTTGTTGTAAGGATGAAATAAAATTGGAAATAAGGTTATTAGTACAATGACTGGCATATGCTATTATCATCTTCATTTTGCCATGGTTACCATATTATAATATGGTAATATTACTATTATACTACTATAGTAGTAGGCATTTGCATACAATAGCTTATGCTATGTTCTTGTTTTTAAGAGTTCTGTAGTGAGAAATGAAAGCACTAGTAAGTTTCCATCCTGAAGCCTGCTTAGAATCCTCTGACTGCCTCTAAGTAACCTGTGCGTCAGGGGCGCCTGGGTGGCTCAGTTGGTTGGTTGTCCGTCTTCAGTTCAGGTCATGATCTCACGGTCCGTGGGTTCAAGCCCTGCGTTGGGCTCTGTGCTGACAGCTCAGAGTCTGGAGCCTGCTTCGGATTCTGTGTCTCCCTCTGTCTCTCTGCCCCTCCCCCTCTCACACTCTGTCTCTCTCTCACTCTCAAAAATAAATGAACATTTAAAAAAGTTAAATAACCTGTGTGTCAGCAGAGGGGAGTCCTCCGTCCAGCAGATTATTGCTCCACGTAAGATAGGTATAAAATTAAAATAATGTTCAGTTCTGGATGACAAAAAAGGACTAAAGCCTTCACTGTTGTCAATTTCTTTTCTTTTAATTTTTAAACATTTATTTGGAGGGAGAGAGGCAGAGCATGAGCAGGGGAGGGACAGAGAGAGAGGGAGACACAGAATCCGAGGTAAGTTCCGATGCCAGGGCTTGAACTCAAGAGCCATGAGATCATGACTTGAGCTGACATGGGACGCCCAACTGACTGAGCCACCCAGGCACTCCCATTGTTGCCAGTTTCAATGATTATTCATGGAGACAAAATAAAGAGAATATTATCTTACTTACACAATATTAAAACCCAGTACAGAATACTACCTAGATTTTGAAGCAGGCTTCCACACTGCACATGCAGAGTAGCAAATGACTTCCGAAATATTCTCCTACCAAACATACAAAGTTTATAGCATCCACATTTATAACATTCCTAATCTCATATGAAATAATGTCACATTGATGGAAAATATAAAAGTGAAAACTCTTCAACCTTACAGAAAAATGTTATGTTTTGATTTAAATAATCCAGTCCCAATATACCTTTCTAATCTTATTTTCCACCACTAACTTTTCAATCTCATGTTCTTTGGAAAGCTTTTTGCTCCACCAGAATGTCCACATTCTGTTCACTAAGGGCACAGCTAGCATAAACCTCAGGGCCTATGCATTTGTTTCCATGGCAACTTGTTTGCTAAAACTCTCAAATTTTCCTATGTTCTTCCCTTAGAGTGGTATTTCTCATTCTTCAGAATGCCCAGGAACTCTAGAATGGATTCATGGGTCTATTTGAGAAATACTTACATAATAAAGTTAAATCTTATTTGATTAAAAAAAACCTTCTAATGCATTGCCATTTTAAAAGGCAAGTGCTGGTAAATGAATTCAGCACGAGTACCAGAGTGAACATGCAGAAGGATTACTACCATTTTGATATTAGAAGAATGTTTCTTAAATGTAAGAATTTCTAGATCCCCAAGAATACATTTGCTGACACCCAAAGGTTAATAGACCACAATATGCAAAGCAACAGTACTTTTTTAGCTTTCAAGTAATTTGATATAATGGATAGATCTTAATAGAAAGATGCTGGGTCTAAGAATCTCTTTCTTTGGTAAGTTCAAGTATAGTTAACATACAGTGTTATATTAGTTTCAGGTATACAATATAATGATTCAATAATTCTATACATTACTCAATGCTCATCAAGATAAGTGTACACTTCATCCCCTTTATACAGTTCATCCGCCTGCCAATCTACTCTCTGGCAACCACCAGCTTGTTCTCTGTCTAGAGAGTCTAGTTATTTTTTTTATCTCTTTTTTAATTTGTTCATTTTTATTCTTTCTTAAATTCCACATATGAGTTAAATCATAAGATGTTTGTCTTTCTCTGACTGACTTATTTCACTCAGCATTATACCCTCTAGATCTATTCATGCTGTTGCAAAGGGCAAGATTTCATCCTTTTTTGTGGCTAAATAATATTCCATAGTATGTATATATGTGTATACACACACACACACACACACACACACCACATCTTCTTTACTCATTCATTCAACATAGTACTGGAAGTCTTAACTACAACAATCAAAAAAGAAAAAGAAGTAAAAGGCATCTAAGTTGGTAAGGAAGAAGTCAAACTTTCACTATTTGCAGATGACATGATACTATATATAGAAAACAGTAAAGACCAAAAAGCTACTAGAACTGATAAATGAATTCAGTAAAGTTGCAGGACATAAAATTAACACAAATAAATTTGTTGCATTGCTATACGCTAATAATGAAGTTGTGGAAAGAGAAATCTAAAAGTTTCTTAGGAAACTGGTTGATAATATCTGTGGTTGAGGTATTCTGGTGACATAAATATTTTGGATATCAAAATAATTTCCTTTATGTAAATACCTTTTATACTTACAGTTGCCATAAAAAGTGAAAAGGCATTTAAAAACAGTTCATAGCCATGATATGCAAATGGTTATGGTAATCCTCATAATGGTCTCATAGTATATTCGCATGGGTTGATAACTGTTGAAGGTGGGTGATAAGAACACAGAGTCATATTATATATACTGTTTTCTCTGCTGTGTTCATGTATGAAATTTCCCACGAGGAAAATGGACCTGTTAGCTAAATGACTACAACAAAACACTGTAAAGAAATATTATGGAAGATAGTCTATAATCATGATATCCCATAAATGAAATTGGCTTTAACTTTGCACTACTGGCCACTGTCCTCCAATATCTAGCCTTATGCTTCTATATGTGACAATCATCTTGGGTTTTAGTGTCAGAAGAGTAATCAAGAACACCTGATGCCAGAAGACAAAGTGTTGGAACTATTCAGAACATCATTCTAATGGGTTCTGTGTGGCATTCTTTAAAAAGGTTCTTTCTTTGTAACCTACAATGTATACTATTGAATCTTTATAAAGACTCAATGGTGTATTAAGTAATGGGGCCTATACTAAGCCCAGGTAGAGGTTTGTGGTACCTGTGTATACTCCAGGCTACCCATGTAATATTTGGTTGATATCTTCACGAGATCTCTGTGCCTGTGTATTAAGATTTGTCTTTATATTAGAGATGTCTCCTTTATTATCTATGATATTTAGGGACAGTCCCATTGGCTGGGACCTTTTCTTAAGCCATTAGCAATAGCAAATTTCGTTAAGACATGAAGCATCACTGAAGAGCTTTAGAGCAAACTCTGTATGAGAAGAGACCACAGCATTTCACACAAAAATGAATTCCAAATTGAGACAGGCTGATACAGCATATGCAGTAATGCTCTCACCAGGTTTTTGATGCAATTTGTAGTTTTAATCCTTGAACATTGTCTCCCATTCTGAATACTTGTAAGAAACCAACTTGCAATAACACAACATATACATACAATGGCTTATTCTACATTGAGATGCAGCAGGGGTGGTGAAAGTCCTTATGTTTGAATCTTGCAGATAGTGGGGATCATGTCATTGATTTATTCAGGGCCAGTTATTTGTTTGCTTCAAGAAAGAATACACATTCATTGGCATAGGAATCCCAGGAATCTGATTTTATGACATGGAATTCATCAAAATACTCAAAAGGAGACATTTAAATGGAAAATTCCTTTTGTTCAAGATTAAAGGCCAGATTCTGTTGTTACCAGTCATCTTTGGGAGTAAATTACACAGCAGCCAGTTATACAACTTTCTTTATAATAGGACCTGGTGTAATAAAAAAAAAAACAGACTCTGAGTCAGAAAATGTGAGTTCTAGTTCAGGCTCCTCTAATACCAACTAACTACATACCCTTGGGCAAGTCATTTAACCTCATCTTTATGGTCAGAGGAGCACAAAATTATAGCTGTTCTTTGACTATAAAAGAAAACAGCAGGAGGTGAAGAAGAGTCCAAAAGAGCACTTTATTGAAACAACCATTCTAGGTCAACAACTTTGTATATCACTGCAGCATAAACCACAGGAACACCAAAAAGGCTGAAGGAATTCAAATCAAGGTTGGGGGGAGAAACACCTTGCATTAAACAACACAGCCTACAGTATGGACAATAATTATCAAATAGCTTGATTTCTACAGAAGCAAGAAAACAAGAATGAGTGAAGTTGAAAGAAAGCAACTTAGCAAGATGATCCCAGGAAAAAAGGACAGGGCTCGAGAGACCAGTGATGTCTTTCGACAGGGCACATTAAATAATGGGGTGACTGAGTATTTCCAGCTCTCCACCTTCAGGGCACATGGTAGGATTGCACTTTCTGGCCTCCAATTGATCCCTTATCAAAGCTGACCAATGATATATGAAAACAGTGACATGTGTCAGATATAGAAATAAGATTTAATTGGTACTGGAGAGTGAGACCTTCAGGGCTCTCTTTCCCTCTTCCACAACCATCAGCAGTGTTCCAGATGGTGGCTGCTCCATCTAGGTCCCAGGTTGAGGACTGCATAATGTCCCCCATGTGACCCATGATGGACATGTAGTGTAAACAAAAACTAACCCTTTGCCATTTTAAGCCACTGAAATGTTGGGAGTCATTTGCTATAGCAACATAGCCCATCCTATCCTGACTGAAGGGATGGCAGTCATGAAGTCAAACTCTACCTAACAGAGGGAAAAAAATAGCTTGGCTGCTTTTCTTTCAGCAGATGAGCCTCAGTTAAGGGAACTTGGTGCTTCTTGGAAGCTTGTGTCCTCAAATATTGCAAGGTTCTATTATGGATATGAACAGAACCATGTCACTGTTACTGGCAGCTAATGGTGGCCATGAAAAATAAAGAGGACAACTCAGGACATGGCAGGCTCAAGGGACTGGCAACTTAATATAAATCCTTTCTCTCATTCTGTTCCAAGTAAATAGTGACTGAAAGTCATATGGCTCTTCAGTGGCCTGTCCAGAATAACTGGCTCTAGGCCAGTTTGAAGCCAGCAGGTGTCCTTCATAATAGAGTTGGCACCTTCATTTGTCAGTGTATTCAGTAGCAGAGTGGGCAAAAAGCTGAACAAACAAGGAAGAAAGAACTACCTTTTCACCATTTGAGGCCCTTAAAGGTGACCAGGCTGAGAAGAACATTATGAACTTTGGAGGATGAAATTAAAAATATATCCTATGTAATGTAAGGCTAACTAGTCCCCATTTAAATTATTTTCTCCTGGAGACTCTAAGGCTCACTGATCCTGCCCTAACCAGGACTATTAATAGGTATAGGGGCTATGACGAGGCTAGTGAACAGCACTGCAGGAAGCCAAGGTGGTAATTACAGGCTGTCTACTTGAAACGACCTCTGTCCATTACTGACACCTTACATGGGGGTGCTGGGAGATGATGAGCTGTGCCACAATGATATGAGAATTAATTGCCAATAATAGCTATCATTTGTTGAAGCACATACAACAACCAGCTACTTCCTGCATATCATAGTCAATACTCCCAGCCACATGAGGTAGGTATTACAATTTTCAAATGTAATTTTTGAATGAGACTTTGAATGTTATTTTTCAAAGGAGACAGAAGAATGTCAAGGAAGATGCAGAAGGAGAGAGCCTAGAAGGATATGTGAACCAAGAGTAAGATGCTACTGGTAGTTCAATGAAGAGAAGCAATTCAATTTTGGTGATTAAGAAGTAACTCTTAAGAAGTTAATTTCAGTGAGTTGGTTGGGAAGAAAGCCAGAAGACAAAGGGCTAAACAATAAATGAGTGGCAGAAAAGGATGTACACTAACTGTAGACCATTCTTTCATGAAATATGGTGCTTTGCATACAGTTTACCTTTATCCCTGTAGATCTCATCAAAGCTATGGACTTTTTCGCCCCAGAAAAATGTACATACATATCTAATTTACATACAACTTTAGGGCACTCATAGACCCACCTGAAACCCACAGAGAAATTCCAGGTTACGAATGAATGATATATAGTAAGATGATGGACACGGACCTGTGGGAGTGATACACAGGTGGTTTCAATTGCACTGGTAATATTTTATTTCTTAAGCTGAGTGATGCTCATATATTCATTATATTATGTTCATTAAATGATTATGAATGTCCATTATATTATTTTATGTAATGTTTTATATAAACCATTTTTTGTTTTGTTATTAACTTTTTAAATAGAAAAATGTTATATAGGAGAATATTTTTTTTAATGTTTATTCATTTTTGAGAGAGAGAGATAGAGCATGTGCAGGGGAGGGGAACAGAGCAGGGGACAAAGGATCCAAAGCAGGCTCTGCGCTGACAGCAAGGAGCCCTATACAGGACTCAAACTCAAGAACCGTTGAGATCATGACCTGAGCCGAAGTCGGATGTTTAACTGATTGAGCCACCCAGGTGCCCCAAGAATATCTTTGTTGGAAGGAAATGTACACTGAAGTATTAAGGAATTATGTGACATTACACTGGAATATTACCCTCAAAATGTTAAAGAACAATTTTTTTGTACCATTCTTGAAACTTTTCTGTAATGCTGAGATTGTTTCAAAAATGTTTTTTAAAACAGTAATGGACACTTAACAGTAAAAAGAAAAAAAAAACCTGACAAACAAAAAAACCTTAATTAAAGACATACTCTCACAGGTATACAGGAAGGCATAACCAAACTTACAGAGAAATGGACATGTAGAAATGCATTGAGTGATCCTTCAAAATAGACAAAGGAACTGCTGTCAATTTAGCTCTAAAGAACAATGTTTTATGGCAGAACTCTCTTTTCCCCACTGACTAATACTCTGACTGGGAGGGGATAAACTGGGAGTCATTGGACAAAGAAGCAGCAATCTCTGTCAGCACCTTTTGCTCTCATGGCCATTAGGGAGAGAGAGTGTGAGCTTCAAGCTTCTCTCATGGCTTCAAGACAGGAGAGCTCAGGCTGAATGCTCCAAACAGGTACTGGGCATCAAACCAGAAGAACCTATGGGTTTCTTCCAACTTGACCACTGTGCCTTCAATTCTTCTGTCAGTCCAGTAGGGAGAGATTGGGGAAGTTGGGGGAGAAATAGGAAATTTTAATCGACTAGGTGTCTAGGTGATGTTACAACTTCTTGAGCAGGGGAAGGATAAAAGAGGTGATTTAGGAGCATCATATATAGAGGAAAAAACTAAAGGCAAAAACTGGTTAAAGCTAGTATTTGTCTTTATAATGAAAATGTAAATAAAAAAGAAGACTCTTGGTATGTGCATTTACATTTGACACATAGGATATAGGGAGTTATTTGTTTAGGCAACTGTCTGGCCCAAGAAGAATGGGCAAAAGATCCACTGATCACAGCATTCAATACAGTGCGTTGTAGCCAAATTCTTCTCTTTGCCTGGCTTTTAGGCCTCCATGGCCTGACTCTGCTCCAATTATCTGTAGTCATTTCCCTCTACTGCTGTGTTTTAGCCAGGTAGCTCTGCTCACTGTCCTCTACTTAACCATATTCATTCCTGCTAGGGCTACAGTGTATGAGTGTTCATAGGGTCCACTGCCAAAGTAAACTTGACTGAGGGTGCAAGTGGGAACTGAAATCCAGACTGCTCACTGCTCAGCAAGGAGTGAGACATGGCAGGGAGCTATGATTGCCTGGAAGAAAGGACCTATTCCTAGTTTCCTCAAAGATGTTGCACCCTGATACCTCCTCCATATTTTTGCTCATGCTCTGATCAGTTTGTCTCTCTGATGACTTAACAGTGCTACATTTTTAAATCAAAGATGAGGGGCACCTAGGTGGCTTAGTCACTTAAGGGTCCGACTTTGGCTCAGGTCATGATCTATCAGCTCGTGGATTCAAGCCCGGCATCAGGCTCTGTGCTGACAGCTCAGGGCCTGGAGGCTGCTTCAGATTCTGTGTCTCCCTCTCTCTGTGCCCCTCCCCTGCTCACACTCTGTCTCTCTCCCTCTCAAAGTAAATAAACGTTAAAAACATTTTAAATCAAAGATGGATCATCTTTCTGGACAAATACATTTATAATGGCTTAGAGACGGAAAATGGAAATCAAGGATGTCCTGGAATATGTAGAACATAGAGTATTCACATTTACCACTCATTTTTTACTAGTCCCTTCAGTCCTGGCACAAATCCTACTTCTGTGAAGCCTTCCCCAACTACAACCCATACCAACCTTTCTTCTCTCACCTTCTATAGCACCTCATTCTGTCCTATGAAGTTTAATTCCCAATTATTATATAATTTGGTGTTTTAAAATTGTGCAGGTATCGCAACAGTTCCGCAACATCTAATTTTAATTTCATTTAAATATATATATTTTTAAGCTATTTTAAAACTGCAATAAAACACAGCATGAAGCATCTAAATGGGTTACATACCAAGCATTAACTCATCAGAAACCACTGATTGTGTTAATGTGTGTTGCCAAGTTAACAAGGTAACAATGCGTATTTATGTGTATGCCTGAGAGAGAGAGAGAGAGAGAGAAGGTAGTGTCTGTATACCTAGAAATATAGATTCTCTTGCCACATCTGTTTAACTAAAGTGTATCCTGATAATGGCAAGACCAGGTGTTAAATGAAAGAGCCCTCACCCTATGATGTCTACTATTTATTGGGGTACATCAGAATTTTCTTCATATTCTATAACCAAAATAAAACAAAAGCTGGACACCAAGACTGCTAATAGCTCTCAATTTCAGATTTTTATGTTTTTTTCTCAATCTCTTCCTTCTTACTGACTTTACAAATAAATAAATGTTAAAAACACTTACTGGCAAAACAGCTATATAGGTTTTTTTTTCTTTTTTTTCCTCATCAAAGCTTTTATTTATTTTTATTTTTTTTCAATATATGAAATTTATTGTCAAATTGGTTTCCATACAACACCCAGTGCTCATCCCAAACGGTGCCCTCCTCAATACCCATCACCCACCAACCCCTCCCTCCCACCCCCCATCAACCCTCAGTTTGTTCTCAGTTTTTAACAGGCTCTTATGCTTTGGCTCTCTCCCACTCTAACCTCTTTTTTTTTTTTTCCTTCCTCTCCCCCATGGGTTTCTGTTAAGTTTCTCAGGATCCACATAAGAGTGAAACCATATGGTATCTGTCTTTCTCTGTATGGCTTATTTCACTTACCATAACACTCTCCAGTTCCATCCACATTGCTATAAAAGGCCATATTTCATTCTTTCTCATTGCCACGTAGTATTCCATTGTGTATATAAATCACAATTTCTTTATCCATTCATCAGTTGATGGACATTTAGGCTTTTTCCACAATTTGGCTATTGTCGACAGTGCTGCTATAAACATTGGGGTACAAGTGCCCCTATGCATCAGTACTCCTGTATCCCTTGGGTAAATTCCTAGCAGTGCTATTGCTGGGTCATGGGGTAGGTCTATTTTTAATTTTGTGAGAAACCTCCACACTGCTTTCCAGAGCGGCTGCACCAATTTGCATTCCCACCAACAGTGCAAGAGGGTTCCCGTTTCTCCACATCCTCGCCAGCATCTATAGGCTCCTGATTTGTTCATTTTGGCCACTCTGACTGGCGTGAGGTGATATCTGAGTGTGGTTTTGATTTGTATTTCCCTGATAAGGAGCGACGCTGAACATCTTTTCATGTGCCTGTTGGCCATCCGGATGTCTTCTTTAGAGAAGTGTCTATTCATGTTTCCTGCCCATTTCTTCACTGGGTTATTTGTTTTTCGGGTGTGGAGTTTGGTGAGCTCTTTATAGATTTTGGATACTAGCCCTTTGTCCGATATGTCATTTGCAAATATCTTTTCCCATTCCGTTGGTTGCCTTTTAGTTTTGTTGGTTGTTTCCTTTGCTGTGCAGAAGCTTTTTATCTTCATAAGGTCCCAGTAATTCACTTTTGCTTTTAATTCCCTTGCCTTTGGGGATGTGTCGAGTAAGAGATTGCTACAGCTGAGGTCAAAGAGGTCTTTTCCTGCTTTCTCCTCTAGGGTTTTGATGGTTTCCTGTCTCACATTCAGGTCCTTTATCCATTTTGAGTTTATTTTTGTGAATGGTGTGAGAAAGTGGTCTAGTTTCAACCTTCTGCATGTTGCTGTCCAGGTCTCCCAGCACCATTTGTTAAAGAGACTGTCTTTTTTCCATTGGATGTTCTTTCCTGCTTTGTCAAAGATGAGTTGGCCATACGTTTGTGGGTCTAGTTCTGGGGTTTCTATTCTATTCCATTGGTCTCTGTGTCTGTTTTTGTGCCAATACCATGCTGTCTTGATGATGACAGCTTTGTAGTAGAGGCTAGAGTCTGGGATTGTGATGCCTCCTGCTTTAGTCTTCTTCAAAATTACTTCGGCTATTCGGGGCCTTTTGTGGTTATGAATTTTAGGATTGCTTGTTCTAGTTTCGAGAAGAATGCTGGTGCAATTTTGATTGGGATTGCATTGAATGGGTAGATAGCTTTGGGTAGTATTGACATTTTGACAATATTTAATTTTCCAATCCATGAGCAGGGAATGTCTTTCCATTTCTTTATATCTTCTTCAATTACCTTCATAAGTTTTCTATAGTTTTCAGCATACAGATCCTTTACATCTTTGGTTAGATTTATTCCTAGGTATTTTATGCTTCTTGGTGCAATTGTGAATGGGATCCGTTTCTTTATTTGTCTTTCTGTTGCTTCATTGTTAGTGTTTAAGAATGCAACTGATTTCTGTACATTGATTTTGTATCCTGCAACTTTGCTGAATTCATGTATCAGTTCTAGCAGACTTTTGGTGGAGTCTATCAGATTTTCCATGTATAATATCATGTCATCTGCAAAAAGCGAAAGCTTGACTTCATCTTTGCCCATTTGGATGCCTTTGATTTCCTTTTGTTGTCTGATTGCTGATGCTAGAACTTCCAACACTATGTTAAACAACAGCGGTGAGAGTGGGCATCCCTGTCGTGTTCCTGATCTCAGGGATAAAGCTCTGTTTTTCCCCGTTGAGGATGATGTTAGCTGTGGGCTTTTCATAAATGGCTTTTATGATCTTTAAGTATGTTCCTTCTATCCCGACTTTCTCAAGGGTTTTTATTAAGAAAGGGTGCTGGATTTTGTCAAAGGCGTTTTCTGCATCGATTGACAGGATCATATGGTTCTTCTCTTTTTTGTTGTTAATGTGATGTATCACGCTGATTGATTTGCGAATGTTGAACCAGCCCTGCATCCCAGGAATGAATGCTACTTGATCATGGTGAATCATTCTTTTTATATGCCATTGAATTCGATTTGCTAGTATATTATTGAGAATTTTTGCATCCATATTCATCAGGGATATTGGCCTGTAGTTCTCTTTTTTTACTGGGTCTCTGTCTGGTTTAGGAACCAAAGTAATACTGGCTTCCTAGAATGAGTCTGGAAGTTTTCCTTCCCTTTCTATTTCTTGGAATAGCTTGAGAAGGATAGGTATTATCTCTGCTTTAAACGTCTGGTAGAACTCCCCTGGGAAGCCATCTGGTCCTGGACTCTTATTTGTTGGGAGATTTTTGATAACCGATTCAATTTCTTCGCTGGTTATGGGTCTGTTCAAGCTTTCTATTTCCTCCTGATTGAGTTTTGGAAGAGTGTGGGTGTTTAGGAATTTTTCCATTGCTTCCAGGTTGTCCAATTTGTTGGCATATAATTTTTCATAGTATTCCCTGATAATTGTTTGTATCTCTGAGGGATTGGTTGTAATCATTCCATTTTCATTCACGATTTTATCTATTTGGGTCATCTCCCTTTTCTTTTTGAGAAGCCTGGCTAGAGGTTTGTCAATTTTGTTTATTTTTTCAAAAAACCAACTCTTGGTTTCGTTGATCTGCTCTACAGTTCTTTTAGATTCTATATTGTTTATTTCTGCTCTGATCTTTATTATTTCTCTTCTTCTGCTGGGTTTAGGCTGCCTTTGCTGTTCTGCTTCTATTTCCTTTAGGTGTGCTGTTAGATTTTGCATTTGGGATTTTTCTTGTTTCTTGAGATAGGCCTGGATTGCAATGTATTTTCCTCTCAGGACTGCCTTTGCTGCGTCCCAAAGCGTTTGGATTGTTGTATTTTCATTTTCGTTTGTTTCCATATATTTTTTAATTTCTTCTCTAATTGCCTGGTTGACCCACTCATTCTTCAATAGGGTGTTCTTTAACCTCCATGCTTTTGGAGGTTTTCCAGACTTTTTCCTGTGGTTGATTCCAAGCTTCATCGCATTGTGGTATGAAAGTATGCATGGTATAATTTCAATTCTTGTAAACTTATGAAGGGCTGTTTTGTGACCCAGTATATGATCTATCTTGGAGAATGTTCCATGTGCACTCGAGAAGAAAGTATATTCTGTTGCTTTGGGATGCAGAGTTCTAAATAGATCTGTCAAGTCCATCTGATCCAATGTCTCATTCAGGAACTTTGTTTCTTTATTGACCGTGTGTCTAGATGATCTATCCATTTCTGTAAGTGGGGTGTTAAAGTCCCCTGCAGTGACCACATTCTTATCAATAAGGTTGCTTATGTTTATGAGTAATTGTTTTATATATTTGGGGGCTCCGGTATTCGGCGCATAGACATTTATAATTGTTAGCTCTTCCTGATGGATAGACCCTGAAATTATTGTATAATGTCCTTCTTCATCTCTTGTTACAGCCTTTAATTTAAAGTCTAGTTTGTCTGATATAAGTATGGCTACTCCAGCTTTCTTTTGGCTTCCAGTAGCATGATAAATAGTTCTCCATCCCCTCACTCTCAATCTAAAGGTGTCCTCAGGTCTAAAATGAGTCTCTTGTAGACAGCATATAGATGGGTCTTGTTTTTTTATCCATTCTGATACCCTATGTCTTTTGGTTGGCGCATTTAATCCATGTACATTCAGTGTTCTTATAGAAAGATACGGGTTTAGAGTCATTATGATGTCTGTATGTTTTATGGTTGTAGTGATGTCTCTGGTACTATGTCTCACAGGGTCCCCCTTAGGATCTCTTGTAGGGCTGGTTTAGTGATGACAAATTCCTTCAGTTTTTGTTTGTTTGGGAAGACCTTTATCTCTCCTTCTATTGTAAATGACAGACTTGCTGGATAAAGGATTCTCAGCTGCATATTTTTTCTGTTTAGCACACTGAAGATATCGTGCCAATTCTTTCTGGCCTGCCAAGTTTCAAAAGAGAGATCAGTCAGGAGTGTTATAGGTCTCCCTTTATATGTGAGGGCACGTTTATCCGTTGCTGCTTTCAGAATTTTCTCTTTATCCTTGTATTTTGCCAGTTTCACTATGATATGTCGTGCAGAAGATCGATTCAAGTTATGTCTGAAGGGAGTTCTCTGTGCCTCTTGGATTTCAATGCCTTTTTCCTTCCCCAGTTCAGGGAAGTTCTCAGCTACGATTTCTTCAAGTACCCCTTCAGCACCTTTCCCTCTCTCTTCCTCCTCTGGGATACCAATTATGCGTATATTATTTCTTTTTAGTGTATCACTTAGTTCTCTACTTTTCCCCTCATACTCCTGGATTTTTTATCTCTCTTTCTCTCAGCTTCCTCTTTTTCCATAACTTTATCTTCTAGTTCACCTATTCTCTCCTCTGCCTCTTCAATCCGAGCGGTCGTCGTTTCCATTTTGTTTTGCATTTCGTTTAAAGCGCTTTTCAGCTCCTCGTGACTGTTCCTTAGTCCCTTAATCTCTGTAGCAAGAGATTCTCTGCTGTCCTCTATACTGTTTTCAAGCCCAGCCATTAATTTTATGACTATTATTCTAAATTCACTTTCTGTTATATTATTTAAATCCTTTTTGATCAGTTTATTAGCTGTTGTTATTTCCTGGAGATTCTTCTGAGGGGAATTCTTCTGCTTGGTCATTTTGGATAGTCCCTGGCATGGTGAGGACCTGCAGGGCACTTCCCCTGTGCTGTGGTGTATAACTGGAGTTGGTGGGCGGGGCCGCAGTCCCAACTGATGTCTGCCCCCATCCCACCGCTGGGGCCACAGTCAGACTGGTGTGTGCCTTCTCTTCCCCTCTCCTAGGGGCGGGATTCACTGTGGGGTGGCGTGGCCCGTCTGGGCTACTTGCACACTGCCAGGCTTGTGATGCTGGGGATCTGGCGTATTAGCTGGGGTGGGTAGGCAAGGTGCACAGGGGCAGGAGGGGCAGGCTTAGCTCGCTTCTCCTTAGGTGATCCACTTCAGGGGGGGCCCTGTGGCAGCTGGAGGGAGTCAGATCCGCTGCCGGAGGTTTGGCTCCGCAGAAGCACAGAGGTGGGTGTTTGCGCGGAGCGAGCAAGTTCCCTGGCAGGAACTGGTTCTCTTTGGGATTTTGGCTGGGGGATGGGTGAGGGAGATGGCGCTGGGGAGCGCCTTTGTTCCCCACCAAGCTGAGCTCTGTAGTCAGGGGGCTCAGCAACTCTCCCTCTCTTTGTCCTCCAGCCTTCCTGCTTTCCAAGCAGAGCTGTTAACTTATGACCTCCCAGACGCTAAGTTGTGCTTGCTGTCGGAACACAGTCCGTCAGGCCCCTCTGCTTTTGCAAGCCAGACTCGGGGGCTCTGCTTGGCCGGCGAGCCGCCCCTCCGCCCCGGTTCCCTCCCGCCAGTCCGTGGAGCGCGCACCGCCTCGCCGCCCTTCCTACCCTCTTCCGTGGGCCTCTCGTCTGCGCTTGGCTCCGGAGACTCCGTTCTGCTAATCCTCTGGCGGTTTTCTGGGTTATTTAGGCAGGTGTAGGTGGAATCTAAGTGATCAGCAGGACGCGGGGTGAGCCCAGTGTGCTCCTACGCTGCCATCTTCCAACCCTCCTATAGGTTTTTTTTTCAAAAATTTTTAAATATTTATTTGTTTTTGAGAGAGAGACACACAGAGACACAGCATGAGCGGGGGAAGAGCAGAAAGAGAAGGAGACAGAATCCGAAGCAGGCTCCAGGATCTGAGCTGTCAGTTCAGAGACAGACGCGGGTCTGGAACTCATGAACCGTGAGATCATGACCTGACCAGAAGTCAGAGACTTAACTGACTGAGCCACCTAGGTGCCCCGCAAAACAGCTATTTTGGTTTGGATTTTATATTGGGCATCATATGAAAAAAATTGGATATTATATTGGGGATCATATGAAAAAAGTTTGGGGAGAAAGGGTCTACTGTAAATTTTGAAAAATGCTCTAGTTATTCTTTTTCTTCATCATTATCAACATCAACATGAACTTTATTATCTTTGAGCATGCTCTGGATATCTAGTTGCAGGCTGGGTGCTGGTAAGTATTTATGCAACTTAATCTTATCTCCAAGGCAAGGTCACATAAATCTTGTAAGTCTAAAATTAATCCTCACCTTTAAGGGATCTGCGACACTTACAAACAATTTAGAGATTCTAGGCATTTTCAATTGTCTCTGCCAACCCTCTTCCCTCTGGGTAAGAAAAAAAATGGTCATTCAAAGCTTCAGAGAGCAAGGAGAAATACCACTTAACTTTTATTCCCTCCTCAACACAGAATCTGTCTCCCAAAGGACCAGTTCAGCCTCTTGGCCAGCAGTCCCAGAAAGCCTGGTCTCTCTGAGGTAAATGCTGTAGAGCTTTAAGGCCAGGGAAATTTCCACTGAAGAGCACCAACTGCCCCCCCCACCCAGTACAAGTAAACCAAATTGAAAGATAATGGCAAACTAGCCCTATTGTTGTTAGACAAAGGGGAACTAGGACTTCAAAGATGCCTGAGGAGCTCCCTTGAGATGTAATCTTTACTTGGGACCTTGGTCTCCACAGTGGGTCACAAAGGTAGGGCCACAGAGGTAGAGGACTTTGGAGAAACTGGAACCAGTGTAACAATTCTACCTCCTCTTCTCCCCTAGGAAGCTTGAGAAAGGAATTCAACAAATAATTAAGCAATTTTCTCTAAAATGTCCCATCAAATGTGTTCACTACTCATTCCTAGCACACAGGAAGTCACAGTGAGTGATCAGAGAAGAATAACAATAGTAATAATTTTACAGCTGCTAA
This sequence comes from Acinonyx jubatus, assembly GCF_027475565.1. Lineage (NCBI taxonomy): Eukaryota > Metazoa > Chordata > Mammalia > Carnivora > Felidae > Acinonyx > Acinonyx jubatus. The sequence continues at coordinate 85,950,406 of NC_069389.1, forward strand.
TATATTTAGTGAATGGTCCTCAGGCCATAGTTTGTTCTGGAGTCTATATTTGAGCCCAGGAACATCTGGCTCCAGATTTGGAGTTCTCTATTTTTTGACCACACTATAATCCATAAAGGAAAAAAAAAAAAAAAGGGAAGTAGACCTCCAGACTTAGGCATGGAACACAAAAAGAGCTTGAGAAAAGACACATATGGCTTCCCTAAATTTTATAAACCTGGAATGGGCAGATTTGTGCCACAGATTTGAGCCCACCATGCATGAAGTGTTTGTCAGTGCTGAACACAGAGTAGGTGGCCAGCAATAACTATGATGCCTATCATCCTCCATCTAGGGAAATACACCTTACCACAGGTATTAGGTAAATGCTCTGCGGAGTCAGGGAGCCAACAAGAGTGCAGGGCATGTCTAGCTCTTTCCTATTCCTCCAGCCTCCTCTTACACCATCCTTGCCTACCTCCCTCCACTTCTCCGACCCCCACACTCTAGCCACCCTGGCTTAGTACTTGCCATGGCCCTTCAAACGACAGGGATGACTACAGTGTTTGGCACATAGTAGGCACTAAATAAATACCATTTTGAAGGAAGGAAAGAAGGAAAAACAGAAGGAGAGACAGAAGGATAGAAAGGAGTCGTTTCAGAAAAATATTCACTGAAGTGGGCCTTAAGGGAAGAATAATATGTCCATCTGCAGAGACAGGAGGAAAGCAGGGGATGAGAAAAGAAGGGTGTTTCAAACAGAAGGAAAAGCAGGAGGAGTGACTATGCATGGCATGTTGAGCCAACATCAAAAGTATAACTGTGATCTAAACATCAGTTCTAGAACAATAACAGCAGATGGAATCAAATGGGTAGGCAGGGCCAGATGATGATGGGTATAAGGAGCTTTCACAAACGTTGGAGTGGTACGATCATATTTGTGTTTTAGAATAAGGCCTTTGCTTGCAGAGAGGATGGATATCAGGAAAGAAGGTAGGAGGCAGCGGAAGACTGAAACCAGAACAGTCAGGTCTGTTGTAGGAGTCCAGATAAGAGATGATAAAATGCCTGAATTAGAGAGACAGCACCGTATAGTGGGTTTTAACCCAAATGCTGCCATTCGCTGGATGTGTGATCTTGGATAAATCAGTTAATCCCTCTGGGCTGAAAATATTTGCCCTGTATATTTCACGGGGTCACTGTGAGCAGCTGATAAAATAATATTGAGAAAATACTTTGTAAACTTAAAGCACTAGAAATTATATGTCACTTTTAATGTGGTAGAAGAGGGAAAAAGAGATAAGGGGGACAACTGAGAAACAGAGCCAATCTTCCAGACATACAGTCTGTGGAGGAGAGAGTCTACTTTGACATCTCCCTTTTTCTCACCTTGTCATGTATCAGTTGTCAAAATTGGGGAATCCTTTTTTAGTTTTCCCTCAAGAATAAAAGAAATCGAGAATGCCTACAGGGGGGACAGAAGGGGAATTCAGCACATATGTTATGAATGGTAACCTCACATATGTTATTTCTTCTAACCACACAGCACTCTCGAGAGGAAGATGTCATTATGCAACTTTTACTGATGACAAAACTGAGTCTCAGGAAGGTAAGTTGAGTTGCCCTAAGTCCCACAGCTAGGAACTGTTAGAGGGCAGAGGCAGAATTCAAACACAAGTCTGATTCCAGAGTCTTTTCTCTTCAATGTTACACTATTGAAAAAGATTGCTATTTTGCCATCAAAGCAATTGTTATTAGAGTTAACACTAGTAACTGTTAAGGTAGACAAGGAAAAGGCAGTTGTTGCAGGCCATTAGGAATAAATCTGCTTACTCGTTTGAAAGTCACTTGTTGATCACCCACTATATGGTTGGCGGTATCCTGGACATTGTATATGCAAGGCTGAACAGGGCAACACAGACAAGTAAGCACAGGACTTTCACGACTACATGGCAGGGGCTACAAGGAGGCCCAAAGAACCTTGGAATCTGGGGGGAAGGAAGAACACTTTCTTTCTGAAGAGGTCTGGGATGGTTTCATAGAAAAAATAACATTTTATCTGAGTATTAAAGATTGAGTAGGAGTTCCCTAGGTAGAGGAGAAAGTGTAAATAATGGAGCAAGACATTCCAAGTAAGGAGGACAACATATGTAAAAGCAAAGAGATAGGAAAGAACCTAAGGTAGTTTGGAAATAGAGAGTTCAGTCTGAATGAAGTGTAATGTACACTATGAGCTAGAGAAGGAGGGTTGGCAAGAAAAAAACCACACAGACATGAGGCTAGAATGGTAGTTGGGGCCAGATAATGAAGGCCCTTAAATGTGCTAATCTAGGGAGTATGTATTTTAATACTGCAAGAAACGAGAAACCAACAAAGGTTTGAAATGAGGAGATAACGTAATTGTATTTGCTGTTAGTAAAATAACTCTGGTGGCAGTGCAGAGATTAGAATGAAGTCAGGAGGTAGAAAAACTAGTTAAGAGGCTATTGATACATGATGATGAGATTTGTAACCAATAGAATATGAATGGAATAGCTAGATTCTACAGATTTTTGGTAAAACTAATGGAGCTTGGTGAGAAGGATGGAGATAATGGGAGTTAGTGGCTGATTCTATAGTTTCTTGCTTGAAACTGGGTAAATAGTGATATTTCACAAAGATAGAAAAGAGAGAGAACAGCAGGTTGGAGTGTCATGGAAAGTATTGGAAAACAGTTTCATTTTTGGATACATTGTGCTGGGGCAATAGAAAATAATAATAGCTGGCATTGGTTGAGTGCTGTAGGCACTGTTTTAAGTGTTTTGTATGTATCAACGAATTGATATCCAAGTACAAGGGCTTACTAGGTAATTGGAAATATAGGTTTGGAACTCAAAAGACATGTCTAAGTTGGAAATATAAATTGATAGTCATCAATGTATAGGAGGCATAGTTAAAACTGTTGACGCAAGAAGAAGGCAAAGGATAAAATGCTGAGGAAAAAAAGCACCATTTTAGGACCAGAGAGTAATGAAGATTATAAGCTCTATGACAGCAAAGATCAGATCAAACTTGTTCATCACTGTGTCATCCGAGCCTGACATACTATTTAGAATATAGTGCTTGCTCAGTAAAAAAATTTTGAATGAATCAAATAAAAATATCTGAGAAGTACAAGGATAAATAATGAGACATAGTGTCTTGAAAGTTAAAAAAGTAAAGGTAGTTTCAGAATGATTGGAAAATGCCCAACACTACAGTAGAGAGATCAGACTTGTGGTTGCCAGAGGCAGAGGATGGGGGGAAGGAGAATTGGAAGAAGGTGTTCAAAAGGTACAAACTTCAGTTTTAAGGTAAATAAGTACTAGGGATGTAATGTACACACGATGACTACAGCTAACGTTGCTGTATGGTATATAGGAAAGATGTTAAGAGAGTAATTCCTGAGAGTTTTCATCACAAGGAGAAAAACTTTTTCCCCTTTTTTCTTTTTATTGTATCTATATGGGAAGATGTATGTTTGCTAAACCTATTGTGATAATCTTTTCACAATACATATAAATCAAACCATCATGCTGTATGACTTAAATTTATACAGTGATGTATGCCAGTTATTTCTCAATAAAACTGGAGGAAAACCCAATAGATAAGTCAGATAGAATGGGGACTGAAAAGAATCCACTGGGCTCGGTAGTTAGGCAGCTATTAGTAACTTGAAAGACAGCAATTTTGGTGGAATAGCCTCAGTCTAGACTGTAATAGGCTTAGAGGTAAATGGTTGTGGAAGAACAGTAGACAATAACCAGAAGTTTGGTGGTAATATGACTGAGAAGGTTAGAGTGATGGAGAAAAATAAAGCTATGTTTTTAATTATTTTTTTTATAATGGAGGAGACATTATAGTAGAACAGAAAAGAAATCCTAGGAGAGGGAATAATTAAAGATGGTAAGAGAGTGGATAATTGCTCTTAGCTAATTTTCCCATCACTGTTTTCCTTTGAGCATGTTTATCAGGTCTTTTATGTACATTTAGTCAGATTTTAAAACAAGTTAGAGCCCTATGATCTACCTCACTGGGACATATAGTCAGCTTAAAAGGACTTGATAGTTTAATATAACATGGCACTTTCCTAATAAGTTCTTTCTATATGTGTATGTTCTGTCATCCATACAGAATAGGACAAGTCTATACTCCAAGCATGGTGGTGAAATTATGGAACTATTCACATAATTGGGGCAAGTAAAAACTAATACATATTGACAATTGATATTGATCTATTTGTTTCATTCTTTAAAAATTTTTATTCAATTTATGAAACTAAAAAAAAAACAGTTCACCCATTTCTCCCATCCCCTACTCCCTGCCTCTTGCAATCACCAATCTGTTCTCTATATCTATGAGCTTGGTTTTTCTTTTTTTAGATTTCACATATAAGATTGATTATATGATATTTGTCTCTCTCTGTGTGACTTATTTCACTTAGCATAATGTCCTTGAGGTCCATCCATGTTTTGGCAAATGGCAAAATTTCATTCTTTTTTGGGTTAATAATATTCTACTGTGTGTGGGTGTGTAGCAAATTCTTTATCCATTCATCTATCAATGAATAATTAAGTTGTTTGCATGTCTTGGCTATTGTAAATAATGCTGCAGTGAATATGGGGGTGTGTATATCTCTTCAAATTGTTTTTTGTTTGTTTGTTTGTTTTCTTTGAATAAATACCCAGAAGTAGAATTGTTGGATCACATGGTAGCTCTATTTTTAATTTTTTGAGGAACTTCCATACTGTTTTCCACAGTGGTCCCACCAATTTACATTCCTACTAACAGTGCATAAGGTTTTCTTTTCTCCACACCTTCACCAACACCTGTTATCACTGTCTTTTTGATGCTAGCTCTTCCAACATGTGTGAAGTGATATCTCACTGTGGTTTTGATATGCATTTCTCTGAAGATTAATGATATTGAACACATTTTAATGTACTTGTTGGCTATCTGTATGTCTTTTTTGGAAAAATGTCTATTTAGATCCTCTGCTCATTTTTCATAGGTCTGCTTTTTTTCTTGCTATTGAGTTGTATGAATTCTTTGTATATTTTAGATATTAGCCTGTTACAAGATATATAATTTGTAATTATTTTCTCCCTTCCAGTAGATTGCCTCTTCATTTTGTTGATGGCTTCTTTTTCTATGCAGAAGTTTTTTGTTTGATGTAGTGCCACTTATTTATTTTTGGTATCCAATTCAATCATCTCTAAGACCTATGTAAAAGAGCTTATTGCCTATGTTTTCTTCTAGGAGTTTAATGGTTTGGGGTCCTATATTTAAGTGTTTAATGCATGTTGAATTAATTTTTGTTTATGGTCTAAGATAGTGATCCAGTTTCATTGTTTTGCATGTGGCTGTCCAATTTTTCCAACACTATTTATTGAAGAGACTGTCCTTTCCCCATTGTATATTCTTGGCTCCTTTGTCACAAATTAATTGACCATATATACATGAGTTTATTTCTGGGCTTTCTGTTTTCTTCCATTGTTCTATGTGTTTTTATGCCAATACCATACTGTTTTAATTACTATAGCTCCGTAATATAGTTTGAAATCAGGGAGTGTGATGCCTCCAGCTTTCTTATTCTTTCTCAAGATTGCTTTGACTATTTGAGATCTTTCATGGTTCCATACAAATTTTAGAATTGTTTGCTCTATTTCTGTGAAAGATACCACAAGAATTTTGATAGGGATTGCACTGAATCTGTGTGTGTTGCTTGAGTAGTATGCACATTTAAACAATATTAATTTTTGTTTATCCATGAACACAGAATATGTTTTCATTTATTTGTGTCTCCTTCAATTTCTTTCATTAATGTCTTACACTTTTCACTGTACAGGTGTTTCACCTTCTTGGTAAACTCATTCGCTGGTATTTTATTATTTTTCATACACTTGTGCATGGCATTGTTTTCTTATTTTCTCTTTCTGATAGTTCTTTAATAGTGTAAAGAAATACAACAGATTTTTTAGTGTATTAATTTTGTATCCTGCAATTTTACTGAATTTATTAGTTCTAACATTTTCTTTGATGGAATCTTTAGGGGTTTCTATAACAATATCATGTCATCTACAAAAAGTGACAATTTCTTCCTCTCCAGTTTGGATGCTTTTATTTCTTTTTTGCTTAATTGCTCTGGCTAGGACTTACAATATGATGTTGAATTATTTCATTCTTATATTAAGGAAGTAACTAGGGAAACAGCATATTTTGCTCCTGTGATCTGGCTGGATCATAAGATTCTAGTATATAAGGGCATATTTACTGGGGACTCCATGATATGCCTAAAATCTAACAGATTATTTGTATTCGTAGTCAATACAAATGCCCTCATGCCTGAACAAGCCTTAGAAAGTGACAATTTGTTTATTCTAAAATCCAATTGCATAACCAGGGTTTCTTTTTGTAATGTCATAGATTATTTTGGCAGTCTAGTGAAGCCTATGGACTCCTTTTCAGAATAATATTTTTAAATGTATTTGGGGTGCCTGGGTGGCTCAGTCAGTTAAGCGTCCGACTTCAGCTCAGGTCATGATCTCACTCACGGTTTGTGGGTTCAAGTCCTGCATGGGGCTCTGTGCTGGCAGCTCAGTGTCTGGAGCCTGCTTCAGATTCTGTGTCTCCCTCTCTCCCTGTCCCTCCTCAACTCATGCTCTGTCTCTCTCGCTCTCAAAAATGAATAAACATTAAAAAAATTTAAATATATTCAATAAAGCACATGGGATTACAGTGGAAACCAATTATATTGAAATACAATCATCAATAAATATAATAAAACAAATTTGTGATATGTAATTATATATCTGTTTCTTTAGTAACACATTAAATACTAATATCTAATTCCCTTCCTCTCCTGTCTTGAAATGTTTGTTTTTGATCTGTCAATAATGTAGCCACATTATCAGTTATGTGTTATCCATTCATGTAGTCATTTGAAGATTCCCTTGATGATGTACTCATACATATGTATCAGTATCCCCAGTCATCCCAAGAGATATATTCTAGGTGTACACACACATATACATGTTATATATTGTGATTATTCATAACTATTTGATATAGGTTATTTGCTAGCAAGTATAGCAAAAGACTACTTTAAATTTTCATGCTGAGAAAATGAAAAGACCAACCATCATCCACAGATTGGGAGAAAATATTTGCAAATTATATGTATGGCAAAGGACATGTATCCAGAATATACAAAGAACTCTTACGACTTAATAATAAGAAGACAACCCAATTTTAAAATGGAAAAATATTTAAATAAACATAAATATAAATTTTTCATATGACCCAGCAAATCTATTCCTACATATCTACTCAAGAAGAGTAAATTGTATGTCCACACAAAGATTTGCATGTTAATATTCATAACAGCATTATTCATAATAGCCAAAAACTGGAAAGAGCCCAATGTCTATTAACTGGTGAATGTATAAGCAAAATGGGGTATATCCATAATGGAATACCAATATTAAGTGCCAATATCAATAGAGTAAAACACTGATGCACGCTACAACATGAATGAGCTTCAAAAACACTATGCTAAGTGAAAGATGCCAAACAAAAGATCACATATTATATGATTCTGTTATATGAAAAGACCCAGAAAAGAAAAATATATAGAGATAAAAAAGTAGATTCATGCTTGCTTGGGGTTAGGGGTGGGAATGGGGATATGACTGGATATGAAGGATCTTACAAAGTGATGAAAATGTTCTAAAACTGGATATGGTGATAGTTGCACAACTTGGCAAATTTACTAAAAATCATTGAATTGTATACATAAAATGGGTGAATTTATGGTTACAACTTTAAGGAAAGAAGTTTGTATTTCAATCACACCTTGATTTGAATGTGGCTAAAGGCATTTTGCCTATGCTCTTTGCAGAAGGGAATAGCCAGACGTATATTTTCTCCCCTTTGCATCTTCTCCACCCAAATGATTCTCATTAGGCTTTGACTTCAAATATACTTGCTTGTATTAGAGCTACCCATGAAAGCAGATTTAGGGTAAAGTGGGACAAAAAAATAAGGACCCTGACTACTTTGGGCGCATATTTTAACTGCTGGTCATGTTGGCCTATTATGGCGAGACGTGAATCTTTGTAGTCTTTTCTTTAAAACGATGCAGGTACATGCAGATAATAATTTATCATTAGGTATCTTATCTTTTAAGGAATGTAATGACCACCATTGTCTGAGAAAGTGAAATCCTAGAAAGTTAGAGACTATGTTTAAATAAATCTTTGTGTGCTGTGCCTCAGGAACTTAATAACCAAAACTGATTATGGATATTCTGAAATCCTAGGCTCTATCTCATTCAGATAAATTGTGCCAATATTTCACCTCAATGAAGATCATCATTCTTTTAAAAGAAGTTTACAGAAACTCATTCTTTAATCCCAGGTTTTAACATTTAGCTTTCCATCCCTTTAAATAGCACTGCTTTATAAACAAAGAGAGCTCAAAAGCACCTAAAAGACCGTATCTCAAATGCTCACCAATATTATGTTATTGGCAACTTAACTCTCACAGTGAACAAATTTTCTTATAGAGAACCACAACTTAGTTCCTTGTCAGCCTAGTTGTAAGTTATTTTTCATTAATGTTAGTCAAACAAGGTACAGAGAATGCAAAGATCTAAGACCACTTGAAAGGTGAAAAATCACAAACCCAGAGGATAAACTGGACTTGAGAGGAGGAGATGAGACCATCCAATATAGATGAGAATCCGGTAAAAAGAGTAAAAACAAATAAGAAACTTGTCTTCAGAAAAGTCACCTTTTGAGAACTTATCTTGTGACTCTCCTCTTCTTCTTTGCCATTTTCCACAAAATGAAAACAAAATAGCTTTACACTGCCAAAGATATTATGCAGGAGTAAATAGCAGTGAAGGAAGCAGCTCTGGACATAAGCAAGGTTAAAAAAAATATTGTCAGTGTATCTCAAGGTTTATTTTAGTCTTACCAGGGTCACTCACACTGACAGAAGGTGACACTGTTAAACAGTGACACAGAATCTAAAATCCACACACCAAAGCAGTGCTTGATTTTGGAGACATGCTTAAATACTTCTAAGAATTAAGGCATAATCCTTCAGTGACTTTTAAGGAGATCAAGTGATGAGATGCAGTGTTTGGGAAGTCTCCAGCTATCTAGAATGATTTGTTAATGCCTTTTCTCCCAAAGTACACTGAATACAATCAGCTAGAGTCTGAAAATAAAGGTTTTGCTGGAGGGTATGCTGCCCAAGCATAACATTTTTACAAGTGGCAAGATTCCCAAATTGTTAACTAATCAAAACGTGGCATTTTCAATAAATGTAGTATTGAGTCTCAAGGTAACACATAAGTAAACTTGTGTACTGGAGGAATCAGATGGAGAAGTAGGCAGAACCCTAGATCAATACTTCTGTTTACAAAGTTTAGAATTTACTTACATAGGAGCTGATGTTCTGAGTTGGGGGGCGGGGGGGGTCACAAGATGTTAAAAGTCAAGTATTCTGGCATCATTCTCTTTTCATAAGAGAAATCATTTCACTTCACTCTAATATTTTCTTAAAGATATATGCCAGGACAAAGTAATCCTTTTTCCTCCCATAAACTATTAGCCAATTTTATTGGGTTGCATTAAGTATGGCTCTATAAATAGTATTTAAAAACATTTTAAGTATTAAAAATACAGCCAATCATTTTAAATTGTCAAAACCTACAAAATAAATATTTGGAATATATATTAATCTGTCATCTACATAGTGCGTAACTTTGGCTATTAACAGTTTATTAAGTAGAGCAGTGATATAGTAGTTAATAGTTGGAACAACTTCATATTTGAACTTAACAGCTAACTTTATTTCTGCCAGCATAAACAGCTACTGACACTGGAAAACAGCAGCATCTCTGACTATTTGGGTCATTCCACCTTTGGTAAATTATCCTAGTAATTACATTTGAGGTCTCTCCACTTTCTGGGATCCGTTAAACTTTTCTTGACCAGATGTCTACAGAAATTCCTCTGCCTGCAGTTCCTAGCTGATTTGATGGATGATATCTAAACAGCCTATAAAATGTTAACTTTTAGATTTTTTTTTCTATTCTAAACACTAACTTTTAACTTTTTGATGACACAGAAAACCAGTGGAAGGAAACATCAGACAGAAATTGAACACCATTAGTGGTATTAGTTCAGTTCAGGTAGTTAAAGAATCCAGATGTTGTCATCTGGTACTGTCAAAGGACTCACAAGCAAATACTTAAGCTTAACTTCCATAATTTTCAGGACACTTTCAATTCCCACTCCTTGTGCTCTCCTCCCACTCTCAAACCTGTGTGCCAATTCATGTTCTTGTAGAGCAGGGAAAATTACATTTCTTCCTCCTTGGAGATAGATGCAGAGAAAGGCATCAGATGTCACTCCTCTTAAGTCGTCTGGGAACAGGCTGGGAAATGTGTGCCTCTTGTGTCTTCTACTTTTATTTTCTCAACCCGCTACGAAGTTTTGGGACAGAAAGATGCCTGAGTCCCAAAGGCATACGTGTGACACTGCGCTATTCCTCTCTAAGAACCTCATTAACGAAAGGAGAGTGATGTGAACTCTGCTTCGCAGTGCAACCTTCTGTAACCCCCTAACACAAACACAAGTGGAATGGAGAGGGGGTCAAGGGAGGAAGAGGGAAAGGGGTCAGGAGAAGAGACTCACCGCTCCGGCCAGTTCCTCGGTCAGGCACAACGTAACCAGGAGCAGCCACAACCTGAAACAGGAGGAACGGTGAGTAACATGGGCTCTCTAGGCTCCGGGGTCCTATGTCTGTCCATAGCCCCCGACCCTTTCTTGCTGCCTGCCCCCACTTTCTCTGCAATGACGTAAGTACAACTACAGTCCTGGCCCGGCAAAGTAGCTCAAAGTGGAAAAGAGGGAGGGGAGCTCGGGGCAGCAACAGCTCACCCAGGGTGCATGCTTGCGGCTCCTCCGGAGCTGGGTCCCGGGAGACTGCTAAGCGGCTCCACAGCCCAGGCTCATCAGGGCTCCGCTGATGCTCGGCGGCTGCTTCCTTATTCGGTAGGACGGGCTTGGGGGGAGAACTGACTCACTTCGGAAGAAACTAAATTCAGCTTCTAGATAAGACGTGCCCCAAAGGGAAACAGTCAGCGGTGCCCGCTACAACTTGCCGCACTCAAAAGATAGTTCCATACACCAGGAGAGGAAGGAATGGAGGGGAGAGGGGCGGGGCTGTCTGTTGTCAATCATCCCCCCCTACCTTGGGCAGCCGGGTGTCTTTCTCACTTTCAGGCACCTCTGCACATAACATTCCCACGCATCTGCATAGTTTTCATGCACAGGCCCATAGAGACCTATAAGACTAAGATCTAAGCAGCTATGCAGCATACATTTCCATAAACCACTGTTAACAATTACACATAAATAGATTTAGGGCACAGGACTGACTTCTACAAATGGGCCCCAAACTGCACTTGCACACTTGGCCCAAATGCATACAACACTCATTCTAATTGATTGTATATACTAAGCTCTAATTGATTGTATACTAAGCTCTTGGGGCTGGCGGTGGTGGTGGTTTCTGGAGTTGGAAATCTAGCCAAAATGGAGTAGAACCTAAGGATGAGAGGGCCCCCATGAATAGGTCCAAAGCCTTGAAAGACTCCCAAGTGACAGATTCTAGGGTCTGAGATAACAGAAATGTTCTGAAGAATTCTTGGGCAAATCTCCGAAAGATCTTCCCAGGAGTCCACACAAAGTATTTTCTGGGCCTGTTGGTACTTTAACCAATCTGTAGATCAGGATTACGAAAGTAATGTTCAAGTCTACTTTATTTGGGAAACATCAGTGCAAATGCCATTAACTCTATATAAACGTTTCCAATTGGTGTTTGTGTTACTTTTAAAGGCAACTGCAAGAAAGTTATTTAATTCCCTGTACTAAATCCTTCTGAAACACAACCGCAATGAGAATCAATACCTTTTACGTTGGTTCAATATAAAAGGTAAAAATTATGGCATTTAGCGATGCAGTTAAATAAAAATATATGACTATATTACAATAACATCCAACCATATGATAATTACTAATATCTCCTGAATGCGCCTCAATCTTAGATGTATATAACACGCATAAAGTCTTCACATACATGTATGTTCATTTTCTTAATTCTTCGGTTATAAGAATATATTTAATAATATAAATATACTTATATAGTTCTAATATTTTCACATATTCTGTTGTATGTAGAAACTGTCTTGCGAGCAGGTGTAAGGCAAAGAGCACCAGCAGCCCTGGGAGCGGCGACCAAAATTTCTTTTTAGCCATTAACAATAAAAGACACACTTCCTCCAAGATCCATCCGCGAAAAAAAATAGTCCCAGCTAAGGTCTACTTGTAATTGGCTTTGGGGATCTCACGAATGAGAGTGGGACTGAGCAGGGAAGAGTAATGCCAACGGAAGGTGCAAGTGAACAAATAGAAAAGCTTCCCGGTTGGACTTACGGTGCTCGGTCAACTGGCCTGAAAGTTTCCCTCCCCCAAATAACTGAGCGTCACTCCCTCGCAGGTTGCTGGTGCAGGCTAAAGCCGGGGCGGAGTGATCCTCAAATTCCCCAGGGCTGGTGGGGAGGGGGCGGTGCGGGAGGAGAGAGGGAGGAAAGTAGAGCTGTGGGACCTGCGTGAAGAAAAAGTTTGCAAGTCCGGACAGAAGGGAAAAGTGCTCCCGAGAGATCGGCTTTGGGGAGGGGAGGGGGGAGGGAAGAAAAGCTTCTCCTTTTTTTCCCCCCAATTTAAAAATTTATTTATTATTATTATTATTTATTATTATTATTTTTTTTTTTACCCCCGCTCAACTCTTAAAAAGCTTTCGTCTCACCTAAGCCCACGGGCCCAATTGGGACACCCTCGCTGTCCGTCTCCGACTCCAGCTCTCTCCCCATAAACCCTCAAGATTATGTCAGTTGGTCCGAGCTAGCCAGGGATCTCGTGCGGGTGCTGAAGGAGCTGCGGGAGCCGGAGAAGAATGCAACTGCGTGGAATCAGCCTGGCTGCCGGCTTGTTCTTACTGGCCCTCAGTCTTTGGGGGCAGCCTGCAGAGGCTGCGGTAAGTCCTTCGATCTACCTCCCCCCCTCCATGCACCCCCTACCCTCTCCCCCCCCCCCCCCCCCCGGTCACCTCACTCTCCCGCAGAAGTTACTTTTTTGTCCCTTTACCTTCCTTTCTCCTCGGCCTTGGCTAGGGAATTCCAGTCTGCCCTTACTTGCTTAGGAAAACAAAAAGCAAACATTATTTACAACGTTGGTAACTCCAGCCTTCTTCAGCCCAGGGGGAGAGGTTTACGTTTAAAAATGGGGCTACTTGCTTTCCAGCATCTAGCCGCTCGGGGGTCGGAGCGGGGCCGGGGTTGGGGGACGCCGGTGAACAGATCGCCAGGCTCTGGAGGGTATTTGAAACTTTTCCTGCTCACCCTGCGCCCTCGGGGGTTTCCCTGCCTGCCGGCTAACCTTTACACTAGTTGTGCCCAACCCACACACTCTTTAAACTTGGGCTGTAGTATTAATATTTAGGCTTTTCCGAATCCAGCTGCCATCAAAGTGCTGAGCGCGCCCAGGAAGTGCTTCCCTTTTGCCCCTTCCTTAAGCAGCACGAATCTGCCTTCTCTGGCCGGGAAAGCCTCTGTAGAGACCTAGTTCCCCTTTTGACATTCTTATCGCAAAAGCTCAGGTAACACACCAGAGAAGAAGGAGATCCAGACGGATGGCCTTAGGCTTCAGGTCTTTTTTGCGTCTTTTTTTTTTTTTTTTTTTTAATTTTAAGTTTTGGGTTTCTGTTTGTTGTTTACTTAAAAAAAAAAAAAAAAAAAAAAACTAAGGCACCTAAACAAATGGAGAATTTGCCCATCACCTGTTTAAAGGAAAGGAATTCTCTTTTCCCCCCGGGAATAAGTGTTCTGGTTTAAAGCACAGTGAAGGAGGATGCTCATGTGAAATGACAGAGCGAAAAGTTCCACTTAGTTTTTAGGAATGGAGAATTAAAACCCCAGTATATCTCCTGGAAGGATCTCTGGGTAGTCCCACCCACTCTCTTTCTGGGGAAGAGGCAGATGTGAAGGAATGAATGGCTTTGTTAAAGAAGTGTTCTCCAGCCTGAAGCCATCATCCTTCATTTCACTTAACCTCTAAAGAATTAAGTATGTGAAAGATTATTTAAAAGTTATATTTGAGTGATCATTAATGTGAGAGAATGGCTTAGGCCTTCACGTGGTTGAGTGACTTGGCACTTTTTTATATATGCAGCTGCTATGTTAGGGCTTATCTGGGTCCACTTTTAAGTTAGCTGTCTGGTTTCTCTATACACTCAGCATACCTTACATTACATTGTCCTTCTTTTATCCTCCAGAAAATGTGTACTCAGGGTATGAAAACTAACTTTCATATTACTCTAAGCACAGCATAATTATGATAGCAAATCTGCTGAAAAACCATGAATATCAAGTATTTGTAACTACGTTTGTAATTTTGCCTCCAAAACAATTAGATGACTTAAAATTGCTTTTTGGATGCAGAGCATCTCAATGGGGTAAAGTTTTGCCACTCGATAGTGCTTATAGACCTTTAGATGAAACTACAATTGTGTTGTTGAAAATAGTTACCTTTAAAAACATCATGGTGCTTACTGCTTATGGCATTTGGCCAGGGGCAAAGATTTTGTGGATGTTTGATTAAATATTTCAAATTTTTTATGTGACATTGCTATTAGTAAATGTGTACCAGATACCAGTTGTGCAGGTATGTATAACAATACTATACATCAATTTGTATTAAATCAATTTATATTAAAAGTGAGATCTCTTTTTATGGTTGACAAAACTTGGGAGCAAGCTTGTTTTCTTGGACTCTTTATGGTTGAGTGTTCATGAAGTAGTTACAGAAGATACCATGCAGTTTTTTCCTTTTTCTTTCTATGTAATTTTAAAAGATCATTTTTGTATCCCATTTCTCTGTCATTAGGACACTGTGCCTGTAATAAAGCCAGGGGTTTGGTTTTTCTGCTTCACACATCAATATCCTAGTTAGATGAAATGTTTTAATCTCAAAGATCTGAATTGTATCTTCTCTCCATATTAGTGCAGGGATATTGGTGACCTTCTCCAGAATAAACTGGATGGTACTGGGGCTGACTGATTATTGGCTGCAGTAGTCTAGTCTTGGGACTTTTATATCAGGAAGACCATTGATAACTTAAATTGCTTTCATTTTTCATAGTTAAGTGATTTATCCCTGAAGTCATGCCAAATTGTGATATCACAAGTATGTGGAAGATTTTTTTTAAGTAGAGTGTTTATTAGGTGGAATAGAGTAACTTTTATGTTACTTACCTAGTAGTAAGAGAAAAAGGCAGGTTTAGATTGCAATGGTCATTTGCAGTGGTGAAAATAACATTTTTATGCAAAGGTAATTATACCTGTATTTATTCACTGTCAGTAGGATACACACTTAGATTTATGGATAGTGAGTTTTTTGTGCAGTAGATGGATAGGTTTCTCTAATTTAAACGGACCATCTCTCTTGTGACCAGTGGCAACAACTCATTAAGGGTGGTATTATGGTTTGTGACCAGGAACAGTTTTTCCTGTGAAGTATGCTATGAATTAACGGCTCCATAGGAAGAATTTATTGACACTGTTACCGTAGCTTACATTTTTGAGTGTTTACTATGTGCCAAGCACTGTGCTAATATGGTAATGTACATTATCATATTTAATCTTCACAACAGACCTATGAGGTGTATATCATTGTTATCTCCACTTTACAGATCAAGAATCTATGGATCATAGAGGTTAAGTATCTTGCAAAAAATCACAGAGGTATTAAGTTGGGGAGCTGGAAATGTGAATTGAGACACCTTGACTCCAAATCCTTTACCCTCAATCACTGTACTATACTGCCTCTTTTGTATGTGGTCTGTAAAGATTTATTTGCTCTTCAGAGTGTTTGGATCTCTGCTACTTTTTTTCTTTTTTTTTTGTTGGTGGAGACACAAGAGTTGAAAGGGAAATGATAATGGGGATTATATCTCTTCCTGCTGATGTTGGGAGAAGTAGCATGGCATAACGGAAAGAGCTTTGGAGGTAGAGTAAAAGATCATAATAGAGATCAGTTTGATCTCCATATGTAGGTCTACATATAGAGAGATAATTTAAAAGCAATATAGAAGCAATTGCTTGCTGCAGGTTGTATGATTTTATACAATCACATTTTTATCTTAACTAACTTTTCAAAGTTAGATTTCTAAAACAACTATAATTTGTGGTGGATGATTATTTTGAGGAAAGATTTGCTTTATCCTTCTTTTAATTAGTTTCCATAATTTTAAGTATACTGAACTTTTCAGGAGCATGTCTATTGTGATAAAACAGGGTATGTGTATATGGTGGCACTCTACTTAATATGCCCAATTCACATATGTTGTTTTTACCAATTTACTTACCTATCATATCCAATTGTATTTACTCAACTATCTATACAACTTTAGTCTTGTGTATATATTTATGTATGTACCTGTCCTTTGTGTAAGAGTGTGTACATTTTTTTCTGTGTTTTTATTTGGCTTTTGATGTTTGTATATATGACACATAAGACTCTTTACTTGAGTTAACCTTTTTTTTTTTATTTAATATATGAAATTTATTGTCAAATTGGTTTCCATACAACACCCAGTGCTCATCCCAAACGGTGCCCTCCTCAATACCCATCACCCACCCTCTACTCCCTCCCACCCCCCATCAACCCTCAGTTTGTTCTCAATTTTTAACAGTCTCTTATGCTTTGGCTCTCTCCCACTCTAACCTCTTTTTTTTTTCTTTTCCTTCCCCTCCCCCATGGGTTCCTGTTAAGTTTCTCAGGATCCACATAAGAGTGAAACCATATGGTATCTGTCTTTCTCTGTATGGCTTATTTCACTTAGCATCACACTCTCCCGTTCCATCCACATTGCTACAAAAGGCCATATTTCATTTTTTCTCATTGCCACGTAGTATTCCATTGTGTATATAAACCACAATTTCTTTATCCATTCATCAGTTGATGGACATTTAGGCTCTTTCCATAATTTGGCTATTGTTGAGAGTGCTGCTATGAACATTGGGGTACAAGTGCCCTATGCATCAGTACTCCTGTATCCCTTAGATAAATTCCTAGCAGTGCTATTGCTGGGTCATAGGGTAGGTCTATTTTTAATTTTGTGAGAAACCTCCACACTGCTTTCCAGAGCGGCTGCACCAATTTGCATTCCCACCAACAGTGCAAGAGGGTTCCCGTTTCTCCACATCCTCGCCAGCATCTATAGGCTCCTGATTTGTTCATTTTGGCCACTCTGACTGGCGTGAGGTGATACCTGAGTGTGGTTTTGATTTGTATTTCCCTGATAAGGAGCGACGCTGAACATCTTTTCATGTGCCTGTTGGCCATCCGGATGTCTTCTTTAGAGAAGTGTCTATTCATGTTTTCTGCCCGTTTCTTCACTGGGTTATTTGTTTTTCGGGTGTGGAGTTTGGTGAGCTCTTTATAGATTTTGGATACTAGCCCTTTGTCTGATATGTCATTTGCAAATATCTTTTCCCATTCCGTTGGTTGCCTTTTAGTTTTGTTGGTTGTTTCCTTTGCTGTGCAGAAGCTTTTTATCTTCATAAGGTCCCAGTAATTCACTTTTGCTTTTAATTCCCTTGCCTTTGGGGATGTGTCGAGTAAGAGATTGCTACAGCTGAGGTCAGAGAGGTCTTTTCCTGCTTTCTCCTCTAAGGTTTTGATGGTTTCCTGTCTCACATTCAGGTCCTTTATCCATTTTGAGCTTATTTTTGTGAATGGTGTGAGAAAGTGGTCTAGTTTCAACCTTCTGCATGTTGCTGTCCAGTTCTCCCAGCACCATTTGTTAAAGAGGCTGTCTTTTTTCCACTGGATGTTCTTTCCTGCTTTGTCAAAGATGAGTTGGCCATACGTTTGTGGGTCTAGTTCTGGGGTTTCTATTCTATTCCATTGGTCTCTGTGTCTGTTTTTGTGCCAATACCATGCTGTCTTGATGATGACAGCTTTGTAGTAGAGGCTAAAGTCTGGGATTGTGATGCCTCCTGCTTTGGTCTTCTTCTTCAAAATTCCTTTGGCTATTTGGGGCCTTTTGTGGTTCCATATGAATTTTAGGATTGCTTGTTCTAGTTTCGAGAAGAATGCTGGTACAATTTTGATTGGGATTGCATTGAATGTGTAGATAGCTTTGGGTAGTATTGACATTTTGACAATATTTATTTTTCCAATCCATGAGCAGGGAATGTCTTTCCATTTCTTTAAATCTTCTTCAATTACCTTCATAAGCTTTCTATAGTTTTCAGCATACAGATCCTTTACATCTTTGGTTAGATTTATTCCTAGGTATTTTATGCTTCTTGGTGCAATTGTGAATGGGATCCGTTTCTTTATTTGTCTTCCTGTTGCTTCATTGTTAGTGTATAAGAATGCAACTGATTTCTGTACATTGATTTTGTATCCTGCAACTTTGCTGAATTCATGTATCAGTTCTAGCAGACTTTTGGTGGAGTCTATCGGATTTTCCATGTATAATATCATGTCACCTGCAAAAAGCGAAAGCTTGACTTCATCTTTGCCCATTTGGATGCCTTTGATTTCCTTTTGTTGTCTGATTGCTGATGCTAGAACTTCCAGCACTATGTTAAACAACAGCGGTGAGAGTGGGCATCCCTGTCGTGTTCCTGATCTCAGGGAAAAAGCTCTCAGTTTTTCCCCGTTGAGGATGATGTTAGCTGTGGGCTTTTCATAAATGGCTTTTATGATCTTTAAGTATGTTCCTTCTATCCCGACTTTCTCAAGGGTTTTTATTAAGAAAGGGTGCTGGATTTTGTCAAAGGCCTTTTCTGCATCGATTGACAGGATCATATGGTTCTTATCTTTTTTTTGTTGTTAATGTGATGTATCACGCTGATTGATTTGCGAATGTTGAACCAGCCCTGCATCCCAGGAATGAATCCCACTTGATCATGGTGAATCATTTCTTTTTATATGCCATTGAATTCGATTTGCTAGTATTTTATTGAGAATTTTTGCATCCATATTCATCAGGGATATTGGCCTGTAGTTCTCTTTTTTTACTGGGTCTCTGTCTGGTTTAGGAACCAAAGTAATACTGGCTTCCTAGAATGAGTCTGGAAGTTTTCCTTCCCTTTCTATTTCTTGGAATAGCTTGAGAAGGATAGGTATTATCTCTGCTTTAAACGTCTGGTAGAACTCCCCTGGGAAGCCATCTGGTCCTGGACTCTTATTTGTTGGGAGATTTTTGATAACCGATTCAATTTCTTCGCTGGTTATGGGTCTGTTCAAGCTTTCTATTTCCTCCTGATTGAGTTTTGGAAGAGTGTGGGTGTTTAGGAATTTTTCCATTGCTTCCAGGTTGTCCAATTTGTTGGCATATAATTTTTCATAGTATTCCCTGATAATTGTTTGTATCTCTGAGGGATTGGTTGTAATCATTCCATTTTCAGTCATGATTTTATCTATTTGGGTCATCTCCCTTTTCTTTTTGAGAAGCCTGGCTAGAGGTTTGTCAATTTTGTTTATTTTTTCAAAAAACCAACTCTTGGTTTCGTTGATCTGCTCTACAGTTCTTTTAGATTCTATATTGTTTATTTCTGCTCTGATCTTTATTATTTCTCTTCTTCTGCTGGGTTTAGGCTGCCTTTGCTGTTCTGCTTCTATTTCCTTTAGGTGTGCTGTTAGATTTTGCATTTGGGATTTTTCTTGTTTCTTGAGATAGGCCTGGATTGCAATGTATTTTCCTCTCAGGACTGCCTTTGCTGCGTCCCAAAGCGTTTGGATTGTTGTATTTTCATTTTCGTTTGTTTCCATATATTTTTTAATTTCTTCTCTAATTGCCTGGTTGACCCACTCATTCTTCAATAGGGTGTTCTTTAACCTCCATGCTTTTGGAGGTTTTCCAGACTTTTTCCTGTGGTTGATTTCAAGCTTCATAGCATTGTCGTCTGAAAGTATGCATGGTATAATTTCAATTCTTGTATACTTATGAAGGGCTGTTTTGTGACCCAGTATATGATCTATCTTGGAGAATGTTCCATGTGCACTCGAGAAGAAAGTATATTCTGTTGCTTTGGGATGCAGAGTTCTAAATAGATCTGTCAAGTCCATCTGATCCAATGTGTCATTCAGGGCCCTTGTTTCTTTATTGACCGTGTGTCTAGATGATCTATCCATTTCTGTAAGTGGGGTGTTAAAGTCCCCTGCAATGACCACATTCTTATCAATAAGGTTGCTTATGTTTATGAGTAATTGTTTTATATGTTTGGGGGCTCCTGTATTCGGCTCATAGACATTTATAATTGTTAGCTCTTCCTGATGGATAGACCCTGAAACTATTATATAATGTCCTCCTTCATCTCTTGTTACAGCCTTTAATTTAAAGTCTAGTTTGTCTGATATAAGTATAGCTACTCCAGCTTTCTTTTGGCTTCCAGTAGCATGATAAATAGTTCTCCATCCCCTCACTCTCAATCTAAAGGTGTCCTCAGGTCTAAAATGAGTCTCTTGTAGACAGCAAAGAGATGGGTCTTGTTTTTTTATCCATTCTGAGACCCTATGTCTTTTGGTTGGCACATTTAATCCATTTACATTCAGTGTTCTTATAGAAAGATACGGGTTTAGAGTCACTGTGATGTCTGTATGTTTTATGCTTGTGTGATGTCTCTGGTACCTTGTCTCACAGGATCCCCCTTACGATCTCTTGTAGGGCTGGTTTAGTGGTGACAAATTCCTTCAGTTTTTGTTTGTTTGGGAAGACCTTTATCTCTCCTTCTATTCTAAATGACAGACTTGCTGGATAAAGGATTCTCGGCTGCATATTTTTTCTGTCTAGCACACTGAAGATATCGTGCCAATTCTTTCTGGCCTGCCAAGTTTCAAAAGAGAGATCAGTCAGGAGTCTTATAGGTCTTCCTTCATATGTGAGGGCACGTTTGCCCCTTGCTGCTTTCAGAATTTTCTCTTTATCCTTGTATTTTGCCAGTTTCACTATGATATGTCCTGCAGAAGATCGATTCAAGTTACGTCTGAAGGGAGTTCTCTGTGCCTCTTGGATTTCAATGCCTTTTTCCTTCCCCAGTTCAGGGAAGTTCTCAGCTATGATTTCTTCAAGTACCCCTTCAGCACCTTTCCCTCTCTCTTCCTCCTCTGGGATACCAATTATGCGTATATTATTTCTTTTTAGTGTATCACTTAGTTCTCTAATTTTCCCCTCATACTCCTGGATTTTTTTATCTCTCTTTTTCTCAGCTTCCTCTTTTTCCATAACTTTATCTTCTAGTTCACCTATTCTCTCCTCTGCCTCTTCAATCTGAGCCGTGGTGGTTTCCATTTTGTTTTGCATTTCATTTAAAGCGCTTTTCAGCTCCTCGTGACTGTTCCTTAGTCCCTTGATTTCTGTAGCAAGAGATTCTCTGCTGTCCTCTATACTGTTTTCAAGCCCAGCGATTATTTTTATGACTATTATTCTAAATTCACTTTCTGTTATATTATTTAAATCCTTTTTGATCAGCTCATTAGCTGTTGTTATTTCCTGGGGATTCTTCTGAGGGGAATTCTTCTGCTTGGTCATTTTGGATAGTCCCTGGAGTGGTGAGGACCTGCAGGGCACTTCCCCTGTGCTGTGGTGTATAACTGGAGTTGGTGGGCGGGGCCGCAGTCCCACCTGATGTCTGCCCCCAGCCCATCACTGGGGCCACAGTCAGACTGGTGTGTGCCTTCTCTTCCCCTCTCCTAGGGGCGGGATTCACTGTGGGGTGGCGTGGCCCGTCTGGGCTACTTGCACACTGCCAGGCTTGTGATGCTGGGGATCTGGCGTATTAGCTGAGGTGGGTAGGCAAGGTGCACGGGGGCAGGAGGGGCAGGCTTAGCTCGCTTCTCCTTAGGTGATCCACTTCAGGAGGGGCCCTGTGGCAGCTGGAGGGAGTCAGATCCGCAGCCGGAGGTTTGGCTCCGCAGAAGCACAGAGGTGGGTGTTTGCGCGGAGCGAGCAAGTTCCCTGGCAGGAACTGGTTCTCTTTGGGATTTTCGCTGGGGGATGTGCGGGGGAGATGACTCTGGCGAGCGCCTTTGTTCCCCACCAAACTGAGCTCTGTCGTCCGGGGGCTCAGCATCTCTCCCTCCCTTTGTCCTCCAGCCTTCCCGCTTTCCATGCAGAGCTGTTAACTTATGACCTCCCAGAGGCTAAGTGAGCTTGCTGTCGGAACACACTCTGTTGGTACCCTCCGCTTTTGCCAGCCAGACTCGGGGGCTCTGCTTGGCCGGGGAGCCGCCCCTCCGCCCCGGCTCCCTCCCGCCACTCCGTGGAGCGCGCACCGCCTCGCTGCCCTTCCTACCCTCCTCCTTGGGCCTCTGGTCTGCTCTTGGCTCCGGGACTCTGTTCTGCTAATCCCCTGGCGGTTTTCTGGGTTATTTAGGCAGGTGTAGGTGGAATCTAAGTGATCAGCAGGACGCGCGGTGAGCCCAGTGTCCTCCTACGCCGCCATCTTCCCTCATCTCGAGTTAACGTTTTTTTTAACTTTTTGATGTTATTGATACAGTATTTATTTATTTATTTAATATAATTTATTGTCAAATTGGCTTCCATACAAAACCCAGTACTCATCTCAACAAGTGCCCTCCTCAGTGCCCTTCACGCACTTTCCCCTCTCCCTCACCCCCCATCAACCCCTCAGTTTGTTCTCTGTATTTAAGAGTCTCTTATGGTTTGCCTCCCTTCCTCTCTGTAACCTTTTTTTCCCCTTCCCTTCCCCCATGGTCTTCTTTTAAGTTTCTCAAGATCCAACCTTGATAACTTGATTCATGTTATGTCTGCCAGGTTTATATGCCATAACGTCACTATTTTGTCTTTTTCATAATTACAAAGTAAGCAGATCTCGTGAGACTGTTTGGGGCGATACTATGAAACAATGTAAATATAGTGTTTCTCATCATACTTGCCTGCTAATTTTAGCATCTATTGAGGATTCTAGCCTGAATAATTATTACTCTGACATTTGCCAAATGGTGATTTTCAGGTTTTAACATTTTCTGCATTTAATAATTGAATTCTAATGTAACAGAACTTTATGTTCTCTGCTATTTATTTATTATCTATTTATTCAGTTATTTAAGGTAGTATGGAATTATGGATATTTGTTTTATTCTATGAGTTATAATGAATTTTGCTATTTTTTGGGCTGA
This sequence comes from Acinonyx jubatus, assembly GCF_027475565.1. Taxonomy (NCBI): domain Eukaryota; kingdom Metazoa; phylum Chordata; class Mammalia; order Carnivora; family Felidae; genus Acinonyx; species Acinonyx jubatus. Next base: position 85,973,694 of record NC_069389.1, read on the forward strand.
AGTTACCCCATTTTTGGCTAACAGGAGCCTCTTCTAGTTGGTTCCTGTGTCCTTTCAGTGTGTCCCTATCGTTTTTTGAGCATTGCCTTACATTCTGGTACCACAAGATGTTCCAGCCTCATTTTTCTACTTTCTCTGCCCCAGCCTTGGAATCAGCTGTTTCTCCAGGGAGCTTTGATTCTTTTATTGGATAATGGTATTTAGAGATCAGTGCCTGGGTGCTTGGTGTGCTCATTGCTATTGAGGTGTCATTGCATCTATGTCTTCTCAACAGACAAAACATAGATACATACCCACGTCTATATCTTATTTTTTTACAACCTATCTTTGTATATATATGATTAAACAACATGAATTTGTACTTACATCACTGATTCCAGTCCAAGACCACAGAATAAAAACACATCTTTGATGTTTTCGAATCTCACTGCTTTCTGGTATCTTTCTTCAGACATGTTTCGTGGGCTTTGGAGAGGTCTTATACAGTCTTTAAAAGCTTGGCCTCTGGAGTCAAATTCCTTTATTGGCAAAAGGGTGTGAGTGGTACCTATGTCACAGATTGTTTTGAGGATAAAATGAGAAGAGTTATGTAAAGTATTTAGAATAACTTGGCAAATAATGAATAAATTAAAGATTTCATTATTGTGATTACAAACTATTGACTTGCCACTTCTTATTGCGTTAACTCTCAAATTTTCTGCCTGATTTTCAGGGTCTAACATTATCTTTCCCCCCATCCAACCTTATTTTTCATTACATTTTATAATATATGTTCTCCATTGTAGCCTAGGTCAGCTTTTCTATAATCTTGATTACTACATACATATTTTGCCTCTCCATTTTGATTAGAGTCCTATCGATCTAAATCTTCACTCAGTTTCAGTGTGATGTTTATATTCATCCAGCAGATATTTATTCAGCAACTTACAAGTATTTAAGAATTGTATTTATGTTGTCTTATTTCCACACTCTTGGATATGTACTGTTCACAAAATCAGTTTGTGCTAGATACTGTGGATAAAACTAAATAAGATAGACAAGTTTCTGGCCTTCATGGAGTTTACATGCTAGTGAGAATAAATAGTCTTTCTCTTAAACTTTCCCTTACTATTATATACCAATGACTGATTTTACACTTCTTTGAACACGCAGTATTTATGCTCTTCCTGTCTAGTGTCCAAATATATTTGGTCTTACAAGTATTTTGGTTCATGGAATTTTATCTGTTTTCCCTATTAAATCATAAGCAAGAACTGTATATCTGTTCATTTGTTCAACCAATTTCCATGTTGGTTCTGTCTGATAGCAAAAGTAATACATGTTCAGTATGGGAAACTTGAAAAATACAGAAAATTATAAACAAAATAAAAACATGTCCACAATTCTACCAATACCATAGAAATAACCTCTATTGTTGTTTTGATGATTTTCCTTCTTATGTATCTAATCTTTTCTTTAAAGAGTATATTGGTTAAAATTTTTAAAAGCTGGAATTACTTTATATATAGTTTTATAACTTAATGCTTTTTCACTTATCAAGCATTTCCCCATGTTATTAAAATTCTTCCTTTAAAGATACTAGTTTTAAATGGCTGTATACAATTTATATTTATAAACACCACAATTAATTTACCTATTCACTTTTATAGAATATATATATATATTTAAGTTTATTTATTTATTTATTTTGAGAGAGAGAGAGTGCAAGCAGGGGAGGGGCAGAAGGAAAGGGAGAGAGAGAATCCCAAGCAGGCTCCCTGCCCTCCGGTGCAGAGCCCAACATACAGCTTTATCCCATGAACTGTGCGATCATGACCTGAGCCAAAATCAAGAGTCTGATGCTTAACTGACTGAGCCACCCATGTACCTCTATATAATACTTTCTAAATGCTTATGTATTTATTTTGAGAGGGGGGGAGAGTGGCTGCGTATGCACGCATGAGGGAGAGGGGCTGAGATAAAGAATCCTAAGCAGCCTAGTGCTATCAGCACAGAGCCGGACTCTTTGGGTATGATCTCAACAACATGAGATCATGATCTGAGCCAAAATCAAGAGTCGGAAGCTTAACCGACTGAGCCACCCAGGCACCCCAGAATATTTTTTTAAAGATTTTTAAAAAGTAATCTTGCCATTTGGAACTATGTGGATGGAACTAGAGGGTATTATGCTAAGCAAAATTAGTCAGAGAAAGACAAATATCATATGACTTCACTCATATGAGGAATTTAAGATACAAAACAGATGAACATAAGGGAAGGGAAGCAAAAATAATATAAAAACAGGGAGGAGGACAAAACATAAGAGACTCTTAAATACAGAGAACAAACAGGGTTGCTGGAGGGGTTTTGGGGGGGGATAAGCTAAATGGGTAAGGGGCATTAAGGAATCTACTCCTGAAATCATTGTTGCACTATATGCTAACTAACCTGTAAATTAAAAGAAAAAAAAATCTCTACGCCCAATGTGGGGCTCAAACTCACAACCCTGAAGATCAAGAACCGCATGTTCTACTGACTGAGCCAGACAGGTATCCGTATAGAATATATCTTTAAATTTCAAGTTTGTAAAGCCATTGTAAGAAAAACTGCCGTGAACAATTCTTATTCCATATTTTGTATTATTTTTTTAGTACTTCCTCCTTTATGGGGAATTAGTGGGTTAGAGGCCATAAGTATTTTCAGAGTCTTTGGTATATATAGTAGACTCTGACATTTAGAAAAATGACATTAACAGATAAATTATGATAGCTAACTTTTTTTTAGTAGTTCCTGTGTTATACCCTATTAGATAGGTAATACTCTTTCCATTTTTATGTACAAGGAATCTGGGGCCCACAAAGTAGTTAAATAACTTGTCTAAGGTCATGCAGTTGGTAAGTGATTGGGCCAAGATTTGAACTGGAATGGTCTGGTTCTAGAGCCTGCTCATGAGATTTTCCTCAGTTCCTATTTAATACATTATAGATAATACAGAAAAGTAAAGTCATGCTGAAAAGTTTAATAATTCCCACTGCCCTGCCCATAGTCCTGTCCTGCGGTTGGTCACTTAACTTGATTTTAAAGATACACTCACCACTGGCCCATCCTTTGATAACTCTTTACTATAATTGCCTAGGCCATCCATCTTCAAGGGCCTAAATTTTAATTTTGTGAACCATACATTCCTGTTCATCTCTCCCCTGGACAGAAGGTGGAGGCTGCCCTCCATGAATAACTCCCCTACTGACTTCTTCCTAGCCATAGCAAGGGTATAACATACCTCAAACCCATTGATATCCCTCCTTCCCTAGGAGAATTTTGGAATGCGACTGAAGTGGGAACCCCTTCTGCTCTCCTTCCCCACCCTCTTCACCAGCCCTGACCCGTAGCTGCCTATGATGTGTGCACTTAAATGGCCATGTCTTTGTCTAGTTCTGTCCCTTGCTTTCATCTCTCCCTTAGTGTTACTCCAGGACCTTCCCCCCCATTGATTGCTAATCTATTTTTCCCACTTTGGGTTGATGCTATTCCAGCCCCCATCTCCTCTTTTAGAAACAAACTTGTAAGTATATATGAGATCAGAGGTCCCCCATCCATTTTGTACCACTTCCACTTTACCTTCTTGTGTTTCCTCACTAGCGAAGAGACTTTATTGCCTTTATGCCAGCCTTGTAGCTTGTGCAATTCAAATGTATTCCTCTGTAAAATCACAAACTGTTATGCATTATGGCTTTTCCAGGTGGCATTTGAATAGCTAAACTTTAAGTTTCCGAATGACAGAGATCTGCTCTTGCCAAATTACTTTCCAGAATGGTCTTACCAATTATACTCCTATCAGTAGTGTATAAGAGTGCCTATGAGACAACCTTAATCATTTTTTTTCTATCTAGTAGAGTGACTATGGAATTGATGCTCAATTGATTGCCAGTTGGTTGGTTGATTTGGTCCTATCCTCTAATGATTTTCTTTTTAAAATGTAATGATTCCATTATCTCATCCCCTTCTGACAATAGCAACTATGGAACAGAAGTAATTTTTGAAAATATATTCTCTCTAATTAACATTATAAATGAACCACCCAGCCACTTAACTAAATCTTGATTACAAAGATTTGTTTTTAATAGCAGTATTTCTTGAGGTTTTTTGGAGAGGTATCTTTAGTGTGATCTCTGATACATAGGCTCCTTTAATTTTAACAAACCAGATTCTCATTTTATGCATCAATGCTTGAGTTTATTTACCTTCATAATCTATCCAGGTCCAACTGCCCTTTGTTCCTTTAGCAGCTTCTGCTGGCCTTTAACCAAAAGTGTAGTCTGCAATGGTACTTGCTGCCCTGTTGAAATGAGAATCTTAAATCCCTTGCTATTTGCTAACCAAAGCCAACCAAAGGCAAATGTTATAAAGGAAACAAGCTTTCGCTAAATTTAATTTTTAACTTACTTTTTAATTTTACTGAATCCGATGTAAACATTACATTTACTTATTAACTTGGTGACTTAAGCACCATTTATGAGCAAGTGCTAGTCAGGTTAATGGAATTGGTTTTATGACAGTGAGTACTAAAATAGGACTGTAAGAAATTCTGTTGGCATTTATATCATCTTATAATTCAGTCAAATAACACTCTTCCTATATGTTATGAGAAATGGCTGATTTGCATCCAAAATTTCTTATAGTATATATGACATTAACGGGATAGGGAAGGAGATTTTGGAACTTTGGGAGGGAAATGGTACTAAGAATCGGACACTAGTGAGATTGTTTAGCGTATTCTGCATTTTGAGCTCTCTAGGACTTTGCTAAAGGAAGAGAGGTCCTTCTCTGTCCATAATCTCATCTTTTAATTGATGTCGTAAAACATTTCTGTATATGAAGGATAGACATAATAGTGTCTTTATATGAGATAAAGGTTTTTCTGTTCCAAGTGGTAGAAAACACCAGTTCAATGGTCTCAACAATAAAGACAAATTTTAGCTCACTTCACAAGAAGTTTTGAAGTAGAATATCTCCAAGGTTAATTAATTCAGCCAAATAATGACTTAGGTTCTTTCCACTTTCTGTTTTGCCGTACTCTGCCTATCAGCTTACTCTCAGATTAGTTCCCTTCATACTAGCAGGATGGCTGCTGCAGTTCCAGAGAGCACATGCAGACACCGCAATGACCAGTAAAGAAGAGTATGAACTGTTTGTTCATTTGTGTCCTTTTTTTTCAGTACTGAAAACTTTCTCAAGAGTCCCATACCTCCACTCGGAAAACACCCCTTATATCTCATTGGTTAGAATTGTTTTATATGGATATATTTATACCAGTACATTGGCAAATGAAGGACCATAAAAGTAGAGTTAGACCAGTGATTTAATCATCCCCCTCCCCCAAAGCACATTGGTGCCTGGAGAAGTTGGAGAGTGGGAAAATCTGAATGAAATCAAGGTTAGTTTAGCAAGGAAGAAATAGGTCCTGTTCCATGACCTCATGAGCATGTCCTCATGAGCATGACCTCATGAGCATGTCCTTACAAATAGCAGATTTGTAAGAAATTGATGTATTTGTTAAATGTAAGATGTATCACTTAATAGAGAAACTAATGTTTTGTAGAGTTGTACAAATGGAAGATGGTGACTATTTACATAATTCTAGACATTTTAGAGCTAGAGGTACATTTAAAGATCTTTCAGGTCAGTGGTTTCAAAGTGTGCCTTTTTCACTGTGTTGGCATTTGCGCTGATGGTGGGTAAAACTGCTAGTGCAGTGTACCAAATTGTCCTAGTAGTTGTATTCTTCATATTCTCAGGGGATAAAAAGCCAATTTTAATTAAGAATCGTCTCAGTGTAGCGTTAATTTTATTAAGTCTTGACTCTCAGGTGCACATGTTTTTAACATACTGTATGACAAAATGGGAAGTATACACACAACTCTTCTGTATGTTGCAGTAAGGTCATTGTTTTTAGGGAAAGCACGTGTGCAGTTGATTCAGTTGTGGCTCGAACTAGCTGATCTTTGCATGGAACACATTTTTATTGAAAGAACAACTGAGACAAACTGTTGGTATTCAGACTTGGGTATTTGGCAGGAATTTTCTTGAAAATGAGCAAAGTGACTCTATCACTTAAAGGAAAATTACTCTCAGTATTTGTTGCCAATAAACAAATTTGAACTTTTCAAGTAAGAACTAGAATTTTGGAAAACTTGAATTTGCTACTATGAGCTTGACAGCTTTCAAAATCTTAACCTTTTCTAATGAGATTGGTAACTATATTAATGTATATGATTTTTTTTTTGATATTGTATAATGAAATGTGTTAACATTCGTAAGTTGTGTAAATCTCAGTGGACCAGTATTTTCCAAATGACTAGTGCATGATGTTACCATATCATGCATGGATAAAAGATCCATTCAGAGGCAAGATAGATCAATGAGTTTTAATGTAACTGAGTACAAATAGTTAATTGGTAAGGTTTCAGATTCTGTGTTGCAAGTAACCTTAGACTCTACCACTTACAGAGCTTTGGCATTGTATCAAAGAATATCCACAATTATCTTAAAAGGCTATTAAAACACTCAAGTTTCCAAATGTATACCTTTATGAAGCCAGATTTTCTTCATATATTTCAACCAAAACAACATATTGCAACGGAATGAATGCAGAAGCAGATATGGAGATCCCAACTATTTCAACCAAAACAACATATTGAGTGAGACAGAGTGAATGCAGAAACAGATATGAGGAAGCTGGCTTCTATCAAGGCAGACATTAAAGACATTTGCCAAAAATATGTAAAACAATCTAAACAATCCTTCTTCGTACTTTTTTTTTTGTACTTTTGGAAAATGTAATTCGTTTTCATAAAAATGTATAACATATGTTAACATGTAATCGGTTCATTATTGTTCATTTTAAATGAATGAATAAATTATTTTAAATATTTCTCAGTTTTCTTTAATTTTTATTTTTTACTCAGTTTTTTATATGGTACATATTGTTAGATATAACCCACCTAAACAAAAGCTCTTGGGGTTCTCAATGATTTTTAAGGGAGTAAGAGGGTCTTCAGACCAAAAAGTTTGAAAACCACTACAGAGACCAGCTCCATCATTTTACAGGAAAGCGAAATATTGATGAGGGATGTAGCTAGTTGCAGAAGCAGAGCAGGAATCTTATTCTCATCCTTTTTCCAGGATACCACTTTGGTTTAGGGATTGGTGAGCTGATAATATGACTTTGTACTTGTATTCATCCTAGTAGACACAATAAACCTAGCAAATAGAAAATGATGATACTAGATTGGACTTGTGTCTTTCCTACCATCTTCAGTCCAATTGCCAAGTCAGAAAATTTCTCACTATATGAACCAAAGCAGAGGAGACTGATGAAGAAAGATAATCAGAGTTATTTTTAGATACTAAATTGGAAAATCCATAAATCAGGGTCTTTGTCTTATATATCTATGTATTCACCACAGTATATAGGCTGTATTCACACAGTATATAGACAGTATATAGACTGGTTCTTTGTATATAGTTGGTTCTCAGTAGTTAGTTGTTGAATGAATTTTGAATTTGAGGGGGGGTAGATTTAGATAGCACCAGAGACCAGACAAGACCGAGAATCAATGGATTAAATTACAGGAACTCTTGATACCAATAATTTTCTAACAATTAAGCTATTTAATAATGGAAATGTCCCATTACTAAAATTGCTCAAATAGGGAATGTATGCTACCTTGTCAGCAATACCTATGAAGTTTCTTTCAATTCTAAAAATCTATTTTTCTGGTTGTTAGAAGGAAAAGCTCTTTTACTGAGCTCAAATCTTCCTCTCTGTAGTTTTGAAGCAACTTTGAGGTATAACTGACATACAGTAAAGTGCACATATTTAAAGTATACAATTTCAGGAGTTGTGGCCTATGTAATGCCTGTGAAATTGGCACATTAAAAATAAGGAACATATATATCACCCCAAAAGATTTCCATGCCTTCCTGTAGTCCCTTCCTCCCTTCCCAATTCCATCTTCCACCACCAATTAACCACTGATCTGCTTTCTTACATTTGTTTCATTTTCTAGAGTTTATTTAAATGGAATCATATGGTATGTATACTTTGTTCTATCTTCTTTCTCTCAGCATTTGAGAGTCATCCATGTTGTGATTTGTCTCCATAGCTCATTATTTTCTTGCTATGTAGTTAGTACTCCATCGTATGGAGATGCCACATTTTGTTTTTCCATTTACCTGTTAATGGACATTTGGTTTGTTTCCAGTTTGTGGCTATTACAGGTAAAGCTGCTGTGAACATTTTAATATTTGCACTTCAACTGTTACTTTATTGAAGTGTAATTTACAAAAAGTGGTATTCACTGATCTTAGGTTAACAGTTCCATTGTTTTTTAACAGTTGTATACACAGTAACCACAGTCAGGTCAAGATGTAGAACTGTTCCATTACCCCAAGCTCACTCATGCCCCTTCCCTTTCAGTACCTTTTGTGTCTTCTCTAAGAAATGTTAAACTCCAAGGTTACAATAATATTATATGTTTTCTTCTAGAATCTTTATAGTTTCAGATTTTTAGATTGATATTTTTATCCTAAGATATTACTAATTTTTCCTTTTTTCTAGTGTTTGAGGTACATATTATAAAATTCACCTATTTTATGCATGCATTCTGTGCATTTTGATAGATCCATACAACAGTGTAAGTGTAATCTACGATATAGAACAGCATCGTTAAATTTATTCTTTAGTTCTAGTAGTTACTTTGTATTTTCCATGTACATAATTATACTGTCTGCAAAGAAAGAAAGTTCCACTTTTTCCTTTTCAATTCCTATGCCTTTTTGTGCTGGCTGCTTTATTTGAACTGGCTAGGACCTCCAGTACAAGTTTAATAGAAGTGGTAAGAGAAGACATCCATTTTGGTACTGTGTCTTTTGGGGAAGATATTCAGTATTTCGGCCTTATGTTAGCTTTAAGTTTTTCATAGTTACAGATTGAGGAGGTCCTTTTCCATTCCTATTTCCTTAGACTAAAAACATAGTGTTAAATTTCATCAAGAAATAACTGGCACCTATTTTTTTTCATTTTTTTCATTTTTCTTTTTTTTTTCAATATATGGAGTTTGTTGTCAAATTGCTTTCCATACAACACCCAGTGCTCATCCCAAAAGGTGCCCTCCTCAATACCCATCACCCACTCTCCCCTCCCTCCCACCCCCCATCAACCCTCAGTTTGTTCTCAGTTTTTAAGAGTCTTTTATGCTTTGGCTCTCTTCCACTCTAACCTCTTTTTTTTTTTTTTCCTTCCCCTCCCCTATGGGTTTCTGTTAAGTTTCTCAGGATCCACATAAGAGTGAAACCATATGGTATCTGTCTTTCTCTGTATGGCTTATTTCACTTAGCATCACACTCTCCAGTTCTATCCACGTTGCTACAAAGGGCCATATTTCATTTTTTCTCATTGCCACGTAGTACTCCATTGTGTATATAAACCACAATTTCTTTATCCATTCATCAGTTGATGGACATTTAGGCTCTTTCCATAATTTGGCTATTGTTGAGAGTGCTGCTATAAACATTGGGGTACAAGTGCCCCTATGCATCAGTACTTCTGTATCCCTTGGGTAAATTCCTCGCAGTGCTATTGCTGGGTCATAGGGTAGGTCTATTTTTAATTTTGTGAGGAACCTCCACACTGCTTTCCAGAGCGGCTGCACCAATTTGCATTCCCACTAACAGTGCAAGAGGGTTCCCGTTTCTCCACATCCTCGCCAGCATCTATAGTCTCCTGATTTATTCATTTTGGCCACTCTGACTGGCGTGAGGTGATATCTGAGTGTGGTTTTGATTTGTATTTCCCTGATGAGGAGCGACGTTGAGCATCTTTTCATGTGCCTGTTGGCCATCTGGATGCCTTCTTTAGAGAAGTGTCTATTCATGTTTTCTGCCCGTTTCTTCACTGGATTATTTGTTTTTCGGGTGTGGAGTTTGGTGAGCTCTTTATAGATTTTGGATACTAGCCCTTTGTCCGTAATGGCATTTGCAAATATCTTTTCCCATTCTGTTGGTTGAACTGGCACCTATTTAAATGATCATATTGTCAGGAGCTCGGCTGAGCTCCTAAATCTGAGTAGCCAACTAAAACAAGCCAAAATGAAAGTAACAGTCAAGTCTTTAATTGCTTACTATGATTGTATAAGCAAGAGACTAAACCAAGGAAAGGGCCGACTCTCCTTCCCTCCCATTTACATTTTTCTCAACACAGTGATTCCAGGTCCTTTGGATAAGCACAGACTTGGGGGTAGGTCATCTCACTGATGAAGAAGCCCCAAACAAAAAGCTCCCAGGGTTTTATGGACCTAGGGGCCCAGAGGCGGAAGAAGAGAAAGACTAGGAGTGGAAAAGTACCAAGTACTGAGTCAGAATGGAGAAAAGTGTCTTCAGTTTTCCCCCACTTCCTCTGCTATGAACGTTGCAACAAGTCTTTGTGTGGACATGTGCTTTTGTTTTCTTGGACAAATATCAAGTAATGGAATTGCTGGGTTATCATAAGTCTATTTTTAACTTTACAAGAAACTTATAAATTGTCTTCCAAAGTGGTTGTACCATTGTACATTCCACCAATGTATGAAAGTTCTAGTTATTCCTCATCCTTGCCTGTATTTGCTATTATTATAGTAACCCTTTTTTTTAAGTTTATTTTTGAGAGAGAGACAATGTGTGAGCAAGGTAGGAGCAGAGAGAGAGAGGGAGACAGAGGATCTAAAGTGGGCTCCATGCTGAGAATGGAGAGCAGAGACCCCCATGTAAGGCTGGAGCTCAAACTCATGAAACTGTGAGATCATGACCTGAGCCACCCAGGTGCCCCAGTTACTCTTTAATTGTAACCATTTTGATATCTGAGTTTTGTAATCACGTGGTAGTTTTCTTATAGTTGTCTTTTTATTTATATTTAGTAAAATTTACTATCTTTGGTGTACTATTCTATGAGTTTTGATAGAAGCATATGATCTTGTAACCACTGCCATAATCAAGATTCAGAACAGTTTCATCATTTCAAAATATGAAATGTTTCCCTTTTATAATTATAAAATGCTTCCCTTTTATAATTAGCCCCCTCCCCCCAGCCTACCCACAGTTCTGGCAATTACTCATCTATTTTGTCTTTGTATAATTTTACCTTTTCATAATGTCATAGATTGAATCATTCAGTATGTAACCTTTTGAGTCTAGCTTTTTTTTCCCTCTTTATCATAATACATTTGTGATTCATCCATGTCATGTGCTTCAGTAGGCCATTTCTTTTTTGTTTTCTCATAGCTGAGTATTAAGAGCTTTATATATTCTGGATTCAACATCTTGTCTAATCTAATACATACATGTTTTGTAGATATGTTCTCCCTTTTGGTCGCTTGCCTTTTCAATTTTGTAACTGGTATTTTCAGAGAGGAAATGTTAAATTTTGATACAGTCCAGTTTATCACCTTTTTATGGTTATGACTTTCTGTGTCCTTTATAAAAAATCTTTGACTACCCTAAGGGCATCAAGATTTTCTTCCATGTTTGCTTCTAAAAGTTTCTTTTATAGTTTTACCTTCTTACTCATTTAGTTATTTTGTGTATGGTATTTGGTAAGAATACTGGTGCAGTTTTTTTTCCCCATTATGTTTAGTTCTAGCACCATTTATTGAAAAGATGATCTCTTCCCCCATTGAATTAATAACTAGGTGCCTTTGTTGAAAATCAGTTAACCATATATCTGTGGGTCTATTTTTGGACTCTAATCTGTTCGCTCAACCTATATGTATATTTTTAAGCTAATACCACATTGTCTTCATTACTGTAGTTTTATAATAAGGATTTAAATCAGGTGGTGCAAATCTCCACATTTGTTCTTTTTCAGATTTTTGGTTTTTCTCCTCCTCCTCATCTTCCTCTCCCTCCTCCTCTCCTTTTCCTCCTCATCTTTTGAATTTCTATATAACTTTTATAATTAGCTTTTCAACTCATACAAATAAAACTCATGGAATTTTGAATTAGACTGTTTAATCTGAAGATCATTTGGGAGAAAATTGATGTATTAATAGCATTCAATATTCTGATAAATGAACATGATATATATTTCTGTTTATTAAGGTCTTCTTTAATTTCTCTCAGTAATGTTTCCTACTTTTCAGTGTGTAGGTGTTATACATACTTTCTAAATGTATCCCTAAGTATTCATTTGTTTTAATAGTATTATTAATGGTATTGTATTTTATTTTCTGTTTTCAGTTATTGTCAATATATAGAAACAAAATTGATGTTTTTATTGACCTATATTCTGTGATTTTCCTAAATTGTTTTACTATTTCTGGAAGTCTTTTGTGGATTACTTAGAATTATCTCCAAATGTCATTATGTCTTTTGTGAATTGAGATAGGTTTACTTCTTTTATTCTACTATGCACACTCTTTTTTTTTTCCTCTTTATCTTATTGTTAGGGCATTCAAGAGAACGTTTAATATAAGTGTTGAGACTACTGTCTTTTCTAACTTTTCCCAATGTCTAAAAATATTGGTTTCACATATTTTGCAGTTTTCTGATAGTTTATGGAAGACGGCAAGTCCAATAGCAATTGATTCAACATAGCCTGCTTTCATTTTTTTGATAACACTGCAGTCAACATTTTTGAATAAAATTATTTGTATTTCAGATTATTTCCTTTGAGAAGACTTCTAAAACTACATATTGTCATCTATATACCTATATCTCTACCTGTGTATCTGTCTACCTTATCTATCCATCCATCTATCCATCTGTCTAAACCAACAGTATAGAAGTTACCTCAAGAGCAGTGATAATTTTCTACTTCTATACTTCACATCATCTAGCAGAAAGCCTTTCACATAATTAACAGAAACTAAAGTTTTAATGATTAATTAATTTTCTCATACTCGGAATCTTTCTTTAATCTTAGGATAAAGATATTTCTGATCTTGCCTGTGAAGTTTGAGGGAAGAGAAACTAGCATTGTTATGATAGTTTTTATTTTCTATTTATTTAGGGGTTTTATTTCTCTTTGATAATGTTTAGGAAACAAAGAATTTAACTATAATAGGTCAGATTTGGTCATAGATAAAAATGTTTTAGAAATTATTTTAGAAAAAATGTACTTCAGTTTATTTTGAAATAAGAAGACTCTTTTTCTATCCTCCTTCATTTTGACTTTGTAGGAAAAATGCTTGAACAATGACCCTGTAGGAAATGGCCTTACCCATTTTGAGTTAATTTAGTTTCAGGAAGCCTTTTGAAATGTGAAGCATTTATTAAGCTTCAGTATCCCTTCCCTAGTAGTTTTCCTAGCTGGCTTTTAATGAGCCAATTTGCCCTAGCTTTAAGGTCATGTTAATTTTCATTGTTTTGTTTCAAAATGAAGGAGTCAGTTCTTATTACATTGTGATTTGTAAAATAAACTATACATTTTCTTCAGATGTGAGTATGTTGAAAGTTTCCACTGTCTGGCAGAATTTATCTCCATAAGTTATGGATTTCCTCATCTCCCATTCCTCTTACTCCCTGGAAATACTGGATACATTTTGGAAGAAAGAAAATAAGAGCTTTCTTTCTAGTTTTTTTTTTTAATTTTTTTAACGTTTATTTATTTTTGAGACAGAGAGAGACAGAGCATGAACAGGGGAGGGTCAGAGAGAGAGAGGGAGACACAGAATCTGACACAGGCTCCGGGCTCTGAGCTCTCAGCACAGAGCCCGACACAGGGATGGAACTCACGAACTGCAAGATCATGACCTGAGCCAAAGTCGGCCACCTAACCGACTGAGCCACCCAGGCACTCTGCTTTTTTCTAGTTCTTATGGTCAGTTGAGTTCCTGGGTTTTTAATTTTTAAAGATGATTTTCCTTCAGAATGAGTATACTCAGTTCATAGTAATTTGGTTAATAGTGGGTAAATTCATTTTTTGCCATCACCTCTCTCGATTCTGTTTGCTCGCTTATCTTTTACAGCCTATTTGGGCATTTCATTTTTCTCCACAGTCGCAGTAAAGACTTCTTTTTGTTATGTCACAAGTTTATTAGACCTTATCACTGCCTTCATGCCTTCATTTGTGTATACTGTATAATGGAAAAAAACCACAGACTAATGTTGTAAAATAACAAATGAAACTAAACTGAGAAGGTCACCTTTTTTAGAGGCTGAAAAAGGGGTTCATCTTCAGGGGCTTGAATTTGTTTTCCTGACTAATGTGACCGACACATTTGAATTTGCAGATTGACAACCCTTATATTAAAAACATGAGCTTATAAACGTATCTGTTTCCTAATAGATTTTCACACCTATAGTCTCATTTTTTTTAATCCAAACCATGATACACATATAGGGAAAGGGAAATATTTTTTTTCTTCAGATGGTTAAAATCATTATAATTTGAATTTGTCAATATGGTAAAAAACAAGGATGAGTTCAAAATCAAGTCTTTCTGATTTCCAAGAGGCATTGTGAACATTATTTACCCAGGCTTTGTTTTTATTTGAGTATAGTTGACACGTGATGTTATGTTAGTTTCAGGTATACAACATAGTGGTTCAACAACTCTTATGGTTATGTTTTGCTCACCAGGAGTGTAGCCACCATCAGTTACCATGCAACGACATCACCACACTATTTACTATATTCCCTATGCTGTACCTTTTATTCCTGTGACCCATTAATTCCATAACTGGAAGCCTGTACCTCTCCAGTCGCTTTCACCCATTTTGCCCACCTCCCCTTCTCCTTTAGCAACCATCAGTTTGATCTGTATTTATAGTCTGGTTCTGCTTTTTGTTTATTAATTTGTTTTGTTTTATAGATAATACTTATAACTGGAATCATATGGTATTTGTCTTTGACTTAATTCACTTAGCATGCCCAGGCTTCCTTTTAAAATCAAGTCCTGATTTAATCTGAAAAACGAAAAATATTCAAGAGGCCAAAGGGATTAAGTTATTTCAGATTATAATCTTTTTCTTAGTTTTGTTTACATGTTTACTTTTTCATCTGTATTTTTACCTCATGGTACTTAAAAATTCTGTAAAGATTTTTTATTGGGTTTAAACATTAATAGAATTGTAAATTGATATAGAAAGCAAGCATATAAACATAGATACTCTTTAAATCACAGTTAATGGAAATATGTATTTATAGGAACATTAACTTGGTTCACTTGGGTAGAATACTTTAGGGCTTAAAGTTTCATCTCCTTGATAAATGTTTATTCAAAATTAAGTGGAAAAAAAAAAGACTTAGAGGATGATAGCGAAATTATAGGGTTTTTTTCTTATCTGTATTTCCTCAGTTATCTATAGTAAATGCTTATTACTTTTGCAATAAAAAATATTTAAAAATATTGAATATTAGTTTATGGCTGTAGATTTCAACATTTTTTGGATTTAAACAGTTTAACAACATATTTTACAGTTAACTATTTTATGCCATCATTATTTAAGGACAAGAATGCTAGATGAATTAATGAAATAACTAAAACAGGATTTTATTTTTTTAATAAACAGGTCAACTTTTGAGTTTTCTCCTATCTGCTTTTCTAAAATACAACTTCATTGCTTTTCAGCCTTTTGGCTAAGATCAAGCGTAGTAAAATAGAACTTCAATGTTTGCTGTTGTTGTTTGTTTTGTTATGTTTTGTTTTAAGTAAAAAATTCCAGGGGGTGCCTGGATGGCTTAGTTGGTTAAGTGTCCAACTTCACTCAGGTCATGATCTCAGAGTTCATGAGTTCGAGCCCCACCTTGGGCTCTGTGCTGACAGCCCAGAGCCTGGAGCCTGCTTAGGATTCTGTGGTTCCCTCTCTCTCTGCCCCTCTCCCCATGTACACTCTGTCTCTCTCTCTGTCTAAAAAATAAATAAACATTTAAAAAAATTTAAAAAATCCAGAGGCGGGGCGCCTGGGTGGCTCAGTTGGTTGAACATCCAACTTTAGCTCAGGTCATGATCTTACAGTTCATGGGTTCGAGCTCCGCATTGGGCTCTGTGCTGACAGCTCAGAGCCTGGAGCCTATTTCGGATTCTGTGTCTCCCTCTCTCTCTGCTCCTTTCCCACTCATGGTCTGTCTCTCTCTGTCTCTCAAAAATCAATAAAGGTTAAAAAGTCTTAAAAAAAATTCCAGAGGCTGCCAGAATAACCTAATGCCAGTAATAATTTTGTCATTGAACACAATGAAGAGTAGTCATTTTTAATTTGTACTCTTTCATATAAAACATAACACATATTCTCCTTATGTTCCCCCCTGCCCCCCACTGGGTAACACACACCTTTCCACTTTTACTTTGCCAACACTAAAAAAGTGATTTTGAATGCTGGATCCAACTTTTTCACTTATATTTGGAGGAAAATATGTAATGTATGTATGAAACCTATTATTTTAGGTTCTTGTGAATGTATCTAAAATCTTTAGATAAATTGACATAAAAGTTGCTATAAAATACAGATTCCTTCCTGGTTAAAAAAGTAATTTCAAACCTTTATGTTTTATTTGAGTGTTTTCTGGGGCACCTGGGTGGCTCAGTCCATTGAGCGTCCAACTTCAGCTCAGGTCATGATCTCGCAGTTCAAGAGTTTAAGCCCCACATCGGGCTTGCTGCTGTCAGCACAGAGCCTGCTTTGGATCCTCTGTCTCCTTCTCTCTGCCCCTGCCCTGGTTGTGCTCTCTCTGTCTCTCAAAAATAAATTAATGTGTGTTTTCTAGTTGAATTAGAAATATTGAGGATTTGTAAGATATGTCATCACTCTTTAATAAATACTTCAAAAAGGTATCTTAGTTTTTAATTACTTGTAATTTCTATAATTTATTCCAAAGCCTTAATTAAATACATTTTAATTAGTTTATGCTTTTTTTTCCAATATTGATTGAAAATTTTGAATCATATTTCCTGTTTCTTCCCCAGTACCCAACCCCAAGTTATAATTTTCCTGACAAAGAAAATTGTGTCAAACTCAGTGATTGAGATTCGGCCCTGTCACCCAGCTGGAGCAAAGGGTGTTGTGGAAGGGAGATAACACTTTTAGGGTTTGTATTCCTGAAAGGATGCAGACTTTCTGATTTTGTCTAGAAGATGGTATAGGTGAATGCAGCTAGGTAAAGTGAGAGTGGCATGCTATTAGGCTGTTATATCCATCCTCTTGGAAGATTCTGCACATTTCTTAGCCATTCCTTTGTCAGGAATGACAAATTATTGGAATTTGGCAAATTTTTGGAAGAGTAGGATTTGGAAGTTAGGTTATACTTCAGAACCGAGGTAGAGAGAATGCTGAAATAGTGTATCCTGGACACCAAGGGGCCTAGGATTAGAATGATGGACTGTTTTAGCGTTTTGGTCTTTGCACTAGGTAGGAAAAATTCTTCTCTTTTTATGGCAGTATGAAGTCCCTGCAATAGAAAGACAAATGTCATGTGATTTCACTCATATGTGGAATTTAAGATACAAAACAGATGGACATAGGGGAAGGGAAGTAAAAATAATATAGAAACAGAGAGGGAGACAAACCATAAGAGGCTCTTAAATACAGAAAATAAGCTGAGGGCTGCGGGTGGGGTGTTGGGTGGGGGAAAGAGCTAAAAGGGGTGATGGGCATTAAGGGAGGCACTTGTGAGCACTGGATGTTGTATGTAACTGATGAATCACTAAATTCTCTTCCTGAAATTATTATTACACTATATATTAAGTAACTTGGGTTTAAATTAAAAATAGATTAAAAAAATAAAAATAAATAAATAAATAGTTGGTTTTAAAGTTTCTATAGTAGAATTGAGTAATGGTTTGTTTTAGAGCATGGATGTTGATGTCAAGCTTAATTTAAGTCATGACTTTTCCACGTACTCATTAGGTCAATAATACTAGCCTGAAGTATCTTAATGTGTATTACATAGTATGTGTTAAATAAATAATGACTGTGATTTTCCACGGGATCTGTAGTCTCGTTTAGTATAATTCAGTGAATCTAGTTGCCTTTCCTTAGGCATACTAATTTGTTTTTTCCTTTTTTGAGTATCTTTCTTCAGCTTTAGTCTTTACCATCAAGTGGAAAGATGACTTAAAAGAACTTTTCTGGTTTATTTCTAAAGGTATTGGTATTTCTAAAGGTATTAATACCGTATTCACTGGTATATTCCAGTTAAATATGCATATACCAATATTTGATACATTAAAAAAACAGATACAATTCCTTAAATAGTGTTATCTGACTAGAAATTAAATGGACCAAAAGAGAGACAGGAAAATGGGGGGGAGAGGTGGAAGTAGTTGTAAAGAGAAAATTAAAACTAATTTGTAAACAAGAAAACAGGTTTATCTGTAGCCATAGGAAGAAACTGTTAAGACTACTTTGAGCACTTTGATTTCCTAGGAAGCTTCCTAAGGTTTTTGATTATTCAATTATTTATTGAGTTGAAATTAAATATTTAGATACAGTATAGGTACATATATTGTTACACATATATGTCACATATATGCAAGTTTATTATTCCTAAACTAATTTAGGGGGTTCTTTTCCACTCAAAGGAAATTTAAATAAATACTTTGAATATTTCAGGAAATACAGCATACCATTTAGTAAATTTAAGGGAACAAGTGAATAACTTAGCTATTCCAACAATGTTTGGCCTCCGCATTCCTTGGCTCAAACAGGGACCTCAATGAAGCGTCCCTCTTGGGAGTTGCCTGTGGAACTTTTACTGAAGATATCCAAGTCCCAATTTAGGCTTCCCTCTCTTCTATTTTTTTAAACCAACTTTCTTTGAAGTATAGTTTACATGTAATAAACTACATCCATTTTAAGTGTACAGTTACTAAATTTGACAAATGTATACACCCGCAATAATTAAGATATTGAATAGTTTCATTACCCCCCAAAATTCACGTATATCCTTTTCCAGTGAAATCCTGCTCTGTCTCTGTTCCCTTGGAGCCACTGATCTATCTTTCACGATGAACGTTTGTGTACAAGTCATTTTGTACACATAATTTTCATTTCTTTTGTGTAGATACAAATAAATGGAGTATATAAAGTATTTAACAAGAAACTGCGGAAATATTTGTCAAACGAATGATACTATTTTACATTTCTACCAGCAGTGTATAGGATCTTTTTAATTATAGACATCCTAGTGGATATGAGAGGGTATCTTGTTTTATTTGGATTTTCCTAATGCTGAACATGGGTTCATGTAGTTATTGACTATTCAGATATCTTTTTTTATTAATTGTATTTAAATCCAAGTTAGTTAGGAGGGCACTTGTTGGGATGAGCACTGGATGTTTTATGGAAACCAATTTGACAATAAATTATATTTAATAAGAAAAAGAAAAAAAATCCAAGTTACTTAACATATAGTGTAATAATGGTTTCAGGAACAGAACCCAGTGATTAATCACTTACATATAACACCCAGTGCTCATCCCAACTGCCCTCCTTAATGCCCATCACCCATCCAGCCTGTCTCTCCACCCCCCCTCTAGCAACCCTCAGTTTGTTCTCTGTATTTAAGAGTCTCTTATAGTTTGCCTCCCTCTCTGTTTTTATATTATTTTTCCTTCCCTTTGCCTATGTTCATCTGTTTTGTTTCTTAAATTCCACATGAGTTAAATCATATATTTATCTTTATCTGACATACTTATTTCAAATATTTTTTGTGATCTGTATTCTATAATCTTTGCCCATTTTTTAAAAGTTTTATTGCTTATCTTCTTAAATTGAAAATTTTAATATTCCGAGTACGAATTCTTTGTCATATGTACACTCTCACACACAGTATTTTTTCCATTCTGTGGGTTGTATTTTCTTTCCCTTAACAAATAAGTTTAGTTTGTCAATTATTTTCTTTTATCATTATTGCTTTTTGTGTCATGTGCAAGAAGCCTTTAACTACATTAAAGTTTTTAATTTTGCCTATTTTTCTTCTATTTATCTGATACTTAGAGCTTTTGAACCATTTAGAGTTATTTTGTGTACAGTATGTAAGGATCCTAGTTCAATTCTTTAAAAAATCTATTGAGGTGCATATTCACATAACATAAAATTAATCATTTGACATGAATAATTCAGTGACATTTAGTGCACTCACCATGTTGTGCAGCCACCACCTCTGTTTAGTTCCAACATTTTTATTGCTCCAAAATAAAACCTCATACTTAGGCAGTTTCTCTCTATTTCCATCCTCCCCTCAGCCCTTAAAAACCACCAATCTGCATTTTGTCTCTGTGGATTTAACCTCTTCTGGATATTTCATACATTATGTGACCATTTGTGTCTGGCCTCTTTCACTTAGAATATTTTTGAGGTTGATCCTCATCATATCATTTAACAGTACTTCATTCATTCTTATGGTTGGGTAACATTGCATTATATGAATATATTACATTTTGTTTATCTATACATCCATTGATGGACATTTGGATTGCTTACCTTTAAGCAATTGTGAATAACACTGCTATGAACACATATATGTGTGTGTGTATATATGTATATATATATATGTGTGTGTGTGTGTATATATATATATATATATATATATATATATACACACATACACACACACATTTGTTTGAGCACCTGATTTCGGTACTTTGGAGTATATACCTAAGAATAAAATTACTAGTCCATATAGTAATTCTGTCTTTTTGAGGGGCCACCAAACTGTTTTCCACAGGGCTGAACCATTTTATATTCCTACCAGCAGTGCACGAGCACAATTTCTCCACCTCCTTCAAATAGTTTTTATTTTTTTTATTGTTATTACTATTGTTATTATGGTCATCTTAGTTTGTTAATGAAATTATTCTTCATAGTGGTTTTGATTTGCATTTTCTTAATGAATAATGATTTTGAGCATCTTTTCATGTGTATGTTCACTATTTGTGTATCCATTCTTTGGAAAAATGTCTATTCAAGGCCTTTGCCTATTTTTTAATTGGACTGTTTGTCCTTTTGTTGTTGAGTTATAAGACTTCTGTATATATTCTGGGCACTAAACTGATACACGATTTGCAAATATTTTCTCCCATTTGGTAGGTCATTTTTCACATTCTTAGTAATATCCTGCTATGCACAAAAGTTTTTAGTTTTCATGGTGTCCAATTTATTTTTTTGTTGTTGCTCATACTTTTGGTGTCATATCTAATATTCCATTGCCAAATCCAACATCATGAAGATTTACTCTTATGGCTTCTTTTAAGATTTTAATGGTTTTAGATTTTATATTTAGTTCTTTGATACATTTTGAATTAGTTTTTGTAAATGACATGAGGTAGCAATCTTTTTCATGTGGATATACAGTTATCCCAGCACTATTTGTTGAAGAAACTATTCTTTCCACATTGGATGGTCTAGGCACCTTTGTCAAAAATCAGTTCACCATAGATGTATGGGTTTATTTCTGGACTTTCAATTCTATTCCACAGGCTATTTGTTCATCCTTATGCCAGTACCAACATTAGCTTTACAGTAAGTTTTGAAATTGGGATGTGTGGGTCCTATAACTTTCTTTTACTTTTTTACATTATTTTGGGTATTTGGGGACCCTTGTAATTCCACATGAATTTGAGGATCAGCTTTTCCATTTTTGCTCAAAAGGCTGTTGGAATTTTGATAAAGATTTCACTGAATCTGTTGATTGTTTTGGGTGGTATTGCCATCTTGATATTGCTGAGTCTTCCAATTCAGGAACACAAGATGTCTTTCTACTTATTTACATCTTCACTCCCCACTTTTTTTTGAAAAAAAATAAGCTTTACCCCAAAAGTGGGACTTGAACTCATGACCCTGAGATCAAGAGTTGTATGCTCTACCAACTGAGCCAGCTAGGCACCCCTATTCAGGTCTTTTTAAATTTCTTTCATCAATGTTTTCTAGTTTTCTATGTACATGTCTTTCATTTACTTGGTTAAATTTATTCCTAGATATTTTATTCTTTTGGATGGTATTGTAAATTGAATTATTTAGTTAATTTCCTTTATAGATTGCTCATTATGATTGTATAGAGACAAAATTGATTTTTGTATTCATCTTGTACCCTAAGACTTTGTTGAAGTCATTTATTGGCTTTAATATTTTATTTGTGGATTCTTTAGGACTTTCTATGTATAGAGGATAATGTCTTCTAAATAGATACAATTTTACTTCTTCCTTTCAAATTTAGATGCCTTTTATTTCTTTTCCTTACATAATTACTTTGGCAAAGGCTTCTAGTACCATGTTGAGTAGAATTGATAAAAGCAAGCATTCTTGTCTTACTCCTGATCTTGGAGGAAAAGCTTTCAATCTTTTGCAGTTGAGTGTTGAGTTAGCTGTGAGTTTTCCATAAATAATTTTTGTCATGTTAAGAAGGTTCCCATCTACGGGCACCTGGTTGAGTGTCTGACTATTTCAGCTCAGGTCATGGTCTCTTGGTTCTTGGGTTTGAGCCCCGTGTTGGACTCCATGCTGATGGCACAGAAAGCCTGCTTGGGATTCTCTCTCTCTCTCTCTCTCTCTCTCTCTCTCTCAAAAATAAATAATTAAATTTTTTAAAAAGGAAAGTTTCTATCTATTCCTAATTTCTGAGTACATTTATCATAAAAAGGTGTTGGATTTTGTCGTATGTGTTTTCTGTATCAATTAAGATGATCACATGATTTTTTTTCTCCTTGTTCTATTAATGTGTCCTACTATATCAATAATTTTCTTATATTGAACCACCCTTGAAATCATGGGATAAATTTCACTAGGTGATGGTATATAATCCTTTTGGTATATTATTGGATATAGTTTGCTAGTATTTTGTTGAGATTTTTAAAATCTGTTTTTTATAGAGGGTATTGGTCTCTAATTTTCTTTAGTATCTTTGTCTGGTTTTGGTATCAGGATAATATTGGCTTAACAGAATGAGTTAGGTTGTATTACCTCCTCTTCTATTTTTGGAAGAGTTTGAGAAGAACTGATGTTAAATTTTTTTTAAATATTTGGTAGAATTCATAAGTGAAGCTATCTGTGGACTATACTTTGTTGTGAGGTTTTTCATTACTGATTCAATGACTTTACTTGTTATAAGCTTTCTCAGATTCTATGTTTCTTTTTTCTCAGATTCTCTATTTCATTTTCCTTATTTTAATTATTGAAATATAATTCACACATGATGTTACCTTTGTTTCAGGTGTACAACATAGTGATTTGACAATTCTATACATTACTCAATGCTTACCGCTGTAAGTGTAGTCACTGTCACCATACATTATTACAATATTATTGACTATATTCTTTATGCTTATTTTCATTTCTGAGACTTATGTATGTTATAATTGTGAGTTTGTGCGTCTATATCCCCTTTATCTATTTTGCCTGTCCCCACACCCACATCCCTTTAGCAACTGCCAGTTGTTCTCTGTATTTGTGTCTTTTTCTGCTTTATTTGATCACTTGTTTTTTTTCTTAGATTCCACATGTATGTGATATCATATGGTATTTGTCTGTCTCTGACTTAGCATAATATCCTCTAGGTCCATACATGTTGGCACAAATGGCAAGATCTCATTCTTTTTTTTATGACTGAGTAATATTTACTTCTCTCTATATGCCACTTCTTTTTTATCCATTCATCTGCTTTTTAAAGTTTTTATTTACATTCCAGTTAGTTAACATACAGTTTCATATTAGTTTTGACTGTACAATAGAGTGGTTCAACACTTCCATACAATACCCAAAACTCATCACAACAAGTGTACTCCTTAATCCCCATCACCTATTTCACCCATCCTTCCCCCTGCCTCCCCTCTGATAACCAGAAGTTTATTCTCTATAGTTAAGAGTCTGTTTCTTGGTTTGCTTCTCTTTTTCTCTATGCTCTTTTGTTTTGTTTCTGAATTCCACATATAAGTGAAATCATGATATTTGTCTTTCTTTGACTAATTTATTTTACTTAGCATAATACATTCTAGCTCCATCTCTATTTTCTTCTTGATTTAGTTTTTTTTTTTTTTCAACGTTTATTTATTTTTGGGACAGAGAGAGACAGAGCATGAACGGGGGAGGGGCAGAGAGAGAGGGAGACACAGAATTGGAAACAGGCTCCAGGCTCTGAGCCATCAGCCCAGAGCCTGACGTGGGGCTCGAACTCACGGACCGCGAGATCGTGACCTGGCTGAAGTCGGACAGCTTAACCGACTGTGCCACCCAGGCGCCCCTATTCTTGATTTAGTTTTAATAATTTGCATGTTTGTGAGAATTTGGTCATATCATCTAAGTTGTCTAATTTTTTTGGTATTTATAGTATTCTCTTATAATCCTTTTTATTTCTGTAAAGTTAGTAGTGATGTTCCATAATCTTTCATTATTTATTTTCAGTTATTTACATCTTCTCTGTTTCTTAGTCTAGGTAAAGGTTGGTTGATTTTGCTGATCTTTTCCAAAGAACCAATTTTTGATTTAATTGACTTTTCTCTATTGTTTTTCTATTCTCTATATAACTTATCTCCACTCTAATTTTTATAATTTACTTCTTTATGCTAGCTTTGCATTTAGTTGGCTTTTATATTTCTAGTTTTTCTGAGGTACAAAAGTAGGTTACTGATTTGAAATCTTTCCTCTTTTTTAATGTAGGCATTTACTGCTATAAATTTCCCTGGCACTACTCCCTTTACCACGTCCCATAAGTTGTGGTATGTTGTGTTTTCATCTTCATTCTTCTCAAAGTGTTTTCTAATTTTCTTTGTGATTTTTTTCTTTGACCTTTGGTTCTTTAAGAGTGTATTAATTTTCACATATTTGTGATTTTCCCAGTTTTTCTCCTTTTATTGATTTCTAAATTCATTCCTTTGTGGTTGGAGAATATACTTTATAGGACTTCAGTGTTTTTATATTTATTGAGGCTGGTTTTGTGGCCTGTATAGGTTCCGTCTTGAAGAATATTCCATGCACATTTGAGAAGACTATATATTCTGCTGTAGAGTGAAGTGTCCTATATTTGTGTTTTAGGACTGGGTTTAAGGTGTTGTGCAAGACATCTATTTTCTTATTATTCTTCTGTCTAGATGTTTTTATCCATTTTTGAAACTTGATTATTGAAGTCTCCAACTTCAATTATTATATAACTGTCTAATTCTGTCTTCAGTGTTTATCAATATCTGCTTCATATACTGGGGCTCTACTGTTTGGTGTGTATTCTTATAATTATTATAAATTACGGATGCATTTAATTTTTAAAAACATATGTAACTTCCTTCTTTGTTTCTTGTAACAGGTTTTGGCTTAAAATATAGTTTCATATTATAGCCAGCTACTCTAGCTCTCTTTTGGTCATTATTTGCATGGAATATCTTTTTTCTTTCTTTAAATTTCAATCCATTCTGCCAGTCTCTGTCTTTTGATAGGAGAATTTAATGCATTTACATATTAAATGATTACTTATAAAAAGGATTTACCATTGCTATTTTGCTACTTTCTGTATGTCTTATAACTTTTTTGCCTGTCATTTTCTCTATTCGTTTCTTCTTTTGTGTATAATTTATTATTTGTATGGTACCATTTTCATTCCCTTTTATGTGTTTCTTTTACATAGTAGTACTACATTTTTCTTAGTAGTTACCATAGGGATTAAAATTAATGACCTGAATTTATAACAGTCTGATTTGAATTCATATCATATTGTTGTTCTCATAAGTTACAGCTTCATATATTGTGTGCCTGGTAAAATATAACTATCTCTTTGTGTGTTTGGTTTTTAAATTATATAGGAAATAAAAAGAGCTAACAAATTGAAACTATAATATACTGGCTTTTATATTTAACTATATAGTTACCTTTACTAGAGATCTTTATTTCTTCATAAGGCTGTGAGTTATTATCTTGTGTCTTTTCATTTCAGCCTGAAAAAATTCCTTTAGCATTTCTTGTAAGGCAGGTCTACTGGCAATGAACGCTCTTGGGTTTTGTTTATCTAAACATGTCTTAATTTTACCTCCCATTTTTGGAGGATGGTTTTGCTAGATAGGGAATTCTTGATTTTCAGCATTCTTTTACTGTCAGTATTTTAAATATGTCATTCCACTGCCTTCTGGCTTCCATGGTTTCTGATGAGAAATCAGCTGCTAATTTATTGAAAATCTCTTTGTGTTGAGTTGCTTCTCTCTTGCAGCTTTACAGATTCTCTCTTTGTCTTTGTCTTTGGCACTGTTTTTTTAATGTTTTATTTATTTCTGAGAGAGAGAGAGAATGAGCAGAGGAGGGGCAGAGAAAGGGGGACACAGGATCGAAAGTGGGGTCCTCCCTGACAATAGAGAGCCTGATGTGGGGCTCAAACTCACAAACTGTGAGATCATGAAGTCAGACTCCCAATTGACTCAGTCACCCAGGTGCCCCTGTCTTTGACGGTTTGATTAGAATATTTCTTGGATCTCTTTGAGGTTATTGTACCTGGAGTTCATTGAACTTCTTGAATGTGTAGATTCATGTATAATTAAACTTGGGAAGGTTTCATCTGCTATTTCTTAAAATACTCTTAAAAGAATATTTAAATATTATTTTCCGTTTTCTTTTGGTGCTTCTAAAATGCATACATTGTTCAGCTTGGTGTCCCATGGGCTTCCTGGCTCCACTCATTTGTCTTCATTCTTTTCTTCCACTCAGACTGGATAATTTCAATTGTTGTATCTTCAAGTTTATTGATTTTTTTTCCCTTCTGCCTGTGATACCTGATGTTAAACACCTCTGTTGAAGTTTTCATTTCAAATACTGTGCTTTTTAGCTCTAGAATTTCTATTTGGTTCCTTTTTGTACTTTCTATGTCTTTGTTGGTATTTTCCTTTTGTTCACGTATTGTTTTTCTGGTTTCCGTTAGTTCTTGGTCCGTGGTTTTCTCTAGCTCTTTGAGTATGTTTAAGACAGTTGTTTTAACGTCTTTGTCTAGCTGTTTTGCAATGGGTTTTTTGCCAAAACACAGGTGTCATGAAAACCACCACTAAAACTAAACCAAAATGGGAAAGGAAAAGACTTATATCAACATCGTTGTCATTGGACACATAGATTTGGGCAAATGTAATACTACTGGTCATCTGATCTGTAAATGTGGTGGGATCAACAAAAGAACTATCAAAAAATGTGAGAAGGAGGCTGCTGAGATGGGAAAAGACTTCTTTAAGTATGCCTGGGTCTTGGATAAACTGAAAGCTGAAAGTAAATGTGATATCACCATTGATATCTCCCTGTGTAAGTTTGAGACCAGCAAGTATTATGTGACCATCATTGATGCCCCGGGACACAGAGACTTTATCAGAAACATGATTACAGGCATATCTCAGGCTGACTGTGCTGTCCTGATTGTTAGTGCTGGTGTTGGTGAATTTGAAGCAGGTATCTCCAAGAATGGGCAGACCTATGAGCATGCCCTTCTGGTTTACACACTGGGTGTAAAACAACTAAATGTTGGTGTTTACACACCAAAATGGATTCCACTGAGTCACTGTACAGCCAGAAGAGATACGAAGAAATCATTAAGGAAGTCAGCACTTACAGTAAGAAAATTGGCTACAATCCTGACACAGTGGCATTTGTGCCAGTTTCTGATTGGAATGGTGACAACAGGCTGTAGCCAAGTGCTAACATGCCTTGGTTCAAGAGATAGAAAGTCACCCATAAAGTTGGCAATGCCAGTGGAATCACACTGCTTGAAGCTCTGGATTGCATTATGCCACCATCTCATCCAACTGACAAGCCCTTGATTCTGCACCTCCAGGATATCTACAAATTTGGTGGTATTGGTACTTTCCCTGTGAGCCAGGTAGAGACTGGTGTTCTTAAACCTGGTAATGCTCACCTTTGCTCCAGTCAAGTCTGTTGAAGTGCACCATGAAGCTTTGAGTGAGGCTTTTCCTGGGGACACTGTGGGCTTCAATGTCAAGAACATATCTGTAAAAAATGTCCATTGTGGTGATGTGACTGGTGACAGCAAAAATGACCCACCAATGGAAGCAGCTGGCTTCATGGCTCAGGTGATTATCCTGAACCATCCAGGCCAAATCAGTGCTGGATATGCACCTGTGCTAGATAGTCCCAATCTCACATTGCATGTTTTCTGAGCCAAAGGAGAAGATTGATCATCATTCGGGAAAGAAGCTGGAAGATGGTTCCAAGTTCTTGAAATCTGGTGATGCTGCCATTGTTAATAAATGGTTCTTGGCAAGCCTATGTGTGTTGAGAGGTTCTGTGACTATCCTCCTCTGGGGTGTTTTACTGTTCATGACATGTGACAGGTGGTTGTGACAGGTGGTTGCTGTGGGTGTCATTAAAGTAGTGGACAAGAAGACAGCTGGTGCTGGCAAGGTCACCAAGTCTGCCCAGAAAACTCAGAAGGCAAAATTAATATTAACCCTGATACCTGCCACCCCAGTCTTTAAACAGTGGTGGAAGAATGGTTTCAGAACTGTTTCTGTCAATTGGCCATGTAAGTTTAATAGTAAAAGACTAGTTAATGATAATAATGCATTGTAAAACCTTCAGAAGGAAAGAAGAATGTTCTGTGGGCCATTTGTTGTGTGTGTGTGTGTGTGTGTGTGTGTGTGTGTGTGTGTGACAGTTTTAAGTTATTAGTTTTTAAAATTAGTAATTTTTAATGGAAATAACTTGACCAAAAATCTGTCACAGAATTTTGAGACCCATGAAAACTAAAGTTTAATGAGAAAATAAATTAAAAAGATAAAGTCCTTGTCTAATAAGGCCAGCATTTGGACTTCCTCAGTGATAACTTCTGTCAATTATTTTTTCTTAAACATGCTACACTTACCTTTTACTTTGTAATATTTGGTTGAAAACAGAATTTGATTATTTTAAATGTGGTAACTGGAAATCAGATTTTTCCCTTTACTAGAGTTTCCTCTTTTTTATTGTTGAGGGAAGTAGCTATCTATTTGTTTAGTGACATTTGCAACTTATTTACGTAGAGACCATATACCTTGTCATGTATGGTACTGAAATCTGTGTTGCTTTAACTATTGTTCAGATAGCTTTTTTAAAAAAAAATTTAATGTTTATTTTTGAGAAAGAGAGAGAGACAGACTGCAAGTGCGGGAGGGGCAGAAAGAGAGGGAGACACAGAATCCACAGCAAGCTCCAGGCTCTGAGCTGTCAGCACAGAGCCTGACACAAGGCTCGAACTCACAAACTGCAAGATTATGACCTGAGCTGAAGTCAGATGCTTAACTGGCTGAGCCACGCAGGCACCCATGAGATAGCGTTTTGAAGGATATTTCTTTGAATGCCAGGAACCAATAAAAGAGAGAGAGAGAAAAGGAGAACAAAAGAGAAAAAAAAGAGGAGGAAGAAGAAAAATCTCCCGTCTTTGTGAATTGGCTCTTTGTTGTAGCAGTCCTTCAACACTTAGCCAGGACATTTGCAACTCTGCCTTAGCTTTCACTTCCTGCTTATACTGTGCTTGGAGATCGGCCATTGTGAAAACATAAGTTTTTCTCAGGTCTTTGCTGAGCATGAGTCCTCCCCTGGACATATACCTGGCTTTTTAAATTCCTCAGTAAATATGGACATTTTTCAATGCCTTTTTTTTCCCAAAAAAACTCCACTGCTTTCCTCACAGGCTTTTGGGAGTTTATCCATATGCCTTACCTTCAGTCTTTTGCCCCAGGCAACTGTGAATTGTCCATTCACCTTACAGTGTTTTTCACAATGACTACTGTTCTGCTGTCCTGAGTCTTTTCTAAGTTAGGTGAAACAAAGACAAATGCCCTGCATCAGCCCTTCAGGTGGCCCCCAGACAGGTTAGTGCAGACAAACAATACTTTGTGAACAAAATCTCTGCTGCCTCTGGTACCAAGGACAAGGGTCCCACAGTGTGAAGGTGGCTGCCCTCTTGGAAGGTGCCACTGAGCCAGGGAGGCAGCTGGGTAAGGACAAACAAAAGCACCACAGACCTTTTCTACCACTTTTCATTTGTATTTTTCTTGATTCAACATTTTCTTGGTTGTTGTAAAGTTTGGATCATTTTCCAGAGTTCTGAAAAATTTAATTTTAACAGTTCTTCCTTGATTTTTTGATGTTTCTGTGGAGGGACAGGTGCTCAGAGTTTCCTACTCAACCATTTCACTGATGTCCAAAATATTTCTAATATGAAAATCCAGTTGTTCTTTCACTATTTTTTGAAAGACAATCCTTTTCCTATTGAGTTACTTTTCACTTGTTTTGCAAGTCAATTGCCCATATTATGTATGAATCTATTTCTGGACCATATACTCTGTTTTGTTGATCTGCTTGCCTATCCTTATACTAATATCACACTGTCTTGATTATTCTAGCTTTATGATAAGGCTTGAAATCAGGCAGTGCAAGTTTATTTGGATTGTGTTTGTATCTATAGCCTAATTGATATTAATGATATTAAATCTCCCTTTGTATGTCTATGTTATATTTATTCTTTAGGTATTCTTTAATTTTTCTTGGCAGTGCCTTATACATTTCAGTGTACCAGTTTTATTATTTTTAGTAGTAACTTTTTGTAGATCCTTCAGGATTTTCTATATGTACAATTATGCCATTTTTGAAGTTTTACTTTTCCCCTTCCATTCTCTCTGCCCATTAGTTGTGTATCTTTCCTTGCTGTCTTGGATAGGACCACCGGTACAGTATTCAGTAGAGGCAGTGAGAGCAAAGTGATGAGATTAGTCATTTCTGCCTTGTTCCAATTACGAGGGGGATATCATTCAGTCTGTTACCATTAAATGTGATGTTAGTTCAATGGTTCTCAATGGGTTCATAAACTTTGCCCTCAGAGAACAGTTGGAAATGTCTAGAGTCATTCTTGGTTGTCATGATTGGGAGCTGTTGTTGGTGTCTAGTGGGTACAGGCCAGAGATGCTGCTCATTATCCTCCAAAACACAGTACCTATACCCATCTAGTCTGCATGACAAGGAATCATCCAGGCCAAAATGTCAATAGTTCTACTGTTGAGAAACTCTGTGTTAGCTGTGTGCCTTATGGGCTGCCTTTTATCAGATTAAAGAAGTTACCTTTTATTCCTAGTTTGGTGAGAGTTTTAATCAGAAATGGCTACTATAATTCTACATGTACAGAGATGATTATATAGTATTTTTTCCTTTATTGTACTTACAGAATGAATTACTGTCTTAGTCCATTCAGGTTGCTATAACAAAGTATCATAGTTGGAATGAGAAATTTATTTCTCAGTTTTGGAGGCTGAAAAATCCAAGATCAGAGTGCTGGCAGAGTCAGTGTCCGGTGAAGGCACCCCTCTTGGTTCATAGACAGCTGGAACAAAATCTGGATCTAGGAATGCACTTGATTTATTTGGGATTTGTGTGATTAAACTGACTCCCAGAGCCTCACATTGGGAGATGTGGAAGATAATTTTTACCCCTTTGTTGATTATCTCATTACGATCAAGCTGGAAAATACTAGGATGTTTTTAGAACCAAGATAATGCTGTTAACATTAGTTAACTATTTCATTTTACTTGGCAATGAACATATAATATTCCATGGATACCAAGGGCTGCCCCTAACAAAGTACCACAAAATGGGTGGTTTAAGATAACAAAAAAATATTGCCTCACACAATTCTGAAAGCTAGAAGTCTGAAACCAAGTGTCAGAAGGGCCATTCTCATTCAGAGGGCTCTAGGAGAGGATCATTCCTTTCTTCTTCTTAGCTTTTGGTGGTTCCTTTCAGTCCTTGGCTTATACATACATCATTCCAATCTTTACCTTCATCATCACATGATGTTTTCCCTCTGTGTGTGTCTCTGTATCCAAATCTCCCCTGTCTTGTAAAGACACCAAGTCATTGGATTAGGACCCACCCTAATCCAATTTGACTGCATTTTAACTTGATTACATCTGCAAAGACCCTATTTCCAAATAAGGTCACCTTCTGAGGGGCTGGGTGGGCATGAATTTTGGGAGGACTATTCAAACTAGTACACTATGCATAAGAAAATTTTTTATTTATGCTTTCAAATGATACCTTGAAAAATATTTTTATTTAAAAAAATTTCTTAACGTTTATTCATTGTTGAGAGACAGAGACAGAGCATGAGTGGGGAAGGGGCAGAGAGAGGGAGACACAGAATCTGAAGTGGGCTCCAGGCTCCGAACTGTCAGCACAGAGCTCATGCAGGGCTCGAACCCAGGAGATCATGACCTGAGCTGAAGTCGGACGCTTAGCTGACTGAGCCACCCAGGCGCTCCGAAAAATATTTTTATTTTAATGTCCTTTGGTCTAAATGCCAAATATAAATAGTCCTATATGCAAATGTTCAGATATACTGTCTAAAATTAATATAGAATTTCTCAAAGTTTACAAAACAAGAAACATGTGGAAGGATATGATATTGTTATTTTTTTCTGATTTAAATTTATCAGAATAGTGTCAAGTGGGTGGCTTAGTTGGCTGAGTGTTGGACTCTTGATTTCGGCTCAGGTCATGATCCCAGGGTTGTGCGATGGAGCTCCGCATCTGTCTGGCTCCACACTGAATGTGGAGTTCACTTAAGATTCTCTCTGTCTCTCTCTCTCTTTCTCTCCCTTCCTCTGCCCATCTGCCCTCACTCACGCATGCTCCCCACTCTCTCCCCCCCAAAAAAATGATCATGATTTCAGCTTAGGTCATGATCTTGCAGTTCTTGGTTAGTGAGTTCAAACCCTGGGTCAGGCTCTGTGCTGACAGTGCAGAGCCTGCTTGAGAGACTCTCTCTCTCCCTCTCTCTCTGCCCCTCCTCTGCTCTCTCTTTCTCTCAAAAATAAACTTAAAAAATAAAAATAAAAAATAAATTATCGGAATAAAGTAAATGATCATTACATTAGAAAGTGTTTGGAGGAGGAGGTTTGTGAGACAGTCATCAAACTTTTGCATTCCGGTACATGCGCCAGGTTGACTAGTACATAATCTCCTCACGCTCAAAAAACCTACAGTTCTGTTGAGAGGCAGATTACAATATAGCATGATGAGTTCAATAGAATTGTACATAGGGCTGAGGACGAAATAATGATCTATATTGAGTTCTAAAACTGTGTGTGTGTGTGTGTGTGTGTGTGTGTGTGTGTGTGTGTGTGTAAGACAGAGGCAGAGAGTAAGGGATGGAGGGATGGTGAAAGTGAGAGAAAAAAGAGAGTTAACTAATAGTTTTCAAAGGAAAAATAAGTAAATCAAAGTTGTTTATTCCATATACACTAATTTGAAAGTAATGATGCTCACAATGTTGTTAACATAGTTCCACTCTATGTGCAAAATACTGATTTATTCCAAAATGTAGATTCTCTGACCAAGTATTTTCTTTTGGATCTCGAGGATCTGCTGAAGGTAAAGCTTTCCTGTAGCTAATTGGGAAAATTCAGTGGGGTTGTCTCTACAATATTTATAATACTTAGCAAGACTTACAATACATATAATAACTTGAAAAATTACAATGCCATGAAACAAACATCAGCCTGTTTAACTGCTGACTCTGTGACTGAAATAAATTGTTTCCCTTGGTTCTTCCCCTGCACCAAGGTGTTTTTTAAACCGAAATTAGCTGTAATAATTTGCTCTGGAAGATGTGCTGTGCTGCTTTGGATTGTTTTTCTTTTTCTCCCCACCATCCCACAACTTACACTTATTTTTGATTAGGTGATACACTCAGGTGGCTCAAATTTTGATAGTTATTAGAATCTATACAATTAAAAGTCTTTCATTTTTTGTGCCCAGCCACATAGTTCTTCCTAGAGGCATCCTGTGTTAACTAACTTCTCTTGTTTTTGTTTTTAGAGCTATTTCATGCATATATAACCGCGGGCACTTGCAAACATGCACATACTTATGTTTCCTATTTTTATACATTTTCTGTACTTTGCTTAAGATCATTCCATGTTAGTACATAAAGAGCTCTGGCTACGTAGTATTATTCAATTGTATGGATGTGCCATAATTTATTTAACCAATCCTCTGTTGAGAAATATGTAGCTTGTTTCTTGACTTTTGCTATTACCTTTCTGCAACAAATAACCTTGTAATAGGTCATTTCAGATGTGTACTATCTGTAGGATAATTTTCTAGAAATGGAATTGCTGGGTTGGATGGTATGTGCCTTTGTCATTTTGATGGATATTGACAAATTATCCTCCATAGAGGTTGTACCAATTTATACTTATACTAGTAATAGATAAAAGTGCTTGTTTCCCCAACCCTCACCAACACATTGTGCTATCAAACATTATATCTTTGCTAATATGATAGGTGAAAAATGATATCTCATTGTGGTTTTAATTTACATTTATGTTCTGAGTAAGGTTGAGCATCTTTTCATATATTTAATACCCTGTGATATTTATAAAAATAATTCCCTTTTTATGATGGTTGGGATGCTACTGGACTGATGGCATAATATCTTTTCTCCTTAACTTATACCAATGAACATGTTTTTTTTTTACACAAGAAAACAAGGGTAATTCCAAAGAGCACCTTAAACTCTAAGTCAGAACATTTTATGTGTTTTAAAAATTCACTAGCTTTTTACAGTTAACTCCTTATACAGCTAACGTATCATAGTTGATAAACAACTGAACCAATATCCCCTAGTAATTTTAAATGATTTAAATTACTTATAAGAAATTAAAACCAATATTGTGTTGGTTTTTAGTATATTTCATACTTAAAATGTTTCTATCTTAAGAAAAAAGAATTATTTTTTACTAAGAAACTTACCCATGTATTAGAATTTACACAGAATTATTTAAAATTATATGTTCTCATTTAAAATATGCATTTGCAATTTTCTTTCTCAATGCCTAAGACACATTATAGGAAGGTTAGAAGTTCAGTGTATATTTAAATGTGCTGGCTGATTCATAAATGGCTCTGGACTCCTTTGCATCATACAACAAATTGTTCTCAGAGCTTTGTCTATGGCATTGTATATCACTTCTATTATAGCACTTATCAATGTCTGCCATGTATCATCATTAGTTATTTATGTGTCTGCCTTTCTCACTAGATTGTGAACTTCTAGAGGATATAATTTGCATTCCCCTTTAGCACTAGCATAGACTCCATACTCATAAAATGTTTGTTGAATTGAATTGAAGCACATTTACTTTGGGGTTCTGAGGTTGCATTTTTAAAAACACTTTTCCACCTAGTTTTTATTTCATTTTTGCATAATGTCTTATTCTAATGCTGCTCGACTTTGCTTTCTGCTGATATTATTGACTTCGTATTGAAAATAATTACTCAAAATTCTCCTCTAATAATAGCATTGAAGAGGTAGATTTTTTTAAATTGTACATATATTTCCTTACTGTTCTTCATTTTCTTCCATCAAAGTCCTACTTTACTTTTAACCAGAGGCAGTTCCAAACATTTACTGGGCAATAGTGGGTAGATTGGGTGCTGTGGTAAGGTACATTAATTGTTTCATGTCACTATGTTCCCAATTTATGTAGGCAATTTGAAATGTGCAATTAAAGTTTTGGTCATTGCTAATATTAAGTAATTTAGAAGGTTCTATAACAGAGTGAACAGCTTTTCAAATGACCTTTTTTTAATTTAAAATTTTATTGAAATAATTATGGATTCACATGCAGTTCTAAGAAATAATACAGAGAGTTCTTTTGTATACTTTACCTGTTCCCTCCAAATGGTGACACCTTGCAAAACTATTGTATAATATCACAACCAGGATATTAATGTTAACACAATCTATCAGTCTATTCAGATTTCACCATATTTACTTGTGTTCATTTTTGTGTGTGGGTTTTAGTTCTGTACAATTTTATCACATATGTAGATTTATGTATCCATGACCGAAGTTAAAATACTGAACAGTTTCAACACCACAGGATATTTTATTGTGCTTTTATAACCATACACATCTCCCGTTTTTTCCCTCCCCCCCCCATCATCCTAACTCATGGCAACCCGTAATCTGTTCTTTATTTCTAAAATTTTGTCCTTCAAAAATGTTGCATAAATAGAATAATACAGTATGAAATTTTATGTAATTAGCATTTTTAATTAAATAATTTTTTGATGTTTATTTATTTTTGAGAGAAAGAGAGCATGAGCAGGAGAGGGGCACAGAGAGACAGAGACAC
This sequence comes from Acinonyx jubatus, assembly GCF_027475565.1. Classification (NCBI taxonomy): domain Eukaryota; kingdom Metazoa; phylum Chordata; class Mammalia; order Carnivora; family Felidae; genus Acinonyx; species Acinonyx jubatus. Next base: position 86,009,782 of record NC_069389.1, read on the forward strand.
AGAATTTGAAGCAGGCTCCAGGCTCTGAGCTATCAGCATAGAGCCAAACATGGAGCTCAAACTCACGAGCCATGGATCATGACCTGAGCTGGTCGGACACTCAACTGACTGAGCCACCCAGGCGCCCCTTATGTGATTAGCATTTTGATCAGTGTAATTCCCTGGAGATACATCTAAGTTTTTCTGATTATCAATAGTTTATTCCTTTTTATTACTGAGTAATATTCTATGTTATGTATGTACCACAGTTTAGTAAACCAGTCACATATTGAAGGAAATCTGGGATGATTCCACTTTTGGGCTATTACAAATAAAGCTGCTATGAATATTACTGCACAGGTTTTTGTGTAAACACAAATTTTCATTTCTTGGGCTAAATGACCAGGGGTAAAATTGCTGGGTCATATGGTAGTTGCATGTTTGCTTTTATAAGATACTGTCAAACTGTTTTACAGAGTAGCATTCTTACCCTAAATGAGTGATCCAGTTTTTTCCTCACCTTCACCAGTATATACCGTTGACACTATTTTTCATTTTAGCTATTCTTATAGGTTTGTCGTAATAGCGCAATGTTGTTTCAGTTTGTGGTTCTCTAATGGCTAATGATGTTGAACATCTTTTGGTGTGTTTGTTTGCCGTCTTTGTATCCTCTTCAGTGAAATGGCTCTTCATTGTCTTTTGCCCATTTTCTAATTGGACTGTTTGTTTTGTGTTTTTACTATTGAGTTTTTGAGTTCTTTATATATTCTAGATTTAGTTCTTTGTTGGATATGTGGTTTGTAAGTATTTTTTTCCAATCTGTAGCTTGTCTTTTCATCCTCTTAATAGGATCTTTTGCAGAGCAAAAGATTTAACATTTGATGAAGTCCAATGATTCAATAATTTCTTCTTATGAGTTGTGCTTTTGGTGTCATCTAACAACACTTCACCTATCCCTGGATACTAAAGATTTTCTAATAGTTTTATACTTTCATTTTAATCATTTAAGTCTGTGATCCATGTTTAATTTCTTCAGCACTATTTGTTGAAAAAAGCTGTCTTTTCTTCTTTTCTCTGGGTTTGTTTGTGTGTATCTATTCCTGGGCTCTTTACTCTGTTCCACTGATATGGGTGTTTCTTTTTTCATTAATAACATACTGTCTTGATTACTGTAGCTATATGGTAAGCCTTAATATTAAGTAGACAGATTCTTCTTCCCATTTTATTCTTTTTTCTCAAGGTAGTTTTAGGTATTCTAGTGCCCATTTTATATAAATTTTATAATTAGTTTGTGTCAATAAGTCCTTGCTGGAATTTTAATTGGAATTAATCAAACCTACAGATCAATTTGGGAGAATTGATGTATTTTCTATGTAGAGTCTTCCAATGCATGAGCATGGTATGGCACTCCATTATTTAGGTTTTTCTACCCAGAATAGTCTCTTTTGTGTTTTCCTTGTTTTGGTGTCAGATGAGACTACATTCAGTAATCTGAATTTCAAAGTTTAGGCTTGCTGAGAATGATTAAATTCATTACTATTCATTCACTATTTATTTACTTATTCATTCATTCATTCATTCATTCACAATGCAGATATATTTATCTTGCTCCATTGCAATTGATAGATACTATTTTATTTGCAGTATTAATATTGATTTTAAAAGTTATAACCCTATAAACAAATGAGAAATTGTACTAAGGAAAGGACATTAATGTTTTACACTAAGGAATTTTTGTAATGATATTTACTGTAAAGATTTCTGTCTTTGGTACTAAATAAATATGATGGGATGAGGGAGGGATTCCTGACTAAAGGAATAGGATTTAGCAGAGGGAGGGTATAATCTTTGAAAATTTTCTTATTTGGCAATTTTAACCCCAGTATCAAGAGAAAGAGAGGGTATGAAGAGAGTCAACTTAGGAGGTAGGACTAAGTGATTACATATTTAGGAAAGAGTAGAAATAAAAGGGCTGTACTGGAGATATCCCATTAATGGAGTAATGCAAACATTTAGGTAAGTTTTTAACTCTTCCTTGAAATAGGAATATCAATTTTTCTTGAGTTTTCTTGAGTCATTTATTCATTCAACAAGTATTTATGGAGCCCCTACAGTTTTCCTTGTATTTTGCTGGGGTCTGGCAACATATAGCTGTTAAAAGACAGGATCCCAAGACCCAGCAGTTGGTCGCTCCCTTGCTCCCTTTGTGTGGCACCTGCTTCCAGTGGCCCTGAAGGTTTGTGGGCCAGGGGTGGCCCCAAAGATTAGGAAGTGAAGGGGGAACAGGTGTTCAGGTCTAACTGCTTGGCGGCACACTTGCAGTGAGCCTTGGAATGAGGAGGAAACTGCAAGGATAGACCCAGGAGCAATGGCATCCAAAGGGAAACAAGCGGTGAAAAATCTCAACATAGAAAATGCCCAGCAGGAAAATTAAAGAGAACAGGGCCCTGTGCAGAATGGAGAGGAATCACTTAATTCGAGAGGGAGTGAAAGCCAGAAGCCTGGAGGAAATGTTAGCCTGGGGCCAATGAGATGACTTGTCCCTAATTTTCAGTGGAACATACCTAACAGGCATATTGATCACAATCAAGAGGGAGATGGTGTAGAAAAGTTCATACAGCAGATGATGGAAATCAAGAGAAAGACTAAGGAGCAGCAAATGAGGCATCATAAGTGCTTCCAAACTCCTGAACCTGATAATCACGACTTTTGCCTTATACCTTGAATCCTAAGGTTTTCACTGAGGTTAATAATGTGGCCTCTGCTCTACAAGCTTGTAGTTTTGTGATTTCATTTTTCTGTAAACCTTTTGATATTTCTACTTACCAATTTATAATTAAATATTGTTTTGTCTCAGTATGAAACTTTCTGTCCAGTAGGGCAATTTCACTTAATTTTAGGAAAAACTATCCTTTTCACAATATTAAACTAATAAAGCGGTTTAAAAGCAAAAAAAAAAGTATCCCTGAGTTCATGGAATTTAAAATGTGATATGACAAGTAATATAGCAATAACAGCATCTATATAGATTTATTTCAGCAAGTAAATGGCATGATAAATTTATTATTTGAATAGGCCTATTTATGGTATTAGTAGTAAGTACAAAAAGGAATATCAACCTTGTATATCAGTTTTTAAGTTACAAGGATATTTCTGGTTTTACTATTTTTTAAGGTTTTGGATTTCTACATGTATTGACTTGATTGTCAAATGAATTAATTATGACTTATATAGGTGTTTTCTGACCATCAGTACACAGCATTTTAAGTATATTTAGTGAATTGGTAATATATGTCAAAAGGAAAGGCATATACAACCTTTGATATGAGAAATCGACATTAATAAATGGCTGATAATGTTAAAAATATGAGTTGCATTGTATTTTCCTCTTTATTCAAAAAAGATCAGGGAGTCTATAGAAACCTGTGTAATGTTCATATTTAAATAGATATCCTGGAAAGCAAAACAAGTATGCTTCCTGACATGTTACAGTTGAAACCCACTTTATCTTTTTAAAAATTTTTTAAATGTTTATTTATTTTTGATAGACAGGTGGGGAGGGGGAGACACAGAATCTGAAGCAGGCTCCAGGTTCTGAGCTGTTGGTTGGCACAGAGCCCTATGCAGGGCTTGAAGTAGTGAACTGTGAGATCATGACCTGAGTTGAAGTCAGACGATCAACCAACTGAGCTACCCAGGTGTTCCGAAGACCACTTTAAAATATGTTTTTAGGGCACCTGGGTGGCTCAGTTGGTTAGGCGTCTGACTTCAGCTCAGATCATGATCTCATGGTTCATGGGTTCAAACCCCACATTGTCTCTCTGCTGAGAGCTCGGAGCCTGGAGCCTGCTTCAGATTCTGCCCCTTCTCTGTTCGCACTCTTTCTCTTTCTCAAAAATAAACATTTTTTAAAAATTTAAAAAAGCAAAATATGTTTTAAATTGAATGACATGTTAATAGGAATATTGGGAATGAGTATATATTTCAAACTGCTGATTCCTTTGTATATTTCATTTGTTAGAGCACAACCACTTATTTTTACTTTTAAAAATTCCTTTTGAATATTATGAATTGTTGAACTTCCTCTTCCTTTTAAAACCGTTTTTTAATGTTTATTTATTTTTGAAGGAAAGAGAAACAGCATGAACGGGGGAGGGGCAGAGAGAGAGGGAGACACAGAATCCGAAGTGGGCTCCAGGCTCTCAGCTGTTAGCACAGAGCTTGACACGGGGCTTGAACTCACCATGAGATCATGACCTAAGCTGAAGTCAGAGGCTTAACCGACTGAACCACCCAGGCACCCCTGAACTTCCTATTCTTAATGAATTCCTTTTTATGTATTTCTTTTTGAGATATTAGTGATTTTCACTATTTGCTTTCTCCGCTATTTTCAGTAAACACATTTCTGGAAAATTTTCCATAAATTACTAAGGAAGATTAAAGGGATATCTAGTTTTGTAAGGAATGATATTCGCAGGGTTTTCTGTGAAAATCTGAATTTTCATGAAATAGAATTTCATAAAACACGGTATCTCATGTAGCTGCCTTTTATAAAAAGCCATATGAAAATATTTATAATTTCAGTCAAATTAATCAATGCAATATGATTTGTTTGAATTTTGATTGGAGAAACAGTCTTTTATTTTGGGAACTGGTAGGTATAATCTGGGTTATGAGAACTAGATATCCAGTCTAGCCCAAGATATGGGTGGAGTGGTTATTGTAGAATGGAACTGTAGAGCATTCCAAAAGTGAGGCAGCGAAGAGAAGATAAATTGTTTTTGAGCTTCAAGATTCCATATTGTCTATATGTATTTATTTTGTTCTTTTTTTCTCTACCTCATAGTTTTTATTCACTCTTATTACAGGCTTGCACATGGCCAACATAGTCTTTGAGGCCATTCTGTATCATGACCTCTTGACTTTGTTCCCATTGCTACCTACATTAGTCTCTTGTTTCCTAGTTCAAATTCATGGGAGGAAATCTGCTCAATCTGTTTGTTTTTTTTTTTTTTTTTCATGCTGGCCACCTCCTAGTCTACTGGCCAGTCAATGGATTGATTATTTTTGAGTTACATTGCTCCTTCCTGGTCTATAATTACCCATAGTCATGCATGGGAATTCTGGGTCATATAGTATAAAACATGACTGTCTGTGGCTGACTTTGTGTAGGAACAGTGGGCAGGACCATCTCACTCAGCAAGGACTTTAGTTGTCACTATGATTAGTAATAGTAAAGGGTAATTTATGAAAATATGCTACCTTCAAGTAGGCTTATTTAGGCCTAAAAGCTAGTTTTTAGAAAGAATACCTATGCTGTGTTATAGTTATCTGGGGTTTCATGTTGATTCAGAGTTGTCTTAGTTCTTGGTTTTAGAAAGTTTGGGGTGCCTGGGTGGCTCAGTCTGTTAGGTGTCTGACTTCGGCTCAGGTCATGATCTCACAGTTTGTGGGTTCGAGCCTTGTGTCGGGCTCTGTGCTGATAGCTCAGAGCCTGAAGCCTGCTAAGATTCTGTGTCTCCCTCTCTCTCTGCCCTTTGCCTGCTCACACTCTGTCTCTCTCTCTCTCAAAAATAAATAAACATTAAAAAAATTTAAAAAGAAGAAAGTTGCTGATACCCTAAAGTTTGCATTGCACATATTACTCTTGGGAAAATGGACAAATTTCAGATCTTCATTTTACAATATTTATATGTATTGCATTAATATAATAAAGTGTAAATCGTTTGGATACTGTCTACCGGTAGTTCATTATCCAGTTTGAACCTCATTGACTTTACAGAGATAACTAATTGGTTTGGTTTATCTATTCAGGACTGTGTCAGCCTTTCTGTAGACTGAGCCAAGAATACAAATGCAACTGTGCATACCATACATGTATAACTTAAAAACATTTTAAACCAAGCTTACAAACTATTAAGTAAAATAATGTATTCTCATGTTTTGACATATGCCTTTATAATGAACTGGAAGGTTAAGTTCAAGTTTAGAATTCTCAGACTCCTCACAGGTTAACACTAGAATATGATTGCACTGGGAAATCTGACTTCTAATCCTTGGCTGGCCTTCTCTTTAGATACCTGACTTTGTCTTGCATGAGGGGCCTTACTCTAATGTAGGTTTCACTCCAGCCTAGCTATATAAGCTCTGTCCATGGTCCCGACTTGCTTTTACACCCCCTTGGAGCCAACAGTAGGCATATAGATAGCAAGATCCCCCCTCCGGAACAGCACTTCAAAATGGGTTCCAAGAGAGAATTAAGCCATAATACCCCAAGTCATTCATTAGATAAAAATAATAAAATTGCACCATATTTGGGAGAATGGGTAAAATGGTTACATGAATAATTTTCTTTAGGGCTTAAGAAAAGCTAGTGAGCTGAGAAAGGCTGGTGGAGAGAAGACCTGAAGAAGAGGTCCGTGTGGGCTCATGCTCATGAAAGTGGCTTAGGGATATTTGGCTAACATACAGTGTATACAGTGTGCTCTTGGTGGGGGATATTTGGGCGGGAAATTTGGGGATCTTTGGTACTTAAATTATGATCTAGAAGGGGGAGGCACAGGCTTCTGATGGTTCTTTCCCTTCGGCCCCATAGATTCCTCTCCTAGAACTAGGAGCAGCTTAAGAATGGCTAGAGTGAGGTCTGCTAAATTATGGGGCCCCTCTTGCCCATAGCAAAGTGTGGCACTTCATCCATTAATTGTTTTTCACTTTTTAACTATTAGATGCTATGCTAATTTTTTGTGTTTTTTAAAAAATATAATTTATTGTCAAATTGGCTTCCATACAGCACCCAATGCTCATCCCAACAAGTGCCCTCCTCAATGCTCATCACCCATTTTCACTTTCCCCTAACCCCATCAACCCTCAGTTTCTTCTCCGTATTTAAGAGTCTCTTATGGTTTGCCTCCCTCCCTTTCTGTTAGTAACTTTTCTTTTCACCTTCCCTTCTTCCATGGTCTTCTGTTAAGTTTCTCAACGTCCACATATGAGTGAAAACATATGATATCTGTCTTTGACTGACTGACTTAGTTCACTTAACATAATACCCTCCAGTTCCATCCATGTTGCTGCAAACGGCATGATTTCATTCTTTCTCATTGCCAAGTAGTATTCCATTGTATATATAAACCACATCTTCTTTATCCATTCATCAGTTGATGGACATTTAGGCTCTTTCCATAATTTGGCTATTTTGAATGTGCTGCTATAAACATTGGGGTACATGTGCCCCTATGCATCAGCACTCCTGTATCCCTTGGGTAAATTCCTAGCAGTGCTATTGCTGGGTCATAGGGTAGTTCTATTTTTAGTTTTTTGAGGAACCTATGCGTCAGCACTTCTTTATTCCTTGGGTAAATTCCTAGCAGTGCTATTGCTGGGTCATGGGGTAGTTCTATTTTTAGTTTTTTGAGGAACCTCCACACTATTTTCCAGAGCGGCTGCACCAGTTTGCATTTCCACCAACAGTGCAAGAGGGTTCCTGTTTCTCCACATCCTCGCCAGCGTCTATAGTTTCCTGATTTGTTCATTTTAGCCTCTCTGACCAGTGTGAGGTTGTTTCTCAGTGTGGCTTTGATTTGTATTTCCCTGGGGGAGAACTGAGAACTTTCCCCCTGAGATCAGGAACATGACAGGGATGTCCACTCTCACCACTATTGTTTAACATAGTGTTGGAAGTCCTAGCATCAGCAATCAGACAACAAAATGAAATAAAATGCATCAAAATTGACAAAGAAGAAGTCAGACTTGCATTTTCTGCGGATGACATGATACTCTACATGGAAAACCTGAAAGACTCCACCAAAAGCCTGCTAGAACTGATACATGAATTCAGCGAAGTCGCAGGGTAATTTTTTGTTTTGAAAGAATGTTTAGATGTAATCAGACTTGATTCTGATGCCATTGAACATGGCAAAGTAGGGAACCCCCAGAATTTATCTTTCTACACAAATAGCAAATTAGCAAATATTCTCAGAATCAACTTTATTGGCAATCTGGAAACTAACAAAAAAAAATATAGCAACTAGGCAAATGCTTAATAAAGGAAGAAGCAGTTGAATTCCAGTAAGAGAGCTTGGTGGTGTTTTAACTTACCTAGTCTCCATTCCCTGCTCTCTAGTTTGGCAGAAGCTTTGAAGACAACAGTCCACATTCCTTGTACAAGTTTCTAGAATTGGAGGGAGTAAAGGTGGCCTCATTCTTAAGGAACTGTGGTTGTTTATTTTGACCAGTTTGGTGGCTCCCTGAAGGACTAGCTCAAAAGACTTGCCCTTATTTTGCCTAACTCAGAACTCTCCCAAGGCTGAGGCAGCTACTTGGGAGGCACCCGTGGAAAACACTTAAAGGCAAATATATTAACCACCACCTCCCATGGCAAGGAATAACAAACAAGATCAACTGAAAATAATATTTGGGTGTACAAATATCTCTTTGAGACCCTGCTTTTAATTCTTTTGTGTACTCAGAAGTGAAATTGCTGGATTATATGGCAATTCTATTTTTAATTTTTTGAGGAACTGCCATACCGTTTTCCGTAGCAGCTATACCATTTTGCATTTCCACTAACAGTGTTCAAGGACTCCAATTTCTCCACATTCCTACCAACCCAAATTATTTTTTTTTATAAAAGTCATCCTAATTTTTGGAGGTGCTATCTCATTGTGGTTTTTGATTTGCATTTGCCTAATGATGTTGAGAATCTTTTCATGCACTTGGCCACTTCTATATCCTCTTTGGAGAAATACCTATTCAAATCTTTTGTCTTTTTTTAACCACGTTGTTGTTTTTGAGTTGTAAATTTCTTTATATATTCTGGATATTAATCTCTTTTCAGATATGAATTGAACATATTTTTCCCATACCATTGGTTGCCTTTTCACTTTGTTGATTGTGTCCTTTAATGCACAGAAAATTTTGCATTTGATATAGTCCAGTTTATTTATTTTTTTTTTACTTTTGTTGCCTGTGCTTTTGGTGTCATTTCCAAAAAATCATTGCTAAATCCAATATGATTCATGAAGATTTTCTTATGTTTTTTTTTCCTAAGAATTTTAGGATTTTAACTCCTTATGTGTAGGTTTCAGCCCATTTTGAGGTTGTTTTTATTTTTTATTTTATTTTTTAAATGTTTATTTATTTTATTTTTTTTAGAGAGAAAGAGAGAGAGAGAGCCATGAAGGGGCAGAGAGAGAGGGAGAGGGAAATCCCAAGCAGGCTCCACACTGTCAGCACAGAGCCCAATGCGGGGCTCCAGCTCACAAACTGTGAGATCGTGACCTGAGCCAAAACCAAAAGTCAGATGTTTAACCAACTGTGAGCCAGCCAGGCACCCCTATTTTTTATTTTTTTATTATTTTATTTTATTTTGTTTATGTTTATTTTTGAGAGAGAGAGATACAGAGTGTGAGCAGGGGAGGGGCAGAGAGAGAGGGAGACATAGAATCTGAAGCAGGCTCCAGTCTCTGAGCTGTCAGCACAGAGCTTGATTTGGGGCTTGAACTCAGGAACCATGAGATCATGACCTTAGCTAAAGTCGGATGCTTAACCAACTGAGCCACCCAGGTGCCTTCCCTGTTTTTATTTTTCAAATGTAACATTTATCATTAAAGATGAAAAGAAAGGATGGAAATGGTAGAGTGAGAGAGATTTAACTTGCTGTATATAGCTAATTGGAGAAGTAAAATGGACAAGTAAAATATTTAACACAACTGTAGGGATTCCTGCTTGTTTGTAAAATTTTCTTCTATAGAGATTGAAAGCTATTCCAAAAATGTCTGGCCATTTCTATTGCATTATAACCTATAATTTAAATTTTGATTATTGTTCTTTTATTATGATATGTAGAAGCTAACCCATCTCTTGTGAGCATATGGGTTGATGAATTTTGCACAGGTATGGAAAATCATTGAGTCTTTTATAGGATTTGTAATTCTTTGACTCTAGATAAGATAGTATATACTCCTAAATAGTACCTGGTTGTGCTATATTTCTCTTTCTTCCAAGCCCAGCTCTTAAATCCTTACTGTCTCACTTGCACCTTCTGATGGGCATTTTTATTATGTTAAGTATGGGTGATTATCATTTTCATCTTTATAGAGAAAGCATTGTAAAATGGATTTTAAATGGGTTATTTTGTAGCTATTGAGTTATTGAGTAGCTATTGAGACTTTGCAAAGAGATAGAGAATTGTTTAAAAGATATGTTTTTTTAAATTTTTTTTATGTTTAATTTATTTTTGAAAGCCAGAGAGACAGAGCACAAGCGGGGGAGGGGCAGAGAGAGAGAGGGAGACAGAATCTGAAACAGGCTCCAGGTTCCGAGCTGTCAGCACAGAATCTGATGCGGGGCTTGAGCTCACAGACTGCAAGATCATGACCTGAGCCGAAGTTGCACACTTAACCAACTGAACCACCCAGGTGCCCCTAAAAAGATAGCAATGGTAGATGGGGCTCAGTAAGTGAGTCTCGAATTGTCCATTTATTTTAGGGATCTTATTCGTTAAAAAATAGAGAACACTAGGGGAAAAGACTCTCGATTTTATTAACTAAATGCACTTCATGCATATAAAGCAATTTGAGCAGAATGAATTCAGAGGGAAAATGAAAGAGGAAAGTAACAATTTCACTTCATAAGTTGCTAACTCAAGTAGTGAGCATTTAAGAAGTGTACTGGGACAGCCTGTAGACAAGTTAAAGTTTTTTCTTAATTAAGACTTCTTTGAAGAGTTGAATTTAGTGACTGGACTGTTTTTATGTAGTGTTTTTTTATGTTGGTTTTTATTTACATACTTCATGTTGGTGAGTCACATCATCGGTAGAAATCATATGGCAACAGATATGCTGTTGTTTAACTCCAGTTCTGATTTTTTTAAAAAAATAAATGTATGTACAGTGTAGTTTCTCTGTTATCCAGGGATTACGGGTCTATATAGCCATCAAATAAAGTACCATATATCACTAGAGTAAGCTCCCCAATTGCATGGGGGGATTAACCAGCATTTATAAGGTATGTCTTGTATCTCCAACATAAAAGAACTGATGTAAAGAATGGTATCATATAAATGTTCTTTGAAATTTTAACCAATTTTCAGTTTTAATTGTCTTGTAAATTAGCGTTTTTGCCAGCAATAGGGTAAAGATGTAACTGAAGTACCTTAAAATACAGTGTTGAGTTGTGACTATGCTTTGTTTACATTGTGGTTTATTTTGATAATTGCCTGATGCTGAGAAAATAATTTTAAAAATCTCAATAAGAAAACAGATCACAACTATTTAAGGCTACATTACTTCTTTTTTGTTTTTATAAACTAATTTTGGGGGCACCTTGGTTAAACATCCGATTCTTGATTTCAGCTCAGGTCATGACCCCAGGGTCCTGGGATCCAGCCCCACATTGGGCTCCATGCTGAGAGTGGAGCCTGCTTAAGATTCTCATTCTCTGTCTCTCTCTCCCTCACCCTTTCTCTGTTCCGCCCCTCTCCCCCAGTCATGCTCTCTCTCTCTAAAAAAATTATAATAAAAAATTATAAACTAATTTTTAAGCACAAGTCTACATTTAAGGCTGTTTTTGACTAAAACAATTTTAATACTGAGCTCTGTGTGTAGTTTTGCAGAATTTCTCTGCAAATCCAAGCAGATGTAGCATTATGGAGACTACATAAAAGAAGCTGCTTCAAGGTATAACAGGACCCATCATTGAATTGCTTGAAATGATTATTCTAGAAAAATGATTCACTCTAACACATGCATTTTCTCATGGGTCAGCATTTTATATAAGGGATTCTTATGGCAAATGGGTGATAGGAAGGGCCAAAAAGGAGGAAAGACCCATAAGTAAAGATATAATCAGCTGCAGTTAGTATAAGGGGCAAGAGGTAAGAGACCATCTAGTTCTTCCATTTTGACATGCTAAATCTTTTATAGACAAGAACATATTTCTAGTTTCAATACGTTTATGCTATTTTCTTAATTTGTATTTCAGCATTCAATAAGCATGTACTTCCAGAAGGACTTTGGTCTGTCATTATAAATTAAACATGTTTTTTTGCAGATGTGTTGTTCAGTGCATTTATAGGATAGATAATGTAGAGAGAGATTTATGTGGAAATAATTGTTTTTATACATACTCATCCAAGTCACCCACATGTTCTCAAAATGACTTATATGTATTAAGATATATGACTGGCAGATTATATGCTGCAGAAATAACACTGATTTTGTAACAATTAACATAAAATTAAGCTTTTCCATTCTCTCATTTTATCAATTCCCATGATTGAAGTACTTAGACGATGAGTACTTAGACATTGAATACTTATTTAGATGTATAGTTGATGTGTTCAGACTCTGGGTTAGAGCAGGATGCTTAAAAACTCAGTTGTGAATATTTAAAAAGAAGGACAAAGGTGGAGGAATCACACTATCTGATATTAAGGCCTGCTACCTAGATACAGTTAGTCAACATAGCTGTGGTAAAGGTAGAGGGGTGGACACATGGATTAATGAAGCAGAATAGAGAATCAGGAAATAGACCTACATAAATATTTCCAGCTAATTCATGACAAAGAAATAAAAGCAGTTCAATTGAGTAAGGGTAGCTTTTTCAATAAATGATGCTGAAGCAGTTGGACATCCATAGACATAAAGATGAACCTTGACCTAAACTTCACATTTTTAAAACAATTAACTCAAATGGATCATGGACGTAAGTGTAGAAATAAAAGTTTAAAACTTTTAGAAAAAAAATAAGAAAATTCTCAGTACTTAGTGCTAAGTGAAGAGTTCTTACACTTGATGCCAAAATCCCAATTCATGTGAGGAAATAGTAATACATTGGACTTCATCCAATTTAAAAACATTTGTTCTGTGAAAGTCTTTGTTGAAAGAGTGAAAACACAAGCTATAGACTGGGAATAACTATTTGTAAAACACATATGCAACAAAGGATTAGTATCTAAAATATATAAAGAGCTCAAAGCTCATCATTAGAAGAATCTTGTTAGAAAAGGGGTAAAAGATATGAATATACATTTCATATAAAAGGATACACAGATGACACTTTAGCACATGAAATTATGTTTAACATCATGAGCCATTAGGGAAATGGAAATTAAAATCACAATGAGATACTACATACCTATAAGAATGATTAAAATGAAAAATAGTGACAGCACCAAATGCTGATAAGCATGTAGAGAAACTGAATTATTCATATATTTCCTTTGTAGTGATATTTCATCATGGTTTTAGATCTCCTTTTCTTATGGTTCATGACATTGAACATCTTTTCATATGCTTATATATATACCTTATTTTGTTGTTTTGTGAAGTATCTGTTTAAGTCCTTTGCCCGTTTTTAAATTGGGATGTTTATTTACTAACTTTTCAGATTTCTTTATATGCTTGGGATACAAGTCTGTTGTTTACTATGTGATTTACAATGTTTTATCCCAGTCTATAGTTTTTCTTTTCATTCACTTAACAGTGTTTTTGAAAACTTAAACATTTTAAATTTTGATGAAGTCCAATTAATCATTTTTTTTCTTCTATTGAATGTGCCTTCTTTGTCATGTCTCTAAGAATTTGTGTGTGTGTGTTGGACAAATTTTATTGTCTAAGAATTTTTTGCCTAAGGAAGATTTTCTCCTATATTTTCTTACAAAAGCTTTATAGTTTTAAAGTTTAAATTTAGATGTATCTTCCATTTTGTGTTAAATTTGTATAAATTTGGAATTCCATTTAAGAACCATGTTTCTGTGGTTTTCCAGTTTGAATACCATTTGTTTATGACCATTCTTTCTCCATTGAATTGTATTTGTACCTTCATTAAAAATCACTTGACCGTATTTGCATGATTTTATTCCCTGATTGTTCTTTTACACTGATCTATGTGTAAATCCCTTCATCAGTACAACTCTGTGTTGATTATGTAGTTTTGTCATCAAGTCTTGAAATCCTTTAATGGGTTTCTTCTTCTTACTTTGTTTTTCTTTTTTTCTTTTTTTTTAAAACTTTTTTCACCTTTATTTATTTGGAGAGAGACAGAGTGGGGGAGGGACAGAGAGAGAGAATCCCAAGCAGGCTTCACACTGTCAGTGCAGAGCCCAATGCAGGGCTCAAACTTACCCAACTGCGAGATCATGACCTGAGCCAAAACCAAGAGTCAGACTTAACCGACTGAGCCACCCAGGCACCCCTCTACCTTACTTTGGTTTTCTAGATAAATTTTTATACTAGCCTTTCTATGTCTACAAAAATTCCTGCCATGATTGTGATTGGAATTATACCAAATGTATATATCATTTTGGGTAGAATTGATATCTTTACTATATTGTACGTTTCAACCAACAAACACAATATGCATCTTCATTTATATTGTCCATCAACTGATGAACGGATAAAGAAATTGTGGTTTATATACACAATGGAATACTACGTGGCAATGAGAAAGAATTAAATATGGCCCTTTGTAGCAACGTGGATGGACTGGAGAGTGTGATGCTAAGTGAGATAAGCCATACAAAGAAAGACAGATACCATATGTTTTCACTCTTATGTGGATCCTGAGAAACTTAACAGAAACCCATGGGGGAGGGGAAGGAAAAAAAAAAGAGGTTAGAGTGGGAGAGAGCCAAAGCATAAGAGACTCTTAAAAACTGAGAACAAACTGAGGGTTGATGGGGGGTGGGAGGGAAAGGAGGGTAGGTGATGGGCATTGAAGAGGGCACCTTTTGGGATGAGCACTGGGTGTTGTATGGAAACCAATTTCACAATAAATTTTGTATTTTAAAAATATATATATTGTCTTTAATTTCTCTTATGAGCATTTAATTTTTTTCCAAGATGAATGATATTTTAATGTATTTAAAAAAATAAATATTAGGGGCACCTGGGTGGCTCAGTCAGTTAAGTATCTGAATCTTGATTTCGGCTCAGGTCATGATCCCAGGGTCGTGGGTTTGAGCCCCACATCAGGCTCTGTACTGAGCGTGGAGCCTGCTCGAACTTCTCTCTCTCTCTCCCTTTGCCCCTCTCCTTTGCTAGTGCTGTCTCTCTCTCTCTCTATTTATGTTTTTTTTTCAATTTAATTTTTTTATTTAAATCCAAGTTAGTTAACATATAGTGTAATAATGATTTCAGGGGTAGAATTTAGTGATCTATCACTATATACAACACCCAGTGGTCATCCCAAGTGCCCTCCTTAATGCCCATCACCCATTTAGCCCATCCCCTGCCCTTATGAGCATTTTATTTTAAAAATGCTAAAAAATTATATAAAACTGCTTATATTTTGTTAAGATTATACTAAAATATTTTATTTGTTGGCATTGGTAATGATGTTTCCATTTTAGTTTCAGTTTTCAATTGCACATTGCTAGCATATAGGAATACAATTGATTTAAATTGATTTTTGCATGTTATTCTTATGTGCTACAACTTGATAAATTCACTTATTATCATTTTAGGAGGTATTTTTAAGAGTCATGGGATTTTTACATAGAAAATCATGTAATCTGTGAATTGAGACATTTTTATTTCTTCTTTTCCAATATATATGATTTATGTTTCTCTTTCTTGTCTCACTACCCTGGCCAGGACTTTCAGCCTAATTTTGGGTGAGAGAGATGCTTCTTTCCAAAACCATTCAGTCTTTCACCACTACATATGTATTTTTTTAACGTTTATTTATTTTTGAGACAGAGAGAGACAGAGCATGAACGGGGGAGGGTCAGAGAGAGGGAGACACAAAATCCGAAACAGGCTCCAGGTTCCAAGCTGTCAGCACAGAGCCTGACGCAGGGCTCGAACTCACGGACCGCGAGATCGTGACCTGAGCCGAAGTCGGCCGCCCAACCGACTGAGCCACCCAGGCGCCCCAACATATGTATTTTTTATAGGTGCTTTTAATTAGGTTGAAGAATTTCCCTTATATTTTTAGCTCAATGTTTTTATTATGAATGAGTGCTAAATTTTGTTATATGCTTTTACTGCATGATGTTTTTATTCTTCTGACTGTTAATTTGTAGGACTACATTGATTTTCAAATATTGACCTAGCCATGGATTCCTGAGACATACACCATTTAGTTCTGATATATTATTCTTTATGTATATTGCTGATTTCAGTATGTGAATATTTTATTAAGGATTTTTGCATTTATGTTCATGAGGGATATGTTTATGTTGTTTTCCTTTTTTGGAATGTCTTAGTGTGACAAAATTAATATTTCAGGGTGCCTGGCTGGCTCAGCCAGTTAAGTGTCTGACTCTTGATTTTGGCTCAGGTCATGATCTTACAGTGTGAGACTGAGCCCCGTGTCAGGATCTGTGGTGACAGTGTAGAGCCTGCTTGAGACTCTCTCTCTCTGCCTTTCTCTCTCTGTATCAGAGTAAATAAACATTAAAAATTAAAAAAAATAATATTGCTATTGCAACTTTATTTTTTTGATATAGTCACATTTTAATTTTAATTTTTTTATTTTTAAAGAGAGAGAGAGTGTGCATGCACAAGTGGGGGAGAGGGGCAGAAGGAGATAGAGAATCCCAATGAGGCTTCATGCTCACCACAGAGCCCAGTACAGGGCTCGATCCCAAGACCCTGGGATCATGACCTGAGCTGAAATCAGGAGTCCAACACTCAACCAACTGAGCCACCCAGACACCCCCAGTTATTCTTTTTTTAAAATAAAAAACTTTATTGAGATGTAATTCACTTATTTAAAACAATGCAAATCAATGTTTTTTAGTGTATTCACATATTGTTGTACAGTTATGTCTGCAGTCTAATTTTGGAACATTTTCATTGCCTCATAAAGAAACCCCGTATCAGTTAGCAGTAAATCCTGTATCAGTTAGCAGTAACTCTCTATTCTCCCCTCATCCTCCACATGTAGGCAACCATTAAGCTACTTCTATGTCAATACATTTGCCCATTCTGGATATTTCATATAAATGGAATCATACAATATGTGGTCTTTTGTGGCTGGATTTGTTCAGTTAGCAGAATGTTTACAAGGTTCAGCCATGTTGTAACATAAATCAGTATTTCATTCCTTTTCATCACTGAATCATATTCCATTAGAAGGCTACACCTCATTTTGCTTATCAGTTCATCAGTTGATGGACATTTTGGTTATTTTCTCATTTTGGCTATTATAGATAATGCTGAATGACCATTTGTATGAAACTTTTTATGTATATGTATGTTTTCATTTATTTTTGACATATACCTAGAAGTAGAATTTGAGTGATATGGTAACTCTATGTTTAACTATTTAGAGGACTATCATTCTGTTTACTAGTATATGTGCTGCCGAAGCGAGCACTCATTCTGTTTTCTAAAGTGACTACATCATTTTACATTCCCACCCATGTCTGGTGGGGTTCCTGGAGAAGGCTGTCACAGAGTGTGAGCTCCTCTAATTTGCTACCTCCCAGAGTTTTCATACTCCGGCTAGTCTATGCTTGGCTTTTAGCATTTAGTTAAAATTTCTAATTTAATCCTCCTATCAGCTTATATGGCATTCAGTATTGTCTTCCCCAGGTTAGCAAATACTTTAAAATTGTTTCTTTCTAGAGGTTTGGGCACGTTGTTTGTCCTGTGGTCTCTGTTCTTGGTGATAGTTCCAAGAAAAGCTGTTAATCTACAAGTTGCTTAACTTTTCTCTTCTTGCAAGTTTAGGAGTAATGTCTTTCTAGTTTTCTATATCTCCAAGCTAAAAATGCCATTTAATGTTGAATTTTAGCTGTTCTTTATATATTGTGGATACCAGTCCTTTATTATGTATATGTTTTGCAAAAGTTTTCTTTTACTCTGTTGCTTGCCTACTCATTTTCTTAATGGTGTTTTTTTATTAACAGAAGTTTTCAGTTTTGATGAAATCTAACTTATTATTTGTTCTTTTATTGTTTGTACTTTCTGTATCTTGTCTAACAAATATTTTCCTATGCTGAAGTCACAAAGATATTTATAATATTTTTCTAGAAGCTCTAAAGTAACATATATTTAAGGGCATTATTGACCTTGAACTTTTCTGGTACCATTTTTGGAAATCATTTTATTTTATTTGTGTGTGTATCTAATTTTGGATTCTCTATTTTGTTCCATTGATCTATCCTCTTACTAACACCACACTGTCTTGGTTACTCTAGCATTATAGTGAGTGAGTCTAAAAATTAGGTAAGGTAAGTTTTACACTTTTCTTCCTCTTTTCAATATTATTTTGGATCATTTATGTCCTTTGCATTTCCATATAAGTTTTAGAATTAGTTTGTCTATTTCTACAACAATGACTCATAGGATTTTGATGGGGGTTAAGTTGAATCTATGGATTAATTTTGGGAAAATTGATAACAATATTTAGATTCCAATACATGAACCTAGCATATATTTCCCTTTATTTAAGGACCCTTAATTTTTCTCAGCAATATTTTATTATTTTCATTGTATGGGTCTTGTACATGTTTCACTAGCTTTATCTCTAAGTAATTATGACTTTGGATGCCATTGTAAATGATAGTATCTAAAAATGTTTCATTTTATAATGATTAATTGATTTAGTGTTAATTTGATGTTTGTATAAATACTTTTTATACTGTGATGTTACAAAATTCATTTGTTTAGATTTCATTGTTTTAGAATTTTCTACATTTAAAAAATCATAGTATCTTCAAATGAACACCATTTTGCTTTTCCCTTTTGTATGACTTTGCTTTTTTATTGCTTTTTTTTATTACAAAGGCTAGGCTCAATAGCACAATGTTGAATAGAAGTGATGAGAGGGGACATTTGTATCTGTCCCCAGTCATAGGAAGAAAAATCTCCTATATTTCCTTATTAACTATACTGTTAGATACGTTTTTTTTTTACATGCATATCATCAGGCTGAGGACGTTCCCATTTATTTTTAGTTTGGAACCATTTTTATTATGAATGGTGTTGAATTTTGTCCCATAACCATATGATTTTACTCTGTTAATGAATAGGATTGTATTTATTGATTTTTGATTGCTAAGTCAATCTTGCATTTTGGGAATCAAACCCTATTTGAAAAAGATGTAATATCTTTTTATATACTACTATATTTGATTTGGTACTATTTTATTAAATATTTTTGCATCTGTGTTCTTGAGGGATATTTGTCTTTAATTATATTTTCTTGTAATTCATTTGTCTAGTTTTTGTATGAAGGTAATAGAGGTCTTCTAAATGAGTATTTTCTCTTACTGTATTTTCTGGAATTGTTTGTAGCATCGGTATTTCTTTTCTTAAATGTTTGATCAGATTCACTAATGAAGCTATCTGGGCCTAGATTTTTCTTTGTGTTATAACACAGTTTTATATTGTGGTTATTTAAGTACGTTATATCATGAGAACTTTCCTTTTTCAGTAAATATCTTTCAAAAGCAAGATATTTTTTAGCATTTATTTGGATAAATATACTGTAATGTATGTAACTAGTCCCCTACATTTGGGTATTGTTGTCAAATATATTACCCTCATTGATCTCTTATTACCAAACAATAAAACAATTAAATTATGATGCTTTTTTCTCTAAAACATACATGTATGTGTATGAATATTTATATATAATATATATATTACATTGTATGTTATATAAAAGTATATAGTATACTATATACATTGTGTATGTATATAATAAATAAATGTGTATTATGAAAATACATACACACACATGCATGTACATACACATGTTAAGAGACAGGCAGATTGATAGACTCTGGTATTAGACACATCAGTACATTAATACAGTCCAATTTTAATTTTTTAATGTTTATTTATTTTTGAGAAAGAGAGAGAGAGAGAGAGACAGAGTACAAGCGGTGGAGGGCAGAGAGAGGGAGACACAGAATCTGAAATAGGTTCCAGGCTCTGAGCTGTCCACATAGAGCCTGATGTGGGGCTCGGACCCACGAACCATGAGCTCATGACCTGAGCTGAAGTCGGGCACTCAACCTACTGAGCCACCCAGGCACTCCAGTACAGTCCAACTTTAGATGTTGGGAGTTCAGGAATTTTTTTGTGCTCTTTTCATAATTTTAAGTATTTCTATATATATATATTTTTTTCCAGACTGAGAATGTCACTTTATAACTAGACAGGAAAGAAAAGACCTAGACGGTTTTTATTCTTGGGAATTAAAAAATAAGAGATTTTTAAAGCTATTACAGGCAGGTTGAGAAGTTACTAAAATACTATATGGTAATTAAAATTCTGGCAATATTCACATTTGAGATTTTTCCCCCAAAAGCAAAATATTATGATGTCTGAGTCGGTGTAGTATTTTAAGCTACTGTGGGAATTGCCAAATGATTAAGAGGGCACTTACGCTCTTTGGGAATAGGTCCAGCTTTTAGTTTTTCTTCTTCAAAGTCTTAAAGAAATGAAAATCTTCATAGCAAAAAGCCTTTTTTGTTGTTGTTATTCTGTTTGCTTTACAACATGGAAGGCTAGCCAATATCAGGAGACACCAGAAGAATTTGGCTCGAAGTTTTAAAGTTGTTTGAGAAGGGGGAGGGAGATGATAGGAATTACTTTGAAGAATTACCCAACCAAATGGGGCTAATATGACCAATGATAGGGTAAAATAAAAGTTTTAAAATATGTAATCCATTGTGACTGCTATAGTTTTTCAGGACAATTAATAAATAAACTTTAGGGGCCCCTGGGTGGCTCAGTCAGTTGGGCATCTGACTTCGGCTCAGGTCATGATCTCACAGTCCGTGAGTTCGAGCCCCGCATCGGGCTCTGGGCTGACAGCTCAGAGCCTGGAGACTGTTTCAGATTCTGTCTCTTGCTTTCTCTCTGACCCTCCCCCTTTCATGCTCTGTCTCTCTCGGTCTCAAAAATAAATAAACGTTAAAAATTAAAAAAAAAAAGAAATAAACTTTATTGCTCAGTCTTAAGAAATATTGAAAAAATACATGGTTACTTCATCAAGTGACTGTAGAATGATTAAGTGGGTGAAGCTTAGAGGTGTTACCTAAAATCTTTAACTTCTTATTTGGCCTTGTACAAAGGTATATGACAGCTTACAAGTTTTAGAAGAAACGTTGAGAGAAGGGCTTTTTAAAAGGTACATGTATATAGGCAGAGATCAAGTATTAACTTTCCCTTTCAACAAAATTGGGGAAAGGAAGGTAAAATCATTAGAACTCTAAGATTACTTAGACTGTTTAAGAGCAACATTGAGGGATAGGGATAAGTATAGTAGGAGGAATGGAACCAGAGGGCCAAGGAAGGATGAGAATTAGTCGGGGGTTTGAGAGAAAAACTGCAAACAAAATAATTGGAAAAAATCCAAAATGTATTGGGCATAGGGTGAGGAAGTTTTTTTTCTTTTTTTAATTCCCAAATTTGTATGACTTCTAGATGTTCCGATCAATATCTATACCTAACATGTTATTTTTACATCAGTCTAGGTTTAAATGATGCTAGAAACAATTAGACCTTCAAGAAGATGAAGAAAGAATGAAGGATAGGAGTAAAATCTTACTTGCCCTAATTCTCTAGTTCAGTATTTCATAATGTCTAGTCAGAAGACTACTCACAGCTGCATCCCCTGGGATGCTTGCGAAATAGAATCCGATTGTGTCTTGAACCCAACTTCCAGCATAAGGAGTTTCTGAGGGTTTGAACCTGAGATCAGCATTTTTAACAAGCTTCACAGATGACTCATAGCAGAGGAAAGTTTGAGAAGCACTGTTGTCTAGTGTATAAGGCTGACTTGTTCCTATTGTGTCCTAATCCGTAACTCTCCTCTTTTTCAACCCCATTGCCCCTCCCCCTTAAACACACATGTGAATTATTTCTTTCATCTAGAATAGGGGTCACTTCAAAATTGTTTGGTTTTATCACTCCTTTTTTCAGTACTGACTAAAATACATTGTTTATAGCTGTTTGCTGTTTTGCCGAGGTACCAAATTGAGTAATGCACCTTTAGCCAGTACAGGGCATGTCAGTTGAGTTGTGAGTGAGTCTAGGCAACTGCCTGCTGAACAGCTATCTCTCTTTGTGGCTTATTTCTTCTGCTCATTATTAGGTGCACTTTAATTGTTGTGAAGTTATAAATAGTATGTATGTATGTACGTATGTATATAAGTATCATTTATTTATTTTTAGTCACAATGAGCCTAACTGGAAAGCTATCTGCTAATGATTGTGGTAGAAGTGAAGTAGTGTGAGAAAGTTACCTTTAGCCCTGAAATAGTTGTATAAATGGCCCTCCAGTTACCTACTACTATAATTTGTTTGGAACATTACATATCTTTGCTCTTTGTAATTTGAGGGTTTTATAGTTTGAAAATTTATGGACAGCATTTGAAAACTTATGGGAAGCATTCTACCTGTCTTCTTTTTTTCCCCACTAGGCAGTTATCAAAGTCCTGTTGGGTTATTTGTATTTCTATATTTCCCTTTGATTATTCGAGAGGGAGGAAACCACAGGAGAAGGACCTGGAGCTCCTGTGGTGGGAAAAATTGAAGTATCACCTTTGATTTTTTTGCAGCCAGATGTATGATGAACATGGACCGGACATAGAGAGTATAGACCAGAACCAGTATATGTGGCAGGTTTCAGCAGTAGGCAGTTAGTCCAGTTATCTGTATACACAGCCTGGATGAATGTGGTAGGTAATGTTTACAGGTGAGTTGAATACAAGAGCCAGGGGAGATTGTAGGAGGCAATGTGCAAAGATCCAAATCAACATGATATGTTGGCAGTAGGATTGGAGTAAAGTTGAAAGAGTTTTACGGTGACCACTCATGTAGCCACTATCTAGATTTTACCATTGAATTTTGGTACAGTTGTTCTGTCTCTGTGTCAATTTATATTCATTTTATTATCTATCCATGAATCCATATGAATTACTTGACTCATTTAACAGTAAATTGTGGAAATACATCCTATGATTATGCACTTGAAAAATTAATATCGTTAAGATGGCAATACTCTCCAAATTGATGTAAAGATTCAGTGCAGTCTCCATAAACATTGCTGCTGGCTTCTTTACAGAATCAAGAAGCTGACCTAAAATTCATAAGGAGGGGTACCTGGGTGGCTCCGTCAGTTAAGCGACTGACTTCGGCTCAGGTCATGATCTCACAGTTTGTGGGTTTGAGCCCTGCTTCAGGCTCTGTGCTGACAGCTCATAGCCTGGAGCCTGCTTCAGACTCTGCGTCTCCCTCTCTCTCTCTGTACCTCCCCCACTTACGCTCTGTCTCTCAAAAAAATGTAAAAAAAATTCAAAATTCATAGGAAATACAAGAGACCCAGAATAACCAGAAAAATCTTGAAAAAGAACAAATTTGGAGGACTCACACTTCCCAATGTCAAAACTTACTGATTTACAGTAATCAAGACTATATTATTTTGGCATAAGGAAAGACATACAGATCAATGGAATAGAATTGAGAGTCCAGAAATAAACCCTATTTTTTTCAATTGATTTTTGACAGGGGTAGGAAAAGATAGGCTTTTCAATAAATCGTGTTGGGTCTGCATGCAAGATAGTAAAGTTGGACCCCTACCTCCACCATACACAAAATTTAATTCAAAATGGGTCTTTTATATGAAATATACAGAAAAGGCAAATTTTTACAGGCATAAAGTAGGTTAGTGGTTGCCTAAGGCTGGGAGGGTGTTGGAGAAAATCGGGAGTGACTAATGGGTACATGATTTCTTTTTGGGATGATGAAAATATTCTAAAATCAATTGTGCTGATGTTTGCAAAACTCTATGAATATACTAAAAATCATTGAATTGTACAGAAACTATGGCTTAATAAGCTATTAGAGAAAAAACAAGTAAATTGCAGAAATAAGTACATTTCCTTCTAAATATTTCAACATATATTATTAATATATATTCAATATTTGTTTATAGATTTTTGTATATAATTATATAAAGTGAAATGCATAAATCTCGAGCGTGCATTCACTGAATTTTGACAGATTCATATACCTGTGTATCCCAGTCCCCTATCATGTTATAGAATATTAACATCACCTCCACAAAGTTCTCTCTTGTCATCTTCCCAGTCAGTTTTCTCTTATGCCCTACAAGAGGCATTCTTTGTTCCAATTTTTTTCTACCACAGAATCATTTTGCCTGTTTCACTATTTTATATATATATATGGCATAATATAAGTACCACGTTTTGTAAGACTTTCACTCAGTGTGCTATTTTTGTGACTGATCCATGTTGCATTCCTTTAATGGCTGAGTCGTATTACATTGTATGAATTAATCAAAGATTGTTTATTCATTATCATAATGACACATACCTAACCTCTTTCTGGTGTCTGGATATTATGAATAAAGTTGCAAGAAACATTTTATTACAAGTTTTTTTTGTGGACCTATGTTTTTATTATTTCTCTTGGATAAATACCTAGGAGAGGAGTTGTTGGGTCATAGGGAAGATATATGCTTACCTTCATAAAATGCTGCCAATTTTTCCAAAATGCTTATGCTATTTTAAATTACCATCAATTATGTATGAGAGTTCTACTTATTCCACAACTCCTCCAGTATTTGATGTTGTCAATCTTTTTATTTTTAGCCATTGTGCTGATTGTATAGTGGTATCTCGTGCTCTTAATTTCCATTTCACTGATAACTTATGATGCTGATCACTTTTTCATATCCTTATTGGCCGTTTGTATATCTTCTTTTTTAAAATTTCTGGTCAGATCTTGTGCCTCTGTTTCCATTAGGTTGTTGTGTATTTTTATTGTTGTAATGTAGGAGTTCCTTTTATATTCTAGATATCAGTTTTGTCAAATATATGTAATATCTTCTTCCATTCTCTGGCTTGCTTATTCATACTAATAATGTTGTCTTCTGATGAGTAGACATTTTCACTTTTGATGAAATCTTATTTATCAGTTTTTTTTCTTTTGTGGTTATTCTTTTCTTTTCCTGTCTAAAAAAAAAAGTTTGCCTAACCTCAAAACATAATGATATGTTCCTCTAACAACAGTGGTTTTTAGCTTTTATGTTTTTGTCTGTGATCCATTTCAAATAATTTTTGTATTTGTTATGAGGTAGGGATTGAGGCTTATTTTTTTCCCATAGAGATTCTCAATTTTCCCACCACCATTGTTTGAATGTTTCCCCCGATTAGATTGTTTTGACACTGTTATTGAAAATCAAATATACGGGAGCCTGGGTGGCTCAGTCAGTTGAGCGTCTGACTCTTGATTTTGGCTCAGGTCATGATCTCGTGGTTTGCAGGATCAAGCCCCACATTGGGCTCTGTGCTGACAGAGTGGAGCCTACTTGGGATTCTCTCTCTCCCTCTCTCTGTCCCTTCCCAGTTTGTGTGTGTGCTCTCTTGCTCTCAAAATAAATAAATAAATAAAGAAAATCAAATATACTGTATTCTGTTTAATTGATTTATTTGCCAATTATTATGATGATACCACACTGTCTTAATTACTGTACATATATAGTAGGTCTTGAAGTCAAGTTTGTGAACACCCCTATCAAGATTAAGCAAAAGATCTAATAAAGAAAAGCAAGATTTTAACTAAGTTATGATAAATGTCTTCATCTTTCTAATACAAATAATGATTCACTTTGAGTATGTTCAACTAGGTTAAAAAAACCATTATAATTTTCAGAAAATCACTACTTTTTACTAGGGAAACTAATTATATGTATAATTTGGGGCATAATCTTTGGGAAAATTTGAATCTAGCATTAGTACCCTTTCCTGAAACTCTTAGTGGGACTCAGGCATCCAGGACCACTGCTCTAGTTTTACATTGTTCACCTCCAGGGGGTGCCATTCACACTGGCAATGTTGGTAGAAAAGTAAATAAAAGCAAGAAAGATTAGAAGAACAGAGAGGAAAGATGAGGAAAAAAGGTAAGAGAAATATATATGGTGTACATGGTAGGTCATAACGTGTTTATCCTTTAGACAGACTAGAAGTATCAGTTTCAATCATTTATTTTAAAAGTCTCAAAGAAATAAAGCAGATAAAAGTGTAGCTTCTCTAGCTAAAGGATATGTGTATAAGATCACCAGAGTTCATTCCATTCACACCTCTCCTCCCCGCCACCCCCGAACAGTCCCTAAAGTCAAAATCAGCATATAAAGATGTTATGTTGCTTTTTGCAGTTAGGACTTTGAGAATTTATCGTGGTAAAAAAGTATTGTGCTATGTACCAAAGTGGAAACTATATGTTTATAAATCTTTGAGCTGTTTTTGATAATTAAAAAGTGCTAAAAAATGTTTATATCCATGCGATCACCTCAATCAGAAACTATGACTTTCTCCTAACAGGTTAGAAGTTTAAAAGTGTCATTTGTTCCTATTATGTAAGTGGGAGAAAGTAGAGCAATTTGCTTATTTTTATTACTGTTGTTACCTATTTTTCTCTTCATGGGTGTTCTGGCAGGTCAGCTGTACCCACGGATGTTTACTGCAAATGTGATATTCAGTGATAGCATTGCTGACGATAACATCATGCTGGTTTTCAGTACAACAGTAATGGTTTGGTTGCTTACATTGAATACCAATTAAAATGAAGAGTTCACACTCTTTGATAGTAATTATCTTGATTATACATTAAATAATGGATCTGGTATTAGAGTAAATATAAACATAATTTAAAGGAACCAGCCATCTTATTAACTGTGTTCAAGAAACTAGACTGAATTAAGTAGATCAATAGCACATTAGGGGAAAAGTATTTAACTCACATATACTTAGGTTTATTTATTTTGTCTAAATCATTAAAGTCTCTTTGAAATGGTAATTCACATTTTTTATGGTTTTTATTACAGTTTTTATCTGGCAGTCTTTTATAATTTTGTTTTAAAAGTCATCATTTTTTTCTGAGCATGTTAGAACCTTCAGTAGGCAACTCAGTTTTAGTAACTTGGCTAGTTCAAAGAGGTATCATAAACTACAAAGAAGCAATAATAGGCAGGGAGCAACTTCAGATTGCATTGAAGGTCTGACATCTGTGAAAGGACAGGGGGAAGAAAGGACTGAGTACAAAGCATGACAGACTGTATAGTACAGTTATAACAAATTTTAGCCCGGCCAATGGAGAGTCCTTGAGCCAAAGTCACCTGTCAGTGGAGTCCCTTGTCCTACAGGAAAGGATCTGTGCTAGTATTCCGGCTATGCTCATTGTCTGAGAACAGCCTGGGTGAAGCATGGCCTTGTTCTGAGATGTTCTTGGGCTGTATGAAAACCATGACCTCCACATTTCCATGTGATGCACACATCCACTTCATGCAGATTTGTGGAGCAGTTTGTCAGTGCATGGTGCCTGTGGTCCTGTATTCCCAACGGGAAACTTAGAAGACAGAGGTTAGTTAGATGAACAATGGTCGCCCCCCACCACACACACACACACGTACATACATGGACTACATAATGATAAGTATTATGAAGAAAAATGAGAAATAGAGAATTATGGTTTTGGTTTTTTAGATAGAATTATCAGAGCAGAACTCTCTGAGGAGATAATATTTGAGCCGAAACTTGAATGAGTGAGTGAGTGAGTGAGTGAGCCAAGCATGTGAATATATGGAATTTGGGGCATTCCAGCCAGAGGCAGCAGCAAGAGCAAAAGCCCCAAAGCATGAACATGAACACTTTTTGAGATGTTTGAAGCAGAACGTGAGGTTAAACAATAGAACAGTAGAAGAAGTAAGGTCAGAAAGGTAGGAGGGGAATTAAGTATTGTGGCCTATGGAAAGGGCTTTAGGGAATCCATGTGACTAAATTCAAATTTCATTGTATCACATTTTGCCATTTTGTCTGTTAAGTATATTATGTTAAATGCTTGCTGAAATTAAAGTCACTATTCTATTCCCTTTTCTTTATCTAAAAACTATTCTCTTATCCGTTTATGTCATATTAACTTTTCCATAGTTCCTGTAACTCTTCTCTTTTTAACAATACTGAGTCATCTAAACATCTTTACTACTTTCCATACATTTAAAATTTTTCCTAACAGTGGTAATGAGAAAGCTTTCAATAGCTTAATGTATACCTTATTTGAACCTGAAAGATGAATATATGCAGCAGTTATGATGTTGCCTGCCCTTAAATAGAGTCTCAACCCCTGTTCTTTTTAGTTTGAAGACCACCTTTCTTGTTGGAGATGAAGAAAACCAAATGTTTCCCCAAAACTAGACTAACCACTTCTCTGCTACTTTTGTTTTTCTAAGCAATTTTTCCACATTAGCTTTGGTTTCTTTTAGGTTTTTAGTTTTCTTGTGATTGGTCTTACATGTTTACATTACTCAGTTGTGCCCGTCTTTATTTTGTTTCCCCCCTTTTTCATGTATCACATGTTTTAAAAGTCTGATTTACTTGTTCCCTTGTGTCCTACCTCTGGTTTATTCACACGTCTTTTTTCTTTCTCATTGAATTCTCATGCTTGTTTGATACAATTTTACTTTTCAAAATTGCCCATAATCACTATCCTATTAGAATCTTTGGTCATGAAATCACAGTTATAATTTTGAACTTCAAAATTGACTTTTTAGTTTACAGGGTATGTGGTTGACTGTACTCAGCTTTCTCTTCCCTTAGTATTAACAACCCCAATTTGACATCACAGTTTTTCATCCTTAGGTTCCTTTTACTGCCAAATGTCAATCAATTCAACTCTGCTCCTCAGGCTTAGAGTACAGAGTGCTTTTGTAGGAAATAATCTGATTTCAACCATCTTCTCTCAAGGCTATGAGTCTTCCCAATTTTTTAAACACATTGGTTCTGAGCCCTGGGTGCACATTAGACTTAATTGGTCTGGATTGGGGACAAGGCAGTCAGATTTAGGACTACTGTTGTAATGGAAAAGGAAGATGTACAGACCTTTTTCTATTACCCAAGTGATGAGAAGATTTATTTTTGTTTATTCATTACCATCTTCTTAATATTTCCTCCCATCATAAGATACTTTTTTCCACCCATTCTTCATTCTCTTTTTTTCCTTGGCTCTCTATCTTGTCTAAGAATGTCTTATTCTACAGAAGGATAACTCTTTGCTCTTATATCTTGCAAGTAACCATGACAATATTCTGTGTCTCCCTCTCTCTGCCCCATCCCCACTCATGCTCTGTCTCTCTCTGTATTAAAAATAAATAAAACATTAAAAAATTATTTTTAAAAACAGGTGAAATGAACTTTAGTTATGTGTTATTTAATACACTCTATCTAAAATGTTATCACTTCAACATGCTGTGTATAATAAATACATAATTTATTAATGGAATATTTATATTCTTTGAAAGCTGATATTTTACATTTGTAGAAAAATCTCAATTTGGACTAGCCACGTTTCAATTGTTCAATACGCACATGTGGCTAGTGGCTAGTGTATTGGGCAGAGCAGGTCCAAATGCAAAATTGTTCATATTATTTTCCTTTAACATCTGCCTTTTCGTTGTTCTTTTGTCACAATTTCTTCTTAATTTGAATTAGTCCTTTATTTTTATAGTACTTTATTTATACTTCTATCATAGTATTTTTATTTCCTATTGTTTTTATTATATTATAATAATTGACTTGCTTTGTGTGTTTCTCCAACTAAATTGCTGGGTCTCTGAAGGCAGATTCTCTGTACCATATACATCTTTGTGCCATATTTTCCCATCCCCAGCAGTTCTCATTGCTTTTTGAGACAGTAAAGCATGCAACAAATGTTTATGGAATTGAGTTTCATACAGCCCATCTCTTGATGTGCCAACACACTGAAGAGGGTTAGTAACTAGGAATGTGGTCAGTATTCCCTCGAAAATAAAGACATTCGATTTTCAAAAGTCTAGCCACAAATCAAAATGGCATACATTCTGTTTTGATTTTGTTTAATCACATATCTGTAGCTCTTGTTCTACCAGATGTGCCATTGGAAGGTACTTTTATGATTTTCTGGTATGCAATATTTATTTCATTCTTTTTGTTTCAAATTTACTGTTGCCTTGAATTACGTTTGCAGATGACTAGCCTCATAGACTTTGATTTTTAAAATTGTTTTTGTGGGGTACCTGGGTGGCTCAGTTGGTTAAGTGTACAACTCTTGATTTCAGCTCAGGTCACGGTCTCATGGTTTGTGGGATTGAGCCCTGAGTCCGGCTCTGCACTGAAGGCATGGAGCCTGTTTGGGATTGTCTCTCTCCCTGTCTCTCTGCCTCTCTCTCACTTGCACTCTCAAAGTTAATAAATAAACACTTAAAAAATAAACAAATTGTTTTTGCTAGTTTATGTATGGTTCTTAAAGCTTTTCACCCAGCAATCTAGTATTCATTCACTGGAAATGAGCTGGTGATAGAAATCAGGTACAAATCCATGTTAACAAACTTGATTAAATAGCACATTGCCAGGTTGTTGCTATTTTTTATTAAAATAAAAGCTCACTGATTGACTCTGTGTTTGTAAGGTATATTGTGGACACTTTCTGCCTGTAGAAGATTTTCTGTTTTCATCTCTTGTTAAATCATGTCTTTGTCAACTATAGTCTCCCTAAGATGAGGCTAATAAGTAAAGGACAGATTTTTGTTATGACAAGAGCATAAAGTAACAATAGATTTTAAATAGTATATAAATTGAAGCTGCTTTGGATATAATTGCTCTATTTGAGTGACAAGTATTGAAAAAGTGCTGCCAGCTTTAATTTTAGAGGAAGTTGTTAGTTTTCTAAATATTGATGAGACTATTGCATGGAGCTGGAGCTCTTGTGATTTGGGAGGGGCTGTGGTGGTGATGGTTTACTATTTCCCACTTTTGATAAGGGATTTTATGTAATCAGTGTTCCATAATCAAGAACACTTTTAATAAGGCATTGTTTTTTTCCTATTGATTATAAGTGAAACCACCGGAACTGAAGCATTCCTGCTTTTTGTGATTGAACTAAACTATGGTTTTCCAGATTTCTGCCCATGTTGGAAAATACCATGGAGGCGTTCATGCAGAACACTTGCTTTACTGGAAGTGGTAGCAGGGTTTCCTGCTTTGCTGCCTGTGAGATGAAGATCATATTAGGTCCTCCTGCCATGAATACCAGCAGCTGAGATGATCAGCCGGTAATTCTGTTAGAAATGCACAGGAAATGTTGGTCTACTCAGTGTATGGGCAAAAAACAATTTCTTCTTCTTCCCTTCCTGCCAGCAGGCAACAGGCAGGCCTGGGGCATGTTAGTACAGTTTTACACTGGCATAGAGCCCTGGAGTTGGACTCACTGAGTCTTAAATGCACTTAGAACACAGGTTTTGACTGCTTTATAGGAGACATTCCAGACATATTTATGCTCAGCACAACTCTGAAGTTTTTATTCTTATCATCATGGTACTGTGGTCTTTTTGTTTGTTTCTTTTATCTGTGATGTTAGTACTTTTCCAAGGCCAAGTTAAAACAAATAACTACAGATAAGTTCGACTTGTGCTAATCTCTTTATATTTATGGAACTCCTTTACTGCTGAAAACTCAGGATACGTCTGTACAGGCCTGGTAGAATGGAGAGCTGCATGCAGTGCTGTCAGTAGACAGTCCATAAAGACCTTCTGGCCACAAAATCAAGGTTTATCTTACTCTTCAGTTTTCTTTTCTCTGTGAAGCCATAGCTGTGGTTAACTCCTTTATCTGAAAATAAACCATTTTAAATGGTGTTGGAAGTTTTCATTATATCCAAAATTAAATTATAACTTAAAATCCAGTGACTTTATTGTGTTACTCGTGTTTATCATCCCATCATTCTGGACCACTAATTCTTAGTTGGAAGTTTGGATACTTTTCTTCTGGAGTTAGTAGTACTTCTACTACTAATGGCACTTAGAGACAATAGACAAAAATCTGAGCTCAAGTGTTAGCTTACTATGTGGTCCTAGATAAGCTTGTTTAAGCTCTCTAAACCTCAATTTCTTCATTTAAAACCATAAATATACCTGCATACATCACAGCATTATTACTGAGAGGACCAAATATGATATATGTGATATAATTTGTGAATTGTAAAGAGCTACATTTTTATTGTTTTGTAGCCCTTTCACCCCCGAATCGTTAACACATTTATGCCATGCATATAATCCCTTAGTTGCAGGTTAGATAAGAAATATATATCATCAGATTTTCTTGCCAAAAGTTCATATTAAAAATTAATAATCATTATGGCAGAAACCATTTATGTATAAGTCCTGCCCACCTCCCTATTCTCCCAAAGTAAAATAACTGCTTTCAGTTTAAATACAGAAATTAAATGTTTCTTCTGATGGTTATATCATATCTTTTAAGAAGCAATATTAAGTGATTTGTTGGGTTGACCTCATTTTAAGATGATTTTAATCTATTACTTGCTTAAGTTCCCATTGTTGAATTTTCTTTGTAAGGGACTTAAGCAGATTAAATCATACTGCAAAAGTGTCTTAAGCCTCAGTACCGTGGGCTGCCTTTTGAGTTCATCATCATTAGAGGTGTAAACTAGGTGAGACTGGACGGTTAGAAATGTTTTAAGTGGATATCATAGATCACGTAGAGCTGAGGACTGGAAAGCTAATTCTGCCATGTTGTGATCCTCACTTGTGTTTATTTTCAAATTTAGATAATTAACATGTGCATATATACTTATTTCCTTCGCATAGTGTTGTTCTGCTTAAAAACTTTGGGAATTCTTGCTAGGGAAAAACCTACTAGAGTAGCATGTGAAAAAGTACATTTTATGTTTATTACCAGTTTTCTAAACGTTTTTTTCTCTTTTGAATACTTGTGTTCATCTTATGTCATTTATCTCATTCTGTTTACTAAATACTATTTGCTTATTTCTCTAATACTCCTTTTTAGGTTATAAAATTTTCTGGGGAGATAATATATTTAATAATCTCCATATATCCCATATTAATTTGTACAGAGCCAGACTCAATAAAAACTCCTCAAATTTAATTTTTGGTTATTGGCACCTAAAATCGGGGGAAAAATTGCTCTTGATTAGAGTAGCTTATAATTGGTTTCTTTCTTATCTGCTAATCATAGAATCTACTCTTAACAAATGCCATTCTGATTTAGGATAACTTTCTAATGTAAAAATCACATTTACACAAATGCCATTAAAAGCATCTAGTAACCTAATTATTTAAAAAGCTCTCCATTTGACATATTTTCAAATGGTATCCAAAAGTACATGGAAATAAAGAATTTACCCAAAATAGGCATTGCTTTTTTATCCTAAGTGTAAAATCACGAGGGCTATAGACTTGTAAGGTTAAAGTACTTCTGATAATGACATGTTTGCTAGTTTTTCCAGATAAGATACCAATGTCTGTTAACTGATGCCTTTAAATCTTCCTGCTAACTTTCATCAATGTTAGTTTATGAGTATAAACTTACAGTCTAGAATACATCTGCTTGGTAACCTTTTATTTAGGCCTCTCACCCCCTTTCCCCAACCTTCTTCCGTCCCCATTGGAAAAAAAAATAGTTTCTTGAAAACTAAATGAGTGTATCTTTATTCTTTGTTTTCTTCAAAACATTTTGCAAAATGTTTTTATTTATTTTTGAGAGACAGAGCGTGCAAGCGGGGGAGGGGAAGAGAGAGGAGACACAGAATCTGAAGCAGGCTCCAGTCTCTGACATGTTAGCACAGAGCCAGATGCGGGGGGCTCAAACCCACGAACCCCAGGATCATGACCTGAGCCAAAGTCGGATGCTTAACCGACTGAGCCACCCAGGTGCCCCTATTCTTTAGTTTTCTTAAAAACTATTATGTTTAAAAAAATTTTTTTTTAATGTGTATTTATTTTTGAGAGAGACAGAGAGACAGAGTGCAAGCAGGGAGGGGGCAGAGAGACTGAAGCAGGATCCAGGCTCTGAGCTGTCAGCTCTGAGCTGTTAGCACAGAGCCTGACATGGAGCTCGAACTCGTGAACTGCGAGATCATGACCTGAGCTGAAGTCAGATGCTTAACCGACTGCGCCACCCAGATGCCCCCAAATTATTATGTTTTTGATCAGAGAAAATCATTAACTGTTACTATTGGTGAATAACATGTTGTAGTCATCATATTTTAATGAGTCTCCTCGTATTTTCAGTTCTGGGTTTGTAGAAAGTGGCAGCTTTGGTTATAGGACTTTCAAATTGATTAATATGTTCATCTACGATTTGATTTTTTAAGAAATACTTTTATGGCAGTGAGAAGAAAATGTTTCCTCTTCATACAAAATCTGGCAAAATACCTTGACTTTTGCTCAGATTTGGGAAGTGAATGGGAATCAGTGTAAAGTATTGGAAAAGTCAAGAAACTCATTCTAGCTCTGGCTCTGTCATTGACTGACCCTCCATTTCTTGTATAAAACCAGGGGAATAGATTAGATAGTCTAAGACCTCTTTCAACTCTGCTACCATTCTTTTATTGATAGCATTTATGAGGAAGAAACAGCAAGATCTGTTTATGGACTGTGATGAGATACCAAATAAAACATGTAAAGAAAGATATGTAAAATTTTTAGCCTTGGACTATCCATACTCTCTAAAACAGAGGTTCTGTGTTAAGAGTCGCCAGGTTAAAGATGACTTCTGTTTTGAAATGTTAAATTTAAATTAATATCTTCTAAGAGTTTATGAGACTCATGAGAGTAACCATTGTATAGTAATATGACACAATATTATATTGCATGGATATGGCTTAGAAAGTACAACTTATACTGAAAAAACATGTTCCTTTCCTCATCCATTTTGGCTTCCTGGATTAGTTCCTTAAGAACAAAAACTTACAAATAATTTTTTTCTTTATTAACACATTATCTACTTGCTTTGTGTTAGGACAGATGAAGTGCTCTTTCTGCTACCGCCCTTATCTCTTCTAACTCCTCCCAATAAAAGATGCTGTTTTCAGCTAAATCAGTAAGCGATGTTTATAGTATTTTTATAGTATTTTGAAGATGTGAATATTATGAATATGTTGTTTATTGTAGAGCAAGATAAAACTCTATGATTACATTTACATTTCACCTATTCTTAACAGGTATTTTTCATACACTTTTTGTCAAATGCTCATCATATTTGGTTCCTTTACTTTTTTTTCTGGGAGACTGCACTAGGGACACCATTGTAAGTTGTCTTTTTTTATTGTATTTTATTTTATTTTTTTTTGTTTTCTGATGGTATATAAAAATATAGTTCACTTCAATATATTAGAGTTATACCCAGAAACTTTGCTAAACTTTATTATTTCTAATTTCTATGTATATTCTTTTAAATTTTCTTCCTATGCAATCATATTATCTGTGAATGACATTTTTGTTTCTTTTTCAAACTTTTTCTTTCCTTTCAATAATAGCTAGGGCCTAGGTTAAATCCACCTCTGTGACATTTTAGTTAGAATTTTTACACTATATTCATTGGTAAGATTGACCTCTGATTTTCCATTTACACTTAGTCCTATTTAGATGTGGTATCATGGTTATGTTAGCTTTATTCCTCCCTTTCTGTTCTCTGGAAGAGTTCGGTTAGATTTAAACTATTTGTTCTAACTTAATTGTATTATGGTCAGAGATCATGTTCCGCATAAATTCTATCCTTTAAGATTGGCTTAGATTAACCTTAAAAACTAGTGTATGTATGGTGAATTTTTATAAATATCCAGGGTGTGCCTGATCTAAATGTGTGTGCTTAATTTGATGAGTACACTATTTTATGTATGTTCACTAGAACAAGTTTGTAATCATGTTTAACTCTTTGCACATCTTCATAGATTATTTTGTCTCCATGTGCTATCAGTAATCAGAGATCTGTTTAAAATTTGCAACTATGATTGTGGACTTGTCTGTTTCTCCTTGTAGATCTGGTACTTTCAACTGTGTATATTTTAGGATGTTACTAGTGCATACAACTTTTCGGTATTTTTAAAGTGTACTTCTTGTGAACAGAATCTTTTATCATTTTGAAGTGACCCTATTTTATCTTTTGTAATGAAGTCTTTTTTTGTAATGAATATCTTTTTGCCTTGAAATCTATTTTATCTGAAATTAGTATAGTGATATCAGGTTTCTTTATTTATTTGTACGATACAACTTTTTTCATCTTTTATTTGAACCTTTCCATGTAACCTTATGTTTTGATGTCTCTAGGAAATAACATACGTGTCGCAATTTGTCCTTTTTTTTTTTTTTTTTTTTGCAGTTTGAGGATGCTTGCCTCTTAACACTTTTATTAGTTACTTACCTACCTAACTTTTTAGTAACAATATTTTCAAAAATTGAAAGAACATGCCATGAAAAGCACTGTATTGTCCCTGTAGATTCAATACTTGTTAGCATTTTGCCATATTTACTTTATATTTTTGTCTCTTGCTCTCCAATATCTGTGTATGTGCAAGTTTAATGATTATGTAAGTAATTTGTGTGTATATAAAGTGTGTATAAAGTGTGTAAAAAACTTTATACACAAGCATACACAAGAAGTAAAAAAACACTTACTTTTGGTAAGCCATTTAAAAGTAATTTGCACATGTCATGTACATTATATACCTAAATACCCCAGCAGGCATCATGTCTCACCAAAGGAGAAGGACATTATACTACATAAACATTATCATTATCACACTTGAAAAAATTAACACTGATTTAAAGTATAATTTAATATTCAGATGTCCCTAATGGTCCTAAAAAGTCTTTTATAGCTGTTCATGTCCTACATTTGTTTTACTTTCTTAAATTTTTAAAAATCTGGAATATGTTGGAAGAAAATTTACTATAGCTCTCTCATGTCTCTGTGTATCTCGAGAGGAGTGGAGCTGGCTCTTTGTTCCGGATCATCTTTTCAAAGGTATTTGTGTAGTGAGCAACTTGGAAAATAGAAATAGTATTTCTATTTGGAGGAAAAACCAGGTTTGTTTACTGTCTAGTATAATAAAGGTAACATCTCAGAGCAAAAGTCAAACAAGTTTACTGTCCTTTATAAAATATGTTGGTTTTCTAAACATTCAGTTTTTCTACTAAACAATAATATGTATGTGAAGGCATTACCTTGTCGTTTTCATATCACCCTGTGGGAACTGTGGTTCAGGGAAGCTAGGGCCACTGCTGTGAATAATAAATTATTGTCCCTGGTTAAAGAGTCTTGTATTTTCTGCCAATATCCATGAAACTATGGCAGGCTAAAAGGTTAGCTTCCAACTAGGGAAAAATCCCAGAACCTTGATTATTCTTGATAGAATAGACTTCTCACATGACACTGATTTTTTAACAGCTTCATTGAGATATAATTTACATATAATTTACCCACTTAATGTTCACAGTTCAATACTTTTTAGAATTTTACCAATATCCATTTTTGAACAGTTTAATCAACCCCAAAAGAAACTCTTAGCTGTCACTCGCTATGGTCCCCCAGCTACTGAGCCCTAGGCAACCACAAATCTAGTTGCTGTCTTTGTAGGTTTGACTTTTCCTGAAAATTTCATGTACATGGAATCATTCAACACATGGTATTTTGTCTGTTTTTTTTATACTTAGCATAATGTTTTTAAAGTTTATCCATGTTATAGAATGAACCAGTACTTCTTTTATTTTTATTGGTGAATAATATTCAGTTGCATGCAAATACTACATTTTGGTTGTCAGTCCACCAACTGATGGACATGTGGGTTGTTTTATACTTTTTAGGCCATTCTGGATAACGATACTATGAATATTCATGTATATATTTTTGTGTGGATATATGTTTCTATTTTGCTTATGTATATACCTAGGTGTGGAATTGTAGAATTGCTGTGGGTCATATGTTTGCTTGAGAAACTACCAGATTGT
Organism: Acinonyx jubatus; assembly: GCF_027475565.1. Lineage (NCBI taxonomy): Eukaryota > Metazoa > Chordata > Mammalia > Carnivora > Felidae > Acinonyx > Acinonyx jubatus. The sequence goes on from NC_069389.1 coordinate 86,047,546, forward strand.
TTTCTAAAGCAATTGCATCATTTTGCATCCCCACCAGCAATATATGAGGTTCTAATTGCTTTGGAATCATTGTTAACACTTGATGTTATATATTTTTTATTATAACAATCCTACTGTGTGTGAACTTCTTTCTCATTGTAATTTTGATCTACATTTCCCTGATTCCTAATGATCTTGAGCATCTTTTTATGTGTTTAGTGAACATTTATATTATCTTTTTTGGAGAAATGTCTATTTGTATTCCTTTTCCCATTTTTATTTTATTTTTTTATGGAAAAAAGGCTTCCTATATTACTCTCCTGCATCCTTCTCCTGCCAGTTTCTCCCAGTTGTGTCATTATTTAGCTATCAGAGTTTATAACTTGTACATGCTTTTCTATCATAATAATTAATTCTCCTAGGATTTGCCTTCAGAGTTAATCTAAAATTTGATAAAAAATGGACAGCAATATAATTATGTAAATATCAGTTATACTTAGAACTTCATATTATGATTGGATTCAGAGACAAAAAATTATAATTTTAAGCCACAAAATCTATGCAACTCAAACTAGAGTCTTGAATTATAGTCAAATGTAGCCTTACAAATTCACTTGGTTTCTGTCCTATTTGGACCATGACTTTCTTTTATAGATCTTTTTCTGAAGACTTTGCCTTTATTTTTCTTGTTATCATTAAAAAATACCTCCTTCCTCTCATCACTAATTTATTTTATTTTATTATTATGATTTTTTTAATGTTTATTTATTTTTGAGAGAAAGAGAGAAAGAGAGAGAGTGAGAGAAGGGGACAGGCAGAGAGAGAGGGAGACACAGAATCTGAAGCAGGCTCCAGGCTCTGAGCCGACAACACAGAGCCCAACGTGGGGCTCGAACCCATGAACCATGAGATCATGACCTGAGACGAACTTGGACGCTTAAGTGACTGAACCACCCAGGTGGCCTTCATCACTAATTTTTAACCCAGTGTCTTAACTAACTTCCTCATTGAATGTAAGTATTAAAATATTTCCAAATTTACACATAGAGATATACAAAGTCATTTTCCTAAGACTAGCATGTGACATTGCTTTTTCTCTCCTACCTTACCACTAGGTATTTTTTTATCTTTGTCATTCTTTAAATATATATATATATATATATATACATATATATATAATATTTCAAAATTGAGTTGATTTAATTACCAATAATTATAAATATTTATTTTTTTCACTTTTTCTGTTCTCTCTTGCTTATGTATTTATTTATTTATAAGTATAACATACTTCTAACATACAGTGTTGTGTTGAGATGTACAACATAATGGTAATTCTGTACATTATGCAGTGCTCACTGCATTAAGTATAGTTATACCAAACAATATTTTAAAAATATTATTGACTATATTCCCTATGCTGTACTTTTCATTTCCGTGACATATTTATTTTGTAACTTTATCTGTTTTGCTTAGCCCCCAACCCACCTCCCCTCTGGGCAGCCACCTATTTGTTTTCTGTATTTAAGAGTCTGGGATTTTTTAGTCTGTTTTTTCTTTTGTTCATTTGTTTTGTTTCTTGAATTCCACATATGAGTGAAATCATATGGTATTTGTCTTTCTCTGACTTATTTCACTTAGCATTATACCTATCCATCCATGTCATTGCAAATGACAAGATCTCATTCTTTTTCATGGCTGAGTAATACTCTATTGTATGTATCTATCACATCTTCTTTTTCTATTCATCTGTTGATGGACATTTTGCTTCCTTTGGCCATTTTTAAATTTGGTTATTTGCCAGTAAGTTAATAAGAGTTATTTACATATTCTGGATACACACTCCTTATCATGTACATCATTTACAAATGTTTTCCCACTTTATGGGTTGTCTTTTCACTATCTTGATAGTGTTCTTTGAATTACAAATTTTTTGTAACTTGATGGAAATTTAAAAAAATAAATTTTTATGAAATTTAAAAAATAACTATTTTTTCTTTTGTCATTTGTGCTTTTGATAATGTATCTAAGAAGGCTTTGACTAACCAAAGGTCAGGAAGATTTACTCTTACATTTTCTTTTAAGAGTTTTATAGTTTTAGGGGCATCTGGGTGTCAGTTGGTTAAGGGTCCAACTCTTGATCTTGGCTTAGGTTATGATCTCACAGTTCATGAGATTCGGCCACATGTTGGGCTCCATGCTGACAGCGTGGACCCTGCTTGGGATTATCTCTCTCCCTCTCTCTCTGCCCCTCTTTAACTTGTGCTTGCACTCTCTCTTTCAAAATAAATAAATTTTTAAAAATAAAAAAATATTTTTATCGTTTTAGCTCTTGCATTTAATCTATGATCCATTTTGTTTTAATTTTTATGTATGGTATGAGGAAGAGGTCCAAGTTCATTCATTTGCATACGAATATCCAGTTGTCTCAGCACTATTTGCTGAAAAAAACTATTCTTTAGTAAATGTTCTTGACTCCCTTATAAAAAACAAATTCATCATATTTTCATGAGTTTATTTTTGGACTCTCATCTCTATTCTGTTGATTTATGTCTGTCCTGATGCTGGCACCGCACTGGTTCGATTATTGTAGATTTGTAGTAAGTTTAGAAAATGGGAGATGTGAATTCTACATTGTTCTTTTTCAAAATTGTTTTGACTTTTGAGGTACCTTGCAATTTCATATAAATTCCATATCAATTTTAGAGTCAGCTTGTCCATTTCTGCAAAAAAAAGGTAGTTGAACTGTGATAAAGATTGCTTTGAGTCTGAAAAAAGTCAGAAGTATTATTATTTTTGCAATATTATATCTTCTGATCCGTGAACATAGGTTATTTTCCATTTGTTTAGATCTTATTTAAATTCTTTCAATAATGATTTAGTTTTCATAGTAAAAGTTTTATATATCTTTAGTTAAGTTTATTCCTGAGTATTTTATTCTTCTTCACACTGTTGTAAATGGATTTTTACTTAATTTCATGCTAGTGTATAGAAATACAATTGATTCTTTTGTATACTGATTTTATACCTTGTAATATTGTGAACTTATTTATTAGCTTTAATGAGATTTTCTATGTACAAGACTATGTTATATGTGAATAGAAATAGCTTTACTTCTTCCTTTTTAATATGAATGGCTCATTTTCTTATCTAATTACCCTGGTTAGAACCTCTAGAATGATGTTTGAAAGAAGTAACAGAGTAGACATCCTTGTCTTGTTCGTGATCTTGTAGGGAAAGGATTCAATCTTTCACCAGTTAAGAATAATGTTAGCCTGAGGAAGTTCCCTGTTCTTACTACTGATGTTGGTAACAATGTCCCCTCTTTCATTCATGATTTTAATAATTTGAGTCTTTCAATTAAAAAACCCATTAACTTGAGTCTCCCTCTTTCTTTGTGCCTTGTCAATTTTGTCAATCTTTTCTAAGAACCAACTTTTGGTTTCTTTGCTTTTCTCTATTTCTCTATTTTTCTATTCTCCATTTAATTAATTTCACATATTTATTATTTTCTTCCTTGTACTTGCTTCAGGTTAGTTTCCCTCTTTTCTTTAAAAAAATTTTTTAACATTTATTCACCTTTGAGAGACAGAGAGAGCACAAGCAGGGGTGGGTTAGAGAGAGAGGGAGACACAGGATCCAAAGCAGGCTCTGGGCTCTGAGCTGTCAGCACAGAGCCCAACTTGGGGCTTGAGCCCACGAACCATGAGATCATGACCTGAGCCAAAATCAGCCACTTAACCAGATGAGCCACCCAGGTGCCCCTTTCCTCTTTTTTCTAATATCTAAAGGTAAAAGATTAGTTTATTGACTTGACATCTTTTTTAAACCTAGGCATTTACTAATATAAATTTCCTCTAAGCAATGCTTTAAATGCATCCCATATGTTTTGGTATTTTGTGGGTTTAGTTTCATTTTTTTCAAAGAATTTCTAATAATACCTTGTGATTTCTCCTTTGACCCAAAGGTTAATTAGGAATAAATTGCTTATTTTCTGCATGCTTATGAATATTCTAGGTTTCTTCCTGCTAGTGATTTCTTTTTTTAAATTTTTTTAATGTTTATTTATTTTTGACAAAAGGAGAGAGTGCATGTGGGAGAGAGGCAGAGACAGAGGGAGACACAGAATCTGAAGCAGGCTCCAGGCTCTGAGCTGTCAGCACAGAGCCCAATGTGGGGCCTGAACCCATGAACTGTGAGATCATGTCCTGAACCAAAGTCAGACGCTTAACCAACTAAGCCATCCAGGCTTCCCATCTTCCTGTTAGTGATTTCTAATTTCATTCCATCATAGGAAAACATACTTTGTATGACTTTAATCCTTCTTAAGTTTATTAAGATTTATTTTATGGCCCAACATACGATCTATCCTGCATAATGTTCTATACAATTTTGGGAAGAATGTATACTATACTGCTTTTGGGTAGAGTGTTGAATAGATGTCCTTTAGGTCTAGTTAGTTTATACTGTTGTTTAAGTCCTCTATTTCCTTATTGATCTTCTGCCTTGCTGTTCTGTTCATTATTGGAATTTGGGTATTAAAGTCACCAACTATTGTTGTTGAACTATTTCTCAATTCAATTCAGTCACTTTTTGTTTCATGTATTTTGGGGCTCTGTTGTTAGGTGCATTCATGTTTATACTTGTTATGTCTTGTTATGGTGATTTGACTCTATTATCATTATAAAATGTCCTTCCTTATGTCCAGTAATAATTTTGTATCTATTTTGTCTGTTATGAGTATATCCACTCCAACTTTCTTATGGTTGCTATCTTAGTTCATGCTGCTATCACAAAATACCACAAATTTGGTACTTTATATACAATAGAAATGTATTTCTCACAATTTTGGAGGCTGAAATTCTAATATCAGGCTGCCAGCATGGTCAGGTTCTGGTGGGAGCCCTCTTTTGGCTTGCAGGCTGCTGATTTCTTAGATCTTCACATGCCAGAAAGAGGGCTAGGTAACTCTTTGGCCTTTTCTCATAAGCACACTAATCCTACTCCGAGGGCAGTGCCATCATGATCTCATTACCTCCCAAAGTCTTCTCCTTCAAATACCATAACATCGGGATTAAGATTTCAACATATGAATTTGGCAGTATTGGAGAGGTATTGGGGATAAACAGACATTTTGTCTATTGCTGATAATGTTTGCCTGATTGTATTTCTATTTTATTTTCAGGCTTTTTGTATATTTTAATCTAATGTATTCTCCTATAGACATCATTTGATCCTGCTTTTAAATATGGTCTGACAATCTCTGAATTTTGATTGGCTTGTTTAATGCAGTCACATTCAGTGTTATTATTGATATAATTAGATTTTTCTCTGCCTTTTTTGTTTTTGATATTTTTCATGCTTTTTTTGTTCTTCTGTACCTCCTTTATAGCTTTCTTTTTTAGGAAGTGAATACCTTCTAGTTAAATATTATAATTACTTTAATGATTTTCTTCACTGTATTTTTGAGTTATTTTCTTACTGGTTGCTGTAGTGCTTACCATGGGCATCATAGCCTGTCAGAATCTACTTAAGATTTACAACAACTTAATTTCAGTAAGATACAGAAATATCACTCCTCTGAAACTCTATTCCCTTTTTCTCCTTTTTATGCTATTATTGTTATACATATTATATGTATATAAGTTACAAACTCAAAAATGCATTGTTATAATTAGAATGTCCCAAGTAAACTCAAGTTTCTTAGAGAGAGCTTCAGAAGCCTCTGGTTTTATGGTTCCCCTACCCCAGCCCCACCAACACCCAGGTAAAACCTCCATGACAGTGTTCCAGAGTGGGGTGCAGGAACAGTGACCTGCTTCTCTCGAAGTGACACTCTGCTTTACGAGCAGGGGCACAGGGAAGGACAGTAGCATCTGGTCTTCTCAACTTGCTTCTGCTAGTATCCACCCTGTGCTCTGTGAGTGAACTGTGGTTAGGGCAGTTGAGTACAGTACTCTCAGTCGGCCATACCTGGGGTAGAGTTTTTGTCTTGTGAGTTGAGGGTATGTGGAACACAAAAGCCTTAGAATTCTCAGCTATTTAAAGTTGGAATAGAGCTTTTACAACTTCGAACTGGTCAAGGGGGAGAATGAGAAATGCTGATGACCTGTTCTAGTGAGACACTGTAGTACTCAACTCATAGCTGGAGGGAGGGAGAAGGAGCTCCAGGTTCATGTTTGCTTCCACCTTGTGTGGAGCTTTTGTCAAGCTGAATAGAGAAAGGGGAGAGGAAGGGGGTGGGTCATGGCTAAAAGGCCATAGATTCTTGTTCTTCATAACTAAGATGTAGTAAATTTTGTTGAATGGTGTTTCTTCATTTGCTGTAGGTTCTTAGGGTAATATCCAGAGACATAAATTTTGTTTTTCCTAATGTCACCAGCTCTTTTCGTTTGCTAGGGAGATGATCCACAGAGCTCTTCAAGCTGTCATTCACAAAGCCAAGGCATGGCATTGACTTTTTGAAGAGTCCATGGTCGTTGTCCTTCATATGTACCACATTCCAAATTTGTCTGATTATTTCCTTGTATCATGTCATTTTACAATTAATTATACTTGATGTAATTACTGATACATTTCTTTTATTTTTCCTGTTTTTTCTAAGATAGCACTTTCTCTCTTTTGCTTTTTTTTGGATTTATTAAATATTGTCCCCTCCACTCCTTTAGAATTAACACCTCACTTACCTTCTTTTAAGGTTTACCCTAGGAATTAGAATACCTAAATTGTATGCTTACCTTATCAAAGTCTAAAGTAGTCAATACCTATGCCTGTTTTCTACACAATTACAATAAACTTAGAAATATTTTAACTTCAGTCATCCTCTCCTGATTTATAATGTGTTATCACTGTGATTTTCTTTTAGGTCTGTACTTTTGAACCCTGTGGCTCTCTTTATAATTGTGTTTTATAGTTACTACTTGTTTGCATTTACCCATGAATATAACACTTTTTTTCTCCACTACTTTTGGTATTTTAGACCTCCCATTTCACTTGCATTTCCTGTCATATGAAGGGAGAAGATATTAAAAGGTTTTGAATTTCATTTTGTGTAGTCCTGCTAAGGACCTACTTTCTCAGTTTTTATTTGTCTAAAAATGTCTGTATTTTCACCTTCCTCTTGAAAGGTATCTTTACTGGGTAAAAAATATAAGTTGACAGTTTTCTCTCAGCATATAAAGATGCCATTCTAGTCTTCTGGCTTCCATTGTACTTCTGAGAATTAATCTATAAATAATTGCCACTCCTTTGAAGGCAGTCTCCCTTGTCTTTCTTGATATTTTTAAAGCCTTGTCTTTGGTTTTATGTTCTGAAGTTACTAATTTGTATCTAGTGTACAAATTTTTGATTTTTCTTCCATTGGATCTTTCAGACTTCTTGAATTACAGATATTTTTAATTATTTCTTGAAAACCCTGCCATTATCTCTAATTATTGTCCCTACTCCATTCCTTCTTTCACCTCTTCTTCTGTAAACCTGATTACCTATATGCTCTCCTTCCTCACTTTGCTTCCATGCTTCTTCACTATCATTTCACATTTTCCCTGTTTTATCTCTATAAATACATTATGTCTATACATTATAGATAATTTAGATAATTATAGATATATTTATAATGTATAGAAATACATTATATCTATAATACATTATAGATAATTTCTTAACTTTGTCATGTTTTAAACTGTCTCTCAGCTATATGCAGTCTGCTGTGAAGCCCATCCACTGAGTTTTAAATTTCATGGTTTTTAACTTCTAAAATTTATATTTTATTTCAATTCAGCTATGTTACCTTTCTTTTTTTACAATTTCTTGGTTCATTTATTATTTTCAAGTTTTAAAATATCTATAATGATTATAAAAATAGTTATATATTTTGTGTCTAATAATTCTAATACCCGAAATTGCTGAGCAGCTTCTGCTGTCAGATGTTTCTCTAGGTTTTCGCTTATGGTATTTTGTTTCCTTGTGTGCTTAGTGATTTTTGAATAGGATACCTTATTTTCCTTTCAAGAAAATTTTTGGGGGGGGGCACCTCCAACTCAGGTCATGATCTTACAACTCATGATCTCACAGCTCTGGGTTCGAGCCCCATATTGGGCTCTGTGCTGACAGCTCAAAGTCTGGAACCTGCTTCAGATTGTGTGTCTCCCTCTTTCTCTCTTTGCCCCTCCCCTTCTCACACTCTGTCTCTTGCTCTCTCTCTCTCTCTCTCTCTCACAAATAAATAAACATTAAAAATATAAAAAAAATTTTTGAATTCTTTGAAGTTTACTATGAAGGTATATTCTTCTACATAAGATTTGTATGTATTTCTGCCCAGCCTCTGGGAGATCAAAGCAATAGGAGTCTACTCTAAGCAAATTTGTAATTCGAGATTACTGGGTCACCCAGCTAAATGCTAATTTGGATTGCAGATCTGTATGTGGGCCAGTTTGTGGTTATACTTTCTCAAAGATGTTTTCCCCCTGTACTTCTCTGCTGAGTGCTAAGGTATCTTTCTTAAAATTCCCTAGGGATGAAATCCATCGGGTACTTATATAATACCTTTACACTGAAGAAGTTGTGAAACAAGAATCTTAAATTCTCCAGTTTTGCTAAATGCCCTCAGGGCAAAAGTAGTTTCATTGGTCAGTTTACTGTTATTTTTTTGTCTCTAGATTTTGGCCTGATACCTCCTTTTGTGCTTCTCTTTGATGCTTTAAGACATATTTACATTTTAAAAGCATTTTTAGTTTCTTTCTTAAGTAGGCATATCAGTCAGGATACTTAACTAGTCACATTATTGGACTATTTCTTATTTTTCTATGCCATTATTTTGTAGTTTATATAGCTTGAATCACTGTATCAGAATTACCTGGAGATGTTTATTAAAATTTTGGATTCTGGTAGCCAATTTCAAGCTTATTGAAATAGCATTTGTAAGATGGGATCCTAATACCTGAATTTTTGTGAATTTCTTTAAGTGATCTTAATACATACAGAAGTTTGCTTTCATTTCCACTTTTAATTCTCATATCTGTTTCTTTTTCTTTTTTTTTTTTTTAACCGTGGGGGCCTGAGATCTCAATTCATTGTTTTCTATACTTGTCCTAGCACCCTCTGTTGAACAATCCATTATTTTCACATTTATTGGATAAAAGTCAATTTTTATCATATAATGTGTGTGTGTTTCTGGTCTTTTTGTTATAGTTCATTGAGTTGCCTGTTCTTTGAACAACACCATACTGTTTTAATTATTGTAGCTTCGTGATGTGTTTTACTATGTGATAATAAGAAATCTTCCATACTTTTTATTATTTTCTCCCTAAAAATTTTAAAACATTACTATAGTTGCATCATTTTCTTGTTTTAACAGTGTTCAGTGACTTTGCAGAATTAGTTTTTCCAGTTTTTTAAAATATTTTCTTTCTGGGGCGCCTGGGTGGCGCAGTCGGTTAAGCGTCCGACTTCAGCCAGGTCACGATCTCGCGGTCCATGAGTTCGAGCCCCGCGTCAGGCTCTGGGCTGATGGCTCGGAGCCTGGAGCCTGTTTCCGATTCTGTGTCTACCTCTCTCTCTGCCCCTCCCCCGTTCATGCTCTGTCTCTCTCTGTCCCAAAAATAAATAAAAAAACGTTGAAAAAAAATTAAAAAAATATAATAAAATAAAATATTTTCTTTCTTTGGCCTTATCTCCTACTATACTTTTCTCATATGGATTTAAGAAGTCCTTAGACTGAGGTACTTAATATTTAATCTGGCTCTTTGCCCACAAAAATTTTGTGTTTTGATTTTAGTACTTAGCATGGGCATTTTTCCTCTAGATATCTTTCTGTCCATTCTTCAAAATTGAAGTTGATTTATTTACCTTCTCTACTTAGCTGTTAGTGAACACTCCACACTCAAGGGAGTCCTCTTTGTTAACTTTGATAGCAATTATTGACTATACCATTCATTTTTACTTGGTAAATCCTACTGAATCACATACTGTAAGATCTGGAAGCTTCCTAAAGAGGTTATATCATCCATCTGTCATTTTACCAAAGAGAAAATTGAGGTCTAGGATATGGGAATGATTTGTTTATAGATTCCTTTTTTTATATATTCTTTTTTTAGAGTTTCCTAATGATTCAATTGCTGAAGTAAACTCAGAATGCATTTCTTGTGTTTTAGAGCTCATTCTGTTGCCATTGTCTCCTATGTCATTATTCCATTGTATTTAAATTTTATTTTTATTTATTTAGGCATAGGGTTTTTTGTTTTTTTTTAACTAGATTGGAAGTATCTTAAAGACAGCACTCGTGTCTACACATTTTATGGTACAACTCATAGCCCTAAAACTGTGCTATGTGCTTATTGGGCACCTAATTAATATTAATGGCTGTTTGTAAAAAAACATGTTGCTGCATTAACCTAATGTCAAATTGGGGCTATTTCCATGTGGGCATCACTGTTATAACTGTATGAAAAGTGGCATCTAGTGGTCGGTGTGTGTATTACAATTGGCTTTAAAAACAACAAAAAAAGCCAGAGTTACCAGTGTCATTGTAAAGTAGGTGGAATAAATAGAATATAAATTACATTTTAAAACTGAATTCAAACAAATATCAAATGTTTTAAGTAGTGACCTCTCTAAAGCATAGCTACATTTGAAGTAATAAGTGAAAAAAGGTGAAATTACTGATTTTAAAGAAAAATTATATATAAAATTACCTTTGAATTGACATGCACACTTATTCAAAGTTATATTGTTTGTTTACAAATTATATTAGAAGTTGGAGGATATTGTTGGATACTTAGAAGTCAAAAATATTATAAGTAAAATTCATGTAGTATCTTCTCCATATTAACAAACCCTTTCTGTCTATTGTTTTGCATTATTCTCAGGAGCTTAATTTATGTTTTAAAAAGAAGGATTTCTTAATGAAAGATGAAAATGGAAAGTTGTACCATCTTTTACTTGTAACACCAGAAAACTATGCACCAATATTTACATTTAAAGTGTAGACAGGGGCGCCTGGGTGGCTCAGTCGGTTAAGCATCCGATTTCAGCTGCGGTCATGATCTCTTGGTCCATGGGTTTGAGCCCCGCGTCAGGCTCTGTGCTGACAGCTCAGAGCCTGGAGCCTCCTTCGGATTCTGTGTCTCCCTCTCTCTATGCTCCTCCCCCACTCATTCTCTGTCTCTCTCCATCTCTAAAAAATGAAGAAACGTTAAAAAAATTTAAAAAATAAAGTATAGACATACATTTCAAAGTCAAATGTTAATTGTTTTTCAACGTTTATTTATTTTTTGGGGGACAGAGAGAGACAGAGCATGAACGGGGGAGGGGCAGACAGAGAGGGAGACACAGAATCGGAAACAGGCTCCAGGCTCTGAGCCATCAGCCCAGAGCCTGACGCGGGGCTCGAACTCCCGGACCGCGAGATCGTGACCTGGCTGAAGTCGGACGCTTAACCGACTGCGCCACCCAGGCGCCCCAAATGTTAATTGTTTTTAAATGTATAGCCATTTTGTACACTATCCTTTATCCTCCATTAATGCTTGTAACTGATTATTGATAATATGCACAATCCAATTCAGTGAATATGACCATTGACAGTTCTCATCTTGTGAATTGGTATCTTCTAAAATTTGTAAGCTTATACTTTGGAATCTACAATTCATGTTTACACAAAAAAGTTATACATCTTAAATTAACCTCTGTTACTGACACACTGTAATGTAATTTTTCTGTATGGAATTATCCTTTCCATTAGAGAGCAGTGATGTACGGTCTTTGCATCTCTACCTACACCTAATGTGACATAGTGGCTGGCATATAACAGGTGATCAATAAGTATTTGTTGAATTAGTTTTATATGTTGGAAAGAGCTGTGTCTTAATCGTGTTTATTGCTTAACCAGCTTTCTGGCCTCTAATAATGCTCAATTCATGTTTGATGAGTAAGTCTGTATAAGTCCATTTCACTTGTAATGTAGTTGATGTATAATACTGAAACCTAATATCAACTATGTATGATGAATAATAGCTGCATAACAGCCTTTCGATTAGAAATGTCAGGAGCATCTGTTACAGGAACAGCAACTTGCAGAGTGAGAGATTACCCCCAACATCAAACCATTGTTGTTTGCTCTTAATCAGGAAAAGGAGTTCCAGCATCTGGCTAGCTTCTAGTTGCAGCTGAGTAGATTAGGAGTTATGACTAGAAGGATGAGGTCAGTAATTTGATAAGGATTGGGGAAAGTATTCTGGTAGTGGTTGGAGTAAAGAAACACAGGGAATGTTGGGAAGGACACTTAGGTACTTTTTAAGTCACAGTTTTCCAAGGCTGAGCATTAATACACATTATTTGGTATTTACATCACATAAAAGTTTCTCTTATTTAATGAAAAGTATACCTTGGGATGAGCACTGGGTGTTGTATGGAAACCAATTTGACAATAAGTTTCATATATTGAAAAAATAAATAAATAAAAATAAAAATAAAAAATAAAAGAGATCCCCAAATCAAAAAAATAAAAATAAAAACAAAAATAAATAAAAAAAAGAAAAGTATACCACCTTACTGTCCATAAATGGAGAGCTATCTACATAGGTTAATCTAACTACTATTTGTTTTTCTAAGGAGTTAGCTTTATGTCAGAGTATAAGGTAGATCTGGATGGCAGAAGTCATCTATTATCTTCTCTTATGGGTTCTTATTTTATTTTTTAAGATTTTTATTGTTTTTAACTAATCTCTGCACCCATCGTGGAGCTCAAACTCACAACCTCGAAATCAAGGCTCCACTGACTGCTCCACTGACTGAGCTAGCCAAGTGCCTCTCTTATGGGTCCTTATTTTGGAGGAGGATATTTTTCTGGCTTCAAGACCTCAATTCTTAATATGAATAAAGGAATTTATTAGTAGTGGCTTTTTAGAGGATCGAGGCTGTGGGAACAACATTTGTGGTAAAACTTGTTGGAGTCATTATAGACTGAACTACTAGCAATGAGAGAATGGGAGCGAAGAAAAAAAGTTGGTAAAAGATAGCATTACATATTTTACGCTCCATGATTGCTCACGAGTGCAGAGAGTCAAGCAACTTCGACTGTCAGACATCTTTAGCTAGTCACCAAGGTCATTGCTAATACAGATTGAAAGGTCATTTCTTGAATGTGATGTTAGGAGAAAGAAAAGAGTTCCTAAGAGCTTGGACAAATGGCAAATAATATTACAGGGAAATTGTTTGAATTGCTTTTTAATTTTTAGTATCTTTTTAAAAGGATATTTTTCACTTTAAAATTATGAAAGTTACATCTGCTCATTATGAAAAGATCAAATGGAAATGTGTACCATAAAAGGTGAAAGCTTCCCCAGAGGTAACTATTGTTTGCAATTTGGTATATATCTGTTCAGATATTTTTCTGGTATTAGTTTTACAAATTTGGATTGTTGAGTTTAGTTGAGGGGTAAGTCAGAGACTGATTTTCAGGTTCATATTTAATAATCTTTCTCCCTCTTTTTCTTCCTTATAGGCTTGCTATGGTTGTTCTCCAGGATCAAAATGTGACTGTAGTGGTGTAAAAGGAGAAAAGGTGAGATTTGAGATGAGCCTTTGAAAACTTAGTAAAACCAGTAAAATAGTGTTTTATTTATTTTTTTTAAAATTTTTTTTAACGTTTATTTATTTTTGAGACAGAGAGAGACAGAGTATGAATGGGGGAGGGTCAGAGAGAGAGGTAGACACAGAATCCGAAACAGGCTCCAGGCTCTGAGCTGTCAGCACAGAGCCCGATGCGGGGCTCGAACTCACGGACCGCACGGACCGCGAGATCATGACCTGAGCCGAAGTCGGACGCTTAACCGACTGAGCCACCCAGGCGCCCCTAAAATAGTGTTTTAATATGTTTTTTTTTTAAATCAGGGCTTCTACCTCAGCATCTAAGTAAATAAAATGAATTCTACCATACTGCTTATTTTAGATAATTATAAGGATTAGACTATATCTCAGGAGTTAGCAAACATTTTCTGTAAAAGACCATATAGTAAATATTTTAGGTTTTGTGGGCCACATAATATCCCTATCACACAATTTTTAACATTTTTTTTAAAAAGTCCTTTAAGAGTATAAAAAAATGTCTTAGCTCTTGGACTGTACAAAACAGACTTCTTACTGCATTTGGTCTGAGAGCTGTAGTCTACTAACCTATCTATGATCAATCTTGTTAAAACCACTAACTTAATAGGCAAAAGAAGAAAAAAACACTAAGAAAGAAACTAACATTTATCAGGCTACTCATCTGTATTGAGTTTCATACTAGCCAATTTCATGTATTTTTATCTAGTCCATGTAAGTTAACGATTAGTGAACCTCTATTTTTATTTCACTTTTCTAATAGCAGCACCTCTATTGTATACATACGATAATTACAAAGTAAGTATTGGTGGGGCACCTGGGTGTCTCAGTCGATTAAGCATCTGACTTCGCTCAGGTCATGATCTCAAGGTTCATGAGTTCGAGCCACACGTCGGGTTCTGTGCTGACAGCTCAGAGCCTGGAGCCTGCTTCAGATTCTGTGTCTCCCTCTCTGCTTCTCCCCTGCTCATGCTCTCTCTTTGTCTCTCAAAAATAAATAAACGTTAAAAAAAATTTTTAGGGGCGCCTGGGTGGCGCAGTCGGTTAAGCGTCCGACTTCAGCCAGGTCACGATCTCGCGGTCCATGAGTTCAAGCCCCGCGTCAGGCTCTGGGCTGATGGCTCAGAGCCTGGAGCCTGTTTCCGATTCTGTGTCTCCCTCTCTCTCTGCCCCTCCCCCGTTCATGCTCTGTCTCTCTCTGTCCCAAAAATAAATAAATGTTGAAAAAAAAATTAAAGAAAGAAAATTTTAAAAACAAAACAAAAAAACCTAAGTATTGGTGAGGATTAAGTAGCATAAACCTAGCCACTCTGAATCAATGACTGACAGTGAAATTAGAAGATTAAAACACGATAGCAAATTGTGCTAGGAGAAATGGGTTTATACTCTAGTCTTCACTGTCTAGGGCTTAATAAATATTTTTGAATGAATCAGTGAATATTTCTAATTATATATGACAAATTTTAGGATATTATTTCAAGAGCGTATTCCATTTAGGGATACAGAATGTCTACTAGCACATTAAAGATGTTTAAAAGTCCTGATATAAAGAAACTTATTTGTTTTGCAATGCTATATTTCCAAGTTCCATTTGACCCACTTCTTTCTAACAGAACACCTATTAATAATAATTGAATTGTGTTATCTAGAACACCTATTTTTTAAAAATTTTTAAATGTTTATTTATTATTTTTTGAGAGCCAGAGAGCGTGACCAGGGGAGGGGCAGAGAGAGAGGGAGACACAGAATCCGAAGCAGGCTCCAGGCTGTGAGCTGTCAGCACAGAGCTCAATGTGGGGCTCAAATTCACAGACTGTGACATTATGACCTGAACTGAAGTCAGATGCTTAACCGACTAAGCCACCCAGGCACCCCTAAAACACCTATTTAAATGACATTAGTTTGAGGGAAGTAGTTTTATTTATTTTTTTTATTTTTTAAAAGTGTTTATTTATTTTTGAGAGAGACAGAGTGCGAGCAGTGGAGGGACAGAGAGAGGGAGACACAGAATCCGAAGCAGGCTCCAGGCTCCTAGCTGTCAGCACAGAGCCCGATGCAGGGCTCAAACTCATGAGCTGTGAGATCATGACCTGAGCCAAAGTTGGACGCTCAACCGACTGAGCCACCCAGGCACCCCTGGAGTAGTTTTATAGTAAGGGTGCTTTCTGTAGTGATAAAAAGAACAAAAGAGATTCATTTCTGATATTGGCACGGTGATTTTTATCAGACTAACTCTTCTTAAAATAAGAAGTAAATACTCTGGACAAAAATAACACCTACTTAATGGTCATATAGTGACTGAAAGTAGGAAAAAGTTAGAGAAGATTCTACTCTTGAAAGAAAGGGAGTACAGTGAGCAAGTTTGCACTTAGGTGGCTTTTCTCCTGAAAGCACCCTTCAGTCTGCTTGGCAAAGGATGGCTAGAATCCAGACTAAAAGCCACAGTTTTCTTGGCTTGAGAAGTTGGGGAAAAAGTTGAGGATTCCAGAATGACTGGAAAGTGATAGGAGATATGCTGCAATAGAGGGAGCCACAGAGAATGGAGCCCAAAAATTTCCCTATAAACCCAAATTCTTGATTGAGTCCTGAACTTTATATGTATAGGGGAGGATTCACACAATCCACCAAAAGGAATAGCCGGAAGGCTGCGATAACTGAACATAGATTTAACTGCTGTTCACTGAAGGGAAAATATAATTTTTAAGTTTTAGTTCACCTGAGTTTACTATTTTCTAAAGCAAAAGTTCAATACTCTTCCGAGGAAGAAAAAAGAACCTAGGATGTCTACAACATACAATATCTAAAGTGCTATTAAAAATTATAGGCATGAGAAGTAACAGGTAATAGTGATCCATAGTCAAGAAGAAGACTCATGAATGAAAACTAACTCTGAAATGACACCTATTAAAATTTGTAGATAAAGATTTAAAGCAGATAAGATAAATATATTTGTTGATTTAAAGGGAAATGTGCTCCTAAGAATGAATAAATAGAGCATCACAATAGAGCACTGGAAACTAAAAATAATGAGGAAAATCTAGATTTGAAAAGCAAAATATCAGAAAGAACAATTTACCAGATTGGCTTATAACAGCAGAATGATGACAGTGGAATAGAGGGTCAGTGAACTTAGAGATGAATCAGAGCAAAAATGCAACCTGAAGAACAAAGGGAAAGAATAGGGCCTTAGTGACCTCTAGGACAATAAAAATGGTTTAATGTAAATGTAAATGGGGTCCCCTAACAATAGGAGAGATAAAACAGGGGAGAAAAAGGAATAAAAATTAATAGGACAGTGGTAATAGCAAGAATTTTGCACATTTGGTGAGAAATATAATTTTTTTAAATATGAAATTTATTGTCAAATTGGTTTCCATACAACACCCAGTGCTAATCCCAACAGGTGCCCTCCTCAATGCCCATCACCCACCCTACCCTCCCTCCCACCCCCCCATCAACCCTCAGTTTATTCTCAGTTTTTAAGAGTGTCTTATGGTTTGGCTCTCTCCCTCTCTAACTTTTTTTTTTTCCTTCCCCTCCCCCATGGGTTTCTGTTAAGTTTCTCAGGATCTACATAACAGTGAAAACGTATGGTATCTGTCTTTCTCTGTATGACTTATTTCACTTAGCATAACACTTTCCAGCCTCTACTACAAAGTTGTAAGCATCAAGACAGCATAGTATTGGCACAAAAACAGACACATAGAGCAATGGAATAGAATAGAGACTCCCGAATTGGACCCACAAAAGTATGGCCAACTAATCTTTGACAAAGCAGGAAAGAATATCCGATGGAAAAAAGACAGTCTCTTTAACAAATGGTGCGGGGAGAACTGGACAGCAACATGCAGAAGAATGAAGAAATATAAATTTATAGATATAAGAAATTCAGCACATCACAAGCAGAATAACAACAAAGAAAACTATACTTAAACACATCATAATGAGTCTACTGAAAAATCAGATTAAAAGAAAATATTGAAGGAAGCCAGAGAAAAAAAATACACATTACCTAAAGAGGCACAATGATATGAATGATGACGGGCTTCTCATCAGAGAGAATGGATACTGTACAACAATGTAAAAACATCACTAGAGAATTTAAAAAATCTGCAAACACAATTGTTGTATACAATTAAAATATACATAAAAATAAAGGCAAACAAAGAAACAAAAACTGGACTCTTAAATACAGAGAATGAAGTGGTGGTTGCCAGAAGGGAGAATGAGGGAGGGATGGGTTAAATAAGTGGAGGGGCTTAAGACGTACAAATTTCCACTTATAAAATAAACAAGTCATATAGATGAAAAGTGCAGCATAGGGAGTATAGTCAACAATATTGCAATAACATTGTGTGGTGACAGGTGGAGACTACACTTAGGGTGAGCCTTGAGCAATGCTGAGAATTATGGGATGGAGTTAAAGCAGGGCCTACTGGGAAAGAATTTTAAATACCTATGTTAAAAAAGAAGAAAGATTTAAAATCAATGATCTAAGTTTTCCACTTAAGAAGCTATAAAAGGACAAGTAAATCAAATTAAATTTTTTTAATATAATAAACACAGATGTATCAATCATTTTACTTTATTTTAAAAAAAAATTTAATGTTTATTTATTTTTGAGAGACAGAGAAACAGAGCACGAGTGGGGGAGGGGCAGAGAGAGAGGGAGACACAGAATCTGAAGCAGGCTCCAGGCTCTGAGCTGTCAGCACCGAGTCCGACGCGGGGCTTGAATTCACAAATTGAACCATGAAATCATGACCTGAGCCACAGTCGGACACTTAACCAAATGAGCCACCCAGGCGCCCCTCAATCATTTTTCTTTAATAAGTAGCAAATCATGGCCAGTTATATTTCACTTCTACCCCATCCCCTTTGCCAAAACACATATTAGATTATTTTGAAAGGAATCCTAGATTTCATCCATAAGTATCTCATTGTATATCTTTAATATATAAGGAGTTTTAAAACCATAACCAAAAATACCATTATTATACTGGAAGAATTAACGTTTCCTTAATATTACCAAATATATAGTCACTACTAAAATTTCCTTGGTGGGGGTGCCTGGCTGCCTCAGTTGGTAGAGGCTACAACTCTTAATCTTGGGCTTATGAGTTGAAGCCCATGTTTGCTCAATTGAATTTCATCAAAATTAAGAACTTAGTTTTTCTGAAGACATTGTTGAGGGAATGAAAACACAATCCACAGTCTAGGAAAAAATATTTGCAAATCACATATCTCCTAAAAAGCCTTCTATCCAAAATACATAAAGACATTTCAAAAGTTAATAATAAAACAAGTATCCCAAAATAAAATTAAATTAGAAACAAAGCGGCAAAAGATTTTAAGGTACTTCACAAAATAAGATATGTATATGGCAAATAAACACATTAAAAGTTACTCAAAATTGTTAATTAGGGAAATGCATAATAAAACCATAATAAGATACCACTATAAACCTACTAGAATGTCTAAATATTAAAATACATCCATACTAAGTATAGGTGAGGATGTGAAGCAACTAGAACTATTATAGATTGCTTTTTTTTTTTCTTTAAATTCAAGTTAGTTAACATACAGTGTAGTCCTGGCTTCAGGATTGGAACCCAGTGATTCATTTCTTACATATGACACCCAGTGCTCAACCCGAAAAGTGCCCTCCATAACGCCCATCACCCATCCCTCCACCCACCTCCCAACCAGCAACCCTCAGTTTGTTCTCTGTATTTAAGAGTCTTTTATGGTTTGCCCTCCCTTTCGGTTTTTATCTTATTTTTCCTTTCCTTCCTCTATGTTCGTCTGTTGTGTTTCTCAAATTCCACATTTGAGTGAAATCATATATTTGTCTTTTTCTGACTGACTTATTTTGCTTAGCATAATACACTCTAGTTCCATCCATGTTGTTACAAATAGCAAGATTGCTGATGCAAATACAAAATGATGCGAACACTTAGGAAAAAAGTTTGACAGTTTCTTTAAAAGGTAAGCATAAACCTATCAGATGACTGTCCTTTCCTAGGCATTTACTGATGAGAAGTGAAAGCATATGTCCATACAAAACTTGTACATGAGTTCATGGTAGCTTTATTTGTAATAACCAGAAACAGGAAACTCAATTGCTATTAACAGGTGGATGATGGGGCGACTGGGTGACTCAGTTGGTTAAACGTCCGACTTCAGCTCAGGTTATGATCTCATGGTTGAGCCCCATGTCAGGCTCTGTGCTGACAGTTCAGAGCCTGGAGACTGCTTCAGATTCTGTGTCTCCCTCTATCTCTGACCCTCCCCCATTCATGCTCTGTTTCTCTCTGTCTCAAAAATAAATAAAACATTAAAAAATAATTTAACAGGTGGATGAACCAACAAATTGTCATATATTCATACAATGGAATACTACTCAGCAATAAGAAGGAATGAACTATTGACATAAACCACAACATGTCTAAATCTCAAAATAATTATGCTGAATGGAAAGTTAAACAAAAGAGTACATTCTGTATAATTCCATGTATATAAAATTCTAGAAAATGAAAATTAATTTATAATGACTGAAAAGAAATCAGTCATCACCTGGGGTGGGGGATGAGTAGAGGCATGAGGAAAATATTATAAAAGAGAACATGGAAAATTTTTTTATATTTATGATGTTCACTTCAATATTTTTTTTATTTAAAAAAAATTTTTTGAGTTTATTTATTTTGAGAAAGACAGAAAGAGAGAGGGAGACAGAGACAGAGACAGAGACAGAGAGAGAGCAAGCAGGGGAGGGGCAGGGAGAGAAAGGGAGAGAGAGAATTCCAAGCAGGCTCTGAGCTGTCAGCACAGAGCCTGATGCGAGGCTCAAAGCCCCGAACCCGTGAGATCATGATGTGAGCCGAAATCAAGAGTCAGAAGCTTAACTGACTGAGCCACCCAGGCGCCCCAACTTCAATATTGGTTTTAATTAAAGACTTACTTTTTTAAGAGCAGTTTTAGGTTCACAGTAAAATTGAAAGAAAGATACAGAAATTTCACCTATACCTCTGGCTCACACATGCATACATGCATAGCTTCCCTAATGAGAGTGGTACATTTGTTACAATTGATGAACCTACATTTGATATATCATTATCACCCCAAAGTTCAAGTTTACCTTAGAGCTCATTCTTGGTGTCGTACATTCTGTGGATTTGGGCAAGTGTATAATGACATGTATCCATCATTTTATTATTGTATGAATATTTTCACTGCCTTATAAATCGTTTGTGCTCCACCTGTTCAACGTTACCATCCCCACCCCTGGAAACCACTGATCTCTTTACTGTCTCCATAATTGTATTTTCCAGAATATCATATACTTAGAATCATACAGTGTGCAGCCTTTTCAGATTGGCCTTTTTCACTTAGGTAATCTGCATTTAAAGTTCCTCCATGTCTTTTCATAGCCAAATAGTTCATTTCTTTTTAGTGCTAAATGATAGTCCATTGTCTGCATGT
Source organism: Acinonyx jubatus (assembly GCF_027475565.1). Taxonomy (NCBI): domain Eukaryota; kingdom Metazoa; phylum Chordata; class Mammalia; order Carnivora; family Felidae; genus Acinonyx; species Acinonyx jubatus. The sequence goes on from NC_069389.1 coordinate 86,068,603, forward strand.
GGCAGTTTCTTTATCTGTTCATCTGCTAAAGGACATCTTGGTTACTTCCAAGTTTTGGCAATGATGAATAAAATTGCTATTGAGCATACATGTGCAGTTTTGTGTGTGTGGATGTAAGTTTTAAACTCCTTTGGATAAATACCAAGAAACATCATTGCTAGATCATATGAGTATGTTTAGTTTTGTAAGTCACTGCCAAACTGTCTTGCAAAGTAGCTGTATCATTTTGCCTTCCCACCAAAAATGAATGAGAGTTCCTGTTGCTCCACATCTTTGCCAGCCTTTGGTGTTGTCATGGTTTTAGATTGTAGCCATTTTATTGGGTATGTGGTGGTATGCAGTTGTTTCAGTTTGCATTTCCCTGATGCCATATCGTGTGGAGCATCTTTTCATATGCTTATTTTCCATCTGTATATCTTCTTTGATGAGATATCTGTTAAACACTTTGGCCCATTTTAAAATCAGGTTTTTTTGCTTTCTTATTGTTGACTTGTAAGAGTTGTTTGTATAGTTCAGATAATTTTTCTTTATCAGATGTGTCTTTTGCAAATATTTTCTCCCAGTCTGTCTTATCTTCTCATTCTCTTAACACTATCTTTCACAGAGCAGAAGCTTTTAATGTTAATGCAGTTCAGCTTATCAGTTATTTCTTTCATGGATTATGCCTTTTTGTATCTAAAAAGTTGTCACCACACCCAAGGTCACCTAGATTTTCTCTCCTGTGTTATCTTTTAGGAGTTTTATAGTTTTCTATTTGATCCATTTTGAGTTGATTTTTATGAAGAGTGTGAGGTCTCTGTCTAGATTTTTTTTTTACATATGGATGTTTAGTTGTTTGAGCAAAATTTGTTGAAAAGACAAGGAAATTTTTGTGAGTGATGGGTATGTTCATTATTTTGATTGTCACCTATGTGGAAAAAAATTTCAAATTGTATACTTTAAATATGTGCAATTTATTGTATATTAATTGTACCGCAGTAAATCTGCTTTTAAAAAGTAAGATTAATACAGAAATAATAAAATATGTCAATTCTGGCAAAGAAATGTGTCCAAGTGCACACTGCTAAAAACAAAACTTGCTAGACTCCTGATGACAACAAGAAATTAACCAGCTGACAACCTAAAATTCATGTCACGTAGATTGTAACTATGTTTATCATGGCGAACATAGATTAATGTATAGAATTGTCAAATCACTATGTTGTACACCTGCAACTAGTATAACATTGTATGTCAACTATACTTAAATAAAAATTATAAAGTAAAATAAAATTCATGTCACACTGACACATTATCTTTTTTTTCACATTTTAAACTACTATTTATTTTTTCGGGTTTTAAAAGTAACACATATTCAGAGTAGAAAGTGTAGGAAATGAAGAATAACATAAGGAAAATAAAAATCATCCCCAAACCCACACCTTATAGCTAAACATTATTTTTTTTTAATATATGAAATTTATTGTCAAATTGGTTTCCATACAACACCCAGTGCTCATCCCAAACGGTGCCCTCCTCAATACCCATCACCCACCCTCTCCTCCCTCCCACCCCCCATCAACCCTCAGTTTGTTCTCAGTTTTTAACAGTCTCTTATGCTTTGGCTCTCTCCCACTCTAACCTCTTTTTTTTTTTCCTTCCCCTCCCCCATGGGTTCCTGTTAAGTTTCTCAGGATCCACATAAGAGTGAAACCATATGGTATCTGTCTTTCTCTGTATGGCTTATTTCACTTAGCATCACACTCTCCAGTTCTATCCACGTTGCTACAAAAGGCCATATTTCATTTTTTCTCATTGCCACGTAGTATTCCATTGTGTATATAAACCACAATTTCTTTATCCATTCATCAGTTGATGGACATTTAGGCTCTTTCCATAATTCCATAATTTGGCTATTGTTGAGAGTGCTGCTATGAACATTGGGGTACAAGTGCCCCTATGCATCAGTACTCCTGTATCCCTTGGATAAATTCCTAGCAGTGTTATTGCTGGGTCATAGGGTAGGTCTATTTTTAATTTTGTGAGGAACCTCCACACTGCTTTCCAGAGCGGCTGCACCAATTTGCATTCCCACCAACAGTGCAAGAGGGTTCCCATTTCTCCACATCCTCGCCAGCATCTATAGTCTCCTGATTTGTTCATTTTGGCCACTCTGACTGGCGTGAGGTGATATCTGAGTGTGGTTTTGATTTGTATTTCCCTGATGAGGAGCAACGCTGAACATCTTTGAATGTGCCTGTTGGCCATCCGGATGTCTTCTTTAGAGAAGTGTCTATTCATGTTTTCTGCCCGTTTCTTCACTGGGTCATTTGTTTTTCGGGTGTGGAGTTTGGTGAGCTCTTTATAGATTTTGGATACTAGCCCTTTGTCCGATATGTCATTTGCAAATATCTTTTCCCATTCCGTTGGTTGCCTTTTAGTTTTGTTGGTTGTTTCCTTTGCTGTGCAGAAGCTTTTTATCTTCATAAGGTCCCAGTAATTCACTTTTGCTTTTAATTCCCTTGCCTTTGGGGATGTGTCGAGTAAGAGATTGCTACGGCTGAGGTCAGAGAGGTCTTTTCCTGCTTTCTCCTCTAAGGTTTTGATGGTTTCCTGTCTCACATTCAGGTCCTTTATCCATTTTGAGTTTATTTTTGTGAATGGTGTGAGAAAGTGGTCTAGTTTCAACCTTCTGCATGTTGCTGTCCAGTTCTCCCAGCACCATTTGTTAAAGAGACTGTCTTTTTTCCATTGGATGTTCTTTCCTGCTTTGTCAAAGATGAGTTGGCCCTACGTTTGTGGGTCTAATTCTGGGGTTTCTATTCTATTCCATTGGTCTCTGTGTCTGTTTTTGTGCCAATACCATGCTGTCTTGATGATGACAGCTTTGTAGTAGAGGCTAAAGTCTGGGATTGTGATGCCTCCTGCTTTGGTCTTCTTCTTCAAAATTCCTTTGGCTATTCGGGGCCTTTTATGGTTCCATATGAATTTTAGGATTGCTTGTTCTAGTTTCGAGAAGAATGCTGGTGCAATTTTGATTGGGATTGCATTGAATGTGTAGATAGCTTTGGGTAGTATTGACATTTTGACAATAGTTATTCTTCCAATCCATGAGCAGGGAATGTCTTTCCATTTCTTTAAATCTTCTTCAATTACCTTCATAAGCTTTCTATAGTTTTCAGCATACAGATCTTTTACATCTTTGGTTAGATTTATTCCTAGGTATTTTATGCTTCTTGGTGCAATTGTGAATGGGATCCGTTTCTTTATTTGTCTTTCTGTTGCTTCATTGTTAGTGTATAAGAATGCAACTGATTTCTGTACATTGATTTTGTATCCTGCAACTTTGCTGAATTCATGTATCAGTTCTAGCAGACTTTTGGTGGAGTCTATCGGATTTTCCATGTATAATATCATGTCATCTGCAAAAAGCGAAAGCTTGACTTCATCTTTGCCCATTTGGATGCCTTTGATTTCCTTTTGTTGTCTGATTGCTGATTCTAGAACTTCCAGCACTATGTTAAACAACAGCGGTGAGAGTGGGCATCCCTGTCGTGTTCCTGATCTCAGGGAAAAAGCTCTCAGTTTTTCCCCGTTGAGGATGATGTTAGCTGTGGGCTTTTCATAAATGGCTTTTATGATCTTTAAGTATGTTCCTTCTATCCCGACTTTCTCAAGGGTTTTTATTAAGAAAGGGTGCTGGATTTTGTCAAAGGCCTTTTCTGCATCGATTGACAGGATCATATGGTTCTTCTCTTTTCTTTTTGTTAATGTGATGTATCACGCTGATTGATTTGCGAATGTTGAACCAGCCCTGCATCCCAGGAATGAATCCCACTTGGTCATGGTGAATAATTCTTTTTATATGCCGTTGAATTCGATTTGCTAGTATTTTATTGAGAATTTTTGCATCCATATTCATCAGGGATATTGGCCTGTAGTTCTCTTTTTTTACTGGGTCTCTGTCTGGTTTAGGAACCAAAGTAATACAGGCTTCCTAGAATGAGTCTGGAAGTTTTCCTTCCCTTTCTATTTCTTGGAATAGCTTGAGAAGGATAGGTATTATCTCTGCTTTAAACGTCTGGTAGAACTCCCCTGGGAAGCCATCTGGTCCTGGACTCTTATTTGTTGGGAGATTTTTGATAACCGATTCAATTTCTTCGCTGGTTATGGGTCTGTTCAAGCTTTCTATTTCCTCCTGATTGAGTTTTGGAAGAGTGCGGATGTTCAGGAATTTGTCCATTTCTTCCAGGTTGTCCAATTTGTTGGCATATAATTTTTCATAGTATTCCCTGATAATTGTTTGTATCTCTGAGGGATTGGTTGTAATAATTCCATTTTCATTCATGATTTTATCTATTTGGGTCATCTCCCTTTTCTTTTTGAGAAGCCTGGCTAGAGGTTTATCAATTTTGTTTATTTTTTCAAAAAACCAACTCTTGGTTTCGTTGATCTGCTCTACAGTTCTTTTAGATTCTATATTGTTTATTTCTGCTCTGATCTTTATTATTTCTCTTCTTCTGCTGGGTTTAGGCTGCCTTTGCTGTTCTGCTTCTATTTCCTTTAGGTGTGCTGTTAGATTTTGTATTTGGGATTTTTCTTGTTTCTTGAGATAGGCCTGGATTGCAATGTATTTTCCTCTCAGGACTGCCTTCGCTGCGTCCCAAAGCGTTTGGATTGTTGTATTTTCATTTTCGTTTGTTTCCATATATTTTTTTAATTTCTTCTCTAATTGCCTGGTTGACCCACTCATTCGTTAGAAGGGTGTTCTTTAACCTCCATGTTTTTGGAGGTTTTCCAGACTTTTTTCTGTGGTTGATTTCTAAACCAGTTTTTTTTTAAAGAAGTTTGACCTTCACATAGATACAATTATGCCATTTTCTATGTTTGTGAGTGTTAGCAAGTTACAGTAAATTTTAGGTTAGTTTTAAGGATGAAATGATTGCCTTACCACTGGTAGCAAAAGGTAGGCAAACAAGAGATGTCAACCCTCCCTACCATCCATAGGAATTAGGTAGAAAAACCTCCCTCACCCCTCTCATGGCAGGCTTCTATAGTTTCTACTACAGGAAACTTTCTACCTTTAAAGTCTGGAGATGGTTCTTACAATTTTTTTTTTTTTGCCACTGTCCAGTAGGTGCTCTTCTATCTTCCTTGGTATAATATTGCTCAGTCAGCTAGATAGGGCCACAACAACATTTGACTATTATGAGGAGATTTCAGGATATGTAATTTATAGGTATATGGTTTTATTAATACAAACACAATTAAACTTTTTAGCCCTCTCTTTCAATTTCTGGTTTATTCCTCTCTTATCCAAATAGCAGTTTTGCTTCTGAGAAAATTTGCTTTCTTCAAATATTATCCTCAAGTCTTGGCAGAGAGATGCTGTAAATACCAGTGGAGATCCCAAAATGTAGCTATGTTTTCCACTTACAGAAATCTACTTGAACTAGTTTTTCTTTTCCTTCTAGCTTCCTTTTTGACTTGCACTTGCAGTCAGATTTCTACTACCAGCCCTGCCAGAAATGAGCTATGTAATGATTTGAGACAATCCAGCTCTAAAAGTTTGAACCTTTTATTTACCCTCTTGCTCTGTTTCCTTGAAAATAATTGATGAGTTTGATTAATACTAAATTATTATAATTATATCATTAATTAAAATAACAAAGAGGAGTGCCTAGGTATCAGAGTTGCTTAATCATCTGACTCTTGATTTCAGCTCGGGTCATGATCTCACAGTTGATGAGATCGAACCCCACATTGGGCTCTTAGACTTACCATTATTTGGCTGACATTTGCTTTATTGGCTTTGAAGTAATGAGTGGAAACTGGCCAGAAGTAGCTTTTTTTTCAAAGTACTTATTTTTATTATAAAATGATTCAACATAACAATTATTTAATACAAAATTATCTAAGCTACCTAGACTAAACTTAGTACTTACCACATACACATTCTCTCTCTCTCTGTCTCTCTGTCTCTCTCACATACACATATACACACACACCGGGGGTGTGTAGTAAAATTCTACTGTACCTTAACCTCTAGGGGTATGTGCCTGCAATGGCCCATTAGTCAGTTGCTTTATAGATACGAATGCTTTCTCTTTCTAGGTGCTACCTAGGCTGTCACCGTGGATAGGATCTGGTGTGAAAGTGTTCCCAGAATGAGGTCCAGAGCCTCTGGCCAGAGATTCAGCCTTCAAGCCTTAGAAAAGTAGAGGAACTCCTTGCGACCCTGCTGTTGGGAGCACATGCCATGGAGCTATGAGCCCTCACAGTTCTTAAACTTGATAGTGGTGGATTTGCTTTCTGTTATTGGATTGCCTAGGGTTGTCGGGATACATACTCTTTCTATAATTGGCTATATGCAAGTCAACTAACCCTTAATGTGTTGATATGATGGTATATTAGTATAGATGGTGACTCTGCAACCCCCAGTTATCTATCTGTGCAGATATGCATATTGGGCAACCTTATTGTATAGATGCCGATAAGTTGTAGTGAACCCTCACTGGTGGGTTGGCAGCCCTCCTGTGTTGGTGTTGATTAAATGCTGTGCTCAGAATTGGACTTGAGTCACAGTTCAAATAGTAACTCTGAGTAGAGGAATTACTGATGGGTTTTTCTTTTTTTTCTTTTAATTTTTGGGTAGCATTTTATTATGATATAATTTAAGGTTACAAAATAATTGCAAAAGTAATACAAGGAACTCTTCTACATCCTTTACCACTTTTGCTCTATCAAAGACACTTAATATTTAAATTTTGAAATAACCTAGTGCAATTATTGAAATCAGGAAATTAACATTGATATAATGCTACTATCTAATCCACAGTCCATATCTGAATTTTGTCAGTTTTCCCTTTGATTGTTCAAAGTATGTGTATGCGTGTGTGTGTGTGTGTGTGTGTGTGTGTATTTTACCCCTCATAGTCTAGGGTCATGCATTTATCTACCACATCTCATTAGTCTCCTTTAATCTAGAACAGTTCCTCAGGTATTCTTTGTCATTTTTGAAGAATATAAGCCAGTTAATTTTAGAATGCCCTCTTTCTTTTTTTTTAGTGATTCCTCATTGTATGTATGTATGTATTTCCCCTTTTTAAATTTAAATCCTAGTTAACATATCGTACAATATTGATTTTATGAGTAGAATTCAGTGATTCATCACTTACATACTTGTGTTCATCACAAGTGCCCTCCTTAGTACCTACCACCCATCTATCTCCTACCCACCTCCCTTCATCAACCATCAGTTTGTTCTCTATCATTAAGAGGCTCTTGTGGTTTGTTTCCCTTTCTTCCCCCCCCCCCCGCCCACTTCCTATATATCTGTTTTGTTTCTTAAATTCCACATATGAGTGAAATCATATGGCATTTATCTTCCTCTGATTGACTTATTTCTCTTAGCATAATACATTCTAGCTCCATCCAGGTTGTTGCAAATGGCAAGATTTCATTCTTTTTGATGGCTGAGCAATATTCCATCGTATATATGTACTACCTCTTCTTTATCCATTCATCAGTCAATGGACATTTGGGCTCTCTCCATAGTTTGGCTATTGTTGATAATTCTGCTATAAACATTGGGGTGCATGTACCCCTTCGAATCTGTTTGTATTCTTTGGGTAAATAATAGTGCAATTGCTGCATCATAGGGTAGTTCTATTTTTAGTTTCTTGAGGAACCTCCATATTGGTCTCCAGAGTGGCTGCAATAGTTTGATTTCTCACCAACAGTACAAGAGGGTTCCCCTTTCTCTGCATCCTCGCCAACACCTGTTGTTTCTTGTGTTGTTGATTTTAGCCATTCTGACAGGTGTGAGGTGGTATCTTATCGTGGTTTTGACTTGCATTTCCCTGACAATGAGTGATGTTGAGCATCTTCTCATGTGTTTGTTAGCCATTTGGATGTCTTCTTTGGAAAAGTGTCTATTCATGTCTTGTGCCCATTTCTTGACTGGGTTATTTGTTTTTTGGGTATTGAATTTGTTAAGTTCCTTATAGATTTTGGATACTAACCCTTTATCAGATATGTCATTTGCAAATATCTTCTCCCACTTCATAGGCTGCCTTTCAGTTTTGTTGATCGTTTCTTTCACTGTGCAGAAGCTTTTTATCTTGATGAAGTCCCAATAGTTCATGTTTGCTTTTGTTTCCCTTGCCTTTGGCGACATGTCTATTAAAAAGTTGGTCCAGCGTAGGTCAAAGAGGTTTCTGCCTGTGTTCTCCTCTAGGATTTTTATTGTTTCCTGCCTCACTTTTAGGTCTTTCATCCATTTGAATTTGTTTTGTGTATGGAGAAAGAAAGTGGTCCAGTTTCATTCTTTTGCATGTAGCTGTCCAGTTTTCCCAACACCATTTGTTGAAAAGACAGTCCTTTTTCCACTGGATATTCTTTCCTGCTTTGTAGAAGATTAGTTGACCATATAGTTGTGGGTCCACTTCTGAGTTTTCTATTTTGTTCCATTAATCTAAGTGTCTGTTTTTGTGCCAGTACCATACTGTCTTGATGACTACAGCTTTGTAATATAGCTTTAAATCTGGAATCGTAATGCCTCCAGTTTTGTTTTTCTTTTTCAGGATTGCTTTGGATATTTGGGGTCTTTTGTGATTCCATACAAATTTTAGGATTGTTTGTTATAGCTCTGTGAAAAATGCTGGTGGTATTTTGGTAGGGATTGCATTAAATGTGTAGATTGCTTTGAATAGTAGAAACATTTTAGTAATATTTATTCTTCCAAACCATGAGCATGTAATGCTTTTACATTTTTTTGTGTCCTCTTCAATATCTTTCATAAGTCTTCTATAGTTTTCAGAGTACAGACCTTTTACCTCTTTAATTAGGTTTATTCCTAGGAATCTTATTGTTCTTGGTGCAATTTTAAATGGGACTGATTCCTTGATTTCTTTTTCTGCTGCTTCATTATTGGTGTATAGAAATGCAATAGATTTCTGCATGTTGATTTTATATCCTGCAACTTAGTTCTAGCAATTTTTTTTGGGAGTCATTTGGGTTTTCTACATAGAATCTCATATCATCTCCAAATAGTGAAAGTTTGATTTTTTCCTTATTGATTTGGATGTCTTTTATTTCTTTTTGTTGTCTAATTGCTGAGGCAAAAGCTTCCAGTACTATGTTAAATAGTACTGATGACAGTGGACATCTTTGTCTTGTTCCTGACCACAGGGGAAAGGCTCTCAGTTTTTCCCCATTGAGGATGACGTTAGCTGTGGGTCTATTGTATATGGCCTTTTTAATGTTGAGGTATGTTCCAGCTATCCCTACTTTGTTGAAAATTTTTTATCAAGAATGGATTCTGTATTTTGTCAAATGCTTTTTCTGCATTTATTGATAGGATCATATGGTTCTTTTCCTTTCTTTTATTAATGTGGTGAATCACTTTGATTGATTTGCAAATATTGAACCAGCCCCACAGCCCAGGAATAAATCCCACTTGATCATGGAGAATAATTATTTTTTTTTGAGGTTTCTTTTTTTGTTGTTTTTTAACATATTTTATTTTATTTTTTTAATATATGAAATTTATTGTCAATTGGTTTCCATACAACACCCAGTGCTCATCTCAAAAGGTGCCCTCCTCTGGAAAGCAGTGTGGAGGTTCTTCAGAAAATTAAAAATAGACCTACCCTATGACCCAGCAATAGCACTGCTAGGAATTTACCCAAGGGATACAGGAGTACTGATGCATAGGGGCACTTGTACCCCAATGTTTATAGCAGCACTCTCAACAATAGCCAAATTATGGAAAGAGCCTAAATGTCCATCAACTGATGAATGGATAAAGAAATTGTGGTTTATATACACAATGGAGTACTACAGGGCAATGGGAAAGAATGAAATATGGCCTTTTGTAGCAACGTGGATGGAACTGGAGAGTGTGATGCTAAGTGAAATAAGCCATACAGAGAAAGACAGATACCATATGGTTTCACTCTTATGTGGATCCTGAGAAACTTAACAGAAACCCATGGGGGAGGGGAAGGAAAAAAAAAAAGAGGTTAGAGTGGGAGAGAGCCAAAGCATAGGAGACTGTTAAAAACTGAGAACAAATTGAGGGTTGATGGGGGGTGGGAGGGAGGGGAGGGTGGGTGATGGGTATTGAGGAGGGCACCTTTTGGGATGAGCACTGGGTGTTGTATGGAAACCAATTTGACAATAAATTTCATATATTGAAAAAAAAAAGGTGCCCTCCTCAATACCCATCACCCATCCTCCCCTCCCTCCCACCCCCCATCAACCCTCAGTTTGTTCTCAGTTTTTAAGAGAATAATTATTTTAATGTACTGTTGAATACTGTTGAATCTTGTTGAGAAGTTTTGCATCCGTGTTCATCAGGGATATTGGCCTGGATATTCTTTTTACTCAGGTCTTTGGTTTTGGAATCAAGGTAATGCCTGCTTCATAGAATGAGTTTGGAAGTTTTCCTTCTATTTCTATTTTTTGAAACAGTTTGAGAAGAACAGGTGTTAACTCTTCTTTAAATGTCTGATAGAATTCCACTGGGAAGCCATCTAGCCCAGGACTCTTGTTTGTTGGGTGATTTTCAATTACTGATTCAATTTTTTTTGTTTTTTGTGGGTCTGTTCAAAATTTCTATTTCTTCCTGTTTGAGTTTGGGTAGTATGCAATTTTGTAGAATTTGTCTATTTTTTCCAGATTTCCCAGTTTGCTGGCATATAATTTTTCACAGTATTCTGTTATAATTGTATTTCTGTAGTGTTGGTTGTGATCTCTCTTCTTTCATATGTGGTTTTATGTATTTGGGTCCTTTCTCTCCTTTTTGTTAAGTCTGGCTAGCGGTTTATCAATTTTGTTAATTCTTTCAAATAACCAGGTCTTAGTTTTGTTGGTCTGTTCTACTCTTTGTTTTTTGTTTGTTTATTTGTTTTTATATCATTTATTTCTGCTTTAATCTTTATTATTTCCATTCTTCTGCTGGCTTCAGGCTTTATTTGCTGTTCCTTTTGTAGCTCCTTTAGGTGTAAGGTAAGGTTGTGTGTTTGGGACCTTTTTTGTTTCCTGAGATAGGTCTGAATTTCAATATACTTCCCTCTTAGGAGTGCCTTTGCTGCATCCCAAAGGTTTTGGACTGTCATGTTTTCATTTCCATTTGCTTCCATGTATTTTTTTATTTCTTCTTTAATTTCCTGGTTAACCCGTTCATTCATTAGTAGGATATTCCTTAACCTCCATGTATTTGAAAGCTTTCCAATTTTTTTCTTTTTCTTTTATTTTTAAAGTTTATTTATTCATTTTGAGACCAAGAGAGAGAGTGGAGAAAGAAGGGGCAGAGAGAGAGGGGGAGAGAGAGAGAATCTCAAGCAAGCTCCATGCTGTCAGCACAAAGCCCGATGTGGGGCTTTCACTCACAAACCATGAGATCATGACCTGAGCCAAAATCAAGAGTTGGACGTTTCCACAACGGGGCCTCCCAGGCACCCATTTCCAAATTTGGTCTTATGGTTGACTTCAAGTTTCATAGCGTTGTGATCTGAAAATATGCATGGTGTGATCTTGATCTTTTTGTACTTGTTGGGGGCTGATTTGTGACCCAGTATGTGATCTATTCTGGAGAATGTTCCATGTGCACTCAAAAAGAATGTGTATTCTTCCGTTTTAGGATGAAATGCTCTGAATATATCTGCTAAGTCCATCTGGTCCTGTGTGTCATTCAAAGCCATTATTTCATGGCTTATTTTCTGCTTAGGTGATCTTTCCATTGTTGTAAGTGGGATGTTAAAGTCCCTTATTATTATTGTATTATTATCAGTGAGTTTCCTTTTGTTATTGATTTATATGTTTGGCTGCTTTCAAGTTGGAGGCATAATATTTACAATTGTTAGGTCTTCTTGATGGATAGACCCCTTAATTATGGTACAATTCCCTTCTTCATCTCTTGTCATAGTCTTTGTTTTAAAATCTAGTTTGTTTGATATAAGTATGGCTACTCTGGGTTTATTTTGGCAGCCATTACCATGATAGATGGTTCTCTATCTCACTTTCGACATGCAGGTGTGTTTAGGTCTAAAATAGGTCTTTTGTAGGCAGCATATTGATGGATCTTGTTTTTTTTTTTCCTCCATTCTGATACCCTATATCTTTTGATTGAAGCATTTAGTCCATTTACATTCAGAGTGATTATTTAAATGTATGAATTTAGTGCCATTATATTACCTGTAGAGTTGGCGTTTCTGGTGATGCTCTCTGGTTCTTTCTAGCCTTTGTTGCTTTTCATCTTTTTTTTTACCCCCCCTTAAAATTTCGTGTAGGGTTGGTTTAGTGGTCACAAACTCCTTTAGTTTTTGTTTGGGAAACTCTTGATCTCTCCTTCTATTTTGAATGACAACCTTGTTGGAGAGTATTCCTGGCTGCATATTTTTTCCATTCTGCATATTGAATATATCTTGCCTCCTTTCTCACTTGCCAAGTTTCTTTGGACAGATCTGCTGTGAACCTGATCTGTCTTCCCTTATAAGTTTAAGGACTTTCTTTCCACTTTCTGCTTTCAGGATTCTTTCCTTGTCTGTGTATTTTGTGAAGTTGACTATGATATGTCTGGGTAATGTCCAGCTTTTGTTGAATTTAATGGGAGTTCTCTGTGCTTCTTGGATTTTGATGTCTGTGTCCTTCCCCAGATTAGGGAAGTTTTCAGCTGTAATTTGCTCACATAAAACCTCTGCCTCTCCTCTTTCTTCATCTTCTGGGACTCCTATGATATTAATGTTTTTATGTCTTAATAAAATCACTGAATTCCAAGTCTGCCTTCATGATCCCTGACCTTTGTTTCCCTCTTTTCAGCTTTATTATATTTCATAATTTTATCTTCTATATCGCTAATTCGCTCCTCTGCCTCATCCATCCTCGTTTTTATGGCCTCCATATGGGTTTGCATTTTGGTTATAGCATTTTTCATTTTGGCCTGACTAGATTTCAGTTCTTTTATCTTTGCAGAAAGGGATTCTCTTGTGTTTTCTATGCTTTTTTCAAGCCCAGCTCGTATCCTTATAATTGTTGTTTTAAATTCTGGTTCAGACATCTTACTTATATCTGCATTGACTAAATTCCTGGCTGTCATTTCTTCCTGTTCTTTCTTTTGAGGTGAATTCCTCTATCTTGTCACTTTTAAGGAAGAAAAACACAATAAAAATAATAATGAAATGAAATAAAAATTTAAAAATTAAAAAAAAATCAGATAAAAGAAGTTAGATGCTAAGCATGTTTTGCTCTGCTTTGATCTGTTTAAGAGAAGCTTGGTAGAAAAAAAAAAAGAAGAGAGAAAAAAGATTTAAAATTTTAAAAGTAAAAAATAATAAAATAAATTAAAGATCAAATAAGATAAAAAATGTTGCTTGTTCTGTATCCAAAAACAAAAGAAAAGAAAAACAACAAAAAAACAGAAGCAACAACAAAACAAATGAACAAGCAAACAAAAAAACCCACATGAAGGTAGATCCAGTTTCCCCTAGAGCTGAAACTTTGCAGCAGTCTATGGTCAGTAGACTAAGTCCTTGGAAAGGATTTGTGCTGGTCTTATGGGGGGAGGGACCTGCTGTTCTGATTCTCAGGCCCACTTGCCCTAGTGGAGATGTGCCTGAGTGTGCAGGTGGTCAGGGCTTTGGTATGTTATCTCTGTTCTCCACTTGGTGGCGCTGTTTAGCCCACTGAGGTCGATCAGTGTTGGTGGGCTAATGGTGAAAATGGTTTCATCCCTCTCTCAAGTCTCCGGAATGGGAAGTTCGTGCCCTTGTAGGGACACTATCAGTCACCTCTGATACCTCCTGTGTCCCTGGCTTCCATCAGCTCCCCATCTCCCTCTTATCTGTGTCCAAGCTGTCTGCCTACCAGGCTGTGCCCCTCTCCAGAGTTTTATCTCAGGTGTGGCTGTGTTTCAAAATCCCACACCTCACAGATCCCCGCTGTTCCAACCCACGGTCTCTGCACACTGTGGCCAGTGCACACTGTGGCCAGCTTGTCCCAGAAATGGTCGTGCTACCACACAGTGGCAGCTGCTCAGAGTTTATGGTAAATTGCAACACACAACCGGCTCCAGGGTTTGTTGCCCTCAGCTGGTGTCTTTGTTCCTATAGAGGTGAACATGACATGGCAGCTTGATGACATGCCCGCTGGGTCTTTTGCCAGAGGAGAGGCCGTATCACCTCTATCAAATGCAGTCCAAGCAGGTGAACTGCTTCTCTCTGTGTCACCCAGGGGATCCTCAGACCATGCTGTCCGCTGCCGGTGCTCTGCCCTCCTTCCTCGCTAGAGCACCACTAGGGGCTGGGCTCTGAAACTTCAGACTTTGTGCTCCACTGTTTACAAAAAACTGGCAGTATTGAAACCCTCTCCCTTTTCCCCTGTCAATGGTTTTGGGGAACTGTTTTCTTATGCAGTCTCCTGTGTGTGTCTTCACTCTTTCTCTCTAGCTGCTTTCAGGGGCAGTGCTTTCTTGTGCAAACCTGATGCCCTGCTCAATCTCCCCCTCTCTCCTTTCCATGAAAATGGCTCCCTCCTCTGTGGCACCGGCCTCTTCTCTCCCCCAATTCACCTCTCCGCACCATGTACCTGCTGCATTCTCTCCCTCAGATTATGGATTGTTCTGCTAATCCCCAGATCGATTTCCTAGGTGTTCAAAATGGTTTGATGTTGATCTAGGTATGTTCCAGGGACGAGACAAGCCCAGGGTCCCCTTACTACTCTGCCATCTTAACTCTTCCTCCTGGTGTTTTTTTTCTTTTATGCTTTTTTGTGCTTCTACAATAACCATGCATTCCTTTTTGTGTTAATCTTACAATAAGAAAAATATAAACTTTTTGATGTTCTAGAGCCCTTTTCTGACTAATTTATCTCCAGTCAGTAATGAATTTCCCTTCTGGATAATTCTGCAACTCTTCCACTTTGCAACAAATCTGAAAACTTCTCAGATGGTTTCCTTTTGCACTTCTTCATCCCTGCACCATATTTATTTTATGTAACCCCTACAGACCTGGTTTCCTGGATTTACTGCCATCTTCCGTGGTAAACTCTTAATGTCAGTATGTTTAAACCTTGTTTCTTTTCTGATAAGCTTTTTACCTTTACAGGAAAGTAATTGATTGCATTACCATATATGACAAATTCAGAATGGTTTGTGGTTTTCCACTCACATCTTACAGGTTTTCTCCTGTTTGTGGGTACTGTGAATTTAGTATCATTAAATTAAGTTAGTTTTCTCTAGATAATTTTTTGATCTTTTTGAATCTCAACCATGTCTTTGCTTAAAAATTCACTCATCTTTCATTCTTGTTCAATTGCAGGGGGAGAGAGGGTTTCCAGGTTTGGAAGGCCATCCAGGTTTGCCTGGATTTCCAGGTCCAGAAGGGCCTCCAGGGCCTCGGGGACAAAAGGTATGTACCAGGTTGCCATCCAGTAATACTAGAGGCATTAAGTCATCTTAAATGTGGGACTAGGTATCAAGTCAACTAAAAATATGTCTAAATAAAATAATAGGATAGCTGAGAGTCTAAATTCTGTTGTTGCTTTAAAAAACTGAATATTACTGTCATATTCAAATGGTTTTGGAAGATGCTGCTAATTGTATGTAGTTATTGGTATCCTTAACAAAAACTGAATTTTGTCAGGAGCTCAGCTGAGCTGGAGAGAGCTAAACTGCCAGGTGTCAGAGTAGCTGATTAAGGCAACAAGCCAAAATGAAAGGAATAGTCAAACCTTTTACTGTGACAGTGTAATAAACAAAATGTTTAACTAGAAAAAGCACCAACTTCCCCCACTGTCCTATTTTTCCCCATGGAACTGTACCAGTGAGGATCTCGCCTTGGATGGCCAAGAGGAAGTTGAGGGCTGTGTTGAGGCTAGTCTGTTCTGCTTCCAAAACTGAAGTAGTGTCATTGATGAGTTAAATAATGGTCAAAGACAGGTTGTACATAACTTGCTGTAATTGAATGACCCTGAGTAGGAAAATTTGCCTGGAGCATACACATGAATAGAATCAATACCACCATATGACAGTTCTCCTCACTAACCAGAACACCTGGTTTTGGAATTCCCCTCTTACTCTGTTTAGTTTGATATGCTCAATAGGAGAGACTGTCTTGAATATTTGGCAGTCTGTTATCAATTCCCTGTAGGTACGTGTTACATTGGTAGGAATGTTGAAGGCCAGGCTTTTACCAAATAATAATACCCCAAGGGAGACACACACATAGTGCCGGTAGTATAAAAGCCGTTGATTGCCATGGGAGTCAGCCAGCCCAAAGTTCCTTCTGGTGGGTAGGGTACTTAAGTGGAATTGGAAAATTTGTGTCAGGTGGGCACAGGTATAGGGGAGGAGGAAACCACCACTATGGAGGTCAAAATAGCCCTAGTGGCAGATCTCATTTCCCTTTTCCCAGATGCTTCAGTTAATCCCATCTCAGACAGAAGAAATTTGACACGTGAGGAGGCATTTTGTTTCTGTGGTGTCAGAGTCCAACTGTGGCAACACATCAGGTCCACTGTTGTACGGTTGGGGTATCTGAGGTACTAAAATGTTTCATGTTTAGAGACATGTCCATTTGTTGTATTCAGTGGCACAGCAGTAAGGTGTTTACCTATAGGGTTGGACGGTGGGTGACATATTCAGCAGTTTGTCAAATTCAGAGTCGTGGCAACTACCTGGGACAGGTGTATCAGTGACTTTGGTGAGGTAGATGTCACATAGGCTGTTCTGTGGGAGAGAAAGATGAGAGGATAGGTTCATACACCCTTTCTTTCCTATGTGCAGGCTCATGGATCCAAAGGTACTGTTTTCCTATCAGTTGGGAAGACTTTTCCCCATTGACTGCTGCGTAGGCAATCTCTCCTATACCATAAGCAAGGATATCACCCTATGTGCATGTTACGATAGGGAATCAAAGAGATAATAGTGAATGCTAAGATTGGGAGAAGTTTCTGGGTTTTCTAAAAATAGTTCTTTTGGTTGATTGCCCTTTACCATCTATATTAGGTAGACTGGTGAACTGACCATGAAAGGGGCCAGTTCTGTTTTTTGCCTGGAAATGAAAAGTACTTTAAAAACCTTTTTTTTTCCCTAATTTTATTTCATCTAATAGTGGTACATTATGTCATTAGTGTATTAAGGAGATCAAATGGATACTCATCAAGTAGTCTTTCCAATAAAGGAGGAAATTAATTTAAATACATAAATACTTGTAAACACTTAACTGTATCAGAGCATAGATTGTGGGGGTGTGCTTGGGCATGATCTCTGAGGAAGTGACAGTATATCAAGGTAGTCTTGTTAGATTCAAGAGCAGAAGGGACCTGCACTAAATTTTCTGAGTAGAACTTTACACTAAGGAAAAAGCAAGACTCTAAATGACTGCCTAGAAGTTAAGTAGATGGGGCACTTAACAGAATTTCTTATGTCTAATGAAGTGCAAACACAGCAGATTATTTCTTGTGCACCCAGAAGTGGCACAGAAGTAGCAGCTGGATCTGAAAGAGTCAAGTGGATGGAACTGAGCACTAACTCAGCAGTAATCCATGCGTCCTACCGGCGTGGGACATCTCAATGAATTCTAGCTTGGACTGGTCTATCTCACTCCTCAACATCTCAGAACTCCTTAAGCTCTCCATAATTTAGACACAGCCTTATAAAAATGAGATGGGGATTTCAAGCAACTGAGATTAAATTTCAGTCATGTTAGTGAAGTGTTCAGTCATGTTAGCTTTGAAATAGAAATTACTTTGAACCATAATAAAATAAAGATACATTTCTTGCACCTGAGTTTACCCAGGTGAATTATGGGCTGAATTTCTTGTGCACCATGCTTGCTGAAAGGTGGCACTTTTAATAAAGATTTGCGGCAGATTAAAAAAAGTTAACTACCTTAGAATCCCTTTGAAATAATTTAGCATTAACTAGAACTATTGTACATTAGTATGACAGCTTTTAATGGTGTGATTGTATGCATTTTAGATTTAGAAATTAGTCCAGTCTTTTGCTGTGGTTCCATTTCAGTATCTGTACAATGAAAAGGTTGGACTACTTTCTAAACTTTTGGGATTCTAAATTTGAAGAGCTTTGTACCTCTATCTCCAGTCTCATTTCGTGCTTCCCAATGTAGCTGAATTTATACTTTATAATTTTTATGTGATTGGGTGTTCTAGTACATGCATTTATGTTGGCATATATGCTCAGTCAAAAATTTGGTAGGATTGTTTTTTAATATGTATATTCTTTTTTAAATTTCTTAACATTTATTAATTTTTGAGAGAAAGAGAGACAGCCCAAGTGGAGGAGGGGCAGAGAAAGAGGGAGACACAGAATCTGAAGCAGGCTTCAGGCTCTGAGCTGTCAGCACAGAGCCTGACGTGGGTGTTGAACCCACAAACTGTGAGATCATGACCTGAGCCGAAGTCAGACACTTAACCAAATGAGCCACCAAGGCTTCCCAATATATATTCTTATATATGAAAGTAAAGATATATAAAACAAATACATGTATAGATTGTATATATAAAAATTTACAAAGGATTTCTTTATTCTTAAAAATTAAATTAAATTAATTTTTGATAATATATTCACTTACACAAAATAAATAAACATAGGAAAGTACATTGTGAAAAAGATTTCCTTTCCACCTGTATCCATTAGCCACTGACTTCTACATATCCCTAACAGATACTAATTTCTAGTACTTTCTTGTGAATATGCTCAATAATTTTTATGGATATTCACACAGATACAAATATATACATGCACATACATGCTTATATACACACAGACGCACTTTTACCTACCTTTGTTTATAAACTGGTAGCATATTAAACATGTTTGGCCTTTGTTTTTCACTTAATATATATTGTAGACATCTCATGTCAGTACACACAGAATTTCCTCATTATCTTTTATAACTTGATTGTATTCCACTGCATGTATAAACCATAATTTATTAAGCCAGTCCCCTACTGATGATTAGTTAAATAATTTTCAGTTTTTTGCCACTACAAACAGTGCTGCTAAGATGTATAATTTTAATAGACTTCCTTTCCCCAATAGGGGATTATCTCTGTAAGATTACCATAAGGAGGGTACATGTTTTTATGTATTTTTATGGATATTGCCAAATTGCCCCCCAAGAAGTTATATGATTTATCCTTGGTTTGGCAATATACAGGAAGATCAATTTCCCTATAGTTTCACCAACCCTATTATGAGACTTGACTTTTTGTCAATCTGATAGATGAAAATGGTCTTTCAATGCTTTTAGATTGCATTTCTCTTATTAAGAGTGAGATTAAGGATCTTTTCATAGGTATAAGAATCATTTGTGTTTTCTGTGAACTGTCTTCATATCATTTGCCCATTTTTCTACTGTATTATTGGTAATTTTATATGTTAATGAGCTATTTATACATTAGGGAGATTACCCTTGGTCTGTGTTGTGAGTTGCAGTTATTTCCCCTAGGTGGTCATGTCTTTGCTGAGTATGTGCGTGTGTGTGTATATTTTTGTATATCTGTGTTTTTCAGGGATCCTTTATGGCTTTTGAATTTTGAGTAGGAAATGCCTTCCCCACTGTAAGATTATAAAATAATTTTCGCATGTTTTATCCAAGTATATTAATAGTTTCATTTCATGTAAATACTTTATCTATTTCTAATTCATCCTGGTGTGCGGTTTGTGATGTAAGTTCCATGTTTATTTTTTTACAAATGTCCTCACAAGTATGTCCCAATGTAAACTTCCCCATTGATTTGCAGTGCCACTTTCATTATAAACCAAAATCATGTGAATATACGCACTTGTTTTAGACCTTCCATACTCTTCCAATGATATGTTTATTCAAATGTCAGAACCAAACTATTTTAATTATTGATGTATTATGCTGTATTTTTGTATCTGACAGCACTAGCGTCCCCTTACTGCTCTTTTTTTCCCCAGAATTTTCCTGAATGTTCTTGCTTATTTATTTTTCCATATGAACTTTAGAGTCACCTTATCTAGTTGTCTTTTCAAAACTCATGTTATTTCTGTTTATTGTGTCAAATTTTAACTAAATTTATTGAGAATTGATCATTTTTTATGTTGACTCCTATTATCCAAGAACATGGAATGCCTTTCCATTTGTTCTTATTTCCCATTTTGAACTTCAGAAACGTTTTAACCTTTTCTTCTTATGAATCTTGCACATCTCTTAAGTTTATCCCCAAATATTTTATCCTGCTTTTGCTACTGTAAACTGTATATTTTATTCCATTATGTTTTCTAACTGGTAGTTGGTATATAAGAAAGCTATTTATTTTCTCATATTGATTTTGTGTACAGTTATCTTCCTGAGTTACCTTATTGATTATAGTGGTTTTCATGTAATTTTCTTGGGTTTCCACTCATACAATCATTTATTTGCTTTTAGTGGTAGTTTTGCCTCATCCTTTCCAATTTTTGTACCTCTATTATCTGTCTCTTATTTAACCATGTTGGTTAGTACAACCAGTACAACATTAAGGAATCTTTGTCTTATACCTGCCTTTTGTGGAAAGACCCAAAAAGATTCATTAAGCAGTCTTCTCCTTGTTTTAAAATAGAATTGGATTGAGGAGGGCACCTGTTGGGATGATCACTGGGTGTTGTATGGAAACCAATTTCACAATAAATTTAATATTTAAAAAAAATAAATAAAATAAAATAAAATACAATTGGATTTACTTTAATCTCCTTAGAGATGAGTCTGTTGTGGAAAGAGATTATTAAACTTTTTAAAAAGTTAAGGATAGTAGACAGAATAATGCCCATCCCCTAATTGATGTCCATGACCTGATCCTCAGGATTTGTGAATATGTTAGTTTATATAGACAAACAAAATTAAGATTGCAGATGAAGTTAAATTTGCTTATCAGCTGGTCTTCAACCACAGAGATTATTCTGGATTATCTAGGTGGGCCCAGTATAATCACAAGAGTCCTTTAAATGTGGAAGAGGGAGGCAGAAGAATCAGTGTAGGAGTGATGCAGTGTTAGAAAGATTCATTCAACCATAGCTGGCTTTGAAGATTGAAGAGCTGAGGAAGGCTGGCTGTTCTAGAAGCTGGAAGAAACGAAATGGATTTATCCTCCTAGAACCTCCAGAAAGCAACAGTGTTCTGCCACCGAGACCACTGTCATACTTCTGACTTCCAGAACAGTAAGGTTGTGTTGGTTTAAGCCACTAAGTTTGTAGTAATTTATAAAAACAGCATAAGAAACTAATATACCAGGTAACCCTTTTCCCAAATGAAGCTTTTCCTGGAAGCCCCACATAAAACATAAAATCAAAGCTGCGCTGATTGAAAGCGGGTAGTGACATAAGCATCAAGGAACCCCCAGTGGAGCCTCTAAGGTTGTGAGTTGTGTGATTTAGAAACCACTTGTGTAAAGCAAGATGTCTCAGTTTAATAAAATCTGTCTAAACGCTTCAGGTGGTGGCCTACTAGCTTATATGTTCCACTGAAATTCCCATCTTTTGGAGCAGAATTGGGTTATCTTTATTCTAAAAAACTAGTTAATAAAAATTTAGTGAAACAAAACCTCAAATTCTCAGCAATGCAATTGTAACTAGAAATGGGTAAATAGATTAACACACATGTGGTCAGCCTCTTTTGTTTACAGTCAATAGAAGAAGCTAGAAAGGAGTGTCTGGTTTGTTCTTGTTCTTTCCTAAGCTCTTCCTGTAGAAAGTGCCTTATAAAACAAAGCAAAGGTTTAGAACAGCAAACTCAAGAGCAGCACGTACTTAGGCTCAGATGATGTCATTTATTACCAGCATGGCAGCAGATTGACATAATATAGAAACTGCCTGGGGCGCCTGGGTGGCTCGGTTGAGTGGTTGAGCATCTGACTTTGGCTCAGTTCATGATCTCAGGGTTCATGCGTTGGAGCCCTGCATCAGGCTCTCCACTATCAGCGCAGAGCCCACTTGGGATCCTCTGTCCTCCTCTCTCTCTGCCCCTTCCCCGCTTGCACTCTCTTTCTCCCAAATATAAAACATTAAAAGAAGATATAATAAAATTTTAAAAATAATGTTTAAAAAATATATAGAAAATGCCCAGATTTTCAGCTTGTATTTTCCTTATGCATAAATGATTTGAGGAGTATCACTACCACTACATCTTTGTCTTGTATGATTTTCATAATTAATTTTACAGGTCAGGTACAAAGTTTCTACTACATATCAGCAGTTTTCTTAGTAAATAAAGACCTTTCTTACTTTTTTATAGATTTTTTAATGTTTTATTTTTATTTTTGAGAGAGAGACAGAATGCAAATAGGGGAGGGTCAGAAAGAAAGGAAGACACAGAATCCAAAGCAGGCTCCAGGCTCCAAGCTGTCAGCACAGAGCCCAACGCGAGGCTTGAACTCACAAGCTGTGAGGTCATAACCCCAGCTGAAGTCAGAAGCACAACCAACTGATCCACCCAGACACCCCAAGACCTTTCTTATTTTCTATATGATAAAAAATAAGGTGCTTTCAGTCTCAATAATAAATGCTTCTTCCTTGGGTAAGTAAGTTTCTCACTTTCACAAAGATTCACAAAAATTTAAGTCTCTTATTGTCATAATCTAAAATTAGTTATTTGAGGGTTATTTTTGGAGGAACAAGAACTAAATCTGTTGTATTTTTCAGGGTGATGATGGAATTCCAGGGCCACCAGGACCAAAAGGGATCAGAGTAAGTGATATGGGCTGTATATCAAATGTTTTGTTGGTCAAGACAGAGAAAAAGCAAACGAAGTGTTATGAGACAACTGGAAAAGATTCCTATTAAAATGAAAAAAGAAATAGTTTTTAAAAAGTTAAAGGTAAGAATTGGCATATGCCTACAATTAGCCTTTCTTTATTATTTTGGCAGTTATCTATATATCCAGGTGTCTATTTAAACTAATGTACCAAAATTTTAAATTACTTTATGTGGACAAGAAATACAAAAGTGCTAAATCCTAGCAATTTGTCAATTTATTAAAAATATGTATATCTTACAACTGACTTAAACATAACTTCCCAACCTTGTGATCATCTCAGTCCTCTGGGTTCAGAGGGCCAATCACTGCAGGTTGTATATCCTTCCCATTGTACTATGTACAAATATTATAACTTTCTTTGTGTATCTTGAAGACTGTCAGTTTGGGAAGCACTAATTTAAACCACTGTGTTAAAAAAAATAACTACTTTGGGGGCACCTGGGTGGCTTGGTCGGTTAAGTGTCGGTTTTGGCTCAGGTCGTGATCTCACAGTTTGTGAGTTTGAGCCCCGTCTTGGGCTCTGTGCTAAGAGTGTGGAGCCTCAATATTCTCTCTCCCTCTCTCTGCCCTTCCCCTGCTTGCTTTCTCTGTCTCTCTGAAAATAAATCAATAAGCTTAAAAGAAAACTACTTTGGAAGTATACAATGTTTTCTCAATTCTAAGATGTATACTTTTTCATTTTAATGTTTTGAAAATCAGGATGTGTCTCAAAATGGAAGTACACATTTAATGTAATTTTTCTGAAAAGCTTTCAGGTAGAAATATATCTTTCAGTGTGTTTTAGAGCTGGGAGGAAACTATAGTTCAAAAATAGTCCTGGCTTTTGGAAAACCATACTTAACTTTTCTGAGCCTCAGTTTCTCATTTGTTAAATTAGAGAGTCAAAGATGCCTTTTAGCTCTAAAATTCTGTGTTCATAGATTGATGAGTATACTTATACAAGTATAAAGTACATGGGTGATGACATAGCATGTCTGTTTATGTGACAAAGACAGTTAAAACATTCTGATCCCTTGATCTCCAAAAATTTAGTGGATGTACAAATTTTACGTAAACACTAAAACATCCTATTTGCTTTATACTTCTTAACAACATGTAGCTTACCTTATGTGCTACTCATGCCTGGTGTTTGTAAGGACCTGGAAAATCAGGGAAGAAACTCAAAACCCTTGGTTTTATTAGCAGATGTGTTTCTGTGTTATTGTGTAATAAGTGGATAGCAATAGACTATTGAAGCTTTTCCTAAGAATCATACTATATCTCATAAATAACTACAGCTACCATTAACTATGTCATAAGCTCTTCTGAGACTCAAAAAAAAAAAAAAAAACTTGTCCATTCTCTCAATTCCCTTTGCAAGTGTCTAGGAGTGCCTGAGTAGTCCATGTCCCTCAACTAGAACTTCAGAAGTGCTTAGGAATAGGTAGCCTGATAGTTCCTGCATCCTTATGTCTCAGCTCAGAGGCAACTCTTGACATGCAAATTTTAAAAGATTTATTATTATGGAAATTTTTAAGCATACCCAAATGTACAGAGATTATAATACAATGAACCTTTATGTACCCATCACTCAGCTTCAAAAGTTAGCAACAGTTTGACAAATTTGTTTCATCTATCCCCCCCCCACACACACTATTTTTTTGGAATATTTTTAGGTAAATCCCTCATATCAGCCATTCCACCAATGAATACATATTTCAATATGTTACTCCAACTGATAACCACATAACCGCTATACTATTATTACACCTCAAAAGATTAGCAATAATTTTTCAAATATACTTGAAAACTCAGTCCTTATTCAGATTTCCTCAGTTGTCTCAAAGATGAATGTCTTTTTACAATTGGTTTGTTCAAGCTTCACATATTGCATTTGGTTTCTATGTTTCTTAAAACTCTTTTATTATGCTATTAGAGAAACTGGGTCATTTGTATTCTACTGCATTCTACATTCTTGTTTAATGTTTATTTTTGAGAGGGAGAGACACAGAGTGGGAGCGGGGGAGGGGCAGAGAGAAAGAGGGCAACACAGAATCTGAAGCAGGCCACAAGACCACAAGCTGTCAGTGCAGAGCCCAACGTGGGACTTGAACCCATGAACTGTGAGATTGTGACCTGAGCCAAAGTTGGACGCTTAACCAGCTGAGCCACCCAGGCACCTACATTCTACATTCTTGATCTGACTGTTTCTTCATGATGTCATTTAAATTGTTCCTCTGTCCCCAATATTTCCTACAGACAGGAGGTTGCCTTGCAAGAGGCACTAACTAGAGAACTTTCTGGGGATATAGAAACAGCTGTGCACTTAAGATTTGTGCATTATACTATACATAAATTATACTGCAAAAAATTAAAGAAAACATAAAAAAGAATACTTTGTATGTAGTGCTGTGTATTTACTATTGAATTACATCTTCTTGCACAAATATCTGTTATCCCACTTTTTTTTTTATTAAGTTTGATCAGTGGTTCAGTATATGAGCCTGATTTTGCCACCAAAATTTCCCCATCAACTTTTGATCCAGTGGTTTAGTAGTCATTGATGATCTTTGCCTAGATCTACTTTTTTGTTCAGAGGTGCAAAATGGAGATTTTAAAAATTCTACGAATCTTTTATCAGCTAGAATTCTAATTTATCAGCTGGAATTGTAATGGGGCAATGAATTATTCTAATAGGGTAATGAGTTAGTACACCAGCAATTTTGAGTGATGGTCAGGAAGGTTTATAGAATTTGTTATCATTATAAACATGTGGAATTTATGTGGTTAAATCAATTTTACTCATTATTATTTTTGAAGCCAAAATTCTCCTATCTTTGGCCTGTGGGAGCCCCTTTAAGTCGGCTGGCCCCTCTCCTGTGTCCTGTTGACAAACTCTATTGACCTTTGGTAATTTCCTTGCTCTCTGACACAAGACTCTTCAGGCTCATTTTGTACATTTACTCTCCAAATCTGAAAGTGACCATATATCTGATTTTAGGTTCTTCTTTAGTGAAAGATGTGATTTAGATGCTACCATCTTGTGTTAGGGGTTTTCATGATTACTGGTGGTCAGTTGATTTTATGTCTTTTCAGTTGACAAAATTAGGAAATATGTATTTTTTAAAGTGAAAAAATATCATGAGCTTATATTATTACTTCCAATTGAAATTTAAAATGAAAAGAGATCAGGGGCGCCTGGGTGGCTCAGTCGGTTAAGCGTTCGACTTCAGCTCAGGTCACGATCTCGCGGTCCGCGAGTTCGAGCCCTGTGTCGGGCTCTGGGCTGATGGCTCAGAGCCTGGAGCCTGCTTCCGATTCGGTGTCTCCCTCTCTCTCTGACCCTCCCCGTTCATACTGTGTCTCTCTCTGTCTCAAAAATAAATAAACGTTAAAAAAAATAAATAAATAAAATGAAAAGAGATTTGTATACTTACTCTCCCTCACTTCACCACCTTTCCCTCCCTGTGATGAAAATCTTGTTTCCTAATAGCATTAATATAATTTGTTATTTTCTTTATCTTACAATATGCCTATGATAGCTTCAAAATAGCAATTTGCAAGTGAACAAAATAGCAATTTCAATTTTAATAGTAATAATAGAATTTTTAAATGCCATTAATTATTTCTTTGCTGTTCTTTTTTCCTCTTTGAATGGACTAATTTCACTAAGAAAGTGCAGTCAAAATATGTTTTAGAGGCACTTAAAGTAATTTTTTTCTTTGTATGGTTTATGTCAACAACTTGGTTTATATTAGGTTCACCAGTTTCAGTTTGTTTTCAATTTTTAATAATATTTTTACCTCTTCTAAATTTTTACCTTTAATTATTTAAAATATTTACATTGTTGTTTAACAGTGGTATAATCAGAGATGCTTCCCACCCATTCTTGCCATCCCCTAATTCTTTTTCCTCTTTCCCCCACAGGTAATCATTTTTACTATTTTTGGTATATCTTTTCATTGTTTTGTATCACCATCCTTCTCATAAAAATGTAGCATATTCTATACACTACTTATACTTCGTTTCTTTTACTTAATATTATGTCCTGGAGATAACTACACGTTTCAGTATACATAGATTTTTCTCATTCTTTTCAAAAGCTGCATTGGCTAACGTGTGGACGTACCATAATTTATTTAGTTATGTCCCTATCGTTTCTAGTGTTTAGCTATAATTATGGTTATATGGTCATTTCCAAACTTCAGTTATAACAGTGTTGCAGTCAATAACCTTTCAATTCTGATTTTGTTTCCTAATTTCTAGTGTACCTTTGGATAGGTTTTTAGAAATGGGTTGCTTCAAAGGGTAAAAATGTGTAATTTTGCTAGATATTTCAAATTTCTCTCCGTGGTGTTTGAATCCCATTAGCTATGTATAAGAGTACCTTTTCCCAGAGCCTCACCTACAAAGAATATTGTCAAACTTGTATTTTTGCCAATTCTGACAAGTAAATTTGATTGAAGAATTTTTGGAGTGATCACATTGATATTCTCAGGAGCAGATATATTTGCCACTTACCCATCCCCTGCTAAATTCAGTATTCATCACCAACCTGGCAGAACTGCTTTATCTTTTAGAAAAGACATTTCTTCCACTAATTTGCCTGCTCCTGCTAAGTGCAGTGAAGACAATGCTCCCTCAAATAGGAGTTGCTTCTATAGTTTCCTATAAAAGAGACTTTTAAACATGTGTAGGAGCTTTTTTCTATAGCAAGAATGAATGCTAATAATCAATGAGACACATTTGTCCATTGCTATTCTAAATGTAATTTTTATAATTCCTTTGGGTAGAATATAATTTTACTCGTACTGATTGTTGTTTGGTTCAAGGAATTTATTTCTAATTATAGGGTCCTCCTGGACTTCCTGGATTTCCAGGGACACCAGGTCTTCCTGTAAGTAGAATTTGGCTTCTTAATTGAAGATCCCTTAAAAAGTAATCTAAAAGAAATATTATACATGTGTTATATCTCTTTTCAAAGGGAATGCCAGGCCACGATGGAGCCCCAGGACCTCAAGGTATCCCAGGATGCAATGGAACCAAGGTGAGATTTCTTCAACTTAATCTTAGGCAATATGCTTGATAAAAATAGATTTTAAAATTTGAAGAAATAAATATGAAGAATGTTGGCGATATAGTAGCTACAGGTCTAGAACATACATAGGATATGTTCTGAGTTAACATTTTCAATATATTAAAACATCAGTAATTCTTTAAACACGTGTATTCAGCTGTGATATTGCATTGGATTGAAAGTTATTTTATTGAATCCTGTTTTGACTTTAGTGTAAACTAGGGTGAGAGTTAAAAAGGAATTAGGATATATATGTTTCAAATATTACATCAGTTGTTAAGAGTAATACTTGTGAGTGTCATTCATTAGCTTTGCCTTTTTTAAAAACTAGGTACAATGTAAGTTCTCAAAAATTCATGTTTAAAACATTTTTTTGACCTTGCCTAATAACATCCCTAAGAAAAATCCTAAAAATCTACCTATAATACAGCACATCAATTTTTACTATAAACTATTAGTATAAAAACAGAAATTCTTCCCTGTCGGCAAAAATGATGAATTTAACAATTTAAAAAGAAAAATAAAACTTTACATATGATAAAACATTTTTTCATGACCATTTTTCTTGTGTTTCATCAGCTGTTTGGGTTTATCATAAAGTGATAGCAAGGAAAAACAATGAGGAAAATTTGCTTTTTTGATAGTTTATATCTTATTCCCTTACTTTTTTCCTTTTCCTATATATTAATGCAATATGTTATTATTTTCTGTATATCCTTTCAGCATTTTCCATTCTGCACATGATACTTTATGGAACTGTTCATGAAATATCCTAGATTTTGTAGCTAATGGCATGTGTTAGATTTTGTATAGGGTACATATTTAAAATAACTTGAACAAACTATTTTGTATCATGAAGGCTATATTTTGTGATAATTATTGTAGTATATACTTGAAGGCAATAAAGTTATTTTTACCTCCAACTTTTCTTCAAATCATGTGACCCTTACCAACACTACCACCAACAATAACAACAATAACAATAATAATAGCCAATAATAATAATAATAATAATAACAACAACAATAATAAATTTTTTATTTTGGATTTGTGAGGCTTACCTGTGTTCTTCATTTCAGCTGGGACAAACTTACCTGCGTGGAGTTAGTTTGCATGGAACATTGCTGTTAAAATGGGCTACATTCTTGTGTCTATTCTGGTTATTTGTTTGTTTGCTTGCCAGCCTGCCTTGAGCAACAAACCACTAGCCAAAGTTGTAAATTTGAAGACCAATGTGTCAACAATGTATATAGCATGCCATATCATTAAAGGGATCTTTTTCTTTTTTTTGTAAAGCAGCATCTTAGCAGATGTCATGATTACTTTGTGTTTGAGGCCCCCAATTATGTGAGCAAAAAATGTTCTAGATGGATTCATTATGTATACTTTCAGATTAATTTTTTTTAATATTCTTTACTATGTAACTAATAGAATGAGCTCTAGAGATGGAATCAGAATATATGGGTTCTTTGGTTTTCTGTCTTCTAAACTTGATAGGCAGGCCACTTCCTTTCTCTCTGGGCCAATTTTTTCCATATGTAAAAAGTGATGGAGAGAGGAGTACTGGACAATAACTCAAAGGCACAGAGCTGTAATAATTTTGCTCTTTTAAGCCTCTGACAAAGATGTCTCTAGGATTACCATGACATGTAGGTATTAGAAAGGAGGTTGCATTGGGGTTCTTCTACAGCAATTTTAGCTTTTGTTTTCTAAACCAAATGTCTATATTACTACTTTACAATAGTGAGTGAGAAAAACTGGGTGCCTGGAAAACATAATGACCTGCAATTGCTAGAACTATTGCTATTATTGTCCTCTTGGTGATATTAATGGCATTCTCTCTTACCATCTTTTCCTCTTTACAAAAATAATTTGAAATAGTTTACAATAAAAGAATAATGCAATGGGGCAGTTAAAATAAGGATCTATATAATACATGGGCAGGAAATTGAGATAAATCATTAACTATTAAATGTGATGATGACCAGGAATCTGTGGTGTGATTGTCTCAAAATGGATTTGTCAGAAGAAAATGACTAGGGTAGAAGATCTTTTTCCTTATTTCTGACTGGGATTGATGAGTAGGGATAAAAGTATCTTAGAAGGTTGAATTGATATGGGCAGTTGACACTGAATTAATTGGAAAGGGAAAGCTAATGAATTTTTGGCAATCTGGCATGTTTCAAAATGCCTTTTAACCGAAATCTTTTTAGTAAGTCATTGTTTGTTGGTATAGTTATGTTTTGTTTCTTGTTCCTCCATTACTCTTTCTTTTTAACTCCTTCTAGGGAGAACGTGGATTTCCAGGCAGTCCCGGTTTTCCTGGTTTACAGGGTCCTCCAGTAAGTTATAAAATTTAGGATTATAATGAACACAGGAATTGACAGAAGAAGCAGAAGGGTAGAAAGTGAGCTCAGTGTGTTCATGTGGAGAGAAGTTAGTACATTTTAAACTAGTAAACTATAAGATTTTTAGGGAAAAAAAGTTGGTAGTATAGCTCTGTGCTGGGTAAATGTAAGGATTCCATTGTATTTCATATAAATGTCATCTCTAAGATACTTTGTACTTAGAATGACCCTACAGTAATCCACTCAACTGACTATTTGGAAAGTAGTATGTTCTTTTCCTCGATCCCCTCTCATATGTATAAAACAATCCTTTTCTTTTTAATAATAGGGACCTCCTGGGATCCCAGGTATGAAGGTAAGCATTCCATGCTAGGAAAGTAAACATTTTGAATAAAATATATGAAAAGCCTACAACTTCAATCAGATAATGTCTCTGACTTCTGTCTTAAAATGGATGTTTCTAGAAGTTGTGCAGGTACACACAAGCTACCCTTAAGTAATCTCCTTTGTTCCCATGGCTTTAAGTATCTTTTGTGTGCTGTTATACTTGTAAACGTGTATATAAGACTCAAATTTCTTTTCTGATCTTTCAATTCCCATTACCTTTTGATACAGATGACCATTTGCTCCCTTTAGAAATGCTCTTTTCCCCCGACTTCTGTGACACTACCTTTTGGTGATTTTGCTTCTGTGTCTTTCTGGTCATCACACAGTCTTCTATAAAAGCTCATTTTATTCTATGCAGCAGGTATCAGGACACAATTCTGACACGTTCTTCTATGCCTAGCAATATTCTTAATGTTCATGGTATTATTTACTACCCAGCTACTGGATAGTGAGTCTAAAATAGACTTTTCTTCTGAGTTGGATGCATGTATTAAACTGCATCCCTGACTTCTACTCTTATATCCCCCAGACATTCAAATTAACACATTCAATGTAGACCTAGACCCCCCCGAAACCTGAGAGTTAATATTTACGTCTTCTACAACTTCACACACCTCCTCATTCCATTCTATCACTAAATATTGTTAATGTGGCCTATAAAATATATCTTGGGGTGCCTGAGTGGCTCAGTCGGTTTAGCATCCAACTTTTGATGTCAGCTCAGGTCATGATCTCATGGTTGTGAGATTGAGCCCCACGTTGGGCTCCACACTGGGCATGGGGCCTGCCTAAGATTCCTTCTCTCCCTCTCCCTCTCCCTCTGCCTCTCCCTTGCTTGAGCTCTCTCTCCCTCCCTCCCTCTCTCATTCTTTCTCAATAAATAAATAAATAAATTAATTAATTAATTAATTAAATATATCTTAAATTCATCCACTTTTCTCCATCCTCACTGCCACCAGACTAACCATAATGTCTCATCTGGACTCTTGCAATAGCTTCTTCTTAATTAGTCTTTTTTTTTTTTTTCACTACTATCCTGTCACCTCCCAGCCTGACTTATTCTATATATAGTAGTCAAGAATGATCTTTTTTTTTTAAATTTTTTTTAACGTTTATTTATTTTTGGGACAGAGAGAGACAGAGCATGAACAGGGGAGGGGCAAAGAGAGGGGGAGACACAGAATCGGAAACAGGCTCCAGGCTCTGAGCCATCAGCCCAGAGCCTGACGCGGGGCTCGAACTCACAGACCGCGAGATTGTGACCTGAGCTGAAGTCGGACGCTTAACCGACTGCGCCACCCAGGCGCCCCAAGAATGATCTTTTAAAAACATAAATGAATAGTTTAATCTCACAGGGCTTCCCACTGTCTCTGAGATAAAGTCCACATTCCTCTCCATGGCCTGTAAGACCTGCGTATTCTGGTCCCTGCGTACATATCCAGACTTCTCTTTAAACCACTTTTCCCTGGGCTCGCTCATCACACGGGTCTGCATTAAGTTATTTGAATGTACAAACTCTTCACATTTGGGGTCCTTTACACATGCTCCTTAAACTACCTAGTACTCTTACCCATTTTCACCTGGCTGACTCGTTATCCTTTAGATCTCTGCCTGTATGTTGCCTTCACAGATTGCCCTTGTTTTGACTACCCAAACTGATTTCCATCACTATTTCTTTTTTTAATTGAAATATATTTGACACATAACACTGTATACATTTAAGGTATACGACATGTTAATGTGATACCTTTATATATCATGATTGCCATTGTAACAATAATTAGCACCTCTATCAGGTCACATAATTAGCAATTCATCTTAGTCCTCCACTATTTCTTTATCATGTACCATGTTTTTTCTTCATAGCCTTTAACAGAACATTTTGTCATCTTATTTGTTTACATGTTATGGTCTGCATTTCTCCAGTATATTGTTAGCAACATGAGGACAGAGGTCTTGTTTGTCTCCTTCTCTACTGAATATCCAGAGCCTAACACAATTCTAGGCAAATGTTAATATTTAAGAAATGTTTTTGTAATGAATGAGTAACTGAAGGTATCACAGGCTCTTAATAAATTGATTGTACTTCAGTGTATTTTGGCCACTTTCCCATTTGTCTTTAAAAGGTAAATTTATTCATGTTAATTACTGAGATCACCTAATCCTCAGGACATTTATGTGACAGATTTAATTCTCAGATCGTTTTTTGTGTTTTTGCCAGTTTTCATGTGTTGTAACTGTTAGTTACAACTTCCATTGATAATTTCTTTCAGGGAGAACCAGGTAGTATAATTATGTCATCGCTGCCAGGACCAAAGGGTAATCCAGGATATCCAGGTCCTCCTGGAATACAAGTAAGCATCCAGTGATTTTCTTCTTTACTGATTAAATACAATCACAGCATCAGTTTTTCCTCTTCAGCCTTTAGTACCCTCTGTTTTAGTTACAGAAATCATCATCTGAAGTTTGATAGACGTCGCATATACCTCATACCTGAAAATGAAAGCAATCTAGAGAGTTTTATAAAGGACTGTTTTGTTATTTTATCTTTCTATCCGGTTTCCATGGAAATTTTTGTTTTTGGGTTTGACAGCGGAAATAGGCTTCTGTATTCTTATTCTTGTGCTGTGAGGATCAGTAAGTAGTAGGGGTAGTCCTGATAATTGTAAATGGCCTGATTGAAAATACAAATCATAGGTCTCCCATTTACGATATTAGAAGACATCATTTGTAACACTATTAGTTATGCATAACACATGAACATGTTTTGAAGCCTGAAGGAATAAAATTTATGCATAGTGAACATCAAGCATAATTTTAAGAAAATAAGTTATTTTAGCCTATAGATAACACACATAGAAATAGCAATATTTTTCAAGTATTTATAGATCAGGTAGTCAATTTCTTGAGGTTTGTATTTCACAAGGATTGATCCCTTTGCCAAAATAATCAGTATTTTCTAATATTTGATTACTAAGATGTAATGTCGGGCACTTTTTTCAGTAACTGCCATCTCATTCCATGCTTGACATCACCCATCCCTGTGCTCTTAAGAACTCTCAGTGTTGCCCTTTATCTCTTATAATTTTTTGTTATGTAATATTTGAAAATGCAGCAGAATACATTCAAAATATATGTATGTTATGAAGCATAACTACCAAATGAACACCTATGATCCCAAAATAGCATTTGAGAGCTAGAACATTTCAAATAATTGTGAATCAGCGTGTGGTTCCCTTGGGACTCACATCTTTCTGCATTCTACTAAGACATAAGTACCATTTTGACTTTTCTATTACTTCTTAAAGATAGTTTTATTTTATATATGTATATCTCTAAGCAAGAGTGTTTAATTTTGCTTGAAAATAATATAACATTTATGTAGTTTTCTCCAACTTTTTCTATTTGATATGTTAAGATACCTCCAAATTACTGTCTGTGGCTATAGTTCATTCAGTTTTACTTCCCTATAACATTCCATTGTATGAATATACTACAGTTTGTTTCTCCAGCCTCCTATTATTGAATATTTGGTTGTTTTGGGATTTTTTTAAATTACAGAATAATCCAGGATTTACACCTAGATATAGAATTGCTGGAGTTCACTGAAGTCAAATTTTCAGCTTTTCAAGATGCCAAATTGTGTTCCACAATAGTTACATCATTCCCTTATCTGTTGTTCCAGTTATTCTCACTTCCTTCCTTGTATTCAATCTTATTTATTTTTAATTTAATTTAATTTAATTTTTTGCATCTCTTAAAAATCTTTAATTTTTTAAATTTATTATTAAATTTTTTATTAACATACAGTGTTATATTAGTTCCAGGTGTACAATTTAATGATTCAACTGTACATTACTCAGTGCTTATCACAATCAATAAGTGTTCTCTTAATCCCCTTCACTTATTTCACCCATCACCCCATGTACCTCCCCTCTGGCACCACCAGTTCTCTTTATTTAAGACTCTGCCTTTTTGTTTATCTCTTTTCTTTGTTTTGTTCCTTAAATTCTACATATGACTGAAATCCTATGGTATTTATCTTTCTCTGACTGACTTATTTACTTAGCATTATACCCTGTAGATCTATCTGTGTTGTTGCAAATGGCAAGATTTCATTCCTTTTATGACTGAGGAATATTCCTCTGTGTGTGTGTGTGTGTGTGTGTGTGTGTGTGTGTGTGTGTGTATACCACATCTTCTTTATCCATTCATCTATAGATGGACATGGGTTATTTCCATATCTTGGCTATTATAAATAATGCTGCAGTAAACATGGGGGTGCATATACCTTTTCAAATTAGTGTTTTCGTTTTCTTTGGGTAAATACATAGTTATTTTTTCCTTTAAAATAGAGAAGCTACCTTGAAACTGGTAGCCCTTCCTTTCCCATTTCTAGCATAAAAGCCCCACTATAAATGCCCATCTTTATAACTTTATTTTGTAAAACTTCCTTACAGTGTATCTGTCCTACATTTGTTATCTACCACTGTAAAACAGAATTTTTCT
Source organism: Acinonyx jubatus (assembly GCF_027475565.1). Classification (NCBI taxonomy): domain Eukaryota; kingdom Metazoa; phylum Chordata; class Mammalia; order Carnivora; family Felidae; genus Acinonyx; species Acinonyx jubatus. The sequence goes on from NC_069389.1 coordinate 86,103,666, forward strand.
AAAAGCTGCATCCATTCTGTTTAGTTAATTTCTTTGTAGTTAATCCTTTTATTCTTATACATTTTAAAATTCTGCTTATAATACTGCAGAATTATAGAATTGTATAAGCAATTTGTGGCAGTTATTTAAGTATAAATCCCATTTAGTGTAGTTCTTTGTGTGATATAATGAGGGTTTTTTTTTTCATCCTTTTCTTCACTTCCTTTATAACAGGGCCCAGCTGGTCCCACTGGTTTACCAGGGCCAATTGGTCCCCCAGGACCACCAGGTTTGATGGTAAGTTTGCTTCTGGAATTTCATTTCTCCTACTTTAAAAAACTTCTTATAGGAATACTAATATTGTTTCTGTTACTTGAAAGTAGAATGCATTGTCAATGCTTATAATATATATATTATATATATATTATATATGTAATATATTATATATATGTAATATATATAATATATATAATATATATATTATATATATATTATTTACAGGATATTTTACAATGTTATGGTGAACAATATATGTGCTAGGTAATAGTTCCATTTTCTAGATGGAGAAAAATGAGGTACACAAAAGAAAAGATTTATTTTATTTTATTTCTTAATATATGAAATTTATTGTCAAATTGGTTTCCATACAACACCCAGTGCTCATCCCAAAAGGTGCCTTCCTCAATACCCATCACCCACCCTCCCCTCCCTCCCACCCCCCATCAACCCTCAGTTTGTTCTCAGTTTTTAACAGTCTCTTATGCTTTGGCTCTCTCCCACTCTAACCTCTTTTTTTTTTTTTCCTTCCCCTCCCCCATGGGTTTCTGTTAAGTTTCTCAGGATCCACATAAGAGTGAAACCATATGGTATCTGTCTATCTCTGGATGGCTTATTTCACTTAGCATCACACTCTCCAGTTCCATCCACGTTGCTACAAAAGGCCATATTTCATTTTTTCTCATTAAAAGCAAAGATTTAAAATAAAATATCTTGTTGGTTACCTCTTGATGTGTCAGTGCTGAAGCTGATTCTGGCCATGTCATTAAGACTTCTCAGGCAATTCTCTAGTCACTTGATGAAACATGTTTCTTCCATCTGCAGTTTTCAGTTTAAGAGGAACAAAAAACAGGTATTCCCCCCCAAAAAATATTGGCTCTTGTTTCTAAGGGGCCTGGGACTAAACAGGATTGGTGAGGATAGTGGATCACTTCGTAGTGGGATAAGGATTTGTGCACCTCAGGAAAGAAGCAACAACTTGTAAAGACCTTGAGTATGCAACCAGTTCTCTTACTTTACTACCTCAATGGTCACTCATATTTTTTCCTGTAATTAAATTCTGAGTATTTTTGCCCCTGCAATACTTAGATTTCATTCGAGTCAGGCTTTGGACTTAGAGCTTTACTATTGCCCTCTTAAAAGGGCAAGAAAATTGTACTTCAGTCAAAGTAATTTCTCATGTGCCACTCTCTCATGTCCCATATATTTAAGTGGCAGTTTTCATTATCCCTTTATAGATTGTACAATTTTGCTTGTGACAATTGGTCCTCTATTCTTGACTGAAGAAAATAGCATTTGGTAAATACTAAGAGAATCTACCAGAAAAGATTGTGATTTCTGCTTTCCTGGAAATATATTGGGGAGAATTAGAAAACCCTTTTGTTTAGTTTATTTTAGTTGTAGACACCCTGCAATGCATGAGACCCTGGACTATGGCACTTTTTCCTGACTCCATTGTTACAACATCAGTAAACCCTACGAGTGTTATTACATCTTGAGTTTCCCCAACTCTTGTGGCTATATAACTGATGCACTCTGCATTCCTGAATGTTCCTTCAGTTAACCCTGATTCAACAGGTGAAGCAAAGTCTTAGAAATGCCACCAGGGTCCAATATGTAAATAAATGGATCCATTGAAATCAAGAGGTGATATACTTGGGCAAACAAATGCCTATCTAACTTTTCAAGCCTTGAAACATTCTCAGATATACAAAGTCAGGTCACATAAAAATGAGACAGAACTAAAAACGGGAAACACATGCTTTTTAGAACTAGAGAGTTAATTGCCTTGTAACACCTACATTTACCTATAATTCTGATATGAGAAATTTGATATGTTGAGATTAACTTTTGTATTTATTTTTGGCACTGGTGTTGCCGCTCTGCCTCTACTCATCCTTGCATTTCTTCCTCTGCCTACTTGTATGCTGGTACAGGAAGTCTCCACATTCATCTAGATTGGTAAAATCAATTTAAATGTGAGAATAAAACAGGAAGATACTGTTTTGAAGGGCATTTTCAGTCCTCACTTTTTATGAAAACAAAAATTTTTTGAAGCCAAATAATTTTTTTATTTTTTTTAACATTTATTTATTTTTGAGACAGAGAGAGACAGAGCATGAATGGGGGAGGGTCAGAGAGAGAGGGAGACAGAGAATCTGAAACAGGCTCCAGGCTCTGAGCTGTCAGCACAGAGCCCGACGCGGGGCTCAAACTCACGGACAACGAGATCATGACCTGAGCCGAAGTCGGACGCTCAACCGACTGAGACACCCAGGCGCCCCTGAAGCCAAATAATTTTTAATAAATGTATATCCTGTTTCTCTTTTTCTGTGTCTACTATTCTTAGGGCCCTCCTGGTCCACCAGGACTTCCAGGACCAAAGGTAATTTTCTTTTTCTTTACATTTTTTATTTGGTATGAATTCTTTTTGTTATTGTCAGTGAGATTTTAAACTAAAATGTCTCTCTTCAGGGGAATATGGGCTTAAATTTCCAAGGACCCAAGGGTGAAAAGGTGAGTAAAGGAAAAAGTTGATTATTCAGCCTTCAGTTTTCTCCTTTCCTCATCATTTGAACTTGTCTTTTTTCTTCTTGCCACTGACTTAGCTTATGTTTTGTATTATTGTCTGTGTAAATTATGAAATATTACTTTCTTATTAAATCTTGCAAACAGGGTGAGCAAGGCCTTCAGGGCCCCCCTGGGCCACCTGGACAGATCAGTGAACAGAAAAGACCAATTGATGTAGAGTTTCAGAAAGGAGATCAGGTGAGTATGTAGACAGGAAACCAATGAACATTTTGCTATAAAAGTGGCTTTCCATTAAAATGCATTATAAGCTGGAATATAGTTATATATGTGAAGGTATTTTAAAAATAACAAGAATTTGAGATAATTAAAATTTTTAAAGAGTTTCATTGAGATATAATTTACATACCACACAATTCATCTATTTAAAGTGTACCGTTCCATTTTTTTGTATATTCACAGGGTAGTGAAACCGTCACTACAATATAATCCTAGAACATTCTCCTCAACCACCCCCTATAAGACCCCATACCTATTTATTGTCACTCTTCATTTCCCCCCAAACTCTCAGCCCTAGGCAACCACTAATCTGCTTTTTGGCTCTGTAGATTTACCTATTCTGATCACTTCACATACATGGAATCATACAATACATGATCTTCTGTGTCTGGCTTCTACTTAGTTTGTTTGAGGGTTCATTCTTATTGTAGCATATATCAGTACTTCATTTCTTTTTGTGGCTGAATAATATTCCCTTGTGTGAATATTCCACATTTTGTTTATGCGTCATCAGTTAATGGACATTTGGATCATTTGCATTTTTGGCTATTGTGGGTAATGCATTTGTGTATGAAATTAGGTCATGGTAAAGTAGATCATCATTGTCTTAGATGACAAATAGTGTTACTGTATAAACCCTTGTTGTGTTTAGAAATAATTACCTGATACCTTGTATCTACTAGAGTGGATGGGATCATACAAATCATTTATAGTATAGTGGCCCACCCTTGAACAAAGTGTGTATATTTTTGTTTCACTTAAATGCTAATAAAGAACAAATTGACTGAAACTCTGCCATCAGTATGGATCGGGTCATTTAATTCTCTGCCAAAATGGATGTGTGTTATATAGCTCCTATATTGACTGGTTATGGGTATTCTTGCTTTTTATAAAATGTACCATTAATAATTTCATTTTAAGTGTTGTCTTTTTATTTACCTAAAAACTTGGCTTGTGCACACATCAGAAATTAACTGAGGTAAGCAAAGATGGCTCTGGTTCTTTTGCCTAGCAAATTTCAACTTTGAATTAGAAACATCCTATTGTCTTTGGTTATACTATATGAGTCCATTGTTTAGCTTGTTAAAAGTGTTTTTAGCTAGCTCTAGTATTAACGTTATTTTCCTTTCCCCTATTACTGCATAGGGACTTCCTGGTGACCGAGGGCCTCCTGGACCTCCAGGGATACGTGGTCCTCCGGTAAGTAGCCTAAAATTCTTTAGAGTCATTTAATGTAAATTGGCATTGATACATAGCACTCCACGAACCTGTGTAAAACTACTTTTCGGTGTACAGGGTCCTCCAGGTGGTGTGAAAGGTGAGAAAGGTGAGCAAGGAGAGCCTGGCAAAAGAGTAAGTGTTACGACTATTAATACTCTTTACAAAAGATTTTAAATATGTGTTTGTGCGTAATTTTATTCTTTCCTCATAAATCCTACTTTCTTTGTCTCAAAATGTCACAACTTACATAGTCATTTTTTTATCATAATATTGAAGTCTGAAGAGTCTACTTAATATATAGTCCAAGGCAGAAAGAAAACTTATTATATTCTTTAATCTCATACTTCCTAAATAACAAATTTATATTATTGCATTTCTTTGACTCTTACAGGGTAAACCAGGCAAAGATGGAGAGAATGGGCAGCCAGGAATTCCAGTGAGTAGATAAAGGTCCATCCTCCCACCTGACCCCCTAAAATGGCAACATTTGTATGTGGTGGTAGAGAAGCAGGATGGCAAACAAGCTTTAGTTTGGAAATAGCAGGAATTGATATTATACTTTCTCTTTTGAATATGAATTTATTTCATATTTTAAATCTGATTTATTGAGCTATAACTTGTATACAGTAAAATGAACCATTTCCAGTGTATAGTTCTGTGTGTTTTGACAAACACATATAATTGTATAACCAGCTTTATAATAAAAAAAACAGTTACATCACCCTCAAAAGTTCCCCCAATGTTCTTTTGTAGTCTTCTCCCATCCTTACCACCAAAAGCCCCTGGCAGCAATTGATCTGTTCTCCATCCCTGTGATATTCCCTATTCCAGAATTTCATTTAAATGCAGTCATACTGTATATAACTTTTTGAATCAGGTTTCTTTAACATAGCATTATACATGGTACTGTATGTCGATAGTTCATTCCCTTTATTGCTGAGTAGTATTTCAATGTAGGGATGTATCAAGGTTTGGTTGTTCATTTACTCACTGGAGGATATTTTGGTTGTTTCTGGTATGGGCCATTATGAATGAAGCTGCTTAAAACATTCACATACGATGTTTTGTGTGAACAGAAGTTTTTTCAATAAAAGTTTTTACAGATCATTCTAATTACTATAAATTAAAGAGGAAAATAAAAGTGTCCAAGTCCAGGAACATTATTTCAAGCAACCTCAGTATCAAGAGTATCTACAGTAATGTTAAAAGAGGTTTTCAAGGACAAAATTTGATAAAATTTTGGAGACCATTCTGAAAGAAAGGGATACTTCTTAACAAGACTGGAAGTTGGAAGTAATAAAATCAGATAAATCAGTGTCCAGATGATTCTGCTAAACAGGCAGTCCTCAATTGATAAACTCTAGATTCACAAATTAACATAAAATGGCTTAATGGGAGGTAATTTTGGGGTCTTAGTTCCTAGCTTTTAGGAACAATTGTGGTCTTTGTTTCATGTTTTAGGCAGCCATGATGATTAGTAATTACCTCTGATTGATTTTCACAGATATCTTCAGGGAAAAGATGTTCTCTGTTTTCCCTGGGAGAACTCAAATCAGGTCAAATAAAGACAATCACCAGACAGGTCAAATCACTACAGTTCTTTGTCAGTGGGTCTTTGAAAGTGCTCCAACCAGTTCTGTCCCTTACATTTGCTGCTAGGGTGCTGGTATTCACCTTGATTATGAGCTGTTGGTTTTCAAGGTTGTGTGGAGCTGAAGAAGGGTGATGGGAATAGAGCAGGTTCAAATACCAGAAAGCTCTGTGCTCTTACCAAGATTCAGTCATTTTGTTTTCCCCAACAAACCTTCCTGGATTGCTGCAAGCCTTTGGCTAATTTCTAGACTTCTAAAAAAGTTGACTCTGACCATTTTTGCCGGTGTTCTTTGTTGCTTTTATGGAGGAGAGCATGTTTGGACATTCTTACTCCACCATTTTTGCTGATGTCATTCTGTCCTCTATGTTTTAAAGGGTTTACCTGGTGATCCTGGTTCCCCTGGTGAACCAGGAAGGGATGGAGAAAAGGTAAGAAGTTTAATACTTTGAAGTGACTGGTTTTATTCTACTTAACATAATCCTGTTCTCTGCCAAGGTGAAGTTCATTCATTTATTTATTTGTTTGTTTGTTTGTTTTTAATTTGTTTTATAATTTACATCCAAGTTAGTTAGCATATAGTGCTCTAATGATTTCAGGAGTAGATTCCAGTGATTCATCCCCTATGTATAACACCTAGTGCTCATCCCAGCAGGTGTCCTCCTTAATGCCCCTTACCCATTTAGCCCATATCCCCACCCACAACCCCTCCAGCAACCCTCAGTTTGTTCTCTGTATTTAAGAGTCTCTTATGTTTTGTCCGCCTCTTTGTTTTTTTGTTACCTTCCCTTATGTTCATCTGGTTTGTATCTTAAATTCCTCATGTTTGTTGAAGTCATATGATACTTGTCTTTCTCTGACTGGCTAATTTCACTTAGCATAATACCCTCTAGTTCCATCCATATTGTTGCAAATGGCAACATTTCATTCTTTTTGATTGCCAAGTAATACTCCATTGTGTGTGTGTGTGTGTGTGTGTGTGTATGCCAAGGTTGAGTTTTAAATGAAAAAGTTATAAATAACTAGCTTTTGTATTCAAAACATACCTTCTTTATTCATCTTTTGGTATAGCTCCTTTTTCTTTTGTACCATTTCCTCTAAATTTTTGGTCATTGTCACAAATCACAATTCATGTGGTGGAAATACATGAAGAATTGTTCAACTTTAGCATTTACATTGTGAAAAGTTGGTGCCTTTATTTTGAGCATGTATCAGCAAAACTTTTGTTCTCCAGAAAGTGGATTCAGCACTATTTTAGTGAGGTCCTCATACTAAAAAGGCTTGTAGCTGTGAATTTAGAATGTCTACACTAAACATTTCCATTCTCTGTGCAATTATTGTCTGAAAGTCTGTGGATAATTCTTTGTCATTTTTTTTCCCATTTGGCTATACAGCCTGACTGAAGTCATTTATTTAGTTATTTATTTTAAAAGTGACTTTGGAAAAAAAAGTGACCTTGAAAGAATATATGAAGCACACATTTCCCTTGTTTATAGCAGATCACAAAATATCCAGTTTTCCAGTCTCTCTGGTCTCTAATTGCTTTATATGAAAACTAGTACTGAAAAGCTTTGTTCTGCAGGCAAGGAGGGAAAAGTGTTACAAACTTGAATGTACCTGGAGGGTGCATATTTTAATGTTGGTTTATCTCTAAACTAGATCCAACTTGAAGCTTGGACTGAGAACCACAGCTAGAATAAAGGAAGATAATAAATACTCAGAGAACAAGAGGTTTTTTTTTTTTTCAAGTAGTAAATAAAGTGATAGGACAAAGTAACTCTTTAAACTAAAAGGAACTTTTAGATAGATGAAAAGTTCCTATGAACAAGTCTAGAACAAGAAGAGAGGTGTGAGAGAGACATCTATCCTTGGGTTTTGGCCAGTAAAATAACAGTTATACACTGTGTTTTTTATGCTGTAGTAGCTACTGGTTAAGAGTAACAGTTTTGCTTCTGAATTTGTCTTTCATTAGTTTCTAAGAGCAAACTCACAAAAGCAGTTATAATTTATTAGCTGTTCCTGATGATAGCTAAATCCATCAGCTCTAAAATATCTGTGACTAATGGAAATGACATCTAGTTTATGCCTTCAACAAGTTTTATGAAAAGAAACAAGGCTAGATGTAAGAAAATATAATGCTTTTAACTGATTCTAGTGGTACCAATTTCTTTATTCAGTATCTTCTTTCTAAAGTATTTATAGTTGCTAGAAAATAGCAATCTTAAAATCAAAGAATGTTACATCTAGAAAAACCTTAGAAGGCTGGTCTGTATATGTGACAGTTAAGTTAATTGATTTGGTCAAAATTGTATAGCTAGTAAATCTGAGACAACATCACAGGTCTGACTAGGCTTATTTCAGTATTGTCTCATTACCTCAAGTAGTACTTCTGTTAGAGATATTTTATTATGGATTCCTGGGTCTTCATGAAATCTAGATATCTGTTACATTTTTAAGGAAATCAGTGTTTTCATATGACTTTTACTAACCTACTTTACACTTGTATTGAACAGGGCCAAAAAGGTGACATTGGCCCAACTGGGCCTCCTGGACTTGTAAGTTTCTTTTCAGTCTTCATTTATCAAACTTATTAATGCATTTTCATTTTTGTGCCTTAATGTACTCTGTACCTTTTCCTCATAGAACAAAATTCTAAGTCATTATCAACTTTTACTGGCTTAAAAGTCTACATATAAAAACTTCAGTGATGTTGACCTCAAAGTCTTTGTATTGCTCTGCCTGTATATTACTTCTCCATGGTAAAGATCCAAAATTATGGCATTGGGTTGTTTTGCCTCATGATTGCCAAAGTATTTATCAAGTAACCAGCAGGTGGTGCAAGTATGGCTTACAAAGTTTCAATAAAAGAAATTTGGGGAATGAGGGATCGGCCCTTTCCCTTACAGAGCCCTGGAAAGATGGATTTGGTCTTAACAGGTTTTCTCAATTATACAATTGCCTGATTCATACCTCTTTCTTCCCTGAGTATGTGCCTTCTAGGGGCTTTTAATCAAATGTAGGTAACTGCTCTGTGAAAATACACATAGGGGTTTATGGATTTTCTGTAATGTTTGCATTCACCATGAAATTTAAGTGAAATACGTTTCCAATCTTATTAAGAATAAAATATCACTGATGCAATTTAACATATTGGCTTTCATTTGTGTTGAAATTTGGTAAGACTCTTGCTTTTATATTGCATTAAATCTGCAAAGGTGCAAGTGCCATAAAGCCTGTATGTTCAGGACATTTGAGTAATATTAATTTAATTATTTCTGTCCAGAGTTAGTCTCAGATATTGATAGTTAGTACTTCACAGATCTAACAAGGATATACATAAAGAAGATCGTAGACAATTTTTAAAAATTTACTTATTTTGAGAGAAAGAGGGAGGGAGTAGAGAGTGAGTGTGAGTGGAGGAGGGGCAGAGAGAGGGAGGGAGAGAGAGAGAATCCCAAGCAGGCTCCATGCTGTCAGAACAGAGCCTGATGCAGTGCTCGATCCCATGAACCGCAAGATCATGACCTGAGCCAAAATCAAGAGTCAGATGCTTAACTAACTGAGCCATTCAGACGCCCTGATCTTAGACAATTTTTATTAATTTTCATTGTAAAATCAGAACTTTTGTTCTCTAAGAAATAATTTCTTTATGAAATGAGATAATAAAATTTTGATAAAAACCAGAAGAAATGGAAATTTGGGGACTGCAGTCTTATCCAGCAGCTCACTTTCCTTTTTGAACTACTATCTCCATTCCAAGTCCCACAACTTTCAGACTCCTTTTGTCTGAATATTTCTTCTATCCAATAGAGCCAGGATGAAATACCATACCTTGCCAGTGGGTGTTGATTTGTACCTCAGTCCAATCTTAAAACTAAAGCTTATTTATCATTACAGCTCTATGAGATTAATTTCTTTAGATTATTTAATATGAAATTGTTTCAACACTGGGATTCTACAAAGACCAAGAGAAAAGGAATAATCAGTTAGTTGATTCAAATCAATAAAGCCCTCCCAAAAGAGAGGAGTTTGTTTTGTTTTGTTTTACAGGAAGAAAAAAATGTGGGTTGATAAAGGGAAAGATTGGGAGATGACATTACAGATGTTTGAAATGGCATATTCAGGGCGCCTGGGTAAACTCAGTTGGTTAAGTGTCCGACTTCGGCCCAGGTCATGATCTCACAGTTCGTGAGTACGAGCCCCGCTTCAGATCCTGTGTCTCCCTCTCTCTCTTTCCTCCCCCACTTGCACTCTCTCTCTCTCTCTGTCTCTCACTCTCTCTCTCGAAGATAAATAAACATTAAAAAATGAGGAGTCCAAGCACCCTTTGTTGAATGGTAGCATCACTGAAATAAATATACGTGGTGCTACTTTAAAAAGACAATATTAGGGTGGCTAGGTAGCTCAGTCAGTTAAGCATCTGACTTCAGCTTAGGTCATGATCTCACAGGTTGTGAGTTCAAGCCCCACTACAGGCTCTGTGTGGACAGCTCAGAGCCTGGAGCCTGCTTCAGATTCTGTGTCTCCCTCTCTCTCTGCAACTCCCATGGTCACCCTCTGTTGCTCGCTCACTTGCTCTCAAAAATAAACATTAAAAAAAAAAATAAATGGTATATTCAGAGGTGAAGACAAGAATGTGCGAGATGCATGAAGTGGGTATAATGAGATAGTCCTCACTGTCCTAAAACTTTACTGCTAAAAATAACAGGAGATGTGATAAAGGAGAGAGGTACTGAAAGTGAGAAGAGACTTGACAGAGTCCAGGGTGAAAAGTGGAATCAGACATAGTAAGAAGTAGTGAATTTTGAGGCCTTACACTGGATATCTAACACAGAAAAACTGTTTTTTGAGAAAGTATCTGTTAGCAGTAGATTTGGATTTAAGGGGAGAATTTCAGAGGTACTTCTGTTCGTCCAAGTGTAAGATGGGGATAGTAGCTGTGGCAATAGGAAAGAAGGGGACAAATCGGAGAGACATTTTCAGTAAATAATTATCAAGCTTAGGTAATTGGAATGAACTGAATGTGATTAGAGACATAAAAAATAATTCTAGCTCTGTAATCTTGGGCTGGGGTTCAGGAGGGTGGCAATATTATTACTGGTATTAAACAGTTTCTAATAAGTTGAAGGAAAGGAGTGATGAGGAATGTGACTCATAATCTGTGTAGTAGTCTTAATAGTTTTGCATCCAACAGCTCTGTGAAAATGATGGCATTGTAATCATATATAGCTGCTACGTTATTTTTAGGAGAACAAGTCTCTTCCTCTTTGAGTTCCTTTATTTTTTTCTTTCATAATAAAGGTAATCCCTAGGCCTGGGACTGGTGTAACTGTGGGAGAAAAAGGAAGCATTGGTTTACCTGGCTTGCCTGGAGAAAAAGGAGAGCGAGGATTTCCTGGAATACAGGGTCCACCCGGCCTCCCTGGACCTCCAGGTAAAAGAGACTGTACTTAATGCTCTTGTGTTTACAGCATCCTTACTAATCCCCATGTCCAGTATTATCATACTAGTTCCAAGGTGAGCATGGCAGTAAAAGACATGAGTATTTTCTAATTGACAGAAACTTCTCAACTCTTACTATAACCTGTCTCACCAAATTTCTCACTTGTACTTAAAAAAGAAAAAACCAAGTCAGATGGATAGTTCCCTTTTACCCTAAAAATACCATTTCCACTTTTTGTTATTAATAAATTACACCCAATGATTCTGTGATCCAAAAATTAATCATTGCATTTTTTTTTGTGCTGCTATGGAAAGGAATGCTATTCTAATAATGCCTAGTTTTATAAGATTTCCTGCATAAAAATAGTAAACTATCCACTTAGAAGGCCAGAAATATCTGCCTAGAAATCCCCATGGTGATTTGATGTGAAATAAAATTTGGGGGCTCAATACTAACTGTTATATCATTCCCTTGTTGAAGATAAACAACATAGTACAGCATTTCTAAATTGGCCAGCCTGAGCACCACCCTTGCTTAGCATGTTTATTTGGATGTTCTCTGAAATGAAGTGATAGTATGGATTTATGTAAAATTTGAGGAAGCATCTGGTATAGTACTGACACACATGTATGTTTAATAAATTATTATTCCCCACCCTTCAAAAATTTGGCTAATGAAATATTAACATGATGAGATGAGTGAAAATCCATGATCCTCCCAAGGAGAAAGAATAAATGTGGGTCTCATTTAATTCTAAGTATACACTTTGGATTTCCAATTTCAAGATAGTGGACTAAACACATACTGTGTTTAGAAAATTCAGATAAGGAATTCTCCCAGGATGCAGCAGAAACGTTATAGAATTAGATCATATGAAAGAAAAATTAAGAGACATAGGTATAAATTTAGAAGTTCTAGAATTTACATGGAGTTCAAAGGGGAGAGAATGGGACAAGGGGTAATATTTGAAAAATTAATGACTGAGAACTTCTACTTATTTGAAAGAAAACATGAGTCCCTTTGAAACAGCTTATGAATTACCAAGCAAGAGTGAAATAAGAATAATACAAAAGTACATAATGACACATTGTTCAGACATTTTAGAATTTAAGGATAAAAAGAAACCCTTAACAACTATATGAGGGAAAAGCAGATCACCAACAAAGCACTAAGAGTCAGAGGAAGATAATGGAGTCAAAGGAAGATAATTTTCAATGTTATAAAGAAAATAACTATGAGTTTGGAATTCTGTATTACATCAAACTATCATCCTAGTGTGAACATGTGATACTTAGAAAATTTACCACCTCCAGAACTTCTCTAAAATGGATATTGGAGGGTTTAGTCTAAGAAGGAAGAAATTAATTCAGGATGAAGTTGGGGGTGGGGATGGGTAGGATGCAAGAACCAGTGGTTAGGAAAGATACTGGTAAAATATATGAGGTCTAAGTATTGATCAAAAAAATAATAGAGGTATTTTAAGTAACAAAATGGAACGATAACTATATACATTATTAACATAGGATGTAAGGGTGCAGAGAGAGTAGGGGGAAATCAATCATAAGGGTTTTTGTCTTAATAGAGAAAGAGAATACTAATATTATTAACTCTGTAAGTTTTTAGGAAAATATAAGTTTAAATACATAGGCTAAAATTTTAGTAACCACTAGAGAAAATGTAAATAAAATGCATGGCTTACACATCCTTTGAGGAAAGAAAATAACCAAAAAACTTGATCTACATAATACAAGTTAGAATTGGAACAAAACAGACATGAACTGTGGTAAATAGAAAATAAAATATAAGATGACAAGAAGAAGTTAAAAATAAATCAGTAACTCCAATAAATGTGAAAGGACTAAGCACTGATTAAAAGACAAAAACTAAAATAAAATTGAAATAAAAATATATACTGTGCATAATAAGCCTATATAAATTAAAAGGACATAAAAAATTTTAAATACAGCAGTTGAAAGATATTAGGCAAGTGATATCAAAAAGAAAGGTGGTTTAACAATTCTAATATAGTATGAAATAGAATTCAATTCAAGAAATACATTAAAAAGACATTTCATATGGACAGATAGACAAATTAAACCACAATGATGTAAAAGTCATGAAACTTTATGCATCTAAAAATACAGCTTTGAATATATAAAGTGAAAACTGAAAAACTACAAGTGATAAATTGGTAAATACCTAACATATCAAGGAGGTGTAAAATAAATCAGGGTATAAATGATTTGAGCAAGACAATTAAACTGTGTATGTGGGAAAGAGAAAAGCTGTGTGCAGCAGAGAATATACATTATTTTCAAACTTACATGAAACATTTATAGAAATTTATTCAATCAGAAAAAAATCTTTTAAAATTATATACAAACCATGCTCCGTGACCACAGTGAAATGAAGTTAGAAATTAACAACAGAAAGCACCAAATTTCTTTACATTTGTATATTAAAATGCACATTTGTAAATAACTTGAGAGGTAAAGAGGAAACAGAAATGGAAATGACAATCTACTGAATGCTAAACTAACTTATATCAAAACTTAATTAAACATAGCCAAAATGGTATCCTTAATTTATCACAAAATTAAAGATACTAAAAATAAATGAGCTACTTTGAAAAAATTATAAGAAATAACATAAACATAAAAAAATTAGGAAAAACTTGATAAAGGTAAAAACAAGAATAAACTGTGATCAAGAGAAAAGCAAGTGAAGGCACAAATAAAATCAGTAAAGAAAAGATTATTACCATAAATACAATTAATTTTTTTAAATTATAAGAAAACTGTAAAACTATATCAATATATTGGAAATTCTAAATGAAATACGCATTCCTCAGGAAACAAAAAACATAAATTGCTAAAGTTTTCCTGAGAAAGTAAAAAAAAAAACTAAGTATATTAATTACCATGGAAGATTTGGAAATGTTAAAATTTCCACAAAAAGGCACTGGTTTTATGAGTGGTTATACAGCTTTGTGAATGAATTCTACTAAGTTGTTGGGTGGGAAATTCTGATATTTTACAAACTTTTTCAGAACATATTTTTTAAAAAAGACCTTTAATTTAAAAGCATTGATGCCAAGCGACCAGGGAGATAACACTAGTAATAAATATAATTCAGTTTCATTTATGAACATAGAAGCAACAATAATAAATAATATTGGCAGATCAATTCAGAAGTATATTAAGATTGCAAGGATGGCTCAACATTTCTATTATTGACTACACTGACAGATTAAAAGAGAATAGGCAATATTTGCAAAGAAAGCAGTCAATAAAATTCAGTACCCATTCATTTTTAAAGGGTAAAGAAGTTATTAAACTAAGTTTAAAAGGGAACTTGATGAAGCTATCTGCTTCATACAGGAAGCACAGAACTGTACAGGAAATGTCATATTTTTGTGGTGAAACATCAGGAACATTCTCACTCAAATAAAAATAAGATACACATACTCAGAGTCGCCTATACTGTTTATCCTTATACTGGAGTGCCCAGCCAATTCACTACAAGTCTGGTGTGAGGATGGAACAAAACCCACAATTTTAGTTATTGACAAACCCTATTATAATCTACCCAAAAGCCTAAAAGAATCAAATGTCAAATTACCAGAATTTAGAATGTTTGCAGGGTGGGCAGATATGCTAGTTGCATACTTAAATAATTTGTCTTCCTCTTCACCAATGAAAAGTTGAAAATGTAAGAGGAAAAAATCCAGTTGACAATAGTAATAGCAATAAAATTCACAGTACTAATCAAATTAACCCATGAATAAACTCAACAGAAGATGTGTATGCCTTTTTTTCAGAATTCTGTAAAATATTATTAAATCATATAAAATTAATAAATAAATGGAGAGCTATACTTAATTTCTTAATATAAGAACTCAATATTATAAACAGGTGATTCTCCAAAATTTAGTCTTTAAATTCAAATTAATCTCATTCAAACTTCCACTGTCTTTTAAAAAATGAAACTGACAAGTTGATTCTAAACTGCATTTAGAAGATAAATTTATAAGTCTAATAAAGATTTTTTTTTAATGTTTATTTTTCAGAGAGAGACAGAGGCTCGAGTAGGGGAGGAGCAGAGAGAGAGTTAATTCATTTAAACAGTTAAACACTGGGGTACCTGGGTGGCTCAGCCGGTTAAGCCTCTGACTTCAGCTCAGGTCATGATTTCATGGTCCGTGAGACCCGAGTCAGGCTCCCACTCTCTGTCATAAGTCTGACACTTACCCGACAGAGCCACCCAAGTGTTCCAGGATGGTTTTTAAAAAGGACAAAGATGGGCATATTTTTCTTACCCGTTTTTAAAACAGTTTTCAAATTATTTATAATCACGATAATTACTTTCATTATTATAAAAATATGTTTGTGGTGCAGGAATAGACATTGCAACAGAAGAATGTCCAGAAATAAAGCCATGTATACATGAGAACTTTGAGATGCCTCTTTTTCTCTTGGTAATGGTTTTCTAGTATTTCTTAGATTAAAAGATCATAGCATCAAAGAGTGGGTAGAGGGTTATTAGTACATTTCCAAAAGTAGTAAAGCTACACTAAATTATTCTTTCTTACTTTCAAACTGGTACTTACATTATTTAAAACTTTTCATGTGGGGCGCCTGGGTGGCTCAGTCGGTTAAGCATCTGACTCTTTGTTTCGTCTCAGGTCGTGATCTCATGGCTTGTGGGTTCAACCCCAACATTGGACTCTACACTGACAGTGCAGAGCCTGCTTGGGATTCTGTCTCCCTCCCTCTCTGCCTCTCTCTCTCTCTAAAAAATAAATAAATAAACATTAAAAAAATCTTTTCATGCTTTCTTCAGATATTGATTCTCATAGAAAAAACAACATAACTGCATTATACATTAAAGGAAGATCTTATCATTACTTATGTCTCATTGAGAACTGAAGTAATATCTCCAAAATAAGATCATTTTATCACTTTAATTGTTTTTTATCTTAGGGACTGCAGTTATGGGTCCTCCTGGCCCCCCTGGCTTTCCTGGAGAAAGGGGCCAGAAAGGTGATGAAGGTCCACCTGGACTTTCTATTCCTGGATCTCCTGGACTTGATGGACAGCCTGGGGCTCCTGGACTTCCAGGGCCTCCTGGCCCTCCTGGCCCTCAAATCCCTCCTAGTAAGATATACTTTTCTCCTAAATTCTTTTGTTTTTGTTTTGTTTTCATTTGTAAGTGAATCCAGCTGAAGGTTGGCATTATTCTACTGCTGCCTCTACTTTTGATTTTTGGTGATTCTTTGCTGTTTAAATTTTCTCTTCAAATCATCACCAGTATTATATCTTCCTTTTGCTTATAGGTCCTTGCATTACTGCGGAGAAGTAACTGAAAATATTTTTTTTTAGCCTATCAGGCTTTCTTTTTGTTTAGCCTTCTGAATATTTCACAACAAGTAGCTTGTTATCCTTTATCTTATCTCAGGTGATGATATATGTGAAGCAGGCCCTCCAGGCCCTCCAGGATCTCCAGGTGATCGAGGACTCCAAGGAGAACAAGGAGTGAAAGGTTTGATCCCAATAGTCATTTCTTCATTCTTTCAGATCATCAGCAAAATCCTCTGTATCCTCCACTCTACCTCAGCTACTCATTCCCAGGGTCTTACCCCAAGACCATCTCATTACCAATAGTGCACACCTCTGTAATCTTGATCTCATGAGTCCCATTTCCTGACCACTATCTCCTGGTTAGCTCACTACCTATAATAACCTGACTCCAATATCACTTCAGCCTCACTGATACCTCCCAACTTTGACTATCCCTCAACCTTTTCATGTCCTTTCTTCCCTCTTCACCTAGGTAAAATTACATGATCCATCATTGTAAACAATCCCATGCATAAACCTTGGCCTTCATTGCCCTCCTCTCACTTCATTGTACTAACTTGGAACAAAAACCTAGTTTTGGTAATTCCAAATTACCACATCTTCCGAGCCTACACCTTCTCTTCTCTCTTCAAATTTTTAACACTTCCTCTTCATTCTCATTTTAGTGTTCTGACCTTGCTTCCTCTTTCATTGACCAATTGAAGCAGTAAGAGAATTCTCACAGATTACTACTACCACATTTACCCACCACATTATTTGCATCTGTGCACGTATATTCTGCCTTCCTGCCTATTAATTACTGTTACTTCTCCTATCTAAAGCCAGTTCTTCTATTTGTACAATAGATTCCATTCCCTCTTGTTTTCGCAAGGATTTCATTCTAGAAATTCCTGCCTCTCCCACATCATGTTTTTCCCTTTTACTGGATCATTCTCAGCAGCACACAAATACACCTTTCTTTTCACTTATCTAAAACATAACTTATCATAATCCTACTTCCCCTGCCAGATACTGCTCTATTCCTCTGCTCCCATTTGCAACAAAACTCCTTCAGAATTTTCTATTCGCTATCTGTGGATACTTTTCTCTCATTTTCTTTTAAGCATACTTCAGTCAAGATTTTGCTCCCCTAATCCACTACTCCATAGATACTGTTTTTGTCAAAGTCACCAGCAGTCTGTACCCTGTTAATCCAGATGTCAAATCTCAGTCTTTTTTCCCCACCATTTTTAAATACTCTCCTCACTTGGTTTTCAGTATATTACATGTCCTGAGTTTCTTCATTCTTCAAACCTCCTTGGAATATTAATAATATATATTAGATGTAGAGACAGAGATAGAAAAAAATATATATATATATCTTTCTGTAAATGTATCTATATAATCTCCCATGTAACTACCATCTAAGTCAAAAGATAGGGATGCCTGGGTGGCTCGGTCGATTAAGCGTCCAACTTCGGCTCAGGTCATGATCTCACGGTCCGTGAGTTCAAGCCCCGCATCAGGCTCTGTGCTGACAGCTCAGAGCCTGGAGCCTGTTGCAGATTCTGTGTCTCCTTCTCTCTCTGACCCTCCCCCATTCATGCTCTGTCTCTTGCTGTCTCAAAAATAAACATTAAAAATTTTTTTTTTTTAAATCAAAATATAGAACTTTTCCAGGACTCTTGTGCCCCCTAGTCAACACTCCCAAAGGTAACCACTCTTTTATCCTATATCACACATCAGTTTGCCTAATCTTGAACTTTGTATAAATGGAATCATATAGCATGGGCTCTTTTGTGTCTGGTTCTTTTGCTCAATATTCTATCTGTAGGATATACCTATATTTTTGTAGCAATACTTTTTGCTGCTCTTTGGTATTGATTGTATGAAAATATCTAAATATTTATTCTACTGTCAATGGACATTTGGTCTAGGGCTATCAGGAATAAAGCTGCTATGACCATTCTTATACATACATTTTGTAGGACATAAGCATCCACTTCTGTTGTGTATATACCTAGGAATGGAATTGCTGGGTTTTAGTGTAGGTGCAGGGTTTTTTTCCCATAGATGTCACCAAACCATTTTTCCAGAGTGGTTTTAGTTTCCGGTTCCCTGATGACTTACTGATGCTGAGCCTCTTTTCTTATAGTTTGTATATTCTTTCTATAAAACGCCTGTCTTTTTTTTATTTTTAATTGGGTTGTTGAATGTATGTATCACAACTATCTTCCCCCATGTTGTGACTTGCTTTTTTACTCGTTTTTTTTTTTAGTAGAAGTTATTAAAAAAAAGAAATCCAATCATTAGTATCCTCTTTTTTGGTTAGTGTTGTTTATGTTCTGTTTTAGAAATCTTTGCTTATCCCAAGGACCTGATGATATTTGGTCTAGGGCTATCAGGAATAAAGCTGCTATGAACATTCTTATACATATATTTTGTAGGACATAAGCATCCACTTCTGTTGTGTGTTTTTTTCCTAGAAGCTTTATCATTTTGACTTTTACATTTTGATCTTCGATCTGTCTTCAAGTAATTTTTGTGTATAGTTTGAAGCTGGCATCAGAGTTTATTTTTCCCCATATAGATATCCAATTGATTCAGTACTGTAATACAAAAGGCCATCATTTCTCCACTCAAATGCATTAGCACTTGTGTTGTAAATTTTATGACACTATACTATAGTATGAGTCTGTTTGTGACCTCTCTATTTGGTTCACTGTTCTATTTGTTCCTCTTTGCACCACTGCTAGCTTAAATTATTGTAGCTTTATGGTAAGTCTTGGCTTACTTTGCATTTCCATATGTATTTTAAATTTATCTACCCAACTTTTAATTTTGGAATGCCCTCAGTATTTTAGTCCTGTTTCCTCTTCTGTATTTGAACTCAGTCTCATGATTTTAAATACCACCTATTTGCCAGTGGCTTTCAGATTTGTCTCCTGTCCAGATATAAGTCTTTTCCTCTAGATTAGTACATGCAACTGTTTATTCAACATTTTGAACCAGATATCTTGATCAAGTTAAAGTCCTCATCCCTGCTACCTCCTCCCCCATAATTTTAGCACTCACATCTTCCCTTTTTTAAATGCAGGCCACACTTTTTGCTTGGGCTAAAAACCTTGGAGTCATCTCTGATTCTCTTCTTTTTTGTATTCCATATATGTTCCATGAGAAAATCCAATTGGCTCTACTTTCAGATATACCCAGAATCTAGCCAATTCTCATCATCTTCATTGCTATCACTCTAGGATGAGCTGTCATGTCTCCTAGATTATTGCAGCAGTAGCCACTTAAATGGTTGCCCTATTTTCATCACTGCACTTTGTTTCTATTCTTAATATAGCAGCCAGAGACAGACATCGTTTTAAAACTTGAGTCATACCATCTTGCTTTTCTGTTTAAATTTTTCTACTAGACTTTTATTTCACTCACAGTAAAAACCAGTCTTTATGGGGGCCTATGTGACATTTTATAATATCCACTCATTATAATCTGTAAATTGTCTGACCTGCTTCCCCTTCTTCGCTGTACTCCAGCATTCTGGTCTTCTGAGTATTTCTTTTATATGCCAAACATGGCTATTCTTTCTCCCTGGAGTGCTCTGCATTCATTAGGCACATGCCAGATCCTTTAAGCTTTTTATTATATATCATCTTCTTGTTTGACCACCCAATTAAAATTGCAACCTGCCACCCATCCCTACCATGTCCAATCTCATTTACCCAGGTGTATTTTTTTCTATAAACATAACATGTTTTGATATATATGTATATGTGTTAATAATTTATTACCTTCATTGTTTATTATCCCTTTCTACTGGTAGAATGTGAGCACCATGAAGGCATGAATTTTTGTCTGTTTTTTTTTTTTGTTTGTTTTGCCTGTTTTGTTCTGTTTTGTTTACCAGTATACCACAGACACCTAGAACAGTATTCAGCAAATAATAGGCACTTAGCAAATATTTACCAAATGAATTGATTCTAGATACAGGCTTCTCTAAACTACACTGTTGGGTAGGAATGTTGTCCCTTGGTACAAACTTCTTTAGAACCTATCAAAGAAGGTAGATGTATCCCTTTGAGTAAAATTTGTTTTTCATTATGCTTCTCTCTAGGTGACAAAGGTGATACCTGCTTCAACTGTATTGGAACTGGTATTTCAGGGCCTCCAGGTCAACCTGGTCTGCCAGGTCTTCCAGGTCCTCCAGGTAAACATTCTGCCTCAGGACAACCTTTTAAAAATATTACTTGGCTACATTTTAGTGAGCTCATAGTTTTATAATGATGCCAGTTTCTCAATTGATAGCAACTCACTCATATCCACAAATAATTGAATATGAAATGCCTCTATCTGCTATGAAGTAGATTATTCTCTTGTTTCTAATATCTGAAGCCACCAATATCTTTTATTAAAGCATTTTGACAATATTATTCCAAGAAAAATATCTTCCCTGTTTTCCATATGGTGAGGAAAATAGCTCATACAGAGTCAGACTTCTCTCTTCCAAAAAGCTAGGGAAAAAGTTCATAATGCCTGGCCCCTGAGTATAGTTTCCAGTGGCATAGCTTCTAGTCTTCACGGATGGATCACATGTTGTCATTAAGGGATGGGGCTTCTGCGGTAGTTTGGCAACCAACTGCCAATATTCCTCTTTCTATATATAACTCTTCCTTCCCTGTTTCCAATCAAAACTATATTTGATATCCATCAGACCAACAACTCTCACTCAGCTGTCTCTTGGGATATCCCAATACTATACTTTCTTGAAATTACACTTTATGTTTGTGTAAGGGCTGAGAGTAGATGCCAGATCTCTTACCTTTCTGTCTAGTATGTCTGCCAAAGAAACCAATTTATTTAGCACTTGGAAATAGATTTTGAGCAGGTCTTATAGCTGCCACTGGAAGTTAATAATCTAGGCTTGTACCTCTAGTCTAGTGTTTTTCAAACTTGGGAGGACATCAGAATCACCTGGAGGGCTTGTTAAAACCAGATTGCTGGGTCCCACACCCAAAGTTTCTGATTCAGTGGATCTGGGGTGGTGGCCCAAGAATTAGCATTTCTAAACAGTACCTAAGGGATCCTGATACAGCTGATCTGGAGACCCATTTTGGGAACACTGCTTTAGTAGTATTTCCTCTAGTCTTTGAGCACCAAATGTTTCTCTTAATCCAAATTTTATGTAGTGATGAACTAAATGAAGGACTCAAAAGGAACTGGGGAAATGGTTTAGATCAGAACAAAGAAAGATATGCAGACTGTGTCCTTATCTCTTTCTCCCCTTAGCAATAAGATGGTTACAGGATGGTTACTCCTGTAACCAATTAGCAATTGGTAGCTGTGAGCTCTGAGAAGCTTTGTAGTTGGAAATACCTAAGGATACAATATCGTATGTAACATGAAAAATTAGATTCACGTAAAAGAAAGGATGATTTGCTCATTTTTTAATATTTATTTATTTTTGAGAGAGAAAGAGAGAGAGCGTGCATACAAATGGGGGAGGGGCAGAAAGAGAGGGAGACAGAGAATCCGAAGCAGGCTTCACCCTGTCAGCGCAAAGCCAGATATGGGGCTCAAACCCACAAACCATGAGATATGACCTGAGCCGAAGTCAGAAGCTCAACTGACTGAGCCACCCAGGTGCCCCCGATTTGCCCATTTTAAGAGGATAGCATAGGAAAATTAAACTGTGACTTGTTAAATGCAATTGAATGGGGCTCTTATTTTAAAATTTGATTTGCTGATTTTTATATGAGCTTTGTCAGGGGCTCAGGGTCAAATTTCACATTATTATGTGTGTGTGTGTGTGTGTGTGTGTGTGTGTCTGTGTATTAGGATCTCTTGGTTTCCCTGGACAGAAGGGAGAAAAAGGACATGCTGGTCCAACCGGTCCCAAAGGATTAACAGTAAGTTTTGAGTATATCATGGCACAACAACAAAAAAAGTGGAAGAAATCCAGTTACACTTTGTTTTTCACTTTTGGATATATATAATAAAAGACATTTAGTGTTTCTATTAATTTGTGTTGTTTTTTATTCCTTGAGTCTCCCTGACTCACATGCCTCACTTTGTTCATAGCTTTGTATACACTAAATGTTACTGGGTGGGTTGGTGTGATGAACTGGAGACAGAAAAGTGTTAGAAAAAAAGAAACTGATTTTTTTCTCTTCTTCTTTTCTCCTTCTTTCTTTTTTCTTCCCTTAGGGCATACCGGGAGTTCCAGGTCCTCCAGGCTTTCCTGGATCTAAAGGTGAACCTGGTGACATCCTCACTTTTCCAGGAATGAAGGGTGACAAAGGAGAGTTGGGTTCCCCTGGAGCCCCCGGGCTTCCTGGTTTACCCGGTACCCCTGGACAGGATGGACTACCAGGGCTTCCTGGCCCCAAAGGAGAACCTGTGAGTTGGTTTGATAGTCTTAGTTCTGTGATGCCAAAATGTTATTTAGGGTTGTTTCCTAGGATGGTCCTGGTGCTAAGATGAACACCCAGTTAGTGCTTAAAAGAGTGTGACTATATATAGTAATGGTACATTGTTATTGACTATGTAGTGTTTCTTTACCACTCTTTTCTCTCAATTGTTTTATAAATTCCTTCTTCTTAATCCATTACTATATTGAGTAATATTGGCTACGAATAGGTGGGCAGGAGGTTAGGATGCCTATGGGTCAATGGGAGGTTCCCCTTCTCTTATACTACAAATCTTTGTCTAGGTTTATTTGGATCTGAGAACAGAAGTCGAATTTGGTTTTATATATAGTAAGCTTAGAGATTACTGTGAGTAGATGGCCATGTGTTAGCTACACTATAAACTTCTTGACTTATTACTAGACTGTAAGCTTTATGAAGGCAAAGATTTTTGTCTATTTTTGTTCTTTGCTGTATCACCAGCCCCTGATACATAGTATGGGTTAAAAAAATATATTTGTTGGAGGAATTAATGACTAAGTGGAATGATCATACATACCATCCCATAATAACACACACTTGTACAGCTTTTAAGAACTATTTATGGCTGTATCATTTCTCCAGTTGTATTCAGTAATACCAACATACCAACCTATATCTGTATGTTTCTTTATTAAATTTTTCCCTTTTCAGGGTGGAATTGCTTTTAAGGGTGAAAGAGGCCCCCCTGGGAATCCAGGCTTGCCAGGTCTCCCAGGGAATAGGGGGCCTATGGGCCCTGTGGGTTTTGGCCCTCCAGGCCCAGTAGGTGAAAAAGGCATACAAGGTGTGGCAGGAAATCCAGGCCAGCCAGGAATACCAGGTGAGTTTACTATCGTTGTTTCATTTTTAATTTGGTGCTTAAAAGCAGAAATGTATTGGGGTGCCTGGGTGGCTCAGTCAATTAAGCATCCAACTTTAGCTCAGGTCCTCCTCTCTCAGTTTGTGGGTTTGAGCTGCAGCCTCTGTACTGACAGCTAAGAGCCCGGAGCCTGCTTCAGATTCTGTGTATCCCTCTCTCTCTCTGCCCCTCCCCTGCTCATGCTCTGTCTCTCTCTCTGTCACTCAAAATAAATAAACATTTAAAAAAATTTTTAAAGCAGAAATGTATTATCTTTTGGCCACTCTTGGCTTCCTTTCATGAGAGATGTATTTCCCTGGCCATTTATATTTGGGTTTTTCAGAGCTCCTTAGCAAGGGAGCACATTGTGTGTGTGTTTTCTAAAGAGGAGGAGGTTTCCTCTTTAAATTTCCTCTGACAGTCTTCATTGTTATTGTTGTTGTTTGTTGTTTTTAAATACATGGTACATAAAGTTTAACAAATAATTATAATGGAATTACATGTGTACCTACCACACATGTCAAAAAACAGAACATTGTCATCATCCTAGAAATGTCCATCCTTCTCTCTCTGTCCTTTCCTGATCATAATCCCCTTGCATTTCTCCTAAGGTAACCAGCGTCCTGACTTTTGCACAGTTTTCTTCCATTTGCCCCCTAGTTTTATCACCTAGATATGGATCCCTAAACAAAGTACTTTAATTATGCTTCTTTTTGAACTTCTTAATAATGGAATCCTAGGGTAAGTATTCTTTATATTAACTTTGTGTATAGCTGTAATACATTCATTTTCATTGCTGTATAGTATCCCATTGTGTGTGTGTGTGTGTGTGTGTGTGTGTGTGACAGTTGATTTATCCATTCTGTTGTTGATGAACATTTGGATTATTTATACTTCTGGCCTACAATGAATAATGCTTCTGTGTACATCCCTGTGTGTGTGTGTGTGTGTGTGTGTGTGTGTATACATACATATATGTATATTCATTCTGGTAAACATGTGCATGTACTTCTCTGAGGCTAGAGTCAGTAAACTACAGCACATGGTTCAAATCTGGCCCATTGCTTGTCATTAATGAGACTTTTATTTGAGCACATCTGCACACATTCACTATTATCTGTGGTTGCTTTTGTATTACTACCATAGACTCAACATTTTGCAGAGTTAAGTAGTTGCTACTGAGATCGTATGGCCCACTAGCTGGCCCTTACCAGAAAAATTTTGCCAATCCCTGGGTTAGGGTATATCTTTAAGATGAGCATTCTCAAGGCATAGAATAAATCCATCTTCAGCTCTACTAGATAATTCTAAACTATGTCCAAAGCAATTGTACCAATTTCACCAGCAGTATTGGAGATTTCTTACTCTTCTACATTCTCATAAATATGTTCTATTGTCAGACTTTTTGCATTTTTTCAGTCTGCTGAGTTTGATATATCTCGTGACAGTTTCATTTTACATTTCTCTGTTTACATTAAAGTTTAGCACCTTTTCATATGCTTATTGACTGTTTCAATATCCATTTGTGAAATTCCTATTCAAGTTTTTTTTTTTTTTACCATTTTTTTCTACTGGATTGTTTCTCTTTCTTACTGATTTAGCTTTTTTTTTGATTTTTTTTTTAATTTTGAGAGACAAAGAGCACGAGCTGGAGTGGGGGCGGTAGAGAGGTAGACACAGAATCTGTAGCAGGCTCCAGGCTGTGAGCTGTCAGCACAGAGCCCGACATGGGGCTCAAACTCACAAGCCGTGAGATAGGACCTGAACCAAAGTTGGACACTTAACCAATTGAGCCACCCAGGTGCCCCTAGGGTTTTTCAAATATATGTATTTTGTGTATTAGTTGTTTGTTATCTGTTCTGCAAAATTTTTGCTCTCTGTGGCTTGCCATTTTCACTCTCTGTATGGTGTCCTATATCAACAGAAGTCAATTTGAATGTAGTCAGATGTATCAATTTTTTCTCTCATGGTTAGTGCTTTTTATGTCATGTTGTAGAAATCCATCGTTGTCCTGAGACTATTTCAAGTCATTATTTTAATTAATGAGAAGTAAGTGTATTTGGACTTTGCACACATAAAACTTTAATGTACCATTAATTAGTCAAAAAGCATATTTCTTGTTTACTGCAGTTCAAATTTGTTAGGCTCTTTCAACCTACATTTAAGAATATTTTTATAGATGCTGTCTTCAATCCTGGAAACTCTTAAAGCTGTCATCTACTTTTTCTTTTAGAAATTTTATACTTGTGTTTGGTATATTCCTTGAATATATGATATGTGGTTATTTTTCTTGTGGGTTTTTGTTACTGTGCATTTTAAAAAGATTATAGATACTTCTCTTTTTTTTGTTTTTAATGAAAGGAGATCTTTAGTCAAGTGAACACTTCTCATTCACATTGATTCCCTCTTGTTCTTAGGTCCTAAAGGTGATCCAGGTCAGACCATAACCCAACCCGGGAAGCCTGGTCTGCCTGGTAACCCAGGAAGAGATGGTGAAGTAGGTCTTCCAGGTATGTGAGGAATTTATTTGGTCATGTCTTTAACACTTACTGGCTTCTTTCTCTGAAAGTATCCCTTGCAAAAAACTGCTATTTCTCCATAGGTGACCCTGGACTTCCCGGCCAGCCAGGCTTGCCAGGAATACCTGGTAGCAAAGGAGAACCAGGTATCCCTGGAATTGGGCTTCCTGGACCACCTGGTCCCAAAGGTATGTAGGACTGGGCAGCAGGCAGGCTATTTTAACTGGTCAGTATTACATTATTCTTTGATATAATTTCCTCAACAAGTAAAATATATTAATTGTACCTCTTTTCTATGTACCATAAGTAATGTAAATGAAAAGTCACAGCAGGTATGCACTATAATTTTGTCTTTATCTAAAACAGTATAGACAAGAAAATATCTAAATCATATATATACAAAAATTATATATAAGCTTTAAAAATTACAGAATTATTGTCTTTTGTGTTCACCATTGTATTTTCAGGGCTAGAAAAGTTCCTGGCACATAGTAAGCACTCAGTAGATAATTGGTTGAATGAATGGGCAGTATTAAGCGAAAAACATATTTATTACACATATGTATCCAAGTAATGTTTTATCCTAATCATGTTTTCTTGATTTACTGAAATTTTTTAGGGCTGTTGTTTCAGTTCTGCTTTATTCCTCACAGAATTTATTTTCATGAATGACAAGCATGCACATTGGTCTGAGAACGGTCTTTAAACATGTCCTTACTCATTTATTCTAAGTGACTTTGAAAGAGATTTGGCTTTATGTGTATATATGTGTGTAATATTTGTAATTGTTTTTAGCTCATTTCCAGAATTATATGGTAGGCCTTTTAGCATACTATATCCAAATATAAGCAGAATAAAAGTTTTTCTGCATTTTTGTGTGGTAGTCATTCTTTACGTTTAGTTCTATCTCATTAGTAATACCTGTCATTTTACTTTAGAAGAATGTATCTTCCACACAAATTAGCTCTGTATGAAAATGGTAGGACCATAAGGTGATTGAGAAGGAATATCAGATATTTGTAAGGCTTGATTCTGAGTAGTCATCTAGAATGTCATTGTAATTTTAACATCTCACTGTTAGTCACTAAGCATGATTAGACAGGGTAAAAGCATGGGTTTGGGAGTTTGGATATCTTTCTTAAAGTGTCTTCTCTTTGGAGATTAAAAAATTAAAAAATGACTCATCATTTCACAGGTTTTCCTGGAATTCCAGGACCTCCAGGAGCACCTGGGACACCTGGAAGAATTGGTCTAGAAGGCCCTTCTGGGCCACCAGGCTTTCCAGGACCAAAGGTCTGGGACATTTAATTTATTCTTTCCCCTTTTCCTATTTCTCCTGTTAGCCTTAGCTCTCTATTTGGATATAGACATTATTATCCCAAGTCTTCACTATATAAATAAAGTTAGCTGATTATATTTTAATTTAAAAATATTTAACCCAAAACATTCTTTAATAGTCCAGGAGGTAATATTTAAAGCAAACAAAAAGTTTCTGTTTTAGAGTGACAGGTTATTTGATGAGATGAGATTAGATGAGAGAATACAATCATCAGCTCCCTCTGTACTTCTCTATAGTATGACCATACCATTTCATCTCTATCCATGCCTATGTGATGATTGGTTGAATATCATGTCAGGAACTTCCCATACTGTTTCCCAGTCCCAATTCTATCCCACAGACATAATGGAAGCCACTGCTATTAGCGTAGTAATATAATAATAATAATAATAACAACAACAACTGTTTGAGTTATTTTCCATTCTTTTTATTATTATTTCTCAGCTAATCTAAAATTTTCCTTAGTCAGCCTTCAGCAAACTACTATGGTATATAATTACCCTGACTGTTCCTGAATTTTCTTTTATTTAATTAATTTAAACTTTTTGTGTTTTCATCATTACTATTTTTTCCATGGGAAGAACAATTGACCATAACCCCAGCTCTAATGAGAAACCTCTTCTCTATTGTTTAATTGTTCTTATTTTATTACGTACCTCTCAAATGAACACAAAAGTAAAAAGAGTGATACAATGAACATTCATATATCCACTTTTCATTTTCCAAATTATCAGGATTTTATCATATTTACTTCATCTATTCTTTTTTTTGACAAAGTATTTTAACTCACATCTCAAAATCGTGTTGTTTCACCTATAAATACTTCAGTATTCATCTCTAAGTAAATGGACATTTCATAAAAACCCACAATGTCATCATCATACTTAGTCAAATTTAAAATAATTATCTAATAGTCTGTAATCCCATTTCTTCACTTGAGTTCTTTAATCTCATTCTCTCTTTATCTTTCTTGTCCTGAAACCAAATCATTTTATTTCTCATCCTTCTAGATGGTCACTCCAATACACCAATTATTTTTCATTTAATTGTCCTACTCCCTCCCCCCCATAGGGAAAAATGGTATTACCTTGTATTTTCTGCTTTAAATTCTCCATGATAAACAATAAACACCAAGAAAATCATGGGAGTTTTTGTTGTGTTTTCTCATGTGTGTGCTTAAGGGAGAACCAGGACTTGGGCTACCTGGGCCACCTGGGCCCCCAGGACTCCCAGGTTTCAAAGGAACACTTGGTCCAAAAGGGGATCGTGGTTTCCCAGGACCTCCAGGTCCTCCAGGGCGTGCTGGCTTGGATGGGCTTCCTGGACCAAAAGGTATAGAAGTTATTATTACTTTTCAATTTGTGTTTAACTTTTATAGAAATTGAAACTTTTGGGAAAGTTTATGGGTGATAAATCCAATTAGCTGACAGCCTATGCTACCACTCTGTCACTGCTCTTTTTCATCTACCATTGGTGTTTTGGCGTTTTATTTCATTGAATAGGTGATACAATCATATATGTATAAAAGTGGCACTGAGAAGTCTTCCTTTTACCCCATCTCCATCCACTCTGTTTTACCCATCCCATATGTAGCCATTTTGAGTTATTTATCCTTCTAGTGTTCCTTCACACAAATACAAGCCAGTAAGAATATATATTTTTCTACCTTTCTCAAAAGGTAGACCTTTTGACTTTTTGCACATTACTTATTTTACTTAATTTTATATCCTAGAGATCGCCTCATGTCATTGCATCGAGATCTTGATTTTTAAGAAATAGCCATCTAGTATTGAATTGCTTGGATATACCACAATTTATTCTACCAGTTGCTAGTCACTAGATTGGGTTTTTGGCAATCTTTTCTTATTAGAAATAATATCACAGTGAATTGTCTTGCATACATGTTATTTTATTATATGTGTACAGGTGTAATAGTAGAAGAGACTAATGAAAATAGATTTTCCGAATTAAAGGCTAAATGCATCTCTAGATATTGTCAGATTCTTCTCCATGTGCACTGTATCAGCAGTGTATGAGTGTAGTTGTTTCTCCACAGCCTTGGTAAGTGAGTATATTGACAAACTCTTTAATTTTTGCAAATTTGATAGAAATAGTTATCAGTATAGTTTTCTAAATGTTTTATTGTAAAAATTTTCAAACACACAGGAAATTAAAACAACGGTTCAGTGAAAACTCCTATATCCACCATCAAGATTCTACAATTAACATTTTATCTCTGCCAACATTTTATGTTTTTAAAATTTCATATAAACAGCAAAGTAGGAAAAAATTTTTAGTGACTACTATATATGCATTATTGATATTCTATCATCAACATTTTACTATACATGATTTGTCACATATTAATCCATCCCTTTATTCATTAACTTATTTTTTTATTGCATTTCAAAGTAAATTTTACAATTTAGGGAGTGCGCTTCTCCCTAAATAGTTTGGCATGTGTATTATAATTACAATTCTATGGTTGCTAATCTTTTTGACATACAATTCACATTAAATGAGATGCACATATCTTAAGGAGATATTTGCTGGATTTTGACAAATGCATATACCTGAGTAACCAAACCCTTATCAAAATATAATCCCAGAAATTTCCCTTTTGCCCCTTTCCTCACTCCCTACACCAGTATCCACAGTGACAAGTATACTGTAATGGTTTTTCTTCATTGTAAATTAATTCTACCTGTTGTAGAACTCCGTATGGAATAGCACAGTGGGTATCTTCTTTGTAAGGCTTCTTTCCCTCTGAATATTGTTTTTGAGATCTATTTATGTTGTGTTTGGTGAGAGTTTTTATTTTTATTTTTTTATTATGAAGCATTTAATTGTACAAATATACCAAAGTTTGTTTATCCATTCTGTGTTGATGGACACCTGGACTGTGTCAAGTTTTTGACTATTATGAGTGGATCTGTTAAGAACGTTCTTTTATAAGTCTTTTTTGTGGATTTGTGCTTTAATTTTTCTTTGGGAGAATACCTAAGAGTAGAATTGTTGGGTCATAAGGTAGGTATATGTTAGTTGTATGAGAAGCTACTAGACCTTTTTCCAAAACAATTGTACCATTTTAAACTCACACCAATATGGTATGAAAGTTTTAATTTTTCCACATTCTATCCAACATTTAGTGTTATCAGTCTTTTTAATTTTGAGTTTTAGTAGGTGTGTTGGTAACATATTTTGGTTTTAGTTTGCATCTCCCTGATGACTAATGAGGTTGAGCTCTTTTACATGTACTGGTGGATTATTTACACATTCAGGTATTTTCCCCATTTTAAAATATGGGTTGTTTCTATTTATATGTTAAATTGGAAGTGATCTTTATATATTCTGCATACTGCTCCTTTGTTCAATATATGTTTATGAGTATTTTATCCTGATCTGGTTTGCCTATCCATTTTTATAAGTGTATTTTAATGAATAAAAGTTTTAGTTTTATTGATGTTTCATTTATCTATTTTTATATAATTATTATTTTCTGTGTTTTGTCTAAGAAACCTTTCCTTTCCCAAAGTTTCAAAGATATTCTGTTTTATTTTATAAATTTTATAATTTTAGCTTTTATGTTTAAGACTATCATTCATTCCAGATAATTTTATTCAACATCATTTGTTCAAAATATCTCCCTTCCCATTGGATTACTTTGATATCTGTGTCAAAAATCAGATGGCTATATATGTGTAGGTCTGTTTTGTGCTGTTAATTCTACTTATCTATTTTACTATCCTTAAGTCATTACCAACTTTCGATTACAGTAGCTTTATAATAGACTTGATGTCAGGTCATGTAATCCTCCAATTTGTTCTTTTTAAAAAATTTCTTTGAATATACTAGATCCTTTGCCTTTACTCTCAGGGTAGTTTAAATTTGTATGTCCATTATTATGAATAAAATTGAACATCTTTTCATATGCTTAAGGGTCATACATACTTTTCCTGTGAACTGCTCATGTACTTTGCTTATTTCTCCATTGATTTCCTCTACCCACTTGATTCTGATTCCCCTAATTATATACAGAAATAGAATTAGCCTACATGGTTTGGCAATTGCTTTTTCCTTACTGGTTTGCAAGGAATGGGGCTCTCCTGGTCAATATTTTGGCCTCCAGAGAATAATCTGGGCAACTCTATACTCCCGAAACATATTGGATTACTTACCATTAAAGTAATATGACAGCACAGCCCAATTTCTCCAGCCTATATTCTACCAGACAAAGCCCCAAAGTAGCCCAATACTAATTCTTCTCAGATAAAGCTCTTTTAAAAATACCTATCTGTGTTCAAGTAAACAGTTCTGGCCACCTGTAAACTGTAACACTCAAAGTTACACATAGTGTTCCCCACCAATTATCTACCCTAGCTGAGACATGTGATTCCAAAAATTGCAGATAGAGACATTCCAAATGATAAGCTATGTGGCAGTCTCCATATGGGATTTACTCACTCATGATACTTTTGTTTATTAAAATATCCTTGAGACGGGTTAGGAAGAAATGGGTTGAAGACTATTTTAAGCATCAGTGTCTTAACAGGCATTTATTTTCCTAATCTTTGAAAGTAAATATAGGATCCCCATATCCTAATAAGAATCATTCTGAAATATTAAAACTCCAATACAATTCCTATGTTGCTAGAAGAAAAAGAAGTTGGGATTTTCTGCCATATAATTCTTTCATTCCTCAAACATTATGTTCTTATTCTGTGCCAGATACTATTTGAGTCACTAGAAACACAAAAGCATATAGTCTCCTCTGTGACTACTATAAGAAAATCTACATGGTATCACTGTGATAGTGCTTATTTTATCTGGAACCTTTATGAATATGTATTGCTAATGTTTTGGGTCAGTAAACCACTGTCAGAATTCAATAAGAAAATCATAATAAAAGTTCACCTATCAGACACACTTATACCAGTAGTTGGGTATTAGAACCTAGCAATCTCTTTTAATAGGAGATTTGCACTTTCAAAGCAAAACAGTAACCAATAATAAATTAATTAGGCTAATACCCATCAGGAAAGAACTATATGAGGATGAAAATGTGCTTAAGACTCAACATTAGAAAAAGAAAGACTCAGCATTAGAATCATCTTAAAAAGGTAAAAAAAGATGACTGGAAACATTCAGTTTGCCTCATATGTTACTTTTGTTCAGGGCTTCATCCAAGATGCCTTGGGAGGCTTCATAAGGGAGGTGACACTTGAGCTGTATCCTTAGGAAAGGATGTTCCAGGTAGCAAGAATAACATCCAAAAGTATTGTAACAAATAGAACGGTATAGAAATGGAAATATTGAAATAAATAAAAATAAAATGTAATTTGCAAAAAATATATATCATATCTAGAAATTGATAAAATAAACTATGCCTAATGTATTTGTGAAAGAAATTAAAACTATCATTAACAAACTTGAAAAAAGGTAAAATTAACTGGTTGATAAATCATATGTGTGCATGGGAAGGCTCAGTGATGTCAACTCTTTCCAAATTTGTCTAAATACAATGCATTTTCAATGAGAATTCAAATAGGACTTTTTTGGAAGCATTTGACATAACTGATTCTGAAACTTAACATTTACCAAACATTTACTAAAATATATTACAATATAATTGTAATTATACCATTGTTAACCAGTGCTGGAACAGACCAGTAGACCAATATGATAGAAAGAGTTAAGAAACATGTATATACGGAACACATACATACACACATACTTATGTATATATAACAACTTGATATATCACAGAAATGTCCTCAGTCAGTAGGGAAAGAATAGATTCTTTAAAGTTGGTATTGAGCAAGTGGTCTCAACTAAATAAATTTCTGATACACAGTATGTTAAAAAAAAGAATGAAATAATAATTATGAAAAGTACAGTTTTCAAAGGATGAGAAATGTGGAAGACAGAAAAAGATTTCTGTGGCACCTTAAGATCATACAATTTTGGCAGCTCTTGTTAATAAAGAGAATACAAAATTACAAATAGAAAATTGGGATACTGTAATGCCCAACATCAGGTGGTCTTCAGTCCAGCTAGGCTTGTCATACTCATTCAACTACCATAGACCATACTTTGCATCAGCTTCATGTAGAAGAATACAAGGATAGGATGTACAATGTTTTAAGCAGAGCAGTGTTAGGAGTTTCCCTTGAGCATAACTCCTCAACATTAACATTTATAGAACATTCCACCCCACAAGAGCAGGAAACACATTCTTTTAAAGTGCACATGGTGGGCACCAGGGTGGCTCAGTTGGTTAAATGTCTTACTCTGGTTGTGGCTCAGGTCATGATCTCAATGGTTCGTGGGTTTGAGCCCCATGTCGGGCTTCATGCTGACAGTGCAGAGCCTGCTTAGGATTATCTCTCTCCTCTCTCTGCCCCTCTTCTGCTCGCACGCTCTTTCTCTTTCTCTCTCTCTCTCTCTCTCTCTCTCAAATTAAATAGATAAATTAAAAGAAATAAAGTGCACCTGGAAAATTCATCATGATCAATGATAATCTAGGCCTTAAAACAAACTTTGGAAAATTCAAAATAGTGAAATCATGTAGTATAGTCTTTTACCATGCTGTGTTTAACAAGAAATCAGTAATAGAATGCTATCTGGGAAAATCTTGACATATTTGGAAAATAACCAAAACTCTTTTAAATACCTCATAAATCAAAAGGGAAATCACTGTGAAAACTAGAAAGTATTTTAATTTAATAAAAATGAAAATAAAACATATCAAATTCAGAGGATTCAGGTAAAGAAGTAATTAAAAGAAAATTTATGTGTGAAAAACTTTTATTAGATAAAAAGAACAACTTTTCACCTTAAGAAATTAGACAAGGAAAGTAAAATAAAAAGACAATCAGAAGATAGAGCAAAATAACAGTAAGAGCAGATATCAGTGAAATTGAACACTGAAAAACAATAGAAAAATTCTGTGATACCAAATGACTTTCTTTGAAAAGATTAATAAAATGGATATACCTCTAGCCAGGCCAGCCAAGAAAATAAAAAAGAAGAGACACGTGTTACCAGTATTAGTAATGAAAGAGGGGGCATCATTGTAGACCCTACAGACATTAAAAGAATAACAGGGGCATATGACAGACAACTGTATGCTCATAAATTTGACAGCTTAGATGAGAAGGTTTAGTTTCTTAAAAGATACAAACTACTGAAGCTCACTGAAGAAGAAATGGATAATACAATATTTATTAAAGAAATTTAGTTTGTAATTAAAATCCTACCAACAAACTACAGATCCAGATGGCATCGTTGGTAAATTCAAACAAACATTTAAAGAAACAGTAACACTAGTTCCACACAATCTCTCTCCAAAAATAGAAGTGGATAGATTGTTTCCCAACAATTGTATGAGGCCAGCATTACCCTGAAATCAAAAACCATCAAAGACATCATAAGAAAAGAAAGTTGTAGACCAATATCCCTCTGGAACATATATATATAAAGTCTCAGGAAAATATTAGCAGATCTAATCCAACAATATATAATAAAGGTTATATTCTACAACCAAGTAAGATTTATCCTCAGAATACAAGGCTGATTAGAAAATCAGTGTAATTTGGGGTGCCTAGGTGCTCATTCAGTGAAGCGTCTGACTTAGCTCAGGTCATGATCTCACAGTTCGTGAGTTCGAGCCCCACGTCGGGCTCTGTGCTGATAGCTCAGAGCCTGGAGTCTGCTTTGGATCTGTGTCTCCCTCTCTCTCTGCCCCTCCTCTGCTTGCACTCTGTCTCTCATTCAAAAATAAGTAAACATTAAAAAATTTTAAAAATCAGTGTAATTTGCTTCATCAACAGTCTAAAGAAAAAACACAATATTATCATCTTAATAGATGCTGAAAATTATTTGGCAGAATTCAACATTCATTCTGCAAAGGTTGCTCTCACAAAATTAGGAATAAAAGAGAGCTTCCTTAGCATGATAAATAACATTTACAAGAAACTTGATCCATTATATTTAGTGGTGAAAGACGGATTTTACCTGAAGATATGGAACAGCATGAAGATGTCCTTTCATACCACTCTTTTTTGTTATCATACTGTAAGTCCTATAAAGCAATGAAATGCTATCAGGCAAGAAATACAAATAATATGGTGACAGATGATAGCTACATTTGTGGTGAACATAGCATAATATATATACTTGTTGAATCATTGTGTTGTACACCTGAAACTAGTGTAACGTGTATCAACTATGCTCAAGTAAAAAAAAATCTCATCATTTGAAAGACCTAAATGTGAGACAAGAAACCATCAAAATCCTAGAGGAGAACACAAGCAGCAACCTCTTTGACCTAAGCTGGACCAAATTTTTATTAGACATGTCGCCAAAGGCAAGGGAAACAAAAGCAGACATGAACTATTGGGACTTCATCAAGATAAAAAGCTTCTGCACAGTGAAGGAAACAATCAACAAAACTAGAAAGCAGCCTACGGAACGGGAGAAGGTATTAACAAATGACATATCTGATATCTGATAAAAGGTTAGTACCCCAAATCTATAAAGAACTAGAAAACTCAACACCCAAAAACAAACAACCCAGTTAAGAAATGGGCAGAAGGCACAAATAGACACATTTCCATAGAAGACATCCAGCTGACTAACGGACACATTAAAAGATGCTCAACATCACTCATCATCAGGGAAATACAATCAAAACAAAGATGAGATACCACCTCACGCCATCAGAATGACTAATATTGACAACACAAGAAACAGCAGGTGTTGGTGAGGATGTGGAGAAAGGGAAACCTTCTTGCACTGCTAGTGGAAATACAAATTGGTGCAGCCACTCTGGAGAACAGTGTGGAGTTTACTCAGAAAACTAAAAATAGAACTGTCTTATCATCCAGCAATTGCACTAATATGTATTTACCCAAAGGATATAAAAATACAGATTCAAATGGGTACATGTACCCCAATATTTATTGCAGCATTATCAATAATAGCCAAACTATGGAGAGAGCCCAAATGTCCATTGACTGATGAATGCATAAAGAAGATGTTGTGTGTACACACATACACACACACACACATGCACGCACACACACAGTGGAATATTTCTCAGCCATCAAAAGGAATGAAGTCTTGCCATTTGCAGTGACATGGATGGAACTAGAATGTATTATGCTAAACGAAATAAGTCAAAGACAAATACCATATGATTTCACACATACCTGGAATTTAAGAAACAAAACAGATGAACGTATGAAAAGGAGGGGGAGCAGAGAAGAGAGGGAAACACACAAGATCCTCTTAATGATAGAGA
Source organism: Acinonyx jubatus (assembly GCF_027475565.1). Taxonomy (NCBI): domain Eukaryota; kingdom Metazoa; phylum Chordata; class Mammalia; order Carnivora; family Felidae; genus Acinonyx; species Acinonyx jubatus. The sequence goes on from NC_069389.1 coordinate 86,140,775, forward strand.
GCAAACTGATGGTTGATGGAGAGAGGTGGGTGGGAAATGGTCTAGATGTGTAATGAGTACTAAGGAGGGCACTTGTTATGATGAACCACTAAATTCTACTGCTGAAACTAATATTGCAATGTATTTTAACTAAGAAAATTTAAATTAAAAAAAACCTCATCACTAAATAACCCCCCCAAAATAGAAATAAAAGACATACAGATTGGAAAGGCAGAAAAAAAAAAACTTTCTTTATAGGTGACTTGATTTTCTATATAGAAAATCAAAAATCTACAAAAAAACTTTTTGAACTAAGAATTGATGGGATACAAGGCAAATATACAAAAGTAAATTGTATTTCTACATGCTATTATGAGCAACTAGAAATGAAAGTTACACAGAACAGCATTATTTGAAATAGAATAAAATAACATGAAGTACTTAGGTATAGTTCTAAAAAATATGTGCAAGATCTGTATGTGGAAAACTAGAAAACACTTATGACAGAAGTCAAACTGCAAACAAATAGAAAGATCGTTTGTGTTTATGAATTGGAAGGCTCAATATTGTTAACATAACAGTTTTCTCCAAGTTTATTCATAGATTTAACATGTTTCCTAGCAAAATTCTGCAGTAGTTTCTTATTCAAAATTTTTTTTGGAAAGGGAAAGGACCTAGAATAGCCAAAATAATTTCACAAAGAAGTATAGAGTTGGAGGATTCATAGTATTTAATTTCCAAACTTAATGTAAAGCTACAGTGATTAAGATAGTGTGGTATATGTGAAATGAGAGACACATACAGATCAATGGAACGCCATAGGTAGTCCAAGAATAGACTTATAGAATTTGATTTTTGACAAATAGAAAAGGCAATTTCAATAGAAGAATAAGTTTTTTCAACAAATGGTGCTAAATCAATTGGTCATCCATGTGTAAAACAAAACAAAAAAGATGAACCTCAACCCACGCTTCACACAGTATACAGAAATTAACTCAGAATGGATCATAGACTTAAGTATATAACCTAAAATGATAAAAAAAAAACTTTTGGAACAGAGGCAAACATTTTCTATAAAGGGCCCAATAATAAATATTTTAGTTTTTATGGGCCACCTATGTTTTTTGTCATATTTTTTTTTCCTTTTTAACAACTTTAAATAATGTAGAAACCATTCTTAGCTCACAGGTAGTTCAAAATGAAACCTACAGGCCAAATTTAGCCCATGGGCAGTACTTTATTATCCTTATTTTAGACGAAAGCATAGGAGAAACTCTTTATGATTGTAGGTTGAGCAGAGTTGTTAGATAAAATACCAAAAGAACAGTACATTTAAGAATTGATAAATTGGACTTAATTAAAACGAAATGTACTTTCATATCATGTATCTGACAAAAAGGACTTTTAGCCAGAATATATAAAGAATTCTTCAAGGTCAGTAATTATGAAACAACCAAATTTGAATTTGGAAATACAGGCAAAAGATTTGAACAGGTACTTTACTGAAGAAGGCATCTGAATAGTAAGCACATCTAAAGATTCTCAATATAATCAGTCATCTAGGACATGCAAGTGAAAACTACAATGAGATACCATTTCTTATCCTGTCAGAATAGGCTTCAAAAAAGAAGGAAAACTGGCAATACCAAGTGCTGCCAAAAACGTGGGGTAACTAGAACTGATACATTACTAGTTAGAATTCAAAATGTTATAGCCACTTTGAAAAACAGTTTGGGAGAAGATATTTGCAAATGACATATCTGACAAAGGTTTAGTATCCAATATCTGTACAGAACTTAGCAAACTCAGCACCCAAAAATGAATAATCCAATTAAAAATGGGCAAAAGATATGAATAGACATTTTTCCAAAGAAGACATACAGATGGTCAACAGACACATGAAAAGATATTCAACATCACTCATTATCAGGGAAATACAAATCAAAACCACAGTGAGATATCACCTCACACTTGTGAGAATGGCTAAAATCAACAACACAGGAAACAACAGGTGTTGGCAAGGATGTGGAAAAAGGGAACTCTTGCACTGTTTTTGGGAATGCAAACTGGTGCAGCCACTCTGGAAAACAGTATGGAGGTTCCTCAAAAAACTAAAAATAGAACTACCCTACAATCCAGCAATTGCACTACTAGATATTTACCCAAAGAATACAAAAATACTAATTAAAAGGGACACATGCGCCCCGATGTTTATGGCAACATTATCTACAATAGCCCAATTATGGAAACAACCAAAGTGTCCATCGACTGATGAATGAATAAAGAAAAGGTGGTACATATATAATGGAATATTACTAAGCCATAAAAAAGAATGAAACCTTGCCATTTGCAAAGACATAGATGGAGTTAGAGAGTATTATACTAAGCGAAATAAATCAAAGAAAAACCAATACCATATGACTTCACTCATATGTAGAATTTAAGAAACAAAACAAATGAACATGGATGGGGGAAAGGACAGGCAAACCAAGAAACAGACTCGTAATCATTGAGAACAAACTGATGGTTACCAGAGGGGAGGGGGCGTGTGGGAATGGGGGAAATAGGTGATGGAGATTAAGGAGTGCACTTTTGATGAACACTGGATGTTGTATGGAAGTAATGAATCACTAAATTCTATACCTGAAACTAATACTACACTGTATGTTAACCAACTGGAATTTAAAGAAAAACTTAAAAAAAGAAAAACATTTTGACAATTTCTTATAAACATACCCTTACCGCATGACCCAGCAATCCCACCCCTAGTTATTTATCCAAGAAAAAATGTGACACTTCACACAAAAATCTCTAGGCCAGTGTTCATAGCAGCTTTGTTCATAATTGCCAAGAATTGGAAATAGCCCAGTTTCCTTCAGCTGGTGAATAGATGAATGAATTGTGGCATGTTTGTATAATGGAATACTATTCATCAATAAAAGGTAACAAACTACTGATTTGTACAGCAACTTGGATGCATCATGCATTATGTTAAGGGAGAGGAGACATAGTGAAAAGGCTACATACTATATGATTGCATTTATATGCTATACTGGAAAAGGAAAAACTATAAGACGTAAAACAGATCAAGCAGTTGCCAGGGAATTAGAGTGTAGAGAGGAGTTGACTACAACCAGGTACAGGAAGCCTTTTGGTTTGATGGCACTACATATGTATCTTATATATCTTGATGTTGGTGGTGATTATATGACAGTATACATTTGTCAAAACCCATCAGAGTACATTAGAGAGTTTTAGTATATGTAAAAAATTTTTTAAACTAAGAGAGACAGAAGATAGAGGGACAGTGAAGTTTCTATGGTCAAAGTATTTTACTGATGATGGGACAGGCTTTAGCTTGTTTATGGGGACAGGGCCCAAGTTAACAAATAAGAAGATGTTAAAGGTTACCTACCTTAAAAAAGCAACTTGAAAATGTATTTTATACTTATAGATACTTACCCAAACTTATAGATACTTATAGATGAGTTGCAGGCAAAAGAAATGTGTGGTTTGTAATCTTATGTATTATTTTGTGAAGTTGATTTTAAGTATTGAAGTTGAGTGCTCAGCATAGGTTAAATTATAAGTCTGTAACTTTTAATGCATTTCCTGTTATCTTCTGTGAGTACTTCTGCGTACTTTTCTTGCTCTATGATTGGTTAGCTTTTCAAGATCCCTGCTTACTATGATGTGCCTTTTCACATGGGTGTTGTGGTTCCTAATGACTAGTGACTCAGCTATTGTTGTAGTTTTTAATATTTAAACTATATTTATTTCTTAAAGGTGATATTGGGCCAAATGGACAACCTGGGCCAATGGGACCTCCTGGGCTTCCAGGGATAGGTGTTCAGGGACCACCAGGGCCACCAGGGATTCCTGGACCAGTAGGCCAACCTGGTAAGATTGGAGTAAATAAATGTGCATTTTGTAGCACTCATTATTAGAGGTTGGTTAGCTCATCAGTAAAGTACAACCTATGTAACTGTTTTCCAGAAAACAGATTTTAGTAACATGTCTATTTGTATAATATTATAAAACTGAAAAAGTATATATCACAGCATAAGAGCTACTTTAATCCCATATTTTCCCTTCCGGTTCATTTAAAATTGATCTATTGACAATAATACAGTTTAACATTGCAGTATGTTGCCACAGCATACAGTCATTAAGCTAGTGGCAGTCTTGGAATCACAGAGCTAAAAACGTCTAGTGCTGATTATTTCAGATCTGAGTAGCTGTACAGAATTAATAGACCTTTGTGGAATCTTTTAACATTTCTTTGCACATTTAACATTCTGTTAAAAATATATTTTAGGCATTCTCATTTCTTTTTCTTTTTTTAAATTAAACAAGTGCGTTGAATTTTTTCCCCCTTTGCCCCTAAATCAGCAGTTGCTTTGCAACTCATAAGCTCTCTAAACTTTTTTTAAATTGTTTTTTTAAAGTTTTTTACTGTTTGTTTATTTTTGAGAGACAGAGCGCAAGTGGGGAAGGGAAAGAGAGAGGGAGACAGAATCTGAAGCACGCTCCAGTCTCCGAGCTGTCAGCATAAAGCCTGGCATGGGGCTCAAACTCACAAACCATGAGATCAGGACCTGAGCTGAAGTCTGACACTTAACCCACTGAGCCACCCAGGTGCCCCTAAACTTTTTTTATATACATAGGCAAAACAAGTTTTGTCAGCTGGTAACCTGATAAAGAATCATATTGTTCCTCTACGTTTGTGTGAGAGCTTACTTGAGTTTTGTGGATTCTGAGCCATCTGGTTATGCACAGTAAGGGCCACTCTTGAGCCAGTATGTTACTGTAAAACAATGTAATAATTCCTGAAGTTAAAACAAATATGAAAAACTTAATCATTCCTTAACTTACATGAATATGTCAGATGATTTACATGAATATGTTCAGATGTACGTACATTGATTTTGAAACAGTAGAAATATATTTTCTGCCCTTAAATGACAATAGATATTTTGTTAATTATTATGTTAAAATCTAGAAACACCAATTAACAATATAAAAAGCCTGGAAGTAAAGGTTATTTTAGCTTATTTCCTGTTTAAATATTTTATTTTATGGCACATTGTACCTTTTTTTTAATGGCCCCTAACATGTCACTACTACTGACTTAAAAATAAGAAAACTTACAGTGTTGCTTTGAACCACGTTGTTCAAACCAGGTTGTTGTAGCTGCTTCAACACTTATGAAAAAACCATTCTGTTCAACTAACGCAGCAAAAGGATCTTGAGAAAAAACAATTTTTAGGTTTGGTCATTTTAGTCTTGGCCTGCTGTTCCACAAAGATGGCTAAAATGAATTTATCATTTCTGTTGTGTTTTGTCATTTCTTTATTTCCCAAAATTGCATGAGGTTTTGGAAGCATTCTGAATTCTTAAATCACAGCTACACAAGAGTGGAAATACTACTGTTAATAACAAGCTGAACAAAATAAGAATACATCTATTTGTGGTTTATGCTTTCTCAAATTTAGCTAATACTCTAAATGTTTCATTCTTCCAATGTTCTCTCCTTTTTAACTTATGGATATATAGGTATATTAATTTATAAAGTCTAGATAGAACAGGCAGGGGAAAAGTAATGTTGCTGATTTAATCTCATCTCTTTCTTCTGTAAATATATGCTTTGCCATAGAAGTCAAGATCTTAACTAATATGGTTAAACAAATGAAGTTAATAGCAACTGTCATGAAAATGTGTTGAATGCACTCTTATTAATATAGATATGTTATCAAATCACAGATTTTTTTACAGTAGGATAGACCACATTTTATATTTAATACTAGCCACATATACTCACTTTTTATATAAATTTATTTATATCACCAAAGCAGAAAATTATCTTAGCCCATTTCAAAAACATTGTAATTTCTGTTCATACATCTCAATGAAAGGGTGATCAGGAAGGCTGTTACTTATATTTTGATATACCTGACTTACACTGCATGGCTAAAATTCTAGCTACCAATGTTTTCTAATAAGCTTATTTAATATACTTGCTGTGTTTCATTTTGCAGTAGAAAACTTAATGCAAAATATTCTATATTGTCATCTGCCCAATATAAAATGTTTGCATTATGCTTTTCAAGCATTTTTTACTCCAGCGTTCTGCTGTAATTTAATTAAACTTTACTATTTGTCATTCTCCTTTCCAAGGCAGGATACACAGTTTAATGCATGTTTATAAATTAAGGAACTGTTGAATTATCAATTCCTCATTTGACAGCAGGGAAATTAAAGAAAAAAAATGCCAAAGGATAACCAAAATGCTTTCATTCCATGCCCTACTCATCCAGACAGAAATGGAAATTGTTGATTCTTATTATTTGATCTGGCTATTAGCTAGGAGATCGCTGCTTTAGTGAATATTTTAGAGGTCAGTTAGATATACTCAATTCCATGTTCACATATCATACCCTAACCTGAGCCAAATATATTATAATGCTTGCCTGGCCTCAGGAAAAAGTACATAACTGAATCAGTTCAACCTCATTGCTACTAATGTTAAACAAAGAAACAAGGAATTAGTCATGTCATTTCATAGATGACGTTTCCTAACATATTTTCATCTATGAAGTTTTCTAACTTTTTTTCATCTACCAAACCCTTGGTTAGCATGTGTGTGTGTGTGTGTGTAAAGTTCTCACAGATAATGTGTTTTTGAATTTTTCCCCTTTTTTCAGTAACTGGTTCCATTTAGCTGCCAATAAATTAAGAGCATCTGTATACCCCTCATGCACTTACCCCTTATAGATATAGCCATATAATTCCTATTATTATATAAGGATGAATTTATCATTTCTGTTGTGTTTTGTCATTTAAAAGAAATGTCATTTAAGAAATTTCATAATCTTAATTCTTGATCTTACTAGGATGCCTATTTCTGACAATATTCATGAAAAAGATCTATGCTATGAAAAGTACAGCATAATATCTGTTACTACTACAAATAACAGTAAAAAAAAAATCTTTGCTAGTACATGCGGGTTTGTTTAATCATAGTCATCCACTAATTATTATTGAGTTCTCTGTACCTAAGCTGTTATAGTATAAAATAAAATTCAGTTTTAAATTCTAACTTATCTTTAGGAGCTTAAGTTCTAAAAGGGTTATTCAAAGCAATATAAGGATCAGAGATAAAAATATAAAGCTGATTTTCATCAAAGAGGATGTAAATTTAAAAAAATAAAAAATAAATAAAACAAGTAATAAAAATAAAAATAAAATAAATAAAATGATACCTTAAAAAAGAGAGCATTACTTTTTGTGAATGTAAATATTTTAGTGTGTCTCTGTTGGCAAATACATTTCATTTATAGAATATGCTATATGAACATCTTAATGAATGCCTAAAGTAAGTTTCTTTCTCATTACTAATATATGATAGTCATGAATCAGTATCTAATAACTTCTACTTGTAGACATTTTTGTTCTCATCTTAACATGCTTAGTTTTGTCTCCTAACTTAATCAATCTTTTGGCAACTTGCTTCTGCCTGGGTAGTTCATCTTGCTACTAAACTGTAACTACTGCCTCTTGAATTTCAGGCCTACCAGGTACTGTAGTTCTTTCTCAAAAGCTGGATCTTAAAGTAAAGCTTTAAACCTGAAAAACAAACAAGATTTCTCCAGACTTAAGTCTTTGGTTTCTTTTCATTCTTTTGTGGAGCATATTTCAAAGGACAAATTATTTATCTCAAAACCTCAGCTGTCAAAAACTAGTTGGAATATAACAATAAGCAGAAATCCATATAGAGCTATAATAGTGCTCGTTTTTAGGTATCATCATACTTCACAAATACAATAATATAAAATCTCTCTCCCATTTTTATAGTATTTTTTTATGAAACAACAGCATTGGAACCATCACCACTGTGCCAACTAAACGGAATTCTCTAATCTTCGAAGTGAATTTTATTGGTTTAAGGACATGCTGGTATATGACACCAAACAGATCTTAAAATCCTAGCATCTTGCTCTATTGTAAAAATAATTGTCTATGAACCTTCAACAATAGAATTAGGTCCTGTTGTTGAAGGGACCCTTGGAATGGTCACCTGGCTCAGCCTCTAGCTTCCAGTCAGTTGTATCCCCAGATGTAGATCAACAATATTAAGTGACTCACTAAGTCACATAGCTGATAGGTATTGGAGCGGGAACTTGCTCTGTGTTTGTAGAGTAATTCTTTTCCCTATATTCTAAGCATCTTGTGTCTTGGAGTAGTTCAGTCTTACAAAACTTACTAAGGTTAAGCATTTTTTCAATGTCATATTTTTTCTGTAAAATCCTGGTTGGAATACTGGGAAACAAAATTTAACAACAAAAATTTATGGTAATGTATTATTAAAACAACATGTAAAATGAGGTTAAAATAAAGTCAAAAAGGTCCATGCAATGGGCTTACTCAGTAATTAGTCATTCTTATGGATTATGGAAATATAGCCCAATAATCCATAGTACCTTAGAACAATGCAAATCCAAATGCAGTCAACGGACCAATGTCAAATCACAAACTGCTTGTTACCAGTCTGCATTGGAATTAAAAGAAACTGAGAGTAAGCATTTAGAAACTTTTATAGCAATTTGACAGTGTAATTGTAGTTGTTGAATTTAATAGCGAAAGTAGACATGTATTATGTATGTCTTTGGTTTTTTTATTTTAGTTCTTTTAGTCATTTTACAGTATTTTATGAAAAATATTAGTCCAGGATGGACCAAGAATTAAGAAAAGATTCATCCTTCACCAAAAATAATGTGAGAAGCACTTTCATAGAGAAATGTACCTGAAAATCCTGAAGTTTGATTGTTAGGTCATTTTATGTGCATGATACCAAAAGAATCTCTGACTCACTGTTAGGTTTATTATAGAAAGGAGTCTGTCACTTGTTTGCTAGAAAAATGATCAGACACATCTCTTAAAACTACTTCAAAACTGGTTAATATTGGTGTTGTATTAACTAGGCTTACATGGAATACCAGGAGAGAAGGGAGATCCAGGACCTCCTGGGTTTGATGTTCTAGGACCCCCTGGTGAGAGAGGCAGTCCAGGAATTCCTGGAGCACCTGGTCCTATGGGACCCCCAGGATCACCAGGGATTCCAGGAAAAGCAGGTGCCTCTGGATTTCCAGGTAATTTATTTAAAGTTTTCTCTGGTTTTGGATTCAGGAAATTAAAACTCTTATGATTCCGTTATATTATTCCTTTGTTGTACTTTTCTGGATTGACCTAGTCCTTAAGGAAAAGTGTTAAATGTCTTTTCAAGAGACTCACTTTGTTATTTACATTATACTTTTTCTCTGGGAGATTTCTTGTTACATATTGCTGTATAGAAAATGACCCCAGAATTTAATGGTTTAAATCAACCTTTTTTATTTTGTTCAAGATTTTGTGGGTCAGGAATTAAGGCATGATTTGAATGGGGTCATTTATCTCTGATCCAGATGGCATCAACTGGAGCTGTTGGGATGAAGGATCTACTTCCAGAATGGCATTTCTCTGACACCTGACTGTTCCTTGGCCTCTTCACATGTCTCTGATTATCCATAATGTTTCTTCACATGGCTTAGGATTGTTATATTATGATAAAGTCAGGGTAGTTGCTCTCCTTCTAAAGGCAGCTGGCTTCCAAACAAGAGAATCCCCCAAACCAAAACCGAGTGTTCCAAGAGCCCCAGGTGAAAGCCACAAGACTTCTTATGATCTAGCTTTGGGAGTCACAATGTCACTTAGTCAAGGACAAGGCACAGAGTCAGCCCAAATTCAAGGGGAGAAGGCTACACAAGGGTGTGTATACTGGTAAGTGTTGTGCATTGTGAGGCCATCTTTGGAGATAAGTAACCACAGTGAGTCTTCATATTCATAGGTATTGGCAATAGTGGTCACTCTGGTTACAACAGTTGAAAAGGGGTAAGACTTAGTGCCTTCCCTCCAACCCTCAGGTCTTCCAGTTGCCATCTTAAAACTTACCTTTTATCTTTCCAAGGTCAAGGAAAGGTAAAAGTTAATTATTTATATTCTTCAAAGGTGCCAAAGGTGAAATGGGTATGATGGGACCTCCAGGCCCACCAGGACCTTTGGGAATTCCTGGCAGGAGTGGTGTTCCTGGTCTCAAAGGTAATATTCAGAGTTGGTGGCAGATGCATGTAAGAGAGAAAATTTAACATCTTTTATGTCAATACAAAACATTTTTATTTGACTGCTTTAAAATGAGCAATGCTTGCTTGTATATTCTTTTTTAAGTTTTTAAATGTTTATTTCTTTATTTATTTTGAGAGACAGCGTGTGTGCATGCAAGTGGGAGAGGGGCAGAGAGAGAGAGAGAGAGAGAGAGAGAATCTCAAGCAGGCTCAATGCTATCATTGCAGAGCCCAATGCAGGGCTCGATCCCATGAGAACCATGAAATCATGACCTGAGCCAAAATCGAGTCAGATGCTCAACCAGCTGAGCCACCCAGGTGCCCCACTTGTGTTTGTTTGTATGTGACATGGCATTTAAATAGGTTCTGTTTTCAATGTGGTGGCATGTATAATTCGGATACCGTGAAATGTGGTAAATGCTCAGCTCAAAATAACAAAATATAGGTATTAAATTTTGATTTTTTTTTACAATTCCTATAATTGTCAAAGAACCCCAGAAAATATATGAAGTGCTATTTGAGTATAAAAATGTGTGTGAATTCAAGTTATTCATAGACAATAACCATGGCGCGTAAGTGTTTTGGATGGTCAGTGACCTACCAAACTGTGGAACATATGAATAATCTTTATATGCATTAATCTTGGAAGGATGAATCTGATCTGTTGTCCTCCACACACATGTCGGTTTTAGGTGATAATGGTTTGCAGGGTCAGCCAGGACCTCCTGGCCCTGTAGGAGAAAAAGGTGGTAAAGGAGAGCCTGGCCTTCCAGGCCCTCCTGGACCAATGGATCCAGATCTGCTGGGCTCAAAAGGAGAGAAGGGGGACCCTGGATTACCAGGTGAGTGAATGTATTTATTTGTGAATGTGTTTACTGGTATATCTGAAGTTTAATTTTTAATAGCATGAAAAGTGACTTGTAGCATAGGAGTCACCAACAAAAGGCACTTAGATGTATCAAATTTTGGTAATGAAAATTTTCACCTGATTTGTACTATTTCAGTGATCAACTTTTATTTAAGTATTTTCTTTGTAATTTAATCTATCACAAACTATGAAGTCTTAAAATAGACTTAAGGCAGTCACCTTCAGGCTTTCCAGAAAGTAGTACAGGATGTGGTTGAGAGAAATGGATATATGGCCAGAATCACTTGGAAAACAGATTTCAGTGCTTAGGAAATTTGCTGGGCCTTTAATTTTTTTCCCATGAAGCCAGATGGGAATGAGTGGTACATTGTTGCCCTGCAGTGTTTTGATATCTGTATCATACTTGGCTCTAAATGCAGTTCATTGTTATTCTGCCATGGAAGAATAACAAGTATTAGACTATGAAGAGCCAATCTCAGCCCTGGGGGAAGTTGCTGAAAGTAGGTTTAGGGAACAACTGTGTTACTATTGTTATTTTACTAGAAACAAATAAGAAGTATAACATTTATTTTTTATTTATTTATTTATTTTTTAATGTTTATTCATTTTTGAAAGACAAAGTGCGAGTGGGTGAAGGGCAGGGAGAGAGAGGGAGACACAGAATCTGAAACAGGCTCCAGGCTCTGAGCTGACAACACGGAGCCCAACGTGGGGCTCAAACTCACAGACAGCAAGATCATGACATGAGCTGAAGTCGGATGCTTAACCAACTGAGCTACCCAGGCACCCCAACATTGATTTTTTAAATACAAAATTCTTTTTTCGTTTTACAAAACTGTAACATATAACAAGGCATCAGAACATGTAGATAAGCATGAATCAAATAAAGTACTTACAATCTAATCTATATAGAATAGCCTTTCAAAAAAACATGGAACTTTAAAACCAGCTGTGTTTATTTGCAGCTTATAGTAAAGTTTGTGGCTCTTTTTGGTTTGTAAACGTTAATATTGTTCGTGTGTGTGTGTGTGTGTGTGTGTGTGTGTGTGTATACACAGATAGTATGTTTCCCTATGAGCAGGACTTGGTGGGATTTTTTTCTCAAAAAACAGTTTAAGACATTACTATAGTTTTGTATGTTGTCAGAAAAGAGGCAGGGCTGCCTCATTTTTTGTATTGCTAAAATGAGATATCTTTCTTGAATGACTCCTTATAAGACTTATCTTTCAATTATGCCTTCTGTAAAATAAGAAGCAGTAAACTCTATTATAATATAATACTGCTATTAAAGATAGTTGTAGAATCTAAGAGATAGTCTAAAGATAACTTGCTCCAGTTCCTTCATTTTACAGTGTAAGAAACTGAGGCCCAAAGAGGAAAGTGACTTCAGTAATGAGTGCATTGAATTTCTTAATGATAGCTCAATAAAAAGTGGAGGAGTTTAGTATGTGTCCAGTGCTATTTGGTTCATGCTATATCAGAATATCATGGGTTCCTGTATTTCATTCATAGTTCAGAATTTGGATTGCTTGCCTTGTCAAATTATTTTTATGGTTAAGATTCTTTAAAATTTTATTATAGTTAAATTCTAGTTAGTTAACATATAGTGTAATATTGATTTCAGGAGGAGACTTTATTGATTCATCACTTACATAGAACACTCGGTGCTCATCCTAACAGGTGCCTTTCTTAATACACATCACCCATTTAGCCCATAAACTTAACTTGTCTTCCCTCTACTCATCCTTGGAAGGTATTCCTGGAGTTTCGGGACCAAAAGGTTACCAGGGTTTGCCTGGAGACCCAGGGCAACCTGGACTGAGTGGACAACCTGGATTACCAGGACCATCAGGTAAGTATGATAGACCACCTGTAGCAATGTAATGACTGATCTCAAACCCTAGAAAAATTTTATGTATCATATGTGATGATGTTTTGGATCTTTTCATCACAAGATGCTTGGGTAACTACTGAGATTTGGAGCTGTTTTTTTAGCAAAAGTGTTGCCATTTGGCCCAAGCGTCAACTGACAAGATTTGTAGAATAATTTTGGCTCAATTTCTTCTTTTTGAGGCAGTGAGGATGTATAGAGAATCAGAAGTATAACTAAATAAGGTGCTGTGTTTGATTTACGTACGTTGCAACATATGTAAATTAGACAGTTATCTGATAGGCGCTGAGAAATTTACCTTTTTTTTAGTTTTTGCCTTCAGACAACAAAATCATTAAACCATGTAAAGGTGGCTGCTGATTCTATTTTTTAAAGTCTCTAGGGATGAAAATTTTACAACCTACCTTGGTAGTCTGTTTCAGCACGAATCACCCTCAGAGGCCACATGGATTTTTTCCTTATTTCTAATAAAACTCTTTCTTGCTGCTTCTTTTATTTATTTATTTATTTATTTATTTATTTATTTATTTATTTATTTTTCAATATATGAAATGTATTGTCAAATTGGTTTCATACAACACTCAGTGCTCATCCCAAAAGGTGCCTTCCTCAATACCCATCACCCACCCTCCCCTCCCTCCCACCCCCCATCAACCCTCAGTTTGTTCTCAGTTTTTAACAATCTCTTATGCTTTGGCTCTCTCCCACTCTAACCTCTTTTTTTTTTTCCTTCCCCTCCCCCATGGGTTTCTGTTAAGTTTCTCAGGATCCACATAAGAGTGAAACCATATGGTATCTGTCTTTCTCTGTATTGCTTATTTCACTTAGCATCACACTCTCCAGTTCCATCCACGTTGCTACAAAGGGCCATATTTCATTCTTTCTCATTGCCACGTAGTACTCCATTGTGTATATAAACCACAATTTCTTTATCCATTCATCAGTTGATGGACATTTAGGCTCTTTCCATAATTCCATAATTTGGCTATTGTTGAGAGTGCTGCTATAAACATTGGGGTACAAGTGCCCCTATGCATCAGTACTCCTGTGTCCCTTGGATAAATTCCTAGCAGTGCTACTGCTGGGTCATAGGGTAGTTATATTTTTAATTTTTTGAGGAACCTCCACACTGTTTTCCAGAGTGGCTGCACCAGTTTGCATTCCCACCAACAGTGCAAGAGGGTTCCCGTTTCTCCACATCCTCGCCAGCATCTATAGTCTCCTGATTTGTTCGTTTTGGCCACTCTGACTGGCGTGAGGTGATATCTGAGTGTGGTTTTGATTTGTATTTCCCTGATGAGGAGCGACATTGAACATCTTTTCATGTGCCTGTTGGCCATCTGGATGTCTTCTTTAGAGAAGTGTCTATTCCTGTCTTCTGCCATTTCTTCACTGGATTATTTGTTTTTTGGGTGTGGAGTTCGGTGAATTCTTTATAGATTTTGGATACTAGCCCTTTATCCGGTATGTCATTTGCAAATATCTTTTCCCATTCCACTGGGTGCCTTTTAGTTTTGTTGATTGTTTCCTTTGCTGTGCAGAAGCATTTAATCTTCATGAGGTCCCAATAGTTCATTTTTGCTTTTAATTCCCTTGCCTTTGGAGACGTGTCAAGTAAGAAATTGTTGCGGCTGAGGTCAGAGAGGTCTTTTCCTGCTTTCTCCTCTAGGGTTTTGATGGTTTCCTGTCTCACATTCAGGTCCTTTATCCATTTTGAGTTTATTTTTGTGAATGGTGTAAGAAAGTGGTCTAGTTTCATCCTTCTGCGTGTTGCTGTCCAGTTCTCCCAGCACCATTTGTAAAAGAGACTTTCATTTTTCCATTGGATGTTCTTTCCTGCTTTGTCAAAGATTAGTTGGCCATACGTTTGTGGGTCTAATTCTGGGATTTCTATTCTATTCCATTGGTCTCTGTGTCTGTTTTTGTGCCAATACCATGCTGTCTTGATGATGACAGCTTTGTAGTAGAGGCTAAAGTCTGGGAATGTGGTGCCTCCTGCTTTGGTCTTCTTCTTCAATATTACTTTGGCTATTCAGGGTCTTTTGTGGTTCCATACAAATTTTAGGATTGCTTGTTCTAACTTTGAGAAGAATGCTGATGCAATTTTTTTTTCAATATAAAATTTATTGTCAAATTGGTTTCCATACAACACCCAGTGCTCATCCCAAAAGGTGCCCTCCTCAATACCCATCACCCACCCTCCCCTCCCTCCCACCCCCTATCAACCCTCAGTTTGTTCTCAGTTTTTAACAATCTCTTATGCTTTGGCTCACTCCCACTCTAACCTCTTTTTTTTTTTCCTTCCCCTCCCCCATGGGTTTCTGTTAAGTTTCTCAGGATCCACATAAGAGTGAAACCATATGGTATCTGTCTTTCTCTGGATGGCTTATTTCACTTAGCATCACACACTCCAGTTCCATCCACGTTGCTACAAAGGGCCATATTTCATTCTTTCTCATTGCCACGTAGTACTCCATTGTGTATATAAACCACAATTTCTTTATCCATTCATCAGTTGATGGACATTTAGGCTCTTTCCACAATTTGGCTATTGTTGAGAGTGCTGCTATAAACATTGGGGTACAAGTGCCCCTATGCATCAGTACTCCTGTATCCCTTGGGTAAATTCCTAGCAGTGCTACTGCTGGGTCATAGGGTAGGTCTATTTTTAGTTTTCTGAGGAACGCTTTCCAGAGCGGCTGCACCAATTTGCATTCCCACCAACAGTGCAAGAGGGTTCCCGTTTCTCCACATCCTCGCCAGCATCTATAGTCTCCTGATTTGTTCATTTTGGCCACTCTGACTGGCGTGAGGTGATATCTGAGTGTGGTTTTGATTTGTATTTCCCTGATGAGGAGCGACGTTGAACATCTTTTCATGTGCCTGTTGGCCATCTGGATGTCTTCTTTAGAGAAGTGTCTATGCATGTTTTCTGCCCATTTCTTCACTGGGTTATTTGTTTTTCGGGTGTGGAGTTTGGTGAGCTCTTTATAGATTTTGGATACTAGCCCTTTGTACGATATGTCATTTGCAAATATCTTTTCCCATTCTGTTGGTTGCCTTTTGGTTTTGTTGGTTGTTTCCTTTGCTGTGCAGAAGCTTTTTATCTTCATAAGGTCCCAGTAATTCACTTTTGCTTTTAATTCCCTTGCCTTTGGGGATGTGTCAAGTAAGAGATTGCTACGGCTGAGGTCAGAGAGGTCTTTTCCTGCTTTCTCCTCTAGAGTTTTGATGGTTTGCTGTCTCACGTTCAGGTCCTTTGTCCACTTTGAGTTTATTTTTGTGAATGGTGTGAGAAAGTGGTCTAGTTTCAACCTTCTGCATGTTGCTGTCCAGGTCTCCCAGCACCATTTGTTAAAGAGACTGTCTTTTTTCCATTGGATGTTCTTTCCTGCTTTGTCAAAGATGAGTTGGCCCTACGTTTGTGGGTCTAATTCTGGGGTTTCTATTCTATTCCATTGGTCTCTGTGTCTGTTTTTGTGCCAATACCATGCTGTCTTGATGATGACAGCTTTGTAGTAGAGGCTAAAGTCTGGGATTGTGATGCCTCCTGCTTTGGTCTTCTTCAAAATTCCTTTGGCTATTTGGGGCCTTTTGTGGTTCCATATGAATTTTAGGATGGCTTGTTCTAGTTTCGAGAAGAATGCTGGTGCAATTTTGATTGGGATTGCATTGAATGTGTAGATAGCTTTGGGTAGTATTGACATTTTGACAATAGTTATTCTTCCAATCCATGAGCAGGGAATGTCTTTCCATTTCTTTAAATCTTCTTCAATTACCTTCATAAGCTTTCTATAGTTTTCAGCATACAGATCTTTTACATCTTTGGTTAGATTTATTCCTAGGTATTTTATGCTTCTTGGTGCAATTGTGAATGGGATCCGTTTCTTTATTTGTCTTTCTGTTGCTTCATTGTTAGTGTATAAGAATGCAACTGATTTCTGTACATTGATTTTGTATCCTGCAACTTTGCTGAATTCATGTATCAGTTCTAGCAGACTTTTGGTGGAGTCTATCGGATTTTCCATGTATAATATCATGTCATCTGCAAAAAGCGAAAGCTTGACTTCATCTTTGCCCATTTGGATGCCTTTGATTTCCTTTTGTTGTCTGATTGCTGATGCTAGAACTTCCAGCACTATGTTAAACAACAGCGGTGAGAGTGGGCATCCCTGTCATGTCCCTGATCTCAGGGAAAAAGCTCTCAGTTTTTCCCCGTTGAGGATGATGTTAGCTGTGGGTTTTTCATAAATGGCTTTTATGATCTTTAAGTATGTTCCTTCTACCCCGACTTTCTGAAGGGTCACAAAAGGGTGCTGAATTTTGTCAAATGCCTTTCCTGCATCGATTGACAGGATCATATGGTTCTTCTCTTTTCTTTTATTAATGTGATGTATCACGTTGATTGATTTGCGAATGTTGAACCAGCCCTGCATCCCAGGAATGAATCCCACTTGATCATGGTGAATAATTCTTTTTATATGCTGTTGAATTCGATTTGCTAGTATCTTATTGAGAATTTTTGCATCCATATTCATCAGGGATATTGGCCTGTAGTTCTCTTTTTTTACTGGGTCTCTGTCTGGCTTAGGAATCAAAGTAATACTGGCTTCCTAGAATGAGTCTGGAAGTTTTCCTTCCCTTTCTATTTTCTGGAATAGCTTGAGAAGGATAGGTATTATCTCTGCTTTAAACGTCTGGTAGAACTCCCCTGGGAAATCATCTGGTCCTGGACTCTTATTTGTTGGGAGATTTTTGATAACTGATTCAATTTCTTCGCTGGTTATGGGTCTGTTCAAGCTTTCTATTTCCTCCTGTTTGAGTTTTGGAGGTGTGTGGGTGTTTAGGAATTTGTCCATTTCTTCCAGGTTGTCCAGTTTGTTGGTATATAATTGTTCATAGTATTCCCTGATAATTGCTTGTATCTCTGTGGGATTGGTTGTAATAATTCTATTTTCATTCATTATTTTATCTATTTGGGTCATCTCCCTTTTCTTTTTGAGAAGCCTGGCTAGAGGTTTATCAATTTTGTTTATCTTTTCAAAAAACCAACTCTTGGTTTCGTTGATCTGCTCTACAGTTCTTTTAGATTCTATATTGTTTATTTCTGCCCTGATCTTTATTATTTTTCTTCTTCTGCTGGGTTTAGGCTGCCTTTGCTGTTTCTGCTTGTATT
Organism: Acinonyx jubatus; assembly: GCF_027475565.1. Lineage (NCBI taxonomy): Eukaryota > Metazoa > Chordata > Mammalia > Carnivora > Felidae > Acinonyx > Acinonyx jubatus. The sequence goes on from NC_069389.1 coordinate 86,158,846, forward strand.
TCCTTTAGGTGTGCTGTTAGATTTTGTATTTGGGATTTTTCTTGTTTCTTGAGATAGGCCTGGATTGCAATGTATTTTCCTCTCAGGACTGCCTTCGCTGCATCCCAAAACGTTTGGATTGTTGTATTTTCATTTTCATTTGTTTCCGTATATATTTTAATTTCTTCTCTAATTGCCTGGTTGACCCACTCATTGTTTCGTAGGGTGTTCTTTAACATCCATGCTTTTGGAGGTTTTCCAGACTTTTTCCTGTGGTTGATTTCAAGCTTCATAGCATTGTGGTCGGAAAGTATGCGTGGTATGATCTCAATTCTTGTATACTTATGAAGGGCTATTTTGTGACCCAGTAGGTGATCTATCTTGGAGAATGTTCCATGTGCACTCGAGAAGAAAGCATATCCTGTTGCTTTGGGATGCAGAGTTCTAAATATATCTGTCAAGTCCATCTGATCCAATGTGTCATTAAGGGCCCTTGTTTCTTTATTGACCATGTGTCTAGATGATCTATCCATTTCTGTTAGTGGAGTGTTTAAGTCCCCTGTAATTACCACATTGTTATCAATAAGGTTGCTTATGTATGAGTAATTGTTTTATATATTTGGGGGCTCCCGTATTCGGCACATAGACATTTATAATTGTTAGCTCTTCCTGATGGATAGACCCTGTAATTATTATATAATGTCCTTGTTCATGTCTTGTTACAGCCTTTAATTTAAAGTCTAGTTTGTCTGATATAAGTATGGCTACTCCAGCTTTCTTTTGGCTTCCAGTAGCATGATAAATAGTTCTCCAACCCCTCACTCTCAATCTAAAGGTGTCCTCCGATCTAAAATGAGTCTCTTGTAGACAGCAAATAGATGGGTCTTGTTTTTTTTATCCATTCTGATACCCTATGTCTTTTGGTTGGTGCATTTAATCCATTTACATTCAGTGTTATTATAGAAAGATATGGGTTTAGAGTCATTGTGATGTTTGTATGTTTTATGCTTGTAGCAATGTCTCTGGTACTTTGTCTTACAGGATCCCCCTTAGGATCTCTTGTAGGGCTGGTTTAGTGGTGACAAATTGCTTCAGTTTTTGTTTGTTTGGGAAGACCTTTATCTCTCCTTCTATTCTAAATGACAGACTTGCTAGATAAAGGATTCTCGGCTGCATATTTTTCTCTTCAGCACATTAAGGATCTCGTGCCAATCCTTTCTGGCCTGCCAAGTTTCAGAAGAGAGATCAGTCATAAGTCTTACAGGTCTCCCTTTATATGTCAGGGCACGTTTATCCCTCGCTGCTTTCAGAATTTTCTCTTTATCCTTGTATTTTGTCAGTTTCACTACGATATGTCATGCAGAAGATCGATTCAAGTTACGTCTGAAGGGAGTTCTCTGTGCCTCTTGGATTTCAATGCCTTTTTCCTTCCCCAGTTCAGGGAAGTTCTCAGCTATTATTTCTTCAAGTACTCCTTCAGCCCCTTTCCCTCTCTCTTCCTCCTCTGGGATACCAATTATGCATAGATTATTTCTCTTTAGTGCATCACTTAGTTCTCTAATTTCACCTCATCCTCCTGGATTTTTTTATCTCTCTTTTTCTCAGCTTCCTCTTTTTCCATAATTTTATCTTCTAGTTCACCTATTCTCTCCTCTGCCTCTTCATTCCGAGCCGTGGTCATTTCCATTTTATTTTGCAGCTCGTTTATAGAATTTTTTAGCTCTTCCTGACTATTCCTTAGTCCCTTGATCTCTGTAGCAAGAGATTCTCTGCTGTCCTCTATACTGTTTTCAAGCCCAGCGATTAATTTTATGACTATTATTCTAAATTCACCTTCTGTTATATTGTTTAAATCCTTTTTGATCTGTTTGTTAGCTGTTGTTATTTCCTGGAGATTCTTTTGAGGGGAATTCTTCCGTTTGGTCATTTTGGATAGTCCCTGGAGTGGTGCGGACCTGCAGGGCACTTCCCCTGTGCTGTGGTGTATAACTGGAGTTGGTGGGCGGGCCGCAGTCAGACCTGATGTCTGCCCCCAGCCCACCGCTGGGGCCACCGTCAGACTGGTGTGTGCCTTCTCTTCCCCTCTCCTAGGGGTGGGCAGGATTCATTGTGGGGCTGTGTGGCCCGTCTGGGCTACTTGCACACTGCCAGGCTTGTGATGCTGGGGATCTGGCGTATTAGCTGGGGTGGGTAGGCAAGGTGCACGGGGGCAGGAGGGGCAGGCTTAGCTCGCTTCTCCTTAGGTGATCCACTTCAGGAGGGGCCCTGTGGCAGCGGGAGGGAGTCAGATCCGCTGCTGGAGGGTTGGCTCCACAGAAGCACAGAGGTGGGTGTTTGCGGGGAGCGAGCAAGTTCCCTGGCAGGAACTGGTTCCCTTTGGGATTTTGGCTGGGGGATGGGCGAGGGAGATGGCGCTGGCGAGTGCCTTTGTTCCCCGCTAAGCTGAGCTCTGTCGTCCGGGGCTCAACAACTCTCCCTCCCCTTGTCCTCCAGCCCTCCCATTCTCCGAGCAGAGCCATTAACTTATAACCTTCCAGATGTCAAGTCCCGCTTGCTGTTGGAACACACTCCGTCCGGCACCTCCGCTTTTGCCAGCCAGACTCGGGGGCTCTGCTTGGCAAGCGGGCCGCCCCTCCGCCCCGGCTCCCTCCCGCCAGTCTGTGGAGTGCTTACGGCCTCTCCGCCCTTCCTACTGTCTTCCGTGGGCCTCTCGTCTGCGCTTGGCTCCAGAGACTCCGTTCTGCTAATCCTCTGGCGGTTTTCTGGGTTATTTAGGCAGGTGTAGGTGGAATCTGAGTGACCAGCAGGATGCGGTGAGCCCAGCGTCCTCCTATGCCCCCATCTTCCCTCTATCCAGCCCTCTCTTTCTTTTTAAACCACTTTATTTAGTTAGGTTCCTAAGGAATTAAGATCAGCTAGTCTCCATCCTCATAAGCATCCTTCAGGTCAGTTATTCTGCTCTAGAGTCTACTACATTGCCTTAATATAGTTGGAAAGAGAAATTCTCTTCCTTTCTCTCCTTCACATCTTCTGCATTCTCTTCCCTGAGTTGGAAGTCAGTGTGGAAGAAAAAAACAAAAGAAAAAATGTTTAAGGCAACATTGTGGTCCTTAGAAAATACCTACGTAACACCACACAGCTTAGGCACCTAAGCTCTAGGAAGAATGTCTAAACACAGCAGCCAGGACTGTTGGAGGTGACAGTATAGTACTTCTCCGTCAATCTTCATCTATCCCTGGCCTCATGAACTGGGAATATGTCATAACAGGATACCACTTTCCATTTGCCAGTTTCATAATATCAGACTTACATGGGAAAGCCACTTCTGAATCTTTTAAAAGCAGACTCATATTGGATTTATCTGTGATAAATACAGCAAGGGTTGTTACACACATACAACAAATAGAACTTCGTTTCCAATTGGAAATGTTTTAGGGCAAGACACCAGATGACCTGGTAAAATTTTTGCATTTTTAAAACTAATTTGTATTAGGAGACCTCTATCACCGTGATTATATTGTAATATGTTCCCAAGGAGATTTCCTAGGTATCTCTTGCTGTTTTATGCTGAGTTAGATGTGTGGAACTTAATCATGTGTTGAGATGTGATCCATCCAATCCCATGCTTGCATTATAATTACATCCCACTTCAAGAAACCAGGCAACTTCAATATTGCAGACTTATCTTAATTTAACCAATTTTACTTTTCTAGGTCCCAAAGGTAACCCTGGTCTCCCTGGGAAGCCAGGACTTACAGGACCTCCTGGACTTAAAGGAAGCATTGGTGATATGGGTTTTCCAGGTGAGTGATGGCAGTCTCCCAAATATTTAATCCCATCAATGGAAGATGGCTTTGGAAAATTTGTTATCAAAATAGAGTCTGGTTGTGGATAAAATCAAACTGAGGCAATAACTAAGGTAATCCGTGGATAGAGCTTTTCCATCACACAAATATTTGAAGTGGGAATTAATGGACAGAGTTTTAGAAACATTAAGAGTAAGAATCGACAAATATGTATCTTTTCTCTAGCTGTACCCTTTTCACATAAACTTCCTTGAAAAGTAGGCTTTTAAATAATCCTAGTTATAAAGGATTATTTTTAACTCAGAATTTGCAGAGTTCTTTTTTAAAAAAATCTTTTCCCTTGGTCATATGCATCATAGATATGCCATAAATAAAGAATATTTTGTAAAAAAAAATGCATGTTACATGTGTTCAACAGGCCCTCAGGGTGTGAAAGGGTCTCCTGGACCTCCTGGAGTTCCTGGACAACCTGGCTCCCCAGGATTACCTGGACAGAAAGGAGAAAAAGGTGATCCTGGTATTTCAGGCATTGGTCTTCCAGGTCTTCCTGGCCCAAAGGTAATTCTACTCCATGCATATGCCTGAGCAGATGTGGTTTTTTTTAAATACTGTGCTCATTCCTAATTCTTCATTAAACAAACTATAGAATAACATGGTATATTCTAGAAATTCATTCCTTCTGTTTTCTCTTATATTGTAAGGAGATACTTGTAGGGTTTGTAGCCAATCCAAAAAGAGGGGGAGACATTCTGATTTCTTTGTTTCCCCTCTATCTTAATCTCTGAGTATATTTCAGTAAACCAAAGGCGTATTTTTTTCCTTTTTAGTGACAGAATTGTTGATCTGTATCCTAATATTATTATAAAGTAATATGAAGAGACTTATATAAACAAAGTAACTTATGCAATTAATGAAAGTGCTGTAGTATTCCTAACTGCATATCAGAGGTAGTGCTCTTAAAACAGTTTTACATGCCCCTCTGTGCCCCTAGTCAGTGTGAAAACTTTGGTAGTGTTTCTCCACCAATCAAATTTAGGATGTGTTTTAGAATCATTGGACTCAGCAAATATTTGATAACTGCTTAATTCCATGTAAAAAGGTGATAGGTCCTACTCATTTGGGGAAGTACTTTTTAGCCAGGAGAGATGCATACATTGTCTATTATATATGTTACAGATGTTTTCTCCTAGTCAATTGTTTGTGTTATAATATTGTTTAATCATTCAGTCAGACTACAAAGCTAGGAAGTATTAGAAAAAGAATGGTGTTACTAAACTTGCATGGAATTAATGAAAATTCCCACTGAGATATGAATTTACTGAATAATGTTTTTTTTTCCTTTTAAGCTGTCCTTTTTATTTTTTAATTTTTAAAAAAATTTCTTATTTTTAATTTTAATTCCAGTATGATTACATACAATGTTATATTGGTTTCAGGTGTACAGTGTAGTGATTCAACATTTCCATACAAAACCCCATGCTCATCACAAATGCCCTCCTTAATCCCTGTCACCTATTTAACCCATCCCCACACATATCCTTTATGGTAAACATCTGGTTGATCTTTATATTTAAAAGTCTGTTTCTTGCTTTGTCTCTTTTTTTGTTGTTGTTCAATGATTTTACTCATGTGGAATTTGATCATTTCTTTTTAACAGTATACAAAAAGATTTTAGTTTGTGTAGTCAATCAACTTATTGTAAGAGATAATCAAGAGAAATCTCTGCATATTAACTATAGATTACCAGTGTAAAGTCTACTGAAAGGATTCTGAATTTTTCTGTTGTATTTAAATTTTACCTGCAATACATGACAACATTAAAAAAGTAATAATAATACAGACATGTCAAGGGTAAAAGTGAAAATCTCCTTCATAACATATATTCTTTATTCCATTCCCTTCCCTATAGAAATCCACTGATAATAGTTAGTGTGTAAATTTGAATCCCTTGCTATACATTTTTTATGTATGTATACAAAATTTTGTTTTGTTTTTTCTACACATATTGTATGTGTGTAGAATTATAGAATACATGCTATCCTATATTTGCTTTATCATTTATATCTTTTAATCTTTTTTAATATATATTAGACAATTTTTGTTGTCATTGTACATTATTTTTAATATTTGCATGATATTCTGTTGTTGCAAATAATATCATAGTGAATATTCTTAGACATATCTGTGGACATATGTATAATTAATTATACTGTATAGATTCCTGAAAGTGTCTAGGTCAAAACATAAGTACATCTAGATTTTTGTCTTATAAAGTTTTATATTAATAGTAACCAATAAACTTGATTTTAAAAATCAAGCAGTATGAAACAATGTGAAACAAGAAGTCCTTTTCCCACACATATACATACCTCAAATTCATAGTTCTTACTATTTTTAATAGTTGTTCACAAAAGACTTTTTAAAATTCTTTTTAATGTCTATTTATTCTTGAGAAAGAGAGAGAGAGAGAGAGGCAGAGAGTGAGCAGCAGAGGGCCAGAGAGAGAGGGAGGCACAGATTCTGAAGCAGGCTCCAGCTTCTGAGCTGTCAGCACAGAGCTCAACATGCGGCTTTAACTCACTAACTGCAAGATCATGACCTGAGCCAAAGTCAGACACTCAACCAACTGAGCCACCCAGGTGCCCCCAGAAAAGACATTTTATGCACATGTAAGCATGTATGTATGATAGGTATTTCATCAATTTTATTTTATTTTATTTTTTTAATATTTTTAATGTTTATTTATTTTGGGAAGAGAGAGAGACAGACAGTGTGAGTGGGGGAGGGGCAGAGAGCAGGAGACACAGAATCCAAAGCAGGCTCCAGGCTCCGAGCTGTCAGCACAGAGCCTGATGCAGGGCTCAAACTCACAGACTGTGAGATCATGACCTGAGCCCAAGTTGTATGCTCAACCGACAGAGCCACCAGTATTTTATCAATTTAAGACTCTATTTTTTATATTCAAAATCTCTGATATTGAGGTTCATCTTACAATGGAAAGCATCTTACAATTATAATTGGAAGCATTTTTCCTCAGTTACTGATTCATGAAATGATGCTGCATCTTTCAAATACAGGTATCTTATATTTTTATTTACACCAAAAAAAATTCATACTATATATCTGCTCTGGACCTAGCTATCATAACTTAATAAATTTTAGCAAACTGTCTTTATTAGCCCATAAATAAATGCCTCATTATTTTTCATAATTATATAATATATTTTGCGTGTGGGTTAGCCATAAATAGTTTAACCTATTATGAATACTGAATTGTTTCTATATATTCATGATTAGAAACATATGTTGCTCTGAAGATTCTTACCCATGTCTCACATACATATCTTAAGATTATTTGGTAAATATTACCACAGAATAAATTCTAAGTAGAGTTGTGGGAACTCATCATATATATATGCCTTTGTAATTTTGATAGTTACTGACTAATTTTTTCTTAAATATCACTACTGCTTTATACTGTCTTGATCAGTGTAAGAAATTTTCTATTTTCTCTTCATTTTACAAATATTGGGTACTATCAGTCATTCTAATTTTGTTAGTTTAAAAGGTGAAAAGTGGAGTATCATTGTTGAAATTTGAATTTTCCTAATTAGAAATGATATTTCTTATGCTTATATCTCCTCTACAAATTGTCTATTCATGTTCTTTCGTCATTTTTGGGAAGGGATTTGGTTGTATATTTCCTATTGATTTCTACAAGTACTTTATAATGATGCATCCATTGTCTATTATATGTGTTGCAAATATTTTCTCCCAGTCATTTGTTTGTCTTATAACCTTGTTTACTGTTCATTTATCATGTAGAGTTTAAAATTTTTACATAGGCAAATGTTATACTCATTTATTGGTTCATTCATTCAAAAAATACCTATTGAGTGTATATGAGGTTCCAGGTACTGTTTTAGGTGCTGGAGATAGAAAATGAATGAACCAAACTCACTGCCTGCATGGAGCTGACATCTATTCAATAAACAAATGAGTTATTCAATAAACAAATGAGTGTGTTAGAAGGTATGGCAAAAGTTAAGTGAGGCTTGGGTATAGGAATTGCTGAGAATTGTTACATTTTGAAATAGAGTAGTAAGGGAAAACTGCTCTAATAACAGCTGATCAAGCGACATGCAGTGAGGGAATGAGTCATTCGAAGACCCTGACGTGGGAGCGTACCTGACATGTCTGAGGTACATAAACGTGACTAGAGTGGATTAAGCAGAGTGAATGAGGTGAAACTAAGTAGGTGATGAGATTAGGTGGGTAATGGGAGATAGATTATCTAGAGCCCTTGTGGATCATAGTAAGGGATTTTACTACTGAATGAAATGGGGGAGTGACTGGAAGGAGTAACATGATTGTACTTAAATTTAAAAATATATCATAGCTCCTATTTTGGAACCAGATCACAGAGGAATAAGGATGAAAACAGACCAGTTATAACACTATTTAAATAATACAGACCTGATATCTTGATGGTTTGGATCCAGGGCAAGCCAGAAAGATTTGTTTATGGAATATGGGAGGAGAGATATCATGGATGACTCTAAAGTTTTTTTCCTAAGGTACTGGAACAATGGAGTTGCTACATACTGAGACAGGAGAGATGTGGGGAAAGAGATTTAGTGGGAAAGATCAGAAGCATAATCTTCTAATTGTTATAAAAACTCCTATATCCTAATATTATAAAAATAGACCTATGTCTTTCTTCTATACTGCATGATTTTGTTCTGTATATTTATATCTTTAATCCATTGGCTTTTTCCATATGTTGTATGAGGTGAGAAGTAGCTTCATTTTTTTCCAAATTAGATATCCAGATAACCCAACTCCATTTGTTTGGAGTAAAGTCTCCATTCTTTACTCATTGATTTGAAATTCCATTTAAATTTTTTTCTAAATGTTTTCCTATATATTTTTTGCTGGGCTGAGCAAATGTTAACATTTATATAATGAAATCAAATTACCATAACTTGTCTCAGAAATTATAATGAATATCAGCAGAAAAACATGTTTCAGTTGGCAAATGTCCATAGTATATTCAACTCTTCAAGCAAGAGGCTAACTTTTAGTTTCTTTCTCTATGCAGCCTTCAAGCAAATTCTAAACTAAATTTGGATACTTTCAGAGCTGATAAAACAAAGAAATCATGTATTTGAAGTAGCCTGTTGTTATTTTATCATATAATGGTGACACACTGAAAAATAAGATTTTATAGCTCATTTCTACCAGATGCAGGCAGTCCTTCGCACAGTTCTGATATGCACAAAATTTGTTGCCACAATTTATTTAAATGACATGAGTCCACAACAACATGGTTCAAACTCAAGCTACCATGGTATGTTAGCTTTTCAATCCATCAATCTATAAATCACTATATAAATAACAGTTATGTATCATGATCAGTGAACAATTATTTCACTTCTTTCAAATTGAATCAGTCATTAATCACTGTGAATCTGATATTCTCTTAATGCCCTGGTAGCAAAGCATGTAGTTGTGTTGCCTTTTTGCCTCTCATTGATAAACCAATGTGAAATTTTAAAAAGACGGATACTCAAAGGGAAAAATTAACCAACAGAAATGAAAGTGTAGCAAAAAAAAAAAAAAATGGAAAATGGCAACACTGGAATGTTGACACTGACACCATTAACAGATTTTAGACTTTAGAAGTTAGAGACTTTAGAGGTGTAGACACGGAAGTTTGTGAAAGAAAACTTAGCAATATATGACTTTTCTCTTTACATGTATAACTTACATGAAGAGAGATTTTAAAGTTGTGAGAAAAGTTTTTAAAGGTCATGGAACAATCATATTTTTCTCATTAATTATGAAGACCTCTTTTCATGGTTTCAGCTTGCATCTTCATTTTTGTTGTTCCATACTATTGTGCAAAGTGAGTAGTGCCTATGTTATAAAGAAAGAGTAGAATTAACATTTTAGGAGATGTAATAGTATTATTGGGGGATGGCAAGCATAAGAAAGAATTCTATAATTAGTGAGTTGCTAAGAAACAAGGATAGTGGTGGGGCAGTACAAGATGGAGGCATAAGAAGATCCTGAACATACCTCTTCTCATGGACAAAACAAATCTATAGCTACATAGAGAACACTTAATTCCCTCTGAAAAAGACCCGAAAACTAACTGAACAGCTTTTTTCACAACAAATAGTAAAAGGGCCACATAGTGGTTAGCAGAGGCAGAGATACTGACTCATCCAAAACCCTACCCCTGCCATGATGACCCACAATCAGAAGGGATCCCACATATCTGGAGCTAATCCCTGAGAAATGAGGGATTCATGCCCCACATCAAGCATGCTAACCCCTGGGGCCTGTAACAGGGAGACAATCCTGCAAAACATCTGGCTTTGAAGATCAAAGGAGCTTACATCCAAAGGGCTGTCGGGAACTGAAACACCTTTCTTAAAGAGCTTGCATGCAAACTCACTCACCTTAGGAAGCAGTGAAAAGGCAACAGTTTGAAAAATGTCTACACTATATGCGAAGGAGATTCATTTGCTAGTATTAAAACATCTGCCAGAGGGGCAGGAGCACGTTGGACCTCTCTCCAGGGTTGGAAGTGCTGGCAGTCACCATTTTTGTACTCTCCCTCTACGTTGATAGTGCTGGCAAGTGTGACCTAGCTTTGCACTCTCCCATTACCCCACTAAAGATGGCTGGCAAGCACCAGCCCTAGATTCTCCTTCATCCCTGCAAAAGTCAAGAGTGACACGCCAGTTCTGTGCTCTTCAGTGGCCCCCACAAAAACCTGCAGGTGCACGCAGTCCATACTGGGGTCACTCCGTAGTCATCTGGCTCTGGTGGCCAGGGGGCATGAATTCCTGAATCCCACAAAACTAATAATCAGACAGACAGTTCTTGGCATGCTACCATCACCAGGGGCCTACACAAACAGCAGACTAAACCAAACCCCCAGTCTGTCTGTGAAAAGGGACTTGCCTTGGAGCTTCAGCCTGAGGGGCAGACTTAAAGTTTGCCATACACGTGGGGGCACCTGGGTGGCTCAGTCAGTTAGGCGTCTGACTTCAGCTCAGGTCATGATCTCGCAGTTCGTGAGTTCAAGCCCCACGTCGGGCTCTGTGCTGACAGCTCAGAGCCTGGAGCCTGCTTCAGATTCTGTATCTCCCTCTCTCTCTCTCTGCCCTCCTCTGTCCCCTCTCTCTCTCTCTCTCTCTCAAAAATAAAATAAATGTTAAAAAAAAGTTTGTCATACATCTGGAGGCTACAAGTGTGCTCTCAGGGAATGTAGGCTGGAGGATACCATCTTTGCATTCTTCCTCAGCCTTGCTACAGTTTGCTGGTACCTCCCAGAAAGGAACTGATACATTTGCCTAAAGCCCTGATTTTTGCAACACCTCCAGTTCCACCTGGTGTGCAGGCCAGCAGGGTTTACTATTGTGATATCACAGGACTATATATATTTGCGTACTTTTAAAGCTTCTGCCTGAGGATATGGCTTCCAATCAGCCTGAAACTAGGTGCTGACTTGAGATTCCTCCCTTTAGAACACTGAGAGGTCTTGGCACACCATCAGCAGCCAGTACATGTCAAGAGTAAATTTGGCTGCTTAGACAGTTACAAAGGTTTGAGAGACAACAAAGAACAAGGGCTAAGGTTGACCAATAAATTGAATCTTTTACAAAAGGCTACTCCTTCAAGACCAGGAGAAGTAGCTGTTTTGCTGAAGAATACAATAACAGAATTGAAAAATATACATACAGGAGGGGTGGAAGAGCAGACTACATGAAGCACAATAAAGTGATCTAGAAGACAGGGCAGTGGAACTCACCCAAACAGAACATCAAAAAAGGAAAAAATATATACTGAAAAGTAAAGATGGCTTAAGGGAATTATGAGACAACATAAATCTCAATAACATTTGAATTATAGGGGTCCTAGAAGAAGAGAGAGAGAAAGGAGAAGGAAATTTGTTTAAAGAAATAATACCTGAAAACCTCCCTAATCTGAGGAAGGGAACATTCAGATCAAGAAAACCCACAGAGGCCCAAATAAGGTGAACCCAAAAAGATCAACACTAAGACACATTATAATAAAATTGTCAAAAGTTAAAGAGAGAATCTTAAAAGCAGCAAAGGGAAAACCCCTGCTATGTACAAGGGAACCCCAATAAGACTATAAGCAGATTTTTCAGCAGAAGTTTTGTAGGAGAGAAGAGGATGGAACAATTCAAAATCCTGAAAAGAAGAAACTTCCAAAAAAGAATACCCTCCCCAGCCAACTTATCATTCAGAGTTGAGGGGGAGATAAAGACTTTTCCAGACAATCAAAAGCTAAAAGAGTTCATTACCACTAAACTGACTTATAGGAGATATTAAAAAGGTACATCTTTAAGCTGAAAAGAAAGTGCATTAATTAGTGACAAGAAAACATGTGACTGTATAAATCTCAAAGGTGAAAATAAATACATAGTAAAGGTAGTGGGTTAATTACTTACATATCTAGTATGAAAGTTAAAAGACAAAAGTAGTAAAAATAACTGTACAATAATCAGTTAAGGGACGCACAAAATGAGAAGATGTAAAATGTGATATCAAAAACATAAAATCAGTGGGGAGTAAAAATGTAGTTTTGAATTGTGTTCAAACTGAAGTTGCTGTCAACTTAAAATAGATTTTAGTATATCTAGGTTGTTATAGGTGCACCTCATGGTAATCACAAAGCACAAACCTATAATAGAAAAACAAAAGATAATTAGAAAGCGATATAATAATAACACTAAAGAAAGTCATCAAACCACAACAGAAGAGAGCAAAAGAAGGAACAGAGAGGAACTACAAAACATCCAGAAAACAGTTAACAAAATGTCAATAGGTGCATGCCTATCAATAATTACTTTAAGTATAAATCGACTAAATTCTTCAATCAAAAGACATTGTGTGATGATTTTTAAAAAGACCTAGTTATGGTTCCTCAGTGGCTCAGTTCATTAGGTGTCTGATTCTTGATTTCAGATCAGGTCATGATCTTGTGGTTCATAAGATTGAGCCCCATGTCAGGCTCTGTGCTAACAGTGCAGAGCTTGCTTAGGATTCTTAATCACCTCTCTCTACCTCTCCCCCGCTTGTACTCACTCTTGCTTTCTCTCTCAAATAATAAATAAATAAATAAATAAATAAATAAATAAATAAATAAACAAACAAACCCAGTTATATGCTGCCTACAGGAAATTCACTTCATGTGTAAGGACACACAGAGACGGAAAGTAAAGGGTTGGAAAAAAGATACTCCACATAAATGGAAACCAAAAGAAAGCTAGGGTAGCTATACTTATACCACAGAAAATAGACTTTAAAAGAAAGATAGTATTAAAAGACAGGGGCATTACACAACGATAAAGTGACCACTCTAACAAGAGGATATAATATTTGTAAATATTTATGCACCCAACATAGTGGCACCTAAATAAATAAAGCAAATATTTACAAACCCAAAGGGAAAAATTGACAGCGATATAATAATAGTATGGGACTTCAATATAGCACTTGCATCAGTAGATAGTTTATCCAGACAGAAAATCAATAAGGAAACATCTACCTTAAATTACACCAAATGAACTTAATATATATAGAACTTTCCATCCCAAAACAACAGAATACATTCTTCCCAAATGCACATGGAACATTCTCCAAGGTAGTTCATATGTTGGGCTACGAAACAAGTCTCAGTAAGTTTAAGAAGATTCAAATCGTATCAAGCATCTTTTCTGAATGCCACATAGTGGCATGAAACTGAAATCAACTACAACAAAAGATGAAAAAGAAACCCACAAATAAGTGGAGATTAAACAACATGCTACTGAACAACCAGTAGGCCAATGAAGAAATCAAAGGAGAAATTAAAGAACACCTTGAGAAAAGTGAAAATGGAAATACAGCTTACCAGAATATATGATGTGAAGGAAAAGCTGTTCTAAACGGAAAGTTCATAGTGATACAGGCCTACCTCAAGAAACAAGAAAAATCTCAAACTAAATTTATACCTAAAGGAACTAAAAGAAGAAAAACAAATGCAGTTCAAAGTTAGAAGGAAGGAAATTTAAAACGTCAAAGTACAAATAAATAAAATAGAGACTAAAAAGACATAAAAAAAAGATCAGCGAAACTAAGAGCTGGTTCTTTGAAAAGATAAGCAAAATTGACAAACCTTTAGCTAGACTCGCCAAGAGAGGGCTCAAATAAGTAAATTAAATAAATAAAATCAGAAATGAAAGAAGGATTTACAACTGATACCACAGAAATACAAAAGATCATAAAATACTATTATGAACAATTATATGTCAACAAATTGGAGAGCCTAGAAGCAATGAATAAATTCCTAGAAATATACAGCCTTCCCAGACTGAATCAAGAAATATTAGAAAATCTGAATAAACCAATTACTAGTAAAGAGATTGAATCAGTAATCAAAAAAGAAGGAAAAAAAGAAAACCTCCCAGTAAAGTCCAGAGCTAGACATCTTCACGGATGAATTCTACCAAACACTTAAAGAAGATTTAATACATATCCTTCTCAAAATTCTCCAAAAAATTGAAGAAGAGAGAACACTTTTGAAGTCATTTTATGAGCATTACACTGATACCTAAACCAGATAAGGACACCACAAAAAAAAAAAAGCAAAAAAATTACAGGCCTGTATACCTAATAAACAGATGTAAAAGTCTTCAACAAAATATTAACAAAGTAAATGAAACAATACAACAGCAATTAAAAGGACCATATACCATGCTCAAGTGAAACTTATTCCAGAGATGCATGAATGGTTTACATCTACAAATCGATCAATATGATACATCACATTAACAAAATAAAGGATGAAAATCATATGATCATCTCAATAGATGTAGGAAAGATATTTGACAAAATTTAACATCCATTTATGATAAAAACTCAACAAAGTGGGTACAGAGGAATTTACCTCAACATAATATGGGTCGTATATTAGAAGCCCATAGCTACCATCATACTCAATGGTGAAAAGTTGAAAGTTTCTCCTCTAAGATTAGAAACAAAACAAGGATGCTTATTTTTGCCACTTTTATTTAAGATAGCGTTGGAAATCCTAGCTAGAGCAAGAAAGCAAGAAAAAGCAATGAAAGATATCCACATTGGAAAGGAAGGAGTAAAAGCTGTCACTATTTGCAGACAAATATATGTATACATATGTATGTATATTTATACATTGTACTTATATTTATAAAAGACCCTAAAGTCTCCAACAAAAAATGTTAGAGCTATTTAAAAAATTCAGGAAAGTCACTGAGTACATAATCAGCATTCAAAAGTCTGTTGTATTTCTATATACTAACAAGAAACTATCAGAAAGAGAAATTAAGGAAACAGTTCCTTTAGAATTGCATTAAAAATAATAAAATACTTAGGAGTAAATTTAACCAAAGAGATGAAAAACCTACACTGTGAAAATGATGACATTGACGAAAGATTGAAGACACAAATATGAAGATATTCTATGCTCATGGATTGGAATAATTAATATTGTTAAAATTTTCATATTACCCAAAGCAATATATAGATTCATTGCAATCCTTTTCAAAATCCCAATGGCATTTTCAAAGAAATGAACAATCTTAAAATTTGTATAGAACCACAAAAGATTTTGAATAGCCAAAGCAATCTTGACAAAGAACAAAGCTGGAAGTATCACACTCTCTGATTTCAAACTATATTACAAACCTGTAGTAATCCAAACAATATGGTATTGGCATAAAAACAAACATAGGTCAGTGGAATAGAATAGAGAACCCAGAAATAAACCCACACAAATATAGTCAATTAATTTATGATGAAGCAAGATTATACAATGTGGAAAACAGTCATTTTAATAAATGGTGTTGGGAAAACCTACAGCCACAGGCAAAAGAATGAAACTAGACCACTACCTTATACCATATACAAAAATTAACTGAAAATGGGTTAAAGATTTAAATGTAAAACTTGAAACCATAAAACTAGAAGAAAACAGGCAAGTTCCTTGACCTTCATCTTGGTGATGTTTTTCTTGTGTTTTGAAAAGCAAAGGCAACAAAAGCATAATAAACAGGTGGGACTACATCAAACTGATCTGCACAGCAAAGGAAATCATCACGATAAGGAGTTAATATCCAAACTGTGCAAAGAACTCATACAATCGATACTAAAAATGAAACAAAGAATACAACTAAAAATTACCAGAGCAACTGAATAGACATTTTTCCAAAGAAGGCATACTAATGACCAACCGGTACATGAAAAGGTACTTAAATCACTAATAATCAGGGAAATGCAAATCAAAACCACCATGAGGGCACCTGAGTGGCTTAGTCTGTTAAGCATCCAGCTCTTGATTTCAACTGAGGTCATGATCTCACGATTAGGTTCTTAAGATCCAGCACTGGACTGGGTCAGGCTGGTGCTGACAGCACAGAGCCTGTTTGGGATTCTCTCTCTCCTCTCTCTCTGCTCTTCCCCCTACCTCTAAATAAATAAATAAATAAATAAATAAATAAATAAATAAATAAATAAAACAAATGAGATATCACTTCACACCTGGTAAAATGGCTACTATCAAAAAGACACATTTCAGCAAGTGTTGGCAAGATGGGGAGAAAAGGGAATCCTTGTGCACTGTTGGTGAGAATGTAAATTGGTGCAGCCACTATGAAAAACAGTATGGAGGTTCCTCAAAAAAATATAAATAGAAGTACCATGGGTATTTATCTAAGAAAATGAAAACACTAATTTGAAAAGATATATGCATCCCTCTGTTCGTGACAGCATTATTTACAATAGCCAAATCAAGTGTCCATTGGTATATGAATGGATAAAGAAAATATGAGATTAAATGACTAAACAAAATATGGGATATATATATACAATGGGATATTATTGAACCATATAAAAGAATGAAGTCTTGCCATTTGTGACAACATGGATGGATCTTGAGGCCACTATGCTAAGTGAAATAAGTTAGAGAAAGACAAATACCCTATGATTTAACTTGTACGTGGAATCTAAAAATAGACAATTTTTTTTTCAAAATGAGCTAATAAATACAGAGAACAAAGTTGTGGTTGCCAGAGATGGGGATGGAGCATTGGAGAGTGGGTAAAATGCATGAAGGAGGTTAAAAAGTACAAACTTATAACGTACAACACAGTGACTATAGTTAATAGTGTGTCGTATATTGAAAGTTGCTAAGAGAGTAAACTTTAAAGGTTTTTATCCCAAGAACAAAAAAATTTGTAACTATGGTGATTGATGTTAACTAGACTTATTATGGTGATCATTTCACAATATATACAAATATCAAATTGTGTTGTACACCTGAAACTAATATAAGGTTATATGTCAATTTTGTCTAAATGAAAAAGAACTATATCAAGGAATGACATTTGAAGCAATGTAGATAATTGTGGTTTAAGTCTATTCGAGTCATGTCTTGCTTCTGTTTTGTAATAAAATCTTCTCTTCTCAGAGTGATTTACAGGATTTTTGTCCAGTATGTTTTTGAATACAAAAACAGTTTTGAAGCTCATTGTTTTCTCTGCAAGTTTGTGAATAATAAAAATTTAGATAAAACTTAAACTAGCAACTTTTAGTCCTTTTCAAAAGCCCTGGTAAAACATTTACTTTCCTTTTAGAATTTAAAGTAGGGTCATAGAGTGGTGAAAAGAATTGTAGGGGGGAACCAAGTGCTGGTTGAAATTATAGATTGTAGAATTTCACATACTTTATCATAAATCATCAAGTGCTCATGTACTGCCTTTCAGGTTTGCCATTAGCAAATAATTGGAATATTCTTCCTGCTTTTTATTTTGATATATAAATGTCATTGGTTCATGAATAGTAAGAAGAATTATGGTAGTTTATTCAAAGTTTTTCTGTGTAAATACCTAAGACAGAACCAGTTCAATCCAAAATTTAATTGTATAGTATTATGTGTGCAAAAATGTGCCAGATGTTTGATTTATAGAAGCTCAGACCAAAATACATATATTTCCAGCCTAGTGGGGTTGTAAGGAGAAAAGGAATTAGTTGAAAAAGCTTTTACCATAATGCAGAATCATTTGAGTCACAAATAGATGATCTTAGTCACCTAGACAAGCATAAGCACTAAATGGAGAAGGAGGTATTCAGTAGATGATGTTGAACACTGACACTTTGTTGGAGAGGTCATGATATTCATGAGCAGAGCAGTGGACACTGGTAGACTTAGTTATAGCATGTTCTCATTGTTATTGGGAAAAAGTTGTTTTAATTGTGAAAGTGGATATGAATTCTTAGACTCTATTAGAAGGAAACATAGTGCAAAAGTTCACTAACCAAAAATGGTTACATATGAGTTGTCTTTAACCACAGAGAAATGTTCAGTGTTGTTGAAGAGTCAAGACATGCATATGTGAAGCCATTATTGATTTGACAGAATAAGAACCTGCCATACATTCTTAGCATGAGCTTTCTTTGTTCTGGAAAGCTTCATGGAATATATGAGATTTCAGATGTTCACTGAAGATTTGATAGACGTATGTATGTGTGGACTAAGTTTACTTTTTGCAGTAGAACCTACTTGTAACCACTGTTTGACATGCTTATTGTAAGCAGTGAATTCCATTTTAGCATAGTAGGGATAATGATCAAAGGTTCAAATGAGACAATCTGGATCCAAATGCAGATTCCACAACTTATTAGTTGCAACTCTGTAAAATGGGATAATAATGGTGTATTTCTTATAGGCTTGTTAGGGATTAATGAGAAAATACATCTACATATTGTGGAAATAGCATGATCTCTGGAGTCTAACAGACCTTGGCTCAAATTCTAATTCTGCCACTTGCTAGAGACATTAGGCACCTGAGTTCTCCAAGATTCAGTTTTCTCATTTATAAATGGAGATGATAAAGCCTAACTCAAAGATCTGTTGTGATGATTAAACAAAGCATTTTCAAGTTAAATTTCTACAAGTGATTAAAGAAAGCACTTTCTGTAAAGCACTTAGAGTGACTGACATATAATAAAAGCTCTATAAATAATGTTATGTTGTTATACAATCTAAGTCATGTAGAGACTCAGTTTTATCTTCTTATTCATGGCTTTAGGGTGAACCTGGTCTGCCCGGATATCCAGGAAACCCAGGAATCAAAGGTTCTATGGGAGATACTGGTTTGCCTGGATTACCAGGGACCCCTGGAGCAAAAGGACATCCAGGCCTTCCTGGATTCCCTGGTAATATACCTTTTCTTGAATGCTTCCTTATATCCTTCCTTATCTAGTATAACCTGTGTTGCAGAGCAACTTCTTATTTGACAGATCTCTATTTCCCAATCAGACACTGACTAGCAACATAATCTTGAACTAGCTCTTTATCTTCTCTTTGCCCAAATTTATTTCTGTATAAAATGAGAATGAGTATTACCAACTCAGTAGGACAATATCCTGTGAGCAGAGAGACTGTTTGGTAGAGCATTTTTCAACCTTTGACTGTTAGCCACAAGTCAATTAAGAAGCCTGACTTTTTGTAGGTGATAATGTACACTATCAAACCTTAGCCTGCTGCTGATTTCTCTTAGAAAGTTGTACTCAGGCACACAGTTGGGTGGCACACAGTGGTAGAACACTTGTTCCACACACTTGGGTGGAACACAGTGGTAGAACAGTTGTTCAGTTCATTTATATGACAACGACTGAGTCATGAAAGCAAAGGGACTTAGCACTATAATCAAGTAGGTAGCCTAAACTAGATTGTTAATACTATCTTCTCTGTTTATGCTTGTATTTAATTTGTTCGTTTGTTTGTCTTTTGGATTTCACAGTGGCATGGATGGAGTGGGCCTTTGGTTATCTTTTCCTTAACCTTCTATTGAAGTATAACGTAGAGTAAAATATACAAGACTATATGCAAGACTATAGATGAGTTTTCACCGGGGTGTGTGTGTGTGTGTGTGTGTGTGTGTGTGTGTATACACCCACCATACATATCAAGATATAAAATAGTTCCCGCACCCCATAAAGTTTACCCATGCCTCTTCACAGTGAAACCACCCCTGCCAAGGTAACCACTGCTATGATTTCTATCACCATCAATTAATCTGGCCTGTTTTGGGAATTCATATAAATGGAATCATACAGTATATATCTTTGTGTGTGGCTTCTTCCACTTATGTCTGTAAGATTCATTTATCTTGTTGCATGTGTCAGTAGTTTGTTTTTTTATAATTGCTCTGTAACCTTCCATTGAATAAATACATAATAATCAATTACCCATTCTCCTGTTGAAGGACTTTCAGGCTGTTTCCAGTTTGGGACTATTAAAAAAAGATGCTATTAACATTCTTTGACGTGTCTTTTCATGGACATATATACTCATTTCTCTTAGTAACTTAGTAGTAGAATTACTGAATCATAGAGTAGGTAGACATTTAGCTTTAATAGTTTTCCTGCTACTAGGAAGGAAGTTTTAGCTTTTAGCCAGTTGTCCAAAGTGGTTTTATAAATTATAGTCCAACCTGCAACATTTGAAATGTTCCTGGGTGGCTTCTAGTGGCTTGTCGTGCTTATATTGTGGTTAGTACTTTGTGTTGTGAAATATCCAGTTGTCCATGTCCTCACCTCATTTGGTATTGTCAGTCTTTTAATTTTAGCTATTCTGGTGAGTACATAGGGAGTCTTTTTTTCAACATTAGATGTTCAAATGTATTTATTTATTTTAATATAATTTATCGTCAAGTTAGCTAACATACAAAAAGAAGCGTCTCATTGAAGTTTTCATTTACAGTTTTTAAATGAATGACAATGTTAAACACCTTTCCATATACTTATTGACCATTTGGGTAGCATCTTTTTGAAATGCTTGCTCCATGTTTTTTGCTCACATTTATTGGGTTGTTTGCCCTTTTCTTCTAATTGATTCAGAGCCCTTCTTTATATATTCTGGATGTGAGTCTTTGTCAGATGCATGTATTATAAGTATGTTCTTTCTGTCTCAAATTTGCCTTTCATTCTCAATGCTGTTGCGTGATGAACAAAAGTTGTTAATTTTAATAAAGTCCAGTTTATTAATTTTCTTTCATAGTTAGTGCTTTTTGTATACTGAATTATTCAACAAATATTTTCCTATTTGGGTTTATGGAAATATCCTTTTATTTTTTTGTAACATTTAATGTTTAAGCTTTTATATTTAGGTTTGGTTTGTCTCAAATAAAAATATTTTTATGGTATGAAGTAGGGGTCAAGGTTCATTTTTTTCCATACAGATATTCAATTGCTCCACACGTTTTTTTTTCTTTTAAAGAACCTGAGATCTTCTGTTCTGCTCATCAAAAGACATCATTAAGGAAATGCATAGGGAAGCCACAGACTAGGAGAAAATACTTGCAAAACATGTATCTGACAAATGACTGATATCTGGGATATATAAAGAACCTCTACAATTCAATAATAGCAAGATAAACAGTCCACTTTTTTTAAATGGGGAAAACTTTGAAAAGATGTTTCACAAAAGAAGATATGTGGATGGCCAATAAACACATGAAAAGGTGATTAGTATTATCAGCTATTAGAGAAATGCAAACTAAAACCACAATGAAGTAGCAGTTTATTCCTATCAGCATGGTTATTATTAAAGCAACTGATATCACCATATGTTGTACAAGGATCTGGAGCAACTAGAATTCCCAAACATTGCTGTGAGCATCAAATGGTTTGGCAGGTTGTTTTTTTGTTTGTTTGTTTTTTGTTTTTTTATAAGACACACCATATACCTACTCTGACTCAGCAGTTCCATTCCTATCTAGGTATTTACCCAAGATATGTTAAGACATGTCCACAAAAATACTGGTCCAGAAATATTCATAGCAGTGTTACTTCATAATAGCTAAAAACTGGAAGTAGACCAGGTTTCCATAAAGATAGATATTCGTAATACATAAAACCTGACAAATGTCTGACAAATACCCAAATGTCTGACAGTAGATGAATGGATTAAAAAATTGGTATATTCATACAATAGAATCCTATCAATTCTACTACTGTAATGTTGTGGTAATTATTTTTATTATGAATATATAGTAATGCCATGCTTGGATAAATAAGTTTAAAACTTATAATTATTCTTAAAAATATTACAAACATCAGAATCTTTCTTTTTTTCCTATTCACTGTTTTTTTTGCTAATACTATAAATTGTGAGTTTGAGTTGTAATTCTTAACACAATGCAGATTTTCTTTTATTATTAAATTGAACTCTACTTTAGGAACCCCAGGACTTCCTGGACCAAAAGGTATTAGTGGTCCTCCTGGGAACCCTGGCCTTCCAGGAGAACCTGGTCCTGTAGGTAAGCATGAAACCTAAGGATTTGTTGTTCTGTAAAACTAAGGCTCATATTCATTTTGAGAAAGTCAGATCATTTCTGGGAGTTGTGAACATTTTTAAGACAAGGAAACATGGTGATAATTCATTTATTTAGTACCATTTGTTAGGCACAAACTGAACAACTCTTAATAAAAGTTACTTAAAATTATTACTTTGGAACCTTATTTGAGGGGCTCTTTCCAGGGAGAGTTATTTCAAGTATCCTACAATAGTAGAAGCTCTCGTATTTTTTAGAATGGCGAGGTGTAGCACCGTTGTTTGTTTGCTGCATTCTAAAGCAAATTACTCCTCATGGCCCCATCTGAGGCCTATAATGCACCCTGTTTCACTCCCACACCTTGCTCTCCTTGATATTCTACAGCTAGATTAAAATGAGAAACTGAAAATTTTGTGTACTGAATGAATAAGGCTCTTATTCTCATTAGCTTTTATTCTTTAATGCCTCTTTTTCACAAGATTTTGTGGTTTAAAGGGGTGTCTCAGAGGTACTTTGTGGTCATTTGGATAGAACTATTTGAAGCTGGTATGGAAAGAATGGGGAATATGGAAGGAAATGGAATTGGGAAGATAGGTGAAACCTGCTGTACTCTGTTTTAGGTGGTGGCGGTCGTCCTGGGCCACCAGGGCCTCCAGGTGAAAAAGGCAGTCCGGGTCAAGATGGTATCCCTGGCCCAGCTGGACAGAAGGGTGAACCAGGTGCCATATTTATTCATTGTTCCTAATTTTCTAATTTCTTCTTTGTCTTCTTTAACTTTTGCCCTTTTTTCTCCACAATCAACTTATATCTTCTTTCTTAACCTCTAAGCTACTACACACTTTCTCTTCCTAATTACCTTCTTGCACTCTGTACTGAGAATATTACTTCACATTTATCCATCAGGTTGCCTCCTTCTTATGAAAAACTCCATATACTTTCTTTCCAAGTTTTTCATGTGAAGAAGTTACCCAGCTTTTTTCAACTTCTCTGGATGACCTCGTTTCACTATGCAATCTATTTTCCATTTATATATATTATCCATTTATATATATTATATGTATAATATGTGAAGATGTATTTAACACTTATCACAAGTAGAATATATTTTATACAGTTTTCTCATGTTAGAATTGTGATTGCATGTTGGAGATAAATCTTCTGCATGGTTCATATATGTAGTAGCACTTAGTAAAAACCTGAATGGTCCTAAAAAAATTGTCCTTGTTTCATTTATTATTATTTATTTGAGATTTTTTGGTTTATTCTCTGACAGGTCAACCAGGCTTTGGAATCCCAGGACCCCCTGGACTTCCAGGACTTTCTGGTAAACTTTAATAAAACATGCTAAATCAGTCCGTATAAAGAAAATATGTTCCAGCACACTTAATTTTCAATCTTCACCATTTGCTGTTATAAAATGCACATACAATCCCAGAAAACTCAAAGCTCAAGTTCTATCTTAAAGTAGTTATTAATTAAGAATTTAGTATAAAGAATTGTGCTATATAAAAATGCATTCTTAAAGAAATTAACATATAGACATCTCTTCATTACTTTCATCAATAACTGCTGAGGAAATGATATAAAGCACATTTGCACGAAGAAGTAGATTTCACTAAATGTTTTAAAAATCTTTCAGCCAGGGAACACCTGGGTGGCTCAATTGGTTAAACATCCAACTTTTGACTTTGGTTCAGGTTATGATCTCATGGTTCAGATCAAGCCCCACGTTGGGTTCTGTGCAGACTGCCTGACAGCGAGAAGCCTGCTTGGGATTCTCTCTCCCTTTCCCTCTCTCTCTCTGTCTCTCTCTCTCTCTGTCTCTCTTGCAAAATAAATAAATAAATAAAATTTAAAAAAAGGTCTTTCAGTTGGAAAAAAAAAACTACCACTCTTTTATCCCCATGGAAATAAAACCAAGGTAATGTAAGGAAACTTTGTAGGAATATGTACCAATAATAAAAATTGAAAACTCCACATTAATATACATCTTGCATTTTGAGTATGTGCACATATACATCTACTTTCTTGCACTTGTTCTTACTTTCATTGTAAGCACCAGAGAATTAAATGAATGACTGAATGTGTGTACAGGTATGCCTGTTTATTTTCTGAAAGGACCATTGGCTATTCTATGGGGGCTTTTTTCAAACCACAGACATACCTCATAGAAATTCCTATATCCTTCCCATGATCCCAATGTGAAAATTATTACTTTAATGTGCCACTGTTATATCACTTTCAGGCATGTTGGTGGTGTATAAAAAATGTTGAGAACAGTTTGTCTAGATTGGGATTCTAAATTTTGGATAGAATGGTCTTCAGAGACACACAGCAGCCGCTGAAGATCCACGTCTTCATTTGTCTCAAAATTAGTCTCAAAATATTTGTTTAAGGAATTTCCTCCAGCCATCTCTAACCTATTCATGCCAATACTTTAAACTTCTCTAGTTTTTTATTTTTTTATTTTCTCACAGCTACTGATCATGTGATCATTGCTTTGTGCCCTAATACAAAGGGTATCTTTCAGGATCCAAGCTGTAATTGTTTTTATATTTCTATACATACTCTAATAAATATTTCTTATAACAGATTAATATGTTTAATAAAAAGAATGTTTTTAATGGGTTAGGGATTTGGCAGGAGATAGAAATGACCCTTGCACATTCTATTACTTGTTCTAATAAGAATGAATAGATTTAGCCTTACAGGCAAGCCTAATACTCAATATCATTTAATGTGTTCCCTAATGTCACTTTGCTTTCATAGGTCAAAAGGGTGATGGAGGATTACCTGGCATTCCAGGAAACCCTGGACTTCCTGGTCCAAAGGGAGAACCAGGCTTTCAGGGTTTTCCTGGTGTGCAGGGTCCTCCAGGCCCTCCTGGTTCTCCAGGTCCAGCTCTGGAAGGCCCTAAAGGCGACCCTGGGCCCCAAGGTCCTCCTGGGAGACCAGGTATGTACATGAGTGGTGGGGGAATGGTCTATTTATTAGTTAATTTATTTCATTTTGCTGGCAGGTTATTCAGTCCAAAGACTGAATAGGACTTTAGACTCTATAAGAACATCTTACAAGTAAATAGCTTGGTTTATACCTAGCTCCATCTGTTTCTCTGGCATCTAATCATTCTTTTCATTAATGCCTTTCATCATTTACATAAAGTTGAACTAAAACAAATCAACATGGAAGAAAAAAGAAAATTGTGGATTTATTAGTCTTTTTATTAAACATAAAGCTATACTGATAACCTGGCAGCAAAATGCCCTCTGCATTTTTAATGTGAGCTTCTCAGCATGTCATCACAGAAATCATTTTAGTGGTCACCCCATAGATGCTTGTGGTTCATACCAAAAGTGTTGCTATGGTTCTGTCATATGATCAGCCAATGTCACCAAGCACAATAAAAAAATTTTATCTTCTCTAGGAACTAGGCAATCAAATTTATCCTCAACATCACAGCATGATTAAATTGAATAGCCATCTCTTCATACCAACTTCATGTCTATACCTCATTTGTCTTATGTTAACTGCTCTAGTAGCCTCAATTTTGCATCCAAAGTTCACTTTTCATTTTGTGTATGTGCTGTGTCACTTCATTTTGCTAAGTTTGGAATGCTTGTACTCATCTGGGATTAATGTCGCTGAGCCCAATCACTGGTGATAGATTATTAACAGATTTTTGGGACTTGATACTCAATTTTTATATTTCAGGTAATTAAAAATTTGGCCTTCGTGATTTAAAATAATAAGAGAAATCTAAGGTTAAAGAAACAAAACAGTTGTCCTTTTATCCTTTGAAAGTCTGGCTCATTTTTTAATGTACTTAAAAATGAAAATTTCCATTTAAATTATGATAAACTCTGAAGTGATTGGAGTTAATTTTAATAAGATATGCTCTGAAAACATGAATCAAATGGGATCACATACTTTGTTCAGAAGGTCATTTTCAAAACCAGATTTGATCTGATCTGACTTGATTGTTTATACAAGGTGTTTAGAGTTTTACCTTGTTTTCACTATTTAAGAAAACCAGTGAAATTCTCCTCAGCCATATTAACTCTTACATGTAAAGAGTTGACACAAATATCTTGCTTGGTATGCATGCAATAATTATAAAATAAACCAAACTATTATCATTTTTTTTACATTTTAATCAGCACTCTGGTTATTTGTTCTTTACTAGTAATGAAGGTCACTGTTGGACATTACTGTCAACATAAAGACATTAGTCACAAAGGTGCTTAAAAAAATTACTGTTTCCAAAGAAACAATAACAAAAATAGTAGGAAGAAGAACACCTACCTGATGAGTAGTTTGTGACTTCTCATTTGTTCATAAACTACAAATTAAAATGGAGTTTTAAACCTAATTGATCATAGAATTGGTTGTTTTTGTCTGAACTCATTGGTAATGGTTATTATAAAAATGATTTTTTTGCCTTTCAAAATATGTCACATGTGCTGTTTTTATTTTAGTGCTGATGCTAACTGGTAATAATTTGGTTTGTATACAGATGCATGAATATGAACTTTCATAGTATTCTTTTATTGAATTAAAGTTTAACTTGAAAGAAGTTAGTGTGATGCTTTAGTTTCTTGATATTGCTAACAATTTTGATATTTTTCCTTTTCGTTAATGATGACATTGGGCCTTGGTGAACTTTGATCCCTATCCAGGTCCTACAGGTTAGCTCTTTAACTCCAAAGTAGTAACTGCATGAACTTTGAAACTTTTTTATATTTTTATATATATTTATATGTATGTGTGTATATATAGTTATACATATATACGTGTATGTATATATATGTATATGTGTGTATATATAATTCTCTCTTTCTCCCTCTCTATATATAGGTACAGATATATATGTGTACACACACACACACACACACACACACACATATATATATATATATATATACACATATAATACACATATATATCTGTACCTAATGCTTTCAAGTGTTTGGATGTATTTTAAGAGCATATATGCCAATTCAGTTCTTACATGTTGGTCTATCTCTGAAACTTGAAAGGAACTTGTAGACTCCAATGTTTCTGTCTACTGGAGTAACCCAAAATTACCTAGTTAGGAACATTAATTTAACATTTTAAAATTCAGATGTTTTTGTCATTTTTAGCCAAAAATTTAGAGTACCCAAAAGTGTATTGTATGATATTTTACTTTTACCTTCAGAGTAGAGTGTATTTCTTATTTTTGTTTTATATCTGTTAATGTAAATGAAATTGAGCCATCCTTCACAAAGGTATTCTTTTTTTTAAGTTTTAATTTAAATTCCCATTAGTTAACATACAGTGTAATATCAGCTTCAGATACAATTTAGTGATTCAACACTTACAAACAGCACACAGTGCTCATCACATCGAGTACATTCCTTAATCCCCATGACCTATTTCACCCATCCACCCCACCTCCCCTCTGGTAACCATCGAATTATTTTCTATAGTTAAGAGTCTGTTTCTTGGTTTACCTCTCTCTCTTTTTTTTTTCTCTTTGCTTGTCTGTTTTGTTTCTTAAATTTCACGTAAGAGTGAAATCATATGGTATTTGTCTTTCTTTTACTGACTTATTTTTCTTAGCATTATACTCTCTAGCTCTGTCCACATCATTGCAAATGGCAAGATTTCATTCTTTTTGATTGCTGAGTAATATTCCATTACACACACACACACACACACACACACACAAACACACACACATATGCACCACATCTTTATCCACTCATCAGTTGATAGACATTTGGGCTGTTTCCATAATCTAGCTGTTATAGATAATGCTGCTATAAACATCAGGGTGCATGGATCCTTTGAATTAGTATTTTTATATTTTTTAGGTAAATACTTAGTAGTTCAATTGCTGGATCATAGGGTAGTTCTATTTTTTCTTTTTGAGGAACCTCCATACTGTTTTCCAGAGTGGATGCACCAATTTGCATTCCCACCAATGATGCAGGAGGATTCCCCTTTCTCCACATCCTTGAAAAGGCATTCTTTTTTAAGATCCTGCAAATTCGTGTTATCAGATCCTGCAAATTCGCAGTTCTTGACTTGCCACAACTCTTGTAATTTTTCAAATCATCTCATCTTCACATTTTGGCTTGTCACAAAGTTCTAAATTCTACTGCTATGAAAATGGACTAATAGGTATGGAGTAAAAAAAATTTCCTTACAACCAGCACAGAATAGAAGCCTCTTAATCTTATTTTAACCATACATATAAAAACAGTACACACCAAAGAACAGTTAATTGCCAGAAGTTGTCCAATGGAAAATTGCTGATTCATAGTGAAAGATGTTACCCTAATAGGGGTAAAAAGAACCACAAATATCTGAATGTGTTTGTTATTTCAAGATAAATAGGCCTTTTCAAATTTCTAACGAGGAACTACAAGGGAGAAAGTGTATTCCTGAGTTCTGACTACTGGCAATGGCTAGAAATTTAAAATTCATGATTTTTCAAGTTTCTTTTTAGAAAGCCATCTATCTCTATCTGAACTGATTCCCCAGTAACTTACTCCTACTTGCTACTCAATTCCTTCCGCAGACCCATAAATTCATACAGCCAGAGTATCTGATGTAGAAGAGACCTAAGTTTTACACTTTTCAAAGAGATATTATTCACCAGGCACTTGTTAAAGATAGCAATACAAGTTTTACTTAAGACAGTTGCAGTAGGGCACCGACAGTTGCATTAGGGGAGACAGACTGAGCTCGATTCTGCATACAACAAAGAAAAATGGGGATTTATGGTCAACCAGCAGAGTGAGGGAGTAAGTGAATGAAAAATTACTAGAAAGAAATATCAAGGGAAGGTAGATTCTTGCTAAACTTGCCTTATAGAATCCTTACTAAAGTCAGGCCAAAGACTTAGACATCAAGGTTGGGGGATGGGGGGCTTGATCAGATATCAACAGTGGGGTGACTCTCCCTAAACTGACATAGCAGGGTTCTTGCTAAAACTAGACTCAGCATACCAAGAACAGGGCCCAAGGATTGAGGCCAGGTTGAGAAGAAGGCTCAGAGGAGCCTGTCTAAAGTTTAGTCAAAGAGAGAATCTTTGTCACATTTGAGAAAACAGAGGCCCAAAGATGTCAAGAAGCTTGCTCAAGGTCATATGGTTAATCGCTGGCATAGCTGGGAATCTGACTTAGAGCTTCCCAGTGCTCTTTCTGTTAAGTGTCTGCTTTACTAGTAACACACATCATCCTTCTACAAAGGCAGTTATATGGCTCAATGCTTATGATCTGACTTTTTATTCTAGTTATAATAGGTGATGAAGCAAAATGGACGCCAGGGTGGCTCAGTCGGTTTAGTGTCTGACTCTTGATTTCGGCTCAGGTCATGATCTCATGGTTCATGGGGTTGAGCCCCACATCAGACTCTATGCTGATGGTGCAGAACCTGCTTGGGATTCTCTCTCTCTCTGCTTCTCTCTCTCTCTCTCTCAAAATAAATAAATAAACTTCAAAAAATATAAGCGATGAAGCAAAGTTGCTTCTGCCATCATAGGAGACTCTTAGTTATAGGAAACTGGAGCTTGCCTCCACTCTCTTGTTTTTGTTACCTCATAAATTCCATCAATCCCTATTAACTGCTTCGTGTGTTTTTCCAAAATGGATGTCATCAAAAAGATTAAGACAAGTGCATACGATTTAACTATCACCATGATAAAGAGAAAAATTAAAGCATACTTGGAAGTAATTTTGAATACCCCCCTGTCTGACTTGCATAGACGTCTGCTGCCTTGATCACTTCCAGATTTTAGTGTTGGCTAGAAGAAGATTGCTTTCTTCTGAGGCACCAGAATATATTCAAAGAAGAAAAAGGGAAGTAGCCACATTACTTTAAAAGCAATTTGACATCTTATTTACCAGATGTACTGTAAATTACATAGTTATTGGAACCTAGTGTCTACAGTGTTCTCTTCTTTGCAATAGTGGAAGACTACAACCTTAAATGGAAACTGGATTTAAAATTTACTAATCAGGGGCGCCTGGGTGGCACAGTCGGTTAAGCGTCCGACTTCAGCCAGGTCACGATCTCGCGGTCCGGGAGTTCGAGCCCCGCGTCAGGCTCTGGGCTGATGGCTCAGAGCCTGGAGCCTGTTTCCGATTCTGTGTCTCCCTCTCTCTCTGCCCCTCCCCCGTTCATGCTCTGTCTCCCTCTGTCCCAAAAATAAATAAACGTTGAAAAAAAAATTTTTAAAAAAAATAAATAAAATTTACTAATCAATTCATCAGCTTATCTTTAGTTATTACCACTTATGTCCAAGACTTTAAAGTTTCTATTTTATTTTTTCAGTTACTTTGTTAGGTCATTTGAGAAATAATGCTTTGAGAGCTCCATGTGCAAAATTGACTTGGCATATAACTCATTAAAATTTTACCTCTTAGAAATTAAGATCTTAGAAGTTTTGCTATGATACAATCTGAAGTTTTCCTTGTTACCTACTCAGACCAAAATATATATTTCAGTGACATTTTTCTAAGCATTCTTGTATTGGTCCTACTATAGCATGCAGCATGCACATAGATAAAATGTCTTTACTCAAACTCTGAATTATCTTAGGTAGGAATTCTATTTAACTAATTGTGTGGCCAGACTCTTCTCAAACTGTTGTCATAAATCAGTTTGCCTTCTGAATTCCAAATTGCCAAATGCTTTAAAAGTTTTATTACCTGGCAGTAATAATAATAATGTTTTATATTTATGTGACATGCCACCATTTACATCATATAATGTACTTTTATTATAAGCTCATTAAAGACAGAGTTTGGGTCTAGCTAACCTTTGTGTTCCCTGTAGCACCTTGTACATGGAGATATCAGGTCCATATTTTCAAAATTCAATTTGATCTTTAAAACAACTCTGTGAGGGAGGTTCGGGCAGATAACACTGTTCACATTATGTGGGTGAGAAAACAAGCTCAGAGAGATTGAATTGTCCACAATCCCACCGATATAAATAGTAGAACCAAGAATAGATCCTAGGTTTTCTAATTCCTAGGATTCAATTCTCTAGCACAATTTATCCTCTCTGCTAACCTCAGTGTTTATAAATCATAGCAAGACTTGTAAGGAAAGGAAATTGTGTTTACAGTTAATTAACATTAACCAAGAGTGGTCTTATTTGTAGGCTTTTTATCTTTTTATTTAATGATCCTTCTTTTAATAGTTAATAGACTGATTTAATATGTGCATTGAATAATAATAAAGTGAATTTGATATTTTCTGTGGTTTGGGGTAGGATATTGCATGTCAAAATATTTTAAAGTACCCTTTCACTGATGGCCTTCACATTTTTGGAAAATTTGGCTCTTTATAATTTAAAGTTCAGTGATGAACAAATATATATATTGGTTTTTCCCTGAATAACTTGTTACAAGTAATAATGCAGAAAAGAAAGCTTCTTGATGAATTATGAAAAAAATCAGAAGGTGGCTACATGGAATGATTTTCAAAGAAGGCAAATAGAAGTACAGTTGGTAATGGCTATTGTGTACCTGTATTTTAATTTCTCTATTTAGTCACCTATGATCTTTGTATTTTTGTCTAATGAGCCTTTTAAAGTTAACTGTACCTCTTTGAGGCAATCTGAACATATCAAGAAGTTTGCATCGTGAGTTTTTCCTAAGAGAAGCCAGAGGCCAAGATAAACTTAAACATTTATACAAAATTAACCCTTCGTGAAGGGAATGGAAGGCTATCAGCGAAATGGTACTGTCTTTCCAACTTTAATGTTTGAGATGCTAACTTTTGGAAAGCCATGGTAGTAGTGTTAACATGATATCTGTAGTAGAGTTTTCCATTTTTTGAGTTAATGAAAACTAGCAGCTTATTTCCTATAATAAGCTCTATTTGAAAATGTTTGTCTCTCTATACTTCTGTATGGTTCTGTTTGCCTACTGATTACACTGTAGGTGTGAGATATGCTGGCAAAGAGGATTATTGTTTAACTTGTGCTATAATGTGAACCACTTCTAACTCATAATCTTATTTTGTACTGTGTGATGTCTGATACTGCTAACATCGATCTTTGAGCTTTGGTGAACTCTGATCTTCCCAGGTTTTCAAGGTTAGACTCTTCACTGGTCAATTCTTTATTTTTTTTTTTTTTGAATGTTTTGCATGTGTGATAAGAGAAATGCAGTTTTTTGTTTTTGTTTTGTTTTGTTTTGTTTTTGCTATAACTCAGAAGTCATTGAAGGGGGCTGTTCTCAAATACTACCTGCTTTGGTATTTAACATATTGGTGAAGGTAATGTTAGTTGTTTATAATCAAGTTTGAAATGACATTAGGTCTTTGTGGCTTCAATTGTTTATAATAGGTAATTCTTACGTGAAGACATGTTGAATTTTAAATGGATATACACTTATTGTTATCTTTAAGACTGCATTAAGATTTTCAGTCAGGTATCTGGCCCATTTGTAATTTCTGCATATTGATATTATTTTCTTGAAGTTTGTTGCTTGACATTGCTCTGATTTGTGTTTATGTGGCTATTTTCAAAAATGGAAGAGCGTAGCTGTTGAGGACTTTAAAAATAAAATCTATATGTCCCTTATATCATTAGCAAATCATTAATTTAAATTTGAGGGACTCCAGAATGGCAGGTATGAATTAATAACATGTAAATTTCCCAATATCTTATTTTAATTGCAGAAAGAACAATGCCCATAACATGCCTACTTTTTTTTTTTCAAATATTCTGATAACTTTTCAGCCTGGGGAAAAGAATCATAAAAGATTCCCTTTTTTCCTGATCTTACTCTTACTTTGTCATTGTTGGGCTGATTAACAGTTTATTTTTTTCCTAATAAGATGATTTGCTACCTGATTTCTAGTCCAAATTATACATTATGGATGAAAGCAAATAATTTTGCTTAGGAAACCCTATCTAAGGGGTTTGAACTCAACAATTGCTTTTCTTTGTTTATTTTAGTGTAAAGTATTCCAGCCCTTTCTTTATGATCAGGAAAGGAATTTAATTTCTAAGTGTGTCTCTCTGGTTGCTGGATTTGGCTGACTATATAATTTAAACTGCTTAAAGATAAAACAATTGTGCTCTTGTGGACCTGCTTCCTCTTTCTCATGTGCCAGATAGAGTAGTGTTATCATATGAAATAACATAGAAATAGCTGAAATATTTAAAATGGGCTTATATTTCAAAGATAGGTTCTTTAAGTTTTACTAAGAATGAAGGTAATAATAGTGATAATAATTTTTAAAAGTCTCTTTCATAATTCTTACTATGTGCCAGGCACTGTGTTAAATAATGTATACATATTATCTTATTTAATCCTTGGTACAACCTGATAAAGTAGGTACTATTCTTATTTCCATTTTAAAAAGGAGGAAATTGAGGCCAAAGAGATTAATAAACTTGCTAAAGTCTAGCAGCTAATGATTATTGGAGCTGGGATTCCAACCTAGCATTCTAGCTCCAGAGCCCAGCGTTCTTAATCTGTATGCCATGCTGCCTTGTTAGAATGTAGTCATTGATTCTGGGTCTTAGGAGTATTGGAAGAGAACTAAAGTCTGAATTTTATCTCAGATCAAAAAGATGACCCTTTGTCCGTAGGTAAGCATGAATTCAGGTATTCTAAATTCATTTGCCTATGATATTTCCTTCCAAAGTAATCACTATATATTTTCATTTTTTATTGAAACCAATGAAACACTAAGATAACCAGAGGAGAAAATGTGTACGTGCTTTTGCCTGTTCATTACTTAGTGCTTCATAACTAATTTCTTAAGGCAGAACTAGATAGTCCTAGCTTCAATCACTGTGTAGCAAGTAACAGCTATTTCCCACCTAGTGACAAAAGATGTGGCCATTCACAAGATCCCCTTGGTTGCTTCATGGACCTAATATCTTTATTTAGAATGAAAAGTTAAAAATATTGTATAAGGAAAAGAGCTTAGCAAAAACCCTATTTTAAATAGCTTTATTTATTCACAAGACATATGCAAAATTTTTCTTCACAAATAATTTAAATGAATTTCTGACACTAAAATATTACCGTATATTAATAAGCATGGCACTAAAATGAAATCAAACAGTTTGCTCAAGTAACTATCTTAATTGCATAGTAATAAAAGCCAAATGAAACCACTTACAAATACTACTTACAAAATAACTACTTATATAGCAATTTGATATTAATCGCAATGAGACAAATTGCTTGAATCCCTGATTGTCCTAAGTACCAATTCTTAAAGTGTGGTCTGAAACCAGCAGCTTTAGTTACAGGGCACTTGTAAGAATGCAGATTCCTGGACCCCTCCCCAGCCTTCCTGAATCCAAAACTTTGGGGGTAAGCTCAAGAATATGTTTTAACAGAGTCTCCTGGGGATTCTGATATATGCTCCAATTTGAGAACAGTGTCCTATAGTGTTTGTTTACTTTCACTTAAGTTAAACACTTGGGGTTACAGAAGCAATCTTTATTATAATGTCCTGGGTCCTTTCTTTAACTGTGATCTTATTAGATTTAACATATAATAAAATGCAAACTAAAATGGTCTGCAAATCAGTGTTAATAACAAAAAGAACCCAGCCTAATTTATATTAGAAAGCGTTATCATAGGCCTATATATTTTAATGTAGTCTGGATTTTATTCTGCAAACTAATAGGATTTAGGTGACTGATAATTTAAAAGCCAGACTTTTATACTACTCTTATGCTATACTGAAATTTGGCCATTTGTTGTGCATTATCAAGGTCTACCAGGTCCAGAAGGTCCCCGGGGTCTCCCTGGAAATGGAGGTATTAAAGGAGAGAGAGGAAACCCAGGCCAACCTGGGCAACCTGGTTTGCCTGGTTTGAAAGGAGATCAAGGACCACCAGGACTCCAGGTAGGAAATGGGGGTAGATATTTGATGAGAAAGGGTGTGGGTGTGTGCATTCAAAATGAGAATTCTAAGCTGCATTATTTTTATTAGTATTTACTGGTCAAGGCTGTATATATGGCTCCCTGGTGAATTACAAAGAAAAAAAAGGCAAGTTTCCTATTTTTTCCAACTAAAGGAACTTTGTTACTGTATAGTTAAGGAGTTCCTCAGAAGATATTTTACCTGGAGTCATTGCTATGTATATTGTTTAGGTTTGAGAAACCTTCTTTTCAGTGAAAGCAAATTCGTAAAAGAAGACACACATATCAGAGCATTGAATGTGGATGAGACCTTTCACAGGGAAGTAATTAGAGTTGAGTGGGGATATTTTAGACTTTGAAATTAGAATTAGGTTCAAATTTCAGCTCCACTTCACACTTCTGCTTTGTGTCTTTGAGTAAGGCAGATAGACAGTTTAGGCTTCTGTCTTCACCTTAAAAAAGGAATAATAACATATCCCTACATCTGTACTCATGTACTTTTGCACATTGGTTTGAGTGACCCAGAAAGTCACATGCTTCTTTTTGAATCATTAACGTTTCTTGCATTCATTCAGGAGGATTGTTAGATTTGGCGACCAACACAGTCTGGGCTCAGTCTTTTAACTCACTGGTGGCTGCTTTATAGCAGAAAAAAGAAAAAGGATCTAAAAAAGTAGTCCTTAAAGCTTTCCAGCAACTAACCTCTTTTCCTCATGTCACCACTTTTCTTCTAGACACATGTTAGAATTAAATTTTAGTCTTCTCTTTATTCATTCTCTACTTACTCCCTCTTCACTCATTTCCCGTGTTCTTCCAGTTCACATGTCTCTATACTTGATTCAAGACTACTACTGCCTGATACCAAGATTTCATGAATCTAGTATTATCAAGTTCTGTTCATTTTCTTTTGTGTAAATTAGTTCTTATATTTGCATGTTTTTTTAATTCTTTTATTGGAAATAACGTTAAACTTACAGAAAAACTCCAAGAATGGTAAAAAAAAAAACCTTCATGTATCATTTATTCAGATGGACTGGTTGTTAATGTTTTACCCTGTATGTTGTGTGTGTGTATATATATAAACATTTGAGAATAAGTTGCAACTGTCATGCTTTTTTAGTACTAAATACCTGAGTGCATGCTGATTTTAATATATTCTATTTTTAAAAATAGAATGTTCCTTCTTTTGTCTGCTGTTTCTTCACTCTAGTTATGCATCCCAAGCTGGAATACTACATGAGTGATGTTGTGTCCTCCATCAGATATTTAGGCCCATAATAGCCATCTGCCCTTCATTGGTGATTTTAATTTTGATCATTCCAACAAATTGTTATCTGGTTTCTCCACTGTATGGTTACTATTCTTCTCCTTGTGACTAATAAGCAAAACTATAGGAATGCACATTAAGACCATGCAAATATATTGCTTATCATCAGAATTTACCCATATAGTTAAA
The DNA here is from genome assembly GCF_027475565.1 of Acinonyx jubatus. Taxonomy (NCBI): domain Eukaryota; kingdom Metazoa; phylum Chordata; class Mammalia; order Carnivora; family Felidae; genus Acinonyx; species Acinonyx jubatus. The sequence continues at coordinate 86,195,379 of NC_069389.1, forward strand.
TCTATTTATGATTTTTGTCTCAACCAACCAATACTAGAATAGTGGCAAATTGATAATTTTTTAACTCTAGCACTACCTCTACATATACCAGTCAGCCCTGTAAGCAAGAGCCTCCCTTGTCTTCCATGTATTGTTTATTTATTATTAGTATGGACTCATAAAGTCTCTTTAATGATTTTTAAGTTTTTTAAACTGTAATTACCTATTTTCATGCTCAAATTATCCTGGATTTGGAAACTTCTTCAAGCTGGATCCTATGTCTTTCTAACATGCTCTGGTTTTTTTAAGCTGTTTCTTACATGTTGGACTAATATGTACCATGTTTGCCCCTCTTTTATTCCTAATAATAAGAGTTTCATTTTAACACACTTACTCTTCCTTTAGGTACATTCTAGACTTCCTCTTAACTCTTCTTCTTCCCATAGTTTTCCTGGCCCTCAAACCCAATTAAGTAACAGGCCCTGCTATATTTTTTGCTAAGTCTTGCAGACTATCATTTCTGCACTTGCACTTGTGATTCTAACTGAAGCACTTATCACCTCAGTGCTATACTAAAAAAAAAAAAACCTCTTTGTTAATGATAATAAAATAATAGCTGCCATTTCTTAAGTACACACTACATGCCAATCAGTTTTCTAAGTACTTAATATGAGCTATCTCATTTAATCCTCACAAAACCTCCATGAAGTTGATACTATTATTTTCTCTATGTTAGAGGTGAGAAAACTGAATCAAAGGGGTTAAATAATCAACTCAAGGTCACACGGACTAGTAAGAGGCAAAATTGGGATTTGGATCTTGGAAGTTTGACTCTAGACCCAGTGCTATAAATGAATATGAATACTATATAGCCTCACTCTCTCCCCCTCCAATTTTCTTTTCTAAAATCAACAATTTTGTTTATTCAGGGTAATCCTGGTCGGCCAGGTCTCAATGGAATGAAAGGAGATCCTGGTCTCCCGGGTGTTCCAGGATTTCCAGGTATTTGAAGGGATATTTTGAAGTTCCCTTTTTATTTTAAACTGCTTTGGGATAAGATACCCATTTTCTGATTTGACTGGGTAAATGCTAGGCCCCTGTCGCTTTTCTGTGCCATTGTATGTACCTTCTTTGCAGGCATGAAGGGACCCAGTGGAATACCTGGTTCAACTGGCCCTGAAGGGGATCCAGGACTTGTTGGCCCCCCAGGTAAGACTTACTCCAGGAGCTAGTTATACCTGATTTTTAAACACATTGAGGAATTTGAATGTTTGCATTCTGTCTTTCAACTAAAATTTTAGAGTCTCAATCCCCAACAACTGAGGGATTGTTCCCTTTATTTACTCATCTCTCAACCTCTCTATTTACTAATGTAAGATTGATACCAGATATTTTAAGTTTAAGATGGATACAGGGCTAACAATAATGCTTCACTAAGATTTTTATTGGCTTTTATACTAACCTTCCCGTATTCAGTTGAACAGATCACAAGAGCAAGTCATTTTTAGTTGGAAGTATTTTCAATATGAAAATAGTTCTTTTTTCTGGAGACTTATAGAGGTTTCCTGTAAATTGAAATAGGACAAGTGCTAAATTCCATCACTAGTTCAGTGGGACACTTCACAAGCACAATAAACAAGAAGCGCAAATGATGTTAGAATCAGAATGGACTTGTCTGGAAATAGAATTGTCTTCCCCTGACACAGATTTGTAATGGATTAGACTTTCTAGTAACCAAGTCATGCTTCAAAGCTTGAAAATAGGGACAGTAGGCCTAATTTTTCCATTGACCCTAAGGAAATTATTTATTTTTTCAGTCTTCTGGGTGAGATGATAGTTTTCCCAGACACATTTCTGTTGGACATGGCAGTATTTCAACACCTATAACTTGTGTTTTTCACACCAATTTTTATTCTGACCTTAGGACACTTTGGCATCCATTCCTACTGGCCTTTCTTTTTCCTACCTTCAAACTTGAATATTTTACCTCTTAGGTCCCCCTGGATTACCTGGTCCTTCAGGACAGAGTATTATAATCAAAGGAGATGTTGGTCCACCAGGGATCCCAGGCCAGCCTGGATTAAAAGGTCTACCAGGACTACCAGGACCTCAAGGCTTACCAGGTACCTTTGCAGATCATCTTTCTAAGCTTTATCTATTTGAGAATATTTCCCTAGTTCTCCTGTTACTTGCCAGAATTCATTTCTGAGGAGTCTCAACAGCTCGTAGAATAGCAGACTGCCACAGGTCCCATCTCCTGTTTTCTTGAAAATATTCATTTCTCATGCCCTAATCTTATCCTTTACCCCAAGTCTGACCGCTCCTAGCCAGTTCTTCTGGCTATTCTAATTTGAACGATTGGGTTAATGTTGTTACAAATTTTGTGAAGAAATGAAAATGCATTCAAGATCTGGTGCTTTCTCTGTTCCAACCACCAGAAGGATACAAAGCTAATTTGGTGGACTGTCACTTCCCCACTGTGAGACTTCATGATTTTTAAACTAAATCCTGTCTAGTTGGCCATTTGACTCTATGCTTGCAGCCAACTCTGATTATAAAACAAAGCTAGAAACTAACTTCAGTCTTTCTCACTTATTAAGTGATTGGTTGTCAATCTTTCCATAATCTAAATGAACCAGGCAGTAAAAACTCCCACCTGTGGTGGGACAGATAACAATGTCAGGCCTTGTACTCCTATTTTGTTCTGAGGCAAAGACACAATTACCATACTATGGGAATCTCTGCAGAGAAAAATTGATCATTTAAAACTAAAGCTAAATCCTTGTCTGTTTCGTTTGTCCCAGGCTTGAGCTATTCCTTCATGTATCTGGATTGAAGACAAGACCAGATTATGAATTTAGTGACACTGAAGGACCTTAAGTTTCCTGTATCTGTCTGGATATGGAATTACACCCATATTTGAAGACCTGTTTTCTTCCCCTATAGGTCCAATTGGCCCTCCAGGAGATCCTGGACGCAACGGACTCCCAGGCTTTGATGGTGCAGGAGGGCGCAAAGGAGACCCAGGTCTGCCAGGCCAGCCAGGTGAGACAAGTAGAATAATGCTGCCAATAGCATTCTCAAGTCTGAGACACTTGTACATGTATGGTGTCCAATTGGAGCTGTGAGAGTTTTCTCTTGAGAGAGTGTACCTACCTGCTGACTCTGTTGCTGGGGGAAAAGAGGATAGCACATACAAGGAGATTTTCCAGTATAAGAAAAGCATAGAAAGCTTGTGTGTGTGTGTGTGTGTGTGTGTGTGTGTGTGTGTGTGTGTGTTTAGAGCACTGGAAAACCCAGCTCTTCCTCAAAAGTTTTTCCAGGCACTCCCTGTACTTAACCTGTTCTGATCTTTTTCAGTGTATTGATTTAAATCCCATGACCATCTTGAAACTATTGTGAATCCTTCCATGTTTGAAAATATGACAATACAATTTAATTTCCCCCATAAAATTCAGTAAATGTAGTTGTAGAGTTTGTAAAGTTTAAACTGATCCCCATAGAGCTTTGAGAGTCATAGTGGTATACTGAGATGACAAATTAATATTCAGATTTTTTTCGTTCATTGATGAATAGGCGCTCCTGATAATGTTGACTCTGGTATCCACTAGATTTCCAATATGTTCTCCAGCTACTTCCTAGAATAATTTGAGTCACCTTGCAATAAAAAATCCAGGCAGAGGAACTGAATAGACACTTTTCCAAACTAGACATATAGATGGCCAACAGACACGTGAAAAGATGCTCAATATCACTAATCATCAGGGAAATGCAAATCAAAATGACAATGATATATCATCTTATACTCATCCCATCAAAAGACAGGAAATAACGGGTGTTGACAAGGACATGGAGAAAAAGGAACCCTCATGTACTGTTTGTGGGAATGTAAATTGGTGCAGCCATTGTGGAAAACAGTATAGAGGTTCCTCAAAAAATTAAAAATAGAATTACCACAATGATCCAGTAATTCTACTACTGGGTATTTACCCCAAAAAAACCCAAAAACACTAATTCAAAAAGATACACCCACCCCTCTGTTTATTGTAGCATTATTTACAATAGCCAAGATATGGAAGCAGCCCAGCTTTCCACTGATAGATGAACAGATATATATATATCTGTGATACACAGACACACACACACACACACACACACACACACAAAGGAATATTACTCAGCCATAAGAAAGAATGAGATCTTGTCATTTACAACAACATGGATGGACCTAGAGTGTATAATACTAAATGAAATAACTCAGAGAAAGAGAAATACCATATGAGTTCACTCATATGTGGAATTCAATAAACAAATGAACAAAGGAAAAAAAAAGAGACAAACAAAAAACTAGACTCTTGAATACAGAGAACAAACTGGTGATTGCCAAAGGGGGGGTGGATTGGGGGTGGGTGAAATAGATAGAGGGGATTGAAAGTACTCACTTATCATGATGAACAATGATTAATGTATTAAATTGTTGGATTACTGTATTGTACACCTGAAACTAATATAATACTGTTTGTTAACTATACTTCAATAAAAAAATTAAAATTAAAAAAACACACTCGTAAGATTGCTAAAACAGAAATAAATGATAATAAACTAAATAGATTTTTAATATGTGTTAGCAACTCTAGACAATATAAATATAACTCTGAATAATATAAACATAAAGAATATTTATTGGCAAAAAATATGAGTGGCAGCAAGACAGAGTGGTAATACCTATGGTCTTCCTGGAACCAATACCCTGCCATTTCATTAACTGCATACAGGAAAGAAACAAGTTAGTATCATCACATGTGGGCATTGCTGTGAAGGTTCCCCAAAGTGAAAATGTGTATACACAGTGGCAAAATGCCTGTGTGTAAAGAGAAATTTAAAATAAGCTCAAATCAAGAGGCTAACTAGAGAAAGGGAATCAGTGGCAAATTGAAAATAGACATTTTGAAAAGACTGCTTTAGAGTGCCCTGCCTATTCTCTAAACAAAAAGGTATGCCGGAGAATAATTCCCCAGATTCAAAGGAAAATGTTTTTCAGCACTGAAACTGGCAGACTGATGGCAACCACACCCTTCCTTTCTCGTTGATGAACAAAACAGCAAACTGAAATTTCGTCCTGGAGTTTGGACTCCTGTAGTAGAGCAAGAGACCAGATAACACACAGGCTTCCTGAATAAGCATCACTTCTTCCCATCTGATGTTCTGTCGCCCAGTACTTACTTAATGCCTAATGTTGTCAACCAATTCCATTAGGAAAAAAAATATATGTTTAAATCTCTTTAAGAGCAGGGACCATATTTTATTTATCTCCAAATACATGATATCTAACAATGCCTTTATAGACACTCTATAAATATTGACTAAATTAATGAATCAAATGAGGTCATAATGTTTTGTCAATAGCCATAATAGTGGATCAGAGCTTACTTAAATTTTGTATACTGATGATTCCATGGAAATAGGTACCCGTGGTTTGGATGGTCCCCCTGGACCAGATGGATTGCAGGGTCCCCCAGGCCCCCCAGGAACCTCCTCTATTGCCCATGGATTCCTCATCACACGTCACAGCCAGACAACAGACGCACCACAATGCCCACATGGAACTGTCCAGATTTATGAAGGCTTTTCTCTCTTGTATGTTCAAGGAAATAAAAGAGCTCATGGTCAAGACTTGGGTGAGATCATTGGCATTTTAATTTTTTACTGTGCATTGTGTTTTGTTTTGAAAATCCTGTTGGGTTCTAGAGTAGCTTTGGACAAAATGTATCTCTCTATTCTCTTGGGGCTTCCGAATTGAAGACCATGTCAAGGGCAGCTGAATATATTCACTGTAAGTTTTAAATAAGTAATATTTTACTTTAAAAGCATTAGTTAGCTAGTGTAAGGTACAATTCTTGGCCTAAAGCAGTATATTTGGGGAAGGGCCACATGTACTTTTAGCTTAGTTATTAAGGACATAGATTCTCTGGGCTCTATACAGTCTAGCAGCTACTTGAGAGGGCAGTGTTCACAACTCAGAGGAGATAGTTTCTTTTTCTCTGACACTGGTCTTCATCAAGTTGAAAGATAAATTCTGAAGAGAATCTTGGTTTTAAAATCAAAGAAAATAAGGTCATTTCTTAATGATGCTAGTTTATAGTTCCTAAAATAAGTGCTTTAGCTTTGTAAAGTATTACCAGAGTTGATTAAAACTACACAAAACACCATATTTGTATATAAAATCCACTTCATTTAGTGGGTTCCTGTGCATCTTCTCTATACTGTAATAGGCAGTTTGGTTGATGGAATGAGGCTGGACTGGATGGATGACTCTCAAGACCTCTTTAAATCCTTAATTTTGTGGAATTTTGACTTTGCATTTTGAGGCCCCATTGTTTGACCTGCAGCTGCCAATTTTAGAGATCATTATCCCCTTTGCCTCCAAAGGACATCTAAGAAGATAGTCTGAGCTCCAAGTTTCTGGGGTCTCATGTTAGGAAGCCTCCTGAGGTCTCTAGCTAGACTATTCTGTGAAAACAGTTCTGCAGCAATAGAGACTTCTACTCACTGTGTTCCTAGGACATGTGGCCACACCTGCCAGGCAGTGCTGGCCCACCAGAGCAAGCATATCCACTTACATGGAAACCAAGGTCATTTTATGAAGGTCATTTTATGAAGCCAAATAAAGTAGGAGTTTGCCCACCAACTTTATTCTCCTACTTCTACTTTTCTTGGTCTCCTTTTCATCTTTTCTCTTTTATTTGCCTTTTCTTTTTATACTTTTTTATGCAACATCTTCTTTTTCTAATTTCATAATTGAAAAATCTTCATTGTGAAAATATCCTTACCTTTTACATAAATTTCTCTAGGCTTCCTGCCTTTTACATAAATTTCTCTAGTCTTCCTCCCATAAAATTCTTCTCCTTTTAGTCCATCTTTTCTTCATTATCAGCATCTTAACTTATATCCATAATTAAGCCTGTAAACTTCAGATTGCTCTCCTGTCAAGTCGAGGATACATTAGAAGGCTTTGAGAACCATGAAATTCAAAAATATAATTAAAACTGAAAATGGAATCTGCTATCCAGCATGTCACTGTAACTTTTCAAAATGCATGTATTTGGTCAAGCAAGGGCTGTCATAATGTGCATTCAGACTTGGAGGCTACAGACTGGCCCTGGCTCAGGTGCAGTTTAGGCCTCAGATGTGGGAAGGCCATGATATAAGGCCCAAGATGCTAAGGGTGATCCCATATTGCAGAGTCTCTTCCATGGCTCACACAAGGATCAAACTGGAGAAAGCTTGATCCAAAGAATGGAGGCAGATGTAGGTTTGATTTAAAGAAACAGTCACCTGATCACATAAATACAGTCTATGTTGGATTAGTGAAGGGATTATGGTGTGTAAAAATAGATGGTGGAGGTAACAGATTGAATACTAAAACTGTTCTGTATGAAGCAAAAAAATACTAAGAACCATTAGTCTATTAAAGCCTTATAATTGTAAGAATATGGAGGCATTGAGAATTCATGAGATTTTTCTTCAAAATTTTCTTTGAAAATTTGGAGACTACACAGAATTCTGCATCATTTTGGGCAGCCTAAAGCACAAATGCAACCGAATATCCCTGTCTCATCACTGTGGGCCTTCCTTTTATGTACCTCTTCCATTTCATTTCTTTCTAAGACCAGGGATATTTCCAGTTCTGTCCTCAATTAGGCAGTAATATGAGTTTTATTTTTTAAATACTTTATAAATAAAAAGCACTTGGATTTCCATTCTTCAATTTGATTTTCACAATTATGATCAAGAAAGATATAGGACAAGTATCATTTTCTTCTATTTTATATGCAAAAATAGAGTATCATATGGAAGAGATGAATCACTGGGTTCTACTCCTGAAGCCAACACTACATTGTATGTTAATTAACTTGGATTTAAATAAATAGTAAAGCATATTTAATTGGGAAAAAAGTTTATATACTTTAAAAAATGCTTATTGTTAGGTTTCAAAACATTATATTGGATACAGTTAAAAGCATGATAAAAAGTTTGTTTTTAAATATAAATATTCACAAAACACTATACATGACAGCTGGTAACATTTGAAATATGGTTTGCAAAGTCCCAGACTCCAGATCATAGAGTATAGAAAAGTGGTTTTGGAGCCAAGAGACAATAACCAATATCTTAATAACTGGCATAGTTATCAATTTAAAATTCCGATGAAAAAATTTATATTTAAACTTAAAAATGTGTGAGGGGATACATAGTTTTTCATCATTCTTTGGTGAATAAAAGAAAAATGGTCTAATCACTGGTAGAAGTAACCTCTATTGCCCTTACAAGTTCTGAAATTTTTTTCGTCTCACATCCTTCCTTTCTCTTTTATTTTTTTTTCCTTTTTATTATTCACCTCCAAACCTGTTCATGGTTCATATAGGCCAGCACTACAGTTGTCCCTAGGCTGAAAGAGATTGCAAAAACAAACAAGATAACATACTGGGGATGTCTTAGAGGGAGGGAGGGTGTCCTGGAGGGAAGTACTAATAAGATATTATAGGAAATCAGTGTGCTGTTCACTTGTTTGCAATAGATTACTCAATATTCTCCATGAGACACCATTGTTATAAATGTATCACCAGCATAAAAATGGCATTGGGGAATATATAATGAATCGCAACAAGAAATACCTATATAAATTATAAGATGTCTCCTGATTTTAGAAATGTTACAAATGTAAGTAAGTGTGCATCTTATAATTGAAGAACTAAAGTATATTTATTATCTAAGAAGTGTGGGCAAGTTTCTCTTTGAAAGGTTTCTTGTTTGGGTTTCAAAAGAAACTAAAGTATCATCATAGTATAGTCCTTCATCCTTTTCTCCCCAATTCTTCCTAGGGACGGCTGGCAGCTGCCTTCGTCGCTTCAGTACCATGCCTTTCATGTTCTGCAACATCAATAATGTTTGCAACTTTGCTTCAAGAAATGACTATTCTTACTGGCTGTCCACCCCAGAGCCCATGCCAATGAGCATGGAACCCCTGAAGGGCCGGAGCATCCAGCCATTCATTAGTCGGTGAGATACTGGTATAGCTTTGACTTTTACCAATCCCCAGTTAATGTAGCTAGTCAGAAATGAATCTAAAGCTAAGAATTTCATCATATTCTTCCCAGGTTAGGTCAGACAGAAGTGCCTTTATAATATTCAATTTGGTATTTAGTTTAAGCCATATTAATTGGGGGTTCACTTTTGACCAAACCCTATGATAGAAATAGTGTAATATACAATGAAATCAGACTAATCATTAGGCAAATATATGTAAATTAATTTAATATATATCAGGCTTGGCTAAGTGCTACAGTAGATCTAATAAAATGTTATGAAAGCATAAGGAAAAGAATGTTTAATTTTAACTGAATAAATTTAGGATGACTATATGGAAGAAATGTATTTTAACCTGGTTAGTACTTGAAGAAAGATGGGAAGGACTAGAGACACAGGTAGCTATAAGGGGAGGGGCATAGTAGGCAGAGAACATGGGAGTGGGTAGTAGATTGATGTATCTAGAATATAATTTGTAAAGGCTGCATAGGAAGAAGAGATTGGAAAGTTAGCTTGGACGCAGATTGCAGAAGACTTTCATGAAACATCTGATTTTATTTTGGAATTTATCTGGTATATAATGGGGAGCCTAAAAGCTTTTGAGGTACATTTCACGGAAAATTACAGAACCATTGGAAATGCAACATGGATTACAGAGGGGATAGTCCTAAAACAGACCAGTTAGATTGAAGGTATTGCTATAGTCCTGGTAGGAATGGAGTGGAATTGTCAGTGGGGAATATGTATCACTTTAATAGAATAGATAGGTTTTGGCAGTTGATTAGTTATGGGAGGGAGGAAGTGATAGCTGAGGTTTAGAGCATGAATAACTAACAGGAGAGTGGTACCATTAATGAAATTTTTCTCGAGTTTAACTCGATCTTCTAGGCTTATGAGATACTGCCATTTTTTTATTCTGATCATGACCCAACTGACTTAGGTGTCCACTAGTGGACATGACTAGTCTAGTTTCTAGAATGAATCATTGCAAAGTCTAGTTTCTTTGACATTGAATATAAAGGTTAAACCTAGTTCAGCTTCTCTTAGTAGCAAATTCACAGTGCTGTTTTTAATACAGTTGCCCAGATTTGCGGGGAATTTATTCTTTGTGATTTTTGTTAGCCCCAACTCTTGGGAGTAAAAAGTCCTTTAGGGTGTACCCTATTTTGTAGATAAACTTCACCAAATTGGTTCAGTCATATGTCAGAAGGTCCCTTCATGCTTTTTATTAAAAATTTGGTAGACTCAGCTATATTTACTTTGTTGCTGCTTTACTTGATTTTATAGATTTTAAGCCACATTTCCACGTGCCTGGGTAGCTGCCCAGCATTCTGGAAATGCTGTTTTTCTCTCAATATTGCCAAATGGTTAATAAATATCTTTTGGAACAAGAATAATGGGTGGGGATTGAGAAAGTGTCTGTTTCTTGTCTTTTCCAGCTCACCAGGCATTGTTCTTACCACAGTTTCAGCATTACTAAATGTCTACCCTCAGTTGGGCACTTTGACAGCAAGTAGTGTGTGCAGTACACTAAGCCAAACTCTTACAGCAATTACGGCATTGAGCATAGCAAGTATGAATACAAATTTAGGGCAGAATGGAAAATGAAAGTGCTCTAGCAGGGGTTGTGTAGTTTCTTGAAAAAAGCTTGCAGTTTTTGTTTATAACTTTATTGTGTACATTGGGAGACAGAGCTTATGCAAAAGCAGTTCTCAAAGTGCATTTTAATCCTGCTTTTGTGAGCACTGAAGACACCTTAATGGGTTTCTGTACCAGGAAGGCTTCCAAAGAAGAGGGACTGCGGTTTCCCACGTACTCATTATTTAGATGTGTTCCCCTCCCTTTCCCTTACCAGATGTGCAGTATGTGAAGCTCCCTCCATGGTGATTGCAGTTCACAGTCAGACCATCCAGATTCCCCACTGTCCTCAGGGATGGGATTCTCTCTGGATTGGCTATTCCTTCATGATGGTATGAAATACTCTTTCTTGTCTTTGTCATCACAGCTGACTGTCCATCATATCTGTGTATCTTACCAATATGAGAAATCCCTGACGTTTTCATAGTAAGCTTGAGCCTCAAATAGCTTCTGTACAAGTATTGTGTTCCCCTTCACATATTTTCTGGAACATATTTTCATAATCCGCCTGTTACTTTTGTTGAGTACCCTTGGTGTGGGTGCCATTCTCTTGCCTCTTGCCCAGTGGTCGCTTTGGCAGCACATATACTCTTACCTCTTGCCCTAATTCCTTCACTGGATTTGAATGTTTGGCCAAATTCAGCACATGTCTTTGAGTATACACTCAGGTATTATAGCACATGGGTATTGTGGGACATTTTCCCTTATCTTTCTAGCACACAAGCGCAGGAGCAGAGGGCTCAGGTCAAGCCCTGGCCTCCCCTGGTTCCTGCTTGGAAGAGTTCCGTTCAGCTCCTTTCATTGAATGTCACGGCCGGGGTACCTGCAATTACTATGCCAACTCCTACAGCTTTTGGCTAGCAACTGTAGATATGTCAGACATGTTCAGGTAAGTTACTTATGGCTTTAGTTTAGTTTAGGTCCTAAGCTTCCTTCAGAGATACTGGGGAAGAGAGAAGCAATTCATGGATGGTTTATACCCAACAAATGTTAAGGATTTAGTGGACTGTGTTTTTTATTTTCACTTGTTCTTTTCATACACCTGACTCAGGTCAGAAAAACAGACGTGGCTAATATTCAGTATGTGCGGTTTCAGATGGCTTGTTATTAATCCTTCAGTAACAAAATAGACAAAGCAAGGAAAGGTCATGTGATCTGCTGAATAACTGAGCTGCTCAAACTCTAGTGAGGCCACCCCAGGAATTGAAGCTGTAATATGATCCCTGCCCCAGTCCAGTGATCTCTTTTCCCAGGATGTTTTCAAGGCTCTCATCCCAGTGTTTGAATAAGACCACATATGGTATATTTGCTTCAGGATAATTCAATCTATTGGATGTTTTTCAGTTTAAATTAATTTTTATATATTACTTCATTTGAGTTATCATTACTTGATATTTTTCTTACAATTATCGTTATGCATTTCATATGCATTATTGTTTTATCATTTATTTACCATCAGTTGCCCAGATCTCCCTCATTCTACGACTATTAGAGAAACGTATAAGAGAAGAAGAGGGTGAGACAAATAAAGATAATTAGTGGTAGAGAGTAGAGTCACATTGCTCAGAAGTTAATCATTGAGTCAGAAGGAGAGCTACTTAAGCACAAATAGAATGTCTGGGTGTGAATTTGAACCAGTAATAGAAGTGAAATATCTGGAAAGGCTAATTTGATTATCTTGTTTCTTGTTTTCCAGCAAACCTCAGTCAGAAACGCTGAAAGCAGGAGACTTGAGGACACGAATTAGCCGATGTCAAGTGTGCATGAAGAGGACATAACATTTTGCAGAATTCCTTGTGTGTTTTTAAATGTGATATATATATATATATATATATATATATATATATATATATATATATATATAAAATTCCCAGGATGCAAAGTCTCACTCTTCCCAACTTTACCAATGCTGCCACCAATGGTGCTACTATATATGACCAAGAGGACATGCTGACTAGTAACCATGAAGATTCAGATGTACCTCAACAATGTGCCAGAGCAAGGTCTCTATTATCTTTGTATGAATGAAATAAGGAAATGAATTTACTTTTTGGGTCCAGAATGACTTTCCCCAAGGATTGTAAGATGAAGATATATATTTTGCCCAGTAACTAAAACAGCACATTAAAAATTCAATTAAGAGAAGAATCACACTGAGTAAAATAGAAGACTGCAGTTTGGGGGAATAATTATTTTTCATGGTGCTACTAATCCTACTGTATCCCAGGTGTTTAATATAAAAGTGTTAAGCTTATTTTGCTCTGTAAGTAAAGAATGTGTATATTGTGTAAACAGCCTTTTAGCTCAAAATGTCGAGTCATTTAGATGTGGCCTGACATGAAGCACTCTTTCCAGACAACCTAGGAAAACCTACAATATAGACAAGAGTTTGTATCCATGTTTATCAAAGTGAGAGGACTTCTATCCTTACATCAAGTTACTACCAAGAGTAAATTTATTTTGATTTCTATTCCCTAAGTTCGTATTTGACTTTTTGAAAAAAAAAATAGTTCATTTTCGTCACTTTAATCAGAATTTTAAATGCTCATGTTACATGCCAAATTATAATATCTAATAGAGCAATTTCTCTTTTGCTGTATTCTTCAAGACTCTTAATACCAGATGCCCCCCACTTTTTAATGTTTCTTGCATCTTGTTTTTGCTCATCCTTTACTAAGCAAAGTTCTCCCAAATAATTTTGAGAAACAAAAATATGCAAAAAAAATGATGATTTGTTCCCTGTGCTTCTTCTGTAAGAATTATTCTCCTGTGGTCTCTGCTTGTATGAGAACTGGGAAGACCATACTTGGTTAGTCTTCTCTCTTCAATTACGAAGCCAATTGATGTTCCATCCTCTTTTTTATTTTAAACATTTTATTATAAATAGTCATAGAGTACCTTATTTCCCTAGCTGTCCTCTTTTCACTTCATGTTTTTTAACTCACCAATATCAACTTAATAAAGATATCATATGTCATAAGAATGCATTGTTGTGTATCTCTTCAGGCTATGTGTAAAAACTTGTGCATTTCCAGATAGACTACATATCTGCACATCAGCAAGCAGTCTTTTCTCAAAGAATCACTTTGAGCAGCTCCCATAGAAGTTTCTGCAGACTTTGATTATTCTCATGGCTGATAGAAAACGTAGAGGAATGCAAAGTTTTTTTCTAATAAACAAAACAACCCATTGGAAAGTATTTTCAAGATAATACATTTATTAACAATATTGTGTTGCTGGCTGAGAAAGGAAGCAGAACTACTTTCTATTTAGGGGAGAATTCATTAATAATGTTTAAAGCAGATTAGTGAGTTAATATTCCTGATGATTAAGAATGAACACATGTAGCTCTCCAGTTGAGAACTTGCTAAAAGTAAGAGGCATTAAAAGCCTCTATAAGAAAATTTTTAGTTCAATTAAAATATGAAGCAACCAAAACAATTTTCAGAAGTATAGACCCTAATATGAACCCATGCAATTAATATATTACCCACCCTATTAATATATATATATATATATATATATATATATATATATATATATATATTGTTGGTGTCACTCATCACTTCTGAGCTTCCAAAAGAAGTTCTGCTGGACACTCTGTGATTGTACAGTGTATTTTCCCATTTGGCCAAATTTGAAGAACCCTTTCTATTTCTTGTGTCAGTGAAGTTCTTTGCCTCAATTGGCATGGTTAATTGAAAACTCCCTGGTTATACCAAGCCATCAGAAGTGTATTCATATGTTAATCACAAGAGGGCACTATTGCATCTAAAAATAAACAAGCATGTGTAATAATTTGTTGAGCTCATCTTTGATGGTGGTGGTGAAGTTGTCTGAAGCTCTGCCTCCAGATTCCCTGTTTTAAGCTTCATGCATTCTTTTTTACTCATAAAGATCGACAGCAAGTATTTTAAGAGGTGGCTCAGTTTCCCAATGTCTGCATCCAAAATAAAGGACAGCTTTGCTGTCAAAGATTTTCTTAATAGCCTGATTAGGAATTGGCTGTGGTAGTACTTCCCATGCCTCTCAACACAGAAGCAAAGAGCAATTACGTTCGTTTGGTCAACACTTCAGTTGGCTTCTTTAGCAGAACAGCTCTTGTTCTCATGCTGGACTATACACACACCTTCATCCCTAGGCAGCTCCAAAATAAACTGAATAATATTTATAAGTCATACATCATTTATTTTAAAGCAGTGGTTTCTAGAGTATATTCAGGATGTTTGGAAGGCTTCTGTACTGGAAGTACTCATAAGTTGGGACACTGAAGGAATAAATCCAGACAATCCTCTCTCCCAAGTTCCACAACAACAAACATTCATTAGATATTCACTAGCTGTAGAGCATCATGACAGATAACAATCCAAAACCAACTCAACCAGAAAGATACGTAGTCACTATAATATATACTTCTATGAAGAGGTATGCTTTTCTATCTTGACTACCAAATCTTACTAATTCTAGGTTAGACTAGGATATATCATGAAGCTTTTTGCAGCATTAGCTGTCCAGAGGAAGCTGGTTTACCAAACTGTTCCCTAACACATGGAAAGCTAAAATCACATTTATGTAACCTTGACTCTCTCTCGATGAGTGCATAGCATGCCCAACACATGGCCTAACAGGATGACAAATTGCTGACATGATACCATTTTATGTCAGATCTCTTTTTTGTTTTCCTCTTCCAGATTCTCATGGCATTCTTTGCCCTCTTCTCTGCCCTAGCGGGTCCCTGTGCCCTCTGGCCTCTGGTTGAGTTCAACCAATGGGATACCCTCAGCAGGATAGAAGAGTGAAAGGCAAGACTGACGTTAGGGTAATTTATTTTCATGGGGGGACATGTAGTGAACTCAGGTTGGCTTATGCGCCTCCATTGAATGTTCCTGCTCCCCTCAAGATGATCTATTCTTTTAACTTATTTCCCATTCTTGTTTCAGTAACCCGTTTCTTCTCATCTCTCCAAGTCTATATTTATGGTGACAAGTCTGCTGCTGCCATGCTGCTAGCCCTGATTTTCTGCATTACCTTTTGTGGTTCCCCTACACACCACCTATATCTTTCTAATTAAACCCTCCTCAGATTATCATAATTTAGTATCTTGTCTTTTTGCTATTGACGCCCTGACAAATGCACAACTGCTTCTAGTTTCCAAGATCTAGCGGAGGTGCTTTATTCTACATGTGGAAAAATGAGGGTGAATTGATAAGGTGGACAGGCATAATTAGCATCTTCCACTTTGAACTGAGGGATAGACCAGCAGAAATATGCATGAACGTTACTTCATCTAAGACCTAGCTTACCATGCTTTATGGGAAGCTGTATTCTAAGGCTCTTAGGGTGAAATAAGGCAAAATATGTTCATCATGGTCCTAAAGTATTCTACTTTTTCCAAATCTTGTCCCATTGGATCTGTAAAAGAAAATACATTTTGACTTACCCCTGTGTGGTCATTTGCCTTGCCCCATCCTACTCCAAATGGAGAATCTCAGTTGCCTCAATGACAGACTAGATCCTAAGCACTGATAATCTTTGAAAGCTCCAGAAAGAAAATTCCTGGTAGTTATACTTCCACCAGAGAAACTTGCCAAGCCAGTTGTACATGCATGCAGTCAATAAAAAAAAGCCCCAACGTGTTACTAGGCCAAGAAATAAACAATTTAAACGCCCTAAAATAAGCGGTTTTCTAGCCTCAAGAGCCTCCATGAAAGGTGAGCCTGCAGAAGCACTTCAGACCTGCTTCCCTTCTGTTTATCAGGGGTGAAAGAGTGAATACTTAACACTGGAGATTGCAGAAAATGGGACGGGCTCTAAAGCTAAAGGCAGTCTGAGACTACTTGCTGATTTCCAACCAGGGTCACATGGAACCTACCAACAGGTGACTTTAAAGGTGATACTTTTCTTTTGAAGTAAAACAGTTTTCTGGTTGATTTCTTCGGGGCCAGTAAAGTGCTTGCAATTGCAAGTCTATCACAAGCCACGACAGTAAGTCAGATGTCCGATCCTTGTCTTTCTCCGACATAATAATTTGACCCTTGCTTAAACTCTAAGACTATTCCTGATGCCTCAGTAACAACAAAAAGTAACACCTTACATTTATATAATTGTCATTAAAATGTCATTCATCACGTTATTTCATCTGAGCCTCAACACCCCTGATGTATTCAAACAGTGCAAGGATTGGTCTCTGTTTACAGATGCCGGAAGCGAGCCTTACAAAAGTTAAGTAACTATCCCAAGGTCACAGAACAAGTTACTAAGTTCTTTCACACTCAAAATCTAATCATCACCTTTTAGTCATGAAAATGCCTGTAAAAAAAAAAATCAGAAATATGTGTGGTGGAGATCCTCAGCACTACAGAGATCTCTCGCATGAGAAGTAATGAGCCGCATGTTTTGGAAACCTCAGTTCCCAGTTAGGGATGAGTGCTTCTCACAGCACCTGAGGCCCTTTAGAATTAGCCCTTGGACACAGGAGATTTACAGTGAGTTCACTGTACTTCAGGATACTCTCGTCTGTCTGGTCTAAGCCTCTGTAGCTGAAGAAAACCTTGTGAGTCTGGGCTGGCGCCCACCTCACTTGAGTTTCTTCAGGGCTCTTGAGTCCAGACAAGCTCCTGGAATTTGCATGCTGTAGTCTACACACTCTCCAGTGCTACTGCTATTCAGGTAAGGACCAGAGTGTCTTGATTGTTATGTAAATCTGAGACTATGCAGATGCCATCTATCATCTGGTCTAGAAGGTGCCTTAAGTACTCTGCGGAGGGGAAGATTTCTTTAGTTCCAACAAGAAAGTTGGTTATATTTTATTTACATTAATACACATAAACACACAGAAACAACTCGAGTTCACTAGCTATAAACTCCATTGGTCATGTTTCACATGCAGTAGCTTTCTTTATTTGGCTCCCTTCAGCTGAAATTTAGGCTGGGAATCAGATGAACAAACATCAAGCCAACTGGACCAAGCAGTATGTGGTTACTTATCAGATTAGAGAGGCAGGAAAAGTTAAAGACAAGTTGGAAAACATCTAGGCTAAAATAGGGCCCTACTTAGTTTATAGTAATCAGTATAGCAGAAAGCCAGGCTTTAAGATTACTGGGTTTAAATATGTTCTTAAGTTGACTATGTACTTTCCTATGTGCAGCTGTTGCCTACCTTAAGGCCAGTAGCACAGAAAATTCCCCCTATGGAGTGGAAAGAGATAACAGCCTAAAGCCATTTGCACAAGCACATCCTTCTGGTCTGAGAAACCAGTATATATTTTTCTGACTTCTCCAAGTAAGCAGAAGCAGCCACGGGCACAAGACAACGTGCTAAGACCTTTTTCCTGGCAACTATCAGTTTTTGCTACATCTGTTTCGAAGATCTGTTATTAGGTGCATAAATATTTATGATCGTTATGCCCTTTTGATGAAATGATCCTTTTGTCCTTATGGTAATGGTAATATGGTAAAGAAAACATTAGTGCTCTTTGCTCTGAAGTCTACATTGATAGCAATATAGCCATCCAGCTTTCTTTGTGTTAGTGTTAGCATGTATATTTTTCCCAACCACTTTACTTTTTAAAAATATATATTTTATTTTTTTAATTTTATTTAAACTTTTAAGACAATGTTCATTTCTTTATTTTTGAGAGAGAGATAGGGAGAGAGAGAGGGTGCCTGTACACACACGTGCACACACAAGCTGGGAAGGGGCAGAGAGAGAGGGAGACACAGAATCCGAAGCAGGCTTCAGGCTCTGAGCTGTCAGCACACAGCCCGACATGGGGCTCGAACTCACGAACCATGAAATCATGACCTGAGCTGAAGTTGGACACTTAAGCAACTGAGCCACCAAGGCACCCCCCAATCACTTTACTTTTAATCTTTTTCTGCCTGTATATTTGAAGTACATTTCTTCTAGGCAGCAAATATATAGTTGGATCCTACTTTTTTATGCAATCTAAAAATCATCGCCCTTTAGTAGATCACATGTAATGTGGTTATTGATATGGTTAGGTTTAAATCTATCATCTTGCTATTTCTTTACTATTTGTATCATTTTGTATTTTGCTCACTTTTTAATGCGTTGTTTTGGACAAATGGAGTGTTTTTTTCTGATTTCATTTTATCTTCTTTGTGGTATAGTAACTATGACATTCTGTTTGATTAATTTAGTGACTGCCTTAGGGTTGATCACAATCTTCATTCAAGTTTTATAATACCACCTCACATATGTATTAAGAATGTTACAATAGTATTCTTGGCAATTTCTCCCCTCCTGAGCTTTGTGCCACTATTTTCATACACTGTAGTTTTAATATGTTATAAACCCCACACTACATCCATATTATTTTTGTTTAAACAGTTCATTCTCTTTTTTATTTGATATAACTTACCTACCATGAAATTTACCCGCTTAAAGTACACAATTAAATGGTTTTTAGTATATTCAAAAAGCTGTGCAATCATAACTAATTCCAGAACATTTTCATCATCCCAAGAAAAAGAAAAAAACCCATACCCCATACCCGTTAGTAGTGACTCCCTATTCTCCCCAACCACCCTCACCCCTCCCCACTGCCACCATCCCCGCCGCTCCATTTATCCCTCCCTCTCCATCCCCAGGCAACCACTAATCTACTCTCTAAAGATTTGCCTACTCTGAACAAACTGATGGTTGCCAGAGGGGAGGTGGGTGGGAGATGGGCAAAATTGGTGGAAGGGAATGGGAAGTGCAGGCTTCCAATTTTGGAATGATTAAGTCATGGGAATAAAAGGCACAACACAGGAAATATAGTCAGTGATATTGTTATAGCATTGTGTGGTGACAGACGGCAGCAACACTTGTGGTAAGCACAGCACAATGTAGAGTTATTGAATCACCATGTTGTACACCTGACACTAATATAATGTTGTGTTTCAACTATACTTCAATGAAAATAGAACAAAATAAAGATTTACCTACTCTGGACATTTCATATAAATAGAATCACATAATATATGGGCCTTTTGTGCCTGTTTTTTTCTTCACTTGGCATAATGTTTTCAAGGCTCATTCATGTAACGTATCAATCTTTCATTCCTTTTTTTTTTTTAAACTTGCGGTGAAATTCACGTAACATTAAGCTAACAATTTTAAAGCAAACAATTCAAGTGGCATTTAGTACATTCATAATGTGTGCGATGACTGCCTCTATCTGGTTCCACAACATTTTCATCATCCCAAAAGAAAGCATTCGCTTCCCACTCCCCAAAGCCCCTGGGAATCACTCATCTACTTTCTGTCTCTGTGAATTTACTTATTCTGGATGTCTCATATAAATGGAATCACACAATATGTGGCCTTCTATGTCTGGTTTCTTTAATTTAGCATTGTGCTTTCAAGATTCATCCACATTATACCACATATGAGTACTTCAGTCTTTTTTATGTTTAATAATAATTTATTGCACGGATATACCACATTTTGTTTATCGATTTGTCCATTGACATTTGGTTGCTTCCATCTTTTGGTGATTGTGAATCATGCTGTTATGAACAGTCATGTACGAGTATTTGTTTCAATACCTGTTTTAAATTCTTTGAGTATATACCAGGGAGTATATTTGCTTGGTCATATAGTAAGTTTATGGCTAATTTCTTGAAGGATTTGTCACACTGTTTTCCAACAGCAGATGCACCATTTACATTCCCACCAGAAATGCATAGAGGTTCTAATGTTTCCACATCCCTTCCAAAACTTATTTTTCCATTTTTAAATTACAACCATCCCAGTGTGTATGAAGTGATATCTCATTGTGGTCTTGATTTTCATTTCCCTAATGGTTAATGATGCTGAATATCTTTGTGTGTTTGCTGGCCACTTGTATATCTTCTTTAGAGAAATGTCTATTCAAATACTTGGCCAATTTTTAAATTGTGTTATTTTTTGTTTTATTGTTGAACTACAAGTGTACTTTTATGTATTCTGAATATTAGTCCCTTATTAGATATTGATTTCTAAATATGTTTTCCCATTCTGAGAGTTGTCTTACAAATTTCTTGTTGGTGTGTTTTAAAGTACAAAAAGATTTTAATTTTGATGGAATTTCACTTATCTGTTTTTCCTTTTGTTGTTCTTGCTGTTGTTGGGATAGCTAAGAAACCATTGCCTAAACCAAGGTCATGAAGATCTGCCCCTGTCTTTTTCTAAGAGCTTTATAGTTGTAGCTCTTAAATTCAATTCTTTAATTCAGTCAAATTAATTTTTATACATGGTGTGAGGTAAGGCCCCAACTTCATTCTTTTGTTTGTGACTATCCGGTTTTTTCAGAACCATTTGTTGGAAAGACTATTCTTTTCCCCCATTGCATTGTCTTGGCATTCTTTGAAAAATCAACTGACTATAGATGTCTAGACCTATTTTTGGACTCTCAATTCCATTCAGTTGATCTATATGTCTGTTTTTATGACAGTACCACAAAATCTTGATTACTGTAAGTTTTTAGTAAGTTTTGAAATCATCAAGAGTGAGTCTTCCAGCTTTTTTCTTCCTTTTCATGATTGAAAAAGGGTCCCTATTGTGATTCCATATGAATTTTAGGATCAGCTTGTCACTTCAAGAAAAATGTCCGCTGGGACTTTGATAGATTGCATCGAATCTGTGCATTACCGGGGTGATGTTGTATTTTAACAATATTAAACCTTCCAACCCATAAACACTGGCTGTCTTTCCACTTATATAGGTCTTCTTTAATTTTTTTCAATGATGTATTATAGCTTTCAGTGTACAAGTCTTGTACTTCTTTTAATTTATTCCTAAGCATTTTTATTCTTTTTAATGCTACTGAAATAAAATTATTACTTTAATTCTCTTTTCAAATTGTTCATTGCTAATGTATAGCAATACAACTTTTTCTGTTGATCTTATATCCTACAACTATGCTGAATGCATTTGTTAGTTTTAATAGTTTTTAGTGGATTTTTTTTAGGATTTTCTATATGTAAAGTCATGTCATCTACAAATAGAAATAGTTTTACTTCTTTCTTTTCAATCTTCATGCCCTTTATCACTTTTATTTGCCTAATTTATCAGGATAGATATCCCAGCTCAATATTCAATAGAGATGCTGAGAGTGGACATCTTTTTCTTGTTTCTAATCCAAAGGGAAAGTTCCAGGCGTTCACCCTTAAGTATGATGTTAGCTATGTTTTTTTTCATAGATGCCCTTTATCAGGTTGAGGAGTTTTCCTTCTATTCCTAGTTGTTGAGTGTTTTTATCATGAAGGATTGTTTGATATTGCCAAATGATTTTTATGCATCAAAATAATCATGTGGTTGGGGCGCCTGGGTGGCTCAGTCGGTTGAGTGTCCAACTTCGGCTCAGGTCATGATTTCACAGCTCGTGAGTTCGAGCCCCATGTCAGGCTCTGTGCTGACAGCTCGGAGCCTGGAGCCTGCTTCCAATTCTGTGTCTTCCTATCTCTCTGCCCCTAACCCACTCGTGTTCTGTCTCTGTCTCTCTCAAAAATAAGCATTAAAATTTTTTTAATTAAAAAAAATGATGTGGTTATTTTTTCTTCATTCTATTAATTAAATGTATTACACTGATTTTAACATGTTGAATGAACCTCACATTCTGGTATAAACACCACTTAATTGTGGTGTATAATCCTTTTAATGTACTTTTGAATTTGTTTTGCTAGTATTTTGCTGAGGATTTTTTGCATTGATATTCATATAAGATATGGGTCTGTAGTTTTCTCATGGTGTCTTTGACTTTAGTATCAGCATATTACTGGGCTCATAGAATGACTTGAGAAGTGTTCCTTCATCTTCAATTGTTTGAAGGGTTTGAGCAGGATTGGTGTTCATTCTTTAAATGTTTGGTAGAATTCACCAGTGACGTTATCTGGTCCTGTGCTTTTTTTTTTTTTTAATTTACATCCCAATTACTTAGCATATCATGCAACAATGATTCCAGGAGTAGATTCCTTAGTGCCCCTTACCCATTTAGCCCATCCCCCCTCCCACAACCCCTCCCGTAACCGTCAGTTCTCCATATTTATGAGTCTCTTCTGTTTTGTCCCCCTCCCTGGTTTTATACTATTTTTATTTCCCTTCCCTTGTGTTCATCTGTTTTGTCTCTTAAAGTCCTCATATGAGTGAAGTCATATGATCTTTGTCTTTCTCTGACTAATTTTACTTAGCATAATACCTTCCAGTTCCATCCACATAGTTGCAAATGGCAAGATTTCATTCTTTTTGATTGCCGAGAAATATTCCATTATATATATATATATATATATATACATATATATATATATATATATATATATATATATATATACACATACACACACACACCACATCTTCTTTATCCATTCATCCATCGATGGACATTTGGGCTCTTTCCATACTTTGGCTATTGTTGATAGTGCTACTATAAACATGGGGATGCATGTGTCCCTTCGAAACAGCACACCTGTATCCCGTGGATAAATGCCTAGTAGTGCAATTGCTGGGTCGTAGGGTAGTTCTATTTTTAGTTTTTTGAGGAACCTTCTTACTCTTATCCAGAGTGGCTGCACCAACTTGCATTCCCACCAACAATGCAAAAGAGATCCTCTTTCTCCATATCCTCGCCAACATCTGTTGTTGCCTGAGTTGTTCATGTTAGCCATTCTGACACGTGTAAGGTAGTATCTCATTGTGGTTTTGATTTGTATTTCCCTGATGATGAGTGATGTTGAACATTTTTTCATATGTCAGTTGGCCATCTGGGATGTCTTCTTTGGAGAAGTGTCTATTCATGTCTTTGGCCCATTTCTTCACTGGATTATTTGTTCTTTGGGTGTTGAGTTTGGTAAGTGCTTTATAGATTTTGGATACTAACCCTTTATCTGATATGTCGTTTGCCAATATCTTCTCCCATTCTGTCGGTTGCCTTTTAGTTTTGCTGATTGTTTCCTTCGTTGTGCAGAAGCTTTTTATTTTGATGAGATCCCAGTAGTTCATTTTTGCTTTAGTTTCCCTTGCCTCCGGACACGTGTTGAGTCAGAAGTTGCTGCGGCCAAGATCAAAGAGGTTTTTGCCTCTTTTCTCCTCGAGGATTTTGATGGCTTCCTGTCTTATATGTAGGTCTTTCACCCATTTTGAGTTTACTTTTGTGTATGGTGTAAGAAAGTGGTCCAGGTTCATTCTTCTGCATGTCGCTGTCCAGTTTTCCCAGCACCACTTGCTGAAGAGACTGTCTTTATTCCACTGGGTATTTTTTCCTGCCTTGTCAAAGATTAGTTGGCCATACATTTGCGGGTCCATTTCTGGGTTCTCTACTCTGTTCCATTGATCTGAGTGTCTGTTCTTGTGCCAGTACCATACTGTCTTGATGATTACAGCTTTGTAGTATAGCTTGAAGTCTGGGATTGTGATGCCTCCTGCTTTGGTTTTCTTTGTCAAGATCGCTTTGGCTATTCGGGGTCTTTTCTGGTTCCATACAAATTTTAGGATTATTTGTTTTAACTCTGTGAAGAATGTTGGCGTTACTTTGATAGGGATTGCATTGAATATGTAGATTGCTTTGGGTAGTACCAACATTTTAACAATACTTGTTCTTCCTATCCAGGAGCATGAAATCTTTTTCCATTTTTTTTGTGTGTCCTCTTCAATTTCTTTCATAAGCTTTCTATAGTTTTCAGTGTATAGATTTTTCACCTCTTTGGTTAGATTTATTCCTAGGTATTTCATGGTTTTTGGTGCAACTGTAAATGGGATCGATTCCTTGATTTCTCTTTCTGTTGCTTCATGGTTGGTATGGTCCTGTGCTTTTTATATGTTGCTTAATTGGATTTGCTAGTGGTTCATTGTTGAGTTTTAAAGATTTTGCATCTATATTAATAAGGAATATTGGTCTGTAGTTTCCTTTTCTTGTGATGTCTGGCTTTGGTATCAAGGTTTTGGTATCTATGAAGTATTAGCCTCATTGAATAAGTTGGGATGTTTTGCCTCCTCTTCCATTTTTGGGAAAATTTTGTACATTCAGTTCAGTTCTTCTCTGAACACTTGCTAGAATTCATCAGTTATTTGGTCCTAGGCTTTTATTTGTGGGAAAATTTTAAATAATTATTTAATCTCTTAATTTGTTATATCTATTCAATTTTTCCATTTCTTCTTGTCAGTTTTGGTAGTTTGTGTCCTTCTAGAGATCTGTCTATTCCATCTAGTATGTCTAATTTATCTAAACAGTTGTTGATAGTATTCTTTTATAGTTATTTTCATTTCTGTAACATCAATAGTAATGTTCCTTGTTTTATACCAATCTTAATAATTTGAGTCTTCTCTCTCTCTTTTTGTCTTCGTCTGTCTAGCTAAAGGTTTGTCAATTTTGTTAATTTTTTGTCAAAGAACCAACTTTTGATTTTGTTATTTTTTTCTATTGTTTTTCTATTCTCAACTTGATTGGTTTACTCTCTAATCTTTATTATTTCCTTCCTTCTGCTTGCTTTTGATTCAGTTTGTTCTTTGTGTAGTATTTTTTTTTAAATTAATGTCTACACCCAGTGTGAGGGTTGAACTCATGACCCAGAGATCAAGAGTCACATGCTTCACCAACTGAGCCAGCCAGGTGCCCTTTGTGTAGTATAGTAGGTTAGGTATTGATTTGAGATATTTTGGGTTTTTTAAATGTAGACATTTATAGCAATAAATATTTCTCTAAACACTGCTTTAGCCATACCCCATAAGTTATGAAGTGTTTTGGTTTTGTTTTCATTCATTTTAAAGTATTTTCCAATTTACTTTGTTATGTCTTCACTTACCATTGGTTATTTAAGGATGTGTTATTTAATTCCATACATTTATGAATTTCCCAAATTTCCTGCTGCTAATTTCATTCTGATGTGGTCAGATAACAAACTTTGTATGACTTCAGTCCTTTAAAATTTATCAAGACTTTTTTATAGGTTAACATATTGTCTATCCTGGATAATGTTCCATGTGCTCTTTAGAACAGTGTGTATTATGCTGGGTGGAGTATTCTTTAGAAGTTTATGAGATGTTGTTGATTTATAGTGTAGTGCAAGTCTTCTATTTTCTTGTTGATCTTCTGCCTAGTTGTCCTATCATTATTGAAATTAGGGTATTCAAATATCCAAATATTATTGTTGGATTGTCTATTAATCAATTCTGTCAGATTTTGCTTCATATATTTTAGGACTCTGATGGGATATGTATATATCCTTATATATATAGATCCTTTTATTCTTATAAAATGTCTTTGTCTCTAGTAACAACTTTTGTCTTACAAGTCTATTTTGTTTGATATTATTATAGCCAGTCCATCTCTCTTTTTCTTACTCTTTACATGGTGTATTTTTTTGTACCCATTGACTTTCAATCTATTTGTGTCTTTGAATCTAAAGTGTATCTCTTGTGGACAGTACATAGATAGACTATAATTTTTATATCTATTCTGCCAATCTCTTCCTTTTGGTTGTATTGTTTAATGCCTTCACATTTAATGTAATTACTGGTAACGTAGGATTTGTGACTGCTATGTTGCTCCTTGTTTTTTATATCCTATGTTTTTTTTGTTCCTATATTTTTTCATAACTCCCTTCTTTTGTGTTAAATAGCATTTTCATTCGCTTGACATTTTTAAAATTCTATTTATTTGGAGTTATTTTTGCTTGCTGTGTGGATTACAATTAACATCTTAATTTATAATGATGTAGTTAAGATAGTGGCAACACAATTTCAAGAGTATATGAAAGTTTGCTCTTATATAACTCCATTATCTGCCCCTCTTTATGTTTTTATTATAATAAAAATTACATCTTTACATATTGCATGCCCATCAACACAGATTTATAATTATTGCTTTATGCAACTGCCCTTTAAATTAGATGAAAGAAGTTACAAAGAGTTATATATATATATATATATATATATATATATATATATATAGTTTCTTTTATTCACCCATATAATTACCTGTACTAGTATTCTTTAGTTTTTCATGTGGATTTGAGTTACTGTCTAGTGTCCTTTCATTGCAACCAAAAGTACTCCTTTTAGTATTTCCTATATGACAGTCTGCTAATGATGAATTCTTTCAGTGATTGTTGATCTGGTGATGTCTTACTTTCTCACTCACTTTTGAAGGATAGTTAGGGTACCTGGGTGGCTCAGTCAGTTAAGTGTCCAACTCCTGATTTCAGCTCAGGTGATGATCTCACTGTTCATGGGTTCAAGCCCCACATTGGGCTCTGCACTGATAGCACAGAGCCTGCTTGGGATTTTCTCTCTCCTTCTCTCTGCCCCTGTCCTGCTCATGCTCTCTCTCTCTTTCTCTCTCTCAAAATAAATAAAGTTTAAAAAAAGATATCTTCATTTTTGAAGGATAGTTCTACCAGAATATGATACTTTGTTGATAGCGTTATTTTCTTTTAGCACTTAGAATATATTATCCCAATAATTCTAGCTTCCTTGGTTTCTGATGAGAAATTGGCTAGTAATATTATAAAGGATCCCTTGTACATGACAAGTTGCTTCTGCCTTGCTGCTTTGAAGATTCTCTCTGTTTTTGACTTTTGACAGTTTGATTCTAACGTATGTTGGTGAGATTCTTATTGAGTTATTTCTATTTGGAGTTCGTTGAATTCTTTGCATGTGCAGATTAATGTATCACATCAAATTTTGGTAGCTTTTGGTTATCATTTCTTCAAATGTTCTTTCTGCCCTTTTGTCTCCCTCTTTTCCTTCTGGGATTCCTGTTATCATGTACGTTGGTTCACTTGACCATTCTCCATAGGTCTCAGATGGTTCTGTTCAGTTTTCTTCCTTCTTTTTTCTTTCTCTTCTTCATACTGGATCATCTCATTTGACCAATTGTCACATATGCTGATTCTTCAGATATATTGTTGAGCCCCGCTAATGAATTTTTCATATCAGTCTTTCTACATTTTAATTCCAGAATTTCTTATTGTTTTTTTTGCAAAGTGTTTACTTTTTTCTTCTTCTTTTTCTAGTTTTTATTTAAATTCTGACTAAAAATATGGAAGCTTCACGAATTTGCATGTCAGCCTTGCACAGGGGCCATGCTAACCTTCTCTGTACCCTTCCAATCTTATTACATGTGCTGCCAGAGTGAGCACTCCTATCAGTTGTTTTAAAATAATTTCTATCTTTAGGTTAACATTCATTATTTAGTGAGACATAATGTTTGTATTCTCATGATTTCCTTTACTTTTAAGAAAACTGAAATTGCTGATTTAAAGTGATTGTCTAGTTAAGTCCAAAGTCAAGACTTCCTCAGGCTCTGTTTCTGTTGACTACTTTTCCTATACATGGGCCATGTTGTCTTGCTTCTTTGAATGTCTCATAAATTTTACTTGAAATTTAAGGGCACCTGGGGGGCTCAGTCAGTTAAATATCTGGCTCTTGATTCTGGCTTAAGTCATGATCTCACAGTCATTAGATCCAGCCCCATGTCGAGCTCCACACTGATTCTAGAGCCTGCCTGGGATTCTCTCTCTCCTTCTGCCCCTCTCCTGCTTGCACATGTGTGCCCTCTCTCTCTCTCTCTCTCTGTCTCAAAATAAACATTTGAAAAAAGAAAATTGTAAATTTAAAATAATAATGTGAGGACTTTGTATATAAAATGTCCCCCAATAAATGATTTGTTGTTGTTGCTTGTTTGTTTAATGATATTTCTGTACTAATTCTGTAAAAATTTGTATTCTTTGTCATGTGTGTCCACTAAAGTTTCTGCCCACTTAGATTAGTGTCCAGATAATTACTTTACAGAGATTTATTTAAATGCCTGGAGCCAGTAAATCTCCCAGTCATTGCTGAGTGGCTCTATGAGCTCACTGGGGTACATCTTCAACATTCAGCCAGGCAACTTACAACCCTCTTTTAGCCTTTTCCTCCTGCTTGTATAGAATCCTACAGGTTAGGCAATGGTGAGAACTTTTGAGTCTTCTCAGATCTTACATGAGCATGTGCACAACTCTGGGCATCCCCTCATCACTACACCTGTTCTTTTCCCTCTAGGAAAACATTACAGAGTTTTTCAGAGCCTCCTATGGACATCATATATTCTGGATTTTCTTCTTAAGATTTTTAGTAAGCTTATTATTTATCTCAACTGTTCTCCACAGTCTGAGGCATTGCAATATTAAACAACTAATAGTGATTGATTTTACCAAATGCTCCCGGGGAAAAGTTTGTTGGCATTGGCACACCTCTGTGTTAGGTTTAACACAGACAAGTTTTTGTGAGTATTTTCATCCTGGGAACCACCAAACAGGTCAATAGTGGCAGTCATTTGGGAATGAGTTTTTGAAGGAGTTCCTACCTTTTTCTGCCCACTCCAATGGCTGGTTGGTTTTCACAATGATTGAGGGCTATTAGTATTCCAGGCTACCACATAGCTGGGTATGAGGAGATGGCAATAGGGCAAGTCAAAACACTACAAAGGTCATTGTCCTTACCAAGATTCAACTGGTTTTTGTTCTTGAGGAAACCATTCCTGCATTGCTGCAAGTCTTTGGTTAATTTCCAGAGTTCTAAAAAAGTTGATTCTGACCATTTTTGTCAGTCTGATGCCTTGGGGAGAAAGAATTTTCAGAGGTCCTTATATTCCCACTGATGTCCTCAAGTATTCTTTAAAGACATTTAAGTAATAAGACAAATAGTTCATAAATTTACCCATGTAGTTTCCATTTTCAGTCACCTCATTCTTTTGCATAGATCTATATTTCTATCTTAAGTTTCCATGGCATAAGAAACTCCCTTTCCTAAAAGAGCAGGCTGCTGCTGACAAATTCCTTTAGCTGTTCTAT
Source organism: Acinonyx jubatus (assembly GCF_027475565.1). Taxonomy (NCBI): domain Eukaryota; kingdom Metazoa; phylum Chordata; class Mammalia; order Carnivora; family Felidae; genus Acinonyx; species Acinonyx jubatus. Next base: position 86,224,896 of record NC_069389.1, read on the forward strand.
ATCTGAAAAAAAATATTTATTTCACTACTGATTTTGAAAGCTCTTTTCACTAGATATAGAATTCTAGTAGACTTTTTTAAAAAAAAATCCTACTGGAACTTTAAAGATGTTGATCTAATGTCTTCTCAATTGCACAATTTCTTTTTTTTTTATTTTAATGTTTATTTATTTTTGAGGGAGAGACAGATAGTGAATGGAGGAGGGGCAGAGAGAGGGGCAGACACAGAACCCGAAGCAGGCTCCAGGCTCTGAGCTGTCAGCACAGAGCCTGATGTGGGGCTCAAGCCCACGAACCATGGGATCATGACCTAAGCTGAAGTCGGATGATTCACCAACCGAGCCACCCAGGCTCCCCTAACTTGCACAATTTTTAATGAGAAAGCTTCTGTGATCTTTATCTTTGTTCCTCTGCCCATAATGTGATCACGATGTGTTTTGGTGTAGTTTCTTCATGTTTCTTGTGTTTTGTATTTATAAAGCCTCTTGGGCCTATGGATTTACAGTTTTCATCAAATTTGGAAAATTTTTGTCCCTTATTACTTAAAATATTTTTTCTGATATTCCACCTCTCCTGCACAGACTTCACTCACATATACTAGCACACTTTAAATTGTCCCACAGTTCACTATTCACTATTGCCCTGTTGTTTTTTTAAGTTTATTTATTTGAGAGAGAGAGAGAGAGCAGGGTAGGGGCAGAGAGAGAGAGAGAGAGAGAGAATCCCAAGTAGGCTTTGCACTGTCAGTGCAGAGCCTGATGCGGGGCTCAATCTCACAAACCATGAGATCATGACCTGAGCCAAAATCAAGAGTTGGACACTCAATTGACTGAGCCACCCAGATGTTCCTACCCTGTTAATTTTTTGTTGCTTCTCTTTTCTATTTGTTTTATGTTGAATTGACTTTATTGCTGTGACTTCAAGTTGAACAATCTTTTCTTCTACAATATCTTATTTGCCATTCATGCCATCTAGTACGTTTTTTCATCTCCAAAATTGTAGTTTTCATGTCTAGCTGTTCAACTTATGTCACTTATCCATCCTTCCTTGTTTTAATTAATATTTGTTATTTTTTATATATTTTTATATAATGTTTTAATATATGTTATAATAACTGTTTAATGGTCATGTATACTAATTCTGTCATCTGTGTTATTTTTTGGATAGGTTTCCATTGATTTTACTCTTCATTATGGGTCATATTTCTCTGTTGTTATTGCTGTTTTTTGCATGCCTACTAATTTTTTATTTGGTGCCAGAAATTGTGATTTTATCTTGTTCAATGTTGGATATTTTGTAATTTTATTCTTTATTGGATATTTTGTAATTTTATTCTTTAAGGTTTTCTTTTTTTTTGGAAAACACTTAAATAAATTATTTGAAAGCTGTTCCTTCCAAATTTGTTTGTAAGATTTCTTAGGTAAGTCTGGAGCACTGCTCAGTTTAAGACTAACTTTCCCCGATACTGAGGCAAGATCCTTCTGAGTATTCTATCCAATATCCCATATCCAATTCTTGAGGTTTTTCCATTCTGGATGATAGGACACATGTCCTACTTCTGGACCTGTGTGAGTACCAAGCACTGTTACCTCTAATCCTTTCAGGTGGTTCGTTCTATGGCCTCAGATAGTTTCCTCACATGTCTGGTGTGATCAGTATACTGTTGACTACTCAAGGACAGCCATCTACAGATCTCTGGAGTTCTCTGTGAAGCTCCTTCCTCTAGGGGACTGTATGTCATGAATTGTAGCCATCTTGACTTCCTTGTGCTTAAAGGTCCATCTCATTAATTCAAGGGGCTGGTTTGGGTTTCCCAACCATGCACCATTGCCTGAAACTGCTCTCAAGGTAGTAAGACAAGGCAATTGTAGGGCTTACCAAGTTTGTTTTCACCTTATAGGGATCACTGCCTTTTGCTGATGCTTGGTGGCTTGAAAACCCTTGTTTCATATTTCGAAGGGTTTTTATTTTGTGTTTATTCAGGTGGGAAAGTAAATCTGGTCTATCTTGACCAGAAGTGGAGGTCTTATCTCTCATTGCTTACAGTAATTTGGTGCCAGAATAGGGTAATTATTCATTACAAGAGTACATCAAAATCATCCTAGAGGATTTTTTTTACTATGTGGTACATAGGGATTCTAATGTAGGGTCATCGGGTGTGTCTTTTGTAATATGACTATTTCTATTAGGAGAGGCTGGTCTTTTGTCTCAGTTGTGATTTAGCAATTAGAATTTTGGGTAATATTTTTTCTCATTAATTCTGGCAAGATAAAGTTTTACTTTATAATAACTGGGGAAAGTAGGAAATGGGTTTAAGTTTCTGAATCCACAAAGTGAAATATTATGATCACTATTGGTGTAGTGAGCATTTCTTAGTGGAGGTGGGCAAGGAGGCAGAAGAGAAGATCCCCTTGTCAAGTCCTATGTGGCAAACTCTCGCTTTCCATGGAGTATCATGGGTCATAAACTCTAGACTAGGAAGAATTATTTCTAATCATTTTATCCTGTCCTCCTACCAGACTTCCTATCAGGACTTTAATAGCTAGGAAAGGTGATTAAAATAATTTCTCCATGGGAAAGAACTGGGTGAATGGAGAAATGGTTGGAAGGGTGATAAAGCTTGGTCTACACCATGCCTAAGATCCCTTGTAGTTCTAAATCCAATTCCAGAATGACAACTATAGTTTTCTAAGGTGTTAAGGAACCAGATGAAAACCCTTGACAACTCCAGTGTTCACCAAGTGTCACTGTCACACTCCCACAAAAAGAGATAGTAGTCTTGCAAAAGAGGTTTTTTGCAGTATTGTTATCTTACATGGGTTATATCTACTGTGTAATGAATGTGACATATTTAACTATAATTCTAAAGCACCACCACCAATACTGCCTGTCTTCCTAGAATGAGAATTATTCTAATATAAAGAAGAAAAAAAATAATAAAAAAGCAAGGTCAGACAGATTGTTCCTAAACTCCTTCTGAGAAAGTGAAAAGAAACAATAACAAAAATACGAGCATGAAGAACAAACTGAGGGTTGATGGGGGGTGGGAGGGAGGGGAGGGTGGGTGATGGGTATTGAGGAGGGCACCTTTTGGGATGAGCACTGGGTGTTGTATGGAAACCAAGTTGACAATACATTTCATATATTGAAAAAAATAATCATAATAAATAAATGTTATCCAAAAAAATATGAGCATGAATATAGGCCTACATGTATTCAATTCCCTGAAAATGAGGCAGAAAGTACAAAAATTTTGAAAAGCTTCTTGGACTTACAGAAGGAACTATAAGTTTCACATTTTTTTTCTCTGTAGACATTTAAGAATCTGCTTTCCATTTCAGTATTTCTTTGCTCCTTTTGTTATTGAAATGCTAATTCAGATCACTGCCAGTGAAATAGACAACACTGTGATGGATATTCTGAGATTGAAAAATCGAGGGGATTGCTTCTGGTTCAGTTCTATGGCCCTAAATGTTTAATATTAAGTTAGACCAGTAGTCTCCTCTTAGGTTCTCAGGACTTCATTCTAAATAAGTTTCCTCCATTTATATAGCACAGCACTGATGTTCCTGACAAATTCCAATGTAACATGCAACAGTGGTTCCTAATTGCTTTAGCATTTATCATGCACAAGAGACAGGAGGAAAGTTGTCTCATTTTGTACAGCTCAGTTGCATTTCTTATCTCTGAAGTACACTTAAGCAGCAAAGTGGGACTTAAGGTAGCTGTCTGAAAACCAGCATCCATTAACATGCATGTCTTGGAGAGGAAATGAATTGGTTTTTCTAAAACAGAATACAGTTCAACTTCATTCTGTGCATTAATTTTGCATATTTCTCTTTTGCACATTTTATAAATTAGGGGTTCTGATCTCTGGCTTACCCACACAGATTCCCATGCTCACATTTTCCAGGTTCTGCCTTTGGGCAGTTTTGTTTTCAAAATATTAAAAAAAAAAATTTAGGTGCATTTCCAAGATGCCTTTTGGGTTCAATTAGCACCTAGTAATATTTTTCTAAGCAGTCACTGGACGTGCTTAACTAGTGTGTACTTAGGCATGTTTTACCTGATAAGTCTTCTGAATAGGTTTGATGCTTTAAAAAAACAGTACCATTTCACATTCTCTAGTGAGCATGTGGTTAAGATGTAGGAGACCAGGGAAGTGGAGCAGCAGAGTTCTGTTCAGGCACTCCACAATGTAGATCTTTCTAGGTAGTGAGTTCTGCTGATGGTTTAAGAAGCCTCACTGACTCTGTCCACTGTTCCAGGAGTTCAAGTCTCATTAAGATGTGAATCACCAAATGAGTATACAGAGATCATGTAGTCTTGGTAAGCACAGATGTGCCCATGTCTTTGAGGGGCTGTTTTAAGATGAACAAACTATATTTGGGCTGTGTTCTGACAAATACAGATTGCCTCTCTTACAGTGAGGACTAGGGCTAGAGTTCATATATAATCTGTGATGTTGAATGAACATATATATATATATATATACACCCCTTGATTATTAGTTTTTTAATGATGAAGGCAGTCTAATTATACCTTCCCATTGTGATATTCTTTATACACAATTCAGGTACATCAGTAACGTCAAGTTGCACAATGAACTCAACTGTCTGCAAATATACAATATAGCTTGTGGATTATGCACATAATGTGAGAACTGACTCCCTACCCTGTTCCCCATCTGACTCCACAGATCCGTCCTCACTGCCCATTGATCCTTGGTCAAGCATTGGTCCCAAAGTCTTACTTTCACTGCCCTTCTGTGTGACAAGGGTGATTTGGTAGAGAAAACAATCAGGGAGGGAATTATTTTTCTAGTGTTCCTTTAAATCTTTGGTTTCTGATAAGGCTGACAATATGATTTACTAATATATTCTTGATATTCAACCCATCCATCCTTCTATGTGCTGTCAATGCAAAAATGTTTTCTGTTCACTGGTGTTTTTTTTTTTAATATATTCATAGTTGCCTTCCCAGGGGTTAAAAATAAGTACATTTGACCCTTGAACAACATAGGTTTGAATTGTGCACGTCTGCTTATACATGGATTCTTTTTAACTGTAAATACACTACAGTACCATAATGTATTTTCTCTTCTTCACGATTTAAAAAAATTTTTTTTAATGTTTATTTTTTGAGAGAGACACAGAGCATGAGTGACAGAGGGGCAGAGAGAGACAGAGACAGAATCCGAAGCAGGCTCAAGGCTCTGAGGTGTCAGCACAGGCCCCACGTGGGGCTTGAACTCACAATCGGTGAGATCATGACCTGAGCCGAAGTCGGATGCTTAACTGACTGACCCACCCAGGCGCCCCTCTTCTTTATTATTTTCTTAATATTTTCTTTTCTCTAGCTTTCTTTATTGCAAGAATACAGTATACAATACATATAACATACAAAATACGTACTAGTGGACTGTTTATGTTATCAGCAAGGCTTTCAGTCAACAGTAGGCTATTAATCGTTTAACTTTTGGGAAGTCAAAGTCACATGTGAGTTTTAGACTGTGAAGGGGTCGGTGCCCCTAAGCCCTGTGTTGTTCAAGGGTCAACTGTAAATGAAAAGGGAGTCAATTAAAAGGCAAGAGTAAGTGGCAAAGGAAGGAGACAAATGAAGACTGTAAATGATTACCTTAACCTCAGTGAGTAGTCAATTCAATATATATTTCACACATCACAGCCGACATGAAAACTCAGGTGTTCTCCACATTTGGAGAATCAAGAGTTCGTGTGCTGACACTGCTGAAAAGCCTCACGTTTCTAAGCATAGTAACTTCTCTCCAAACCCTAAATTATCCCAACAGCTTTTTCTGAAAAAATGTAGTCAGCGCTTCCATGGAGCAGAAAAACCTATTTATAACAGAGTAGAGAAAACACTATTAAGAAAAATGAGTCTCCGCACACCCAACTTCCATGAACACATTTATTGCAAGTAGCTCTACGGAAAGGCAAGTCAGATATATATATAAACACTATACAAAGTTGCAAGATTGTCTCCCAAAACGGCAAATGAGATGTTTACAAAGAAAGGAGAGTATAAGAGTATTTACAGAGGAAGACAAAGCCAGAGCAACTGAAAGCAGATCTGTGAAGCAGAAATAGCAAATGTGTTAGTTGTTACTGACCAAATGAGTAGGTCTGATACCAAATTAAATTCAGGGGTCACACACACCACACACACACACACACACACACACACACACACACACACACACATACAGAAGACACACACACACAGACACACACACAGACACACACACAAATCGTTCCATCATTGGTTTTTCTTAACAGCAGTATAAACTGGTAGCTGGAAGGTAAGTGATATGTTGGTACGCATATTCTACAAGGATCCTCCCAGCACAATACTGAATAAATTAGTTGTGTCTGTAAACTAAGAAGTAGTGTCAAGAAGATTGCATATTTGTTATGCTGTACTGTGACTATTTGTACCTGTTACTATTTGGATGTACTGTTGTGTATGAGGTCTCCTGTTCATTTATTCAGCAAAGTGTTAACATCCGTGCTGTACCCTGTCTGCTGAAAAACCTAATATCCAAATAATCCAATATCCAATAATCCAAATATCCAATAATCCAAATAATCCAGAACCTAATATCCAAATAAAGCAATATAGCCTTTCCCCCCTCAAAGCATCTTTTCTTTCCCCGATTCTGAACGATTGTGACTGGAAACTTACTTGAAAATAAAGTGGTGACAGAAGGCGTGAAGAAAGGCTGCCTGAAGAGTGCACTGTTACCAGGATGAACAAAAGCCACACTGCACTATTTGATTACGTGGGGAAAAGAGAAGAGTCTGAAGGAACTGAAGGAGGGGTTGGGACTGCGGTCACATCCTCACCTCAGCACCATTCACAAGGGAAAAACAGAGCCCCCCCATCCCTCTGGTTGGTAGGCAAGGAAAAAACACAAGTCAACTCGGTTCTTCAGCAAAGTTAGTATAGCAACATGTACTAGAAGCCTGCTTGAAAATAGAAGTACACGCTCAAAGACATCAAAACCGAGCGGCAAAAAACTTGAGGTGAATATTACACTACTTCAAAGTTGCACATTAACTGCGAAGCAATTTTTTTTAAACAGAGTTATGCACAACAGGTACATCTACAATCACACGTACACAGGTACACGAAGGTGTGTGTATACATGTGCCCACACACACTAGCACTCACACAGTTAGACAGACACTCACACCCATCTGTGATATGATGAGGTTTGCCAGTGATGGCACAAGTCACGGCTGGTGTGCCACCATGTAACAAAGCTCTAAGCAAGCTTCAAGACCTTTGTACCTATCCTTTGTGATCACCACCTGTTAGTGTCATGTTCTCAAAGGTCCAGGTTCCTAAAATCTTAATTCAGTTTCCATCAGAGGCAAGCAAAAACAGGAGGAGGAAGCTTGCTCTGATATTTTAAAATTTGATACATCTTACCTAGGTTCGTCATCCAAAGGAAAACGAGACTTTGTAAGAGGTTCCTTTTGGCTTGAGTTTTAGTTCGAATACTGATTGATACATACACACTAATTTCTTAAATATGGGAAACTGATATCTTTATAGGAGCCCTGGGCATAGGAGGGAGAGTGTGTGTCCAGGAGAGAGCCAGAAAGAGAGGAACAGTGGGAAGGGGGTTGGTGAAGGGGGCCGAGAGGCCTAGAGAGGCAGATAGGGGCTTTGTGAGGAGGCTCTGGGAAACTTTGCTTCTTCGAGGGGAAAGATGTAGGTTTCAAAAATTTTTTAAAGCAATTTTGGAAACGCTCAATTGATTTGTGAGCAGAACATCACAGTGCTGTATGAACAAATAATCTGTTTCTCAGTTCTGCCTTTAAAAATGTTGGAAATGTTCATTCAAGATAGAAGTTTAGTTGACGTTGAATGTGGACAGAATGTTGCAGTTTTGTTACTGAGCAAAAACTGAAATGATCTGTCCTTTGGTCCTGCCTTTAAAATATTGGAAATGTCTCATCAGGATTATCAGTTCAGTTAACGTGTAACTCCTTGATCAAGAAATGATTTATGTATGTAATACTCAGAAGAAAAAGATTCCAGATCATACCTACCTTCTCATTAACGTAACTTTTTTTTCTTTTTCTGCTCTTGTTTGAAGGATTTTCAACTTCAAAACTAAATCTAAGTATTATACATCAGTAAAATTGGTGTTGGCCACATTTACACATCTGTAAATAACATTTTTTTAAAGAGGGAAAGGAAAGAGTTACAAGAGAGGCTTGCTTTTATGGTATTTGTTTCTTTTCAAAGAGACAGATTAGGGGTGGGGAGGAAAACCAGAAGACAAAAACAAAGTACAGTGTGAATTTCTTAATTCAAAATTACTTGATCCATAAGGCAGCAGTACGAATGACCTGTATTAGGATCATTCACCTGCCTGTATCCACTTGTCGGCTTTTATAGAAATTCAAGCTGCTTTCTATTCAGAAGTCTCTGAATTCTCTTTCTTTTAGGGAGATCTGGAGTAGACAGATCTGGAGTAGACAAAGATGAAACTCCATAAGCATCACTTTTCTTCTAGAATGTGTTTTTGTGGCAATGTAATCACTCTAGAAAAACAAGACGACAAAACAAAAAGTTACTTTCAAAATTAAAACGTGAAGTGCTTTCACCCCCACCCTGTTCTAAAGTGAACCAAAATCGAACTAGTAGTTTTTGTGAGCCACGCTGAGGAGACTGCTTTGGCATAGGCATGGCAAACTATCGCCGCCTGTGACCAACACTAGTGCAAGCCTGGCAAAAATGCAAGGGCAGTTCTTCCTTTTGCCCCCAGGCTGTCCCTCTGACATTTCTGGTGGAAGGCAACTTTGTATTGCGCACACTGTTCTACCTCCTCCCAGTGGGGCTGTCAAGTGAGCCAGGCATTGGGCAAAGAGAAATTTTTTCTTCTCCTACATGCTTGATTATGCCCTCAACAGATGACGCGTGGCACAAGTCAATGGATTTAAGCACAGGGGCGCCTGGGTGGCTCAGTCGGTTAAGCATCTGACTTCGACTCAGGTCATGATCTCACGGTTCATGAGTTGTAGCCTGGCATTGGGCTCTGTGCTGTCAGCTCAGAGCCTGCTTTGTTCCCCTCTCTCTACCCCTCCCCTGCTTGCGTTCTGTCTCTCTCAAAATAAATAAATGAACTTAAAAAAAAAAAAACACTGAAAAAAAAAAAAAGGATTTAAGTACAGCCTTCGTGACAGTCTCCAGACTTGGTCACTGACATTTTTCCTAAAAGAGCAAAGTGATACCTGTAAAGGAGATTTGGCTACAATCCTCATCTGTCTAATAAAAAGAAGCTCTGGTATTACTGTCTTGGACTTTTGCTTCTTGAGAGGGCGCGTGACCAGGAGTGGGACAAGAGGAATGAGGTCTGGTACATTGAAGAACACACTGGACTGGAGGGATATGGATGGGGATAAATGGTTAGGAAATTGATTATGGCATGCTAGTGTTCCTTTAAGATCAGATCATAGCAAAGTACCACACATTCTGTTTCATTATAACCAATCTAAAGGAATCCATGGTAAGCATCCCTCAAAGGAGGTTTCAAAGTATAACATCTTTTTTTTTAATTTAATTAAAAAAATTTTTTTTAACATTTATTCATTTCTCAGAGACAGAGAGAGACAGAACATGAGTGGGGAAGGGGCAGAGGGAAGGAGACACAGAATCTGAAGTAGGCTCCAGGCTCTGAGCTGTCAGCACAGAGCCCGACGTGGGGCTCGAACTCACAGACTACGAGATCATGACCTGAGCCAAAGTCAGACATTCAACAGACTGAGCCACCCAGGCTCCCCTCAAAGTATAACATCTTGTATTAAACCAGCAGTCAGTACACATTATAACTACTTGTTCTTTCCGAAGAGGTTTTAAAAATGTAACCAACTTGCAGGTGGACGAAGCATCAAAGGTCTCCATCCCCCACGTCCACCCATTTGTGGCTATTAGTCCTAACTCATTATATAGGGCTGTTCCTCCACATTAAAAGGTTTATTTTTTTAAAAAAAACACCCCTAGTTAGTAAAGACATTAAGTTTTCCTGTCAGTGGTGGGCTTAGGAAATTTTAAGTTCTATGGATCTATCAGGTTTACACCAAGGATGGAAGGTGTCTGTGAGAGTTATCCGTGCGAGTGCATACGAGCAGCTCAATTATCTGCTGCAAAATGAGCATCATTGAATTTTGCACCAACCATCAGCTAGATATTTTTAACAGAAATGTAAGGTTAGAAAGGCATCTCACCTAATTTACGTTGCTTTGTTCTTTTTTTTTTAAATTCAAGTTAATTAACATATAGTGTAGTATTGGTTTCAGGAGAAGAATTTAGTGATTAATCACTTACATATATATCCAGTGCTCATCCTGACAAGTGCCCTCCTTAATGCCCCTCCCCCATGTAGCCCATCCCCCCCACCTCCTATATTATGCTAAGGAAATAAGTCAGTCAGAGAAAAGACAACTATCATGTGATTTCACTCATATGTGAAATTTAAGAAACAAAATAGATGAACATATGGGAAGGGAAGGAAAAATAAGATAAAAACCGAGAGGGAGGCAAACCATGAGAGACTCTTAAATACAGAGAAGAAACTAAGGATTGCTGCTTTGTTTTAATATGAAAACCAAACATGTTCATATATAGCACACTGCATGTACTTTAAAAATGATTTCTTACTAACCTAAGTAATACATGACATTCCACATCTTTTCTAAAAACATACAAATTAAGCCTCATATGACTACTGCCTCAACATTATACTACATCTGAAATTAGGAGCATTTGTTACTATTTGAGTTGCTTTACTTTCTTCTTCACTTGTGTTTAAATGAGACTCTACTAAAAATTGGATTCTTGTTTCTTTTTTTAAGTGTTTATTTATTTTTGAGAGAGAGACAGAGTGCGAGCAGGGGATGGGAAGAGAGACAGGGAGACACAGAATCCAAAGCTGACTCCAGGCTCTGAGCTGTCAGCACAAGCCTGATGCAGGACTTGAATTCATAAGCTGTGAGATCATGACCTGAGCCGAAGTCGGATGCTTAAATGAGCCATCCAGGTGCCCCTTGGATTCATATTTCAATTGCTTCCCTGTAACAATTATACCTGCATGAAGTGAATGCTTGATAACCTACTAAACCCTAGAATATAATGGTGGGATTCCAAGTTTACATTATAAAATATATTTGTCAACTCAATGCTAGGAGAAATGAATACTGCCATCCCAAACAAGATAATCCAAAAATAATTTAATTTCCTTTTGAAATGCATTGTGAGAATTCGAACTACATATTTACCTTTATAATCCTGTTTTACTCAGGCCAATATTAAAATGAGTTTACATTCCCTGAGCACATTCCAAAGGACAGGAGAAGGAAGTAACTCAGAAGCTTGCTAGGTGGCAAAGGAAAGCAATTCAGGATTTAAACTCCACAACAACGCTCTGCTCTGCACTCTGCTCTGTGCAATGAGTATCAAAGGGCTGATAATCACATCTTAGTTCTGTGTCTTGTTTATTTATTTTTTGTCCCTTGTTCATTTTGATGTCATTCCACCACCAGAAGCGTAAATGGTGATTTTTTAAAATGTGGCAAGTTTTTGACATGTTATTGCCACTCGATACTGACAGGTTATAAATGATTGCCTTATTGGATATTCTTACTTTCTAATTAATCAAAGATCTTTTGAGTGATGAGTTAGTTCCACCCCTTTAAGTGGGAGGTATACTCTTCAAGTTCTTTTTTCTCTAAAAAACTCATTGGACTCTGATGGATCAAAACATTTTCCTACTCCTCCCGCCCCCCCCAAAAAAAACCTGGCAAGTATTGTTTTCTTCTCAAAACAAATGAAGTAAACTTTTCTATTTCAATTTGTATAATGCTATAAACCTGAACATTAATCTTTAATATACTAATAAAGCACACATGACTTCAATATCCCTGGAAATTTGTAGGGCGAGCCAAGAAAGCAGTTCCTCCAGGGCGTTCCAGACCTCTTTATACCAATCATAAACATGCCTCTATTGCAGTTTGAAGTCCAAAACAGCAATAGTTCCCTTGCCCAGAGAAAGCCAAAGCTATAACAAGATATCCAGTTATTCTCTTTCTCTTTCCATTCGTCTCAATCTCAATGCCTTAGTTATCTTTCAACTCCAATTTTCCTATAACTAAAAAAAAAAGTTTTTAAAGTTCTTCTGAAAATTCCTCATTCCACTTATTAGTCAGTACACTACCCCTGCAATCAACTGGTGATCAGACTGGAGCAACCAAGGAAAGTGTTGAAGCCAAACAGATGCAAGGAAACGAAGAGAAATAGAAGCATATACCACAACGATGAATGCACAGTAACACAATTATATTATTTAGTTTAGTGGTGCCTCTGGCTTATATATAGCTCTTTTTTTTTTTTCAATAAGAACAGATCATCACACCTCGCTGTACCCTGTGAACATAACAGGACGGTGATTCTCTAGGAACTGGTAAAAATCTAAGTGCTGTCCCTCAAGGGTGAAAACTAGCTATAATTACTGCTAGTCTTTACAACACCAATCGTACCCCACTATTGTCTCCTTCCTAGATCAGAAGAGCAAACGCTTCTCCCCATGGTGGCAATGGTTTGGGTACAGAAGTGTTGAAAGAATCCCTAAGGGAAATTGATGACACTTGTAAACCTCCATCTCCTCAAAGGTCAGCTCAATTGTTGCACACCTGCCCTTCGCCAGCGGGCCCCAGACGACTTATTTATGTTCATTCCAGCCTTGATTATCTGGATACAAAATATTTGGGGATCAGCTACAGGATTCTTACCCCAGGTCAGCTTCTCCCTACTTCCCAACACACACTTGGGCCACTTCGCTCAGCTGCCTAGTTACTGCAGACTTAAAGAATCCAAGTTACTAGAATTCTAATATAGGCAGTCTCTGATTTACAAAAGAGACATATTCCAAGGCTCATTGTCTAGTTGAAACTCCGAATAAATTATCCTCAGAGAAGCAATGTTGTAAATAAATGGTGGGTAGGTTCGGAGGTCCATCTACATGAGCCTATATTAACCTATGCAGTTCTTAACCTAATAGAGGAACTGCTTTGACTCTACCCAACCATCACTTAAAATTACAACCTCATTTCTATCGGAAGATGTACTTGAGTCTCTGATTTAAGACTCCAGGGATGTAGCTCTTTTAACCATGGCAATGGGAAGAGTGTCCCCTCTAAACTCAAGTGGCTGGAATAACTGGGAATGGCGTGGCAGTAGAAAGGAAACTATGGTAAGAGCTTCAGCAACAATAGGGTGTCCTTCATGGGGTGGGTGTGGGTGGGCTCTGGGGGTGAGGACTGTGTTGATATGCCTCTGAAGCTGTAGGTACAACTTATGAAAAAGCAGGAGTGAAAAGTCACATTTATTGGTCAGACTTTCAAGGATACCACTGGTGCACATGGGAATAACTTTCTTTTTTTTCATTTTTTTAATGTTTATTTATTTTTGAGAGACAGAGAGAGAGACAGAGTGCTAGCAGGATAGGGGCAGAGAGAGAGGGAAACAGAGAATCCAAAGCAGACTCCAGGCTCTGAGCTGTCAGCACAGAGCCCAACACGGGGCTTGAACTCGTGAACTGCGAGATCATGACCTGAGCCGAAGCTGGATGCTCAACTGCCTGAGCCACCCAGGCGCACTGGGAATAACTTCTGAGATGAATGTAGAGATAGACTTCATTGATACTCTAAGGTTCAAGTCTACAAGTAGAAAATAAGTAACTGTAGAAAGGCAAATTATATAAATTGTGAAAACTAGCTAAAATGACTACAGTTTATGGGGAATCGGATATTCAGTAAACCAAGAAGGTCTGGCTAGCATCAGATGTACTGTGGCCAATCCAACCATGAAAATAGCTTTAAACACTGGCAAAGCCACCTCTGTGGCAACAAGTGATAGGACAGCGGGCAGTGCAGTCTTGGGCCTGCAGAGCAAGGAGCCCTTCGAGAAAGGCCCTTCCTGCAAGCTAAGCCCAAACTACTGTGAAACAGGAACAAGCAACACCTGGGGGAATGAGTCTTCCCGGAGCTCCCGAAGGACTCCCAGAGTGCTCCTCATCTTTTCAGCCAGAGAGATACCAGGAAAGGACATGGTTTCCTAAACTTAGGGACACAAATTTGGCAAAAGGCACATGAAGCTAAGACTCTCATAACACAACCAATGCACCCCTAACCCATGTGAAAGGGGTGTCAGGAAGCGAGGGGGAAAAATAGTAACTTTTTCATTTCACTAAAAAACATATAAGTACATGTTTTCCATTAATTCCACAAGGAATTAAGCCCTCAAGCAGAAATTACAAAGTACCTTCTAAAAGAACGCAAATCTATAATAGAATATACATCTACATTTGAAAAAATCTTGAAAAATTCCTGTTTCTCAAGTGTTCAGCATACCTTCCCAAAAGAAGATGGATATGTAAGACCTATAGCTGCACAACCAGTAACCAAGGCAGAATGGCTAGAGGACACATCTTAAGTTCAGAGAGCCAAGCACATTATCTTGGCAATTTTATCAACAGCTTTTAAATTAGCAAGCTGGCAGGTGTGGTGAAAATGGAATGTGTTGTCATGTATTCATTTTATTGTTATAAAAAGGTACCCTTTTTTATCTCTCAGTCCTCAGTCAGGACTAAGTGATATTTTCCAGTGAATGATCCTAACCATTTAAGAGCCTGGCCACACCTCTTAGACAAAACATACTGCAGGCTTTAATTAAGCATTTTACAAAAGCTATTTTCCAATACTGCCAATAAAATGTCTGGGCTATTTTTATATAGTCTTAAAGCATTTAAAAAAAAAGGTGCTAAAGAAAATGAATTTAATTTTAAACAAGGATATTTATGTCCCAAGGAGAGGATTTGATTTTCAAGACTTCTAAAATCTACTTGCCTGACTGCCAAAAGCAAGTTTGCTTTTTAAACAAATGAAGAGCATCTATATCTACCACCCCTTTTCTTCCACCTGTCTCGCTTTTTCCTATTTGCCCACTGTGACAGTTGAGATTCGAATATCAGATTTGATACATACGGAAAAATGAAATTAAAAGGGCTTTTTGCTTTAACTTGCAAATGCCGATGGATTATTGGGAAAACCAAAGATGTCTAACCTCTGGTAAGGAAATGACCATTAATGGAAGTTTACTGAATGCACTCTCATCTCGCTTCCATTCCTTTCAGTGTGTCCGTGGCATCCAACTAGATACACCATTTGTGTGGAGGAGGCAAAGATTAGCAAACGCCTCCCCAAACCAGATTTAAAGATGCAATTCCAGTACAGGTCAAAGTCTTTTATTCTAAAAGCCATGACAAACGGTTCAACGTAATGAAAATTACCCAAGCTCTGGCAGATGGTTCACAGCTGTAACACTCTAAATGAATTACTTCCCCCAAAATTCCTACTATCAAATTCAAGAAAACTTGTATTTTTTTCAATCCTTGCCTATATAATGATGTTTTTTTTCTCATTTTTCTTGATATTTAATCTTTCAAATTGGTCCAAGGAAGGAAAACATGTTCACAAGGTTGTATGTTACATTATGAATCCAGAAATACAGTTTCTCCGATGTCTTATTTATTTTATAACCAGTCTAGTGTATCTATATAATGATCTTTCATCAATAGGAAAAGAACAGATTGGACATATGATGAAAGGGACTTGAAATCAGATGCATGGGTTTAGTTTTCAGCTCTGTCACTTACCTCTTTGACCATGGGAAAATTCTTAACAGCAGCTTCAGTTCCAGTACCTACTGTCCCCCAGTAAAATAATGAATGTGAATGAGTTTTGCAAATTATAAGGCCATATGCAACTGTTAAACATTCCCTCAGCCAGCAAGTTGACAATTTAACAACAGCCCTTTTTAACTCACATGCAGTATTTATTTCTCCTTTATACTGGTCACTCTTATCTAATCCAATGTGAAGATTTTTGTGTCATTCTAAGGAAGCCCGAGTTTGTTCCCCAAACAGCTGCCTGCCAATGACTCTGAAGTATCTTGGTTCATGTTTGGTGATCTGGGAGAGGAAAGGGAAGCAAGAGGTCTTGTTTGCGTTTTTAGGCACGTGTGATATTCTGTTGTGCTCAATTAAAGTCCTAGTCCTTGTTTAAAGATGTTTTGCTAGTGGCCGAAATTTTTACCCTGGGAGCATCACTGTTAGAATGAATGTAAATGCGTAATGACTGCCAACAACTTTAGTGAACTTTAATTGAATGAGGTCCTCTTTAACTGTTATAGGTCAAACACCTATACTCCAAACGACTGTCCAATTTTTTTTTCAGGGGGTAGGGGTAGATGTTGTCTAAAATAAGTGACCTTCCAATGGTGACTGAAAATCTCCGCTATCCTGAAGATTTTATTCTAGTAATTTATAATAAATAACTCCAATACAACAAAAGGAATTTGCTTTCAGCACCCATAATTTAGAGCAAGAGGATTTGGCAGTAGTACACTGAAAAGAAGCTTACCCTTCCTTCATGCTAATAACAGTGTATAACATTTCAAAAGGTAGTTAGTATGGATTTTTTCTTTCTTTTTGCTTTCTAGTAACAAGTGGTATCATAACATTACTAATTTGGCTGATCAATTCTATTGCCCCTTCTAGTGCTGTCCTTATTCCTCCTATCTCTGGAATGGAAAAATCTGAGTTTTTCACCTTAAGTCATTTCAAACTATGAATTCTACCTCAGATACAGGAGAAGAGGCAAAAATGCATGTATGAGTCAAGAGTCAGACTAAACCAAATAAGAAACTACATTCTCCTCCCAAATGCTAATGCTGATAGCCCATGTGTTTAAAATGTGAAGACTCTCTGCCCTTTAAAAATTATTTAATTTATAAAAAAAAGTCAAACCCAGGTTATTTTTCTGCGTGTTTCTAATTGTCTTGAATGGATGGCTTTAACACACCTACTTATATGCAATGTAACTATGGGTAAATGAGATTATATATTAATTTTGTGTTACATGAACAAAGGTGTCGCACAGCTTTATAGTCTCACTTCATTTTGTTATAAACAGACCCAAACTGTAAGGATCCCAGCCCTGAACAACCATGTAAACCATTTTAAATGAAAGTAAAGACTAACTGAAAATTGGGATTTGAGGACAGACAACTTTAATTTAGCTTTGTGCCTCTAAAGGTAATAATAACAGTGTAACAGCAATGACAACAATGATATTAGTTATATAATAATTCATGTACAACACTTCCTATGTGCCAGGCACTGCTCTAAGCACTTGCCATAAATTAAAATTACCCTTCGAGATACATAACTCCCAATAAAGACTATGACTTTGTTCCTTTGTGAAAGAAGATTTTTTCTCTTCTAACATGATGCATATATATGATACATATACACACATATATTTAATGTAGATACGACGGTGGAGAGAGAGAAAAAATGGGTGAAAATTAGTCTATAGCTTTATAGTAAAAAAAAAAAAAACCTATCAGAATTATCCACACTGTTCTTACCACTTCACAGACAACATTCTACCATATCAATTTACATTAAAATGGTAACAAAAGTTGTTTCCTGCAATACTTTCTCTCTATATGTCTTTCCTTTAATATATATATATATATATATATATATATATATATATATATATATATCCCAGCAACTTATGTGCCGAATCACTCTCAGGACCAATTTACTTTTGCAAGAAACTAAATCATCAGTTTAAACAGCTGAAACTTCACTTCAGTGTTAATCCAATCAGAAAATAAAACTATATTTGTAAACTGCTTTAAAGTCCCCAATGCTTCCACATTCATTCTCTTTTTTTAACCTAAGCACCCTCCTCCCTGCAAGATGCAGCCTCCTCTCTGTAGTCACTCAATAAAGTCAGGAATTTCTTCAATGGACAATACATTTAGAGAACAGCAAATCTCCAAAACAGCTATAAAGTCATTTGAAGCTATTTATAAATCAATAACTTAACTTAAAATGATGACAATTGGATCTAGATAATCCTTGGGAAGTCAGGGTTTATTTCAGGAACAAGTTTTCACTAACTGTAACCTTTGCTTAAACAAAGAGTATTGAAAAGTATAGACAAACCTCTATGAAAAGTTGTCCAGCCAAAGAACCACAGGGAAACAGGCAGCTAGGCACATCTACATTAACACCACAAACAGTAACTTCAGCAGCGAGGTTCAAGCCATAGCTTGAGACCAATTTCCAGATGTAATAAAATAGACCAGATGAATAAAATAGACCTGTTCCTGAAAAGCTGGTTATGGATTAAATTCTTGGAAATAGAATTCTCTATTTTAAATGCATGGGTCTGGTAGTAGCAGGTACCGCGCGCGCGCGCGCGTGTGTGTGTGTGTGTGTGTGTTGGGAGGCGGGGGTCACAATTTAAAGGAGATCTGAACTGAATCCTTTGGCAAGCCAAAGCATCCTTTTGTCGTTTTAATGATTGCTGTTTAATATGTCCATGCCACAAATGTGAGTTTTCGAACGGCAAGTTTTCCAAAGCAGGGGAAGAAAGGGGAGGGGTTACACCTGCACTAAACAGGGAGCTTGTTAGGTGACTGTTGTGATCAGTCCCCAACTTGTTCTGCCTGATCAAGCACAGTGGGCAGAGATCCAATCACAAAAGAATTCCACAAAGCAAGCAAAGCAAAAATCTTCACTAAACTAGCTACTGGAATGGAAACTGCTGGGGTGCATCTCTTCCCTTCACTGGAAAAGAAGCACATTCTACTGAAGAGGAAAGGCACAGGCTATGGAGACATCATCTTCCGAAAACATTTCTTGAGCGTGTGTCTAAACACGCTGATAACAACATTGCATAATGTACACATGAGATTACTCAAGGTCTGCTTCTCAAACGTGACAGCTCCTACTCTTCCTTATTTCTTCCTTGGAAAAGTAACCCTTTAAGAAACTTCCACTGTTCAGGGTAGGCTGCCCCTGGGGTCAGGTCTTCCTCCAGCCTTATTATGTTGCTTTACTGGATTTCCCAGAAGACATACCAATTAGATGTTTTCCGTGCTTTTTAAACCTTTCAAACAATATTCATACCCATTATCAAGTTGTCACAAATCCCTCTTTTGGGGGAGTTATGTGAAGAAAATGAGGCACAGCGAAGGTGGCTTGCCTGTCACTACGAGTGACAAGAAAGGAACACTCAAGGTTGTTGGCAATGTATCCTGTGTAAAAACAAAACAAATCAACACAAAAACACATTCCAGAGCCAAATACTGTCTTCTTTTAATCACTTGTTTCAGATTACTTCTGTTTTGTTCCCTCCATTTATGCTAACAATGGAGATTTAACTTTGTTGGTAAATCACAGCAAACTAGCTTAGTAACAATGACCGCTTTTAAAAAGTAACAATGACTGATTTTAAGTGACTTTCAAAGGAAACGGTCTCCTTCCCCCAAATGTCACAGTCGATTATCACTGCTGAATATTCTGTGCTCTTATTAAACTTGTAATCAAATACGGGCATTTGTAGAAAAGTAGCTTTTACTTGTTGATTTGAAAATGAGTTGATGGGATCCAATTTATGGTATCCTGTTTGCAAAAAATCATTGCTAGGGAAGGATTTTGAAAGCATCCTCATGCTATATATATCCTTAAGCTTTTAATTACTCCTAAAAGGATGGAACCCATGTTTAAATGACAATTGATTCTTTTCCAAATAAAGAAATGTATGATTGGATCAAAACTTAAAAGTTTTTCCAAAGATCACAAGGCACTGCACGAATACTGAAAACTGCATTCTACTTCTCCTGCTAAGTAGGCACCAGTTAATGAAATATTAACTCCCTTTTTCCTAACACCGTAGACATCGATTCATTAGGCAATAACCATTAACGTGGGGAAATGAATTCTAAAGTTACCAACCTCTGTGGGGAGAGTCGAACTTCTTGTTGTCCGGTCTGGCAAAGTCCATTCTCACGTATGTGTCGTCGTCGTCGTCGGAATCCTCTCGCTCCCGGGGAATCGGCACCCGGCGGCGGGGTGGTGGCGGTGGGGGGGCGGCCGCTGCAGCCCCGTTCTCATCTCGGGCCAGGTCTGCATCTGGGTTTGGGGCCCTCGGGTTCCAGCCACGGGCAACGTCTGGGGCCCCCCTTACCGCTTCGGCGGCAGCAGCGCTAGCAACAGGTTGGAACCGGCGGACGGAGGCGGAGTCAAGTCCAGCGGCGGCCTCCAAGCCTCTGGCGGCCGCACCGATGCCCGGGGCCGCGGCGAGGGCGGAGGCGGCGGCCAAAGCCCGGCCCACGGCTAAGGCTGGCGCAGCTACGGAGGCTAAGGAGGCGGAGAGGTCTCTCTCAAGGCTGTCGGTGGGGAAAGCCGAGACAGCGGCTCTAGCCGAGGCAAAGAAACTTTGCGAATGGCTCTGCGGGCGTCTGCGCTCCAGCCCGTCTTCCTGCAGCAGCCTAGCCACAGGTGGTGGTTCAGAGCAGCGGCTGGGGGAAAGAGAAATGTCCATACAGCACTCAGAAAATGGGTCGACCACATAGATTGGACCTGTTTCAGCATCATAGCGAATGGCACTGTCAGCAAAAGGCACGGCTGGTGTCATTGCTGGATTGAAAATCACTTCAATGTAGTCACCCTCTTCCTCATTAGCATTACCACCTGTAGCACTGGGAGGAAGAGGCACAAATGGCCACCTAGCACCTTCCAGAAAGAGGGGGTTGGCACCTGGAAAAGCTCTTAATAGATTCGAGAGGCTGTGTGCTGGGTTTGGAAATGGCACTCTGAACTCAACATTCACATAATTAGAAAAGGCTGATGGTCTGGGGCCAGCAATGATACTCCACGAACCTGGCAGTCCTTGAATAAAGGGGGCTGGCATATTAGCATCTCTCTTAGTGAAGTCAATGTTGACGTAGTCACCAGAGCTGTCAGCTTCTCTCTGCTCACGTGTGGGTTTTTGTGATTTGGGCTTGATTTTATTTCCTTTTGTAATAAAAGAAAGGCGGTTAGGTCTCTTAGCCTTGTTCTTGGAGGGGCTGTTATCTCCAGGCTTTGAGAATGACCCCTCAACTGAAGGCTTTGAAACCGCGTCTTTGGGGCCCCTGTTAGATGAGGATTCTTTGTCTAGGCCCTTCCCCGGGAATTTTCCAGGTAACATTGGTACATACTCACTGTGGTCACTCTGTCCCAATGGGGAGCCCTGAAAGGGATTTGGCAGAGAAAAGTAAGAGCTCCAACTTTTAGAGGAAGAACCACCCTGAGGGTTTGGGGGGTTTTTTGGAATTGCACCCGCTCCGGGAGCCATAAACATATAGTCACTGTCACTGTCATTGTCCTTTGCCTCATCATCCTTATCAGGATCAGGCTCTTTTGGAGGACTTGGGGCAGGTGGTGGGCTTACTCTGGGAAACATCATCATGTACCCTCTTGAATCTTCAAAAGGTGATCGAGAGTGGCGTTTTGAAGCAGAGAAGTTTTGAGGAGCCATCGGCATATAATCGCTGGAGCTTGCCAGAGGGGCGGCCACCCCTGGCCTCATGGGCACATATGGGTCATCTTCGTCTTCATCAAAAGCTCTGGCTCTGTGGGGCCCCCGAGCTGCACCTTCTGGGGTCTCTGCCTCTTTGACTTCTTTGGCTTCTTTGCGTTCTTTTGTGGCTCCTCTGTCGGCACAAAAGTAGAGTCGGAACCTTCCCCCAGACTTCCCTTTACCACCAGTTGCTCCAGGTGGAGGGGGTGGAGGTGGAGGAGGTGGAGGTGGTGGCATTTGCTGCTGCTTGCTTTGAGTTAATTTGCCAAAGTAGGATCTTTTCTTCAGAGATTTTCCACGTTCACCACTGCCTTCGGGGGTCTTCCCACCTCCTGGGCCTTTGCCCCCTCCAGAGTTCTTGCCACCACCTGAGCCATGACCATCTCCAGATCCCTGCCCACTGCCCGAACCATGTCCACCACTGGCTCCCTGGCCACTGCCTGAACCGTGCCCACCCGCAGTGCCCTGGCCATCTCCTGAACGCTGGTTTCCTCCTGCCCCCTGGCCCCCTGAGCCCTGGCCACCGCTTGAGCCCTGGCCACCACTTGAGCCCTGGCCACGTCCGGATCCCTGCCCTCCACCCGAGCACTGGCTTCCTCCTGAACTCTGGCTACTGGAGCCTTGGCCACTTGAGCCCTGGCCACCTCCAGAACCCTGGCCATTTCCTGAGCCCCAGTTGTTCATGGGCATGTAGTCACCTTCGGTTCCTTCCTGATCCTCTTTGCCCTGAGGACTGTCTTCTTCCCCAGACTTGCCAGGGCGAGATGCTTCAGAGGACAGGCAAGCTCTGTGGTTGGGGGCTTCTACAGGATGCGGGACACGCACCGGACTGGGTGTTGGGCGAAAAAAGCTGGCTGGCACTGAAATCGCTCTCCTGGACCTGCGCGCTCTGGGCAGGTGCAGTCTTCCTCGCCTGGAGGAGGGCACGGGCTCGCTGGGTGTTATGTAGCGCCTGGTGAGGAGCATCTCGTCTTCCCCGTCACCAATGGCCCTGAGGTGGCAAAACTGCTCAAAGCGGGACCTTCTCAGCCAGCCGCTGGGTTCCAGCGGGAGCGTGTCCAGGTGCCTCCTAGCGGACAGCAGGGTTAACAGGTGGGCGCCGATGCTGATGCTGTAGCTGCGGCAGCGGGCTCTGTATTCGTCTGCACACAGGGCTCTCATCTTCTCCAGAAACAGCTCGTGCATGTTTTGGGCCACCACGCAGTCATCGACCTGCATCCAGAGTTCCCCCGGACCGATGACGGTGGACCTACCGACTTCCAAGAAGAAATACTGCTCTGAGTGCCCGCAGCGACGGATGCTCAGGAGCTGGACGACCACGCTGGCCACTTCGGTGTTCAACCTCACAAAGACAACCTCCTCGTCGGTAAGACAGAGCCGGAACACGCCGCTCAGCTCTTTTCTGTGCCCCAGCCCCCTGGGTTTGACTATTACCTGCCACACATCTTTGTAGAAGGGTGGCTCCGCCGCCGCTGCAGCCGCCAGCGCGGCCGGCTCTCCATCCGGCTGCGCGCCGGGCGTGCCGCAGCGGCGGCGCTTGCTCTCGAGGATGAGGCGGCTGAGCAGCAAGTACCAGCTCTCTTGCTCCGACTCGTTCTCGGCCACCATCGCGAAGTACTCGTCCTGGGTAAAGAGGGCGATGAGGTGTCGGTACCTTGCGTCGGCCCGCTGGCTCACCGAGAAGCACTGGTACAGGGTGATCACGCGCCGCGGTGGGATGAGCGCGGGGACCGTGGCGCCGGAGGCGGCCGCCGCCGCTGCAGCCGCCGCGGCGCGGACACTGTGCCGGAACTTCCTGGCATTTTCGTAGTATTCCAGCCGAGCTGGGGCGTCCGCGGTCTCGAGTTTGAGCACGAAGTAGCGCCTGTGCCCATGCTTCTGCTTCCGCAGGTAGCCGCGTTTGCAGACTTCGTCCCCGA
Organism: Acinonyx jubatus; assembly: GCF_027475565.1. Lineage (NCBI taxonomy): Eukaryota > Metazoa > Chordata > Mammalia > Carnivora > Felidae > Acinonyx > Acinonyx jubatus. Next base: position 86,248,325 of record NC_069389.1, read on the forward strand.
CGGGGAGGTCCTCCTCATCTGACTCGGAGTCTGACCGGGAGCCAGTGGCCGTGGAGAGCCACATGGCTCCCGGACAAGACGACCCGGTCCCAATGAGTGCGGTCGGGGTGCCCGAGGAAAGAAGCGGGGTGGTCGCCACCGCAGCTAGCGCTGCCGCTGTTGCCGCTGCTGCAGCTCTCAGCCTCCTTGTCGCCTGGTCGCGAGCGAAGGAGCAACTCGCCATGGTGATGAACGATGGTTTTAAGGTGAGCGCGGGGGAGGGTTGGGGGAAGAGGCCGTCTAGCCCGACCGCCCGCCTCAGCCCCCTCCCGCTTCGGCCCCGCCCCCGCCCAGTCCACTGAAAGCGCGCGGCGGCGGGCAAACAACACGTGACCACCGCCTCACGCGGCGGCCGCTGCGGCTCCAGCTACCGGCGCAGCGGAGGGGCACGAGCTGCGCCAGCAAAGGTGTACAGGGGAGGGGGGCGCCGGGACCGAGAGGCGGGGCCACCTCCTCCCCGGCCTAGATACTCGGTGAATCTCCAGGCCTGTGGGCCTCGGGAGGACCGACGGGAGGAGGCGGGGCTCGCTGGCCACGCTGGTCCTAACCAGGAGTCCACGAAGGCACGAGGGGGCGGGAGAAGGCGGGAGGGGCGGAGGAGAGAGCGGCCCGCGGCCGGGGCCGGGCGGGGGCGCCACAGCCCGGGCTCGATTGGCTGGAGGGGGCGAGGGGTGTGGAGGAGGCGGAGCACAGCCGTCCCGGGCCGCTCAGCGGAGGAGAGCTGGCCAGGCGGCGGGACGGTTTGTTTGTTTATTTGGGAAGCGGGAGCCAGGTGAAACTGTTGCAAGGTTCTCATTGGACGGGATAGGAGCCAATGGGAGTGTCCGGCAGGGAGGCGGTGTGAATTAATTAGTTTGGGGGGCAGGAGGGGAACTGAGGGGTGAGGGGGGCGGGGCTTGAATACCAGAGTGGGCTCCGCAGTCTGGTTGTCGCGCACGCAGGCGGTAAACAACCCTCCGCGAGTAGCTGCTAATGGCAGTGATCAAACTCGTGCAAATCCCTGAGCCTCCGAGACCCAGGGACCGAGCCAGGCTCCCTGTTTCTTCCCCCGGCCCTCACAGAAATTCTCTATTCCTGTCACAGTCGGGTCCACTCGCTGCTGCAGCGCGCCGGGAGCTGAGCGTCTCGGGAGAAAGTGTGGGCACCCCCTGGAAACGTGTTAACGACCAGTGCCCTCAGACCTGCCTCCTACCGCGCTTGCAGGCGCTTCCGAGCTGGCCTCAGCCTTGACAAAAGCCCGCGACTCTAAGGCACCCAGTAACTGCTACGCCTTTAAAACGAACACGATCTTTAATCAGAGCGCATTTCTAGTCCACGAAACGCAGGTTGGCTAAAGATGCGGTTTCTGGCTTTTGGATTAGTGAGCGATGTCCGTGAAAGCACGAATTTGGGGGCCTGCAAAGTATACAGCCATGTTGAAACAAAAAACAAAACAAAACAAAAAACTCGGACTCGATTCTCACTGAAATACGCCAGCATTGAGCTGTCATGATATTTTCCCGTGAGAGATGGATCGAAAGGCGCCTCTAAGGGAATTTCAGAATAATATTGTTTCCCTTTCCTTGAGCGAGACTGAAAAACTTTAGAAAAAGAAAAGCTTGTACCTAGAACAAAGGATCACACCGAATACATATCCTAGAATATAGTTCACATCCCTCGCGTCAAGAAAAGATTTTTGCTGAATTTCAGTCTACAATTTGAGGCTACAAAAATAAGAACTACTGCCTCCCTTGTTTCTGGAGAAACTGCTGGAGTGTAAGTTCAACCTCTTCAAGTCTCTCTCTTCCCTCTGGCCTTGCCCTCCCCCACCTCCTCTCTCTCAATTTGTCTTTTACTAGTATTGCAGCTTACTAAGTATAGAGATGAGTCAATATTACATTAAAATGTCAAAGGAGTGACCGCAATTGCAAAGAGGGATTTGGGAGCAAAAATAGGGAGACCTACGGTATTTCTATCTGAAAGAATGGAATGTGGGTTCACCTTTGCCTTAGGGTGGATGCTGCAAAAGGGTATTCATTTATAAAATCTAACAGTAAACCATATTTCTATCTGAAAGAATGGAATGTGGGTTCACCTTTGCCTTAGGGTGGATGCTGCAAAACGGTATTCATTTATAAAATCTAACAGTAAACCAGGCAATGTATACATCATAAAAATAAGCCACATCTCTGCCCTCTTAAGAATTTGTTCTCTGTTAGAAGCATAATAAACATATTTAGATGAAGGGCTACTTTTCGATGCTCCCACTTGGGGAAAAAATAAATTGGTTTTAGCTGTGTCCAAAATATTAGAAACCTTAACCTTCCCTCTGCTGCCGCCGGTTTATAAGCACAGCATATTCACAGGTGCTCGGAACAGCCGTGGTTTCTGAAACGGGCTCTCAGAGACAGAATGAGTGTGGATGATCAGAGAGTCCTGACTCTGGAGCTGCTCCCTACATGTTTCAGCTGTCTGCTCAGACATGTAGACGATTCCCCACACTTACAACCAAAATGACGATGAATAAAATGATTTGAGATTTTTATGGTAGGTATTATGATGTTTCATAAGTTTTCCAAGCATAGAGTTTTGCTTTTGATAGAAGTGTTCTGAAAATAAGGCAGTGCATTTGAAAGTACTGTGAGTAAAAACATGGCGCTTTAAAAATGTATTGAAACACATGAAATGACATCCTGAATCAAATTTAGAAAATAGTGGAAATACTAGATTTTTAAATCCTCATGTCCTTATAGATTTTTGTCACAGAGTAGTAGGCTTATAACGTATATAATTTTGTATCTTGTTCTTTTCCCTTAACATTGGATAGTAACAGTTTCCTGCATTGTTATGGATCAGCCTAAACATCATTTAAAATGCTGCAGAGTATTCTAGGGAGCTGTGTATTAATGTACTTAATAGTCCCTCTGCTTCGAGCCATTTAGATTGTTTCTATTTTGTAATATTATAAATAATGCTGCAACGATCATCTTGTTCCTACAGCTTTTTTTTTTTTTTTTTTTTAATGTTTACAATTAGTCCCCTGGGGTGGAAACCAAGGAGTAGAATTACTGGGTGAAATGAATGAACACACTATGCATTATTTTTCAAAAATAATATATCAGTTTACCATGTCACCATACAGTTTGGCACAATTGGACATTCTTATTTTTTTAAAAAATCACTGATAAGATGGGTGAAATGGTATTCGACTGTTCTTTTAATTTGCATTTTTGTTTACTAGTAATATAAAAAAAACTTTTATATATCTTTGCTAACAATAGATTATCTTCTGTAAAGTGCCCTTTGCTTTATCTCTTGGATTCTCAGTATTTTTTCCTTATTGTGTGCAACTTGCTTATATAATAAAGATATTAAAACTTTATCATATTTGTTGCAAGTTTTTCCCCCAGTCTATTAATGAAAAACAGTGCATTCAAACTTGATTCTATTCTATTTTGAGAGGTGTGTGAACTTGTACAGTGAGGTTTCTAGTGCAGTTTAGAAGGGAGCAATTGACACACACAAATATCACCATGATCATTTCTTTTAAAAGATCTGCTGTATCTAAGCTTATATGGTCTTTTAAAGAGACAATTAAGTTTGTTCTCCTATCAACAGACTATAAGAGAGCATCTAAACTTGTTACATTTTATGTAGTACTCTTAAAGGATACTTTGTAATGCATTAATCTCCACTCTGGGGAAAACCCCTAGGACTAAGAATCAATGTATCAAGAAAAAAGTATGAAAAGAATGTTTAAACAATTACAGTGAAAGATGAACAATTCTGATCATTTGTATCCAAAGTGTATTATTGGCTGTATCAAAATGGAGTTACAGATATCATAAGATATTTCAGAGAGGGATTTTACTTTGTAAGTTTCCTACAGTGAGAGAAGATGGGGCACATAATAGTACTTGTGAACAGGGAGAAAGTGTGGCTAGAAGAACATTATTTTCTTTACACAGGTCAACCAGATATCCTCACTTCTAAAAGTTGTTCCAACACTGAAGCTCTCTAGGGGAGACCATCATTACTGAATTGTACCAGATGCTGCAGCTTGTCTGACATGTATTTAAACTTTCATCTTCCTGGACAACTTAATGATATAGGATAGTTGTTTAGTTTAGGTCAGGTTTCCATAGGCAAAATAAAGCAGAGGGGTGGTACAGACATCTAGATGGTTCACGCAAAAAGTAGAGACTTTGTATTTGGTTTGAACTCACCAGATGGTCACTTTAATGCTCTGCTTTTCTTTGGTTCTAGATTCCTGCCTCTTATATATTTTTTTCTTTTTCTTTTTATATTTATGACAAGTTACCCCAGAAAGAAATTGTTTTCCATTTCCAGGTATGATTTCTGTGAAGGCTGGACTCTGAACCAAGAGTCTCAAATACAGATATTTAAAACAACAGAATAAGATGTAATAAAACCTCCAGTAGTTCTTGTTTGCCAGTTTAGCTGAGGAGGGGGAAACACAAGCATTTCAGCTGGTATTTTACACCTAGATGCTAAGGTAAATGGATAAACACAGCCACAGTGCCTTTAAAACAGTTTCTGACTAACGAAGAAATATGCCTTTAATGGGCTTTGCCTTTAGAAGAAATTTCCTGTGAATCCCGTTTTAAGAAAGCAGTTGTTTGACTGAATTGGGCAGTCACTGGTAATAAAAACTCATCAGGCTTTTCTTTCACATAAATGATCATCACTATTCTAAACTCTACTTGTGCTAAAATCAAAATGGATAATAGAAATGTGGATTTACTTGGCTTAAAAATTAAACTTTTGCCTTAAATGTGGGCATTGTTCAAGAGAATGAAGCCTAAGAGGAAAAAGTAACCAGTATAAAAGCACTATTATTTTTGCCCAATGTATAAATTTTTAAGTATTAACTCTATAGTCTTTGTGAGCTAATGTGTATGTTGATAAAAATGTGCTGCTCTTGCTATTAAAAATGGGTGCTAGTGGTGATGATTGCTGTCTCTGTGTTTGGACATAAATGAAATCATGCACAATGAATGATGCTTTCTACACTATGCAGGGATAAGGGCTGCCCTGTGATTTGTGGCTGCGGCCACTGCTTGCAGATGATGGCTTTGGTCTCAGCTTCTTTACTTCTCTGCTACTCAGAACCTCTGCCGGAGCAAACAACCATCAAATGCCTAACTGCTGCACACAGAACAGGTCTGTTTGCTGCTTTTGTTTCCTTGTACTCTGCAGCTAGAGTAATTAGAGCAAATACATGGTTTAATTAGGCTCCTAAAGCCTGCTTGTTATCTTAGGAGTCAACTGAAAATTAACTCAGTTAAAAATCAAGCATTTCTCCCCACCTTTGAAAGGTAAAACTCATTTGGAAGTGACTTGTAGTAAGTAAACTAAACATCAGAACAATGAAATCTAGCATATTTCACGTGAATTTCAAGGATTTTACACCACATACTTTTGTAATGTAAATATAAATGACCAATATAAATTTTTGCTTAATGCTGTTCCTTGTTGGTATTGTACAGCAACCTCGTTCTTAGTGTCAAAAAGACTATTGGTTTCTATTGCTTTGACTTCAAAAGTTAGAATCTTTATTTTGTAAATTAAAGAGCATTGTGGCATGACTGAATTTGCTGTTTTAAAAGACTTAGTATTAGAGACATATTCCTTTGGATGTTTCTACATCCCATTTTATCTTATAAGATGTAATTTGTATTACGCTTATCACTGATTCTCCTTTCTCTAGTCCTCACACGGGCCTGCAATTTCTATCAGATTGAACCCTTCCTTTTGTTTTCATAGCTACGGTTCTGGTCCAGGCCCTAGTCAACTCTACCAGTATTGCTGAAGTAGCCTCTTCAACTGGATTTACCCTTCTTCAGTATCCGTATGGTCAACAGAATATTTTCTGTCCTATGTCCCTTTCATCATATGATTCATTGCTTAAGGAAGTACAGAGCACCCCCTTGTTTCTTCTGCTGTGTCAGAACTAAACTCCTAGCTCTAACCTATAAATTCCCCTTTTCCCAATTGACACCACAGCCAACCCCCTTTCTCATCCCCTTGCTGCATACAACCCATGCTTCCAAAGTCAGTCCTCATCTACTACAATACATTTTCCCTGCCCACACCACCAGTTAGATTGATCTCTTTATGGCATTGAGTATATGTATCCATTTCCACTATTAGGATATCCCTCATGTCTAAACGTCTTACCCTTCCTAATTACCAATTTATGCCAACCACCTTCCTCAAGACTAGGCTCAAGACTCACTCAGGAACGCTTCCCTCACTCACATAATCACATAATCTTACTGCAGTCACTGCCTAACTTTTCCTAAGCATTGGATGTTAAGTAGAGCTAAGGATTTAGTATTGTTGGTAAATAGCTACTACCCTGGGACTACCTTCCCTTCCCAAGTGCTCTTACCCACCCAATTGTCCTGGCTGCTTCAGCCCTTCCTTCAGAACCCCCAACCTCTCCAATATCTAGCCACTACAAAGTCAACTGCAGGCACAGTGGTAGATTCCCAAGACCCTACTCTAGAGCTTTGAACTGGCATATATTCTGATTGGTATGCTTGTGATACCAATCAGGCTCTTAAGTAGTTAAAAGTACTACCCCCAGATATAACTAATCCCTAAGTTAGGAACACTGTTCTAGACTATAAACTCCTTGAGGAACAGGACGGGGACTGTGTCATATTCATCTTTGTATCCCTAATGCTTAGTACGGTGCTAGCAAGCCTCAAATACATGTTTGCCTCAAGGAAAGAATGAAGGCAGGAGAAGGGAGGAAGAAAAGGGACAAAGGAAGGAAGGACAGAGAGGGGGGAGGAAGCATAGTGGAAGGGAAGGTGGAAGGGAGGGAAAGGAGAAAATAAATGTCTAGGATAGGTTTAAGTGGCTCATGTAGGGGTGCCTGTGTGGCTCTGTAGGTTAAACCTCCTTAAACCTTCCACTCTTGATTTCGGGTCAGGTCATGATCTCACCGTGAGATTAAGCCCCGAGTTGTGTTCTGCACTGACAGCAAGGAGCCTCCTGAGGATGCTTTCTCTCCCTCTCCTTTTCTCTCTCTCTGCCGCTCTCCGCCACCCTTCAAAATAAATAAACATTTAAAAAATGGCCAATGCAGAGTACTTCCTCTTCCAGAATACTTTTTATTTTTGGTTTGACACACTATGTTACATTAGTTTCAGGTGTACAACATAGCAATTCAAAAACTCTATACATTATGCTATGTTCACTACCATGGCAGCTACCATCTGTCACCATACTACATTCTTACAGTTCCATTGACTATATTCCCTATACTGGACTTTTTATTCCCATGACTTATTCATTCCATAACTGGAAGCCTGTACCTCCCACTTTGCTTCACTCATTTTGACCATTCTCCACCCTGTAGCAACCATCAGTTTGTTCTCTGTATTTATAAGTCTGATTCTGCTTTTTTCTGTTGATTCATTTGTTTTTAAGATTCCACATATAAATGAAATCATATGGCTTTTGTCTTTCTCTGGATGGCTTATTTTACTTAGCATTATACTCTTGAGGTCCGTCCACATTCTCACAAATGGCAAGATCTCATCCCTTTTTATCGTTACATAGTATTCCAGTGTGTGTGTTTGTGTGTGTGTGTGTGTGTGTGTGTGTGTGACACATCTCATTAATCCATTCATCTATTGATGGACACTTAGGCTGCTTCCATAACTTTGCTATTGTAAATCATGCTTTAATAAACATAGAGGTACACACATCTTTTTGAATTGATGTTTTAGTTTTCTTTGGGTAAATACCCAGTAGTGGAATTATTGGATCATATGGTAGTTCCATTTTTAACTTTTTGAGGAACCTTCATACTGTTTCCAGAGTGGCTGCACCAATGTACCTTCCCACCAACAGTGCACAAGGGTTCTGTGTTCTCCACATCGCCAACACTTGTTATGTCCCGTCTTTTTAACAGTGCCTAAGGTCTCCATGAGTGAGAGAAAGTCTTGGTGACTTCTGCCTGATGTAACATCTCTTCCGCCTCAAAGGAATGATGCTCATTTTTCCCTCTCATTCATCGTAGCTTAGGTAATTTTTGCTCACACATATCCCTTTCACATCTTACAGTTGTTCTCAGAAACCTCAGAAAATGTCTGTACCCTATATTTTCACCTCTGTTTTTTAGTTCTATTGGGGAACAGAGGGAAATTCCAACCCCAATCATGTAGGGCGATACATATAAAATTCATACTGGTCATAAACATGGAGTCACGGTAATCATAAATCTCTACCAAGGAAAAGTACTTACCACTTCTTGACACCATTGTGTTTCTCCATCCCACCCCCCGCACTACAATGTCAGCTCTGTGTGTTGCTGTGTGTTCTCTTTGTATTCCCTGTGCCTAGAACAGTGCCTGACACATAATAAAGATCCTCAATAAATATTTTTTTTACATTTATTTATTTTGAGAGAGACAGAGACAGCATATGTGGGGGAGGGGCAAAGAAAGAGGGAGACAGAGAATCCCAACCAGGCTCCGCACTGTCAGCACAGAGTCCAAATGTGGGGCTCGGACTCACAAAACTGTGAGATCATGACCTGAGCTGAAACCAAGAGTTGGCCATTTAAGCAACTGAGCCATCCAGGCACCCCCTTAAAAAATATTGAATGAGTGAATGAAAATGAAAAATAGATGTTTTGAAGTTAAAATAGACATACCTCACGAACCACATGTACTCTTGATAGGGATCCCTTTCAGAATCTCCAAGAAGTCTTCATCTACCTGCTTTAATTAAACATGCTTTTTCTGAAGCATTATCATTCAAAATATGCCCTGATATATTTTATAAGGCTATTTCATAATTATTTTTATCTAATGATTTAGTATTACAACACATTTGCTTTGTACTATATTTCCATAGCAAATAGGTATACAGACAGAATTTCCGTATATTGTGAATTAAATGAGTTTCTTTGGGCAAACCTATAAATCCAGGCAACATTTATTCATAATGCTCCTGTAGGTAAAATGTGTTCAAAGTTCAAAACAACCACCTTACAAACCACTTTTGAAATGTAACCATTTTTAGTTTCATGAGTTTTTGCATTCAGTCTGTGCTTTACTGTCTGTCAGACAATTGTTTATGGATTGTAAGTACTTTCTAGTTGCCTCATTAGTGGATGCTTTATCTTCTGCAGTGTTTTGTAGGCCTCCCCTGAAGGCAGGGATTATGTTTTTCTACTTTTGTTCATCCCTTCATGGTGCCTAGTACTGCATTGTAGTCAGGAACGACTTGTTGAATGAAGGATTTTACCTAAATGCAAAATACTACATAAGATGATAAACCCAGAAGACAATGTATTACTTTTTGAAAAAGATGAAACATCAGTCATTCAATGCAATCTTCAGTATTTAGGGCCTCTCACTTGAGAGTCCTGTTAGAGACCACATTGTGTTTAGGCTTAGCAATCATTCCTTCTCGCCAAACTTTTTCACACGGAGTTTAGTAAAAATAGCAACAATCCAGGAAAGTACATCATAATTATAAAAGAAGCAGCATAGGTTTAAAATATTTCATTCTTAATTAATTACATGTTCCCTCTTCCCCTGAGATACATCATCAGGGACAATTATGAACTTATGTAAATTATTTAATTTGAGTACAGGAGTAGGGAAGGAAGATGTTTCTGATTATTTATTTCAGGATCTTTTTCCAAATTTGAGACTAAGGCATCGAAAGAGAAGTAAGGAGGGAAAATGTGCGTTTCTGATCAAAGAAGAACAAGAAAATTTAGACTCAGACTCATAGTAAACTCCCTTCCTTCTGTGAAAATGCGTTGAAAACACCTGGGATCTTGTTTCTTACCCTGAGTGATGGTTACATAGGTGTTCAGTATGTAGTTATTATTTAAACTGCACATTTGTATTTTTATACGCTCTTCTGTATATATATATTTTACAATCAAAGATACCTTGAAGACAAATGTGGTCCACGAGCGAAACATATCAATATTTCACCTTGATTCAAAATCAAGAACCAAATAAGTATAAATCATTCTTTCCTTTTGTTAATTAGCATTCAGAAAGGAAAAATGTTAACATTTGAATAGAGTGTTTAAGAAATAGTTACATTTGCATCTGAAAAGAGGGGTCCCTTGGAAAATAAAATTGGTGCTTTCAGTATTAAAACCAAACCAAACAAAACAAAATAAGATAAAGTGTTTTGCCTACCCCAAAAGATCTCTTTAAAGATTGCTTCCAGGTTCACCTGAAGACTTTTTGTCACATGGTTCAGTACGTCTGTGGAATCTTTGAGGTGTTAGAGAATCAAAGCTAAGTGCACTCCAAAAAGTGAGCTGTGTAAGCTGAGAAACCCTATTTGCAGTACCTAATAGTACAAACTGATTTACAGGGAAGACTCAACTTTTAAAGTTTGTTTTCTACGATTTTACCTTCTGTGTGTATGTGTGTACAATGTTAGTGTGGTTTTTAATGTAAACTTGTTTCTCATCAACCAGGTTGTAAATTTCTTGAGGACAAGGGATAATCTATTGTTTTTCATGTTCCCTGCATGACCTCCCTGTGTTAGTCACCTAATACTTTCGCTTGATTTGCAAATGCATACGAGTCACATTCTGATAGCTTGTGACTCCTTTGTCTCATCTGTTTTATAACCAAAAGAATGTGCTGGAGAATATAAGGCCCCCAGCCTCCTCTCTTGTAATGTGTATGATCTGGAGGCAGTGTAGTGGCAATTCTAACCACTGATTGTCTTAAGGTGTTTGGTGTTTTAAGGTGTCTTAAGGTGTTTGCACAATTAAAATGATTGAAGTATAAATGTGAAAGCATGATGTGAGCTGAAAATCTTTTAAGATATTATTCTGCAAGTCAATTTTGAAAGTTTTCAGGCATCAGGTTAAGTTGACTTTTTGGTATTGTGACCCTAAGTTTAAATAATAAAAGAAAAAAAGATCTATCAACTTACTAGAAGTGTGTTATGCCTGAAACAAAAACATGGCCCAACAGTTGAGAAATATTTCTTTAAACTGCTATTATTTGACGTTGAAACTGGTTTGCTATACACAATCTTTTTGTGAATTGAAAGTCTAATATGTTAAAATTTAATCATTATCTGTGACATTTTACAATGTTACCAATTACTTTTAGCAATTGTATTGCAATACATCTCTAACTTCTATACGTCATCATTCTGCTTTGGCTGAGTGTTAGTATTCCATGAGGCTTGTACATGTGTGGTTTATATTTGTTTTACAATTTCAAATACTCCCCCATAGCAAACCACATAGTCTTAAGTCAAACTTCTTTCTTCAGTTCGTCAGTTCCCTTACTAATTAGTATTGCCTTTTAAGTTTTGTTATGCCATATAGAACCAGTATTTGACAATGACCAAAATGTTTATTTTTAGTAATAGGAGAAGTGTGGAAAGAACACTCTACTGGAGCTCCAGAGAGGTGGGTTCTAGCCCCATTTCTGCCACTTACGAAGATCATTTAATCCTATTTATCTTTGTTTACCCTTTTAAAAAATGAGAGGTTACAGGCAAGGGTTTTCTAAAGTTTTGGAAACAGAGAGAAAGGGCAAACACATACCTTCAAGGTTCTGTATATGCAGATTGTTCCTCCTTTTGAAGCATACACAGAGAGAAAGCTTTATTGTGCCCTCAGAACAAAAATCTTAGCAGTTGAACATCTCCTTAAATTATTAAACACAAATTTGTTTTCATCTCCTTTTTTAAAAAAATATTTATTTATTTATTTATTTAGTTAAGGTCTACACCCAGTGGTGGGAGTGGGGGAGGGGTTGGAGCTTGAACTCAGGGCCCTGAGATGAAGAGGCACATGCTCTTCTGATTTAGCTAGCCAGGTGTCCCTCCATCCCCTTTTTAAATCACATATTTAAAAATTTTATCACAAATCAGATATGTTCCAGATAGTGTTTTAGGTATTGCAGATATGACAGTGAATAAGACACACAATGTCTTTCATAGAGTTTACACTCTAATAGGGAGTAGCCAAATAAGGGCAGAAGAAAATATCAGCTAATGGAACATCTGGTTTTAGAAATGAAATTGCATGATATAGAGAACATAAGTGTGTTGGGTGGTCTGAGAAGGTCTGTCTCAAAGGAGAGGACATTTTGCTGAGATGCAAATGCCAAGAAGGCACTAGCCATGCAAAGGTCAAAGGAAGAATGCTATGTAGAGGAAAAGAAAGTATAAGGCATAAAAGCAGGCATGGGTGGGGAGTGTTGGAGGAACAGAAAGAAGGCAATATACTGGAGCACAGTGAGGTCAGAGGGTCAGGAGCCACATCAAGGAGGGGTTTGTAGGTCAAGGTAAAGAATGTGGAGATTATTCTAGATGCAATGGGTAGCCATTGGAGAAGTTTAAGCTGGAGAGTGTCATGATCTGATTTACATTTTAAAGAGGATGCTCCAGCTGTCACTTGGATTGATGGTGACCCAAAGTAGAAGCTGAAAGACTGGCTAGGAGAATATCTTAGTGCTCCAGATAAAGGTGGCTTAGACAACAGTGACAGTAGTGTAATTAGAGATATGAGGACAAAGTTGAAGTATGTTTTGGAGGTAAAGCCTACAGAAGCTGCAGAAGGATTGAATTTAGGGTGTGAAGGACAGGGATGATTCAAAGATAACTCCTAGGTGGCTGGCATGGGCAGGTTTAGTGGAGTTATGATGAAGTTAAACATTTTTACAGAAATAGAACCCATTTCTCAGGTCATGATCTCACAGTTTATGAGATTAAGCCCCACGTTGGGCTCTGTGCTGACAGTGCAGAGCCTGCTTGAGATTCCCTCTGTCTCTTTCTCTCAAAAATAAATAAATAAATATAAGTTTTAAAAAATAAAATATAACTCATTTAACATTAAACTATATATGACTTAATTTTTTATCCATCTTTTAGTATAAGCTTATATGATTTTGTATAACTATAGTTAGTGAAGCAGAATGTTTGAACTGTTTGATGTTATTTTTTTTGTTAATTTTTTAATGTTTATATATTTTTGAGAGACAGACACACAGTATGAGTGGGGGAGGGGCAGAGAGAGGGAGACACAGAATCTGAAGCAGGCTCCAGGCTCTGAGCTGTCAGCACAGAGCCCGATGCAGGGCTTGAACCCATGTTACCTTGGGATCTTGACCTGAGCCAAAGTCGGATGGATGCTTAACCGACTGAGCCACCCAGGCACCCTGTTTGATGTTATCTTTAAGTTAACATTATTTCAAGCAAATGAATCTATATATCAACATAATCTGCAATCTTTGTCATTTTCAGCAAGACTATATCATTCTAATACATGCCCTTGTTATTATTCCTGTTATCACCCAAATGTTAACATTTATTTTAAAAAAACAAACACTGCCGCCTTAATTTGGGGGCAAATACTACATTGCTTTCCCCTATATTTCATCTTTATCAAATATTTATTAAGAACCTTTACCTACCAGGTAACTAACCACATCATTTAATTTTAAAATGTTTTATTTTTAACCATGTGCCACTCTGGAGGCAAGGTTGCCAGAGGTTAGCTGCATGGAGCACCTGAGAGCATTGAGGAAGTTTTGTTTTATTTAGTTTCAAATGTGGTATTAAGTCACTTTAGGATTAATGCTGTCATACATGATATGAATTAACTGTAGCCGTCCTCATGTCTGGCTAGTACTAGAAAGCTCTGTTGCACAAAACCAGTACGCATATGAAGATGCTTGACAGCTTTATGATGACCATTTTTTTTTTTTTTGGATTATAGTGGTGTTATCCTGGAACCAGTCATTCAATCTCTGATAGCTACATAAACCAAACTGATGTGCCTTCTGCTGCTGTTATTTCTCAGCTGAACAGAGAATGTTACATTGTTTGCAGCTTTATTATTATTATTATTATTATTATTATTATTATTATTCAGAATGCCCTTGCAATGCTTCTTCTGTTCTCCTTATTTCCTCTCTGAAGATCACTATGCCTGCTTTCATCCATCTTTCTCATTTACTTTGCCAAGATTCTATCTTGCCATTTAAAGTGAAGTGGGACTCATAGAAGAGACTAATGAGAATGTCCAAAAGGCTATCAGGCTCTCCATAGTAGTCTGTGATTGATAGCTATGAGAAAGATGGTGTGCCAAATTCTAGCACTTCTGTTTAATCTGGAATTAGGTGGGGAATCCTGGCAGAGTTGTGTGTACGTTCTTCTTACCATTGCATTTGGGCACGTGGTTTAAAAAATTAAATATCCCCACAAAGCTTGTAAACCCAGCCGATCTCATCCCCCATTTTCTCCTTGCCAGAGACAGCCATATTTAACCTTTATATCTTTAATTTTTGTTTTAGGGAATTTTTTTAAATTTTTTTAAGTTTACTTATTTTTGAGAGAGAAACAGAGATAGTGAGCAGGGGAGGGGCAGAGAGAGAGGAAAAGAGAGAATCCCAAGCAGGCTCTGCATTGTCAGCGCAGAGCCGGATGTGGGGCTTGAACTCATAAACTGTGAGATCATGACTTGAGCTGAAACCAACAGTCGGATGCTTAACTGCCTGAGCTACCCAGGTACCCCTATATCTTTATCATTTGATACTTACCCATTATTTCTGAACTAAATGTCTCTGTTGCTATGTCTTGATTTTTCAGTTTTTGACATCTGTCAACCTGTCACCGTGGCATATGAGGATTTTGCTTTTCTTCACATACACAGTCATACCCATAGCATGCACATGTGATCTTCCCACTCCTTCATTTTCCCATTAGAAGTACACTGTGTTGTGGCACCTGGGTGGCTCAGTCAGTTAAGCTTCAGACTTCGGGTCAGGTCACCATCTCATGGTTGGTGAGTTTGAGCCCCACATCGGGCTTTCTGCTTCCAGTCTGGAACCCCTTTGGATCCTCTATCTACCTCTCTCTCTGACTCTTCCTATCTTGTGCTCTTTGTCTCTCTCTCTCTCTCTCTCTCTCTCTCTCTCTCTCTCTCTCAAAAATAAACGTTAAAAAAATAAGTATACTGTGTTTAGTGTTCTGATGATGTAAAAGCAATTAACAGATGAGCCAGCTAGTACATTAGAATACTTTCAATTACCTCTACAACTTGATATTTTCCTTGGAATTAGTAATTATTTTTGTTGTTGAATTCTCTATGTTATTAGCAGTCTGTGTTATTGGCATCATATCTCCCATTGCCTTTTTCTTTTCAGTTGGTTTCTGCTGGATATAATGTAGTCCCAGTGACGAGTTTCTGAATAAATTCTATGAGCTAAAAAACAAAAAAAACCCAAAAAACTCACTCATCTATTTTCTACCTATTTTCCAAATATGTTTTTAATTCATTTGGATGCAGGAAATCCTTGCATTTTCTATGCTGTCCCTCTTTCCATATATTGTGAATTTATTTTTTATTTTTATTATTTATTTATGTATTTATTATTTATTTTTAATATAATTTATTGTCAAATTGGCTCACATACAGTGTGTAAAGTGTGGTCTTGGTTTTGGGGGTAGATTCCTGTGGTTCATCGTTTACATACAACATCCAGTGCACATCCCCATTTTCCATTTTTTTTACTCTTTGTCATTATTGGGTTTTCCATTTTTCCTTTCATTTCAAAAACATCTTCCAGGAGCTCTCTTTTCATTCTTGAAAGTTTCTTTTAAAATACCATCCTTCTACATTTACCATGGTGAGCATTTCATAATGAAGAGAGTTGTTGAAACTATATGTTGTATACCTGAAACTAATATAATATTATATGTCAACTGTACTATAATTAAAAATAAAATTTGGGGGCGCCTGAGTGGCTCAGTTGGTTAAGCATCTGACTTCAGCTCAGGTCTGTGAGTTCGAGCCCTGAGTCAGGCTCTGTGCTGACAGCTCAGAGCCTGAAGCCTGTTTCAGATTCTGTGTCTCCCTCTCTCCCTTCCCCTCCCCTGCTTGTGCTCTACCTTTCTATCAAAATTAAGTGAACATTAAAAATTTTTTTAAATACAATTTTAAAAATCCTAAAACATCCTATTATTATTTCATAGTTGCAATGTCTTCTCTAATATCACTGGGGATATTGTTGTAGTTATAATTATTCTCTCTGCATGTGGCAGATAAAAGTCATTGTCTCCTGATATCTTCAAAAAGTGGAAATGGTTAGGCAGCAGGTGGCAAGGGATTTTTCAGACAAGAAAGCTGGTGGACTTTTGTTAAAGGTGAACCAGTCACCTAGGATATCTTGGAAGTCAGACAACATGCTGCAAACTGAACCTTGGGCTGTCTTTTGCTTTGTGCTGCCCTTAGCTACTGAGTTGCCTTACGAGGGAGACAATGCAGTCCAGAGATAGCCAAAGGGAGGCATGCTATGCTTGTGGTTTATAATCTAATTTCACTAAGATGCCTGTAATTTCCAGAACATTCAGGGTTGAAAAAAAAACACTATTAATAATTCCAAAAAGAAAGTAGTGGTAATCAAGAAGACACTATTAGCAGGAGATAAAATTTTGGCTCCAAGTATTTTTCAGGAGACTCCATTCAAGACTTTTTCTTCCTGACAATGGGATCCAACAAAAATTAAAGTAAGGGAATTTCCTTCCCACTCAAACCTATTTTTGAAATAACCTCCAGGTATCCACCATCAGATTGAGATAGGGTCAAGCCTGGGGCACCTGGGTGGCTCAGTTGGTGAAGTGTCCGACTTCACCTCAGATCATGATCTCACACTCCATGAGTTCGAGCCCCACATCAGGCTGTGCTGACAGCTCAGAGCCTGGAGCCTGCTTTGGATTCTGTGTCTCCCTCTCTCTCTGCCCTCCCCTGCTCATGCTCTGTCTCTCTCTGTCTCAAAAATAAATAACAACATTAAAAAAATAAAAAAAAAGAACTGGTCAAGCCAAAAAAACAGAGGCCAATAAATAAAATACCCAGGACAGGATTAAAAACTAAGTCTAGAAAGGATCTCTGTCTGAGTCTATGCCTCATGGGACTGACCGGAAATAATGAGACTAGAAGACTGTCAGGTTTTTTTTTTGTTGTTGATTCTTATTTGTTTTCCAGCTTTATTGTAATATAGCTAGCATATAACATTGTGTATGTATAAGGTGTGTGATGTGTTTATTTGATACATTTACATATTACAGTATGATTACCACCATGGTGTTACCTAGAACCTCCATTACAGTGACATAATTCCATTTCTTATTCATGGTGAGAACACTTAAGATCTCTCCTACCAACTTTTAAGTATCTAATATAATATTGTTAAGTATATTCATCATGCTGTATATTAGATCCCAGAACTTATTCATCTCCTAACTGGAAGTTTGTATCCTTTGACTAACACCCCCTCCCCAACTCTCTATGACTTTGGATTTTGTATATTTCATGTACAAGTGATATCATACAATATTTATCTTTCTCTACCTGACTTATTTCACTTAGCACAGTGCCCTCAAGGTCCATCCATGTTGTCTCAAATGACAGAATTCCCTTCTTTCTCATAGCTGAATAATACTCCAGTGTGTGTGTGTGTGAGTGTGTGTGTGTGTGTGTGTGTGTGTGTATCACATTTTCTGTGTCCACTCATCTGCTGATGGATACTTATGTTGTTTCCATATGTTAGCTATTTTGGTGCTTCAGTGAACATGGGAGTGTAGATATCTTTTCAATATCCTGTTTTCGTTTCCTTTGGGTATATACCCAGAAATGGGATTGCTGGATCATATGGTAGTTCTATTTTTAATTTTTTGAGGAACTGCCACACTATTTTCCACAGTATCTGCACCAGTTTACATTCTCACCAACAGTGCACAAGGGTTCCCTTTTCCCTATATCCTCACCAACACTCACCTCTTGTCTTTTTGATGCTAGCCACTCTAACAGGTGTGAGGTGATAGTTAATTGTGGTTTTATTATTTTTTTAATTTTTAAAAAGTTTTGAGCTCCCTTATTAAATATTTCTTTTTAGTTATACAATTTTACTCCAGAATTTCCCATTAGTTCTTTTTAAAATACGGTGTCATATGTAAGAGATGAATCGCTGGGTTCTACTCCTGAAAGCCAAGACTACACTGTATGTTAACTAACTTGAGAAGAAAAAATAATAAAATAAAATAAAATAAAATAAAATAAAATAAAATAAAATAAAATAGAATTGAAATAAATAAAAAAATAAGTTGAATTGACCAAAAAATAATAAAATAATTTCTATATTTGTATTAGTATTCTCTATTTGATGTGATATTGTCATCCTCACTGATTTGATCATAATTTCTTCTGGTTTAAAAAAATATCTAAAATGTCTATACTGAAATATTTCTCAAATCTGATATTGGTTGCTTTTATTCCCAGTTTATTTTGCCTGTTTTCATTTGTTCATTTTAGCATGGGTGGGTCACATCCTCCTGGTTTTACTTTTCTTGTAACATTTTGCTAGAAACTACACATTGTAGATCATATAATGTATCTGCTGTAAGTACTACCCTGGCTCCCATCCCCCACCCTTTCTGGACCAATTTCTGTTTCTTGCTTGCTTATTTGCTTAGTGATCAGTTGAAATACATTAGTGAAGTCTATTTTATTTGCCTCTATGCAGTAGTAAGCCTCTGATATTGCTCCTCAGAGGGGTATAATCTTGTCATTGTGGTTTTAATTTGCATTAACCTGATGATTAGTGGTGTCAAGGATTTTTTTCATGTGTCTGGTGTCCATTTGGATGTTTTCTTGGAAAAACTGGCTACTCAACTGTTCTGCCCATTTAAAAAATCAGATCATTTGGTTTTTTCTTATTGAGTTCTAGGAGTTTCTTATGTACTTTGTTTATTAACCCCTTAGCAGATATGTGGTTTGCAAAACTCCATATTTTCTCCCATTCTGTAAATTGCCTTTTCATTTTGTTAACCATTTTTTGTTGTTCAGAAGCTTTTATTTTGATGTAGTCACACTTACTAATTTTTTTGCTTTTGTTGCTTCTGCTTTTCATGTCACATCGAAGATCAGTGTCACAGAACATTTTTTCCCTATGTTTTCTCTAAGAGTTTTATGTTTTTAGGTCTTATATTTAAAACTGTAATCCATTTCTAGTCAATTTTTATGAGTCATGTAAGATGGGAATCCAATTTCTTTTTTTTTTTTGCTTGTGTTTATCCAGGTTTCCCCAAACCATTTATTGTAAAAACTATCCTTTCCCCATTGTGTATTCTTGAGTCCCTTGTGAAATATTAGTTGATTGTATATGTGGGAGTTTATTTATGTAGAAGCCTGTAAGGTTTTTCTTTAATGTTTATTTATTTTTGAAAGAGAGACAGAGTGTGAGCAGGGGAGGGGCAGAGAGAGAGGGAGACACAGAATTAGAGCAGGCTCTAGGCTCTGAGCTGTCAGCACAGAGCCTGATGCAGGACTCGAACCCACACAAAAAGAAAATGTGATCATGACCTGAGCCAAAGTTGGATGCTTAACCAACTGAGCCACCCAGGCGCCCCAGAAGCCTATACGTTTTTGAGGGCAATGAATTGCCAAAGAAACCACAAACCAAGGTTTCGAAAGCATGTGATACAAAAAATCCCCATGAAATACTATTTATAAATCTAATAAAATATGCACAGAATCTGTATGTTAGAAACTACAAAAGGAGGCACCTGGGTGGCTCAGTTGCTTGAACAACCAACTTCAGCTCAGGTCATGATCTCATGGCTTGTGGGTTTGAGCCCCACATCGGACTCACTGCTGTCAGCTTGTCAGCACAGAGCCCGGTTCAGATCCTCTGTCCCCCTCCCTCTCTTTGCCTCTCCCCTGCTTGCACTTTCCCCCACCTCAAAATAAATATTTTTTAAAGACTACAAAAGACTGCTAAAATAAAGACCTAAAGAAATGGAGAAATATGCTATGTTCATGGATCGGCAGACTCAATATTCTTAATGTCAGTACTCCCTAAATTAACTGTTAGATTCAGTGCAATACCAATCAAAATTCTAGCAGGATCTTTTGCACATATCAATAAGCCAATTCTAGAATTTACATGGGAAGCAAAAGAATTAGTATAGCCAAAAAAAGTTTGAAAAAATAAGGTAGGAGTACTCACAAATCCTGAATTCAGAATTCACTATAAAGGTACAGAAATCAAGGCAGTGTGGTTTTCCTGAAAAGATAGACTATAGGTTAGCGGAACCAAAGACAGAATTCGGAAACAAAGTTGCAAAGGAGAAAGAGTGATCATATCAACAAATGGTACTGGAAATATTGGACATCCATATGCAAAAAAAAAAAAAAAAAAAGGAAA
Source organism: Acinonyx jubatus (assembly GCF_027475565.1). Classification (NCBI taxonomy): domain Eukaryota; kingdom Metazoa; phylum Chordata; class Mammalia; order Carnivora; family Felidae; genus Acinonyx; species Acinonyx jubatus. Next base: position 86,268,598 of record NC_069389.1, read on the forward strand.
AGGAAAAAGAAAGCTTTGACCTTGACCCATAACTTGCACACTATACTATACTATACAAAGTTAATTTAAAATGGACCATAGATCTAAATGTAAAACTGAAGACTGTAATATTGCTAGAAGAAAACAGAAGAAAATCTCTGTTAACTTTGTTCGGCAAAAATTTCTTGGATATGGTACCACATACTCATTAGTAAAGGAAAGAGCTGGTAAATCTGAATTCAATAAAAAGACAAGACACCGAGTGGGAGAAAATTTGTGCAAAGCATATGCTTGATCAAGCACCTGTAGCCAGAATATGTAAAGGATTCTCAAAACTCAATAAAAAACAATTCAAATATAAAAGGGGTAAAAGAAATTGAACAGATACTTCACCAAAGAAGATAAACAAATGCAAAGCAACACATGAAAAACTGCTCAGCATCTTAGTCATTAGTGAAATGCAATTTTAAACCAGAATGAGATACTGCTACACCCTTATCATATTGGCTAAAATAAAATAAAAATACTGGCACACAATGTGCTGGTAAAGATGAAGAGCAACTGGAAAACTCATGCCATTGCTGGTAAAATGCAAAATTGTACATTGGAAACAGCTTGTTTAGTTTCTTATAAAGTTAAGCATACACTTAAGTATACAACTCAACAATCCCATTCATAGATATTTAAGTTTTCATTTAAATTCCAGTTAACATACAGTGTAATATTTATTTCAGGTGTACGATATAGTTCAACACTTTCATACAACACCCCGTGCTCATCACAAGTACACTCCTTAATTCCCATCACCTTTAACCCATCCCCCCCATCCACCCACTTCCCCTCTGGTAACCATCAGTTTGTTCAGTATAGTTAAGAGTCTGTTTCATGGCTTGTTTCTCTCTTTTTTTCACTTTATTTGTTTTGTTTCTTGATTTCCATATATGAGTTAAATCATGCGGTATTTGTCTTCTCTGACTGACTTCCCTAGCCCCATCTATGTCATTGCAAACAGCAAGATTTCGTACTTTTTATGGCTGGGTGATATTCTATTATACATAATATATATATATATTATATATATTATATATATATAATATATATATGTATATATACACACACACATATACATAAACGTATATATATATACATGTATATATGTGTGTGTGTGTGTATATATATTTATACACACACACACATACACACACATACCACATCTTCCTTTTTCCCCCTCAGATCTAGGGTTAGGGTTCGTGTTAGGGCCAGGGTTAGGGTTAGGGTTAGGGCCAGGGTGAGGGTTATGTTTAAGGTCAGGGTGTGGGTATGAGTCTGGTATCCTGCAGTTCAGAGACCTCTTCAGAGTGTTAAAATTACAGTTAGCATTAGGGTAAGTGTTAGGGATTAGACTTTGGGTGTTAAAGGTTACAGTTATGTTTAGTATCAGGGTTAGGTTTAGGATTAAGGTATGTGCCTGTTATGCGTTTCAGAGACTTCTCCAAAGAATAAAATCGTAGACTTCTGCTGGGATGAGAATAGACATGGCAGCCATCTACTGAGCTGAGCAAGGAGGAGCAAGTTTGGGCCTCTAAATGCTCTTTATTTATTTATTTTTTATTTTTTTAGCATTTATTTATTTTTGAGAGAGAGAGAGACAGAGCGTGAGCAGGAGAGGGGCAGAAAGAGAGGGACACACACAACTTGAAGCAAGCTCCAGTTTCGTGCTGTCAGCACAGAGCCTGACAGTTTTCAAACCCCTGAAGTGATCATGACCTGAGACAAAGTCGGACGTTTAACCTACTGAGCCACCCAGGTGCCCCCTCTAAATGCTCTTGAAATAGATGTTGAATTGTTCCTTCTGGATTTTTTTTTGTCTAAACTCTAATTGTACTTTTATTTATTTTTTTACCCAATTTTCTATTTAACTTTCAGTTACTTAACATACAGTGTAACAATTAGTTTCAAATATAAAATTTAATGATTCATCACTTACCTACAGTGTCTGGTGCTCATCACAAATGCCCTCTTAGTAACTATCACCTATTTAAGCCACTCCCCGCCACTTCTCCTCTGGTAACCATCAGTTTGTTCTCTATAGTTAAGAGTCTACTTCTTGGTTTCCTTCTCATTTTTTGCCCCTATGTTCATTTGTTTTGTTTCTTAAATTCCACACAGGAGTGAAATTATATGGTATTTGTCTTTCTCTGACTGACTTATTTTGCTTAGCATAATACTCTCTAGGTCCATCCAGTCATTGCAAATGGCAAGATTCCATTCTTTTTGATAGCTGAGTAATATTCCATCGTGTATACGACGTCTTCTTTATCCATTCATCAGTCAATAGACATTTAGGCTCTTTCCATAATTTAGCTATTGTAGATAATGCTGCTATAAACACTGGGGTGTATTAACCCTTTGAATTACTATTTTTGCATCCTTTGAGTAAATATCTAGTAGTGCAATTGCTGGATCATAGGATAGTTCTATTTTAACTTTTTGAGGAACCTCCATACTGTTTTATACATGGCTGCACCAGTTTAGTGTGCATCCCACCAATAGTATAAAAGAGTGCCCCTTTCTCCACATTCTTGCCAACACCTGTTGTTTCCTTTTTTGTTACTTATAGCCATTCTGACTGGTGTGAAATGATATACCATTGTAGTTTTAATTTGTATTTTCTTGATAGTGGCTGATGTTGAGCATCTTTTAATGTGTCCGTTAGCCATCTGGATGTCTTCTTTGGAAACATGTCTGTTCATGTCTTCTGACCATTTTTTAACTGGATTATTTGTTTTTTGGATATTGAGTTATATAAGTTCTTTATATATTTTGGATACTAACCCTTTATCAGGTATGTCATTTGGAAATATCTTCTTCCATTCTGTAGGTTCCTTTTTTTGATTTGTTTATTCTTTTCTTTGCTGTGCAGAAGCTTCTTATTTTGATGCAGTCCAAATAGTTTATTTTTGCTTTTGTTTCCTTTGCCTAAGGAGAATGTATCTAGAAAGAAGTTGCTATGGCTGATGCCAGAGAGGTTGCCACCTGCATTCTTCTGTAGGATTTTACTGGTTTCCTATCTCACATTTAGGGCTTTCATCCATTTTAATTTATTTTTGTATATGGTGTAAGAAAGTGGTCCAGTTTCATTCTTTTGCATGTAGCTGTCCGGTTTTCCCAACACCATTTGTTGAAGAGAGTGTCTTTTTTTTCTATTGGATATTCTTTCCTGCCTTGCCAAAGATTAATTGACCATATAGTTGTGGGTCCATTTCTGTATTTTCTATTCTGTTCCATTGATCTATGTGTCTGTTTTTGTGCCAGTAACATACTGTCTTGATGATTATAGCTCTGTAATATAACTTGAAGTCTAGAATTGTGATGCCTCCCACTTTGCTTTTCTTTTTCAGGATTGCTTTGGCTATTCAGGGATCTTTTGAGGTTCCATACAAATTTTAAGATTACTTGTTCCACCTCTGTGAAAAATGCTGGTGGTATTTTGATAGGGATTGCATTAAATGTGTAGATTATTTTGGGTAATGTAGACATTTAAAATTTTTTTAACGTTTATTCATTTTTTGAGAGACAGAGAAAGACAGAGCGTGGGGGGGGGGGAGGGGCAGAGAGAGACGGAGACACAGAATCCGAAGGAAGTTCCAGGCTCCAGACTGACAGCACAGAGCCTGATGTGGAGCTCAAACTCACAAACCATGAGATCATGACCTGAGCCAAAGTCGGACGCTTAATTGACTGAGCCACCCAGGCACCCCGGGTAGTGTAGACATTTTAGCAATATTTGTTCTTTCAATCCATGAAAATGGAATGTTTTTCCATTTCTGTGTGTCATCTTTAATTACTTTAATCAATGTTTTATCGTTTTCAGAGTATAAGTCTTTTATCTCTTTGGTTAGGTTTATTCCTAGGTATGTTATGGTTTCTGGTGCAATTGTAAATGGGATCAATTCCTTTATTTCTCTTTCTACTGTTTCATTATTGGTGTATCAAAGTGCAACCAATTTCTGTCCACTCATAAGTATTTAGCCACATGAATGAAAACTTATGTTCACACAAAAACTTGCATGTGAATGTTCATAGTAGTTTATTTTTCATGATTGCCCCAAACTGGAAACAATCCAAATGTCCTTAATTTCATGAGTAAAGAGGAAAAAAAAAACTTTGGTTATCTATACAATGGAATACATGTCAGCAGTAAAAGAGAAGTAACTACTGATGTAAACAACAGCATGAATATACTTTGCTAAGCGAACAAAGCTAGACTCAAAGTCTACATATCATATTAATCCTAGAAAGGGTAAAACATCAGGGTCAGATAACAAATCAGTAGTTTTCAGGGGCTGGGGTTGGAGAGAGGGGTTGACTACAAAGGAGCATCATAAGGCTAGATTGTGGTGGTGGCTACACAGATGTATGCTTTTTTAAAGCCATATATGAGTGTTCAACAAAAGGAGTAAATTTTACTATTTGTAGACTATTCTGCAATGAAAAAGTAGGGAAGAAATGGAACTAAAAATAGCCTATGTGTATTTAACTCCTTAGACTCACTCCTGCACTCCCAAGTTTTCACCCACAGAAAGCAGGTTGTAAAGTTCTCCAGCCCCCAAAGAAAAGCATACTAAGAGCCACGTGCTATATGCCTATTGAAGAAAATAGGCAAGGAAGAACCATAGAAAGACAGACATGGGGAATATGAAGTAACTATATAAGAGGATTGTCATGATGGAGCAGAAGTAGAGACTTCCAAAGGGTAAACTCCTTCATGCCTAAGGTAGGGAATGCATCATTTCTATCATGCTTAGCAAGATTTGATAAATGCTACAGAGCAGTGATTACCACATGTTCTCATTATTTTCTGGAATGGAAGTTTTTATTGTATTTTACCTTGTATTTTACTCCATCATTTTATTGCTGTGAGGGTGGCGTGGGGAGAGGAAGTTAACATGTCATTTACATGAACTTGAATCTATAGCCTATCTAATACACTGCATAATCTGTTTATTCAAAGTTGATCTCTTCTATTTCTTTTGGTTGCTGACTTCATAAAAGAACGTTATCAGGTTATTATTGGTTGTCTGCTCATTTAAAAAATTGTGGAACTAAAACGATGACTGGGGACTTCTGGTAATTACAGATTTGGTAAATTGGACTAACCCTCCCACTGAGGACAACCACACACTCACACAAAACATATCTCTTAAAATAATCAGTGGACTAGACAATAAACAAGATAATGAAGAAGCTCTGGAGGTGCCTGAGTGGCTCAGTGGGTTGAATGTCCAACTTTGGCTCAGGTCATGACCTCGCAGTTCACAGTTCGTGAGTTTAAGCCCCATGTCAGGCTCACTGCTGTCAGCGAGGAGCCCACTTCAGATCCTCTGTCCTCCTCTCTCTACCCCTCCCCCACTTGCACTCTCTCAAAAATAAAATAAAAATTTAAAAGAAATAGTGAAGATGGGGCTCCTGGGTTACTCAGTTGGTTAAGCGTCCAACTTCGGCTCAGGTCATGATCTCACAGTTTGTGGGTTTGAGACCCACGTTGGACTCTGTGCTGACAGCTCGGAGCCTGGAGTATGCTTTGCATTCTGTGTCTCCCTCTCTCTCTGTGCCCTTCCCCCGACTCGGTCTCTGTCTCTGTCTCTCTTTCTCAAAAATAAATAAACATTTAAAAAATTAAAAAATAATAGTGAAGAAGCTCTAGAATTGGATCAAAGAAGATGGAAATCCAGAAATATGGGCTGCCCTTTTGAGGTTGCCCTTCCTCTTGGATGTTGCCAATTCTACAAGACATGGCAAAGATACAAACTCTGGAGGAGCAAAATAATCCAAAACCTGCTAAGAGGCAGAAGGCATAGGTAATCCCGTATGTTTTGGGTTGGGGCCCTGAGGGATCCACCATAGAAGTAAGAGTGACCTTAAATTGGATTAACTTTTGCAGGAATTATAGCCTATCTTCAAATCATATCAGTCCCTGAAATTATAGTATAGTGATTCCATATTGTTATTTGCCACACATATTGGTAAAAGCTAGTATAAATTTTCTCTGGAGTATGATAACATTATTCTAAGTCTAAAATGAATTCTATAAAGAAATTATAATTAAAATATTTAATATACAATAAAATCACAGCAGAAGACAAAGTAATGTGAATATTGCAATGTGAATTATTTACAATAGTCAAGATATGGAAGCAACCAAAGTGTCCATCAATAGATGAATGGCTAAAGAAGATATAGTATATATACAGTGGAATATTGACCATAAAAAAGAACAGGATCTTGCCATTTATAACAACATGGATAGACCTAGAGGATGTTATACTAAGTGAAATAAGTGAGACAGAGAAAAATAAATGCCATATGATTTCACTTATATGTGGAATCTAAAAACCAAAGCAAATGAATAAAGCAGCAAAAAACAGAAGCAGACTCACAAACAGAGTAAACTGGTGGTTGCCATTTTGGGAGAGGGGTGGAAAAATGGGTGAAATAGGTAAAGGGAATTAAGAGGTACAAACTTGAGTTATGAAATAAATAAGTCATGGAGATGAAAGTATAGCATAAGGAATATAGTCAATAATATTATAATAACATTTTATGGTAATTACACTTATTGTGGTGAACATTGCACAATACATAGAATTGCCAAATCACTGTTGTGCACCTGAAACTAATATAACATGGTATGCCAACTATACTTCAATAATGTAAATAAAAAATATTTTTAGAATCATAAAAAATCTGACATGAACAAGAACTAGTGGGAAAAAAATAGACAATAGCAGCATATCCACAGGAGACCGAGAAATATGAAGAATCACACACGAATTTTAAAATAACTATGCTTACCATGCTCAAGGCAATATAAGACAAGACTGAGAATTTTGGTAGAAGACTAAAAACTATTTTTAAAAAGATGTGAGAAATTTGAAATATCATACAATGGGCATTTTAGAATTGAAAACTGTGATAACTGAAATTAAGAATTTGGTGGATGTGTCTTGACATCAGGTTAAACCTTGCTGGAGAGTAATTTGGTTAACTGAAAGATCAGAAGAAAATAGCCAGAATGAGGCATGAACAAAAGGTAAAAATCAGGGGTGCCTGGATGGCTCAGTCAGTTAAGCATCTGACTCTTGATTTCAGCTCAGGTCGTGATCTGACAGTCGTGGAATTGGGCCCCGCTTGGGGTTCCACACTGAGCCTGGAGCCTGTTTGGGATTCTTTGTCTCTCTCTCTCTCTCTCTCTCTCTGCCCACCCATCTCTCTCTCTCTCTCTCTCTCTCTCTCTCTCTCAAAATAAACACTTTTTTTAAAAAAAAAAAGGTAAAAATCAATGAGAATGGAACCATAGAGAATACATTGAGAAGATCTATCATAAATGTAACTGCAATTTCAGAATGAGAGAGAGAATGGGACAGACGTAGTATTTGTAAAGATTAGAGCTTTTATTTCAATAAATAGTTCAGGAACGATTAACAATTTAGAAAGAAAAAATGAATTTTTATTCTTTATACCATACATAAAAAGTTCATTCCACCAGGGTTATAGGTCTACATATGAAAGGCAAAATAATACAGCATCTAGAAGATAATATAAAAGAATAATTTATGATCTTTGAGCAGGGAAATATTTCTTTAACATGTTGAAGAAAAGTAATAAAAGGAAAAATGTGATAATATAAAATTCAGTACATCTTTTCAGCAAAGGAACTAGTGAAGCCATGGAACGTATTTGCAAAGTATCTATTTGACAAAGAGCTCATAGTCAAAATGCCTACAAATCTATAGAAAAATGAGCAGGAACATGCACTTACATAAAGAGAACATCCAAATGGCCAATAAGCATATGAAAACTTGCTCATACTCTTTAGTTATGTGGAAAAAGTAAATCATAACCACATTGTGATAATACAATTGATCCAATAAAATGGCTTATACCAAATGTTGAGAAACATGTGGGTTAACCAAACTTTCAGTACTAAGGGGAGTATATATTGGTACAACTACTTTGCAAAACTATTTGGCTTTATCTACTAAGTTAAAAATATCCTTGGGACACCTGGGTGGTTCAGTCAGTTGAGCGCTGACTCTTGACTTCAGCTGAGGTTATGATCTGAGCGTCATGGGATCAAGACCTGTGTTGGGCTCTGTGCTGATCTCTCTCTCTCTCTCCCTCTGCCTCTCCCCTGCTTGCACTCTATCTTCTCTCTCTAAAAATACAAGTAAATAAAATAAACAAAAAGAGATAAAAATATCCTTACCTGCAACTAGCAAAAGTATATTCCTAGTAGATATGCGTGCATAAGTGCATGAAGTCACATGTACAAGACTACTTAATAGCAGTATTATCTAAATAGTTCCAAATTGGAAACAATCAAAATGTCTATTAACAGTACAATGGATAAATAAATCATAACATATTCATATAAGGGAATATTATATAGTAGTGATTCTTTTTTAAATGTTTTATTGGGAGGACCGGGAGATGGCGGCGTAGGAGGACGCTGGGCTCACAGCGCATCCTGCTGATCACTTAGATTCCACCTACACCTGCCTAAATAACCCAGAAAACCACCAGAAGACTAGCAGAACGGAGTCTCCGGAGCCAAGCGCAGACGAGAGGCCCACGGAAGAGGGTAGGAAGGGCAGCGAGGCGGTGCGCGCTCCACAGACTGGCAGGAGGGAGCCGGGGCTGAGGGGCGGCTCGCCGGCCAAGCGGAGCCCACCAGTCTGGCTGGCAAAAGCGGAGGGGCCTGACGGACTGTGTTCCGACAGCAAGCGCAACTTAGCGTCTGGGAGGTCATAAGTTAACAGCTCTGCTTGGAAAGCAGGAAGGCTGGAGGACAAAGGGAGGGAGAGCTGCTGAGCCCCCGGACTACAGAGCTCAGTTTGGTGGGGAACAAAGGCGCTCGCCAGCGCCATCTCCCCCGCCCATCCCCCAGCCAAAATCCCAAAGAGAACCAGTTCCTGCCAGGGAACTTGCTCGCTCCGCGCAAACACCCAACGCTGTGCTTCTCTGGAGCCAGCCCTCCTGAAGCGGGTCTGACTCCCTCCCGCTGCCACAGGGCCCCTCCTGAAGTGGATCACCTAAGGAGAAGCGAGCTGAGCCTACCCCTCCTGCCCCTGTGCACCTTGCCAATCCACCCCAGCTAATACGCCAGATCCCCAGCACCACAAGCCTGACAGTGTGCAAGTAGCCCAGACGGGCCACGCCACCCCATAGTGAATCCCGTCCCTAGGAGAGGGGAAGAGAAGGCACACACCAGTCTGACGGTGGCCCCAGCGGTGGGCTGGGGGCAGACATCAGGTCGGACTGCGGCCCCGCCCACCAACTCCAGTTATACACCACAGCACAGGGGAAGGGCCCTGCAGGTCCTCACCACGCCAGGGACAATCCAAAATGACCAAGCGGAAGAATTCCCCTCAGAAGAATCTCCAGGAAATAACAGCTAATGAACTGATCAAAAAGGATTTAAATGATATAACAGAAAGTGAATTTAGAATAATAGTCATAAAATTAATTGCTGGGCTTGAAAACAGTACAGAGGACAGCAGAGAATCTCTTGCTACAGAGATCAAGGGACTCAGGAACAGTCACGAGGAGCTGAAAAACGCTTTAAACGAAATGCAAAACAAAATGGAAACCACGACGGCTCGAATTGAAGAGGCAGAGGAGAGAATAGGTGAACTAGAAGATAAAGTTATGGAAAAAAAGGAAGCTGAGAAAAAGAGAGATAAAAAATCCAGGAGTATGAGGGGAAAATTAGAGAACTAAGTGATAACACTAAAAAGAAATAATATACGCATAATTGGTATCCCAGAGGAGGAAGAGAGAGGGAAAGGTGCTGAAGGGGTACTTGAAGAAATCATAGCTGAGAACTTCCCTGAACTGGGGAAGGAAAAAGGCATTGAAATCCAAGAGGCACAGAGAACTCCCTTCAGATGTAACTTGAATCGATCTTCTGCACGATATATCATAGTCAAACTGGCAAAATACAAGGATAAAGAGAAAATTCTGAAAGCAGCAAGGGATAAGCGTGCCCTAACATATAAAGGGAGACGTATAAGACTTGTGACTGATCTCTCTTTTGAAACTTGGCAGGCCAGAAAGGATTGGCACGAGATCCTTAATGTGCTGAACAGAAAAATATGCAGCCGAGAATCCTTTATCCAGCAAGTCTGTCATTTAGAATAGAAGGAGAGATAAAGGTCTTCCCAAACAAACAAAAACTGAAGCAATTTGTCACCACTAAACCAGCCCTACAAGAGATCCTAAGGGGGATCCTGTAAGACAAAGTACCAGAGACATCACTACAAGCATAAAACATACAAACATCACAATGACTCTAAACCTGTATCTTTCTATAATAACACTGAATGTAAATGGATTAAATGCGCCAACCAAAAGACATAGGGTATCAGAATGGATAAAAAAAACAAGACCCATCTATTTGCTGTCTACAAGAGACTCATTTTAGATCGGAGGACACCTTCAGATTGAAAGTGAGGGGATGGAGAACTATTTATCATGCTACTGGAAGCCAAAAGAAAGCTGGAGTAGCCATACTTATATCAGACAAACTAGACTTTAAATTAAAGGCTGTAACAAGAGATGAAGAAGGGCATTATATAATAATTACAGGGTCTATCCATCAGGAAGAGCTAACAATTATAAATGTCTATGCGCCGAATACTGGAGCCCCCAAATATATAAAACAATTACTCACAAACATAAGCAACCTTATTGATAAGAATGTGGTAATTGCAGGGGACTTTAACACTCCACTTACAGAAATGGATAGATCATCTAGACACATGGTCAATAAAGAAACAAGAGCCCTGAATGACACATTGGATCAGATGGACTTGACAGATCTATTTAGAACTCTGCATCCCAAAGCAACAGAATATACTTTCTTCTCGAGTGCGCATGGAACATTCTCCAAGATAGATCATATACTGGGTCACAAATCAGCCCTTCATAAGTATACAAGAATTGAAATCATACCATGCATACTTTCAGACCACAATGCTATGAAGCTTGAAATCAACCACAGGAAAAAGTCTGGAACACCTCCAAAAGCATGGACGTTAAAGAACACCCTACTAAAGAATGAGTGGGTCAACCAGGCAATTAGAGAATACATTTAAAAATATATGGAAACAAACGAAAATGAAAATACAACAATCCAAACGCTTTGGGATGCAGTGAAGGCAGTCCTGAGAGGTAAATACATCACAATCCAGGCCGATCTCAAGAAACAAGAAAAATCCCAAATACAAAATCTAACAGCACACCTAAAGGAAATAGAAGCAGAACAGCAAAGGCAGCCTAAACCCAGCAGAAGAAGAGAAATAATGAAGATCAGAGCAGAAAAAACAATATAGACTCTAAAAAAACTGTAGAGCAGATCAATGAAACCAAGAGTTGGTTTTTTGAAAAAATAAACAAAATTGACAAACCTCTAGCCAGGCTTCTCAAAAAGAAAAGGGAGATGACCCAAATAGATAAAATCATGAATGAAAATGGAATTATTACAACCAATCCCTCAGAGATACAAGCAATTATCAGGGAATAGTATGAAAAATTATATGCCAACAAATTGGACAACCTGGAGGAAATGGACAAATTCCTAAACACCCACACTCTTCCAAAACTCAATCAGGAGGAAATAGAAAGCTTGAACAGACTCATAACCAGCGAAGAAATTGAATCAGTTATCAAAAATCTCCCAACAAATAAGAGTCCAGGACCAGATGGCTTCCCAGGGCAGTTCTACCAGACGTTTAAAGCAGAGATAATACCTATCCTTCTCAAGCTATTCCAAGAAATAGAAAGGGAAGGAAAACTTCCAGACTCATTCTAGGAAGCCAGTATTACTTTGATTCCTAAGCCAGACAGAGACCCAGTAAAAAAAGAGGACTACAGGCCAATATCCCTGATGAATATGGATGCAAAAATTCTCCATAAGATACTAGCAAATCGAATTCAACAGCATATAAAAAGAATTATTCACCATGATCCAGTGGGATTCATTCCTGGGATGCAGGGCTGGTTCAACATTTGCAAATCAATCAACGTGATACATCACATTAATAAAAGAAAAGATAAGAACCATATGATCCTGTCAATCGATGCAGAACAGGCCTTTGACAAAATCCAGCACCTTTTCTTAATAAAAACCCTTGAGAAAGTCGGGATAGAAGGAACATACTTAAACATCATCAAAGCCATTTATGAAAAGCCCACAGCTAACATCATCCTCAATGGGGAAAAACTGAGAGCTTTTTCCCTGAGGTCAGGAACACGACAGGGATGCCCACTCTCACCGCTGTGGTTTAACATAGGGTTGGAAGTTCTAGCATCAGCAATCAGACAACAAAAGGACATCAAAGTCTTCAAAATTGGCAAAGACGAGGTCAAGCTTTCGCTTTTTGCAGATGACATGATATTATACATGGATAATCCGATAGACTCCACCAAAAGTCTGCTAGAACTGATACATGAATTCAGCAAAGTTGCAGGATACAAAATCAATGTACAGAAATCAGTTGCATTCTTATACACTAACAATGAAGCAACAGAAAGACAAATAAAGAAACTGATCCCATTCACAATTGCACCAAGAAGCATAAAATAGCTAGGAATAAATCTAACCAAAGATGTAAAAGATCTGTATGCTGAAAACTATAGAAAACTTATGAAGGTAATTGAAGAAGATATAAAGAAATGAAAGACATTCCCTGCTCATGGTTTGGAAGAATAAATATTGTCAAAATGTCAATACTACCCAAAGCTATCTACACATTCAATGCAATCCCAATCAAAATTGCATCAGCATTCTTCTCGAAACTAGAACAAGCAATTCTAAAATTCATATGGAACCACAAAAGGCCCCGAATAGCCAAAGTAATTTTGAAGAAGAAGACCAAAGCAGGAGGCATCACAATCCCAGACTTTAGCCTCTACTACAAAGCTGTAATCATCAACACAGCATGGTATTGGCACAAAAACAGACACATAGACCAATGGAATAGAATAGAAACCCCAGAACCAGACCCACAAACTTATGGCCACCTAATCTTTGACAAAGCAAGAAAGAACATCCAATGGAAAAAAGACAGTCTCTTTAACAAATGGTGCTGGGAGAACTGGACAGCAACATGCAGAAGGTTGAAACTAGACCACTTTCTCACACCATTCACAAAAATAAACTCAAAATGGATAAAGGACCTGAATGTGAGACAGGAAACCATCAAAACCCTAGAGGAGAAAGCAGGAAAAGCCCTCTCTGACCTCAGTCGTAGCAATCTCTTACTCAACACATCCCCAAAGGCAAGGGAATTAAAAGCAAAAATGAATTTTATGAAGAATCAAAGCTTCTGCACAGCAAAAGAAACAACCAAGAAAACTAAAAGGCAACCAACGGAATGGGAAAAGGTATTTGCAAATGACATATCGGACAAAGGGCTAGTATCCAAAATCTATAAAGAGCTCACCAAACTCCACACCCGAAAAACAAATAACCCAGTGAAGAAATGGGCAGGAAACATGAATAGACACTTCTCTAAAGAAGACATCCAGATGGCCAACAGGCACATGAAAAGATGGTCAACGTCGCTCCTTATCAGGGAAATACAAATCAAAACCACACTCAGATATCACCTCACGCCAGTCAGAGTGGCCAAAATGAACAAATCAGGAGACTCTAGATGCTGGTGAGGATGTGGAGAAATGGGACCCTCTTGCACTGTTGGTGGGAATGCAAATTGGTGCAGCCACTCTGGAAAGCAGTGTGGAGGTTCCTCAGAAAATTAAAAATAGACCTACCCTATGACCCAGCAATAGCACTGCTAGGAATTTACCCAAGGGATACAGGAGTACTGATGCAGAGTGGCACTTGTACCCCAATGTTTATAGCAGCACTCTCAACAATAGCCAAATTATGGAAAGAGCCTAAATGTCCATCAACTGATGAATGAATAAAGAAATTGTGGTTTATATACACAATGGAGTACTACATGGCAATGAGAAAGAACAAAATATGGCCCTTTGTAGCAACGTGGATGGAACTGGAGAGTGTGATGCTAAGTGAAATAAGCCATACAGAGAAAGACATATACCATATGTTTTCACTCTTATATGGATCCTGAGAAACTCAACAGCAACCCATGGAGGAGGGGAAGGAAAAAAAAAAGAGGTTAGAGTGGGAGAGAGCCAAAGCATAAGAGACTGTTAAAAACTGAGAACAAACTGAGGGTTGATGGGGGGTGGAAGGGAGGGGAGGGTGGGTGATGGGTATTGAGGAGGGCACCTTTTGGGATGAGCACTGGGGGTTATATGGAAACCAATTTGACAATAAATTTCATATATTGAAAAAAACGTTTTATTTATTTATTTTGAGAGAGAGAGTACAAGAAGGGTAGAGAGAGAGGGAGAGAGAGAATCCAAAGCAGGACCCACACTGTCAGCACAGAGCTGGATGTGGAGCTCAAACTCATGAACCATGAGATCATGACCTGAGCCAAAACCAACATTGGCTGCTTAACCAACTGAGCCTCCCTGGTGCCCCTATAGTAGTGATTCTAAAAATGTGTCTCTGGAGCAGCAGCCTCAACATCAGCTAGAAAGCAATTAGAAATTCAAATTATTGTGTTAATGTCTACTCATTTTTTTGAGAGAGAGAGAGAGAGGTGGGGGGGGGAGAGAGAACCCCAAGGAGGCTCTGCACTCTGAGCACAGAGCCTGATGTGGGGCTCAATCTCAGGGACTGTGAGATCATGACCTGAACTGAAGTCAAGAGTCAGGCACTTAACCCACTGAGCCACCCAGGTGCCCCAGAAATTCAAATTCTTGAACCTTATCTTAGACCTACCAAATCAGAAATTCTGGGGATATGGGCCTATAAATCTGTGTTTTAGCAAGCCTTCTGGATGATTCTAATATACTCTCAAGTTTGAGAATTACTGTTCTACAGTAAAAAAATAAATGAAGTATAACAATATGCAACAACATGGATGAGCCTCACAAATATAATTTTGAGTATAAGAAACTATATACAATATATACTATATGATTTTATTTATATGAAATCCAAAAAATCAGGCAAAACTAAACAATAATGTTTAGGGATGGATGATCAGGTAGTAAAACCAGAAAATCAAGGAAGTGCTTACCATCAAAATCAACATAGTGTTTACTTCTGGGCGATGAATTGGCGGTTGGCTATTGGAAGGGCGGTTGGCGATTCTGAATCGTATTCTGGGGCTGGTGGTAAATTTGCTTCATCTGAACAAATCTTAAATTTCTTGTCTGGGAGGCCTGGAGCTGGTTTCCAATGTCCTGAGGACTGAGTTAGGAGAGAGGTCTTTCTTCACAGCTGTCAGTTACCACTTGTCCGTCTGTTTACCTGAAATGTTGATTTTCTCTCCCCTTCCAACATTTTTTGGGGGGTCTTTGTGGGTTTTTTCAATTTATACAATTCACCTTACTTGCTTTAGTGGGGTTTCAGGAGGGAGAAAAATAATTTCCCACTTTTGCTTGGAAGACCTCTATCATTAGGATGTTAGTTTGCAGGCTGGAAGACTTTATAAGGAAATGCTTTTTCTATGCTCATCACTTCAGCATATTATTATGTGGGTAATACATTCCCATTGAAACCCACATAAATATAACTAAGAAATTCAAAATTTTTTCACATTTTTAAGAACGCATTGTAACTATAATTCTGTTTTTTAACATTTATTTTTGAGAGAGAGAGAGAGCAAACACTGGTGGGAGAAGGGCAGAGTGAGAGGGAAACAGAAGATCTGAAGCGAGTTCTGTGCTGATAGCAGAGAGCCCCATGTGGGGCTCAGGCTCACAAACTGTGAGATCATGACTTGATCCGCCATCAGGCGCTTAACTGACTGAGCCACCCAGGCTCCCACTTCTGCTTTTTATGTAACTTTGTATCAATTTAGTATTTCCTCATGTTATTTAAACTATAAGAAAGTGACAGGAAAAAGGCAGAATAGGAGATTACCCACTCCTTACACCCTTAGCAACAATTATTTGGTGGCCATCCAGAGACAAAAGTTCCTTTGTGGGAGATTTGGAATCCAGGGAGTAGACTGTGAAACCCTAGTGGAGACTAGACTGAGGAGGACCATTGTGAGAAGCCTAGCCCATACCCAGATGGCAGACTCACCCACTGTGGTCCTGGCTATGGACTGGGCAACAACCCAGGCTCCTGTGGACTCTGGCGTAGCCCCATTTAGCCTTGTTCTATCACTAAGTAGTACCATCTGCCAAGGGACCTGGAAAGAGTAACACCTGCCCATGCCACTGGTAACAGGCTCACCAACCTTGGTCCTAGTTGTGGACTCTGAAGTCGCCAGTGACCTGATTCCACGGATCCACTGGATGGTATGCCCATCTGTGTTGCCAGAGATAGGGTTGCAGTCCTTGATCCAACTGCAGATATTGAAGCAGTGCTGTAAGCAAGTTCCAGCCCCTCACAGCCACAATCCTGCCTGGCCAGAGACCTACCAGGGGACACACTTGTCAGTGGTCCCAGAGGCAGGCCCACCAACCTCAGTATGAATGCATATCTGGAAGCAGCCCATGAACTGGCTCCAGCCTTGCTTAGCTGAACTGCAGAAGAATCCCTGTCTATCCAAGGTCCCATTGGGTCCCTTTCTGCCATGTGAGGACACAAGAAGTCAGTTGTATGCAACCCAGAAGAAGGCCTTTGCCAGAACTACATTAACATCATGATCTCCAAAAGACTGAAATAAATTTCTGTTGTATATAAGCTACCCAGTCTGTAGTATTTTGTTACAGCAACATGAACTAAGGCAGATTCTGTACAGCCTATGAAACAATCAACAAAACAAAAAGGCAAGCTAGAAAATAAGAATATTTGTACACTATACACTGATAAGAGACTGAGATCCAAAATATGTAAATAACTCATACAACTCAATAGCAAAAAGCAAATAATCTGATTAAAATGGGCAGAGAACCTGAATAGACATTTTTCCAAATCAGACATAAAAATGACCAACAGATATATGAAAAGATACTCAACCTCACTAACCAATGGGGAAATGCAAATGAAAAACACGATGAGATATCATCACCTCACGCATGTTAGAATGACTATTATTAAAAAGACAAGAAATAACAAGTGTTGGCAAAGGGGTAGAGAAAAGGGAACTCTTGTGCACTGTTGGTGGGAACGCAAATTGGTGCAGTCAATTATAGACATAAAATTTGCTAAGGGAGTAGATCTTAAGTGTTCTCAGCGCACACAAAATATGATTATGTGAGGTGATGGTTGTGTTAGTTAACTTGATTGTGGTAGTCATTTCAATGATATATGTACATGTATTTTATAATGTATTTGTATATTAAGTGTATATGCACATGTATATTAAAATGTATATTAAATCATTACATTGTACATCTTAAATATATACAATTTTAGTTGCCAATTATATATATTTTTATATTTTTTAATGTTTATTTATTTTTGAGAGAGAGAGACAGAGCATGAGTGGGGGAGGGGCAGAGAGTGAGGGAGACATAGAATCCAAAGCAGCCTCCAGGCTCTGAGCTGTTCAGCACAGAGCCAGGATGTGGGGCTTGAATTCATGAACCATGAGATCATGACCTGAACTGAAGTTGGACATTTAACTGACTGAGCCATCCAGGTGTCCTGCCAATTATATCTTAATAAAGCTGAAAAAAATAAAAGTATAAGATCATTGTAGTTTATTTTATTTTTTCCCTTTTCAAGCTTTTATTTAAATTCTAGTTAGTTAACATATATGGCAAAATTGGGGCACCTGGGTGGCTAAGTCCGTTAAGCATTAGACTTCTGATTTCAGCTGAGTTCATGATCTCACCATTGGTCAGTTTGAGCCCCGCATCAGGCTCCATGCTGACAGTGCGGAGCCTGCTTGGGATTCTGTTTCCCTCTCTCTCTGCCCCTCCCCCATCGTGCTGTCTCTCTCAAAATAAATAAATAAACTTATAAAAAACATATGGCAAAGTTGGTTTCAGGTTCAGATTTTAGTGATTCACCCCTTACATACAGCACCCAGTGCTCATCACAAGTGCCCTCCTTAATACACATCACCCACTTAGCCCATCCCCCACCCACCTCCCTCCATCAACTCTCAGTTTGTTTGCAATAGTCTCTTATGGTTTGCTTCCCTCTCTCTTTTTTCCCCTTCCCTATGTTCATCTGTTTTGTTTCTTAAATTCCACATGTGACTGAAATCATATGGCATTTGTATTTCTCTGACTGACTCGTTTGCTTAGCATAATACATTCTAGCTCCATCCACATGGTTGCAAATGTCAAGATTTCATTCTTTTTGATGGCTGAGTCGTATTCCATTGTATATATACACCACCTCTTCTTTATCCATTCATCAATAGATGGACATTTGGGCTCTTTCCATAGTTTGGCTACTGTTGATGATGCTGCTCTAAACATCGGGGTGCATGTGCCCCTTCAAATAGGTATTTGTGTATATTTTGTGTAAATACCTAGTAATGCAATTGCTAGGTCATGGGGTAGTTCTATTTTTAACTTTTTTAGGAATCTCCATACTGTTCTCCAGAGTGGCTGCACCAGTTTGCATTCCCACCAACAGTGTAAGAGGGTTCCCCTTTCTCCACATCTTCATCAACATCTGTTGTTTCCTGCATTGTTAATTTTAGCCATTCTGACAGGTGTGGTTTGGTTTGTATTTCCCTCATGAGTGATGTTGAGCACCTTTTCATGTGTCTGTTAGCCATATGGATGTCTTTTTTGGGAACATGTCTGTTCATGTCAGATAATTTTATTTTTAACAGCTTTTATAATATTTCATCATAAAAGCAAACCAGAAATTTATGTAGCTCTGTTACTATTATTGGATTTATAGTGTTATTTCCACCCTAATTTTCCCTTATTATGAGTAATGTTGCAGTGTATAGCTTTGTGATTAAACTTTTGTCTGCATTCCTGATCATTCCCCTGGGACACATTTCAAGAAATATATCAAAGGGAACAAACAATTTATATATTTTCTGCCAGAAAATGGAATAATTTATTGTTCCATTAATTTATTATTCTAATAATTAATAGTTTGTTGATTTTTTCTGGTTATAGAAGTAATACATGCTTGTAGAAATTTTCAGAAAGTAGAGAAAAAGTAGGAGAAAGCAAGCAAAAATCACCCCAAGTCCCACAACCTGTCCTAGAGATAACCACTTTTAATATCTTGGTATATCCTTCCACGAATGTGCACAAATACAAATAAAGATTTAAAAATGAATCTATTCTTATTACTTACACTTCTTTTTTAATAAATTGAGATATAACTGACATATAACATTGTGTAAGTTTAAGGTGTACAAGGTGTTGATTTGATACATTTATATATTTGCAATATGATTACCACTGTAACATTAGCTAACACCTCCATCATGTCACATAATTATCATTTCCTTTTTTGTGGTGAGAACATTTAAGATGTAGTCTCTTAGCAACTTTAAAATATATAATACAGTGTTGTTAACTATAATCACAATGCTGTGCATTAGATCTTCAGAACTTACTCATTTTCTAACTGCATAACATACACTTCTTGCTTAACAACCTGCTGAAGACATCTATAAACCACTGTCCAGTAGAAGTTTTTGGACTGATGGAAATGTTCCATTATGCACTATCCAATACAGCAGCTACACACACCACATGTGGTATGATAGTTTTACTAAGGAACTGGATTTTAAATTTTATTTAATTTTAATTAATTTAAATTTATGTAGCCACATATGCCTAATGACTACTATATTGGACAGCACAGGTATATAATACCTACATATTCATTTTAATAGTTTGGAGAGTACTTAATTGAATAGATGCACCACAACTTATTTAGCTTATACCTAACTTGTAGACATAAGTTGCTTGCAGTGTTTGCTATTATAAACAACACTTTGATGAATACTGTAAAGAAAGAAGTATGTTGAAAGGATACTAGTTAACTTTTCTGGTGTATTATCAATTCAAACTCTTTTGTCAGTGCCATACACAATTTGTTTGATTACTCTTGCAATTCAGTTATGGAAATATTTGATGTACTTGGATAAATGTTTCATAACTAACGTTCTGAGTATTTCCTTTTGGAAATGTTTTTACATAGCCTTAGAACATGACTGAAATTCTCAGAGAACCAACTTTGTGTGATGCACTTTAACATATTTTTCCTTTGTAGGGTAATAGTTTTCAAAATTTTTCTTAATTTTGAGAATTAGCCTACCTGCAGAAAAGTGTATGGAAAATTATGTGTACAGTTGATGGAAAAGGTAGAAATCAACATCCATATACATACCGCTCAGTCTAAGAAATAGAATATTACTACACCCCAAAAGCACAATACATGACCCTCTGTCATCATATTTCACTCCCATTTTTCAAGAGGTGAACATCTGAATTTTGTGCTAATCATTCCTTGTTTTCTTTAAAATTTTAACACTTAAATATGTATCTTGAAAAATGCATTGCTTAATTTTGCCTGTTTTTGAGCTTCATATATATGAAGCCAAAAGTGTGTATTATTTTATGTCTGCCTTCTTCTACTTGAATCATGTTTGTTATTGATGATGTTTTATACTGAGAGATAATATACAGTAAAGTACATGAAGTGCACTAATAGTTATTATACATCTATTGCTTTTTAGAAATTTATGTATACACTCACATACCCATCACCCTGACCAAAATAAAGTTTTTTTTTTCAGCACCCTGTAAGACTCCTGTATGAGCTTTCCCTATCTATAATCCCCTTAGAGGAAACTAGTATACTGATATCTATCATTAATAGTTAGTTTTGACTGTTTTTTGACTGTTGTTCATATGAATGCATTCATACAGTATGTGATCTTTTGGAATCTGGCTTCTTTTGTTTAAAGTTATATGTCTGACAGTCATTCACGCTGTTTTGATACCATTAGTGTGTCCTTCTGTTGTTGTTATTCAGTAGTATTGCATTGTATGAATATGCCACAATTTTTTGGCAATTTTTTCGATGATGAGTATTTGGGTTGGTTTCAGTTTGGGCTATTATAAATAAAGCTGTTATAGGCAATTTTGTACATGTCTTTTTGTGGATATATATGGATTCATGACACTGGGATTTATGCCCAGAAGTGAAATTGCCAGGTCATGGATTATAGAGTAAGCATATGATTAGCTTTGGTAAATACTCTGTTTTCCAAAGTGGTTATATAGTTGTGCATTTCCAGAAGGAGTGAATGAGAATTCCATTTATTTTTTTAATGTTTATTTTTGAGAGAGGTGGCAGGGGAGGGGCAGAGAGAGAGGGAGACAGAGGATCCAAAGCAGGCTCCACATTGTCAGCACAGAGCCTTATGCTGGGCTCCAACCCACAAACCGAAATCTTGATTTGAGTGGAAGTTGGACATTTAACCAACTGAGCCACCCAGGCGCCCTGAGAGTTCTAGTTTTTCCACATCTTTGCTAACAATTAGAATTATCAATATTTGTAATTAGAGCCAGTCTGGTGGGTGGTATTTCACTGTGGCATTAATTTGTATTTCACTGAGGACTACTGATGAGCACCTGTTCACATGCTAATTTTCATTTGTGTATCCTTTTTTGTAAAGTGTCTCTTCAAATTTGTTGCCATGTTTTTATTGTTTTCTTCCTCTTATTAATTTATAGGGTTTAAAAAATATACATTCTGCATGAGTCATTTGTCATATTTATGCATTGCAAATATCTTTTGCCATCCTCTAGCTTGCTTTTTTAATTTTATTAAAGCTATATAGTTTTTAAAGTCTATTTATTTATTTTGAGAGAGGGGGAGCGTGCAAGAAAGGGAGGGGCAGAGAGAGAGAGAGAGAGAGAGAGAGAGAGAGAGAGAGAGAGAATCCCAAGCAGACTCCGTGCTAGTAGCAACCTGGGGCTTGATTTCACGAACCATGAGATCATGATGTGAGCCAAAATCAGGAGTTGGATGCTTAGCTCACTGAGCCACCCAGGTGCCCCTAAAGCTATAATTTTAAATAGCATTACTGAGATATAATTAACAGACCACACAGTTTACTAATTTAAAGTATACAATTCAATAGCTTTTGGAATTGTGCAACCATTAACACAACACATTTTAGGACATCACCCCAGAAAGAAACCTCTTACTCATTAGCAGTCACTTTTCACTGTAGCCCAGTACCCCCAGCCTCTGACAACTAATCTGCCTTCTGTCTCTACAAGTTTTCCTATTCTGGAAATTTCATATAAATGGAATCCTATAATTTTTGGTCTTTTGTGACTGGCTCCTTTCACATAGAATAATGTTTTCAAGTGCATCCGTATAGTAGGTATCAGTACTTCATTCCTTATTATGATTGAATAAATTCCCTTGTATTGATATACCACTTTTGTTATACATTCATCTGTTGATGAACATTTAGGGTGTTTTTATGTTTTTACTATTATGAAGAACACTGTTATGAACACTCACAGTACATGATTTTGCATGGACATATGTTCTAGTTTTTCTTGGGAATCTATCTAGAAGTGAAATTGCTAGGTCATAATTTAACTCTATGTTCGACTGTTTGAGGAATTGCCACACCATTTTCTAAATGGCTGCCTCATTTTACATCTCTGTTAACAGTACATGTGTGTTCCAGTTTCTCTATATCCTCACTAGCACTTGTTATTGTCCAGTATTTTTTTTTGATGATAGCCATCCTTGTGGGTGTGAAATGGTATCTTGTGGCTTTGATTTGCAGATCTCTGATAGCTAATGATGTTGAGAATCTTTTCATGTGCTTACTGGCCATTCATATGTGTTCTTTTTAAAATTTTTTAATGCTTTATTTATTTTTGAGACAGAGAGAGGCAGAGCATGAGCAGGGGAGGGGCAGAGATTGAGGGAGACCCAGAATCTGAACCAGGCTCCAGGCTCTGAGCTGTCAGCACAGAGCCCGGCGTGGGGCTCAAACTCACAGACCGTGAGATCATGACCTGAGCTGAAGTCGGACGTTTAACCAACTGAGCCACCCAGGCGCCCCTCGTATGTATTCTTTTAGTATTGGTTTCAGGAGTAGAAACCAGTAATTCATCTCTTACATGTGATACCCAGTGCTCATCCCAAGAAGTGCCCTCCTTAATGCCCATCACCCTTAACCCATCCCCCCACCCACCTCCTCTCCAGCACCCCTCAGTTTGTTCTCTGTATTTAATAGTCTCTTATGAGGCACCTGGGTGGTTCATTCGGTTAAGTGTCCGACTTCTGCTAGGTCATGATCCCGTGGTTTGTGAGTTCGAGCCCCACGTCAGGCTTTGTGCAGACAGCTCAGAGCCTGGAGTCTGCTTCAGATTATGTGTCTCCTTCTCTCTCTGCCCCTCCCCTGTTCATACCCTATCTCTCTCTGTCTCTCAAAAATAAATAAATGTTAAAAAAAATTTAAAAAAGGGTCTTTTATGGTTTGTCTCCATATCTGTTTTTATCTTATTCTTCTTTCCCTTCCCCTATGTTCATCTGTTGTGTTTCTCAAATTCCACATAGGAGTGAAATCATATAATATTTGTCTTTCTCTGACTGGTTTATTTCGCTTAGCATAATACCTTCTAGTTCCATCCATGTTGTTGCAAATGGCAAGAGTTCATTCTTTTTCATTGCTGAGTAGTATTCCATTGTATGTATGTACATCCATCAGTGGATGGACATTTGGGCTTTTCCATAACTTGGCTATTGTTGATAGTGCTGCTATAAACATTTGGGTGCATGTGCCCCTTTGAGTCAGGATTTTTGTATCCTTTGGATAAATACCTAGTAGTGCAATTTCTGGGTCTTAAGGTAGTTCTATTTTTATTTTTTATTTCAGGAACCTCCATACTGTTCTCCAGAGTGGCTGCACCAGTTTGCATTTCCACCAATAGTGCAAAAGTGGTCCTCTTTCTCTGCATCCTCACCAATATCCATTGTTTCCTGAGTTGTTAATTTTAGCCACTCTTACTGGTGTGAGGTGGCATCTCATTGTGGTTTTGATTTGTATTTCTCTGGTGATGAGTGATTTGAGCATCTTTTCATGTGTCTGTTAGCCATCTGGGTGTCTTCTTTGGAAAGGTGTCTATTATTGTCTTCTGCTCATTTCTTCACTAGATTATTTGTTTTTTGGGTGTTTAGTGTGATATGTTCTTTATAGATTTTGGATACTAACTCTTTATCCAATATATCATTTGCAAATATCTTCTCCCATTCCATTGGTAATTTTTTCAATTCTGTGGATTGTCTTTTCACTTTCTTTATGGTATCCTTTCATGCACAAATGTTTTTATTTTTTGTTGATTTTAATAATAGCTTTTTGGCAAACAAGACAGTTTTTGGTATCAAGAAAATCAAGTTCATAATTCTGTAATTATTAGTGTGTTTTGTGTCCTATTTAAGATTTTTTGGGGGTGCTTGGGTGGCTTAGTCAGTTGAGGGTCCGACTCTTGATTTTGGCTCAGGTCATGATCCCAGGATCATGGGATTGAGCCCTGCATCAGATTCTGTGCTGAGCATGGAGCTTGTTTAAGATTCTTTCTTTCTCTCTCCCCCTCTGCCTCTCTCCCACACTCTCTGTCTCATTAAAAAATTTGAAAAGAGAAATTTTTGTCTAAATGTCATGAAGGTATTCCTTTATGTGTTCTTCTAAAGCTTTTTTGTTACATTTTATATTTAGAAATACAATCCTTTTTGAATAAATTTTTTTTTCTATGGTGTGAGATAGTCATCAAGGTAGTCTATTTCTGGATTCTATTCTCTTTCATTGATCTTTGTCTATCTTCCTGCCAATACCACTGTCTTAATTATTGTAGTTTTATTGTAAACCTTGAAAACTAGTAGTATAAATCCTCCAACTTTGTTCTTCTTCAAGATTGTCTCAGTTATACTAGAACCTTTGCATTTTTATACAAATTTTAAAATTAGCTTATCAATTTCCACAAAAAATTCTTCCTGGATGTTTTATTTGGATTGAAATGTATTCATAGTTCAATTTGAGGAGAATTGATACCTTAACAACGTTGAGAATTCCAATTCATGAACATCATATAACTCAATTCATTTATGTCTATTCTCAGTAATGCTTTGTAGTTTTCATCTTAAAGCCTTTATACATCTTTTATGAAATGTGATCCCACCTATTTGAAACTTTTGTTGTATAAATTAGAAATAGCATTTAAAAACATTTTTCATCAGTTGATGGACACAGGGGTGCCTGGGTGGCTCAGTCAGTAGAGCATGCGACTCTTTTTATTAAATAGTCTCCATGCCCAGCATGGGGCTTGAACTCATGACCCTGAGATCAAGACCTAAGCTGAGATGGTGTCAGATTCTTAAATGACTGAGCCACCCAGGCACCCCTGAGCATATGACTCTTGATCTCACAGTTGTGAGTTCGAGCCCCACGTTGGGTGTAGAGAATACTAACAAAATAAAAATTAAAAATAAAGTTGTTTTTCAATTGTTTGTTTCCAGTTATAGGAATACAATTAATTTGTATAGGTTTTGTGTTCAGCTACCTTGCTCAGCTATATTCTTTATCTTAATGATCTATCTATAACTTCTTTTGCATATTCTTGGTATAGTATATTATCTGTGAATAATGACAGGTTAGTCTCTTCTTTTTCAATCCTTATGCATTTTATTTAATTATTATTATTCTTTGCCTATTTATTCAGGCTAGGTTCTTCAGTACAATGGCAAATAGAAATGGTAATGCTGGGCAGTTTTTATCTTGTTTATGATTTTAAAGGGGATGTCTTCATTTTTTTATGAACTAGCATCATCTTTTTGCAGGTACCCTTTATCAGGTGAAGAAGCTTTCTCCTACTTTTAATTTTCTAAGAAATTTTCTTACAAATGGATGTTGAATTTTATCAAGTTCTCTTTACATCCATTGAGGTGATCACTTGGTTTCTCTTTTTAAATCTTTGATGTGGTGAATACATTACAGTAGTTCCCCCTTATCTCAGGGGGTTACATTCCAAGACCAGCAGTGGATGCCTGAAACTGTGGACAGTACCAAATCCTATGTATACTATGTTTTTCCTATACATATTTGCTTACAATAAAGTTGAATTTATAAATCAGGCACAGTAAGAGATTAATAATAATAATTAATAACAATGGATTCTAATAAAGGTTATATGAATGTGGTCTTTTTCCAAATTTCTTATTGTACTGGACTCATCTTTATTCTTGTGACAATGTGAGATGATAAAATGCCTATGTGATGAGGTGAAGTGAGATGAATTCTGTAGCCATTGTGGTGTAATGTTAGGCAAACAATGACCCTCTGACGATACATATGCTTCTGAAAAGTGGTTGACCACGGAGAACTGAAAGTACAGAGAGTGAAACTGCAGATAAGGAGGTATTACTGTATTTGGTATAAAAATAGTAAGTTGTTAATTCTTTGAATAAATACCTTTTTTCCATGATATGCTATTTTTACACATTTCCAGATTTGATTTGTTAATTTTTAAAAATGATTTTTGTGTCTTGGTTCATGAATGAGATTGACTTTGCATGGTTTATGTGAGATTGGAATTCTTTGTTCTTTGAATGTGAATTATTGTTCACTGATAAACCTTGTGGAACTAGAATTTTTGTATATATATTTTTGAATAATTACTCATTTACCTAAAGGTTATAAAACCATTCAGTTTTTCTATTTCTTTTCTTTCCAGTTCAATTTTAGCAACATATATGTATAGATATATATCTATATATCTATATATATATCTATATATATCAGTTTTGGTAAGATATATCTATCTATGGTTTATACAGATTGATACAATTTATTGGCATAATTTTATTATATATTTTATATTTCTTTTGTTTCTGTGATATCTATAATTAGGTACCCCATTTCATTCCTAATATTGTTTATTTCTGTCTTTTATCTTATTTTTCCTTGTTCAATCTTGACAGTAATTTCATTAGTTCTATTGGTCTTTTCAAAGAATCGTCTTTTGTCTTCATTCATTCTCTATTGTTTGCTTTTGTCTATTTCATTAACTTATGCTTTTATTCATTATTATTTCTTGCTATCTTATCTGGGCTTATTTTGCTGTTATTTTATGAACTTCTTAAGAAATATATATTTGGAGCTGTTTGGAAGTACACTGTAGATATAATGACTATTTATCCTTAAATATTTGTGTGTATTTTCATACATTACCACACAGCAAATATAAAAATTAGGAAATTAACATTGGCTCATTCCGTAATCTAATCTACAAACCTGTTTCAAATTTTGCCATTTATGCTAATAATGTCATTTATAGAAAAAGATTTTTGTTTTCCGGTCCAGGTTCCAACTCAGGATCACACATCACATTTATTTGTGATGTCTCTTTAGCCTCCTTTAATCTAGAATAGTTCCTTATTCTTTCTTTGTCTTTAATGACCTTGATACTTTTGAAGAGTTTAAGCTAGTTATTTTTGTAGAATACTGTCAAAATATGTTTATTTGTTTTTCCATGACTAGATTCAGGCTACATGTTTTGGCAGGAGTACCACAGAATTAATATTGTGTCCTTCTAAGGTGAGGAGTCAACAATGCTGGTTTGTCCATTTCTGTTGATATTAATTTTGATTTATTGGATAAGGTAGAATCTACCAAGTTTCTCCACTATAAGTTTCCCATTTTTCAATTTAATTTTTTTAATGTTTACTTATTTTTGAGAGAGAGGGGGACAGACAGACAGACAGACACAGAATGCGTGTAGGGGAGGGGCAGAGAAAGAGGGAAACAGAATCCAAAGCAGGATTCGGGCTCTAAGCTGTCAGCACAGAGCCCAATGTGGGGCTCAAACTCATGAGCTGTGAGATCATGACCTGAGCTGAAGTCAGACGCTTAACCGGCTGAGCCACCTAAGTGCCCCTAGCTTCCCATTTTTCAATTTGTAAGTAACAAATATGTTAGAGAGAGAGATTTTGAAATTATGTAAATATCCTACTCCTTAAACTTTCACCCACTTGTTTTAGTATCCCCAGGAAATTCTTACTTAGGCCAATTATTACCATGATAGTTTGGCTTCCAAATTTTGATTTTTAACTGCATAATTCCTTCTACATTAATTAATTGGCACTCTAATGTAAAAAATATATTTTGCTCTTTATGTATTTATTTACTTATAGTAGTATGCATTCATGTATTCTCATTTTATTTGACAGGTTATAATTTATCACTCTCATTATGTATTTTGATATTTCAACAATCTTAGATTTGGCTAGTGAAATTCCTTTTATCAGATGCTTATATCCCTTTGCCATGTGCTTATTATTATTTGAGCACTTCCTTGCTTTCTGACTTTACAAGATACTCCAAAATCATTTTTTAATTACCCAGCCCCTGCTCTGGAATGAGCCATTTCTTCAAGGAGTTCTGTGTTAATATGTGTGTTCATTGCTACTGCAGGTGTCTTTGCTTCCAGGTCCTCTGTATGTATATAGGCCAAGCTACTATATATATAGAAGTACAAAGTATGTAAGATGCAAATTTTTTATTTCAATTTATAATGTTATAATATATAGTGATAAGAAATGAAATATATATGCATGTATTGTACATATAAATTAATTATATGTATGTATATATAAATTATATGTGTGTGTGTGTGAAAATCCAAGACTTCACACTGAAACCTTTAATTCTAGTCCAACACCACAGAGCTGATTCTAGCTTTCCCACTTTTCACGGTTGAAACTCCTTTTTCCAACAGTGAGATATCTGGCTCCCATTATCCATAATATAATTACTCATTTGCTCAATCCTAGAATGCAGAGGAAGCAGTTTTACGATTACTAACCCATTTCACTGTGAAAAAAAAGCCCATAACTTATATTCACTATTTGTTTTCAGGTTTTGTTGTTGTTGCTATTGTTGTCATTGTTTTTAGTTTGAGGACATGTATTCAAAACACTATGTTCAAACATTATTTGAGTTTATTCTGCCCCTTCCTTCAGCTTTGTTATAAGTTAGGTTCATTTGTTTCTATTTTCATTTTATTTTCTGTTTTTCCCCATCCTTTTTTTTAATGTTTATTTTTGAGAGACAGAGTGAGACAGAGCGCAAGTGGGGGAGGGGCAGAGAGAGGGGGACACAGAATCTGAAGCAGGCTCCAGGTTCCCAGCTTCAGCACAGAGCCCAACGCTGGGCTTGAACTCACAGATCACCAGATCGTGACCTGAGCCCAAGTCCGATGCTTAATTGGCTGAACCACCCAGGTGCCCCCATCCCATCCTTTTTGAGGTTTTTTTTTTTTTTTTAGTATGTGAAACATTGATATGGTTCCCAAAGTCAGAACCATAGAGAAAAGAATACTCAGAAAAGTGTAATTACCTCCATCCTCAATTCCTTTTCCATCCCCTATCCTTTCTATCCTGCACCACCACTTGGCCATAGTACAAATCTCATTATTTCTGCTTTCTACGCTCTATGCTTCCTTTTGCATATATATATATATATATATATATATATATATATATATATATATATGATATATACATCCTTCTTTTATATTTATATTTATATTTATCCTTCTTTCTTACACAAAATATAATTTACAATACACTTTACACTTTGCTTTTTTCATCTACTTAACAGTATGTCCTGGAACTAATGTTAAGAGATCTTCATTCTTTTCTTAAAATTATAATTAATAGACCTTTTAAGCAATTTTAGGTTTACAGAAAAAGTTTTAGCCAAAGGTGTAGAGAGTTCCCATATGCTCCTCATTTCCCTGCAGTTTCCCTTATCTTTAACATCTTGGATTGCAAGGTCCATAGTTGACATTAAGGTTCAGTTTCTGTGTTGTAAATTCTACAGGTTTTGATAAATGTATATTAACATATATCAATTATTAATAGTATCATACAGAAAGTTCACTGCCCTGAAAGTCTCCTGTGCTCCAACTATTCATCTGCCCATCCCCTCCAAATTCCTGGCAATCACTGATTTTTTCACTCTCTCAATAATTTTCTTTTCCAAAATGTCATATAGGTGGAATCACACAATGTATAGCCTTTCAGGTTGGCTTCTTTCAGTTAGCAGTATGCATTTAGGGTTCTTCCATGTCTTTTCACGTCATGATACTTCATTTCTTTTTATCACTGAATAACATTCCATTGTATGGATGCTTTGTTTATTCATTCACCTATTGTTTCCAATTTTGGCAATTGTGAATACATCTTCTATAAACACTTGTATGCAGGTTTTTTTTTTAAGATTTTATTTTTTAAAAATAATCTCTACATCCAATGTGGGACTCAAACTTACAGCCCTGAGATCAAGAGTTGCATGCTCTACAGACTGAGCCAGCCAGGCACCCCTGTGTGCAGGTTTTGGTAGAGAAATAAGTTTTCAACCAATTTGGGTAAAATACAAAGGAGCACAGTTGCTGGAAAATATGGTAAAATTATGTCTGGTTTTGTAAGAAACTGTCAAACTATCTTCCAAAGCAGCTGTACCACTTTGCATTCCCACTAACAATGAAAGAGAGTTCCTATTGCTCCACATCCTCTCTAGCATTTATTGTTGACAGTGTTGTGGATTTTGGTCATTTTAATGGGTGTGTAGTGGTATCTCAGTGTTCTAATTTGCATTTCTCTAATGATATATGACTTTGAGCATCTTTTCATAGGCTTCCTGCCATCTGTATATCTTCTTTGGTGAGGTATCTCGTCAGATATTTTGCCCATCTTAAAATTCTATTTTTTTCATGCTGTTAAATTTTAAGAGTTCTTTATATATTTCGGATACCTGTTCTTTATCTGATATGTTTTACAGAGATTTTCTCCCGGTCTGTGGCTTATCTGTTAACAGCAACTACTATAGAGCAGAAGTTTTTAATTGTAATGAAGTCTAACTTATCAATTTTTTGTTTTATGGATTGTGCTTTTGGTATTGTGTTCTATGAAGTTATTGACAAACCAAAAGCCACATAGATTTTCTCTTGTTATCTTCTAGGAGTTCCATAGTTTTGCATTTTACTTTTAGGCTTATGATCCATTTGGGGTTAATTTTTGTGAAAGGCTTAAAGTCTGCATCTACATGAATACTTTTGCATGTGAATGTCTAATTGTTCCAGCACTATTTCTTGAAAAGATTATCTTTTTTACACTGATTGTCTTAGCTCCTTTATCAAATATCAGTTGACTATAGTTGTGTGGGTCTATTTCTGATCTCTTTATTCCATTGATCTATTTGTCTATTGTTTTCACCAATATTACACTGTCTTGATTAAAGTAGCTTTATAGTAAGTCTTGAAGCCAGATAGTGTCAGCCCTCTGACTTTGTTCTCTTTCAATATTTTGTTCTCTTTGAGAGAGCACATGTGCATGCACACACACAAGCAGGGGAGGGGCAGAGAGAGAGAGAATCCCATGCTGACAGCATGGAGCCTGATGTGGGGCTCTATCTCACAGTTTGTGAGATCATGACCTGAGCCAAAACCAAGAGTCAGAACCCAACCAACTGAGCCACTCAGGCACCTAACTTACATTTTCATATAAACTTTAGGATTAGTTTTTTTGATACACATAAAATAACTGATGGGATTTTCATTGGGATTATATATATATAGATCCAATCTATAGATCAAGTTGGAGAGAACTGATATCTTGATAATATTGTTTCTTCCTATCTCTGTGTATCGAATATCTTTCTATTTAGATATTCTTTGATTTTTTCCATCGGAGTTTTATAGCTTTCCTCATATAAATCTTGCACATATTTTGTTATATTTATACCTTGCACATATTTTGTTAGATTTATACCTAAGTATTTCATTTTCTTGGTGCTAAATGCATTGTGTTTAAAACACTTTTTTAGGTTTAATGAGGTTTACTACAAAAAATTGCACATATTAAATGTATATGTCTAATGAGTTTGGGCATATAAATATATTTGTGATACTTATCACCACAACCAGGGTGATGAGCATAACCATTACCTCCAAACATTTCATTGTGTTCTTTTGCATTTTGTTTTGTTTTGTTAAGGATACTTAACATGGGATATATCATCTTCACATATTTTAAAGTGCATGATACCATATACAACAATGATATTGTTGGTTTTTTTTTTAAGCAAGTTCTACATGCAACATGGGGCTTAAACTCATGACGCTGAGATCAGGAGTTGCATGCTCTTCTAACTGAGCCATCCAGGATCCCCATTATTGTTTTTAATTTCAAATTCCAATTTGTGCCTTTTGTGTTTTATCCTTGTAACCTTGCTATAGTTGCTTCTTGGTCAGGAGCCTTTTGGTTGATTCTTTGGGGTTTTCAACACAATCATATCATCTGTGAACAAAGACAGTTTTATTTCTTCCTTCCCGACCTGTATTCCTTTTCTTGCCATATTGCATTATCTAGTACTTTCAGTATGATGTTGAATAGGAATGATGTTGAATGGTGAGATGGGCAGCCTGACTTTGTTTCTGATTTTAGGGGAAAACCATCTAGTTTCTTACCATTAGAGAAGATGTCATCTATTGGTTGTTGGTAGATGTTCTTTATCATGTCAAGGAAGTTCCTCTTGACTCATACTTTGCTAAGAGTTTCTATAATGAATCGTGTTGGATTTTATCAAATGCTTTTTCTTTTTTTGGCTGGGTACAGTGCACTTTATTGATAGTACATGACAAAGTTGGGCTCCCTAAGTTTCTCCCTTTCTACAGGAGTTCTGGGATTGAAACTTTATTGAGGTTGGGGATTCTCAGTGTGTTGAGGGATGAGTTGGGGCAAGGACTCTTCAGTAGCTGAGAGATTCTCTCTTCCTCTTATGCTCTCACTGGGGCTGGTATTTCAGGGGGCTATTACTCCTTGGAGGCCATGTGGACCATAAGGTCCATCACCTGGTTACTCTAGCCAAATTCACTGTAGTACCAGGAAATGAGCTAGACTAAGAGGTCATTGAGAACAATACCAGCCCTAGCATCAGAGGTGTAAGAGTGGGTGTCACTGTTAAAGTCACAGGAGGCAACTTGGCCTCATTGTAGCCTAGGATGCCCTCGAGGGGGGCCTCTGGTGCCTGCTTCACCATATTTTTTATGTCATTGTATTTGGCAGCTTTCTCCAGGCAGCAGGTTGGATCTATGACTGACACACTGGGGATGGGGACATGTAAGGCCATACCAGTAAGCTTCCGATTCAGCTCAGAAATAACCTTGCTCACAGCCTTGACAGCACCAGTAGAAGCAGGGATAATGTTGTGGGCAGCCCATCAGCCATCACACACAGCTTTCCAGAGTGGCCATCCACAACCTTTTGGGTGGTAGTGATAGCATAGACTGTGGTCATGAGTCCCTCCATGATGCTAAAGTTGTCATGGATGACTTTGGCCAGAGGGGCCAAGTAGTTGGTGGTCCAGCTATACTAGTGGATTCATCGATTTCTCCTTGAATTTCTATCAGTTTTTGCCTTACATATTTAGACACTGTTGTTAGTTGCACACACATTAAGGATTGCTATTTCTTCCTGGAGAGTTGAACTTTTATCATTATGTAATGCCCTTCTTTATCTCTAATAATTTTCCTTGCTCTGAAGTCTGCTTTGTCTGACTTTCTTTTGTTACTACTGCTACTCTGACTTTCTTTTGTTTACTTTTAGCATGCTGTATCTTTCTCTGTCCCTTTACTTTTAATCTATATATGTCTTCACATTTAAAGTGTCTTTTTGTCGACAATATAGTTGGGTCTTGTTTTTTGATCCATTTTGACAATTTCTGTCTTTAACTGGTGTATTTAATCTATTGATTAACAGTGATTATCATTATAGTTGAATTTGCATCAACCACATTTGTTATTGTTTTCTATTACTTGCCCTTGTTCTTTGTTATTTTTTTGGTCTTCCACTCTTTTTCTGTCTTCTCTGGTTTTGAGTATTTTGACTGATTTCATTTTTCTCTGTTCTTAGCATATCAATTGCATTTCTCTTTTACTTTTTAGTGGTTGTCCATTCTTTTGCAAAATACATTTACAACTAATTCAAGTCTACTTTCAAATAATAGTCTACTACTACATGCAGAGTACAAATACCTTATAACAAAGTATTCCCATTTTCTCCTTCCTGTCCCTCATAGCATTGTTATCATTCATTTCATTTATCTATAAGCTATATAACTGAGTATATTGTTGCTAATATTTTGAACAAAGTGTTACTTGTTAGATTGATTAACCATAAGAGAAATAAAAGGTTTTATTTTACCTTTATTCCTAATGCTGCTCTAATGTTTTTCCTTTCTTCACGTAGATCTGAGTTTCCAATTTATATCATTTTTGTTCTTCCTGAGGAACTTTTAAAATCATTTCTCCAAGGCAGATCTAGTAGCAACAAATTCCCTCAATTTTTGTCTGAGAATGTATTACTCTTTCACTTTAAAAAAATTTTTAATGTTTATTTATTTTTGAGAGAAAGATAGAGTGTGAATGGAGGAGAGACAGAGAGAGGGGAAAACACAGAATCTGAAGCAGGCTCCAGGCTCTGAGCTGTCAGCAGAGAGCCCGACGTGGGGCTCAAACTCACAGACCGTGAGATCATGACCTGAGCTGAAGTCAGATGCTCAACCTACTGAGCCACCCAGGCGCTCTGCTGCTTCTTTTTTTTCCAACTGTTTATTTATTTACTTTTGAGAGACAGAGCATGAGTGGGGGAGGTGCAGAGAGAGAGGGAGACACAGAATCCAAAGCAGGTTCCAGGTTCTGAGCTGTCAGCACAGAGCCCGACGCGGGGCTCGAACTCACGAACTGCAAGATCATGACCTGAGCCAAAGTCAGACACTTAACTGACTGAGCCACCCAGGTGCCCCACTCTTTTGCTTTTTTAAAAGAGATTTTATTTTTAAGTAATCTTTGCACACAACATTGGGCTCGAACTCACAACCCTGAGATCAAGAGTTGCACATTCTACCAACTGAGCCAGCCAGGTGCCCCTACTCTTTCACTTTTGAATAATCATTTCACTGGGCACAGAATCCTGGGTTGATGATTTATTTCTTTTAGCACTTTAGTATTTAAAACATTTTTAAAAAATGTTTTCTTTATTTTTGACAGAGAGAGAGAGAGATAGAGCACTAGCGGGAGAGGGGCAGAGAGAAAGGGAGACACAGAATCCAAAGCAGGGTCCAGGCTCTGAGGTGTCAGCACAGAGCCCAACACAGGGCTCGAACTTACAGACTACGAGATCATGACCTGAGCCCACTGAGCCACCCAGGCGCCCCTAGCACTTTAGTATTTTAAATCACTTTCTTCTCACTGCATGGTTTCTGAAGGGAAACTCTTATCTCTTCTTATCCCTCCTTCTTTATACATAAGGTGCTTCCCCCCTCTATATTTTCCTCTATTTTTCCATCATCATTCAGCTCCAAGGCTCCAATAATTCTTATAATTTTTATCCCTCCTTCTTTATACATAAGGTGTTTCCCCACCACCCCCCTCTGTATTTTCTTCTATTTTTCCATCATCATTCAGCTCCAAGACAGGCAATATATTCCTTTTGATTATTGAAAAGACAGATTTATTTTTAGATTACTCTTAAATGACCTCAGAAATTGGGGATTCAAGATTTGTATAAGGACGTTTTGTTTAATTCCACACCTGACGAGGCCCTGGGCTTTGTCTTCTGTTTTCTGTGCCCTTTAAATATGTAAAAAGTAATGCTTAATTCCACCAAATTTGGTATTATCAAGATGAAAGCTTCAGTGTTCTACTTAACTTTCTGGGAAGCCATATGTTTTTTAAGTTTTTAATATTTTAATTCCAGTATAGTTAACATACAGTGCTATATTAATTTCATTTGGACAATATAGTGATTCAACAATTCTATACAAAGAAACCATATTTTTTTAATACCTAGCCAAACTATTCCTCACCTTTTGCCAGAGCATAAGAGGCACTGAAAATATTTGATGAATTATTTTTGTTGTTTTCAGATGGAGGGTCATTCTGGGCACATATTCATTTTCTTGCTAAAATGAAACCTTTTGAGAAAACAGAAAAGACCGTAGTTTTATATTTTTGTATATTTTGTGTACAACAAAAATACATTCTACTATTTTTTGGTCTGAACACTTAGTTTCCTTTTAGGGTAGTCATCATTAATAATACAGTTGATCATGAAGGACTAGAAACAACATGTCAATAATTAAAAGCAAATACATTATCTTATCATTACTATCAACTTTATTTCCTTTCTACTTGAAAAAGAGATTACAAAAGATAATTTTTCAATCTTTTGATATTATTCATTGCTTCATTTTTTAAGAGAAATCCTTTAAAGGCATCTTCTCTTACCACTGTGCTGGAAGATAGGTTATCAAAATCTTTAGTAATATTTTTCTTTATAGCTGTGATAAATCTGAATGAAAGCCATATTACACATCTTGATAATTTCTATGGATTATAAGGACTCAGTCTTTCAAAAGATGAAGGTGTATTGTGATTAGTGAATGATACCTGTCATATCTTTGGAAATTCCCTTGTCTTTGTGATTAGGGGAGAACTATCTCTCTCTCTCTCTCTCTCTCTCTTTGTCAGAGAGACTGTAAAAATATGAAATGGCTTCTGTTTTGCAGTTATCCTGGTGGTATAATATTCTTTAGTGATATGATAATTTGAAAAACCTGGAGTTTCTGAAGCAAAATATTAATTTGTCATGAGCTTGTCAAACAAGGCCATAATTTGAAGTGAAAAAAGTTATCCTCAGTTCATCTTCGTAATTTCTGAATTTGTGACATTTCCATGCTTTTATATTTATATTGAGTTCCCTAAATCTTAATAAAAGCTTTTATTGTGCCCTTACACTATGGAAAAGTATTTATGTACTATTACAATCTAATATTTCTGCCAATTTATGCTATAAATAAAGAGTTGTTCTCTATAGACAGGTAACTCAATAATTTTTTGACATCTGTGGCTAGCTATAATATTAAACAGAAATGGAATCTACTGCACTCACTTAAATGCTATTTTAGACATAAAAGAAATAACTTTAAAAAGAATAATTTAATGTTGTGAATGATCCAAATATCAATGTTAGGATTTCTATATCTGACACAGACACTATTATTATATAATATACTTTATACAATGTGAGAGATGAAATAAACTTTATATTTTGTTCTGTCAGCCTCTTTGTATGTACAGTGCTAACTGAGGCTTTTAATATTCCTGAAAGCCAGAAGTCTAATATTCAGTAATTATGGAATTTTCAAAACATTAGGAATTTGGGGGGAAAAGTCTTATTCAGATTAATATGATCATCTCCAATGTTAAGAATATCATTTTATTTTATTTTATTTTATTTTATTTTATTTTATTTTATTTTTTCAATATATGAAATTTATTGTCAAATTGGTTTCCATACAACACCCAGTGCTCATCCCAAAAGGTGCCCTCCTCAATACCCATCACCTGCCCTCTCCTCCCTCCCACCCCCCATCAACCCTCAGTTTGTTCTCAGTTTTTAACAGTCTCTTATGCTTTGGCTCTCTCCCACTCTAACCTCTTTTTTTTTTCCTTCCCCTCCCCCATGGATTCCTGTTAAGTTTCTCAGGATCCACATAAGTGTGAAACCATATGGTATATGTCTTTCTCTGTATGGCTTATTTCACTTAGCATCACACTCACCAGTTCCATCCACGTTGCTACAAAAGGCCATATTTCATTCTTTCTCATTGCCACGTAGTATTCCATTCTGTATATAAGCCACAATTTCTTTATCCATTCATCAGTTGATGGACATTTAGGCTCTTTCCATAATTTGGCTATTGTTGAGAGTGCTGCTATAAACATTGGGGTACAGGTTCCCCTTCCATCAGTACTCCTGTATCCCTTGGATAAATTCCTAGCAGTGCTATTGCTGGGTCATAGGGTAGGTCTATTTTTAATTTTCTGAGGAACCTCCACACTGCTTTCCAGAGCGGCTGCACCAATTTGCATTCCCACCAACAGTGCAAGAGGGTTCCCGTTTCTCCACATCCTCGCCAGCATCTAGTCTCCTGATTTGTTCATTTTGGCCACTCTGACTGGCGTGAGGTGATACCTGAGTGTGGTTTTGATTTGTATTTCCCTGATAAGGAGCGACGCTGAACATCTTTGAATGTGCCTGTTGGCCATCCGGATGTCTTCTTTAGAGAAGTGTCTATTCATGTTTTCTGCCCATTTCTTCACTGGGTTATTTGTTTTTCGGGTGTGGAGTTTGGTGAGCTCTTTATAGATTTTGGATACTAGCCCTTTGTCCGATATGTCATTTGCAAATATCTTTTCCCATTCCGTTGGTTGCCTTTTAGTTTTGTTGGTTGTTTCCTTTGCTGTGCAGAAGCTTTTTATCTTCATAAGGTCCCAGTAATTCACTTTTGCTTTTATTTCCCTTGCCTTTGGGGATGTGTCGAGTAAGAGATTGCTACGGCTGAGGTCAGAGAGGTCTTTTCCTGCTTTCTCCTCTAGGGTTTTGATGGTGTCCTGTCTCACATTCAGGTCCTTTATCCATTTTGAGTTTATTTTTGTGAATGGTGTGAGAAAGTGGTCTAGTTTCAACCTTCTGCATGTTGCTGTCCAGTTCTCCCAGCACCATTTGTTAAAGAGACTGTCTTTTTTCCATTGGATGCTCTGTCCTGCTTTGTCAAAAATGAGTTGGCCCTACGTTTGTGGGTCTAGTTCTGGGGTTTCTATTCTATTCCATTGGTCTCTGTGTCTGTTTTTGTGCCAATACCATGCTGTCTTGATGGTTACAGCTTTGTAGTAGAGGCTAAAGTCTGGGATTGTGATGCCTCCTGCTTTGGTCTTCTTCTTCAGAATTCCTTTGGCTATTCAGGGCCTTTTGTGGTTCCATATGAATTTCAGGATGGCTTGTTCTAGTTTCGAGAAGAATGCTGGTGCAATTTTGATTGGGATTGCATTGAATGTGTAGATTGCTTTGGGTAGTATTGACATTTTGACAATATTTATTCTTCCAATCCATGAGCAGGGAATGTCTTTCCATTTCTTTATATCTTCTTCA
This sequence comes from Acinonyx jubatus, assembly GCF_027475565.1. Taxonomy (NCBI): domain Eukaryota; kingdom Metazoa; phylum Chordata; class Mammalia; order Carnivora; family Felidae; genus Acinonyx; species Acinonyx jubatus. The sequence goes on from NC_069389.1 coordinate 86,307,659, forward strand.
ATTACCTTCATAAGCTTTCTATAGTTTTCAGCATACAGATCTTTTACATCTTTGGTTAGATTTATTCCTAGCTATTTTATGCTTCTTGGTGCAATTGTGAATGGGATCAGTTTCTTTATTTGTCTTTCTGTTGCTTCATTGTTAGTGTATAAGAATGCAACTGATTTCTGTACATTGAGTTTTTATCCTGCAACTTTGCTGAATTCATATATCAGTTCTAGCAGACTTTTGGTGGAGTCTATCGGATTTTCCATGTATAATATCATGTCAACTGCAAAAAGCGAAAGCTTGACTTCATCTTTGCCAATTTGGATGCCTTTGATTTCCTTTTGTTGTCTGATTGCTGATGCTAGCACTTCCAACACTATATTAAACCACAGCGGTGAGAGTGGGCATCCCCCCCTGTCGTGTTCCTGATCTCAGGGAAAAAGCTCTCAGTTTTTCCCCATTGAGGATGGTGTTGGTTGTGGGCTTTTCATAAATGGCTTTGATGATATTTAAGTATGTTCCTTCTATCCCGAATTTCTCAAGGGTTTTTATTAAGAAAAGGTGCTGGATTTTGTCAAAGGCCTTTTCTGCATCGATTGACAGGATCATATGGTTCTTATCTTTTCTTTTATTAATGTGATGTATCACGTTGATTGATTTGCGAATGTTGAACCAGCCCTGCATCCCAGGAAGGAATCCCACTTGATCATGGTGAATAATTCTTTTTATATGCTGTTGAATTCGATTTGCTAGTATCTTGAGAATTTTTGCATCCATATTCATCAGGGATATTGGCCTGTAGATCTCTTTTTTTACTGGGTCTCTGTCTGGCTTAGGAATCAAAGTAATACTGGCTTCCTAGAATGAGTCTGGAAGTTTTCCTTCCCTTTCTATTTCTTGGAATAGCTTGAGAAGGATAGGTATTATCTCTGCTTTAAACGTCTGGTAGAACTCCCCTGGGAAGCCATCTGGTCCTGGACTCTTATTTGTTGGGAGATTTTTGATAACCGATTCAATTTCTTCGCTGGTTATGCGTCTGTTCAAGCTCTCTATTTCCTCCTGATTGAGTTTTGGAAGAGTGTGGGTGTTTAGGAATTTGTCCATTTCTTCCAGGTTGTCCAATTTGTTGGCATATAATTTTTCATAGTATTCCCTGATAATTGTTTGTATCTCTGAGGGACTGGTTGTAATAATTCCATTTTCATTCATGATTTTATCTATTTGGGTCATCTCCCTTTTCTTTTTGAGAAGCCTGGCTAGAGGTTTGTCAATTTTGATTATTTTTTCAAAAAACCAACTCTTGGTTTCATTGATCTGCTCTACAGTTTTTTTAGACTCTATATTGTTTATTTCTGCTCTGATCTTCATTATTTCTCTTCTTCTGCTGGGTTTAGGCTGCCTTTGCTATTCTGCTTCTATTTCCTTTAGGTGTGCTGTTAGATTTTGTATTTGGGATTTTTCTTGTTTCTTGAGATAGGCCTGGATTGCAATGTATTTTCCTCTCAGGACTGCCTTCGCTGCATCCCAAAGCGTTTGGATTATTGTATTTTCATTTTCGTTTGTTTCCATATATTTTTAAATGTATTCTCTAATTGCCTGGTTGACCCACTCATTCTTTAGTAGGGTGTTCTTTAACGTCCATGCTTTTGGAGGTGTTCCAGACTTTTTCCTGTGGTTGATTTCAAGCTTCATAGCATTGTGGTCTGAAAGTATGCATGGTATAATTTCAATTCTTGTGAACTTATGAAGGGCTGTTTTGTGACCCAGTAGGTGATCTATCTTGGAGAATGTTCCATGCGCACTCGAGAAGAAAGTATATTCTGTTGCTTTGGGATGCAGAGTTCTAAATATATCTGTCAAGTCCATCTGATCCAATGTATCATTCAGGGCCCTTGTTTCTTTATTGACCATGTGTCTAGATGATCTATCCATTTCTGTTAGTGGAGTGTTAAAGTCCCCTGCAATTACCACATTCTTATCAATAAGGTTGCTTATGTTTGTGAGTAATTGTTTTATATATTTGGGGGCTCCGGTATTCAGCGCATAGACATTTATAATTGTTAGCTCTTCCTGATGGATAGACCCTGTAATTATTATATAATGTCCTTCTTTATCTCTTGTTACAGCCTTTAATTTAATGTCTAGTTTGTCTGATATAAGTATGGCTACTCCAGCTTTCTTTTGGCTTCCAGTAGCATGATAAATAGTTCTCCATCCCCTCACTCTCAATCTAAAGGTGTCCTCAGGTCTAAAATGAGTCTCTTGTAGACAGCAAAGAGATGGGTCTTGTTTTTTTATCCATTCTGAGACCCTATGTCTTTTGGTTGGCGCATTTAATCCATTTACATTCAGTGTTATTATAGAAAGATACGGGTTTAGAGTCATTGTGATGTCTGTATGTTTTATGCTTGTAGTGATGTCTCTGGTACTTTGTCTCACAGGATCCCCCTTACGATCTCTTGTAGGGCTGGTTTAGTGGTGACAAATTGCTTCAGTTTTTGTTTGTTTGGGAAGACCTTTATCTCTCCTTCTATTCTAAATGACAGACTTGCTGGATAAAGGATTCTCGGCTGCATATTTTTTCTGTTTAGCACACTGAAGATATCGTGCCAATTCTCTCTGGCCTGCCAAGTTTCAAAAGAGAGATCAGTCACGAGTCTTATACGTCTCCCTTTATATGTGAGGGCACGTTTATCCCTTGCTGCTTTCAGAATTTTCTCTTTATCCTTGTATTTTGCCAGTTTCACTATGATATGTCGTGCAGAAGATCGATTCAAGTTACGTCTGAAGGGAGTTCTCTGTGCCTCTTGGATTTCAATGCCTTTTTCCTTCCCCAGTTCAGGGAAGTCTCAGCTATGATTTCTTCAAGTACCCCTTCAGCACCTTTCCCTCTCTCTTCCTCCTCTGGGATACCAATTATGCGTATATTATTTCTTTTTAGTGTATCACTTAGTTCTCTAATTTTCCCCTCATACTCCTGGATTTTTTTATCTCTCTTTCTCTCAGCTTCCTCTTTTTCCATAACTTTATCTTCTAGTTCACCTATTCTCTCCTCTGCCTCTTCAATCCGAGCCGTCGTGGTTTCCATTTTGTTTTGCATTTCGTTTAAAGTGTTTTTCAGGTCCTCGTGACTGTTCCTTAGTCCCTTGATCTCTGTACTAAGAGATTCTCTATTGTCCTCTATACTGTTTTCAAGCCCAGCAATTAATTTTATGAGTATTATTCTAAATTCACTTTCTGTTATATCATTTAAATCCTTTTTGATCAGCTCATTAGCTGTTGTTATCCTGGAGATTTCTCTGAGGGGAATTGTTCCGTTTGGTCATTTTGGATAGTCCCTGGAGTGGTGAGGACCTGCAGGGCACTTCCCCTGTGATGTGGTGTATAACTGGAGTTGGTGGGCAGGGCCGCAGTCAGACCTGATGTCTGCTCCCAGCCCACCGCTGGGGCCACAGTCAGACTGGTATGTGTCTTCTCTTCCCCTCTCCTAGGGGGCGGGATTCACTGTGGGGTGGCGTGGCCCGTCTGGGCTACTTGCACACTGCCAGGCTTGTGGTGCTGGGGATCTGGCATATTAGCTGGGGTGGGTAGGTAAGGTGCACAGGGGCAGGAGGGGCAGGCTTAGCTCGCTTCTCCTTAGGTGACCCACTTCAGGAGGGGCCCTGTGGCAGCGGGAGGGAGTCAGATCCGCTGCTGGAGGGTTGGCTCCACAGAAGCACAGAGTTGGGTGTTTGCGGGGAGCGAGCAAGTTCCCTGGCAGGAACTGCTTCCCTTTGGGATTTTGGCTGGGGGATGGGCGAGGGAGATGGCGCTGGTGAGCGCCTTTGTTCCCTGCCAAGCTGAGCTCTGTCTTCCGGGGGCTCAGCAGCTCTCCCTCCCTTTGTCCTCCAGCCTTCCCGCTTTCCATGCAGAGCTGTTAACTTATGACCTCCCAGACGCTAAGTTGTGCTTGCTGTCGGAACACAGTCCGTCAGGCCCCTCTGCTTTTGCAAGCCAGACTCGGGGGCTCTGCTTGGCCGGCGAGCCGCCCCTCCGCCCCGGCTCTCTCTCGCCAGTCCGTGAAGCGCACACCCCTTCTCCGCCCTTCCTACCCTCTTCCGTGGGCCTCTCGTCTGCGCTTGGCTCAGGAGACTCCGTTCTGCTAATCCTCTGGCGGTTTTCTGGGTTATTTAGGCATCTGTAGGTGGAATCTAAGTGATCAGCAGGACGTGGTGAGCCCAGCGTCCTCCTACGCCACCATCTTCCAGGAATCCGTTAAGAATATCATTTTAAATAAACCTTGGAGTTTGAATTCTTCTGCCTCTATGCTAAACCTCTCTTTTTAAGATCTTTTTGAATATGCATGTGTTTTCTTTTCAGTAGTGGGTATAATTCTAACAAATTTCTGATCTTGATTATGACATTAGAACTTAAAGTTGGAGTAGTTAAAAAGATCTATCCTCTATGCAACCAAAACTTAATTAATCACCATTAGTGCCTCTAGTTATATATCTCATCTACTATCTTGATTGTTTTACTTCACAGCTTAAAGACCTTCACTGTTTTCTCAGTACCCAAAAGATAAAGTTAAATTGTTTACATACATAAAAGACCCTTCAAAGTTAGTCCTTATCTACCCTTCAGCCTCCTTTCTTATCACTTTCTCTCTGTGTCTCTCTCATTTTCCCATGTTCCATCTATATACATCTTGCAATTCCCACATCACATTGTGCCTATGGGCACTTGGGCATGCTATTCCTTCTGCCTGAAATCTCTGTTCCCTTCATTGCCACAAAGAGAACTCATTCATTTCCCAAGGCCCAAGTAATATTGTCAAATATTACTTTGTCATTCTCAAATAAAACTTTAAGTTTTACCTTACTTCCCCAGTCACAGTTAAGGTATTTCTTACTTTTAGTTATGATATACCAGGCTGCAGTAACAAATAGATTCCAAAATTTTATCACATTTGCACTATATAAATATTTTCTTTCTCTTCTAACAGTTGTGAGAGATTTTTCAGGTTGGTGGTATAGCTCTCCTTTATGTTGTTATTCAAGACTTAGCTGAAACAGCACAAGAGTCTTCAACACATGGCTTCCATGTTGCCCTGAATGTTGACACCCTTTTACTATCACACATTTAACATAATTATATGTCTCAAGTATTTCCTCTACATACATTCTGGGTTCTCTGTTTTGTTCCATTGATCTATATGTCTATTTTTATGTCAGTACCACACTGTTTTAATTACTACAGCTTTGTAATATAGTTTGAAATCAAGATGTGTGATGCCTCCAGCTTTGTTTTTTTCTTGATTGCTTTGGCTGTTCAGACTCTGTTGTGGTTTCATGTGAGTTTTAGGGTTGCTTTTTCTATTTCTGTGAAAAATGCCACTGTATATTTTCACAACTTAGATTTTATAGACTAATAAAATATTAGACCTGGAGATAGCTCTAGAGATCATCTACATATTTTTACATATTTTTACAGATACATAAAAATACATATTTTTACAGATGACTCATCAGTCTCCAAGGAGATTAAGAGTTACTCTGGTTCACAACGGCTAGTGTGGCAGACCTGAAGCTATAACACAAGTGTCAAAATCTTGTCCTCTTTGCTTTTTTTGTTTCTTTCAGTCAGATCCTGGCTTGAAAAAGTGTTTGAATAATAGCTAACATTTACTGAGTATTACTGTGTGCTACCCACTCTTCCAAGTATTTTACATGTCTGCTCATATTTAATCATAATGATAACCTCAAGATGAGGGTGTTATTTTTATTCCCATTTTGCAGATGAAAAACTGAGGAGCATACAAGACTAAGTAGTTTACCAGAAGATATGTAATCTTCCTAAAATTAAAGTTTCAAACATAATGAAGTGATATGCATAGTTGGATAGAAGTGATATGACTGATATCCAAAATAAGCTAATGTAGGTTATAAGTAGCAATAGAAGATTCCAAATTCCAACTAGGGCAATCTGCCTCCAGAACCCATATTTTTAACCAATATACATTATTGCCTTTCCTATAGCCGTTTCTCTATATTTCCATCATCACCCGGAATGGTGACTTCTATCTAACTATGCGTATCATTTAATTGTATTTGAAACTTTAATCTTAGGAACATTACATATCTTTTGGTAAATTACTTAGACTTCTGAGCTCCTCTATTTTCTCATAGGCCAGGTCCTCAATTTCTCCTAAAGGATTTCCCTGCTTTCTTCTTGTTCTTTTTCCTGCAGTCCATTCTTCTCACCTTAGTCTAATCAATATCCCTACGCCACCATTTCATTCACATAATTATCTTTTAAAAAATTTTTTAAATATTTATTTATATTTGAAAAAGAGAGACAGAGCATGAGTGGGGGAGGGACAGAGGGAGAGGGAGACACAGAATCCCAAGCAGGCTCCAGGCTCTGAGCTGTCAGCACAGAGCCCGATGTGGCACTCGAACCCATGGGCCGTAAGATCATGACCTGAGCCGAAGTTGGATGCTTAACCAACCAGGCCACCCAGGTGCTCCCACATAAGTATCCTTTTTCAGGAACAAGTTATGGTTCCTAATTACCCATCAATCAAGTCCTAAACTGTATCCCTGTTACTGGAGTTTCTTTGGAAACTCCAATATGATTGTCCACTATTCACCAACATGAATCCTTTGCTCTAGTCAGGTGAATGGTTGGACAAAAACTGATCTCATTCAAACAAAGGGAATTTACTAGCTCATATAACTGAAAAATCTAGAGATAATTCTGGCTTCAGGCAAGGATTAATCTAGCATCTTATGATGTTACCAAGGATCCAGGTTTACTCTGAATCTCTTCTATTCTGCTTTCAATGGTGTTCATACTAACCCTCAGGATCCAGATAGTAGATCTTTGGTAACTATGGCACCTCCCCAGTACACACATATTATTTGTTTTAAATGGCTAGAAGCTTTGAATATTCATAATATACGATCCAGTAGAAGAGAAAATCTGTGTTCCGGCATTCCCAGACAATACACAGAAGTTTCCTCTGATATGATCTTTTCAGTATCTATTTTAAATTGATTACTGTGCCCAGAGGAATAAGATACAGTAACTCATTTAGGCTTGGGTTACATGCCTGTTCCTAAGGCAGTCACTGGTGCCAAGAGGTTAGAATATCCTGATTGACTTAAGACAATTATGTTGCACACCTGGAACTACAGTCAACTCTGCCTAAAGCACTTGGCTAAGTGTTACGGATGGAATGGTTTCTAAGCAAAAATTCAGTGCTGTTGCCAGGAGAAAGGAGATAAAGATTTTTTTTGGAGGCATTCAGCGAAAGTATGCTACCGTTTTCCTCTCTTTCTCTTCAACAGTTCAAATCTTATCTTTCTTTAATGTTTAACTTAATTTCGTCCACTCTGCCTCATACCAATCTCTGAAGCCATATAGCATGTACCATATTTTGTACTCTACATGGGATATACTGTTTTGGTACTTTATATCTTTAGAACTTGTGACTCCAACAAAATTATAAGTTCATTTAGGGCCCAGACTGTCTTCTAACTGTAGATCCCACAGCATCTAGAACATTTCTGGGCATAAAGCCAGTGTATACAAGCACTTGTTCACTTGACTTACTGACTTGTTGAGTTAGGCACAACCACTTTGTTCATTCTGGTCATCCTCAAGATTGATGCTGATTTCTCTGGTTCACTCAATCATTTGGATCTCCACATCAATCATGATGATAACCAAAATAAATGGATTGGCTAGGCTTCAGTTAATTCATTGTGCACTTCCAGATAGATACAGCCTTGCTGATAAATAGTACTTATCTGTATGTACCCAAATTGTGCTCCATAGTTTTGTGTATGTTTTTGAAGATGTATCTTTTTGTTTAGCTATAGCTACTATTAAAACCATTTCTATGGAAAACATTCTCTAATAATTGGTTACATCTGAGTTACTGGTAAGTGCTTTCTATTTTGCAGTGTTTACTTGCATTAACTACTGTACCCTATTTGGTGTGCATCTGCCTTAACCTTTTCCTATTTCATTTTATTATATTTTTCATGTCTCATAATAAAACTTCTGGAAAACAGCATTAGCCATATTGAGTGCAGTTCATCTTGTACAAATAATTCACTATTAGCCGGATTTCCCCCTAAGTGGAACACTGAACTTTTTCCAGATCTATGGCACTTTTATTTTCCTATTGAAAAATTAAGAGGATACCAAATAATTATCTTGTCCTTTCTCTTTAAGATCAAAGTTCCATAAGCTACTGAAAAGATGATGAGTTTAATTAAATGCCAGTGATATGATTGCCATCCAAAACAGGGTAATAGAGGGTATAAGATTTGGAGTCAGAAGACCTGAACTACAGTCCTACTTGTGATATTTAACTACATGATCTTAGTGAGTTCACTTATAATTTTGTAAACTTAGGTTTCCTCCTAAGTAAAATGGAGGAAATGATATCTACCAAACAGGATATGGAAAGATAATGTGTGTGGATAGGCCTTGGAAACTTTCAAGTACTCCCACAAAACCTAGTGGCTATAACTACAGCAAAGGAAGTTTGAGAAAGAGACTTTTTAAAAAGGTACAATTGATTATGTCATCTCCTGCAATAGCTTCTTATTGAACTTAAGAGTATTATTATGTCAGATAGGCCCTGTATGACCTGGCTGCAGTCTCTGCATCTGCATTTTCCTCCTCATTCCCTTGCTACAATCTAGCTATCTATATTTTTCCTCACTCACTACTGCATCTGAAGCTTTTAAGGTTTTTCTTGCTTCTAAAAATGTGCAGAAGCCAGCCATTCCTCTTAAAGTAGTGTTTCCCTCCATTCTCCATCTATCATTGCTCCTTCTCATTCTTCTAGTTTCAACTGAAGTTTCACTTTTTCATCAAAGCAGAGATTAAGTCTGTTTTGTTCACTGCTGTATTACGCATTTGGCAAATGTTATTGACTGCCTGACTGAATGAATGACATATTGTTTACTCCTCTACTTCAATTTGCAGTAAACTGATATAAGTACCATTTTCAAATCAATGCAATTGCTAATTTAGAAACAAACAAGATCATACATATTTATCTGTTAAATAATTTTAAGATTTTGGAGATATGTATTTTAAAGCAAAACACAGAAATTTTCAAGTTAAATAGAGGTAAGGTTGACAATAAAGATCTACACTAAAAACTTCCTGCCCTGAAAATTTTAGGGTAAATTTTAAAACCTTAAGACTTAACTTTGAAAGATTTATATAGGTTAATAAAGAACCTGTAAACACAGAGTAGAAAACCTACTTCCAAAGCTATGACAGAGTAATCTGTTAATTGGGAAGTGTAAGTTAATTAAGAATTATATTTAGTTTTTGTTTCTCCCAAATTTCTAGAGATTTCTGCTTTCTAATTCAGTAGTTTCAACCATCAGGTATTTCTTATCAGTTTTTATTTTTACAAAATAATTTATACAAATATTGCACATTCTGAGGAGAAGACATGAATAGACATTTTTCCAAAGAAGACATCCAGATGGCCAATTGATACATGAAAAGATGTTCTCAACATCATTCATCATCAGGTAAATACAAATCAAAAACAATACCACCTCACACCTGTCAGAATGGCTAAAATCAACAACACAAGAAACAATGGTATTGGTGAGGATGTGGACAAAAAGGAAGCCTCTTGTACTATTGGTGGGAATGCAAACTGGTGTAGCCACTGTCAAAAAGAGTATGGAGATTCCTCAAAAATTTTAAACTAGAATTACCCTATGATCCATCAATTGCACTATACGTATTTACTCAAAGAATATAAAAATACTAATTCAAAGGGATACATGCACCCCAATGTTTATAGCAGCATTATCTGCAATAGCCAAATTATGGAAACAGCCCAAGTGTCCGCCAACTGATGAATGGATAAAGGAGATATGGTGTGTATACACTATGGAATATTACTCAGCCATGAAAAAGAATGAAATCTTGCCATTTGCAACAACAAATGGATCAAGCTAGAGAGTATTATGCTAAGCTAGAGAAGTTAGAGAAAGATAAATATCATATAATTTCACTCATTTGGAATTTAAGAAAGCAAATAAGCAAAGGGAAAAAGAGAGGGGTGGGGGAGAGAGAGAGAGAGAGAAGCCAAGAAACAGACTCTTAACTATAGAGAACACCCTGATGGTTACCAGAGTGGAAGTGGGTGGGGGGATGTGTGAAATAGGTGGTGGGGATTAAGGAGTGCACTAGGTATTGTATAGAAGTGATAGAAGTGTTGCATCACTGTATTGTACACCTGAAATTAATATTACACTGTATGTTAACTAACTGGAATTTAACTTAAAAACTGTAGAAATGTAGATAGAAAAGGTAAAATAACATCACCCATAAAGAACTACCACCTGATAAAGCACTGATTACATGATGGTGTTTAATCAACTGGGCATTTTAGTGAATATATATGCCTATGGTAGGCACAAAATGGAGTCATGTTATACTTAATTATTTGCGATCTGCTTTTTAAAATTGTGGTGCAACCATCAGAGCTACTCATTTCCAGTACTCTGTCATCATCCCCAACAGAAACTCTATACCCATTGAGCAATAGCTCCCCATTCCCCACTCTAAGGAAAAGAAAAATGATGGCTTGTAAACATATGGAAATACATCAAACTCACTTATTATAAAGGAAATGCAAACTAAAACCACTGTAAGATAACATTTTTCCCCTATCAGAGTGGCAAAGATCAGAAAGTTTACAAATACTCTGTATTGGGAACTGTCAGGGGAATCATGCAGTCTCGTGAATTGCTGGTATGAGTTTAACTTGGTATTCCCTCAGTGAAATAAGTCATATAGAGAAGGACAGATACTATATGGTCTCACATATATGTGGAATCCAAAAAAAAAATTCATGCTTAAAGAAACAGAACATATTGGTGGTTACCAGAGGTAGGGATTGGGATAAGGGGGAAATAGGTGAAGGTGTTCAAAGGCACAAACTTCTAGTTATAAGATAAATAAGTCCTGGGGATGTGATGTATGGCATGGCGACTATAGTTAATAGCACTATAGTGTGTATTGGAAAGTTGCCAAGATAGTAGATCTTAAAAGTTCTCGTTGCAAGAAAAACATGTAACTATGTGAGGTGATGGATGTTAATTAGAGTTCTTGTGGTAATCATTTAGAAGTATATACATACATCAAAGCATGTTGTACGCTTTAAACTTATATAATGTTATATGTCAATAATATCCTTATAAAACTGGAAAAAATACATTGGAACATCGTCAATGGAGGGAATTTTGAAAATAATATATCAAAAATAAAAAGGGACAAACCATTTGACTTGGAAATTCCACTCCTAAGTATCCTACAAATATCATATCTGAGCAGAATAATTATTGCAGCCTTGTTTGTACTTCAAAAATTTTGGAAGCAACCATCACAGAGAACTAGTTAAATTATGGTACATCTATATAATGCAACACTATGCAGTTACTAAAAAGGATGTGGCAGCTCAATATGTAGCTATATTGAAAGATATCCAAGATATGTTTTTATTATTTTAACTTTTAAAAATGTTTATTTATTTTTGAGACAGAGAAAGAGCAGAAGCGGGGGGAGGGTCAGAGAGAGGGAGACACAGAACTGGAAGCAGGCTCCAGACTCTGCTTTGTCAGCACAGAGCCCAATGAAGGGCTCAAACTCACGAACTGTGAGATCATGACCTGAGCTGAAGTCAGAGGCTTAACCAACTGAGCCGCCCAGGTGCCCCCAAGATATTTTTCAAATGAAAATGCAAGATTCAGAGCAGTCTGGTGTACTACCATTTATATGGGGAGAAAAGAATCAATAAATATAAAATCTTTGGAAGTACAGAGGTGATCTCTGGCAAGATTCACAAGAAACTGGTATTACTCCAGGGAGGTTGTAGTACACAGGAGAAATGGAGACCTAGTTATCTCCACATTATTTACTGAATAATCTACCTTTCACTACTGTCTGTGGTTCATGAAAGATACTGCCTTTGTCATATATTAAAGGTTTATATGTACTTGGCTCTGGTCTGGATTTTCTGTTCTATGGATTTAACACTCCAATACCTCACCAGGACAACAGTATTTTAATTATTCATTATTAGATTTTTAACATTAAAAAACACCCACTATGACAAATTTCCCTTGTTTCTTTTTTTTTCCTCAGAAGTTTCTTCACTATTGTATTATGCTTATTTTTTCCCAAAAGGCTGAATAATCTCTTTGTCAAGAACCCCTTTCTCCCATACTCCTGGGGTTTGATTGAAATGATTTAAAATTTACATATTATTTTCCCTTTATTCATTCATTCTATAAATATTTGAGCACTTACTATGTGCCAGACACTGTTATACGTGCTGGGAATCAGTGAACAAGGCAATGAACAAGTCAAACAAGATTACTGCTCTTCAGAAACTTACATTGTAGTTAGTAGTGGTGCTGGGGACAAAGGAAATAGGTAGTAAACAAGTAAATCGATACACAAATAGGATAAGTTCTGATAGGAATGAATGCCATGAAAACATTTTAGCAGGGCAATATGATATGAATATCTGTTTCATATGGAGAGGGGATTTTTAGATCAGGTGGCCTGGGGAGTTGACACTTAAACTGAGACCTGAGTGAGGAGAAGGAGCCTTATGAAGATCTGGAGGATAAATATCCCAAGCTAAAGTTAGAAATCAAGAGTTCTGTTTTGTACTTTTGAAATCTGATATGCCTAAGTTTGATTCATCAGTGAGACAATGTCAAGTAGGTAGTTGGAAAAAATGACTCTGGCAGTCAGAGGAGATGTCAGGGCTAAAGTCATCAGTATATAAATAGTATTTGAAATAACAAGAGCAGGTGAGTCAAGATAGAAGAGAAGATGGTTAAGGACTAACTCCTTCAGAGGTTCCAGGGAGGAGAACTGAAGAAGGGAGACTGAAAAGGATCAGGCAGTAAGGTAGAAACAAAAACAGGAGAAGGTTGTGGCATAAATGCCAAGAGAAGGATGTGTCAAATGCCAAGAGAAGAATGTGTCTCAGGAGGGAAGGAATGGTCACATGTTTACACTATTAAGTCTTCCCATTGAGAAACATGATACATCTCTCCATTCAAGTCTACGTTTGTGTCTTTTCTCTTTCTCAGTAAAGTTTTATGGTTTTATTCACAAAGGTCCTTAACACAGTCAAAAAATATTTAGTTTTACCCTAACTGGAAAAGTGACTCGCTTTGGATTTGGTCTGGATTTATTTTGCTAAGAAAATCTAGCTGCAACTTGATATTTACACTTTTGCCACTGATAACTTGAATATCTATGCTATACTTTTCTATATTGTATGTGTGCTTTACATTGATTTTAGCTTTATATTTCTAGTCAAACTTCATTGTGAATGACTTGCTCTTTTGCTTGGAATTCAGAAGAGTTTTTCCTCATGTGAATTCTTTTAAGTGGAAAATATTTTTATTATTGATGAAAGTAACTCACGTTCATCGTACCAATACAAGCAGTACAGAAATGTATAAAGTAAAAATGAAACTCCCATGATTCACACCTTCAAAGAGAAAGTTTGTTAATTGTTTCGTGTATATCCTTCTCTATGTTTTTATGCCTACATGAATTTTTTTTGAGAGAATTAGAGACAGAGTGTGAGGAGTGGGGGAGGGCAGAGAGAGAGAGAGGGAGACACAGAATCTGAAGCAGGCTCCAGGCTCTGAGCTGTCAGCACAGAGCCCGACGTGGGGCTCGAACCCATGAGCCATGAGATCATAGGTTCTCACTGAGCTGAAGTTGGACGCTCAACCGACTGAACCACCCAGGCGCTCCTATATGTATTTTTTCTTTACATAATGGGATACTAGTTATATATTACATTCTGCTTTCCTTCCCTTAAAGTATATGGTGAATATATTTCTATGGCAATATATAGAGTTTTAGCCTGTTCTTTTTTTTTTAAAACAGTTTTTTTTTTCAACGTTTATTTTTGGGACAGAGAGAGACAGAGCATGAACAGGCAAGGGGCAGAGAGAGAGGGAGACACAGAATCGGAAACAGGCTCCAGGCTCTGAGCCATCAGGCCAGAGCCCGACGCGGGGCTCGAACTCATGGACCGCGAGATCGTGACCTGGCTGAAGTTGGACGCTTAACCGACTGCGCCACCCAGGCGCCCCTGCCTGTTCTTTTTTTTTTTAGCCAAATAGAAATTCACTGATTATTAACAATTTATTGCACTTACTTTATCATTTGTGTGCACTCTGTTTTTTTCTCTTCCCCTCCATCTGGTACCATTTTGGAATAAGTTGCATCATGGCCCTTTACTCCTAAAAATAATTCACTGCATGTTTCTTAAGAATATAGTCTCTTACATAACAGTATACTTCCCAACTTCAGTAAATATAACATTGAAACAATTTTTTTTTACTAATGGCCCAGCCATATCATATTTGTGTTAATTGACTCCAAACACCCCTTATACCATTTACTCTTCTTCCACTAGAGGAGCCAGTTTAGGGTCAAGTATTGCAGTTAGCTGTCATACTATTTTTGTCTTTGATGATATTGACAATTTCGAAGAATATAGTCCCCTTCTCTCTCTTTTTAATAGGTGGTTTCTCTTTTCTTCCTGGTGTTTTCATAGATTAGGTTTATGCATTCCTAGTCAGAATAGTACTTAAGTGATGCTATGTCCAACTTAGGATAACATATCTGTGGGTATACCATGTCCGTCTGTTCTTCCTTGGTGATGTCACTTGTGATCATCTATTCAAGGTATTGTATGATTTTCCATTGTATAATTAGTAATTTTCCCTTGAAAATAATAAGCAGTGCATAGGAAGACACTTTCAGAACATGAAAATATCCTCCTAATCAAACCTTTTCCCTAGATTTAGCATGTATTGATGATTCCTGCTTGGACCAATCTTTTTATCATAATGATTACAAAATCATAATTTTCCAATTCCATCACTCCTTTCACATTCACCAGTCGGCACCTAGCATTCTAGGTAATCACGAGACCTCATTCCTCTCTTATTTATCTAATTGTTATCAGTGTGGATTCATGGATTCTTACTTTTCAATGTTTTATAATTAATCACTTTTTTTTCTATCCTTAATTTATTCCAGATTTGGCCAATGGTATCTCCTTCAAGTTGGCTCCCATGTACTTTTGACATGCTCCCATCATTTCTTTAAAGCTACTTCCTTACTTTCTGGCATAATAATGTATCTATAAGCCTCTGTTTGTACCAAACCAGCCCCATCTCTGAAATCAGCCACTTCTCCCTGGTTCCTTTTAGTACCATTTTCTTTTCAAAGGCTGGATATTATTCAACTGTATGAAATTAGCATAATTTATTTAAAAATTTCCCTGTGATTGGACAATTTAGGTTGCTTTCAATTATCTCATTATTATAAATGTAGCTGAGTGTTCTATTTGTTCCTAAAGTGGATTGTAGTTTGTGGAACCAATGTGTGCTACAAAACCAGTGTTTGTCCATCCAAATACCTTTAAGGGGAGCTATTTGCATGAGTTAATATATATGGGGGCATAAAGTCTTCTTTTGTTGTCTGATGAAGGTTTTGTTGTTGTTGTTGTTGTTGTTGACTAGGGTGGAGGCAGGGAGAAAATAACGATAATGGGTAGGTGGATACATTTGGAAAATGCTGTACATAATTACAGTGCCAAATTGAAGTTATAGTTATAAAATGGTCCGGTCTTTCCTCTTTTTCATATATTGTGTACTTTGAAAGGAAGAAATGGTTCAATTAAATCAAAGCCACTATTTCTTAACTCCATGCCTTCAAATTCTTCTCTTCTATGAACTATACCCTTGGAAGAAACTGAAACCATCCCCTAGATCATACTGTAGGATAAGCAGTTATATTCAGGACTCACTCCTTCCATGTGTAATAAAGGAGATATTTCAGTCTCTATGCATTGGTTATTTGATGAGTTTCCCCAAATCTGAAGGTATGGAAATGGACTTTGGGAAAAAGCCACCTGGCTTTGAGTCCCACCCCTGCCATTCACTAGCTGTATGACCTTTGACAAATTCTTTAGCCTTTCCATGATATTGTCTCCTTGTCTTTGGAATATGAATGAGGATTTACAGTGTGGATAAGATGGCATAGACTTGTCTCTCCCTGATTCTCCCCACTAAGTACCACTTTAAATCCAGGAAATTATGCAAGAAGATAATTCTGATTAGTGGGAAGAGGGAGAGGAATTGGTTTGGAGCCTGAGGACTAGAGAAACAACATAGGGGCAGTGCATACAAACCACCCAACAGAAGGTGACCCAGGTGCAGAATGTCCTGACTGCCAACCTAGCAACAGAAGGCAGTCCAGATAGGCTTATTTAGTCTCTGATTAAACAGAAGTGCCATCGACAAGACCAGGCAAGCCCAGAAGTGAAGGCAATGAGGATTAACTGATTGGCAGTCCTGCTGACAATAAGCAGCCAGGTGAAGTGTTCTTCTTCCTGAGATTGGACCTGAGATTCTACTCTGCCACTGAGAAATACTGGAGTGGCAGGTATCTTCAAGAGGGGCCCCACCACTAAAAGTGGACTGGCTTAGGAAGCCTTTTTGTCCCGTCAGAGCAGAGACTTCCTTCTACTACCCAGAGGCACCTGGGCAGATGGATTGCACTAGCAAGAGGGGCCATGACACAAAATGTGTCCAGGTCTGTACCCCTTTGATCTCTGGCCCTGAGACTCCTCTATCCCTCAGGGGAAGAAAACTTACTGGATGAGCTCATTAGTAGGGCAGAGATGATAAAAGGTAGACTTGTTGAACTTGAAGATAGATCAATAGAAATTACCTAATACAGGGGTGCCTGGGTGGCTCAGTCGGTTAAGCTTCTGATGTCGGTTCGGGTCATGATCTTGCAGTCTGTGAGTTTGAGTCCTGCGTCGGGCTCTGTGCTGACAGCTCAGAGCCTGGAGCCTGCATTGGATTCTGTGTCTCCCTCTCTCTCTGCCCCTCCCCCGCTCATGCTCTGTCTCTCCTTCAAAAATAAATAAACATTAAAAAAATTAAAAAAGAAATTACCTAATCTGAACAACAGAAGGGAAATAGACTGAAAACAACGACAAAAAGGACAGAACCTCAGGAGCATGTGGGGCAATAACAAAATATCCAACACTCTTATCGTCAGAGTCCCAGAAGGAGAATAGAAGAAAGGAAGGCTGAGAGAGTATTTGAAAAAATAATGGCCAAAAACTTCCCGCTTGGCAAAAGACACAAAACTATAGGTTCAAGAAGCTGAATAAACCCCATTCAGAATGAACCTAAATCAATCCATGTAAAAATACATGATAATTAAACTTCTGAAAACTAAAATGGAGATAATAAATATTGGATCATTATGAAGGTTAATTGGTGTAATTAGTGAAAATGAATTACGTGCCTCGGGCATGGCCAGGGATAGAATTATGTGAACTATCATATGCTTTTTTCTTTATCGTTTCTATTGACACTCAGATATGTTCCTTAAATCTTTAAGAAGGGTATACATACCAATATGTCCAGAAGCAGAGGTTTCTTTCCACATCTTATAGGCTTCATAACTTCCATAATCTGGATGTCTAATTTCTGTTTTGGGGAGGAAGGGCATGGCAGGAAGAAAGCAGGGCGAATAACCTGCGGACCTAGTCAGTGTCTTTGTAGGTGAGAGATGGCATGTCTAAATGGTGTAATTGAGGAAAGTTTATTAAAGGTACTGTTAGTAGAGGTGTGAGCAGGGTTGGGGAAATCCAACAAAGGATGGTACAAGATCCTAGAACTAGGAACAATGGGGAGCCTTTAGGCCCAGAAGAGCAAGAGGACTGCATTGTGGCCAGAGTGCATAAAAAGCTGTATGAAAAGGTTACCTGATAGAAGGTATGGACTTCGCTCAATTGACTTAGACAACCTTGAGAAGGAACTTGGAAAGGAACTTGGGAAATAAATATTCTGATGTCACTATGATGTCCTTCAAACATCTGCCAGTATCTCCTATTGGCCAAACCTACTGGGAAGCCAGAGGACAAAATTATTTGTTGACACAGCCCAGAAGGCCCAGTTTTCAGGCCATGGAGCAGGATGAGGGGTGGGAATGGATCTGGGTAGACAACAGAAAATAGCTAGCCCAGGAATTTCAAGTCTATAAATCATTCCTACCCTAGTTAGTATCAATTATTTTATTCAGTAACCAGGATTATTTCATTTTTGGCTGCTCAGCTGAGAAACCAAGATCTTGAGGAGAGGGGAGAGTGAGAGATAGATTATTTTTAGTATAAATCACTTTCTTAAAAGTGTATTTATTTATTTATTTTGAGAGAGAGAGAGAGAGAGAGAGAGAGAGAGAGAATCCCAAGCAGGCTCTGCATTACCAGCTCACAGTGTCTGACACAGGACTCGATCCCACAAACCATGAAACCATGGCCTGAGCAGAGATCAAGATTCAGACGCTTGACTGAGACATCCAGGCCCTCCTACTATAGATCACTTCTGAGGGGGGCATCCTGGGTTGCTTTGAACTTAGACGATGGGATAATACAATGGCCCTGGAGAGTGAAAAGAGGCTAACTGGAAGTGAGAGTGGGGATCAGAAAAGATGAGAAGGGTCAAAAACAATTTGGCCAAATCTGCAATTTTGCTGTTAGCCCCAGTGGTCATCCAAATCTCCCTGCCTCATTTCCCCTGGCACATTAACTGATATGCCATGCAAAATGAATAAGGATAGCTGTCTGAACTATGGCTCAAAGATTTCAAAGCTTAGCAGTATCTTAGGAATGACTAATGTTGGAGCCTTATGAATTTTGAAAAGATAGGTTTACATCTGCCAAAGCCACTAAAGGGAATAGATTTACGGTCAACAGTTTTAAGACAGGAATTTCCTCTATACACATATTATCAGAGCTCAGATTTCATTTAATATACCTAAATGCGTTCACTTGAGCACTGATAGTTATCTTAAAATCAAGTGATTAGAACCTTATTGTGGCTATTCAAAAGACAATTTCTCTTATGAATACAAATCATCATTATGTAATTCTGAAGCCACATTTGTAACTGTCATTTACAAAAGAGCCACATGGTTGACTGCTGTATGTCCTATAGTAATATTTGCAATCTAATATTTTAATATATAAGCTAGAGGCCTTGAAGCGTGTGAAAGGGGTACCTGAAATTCAAGGCAGCTTATGAGTTTTTGAGTATTTCTCCTCTAATAGCATGTAAAAAGGCACGTTTCTAGCTACTGATAAAAAAAAACATAAATTCTAAAAAAATTTGGCTTTCTCCAGGTCTCAGGTCTCCTCTCCTGAGAATAATCCCCTTTGGCGCTGTGTGGTTGTAAGAGCAGAGAAAATTATAAAATTCCACTGTCTCAATATTGATTCTAACTGGCTCATTAATGTTTTACTGAAAATTGTGGATAAGGCCACATTGTTAGGTTCATAATTTTAAATAAGAAATAACTGCCCTGTGTTCACTCCCTTTTCTGGAGGTGAAAGGGAATGTCCCCCACCAGGTTCTGTTTTATATTTTATGGTGGATGCTAGACAAAAAAAGGACATCAAATGTTTTATGAATTTTGTTATGATAGCACTAGTCAACATGCATAAACTTATATTTCCTAATGGGTAATCAAATGAGAACAACATACCTGTAATGAACAAAAGCTGAAAAGCAGAATGATATACGGAAATTCTAACTCTATTCCTTAGAATAAATATTGACAAGCAGAATGCATTTATATTTCCCAATGTCTGTCCTTTACTGTTTATGAACATAGCTGTCCAATAGGAGATAGACTTTTTTATTACTGAAATCTTCAAATATTTATCAATGGCATACATGATGAACAAGTCATTTTTATAGCCACTTTAGGAAGCCATTAGTAGGCATTTACCCAAGGGAAAGGGAAACATATGTCTATACCCAAAGTTGTATACAACTATGTATAGCAGCTCTGTTTGTAACCACCCAAACTGAAACCCCCCCCCCAAATATGCATCAACTAGTGAACGGAGAAACAAACTCTGATTCATCCATGCATACAATGGGATACAAATTCAATAATAACAGGAACAAACTATTGACGTATGCAACAACATGGATGAATCTCAAATGTGTATTGCTAAGTGAAAGAAACCAGACTCAAAAGACTACATAATACTTAATTCCATTGATATTACATCCTGGAAAAGGAAAAACTATAGGAGTATAAGTCAAACCAGTGGCTGAGGGAGGGGGAAGGGTTGACTTCAAAGGGAACTTTTTTTTAGTTTATTTGTTCTGAGAGAGAGAGAGAGAGAGAGAGAGAGAGAGAGAAAGAGAGAGGTGAGAACGCGGGAGGGGTAGAGAGAAAGAGAGAGAGAGAGAATCCCAAGCAGGCTCTGCACTGTCAGCACAGAGCCTGATGCAGGGCTTGAACTCATGACCCATGAGATCATGACCTGAGCTGAAATTAAGAGCCAGATGCTTAACCAATTGAATTACCCAGGTGTCCCCAAAGGGAACATTTTTTATCATGATTGTAGTTACATGGGTGTATACATTTGTTAAAATTCATACAATGGTACACTGTAAGGGAAATTTCACTGTATCTTAATAAATCTCCCTTTAAGAAAACACACTGCAGGGGTGATTGTGATCTCTCTCTCCCTCTCTCTGCCCCTCCCCACTGAAACCCATAGCATATCTCTGACTCTCAAAATAAATAAACTTAAAAAAAAGAAAATACACTGCAAGATATGAAATTAACCATTACAGTGAACAATTATTCAAAGATGATTAACCATTTGGTGAAATTTCTAGCTCCTTTGCCCACATTTTGGTTGGTTCCTAGCAGATTCACACCTCTACCAAAGAGAGATGGAGGCTAAATTCAGAATGGGGTAAAACTTAAATCAGTTGATACATATTAATTATGGAAACTATAGAGGTAAATAGAGGAAAACCAAGGTCTAAAATTAGATTTGGGGAGCATGGTATGGACTTCAATGATCTGTCCCCAATTGTTCTGAAAAAGGAACCCCAAAGAGCTTTTGTTCACATGGGTTATGTCCATTAATATTTACTGTATTGAAAATTAACACTAAGAAAGTTAAAATATTTATTTCTGAATTCATTTAAAATGAACAATGGTAGACCCATTATATGTTGATATATATAACGGTATATATTTGTAAATAAAAGCCTACATTTTCAAAAACTACAAAGTAACAGTTTAAAGTGAGAAGAATGACATTATGTTACATTTTTTGAAAATCTTTAATATCTGGCTTAATAGGAGACACCTGGGGTCACCTGGGTGGCTCAGTCGATTAAGCATCCGACTTTGGCTCAGGTCATGATCTCGTGGTTTGTGAGTTCAAGCCCCGCATTGGGTTCTGTGCTGACAGCTCAGAGCCTGGAGTCTGATTCAGATTCTGTGACTCCCTCTCTCTCTGCCCCTACCTCGCTCATGCTCTGTCTCTCAAAAAATAAGCATTAAAAAAAAAGACAGCTGGATTCTCACATCTGCTTCTGCATTCAAACTGTTGTGATATGCCACTCCACTGTAAACTTATGAGGATGAGTGTAAAAAAGACAAATGACATTTTAGTATTATTATGAAAATAGTTTTGATCTCATGGGCCCTCTGAAAAGTTGTTGAAGACCCACCAGAATCCCCAGACTACACTAAGAAGAGCAAATCTATGCTATTGGTGTAGGGAAAAAGACACCAGATTTGTGACATACCCACTATGAGCCAGGCACTGTGTTTAATACTTTGCATACATTATTTATTATTATCCTCATTTTATAGGCGAGGAGACAGGGTTATGGGTCATTAAGAGGTACAGATCACACAGGTACTGAATGGCAGCATTAGGATTGAAACCTTGGCCTTTCCGCCTCTAAAAGAGGGGCTTTCATCACTTTATCCCAAACCCATTTTACTGATAATTTAAGTGTGGCCATAAAACCTGCTTCCATCCACTGGCTGAAAGAAGTAGGAGTTTGTATTACTGGAGCGAGTAAAGATTTTATATAATTACTGTTTTATTTCACGTGTTTCTATTTTATTCCTGATACATTGAAAGGGATTAATGACTCTAAGGGAAAACATGCATTAATGCTAGTAGAAGTGCGTTCCAAACTCTCCTTTCACAATTCTTCCTTTCCCTGTCTTTTCACATCCAGAACACTAGTACCCTCCAACTACCTTTTTATCCTTTAGTATCTCTTGCAGGGAAGGGATCAATAAAACTAATTCTCACTTAGGTGGTAGGGATTTAAACATACTCCTCTGAGGAGTATTTTTACTACCTGAGGGTGGAGAACGGCTTTTATTAATCTTTGTTATCCCAGAAACCTGTACACTGTCTGGAACAGTCAGCGTTCAATAAATATTTGTTGCCTTTATAGACTAACGGAAAGTAAAAAGCCAAAAAGGGAGTTCTTACAACCAAAGAAAAGAGGGTAATTTTAGTCACCCATGGAGGAAATGTGTTTATTGTACCTAAGAAATCACAGCACCCAGAAAACTCCATATCTAACTGCATGGAAAATCATGTGCTTTCACACAAATGCCCTTTATATTCAGTTTTGATTTGATTGTTCTAGAAGCTCTAGAAGGTAATTAATCCTTTAAAATGTTAAGATCAGCTTTTAATTACCAACATTAAGGCTAATCATTTTTTGCTACATTATTGTTTTTTTATGCTGTTGTTTTTCCTCATGGGTGTTGGAGGTTTGGAGCGAGAGTATAACTCCATTTCAAGTAATAGTGATGTTGTTAATTACTTCTCCCATCAACGGTTTGCCTTTATTGTAGCTTCTGTAGTAATCAAAAGGCAGCTCCTAGTCATCTTTTCCATTTGTTCCATTTGGAAATTTGATATAATCTAAGCGGCAAGAGGCCTGGTCATTGTGGAGAGGATCAAAATCAGGGCATGGCACATAATATGTGTGTTCCACTATAAACTACTCTCTCTGTCTGGTATCAATATCAGTTTTGTCTCTAGCTATGTTTACACTGCATGCAATTTTTTAAACCTACTGAGGAATAATGCAAATGATAATTGTGTGCAGTGCTTAAGAAAATATGTTTTAATTTAAAGTTTGAACATAACCATGTTAAAAGTAATAGCTTCCAGCCAGAACTCATCCTAAAAAAATGCTGATGGAGATTGGTTCATAATTCATGCAATATTATTAAATCTTTGTTGTGTTGTTTGAAATTCTTTCTAACACCCCATTTCATAATTCTAAGCCCAATACTGAGTTTGTCCATCTATGAAAAGTGATTGATAGACAAGGTTATTAAGTTTTGTCTTGTTGGTGTGGATGCTGTCTTAGAATAATTAAAAATATTAATTTCCTATCCAGCTTTAAGATAGATGACTGTTGTTATAAAATTCAAGGGACAGCTTGCCCTACTCATGTGCTTGTCAGTAAAGGGTCAGTCTCAGAGGAATTTAGCTATTAATTATACAAGTTTCTTAGATATTTGGAATCCATTATCACTGGTAGCCACTTTGTATGCATACTGATGTTTTATTTCCACTCTGGGCCTTGGATCTCTTATTAAGATGGACGAAAGTAGTCATCATGTATGTGCTAAAATTACCCTCAGCAAGGTGTATTCTATATCACAGAGAATATTTAAATGTGATCAGGACTTTCTTTTCATCACTGTAGTGTATAATTCTGAATTACTGCACTAATTGAATTCAGATAAGTAATTGTAGGTTGAAGTGATAGCACACTGTGGATCTTACTAAGAGTGTTTCTCATACAGCCCAAATGGCTAAGTACTAATTTTGTACCTAAAAGCCCACTTTGGAGTAAAGGGGAATGTGAAATGCTTGTTCTTTACTCCAGATGTTTCCTATCATGTAGAGAGATGGCCATCACTGTGATGTACTTTTCTCTCTCCATTTTTTACTACTCCTCTCCATGAGAGGTGAGGTGACACAGTTGATGAGTTTGAGAGCAACAATTGGATTTGAACAGACTCCCCCCTCCTTCTTGAAAGTGAGCTACGTCCTCTTTTGTTTTTCTTTAGCTCTTATGAAAGAAGGACTCTCCACATACCCTGGTGGGCAGAGGGGAGCGGCCTGATTCCATACAGTATTGCCTGTGTCTAGGTGGCTATCTCTGTTAATCCTGGAATTCAGTATCAAGAAGTCCTCTAGACCAATATTATAAGCTACATCTTCCTGCCTATCTCTTACCAGTAATAAAAGCTTGTTATAAATAAAAATTTTTCTGCCTTATTTCACAATAGATACAGAATTCATGCAGGAAAAGGGTGACCTTTCTAAGATGCCAACACTCATCTGCATCATCTACCTCCTGAACCATTGTTTCCAGTGGTAACTATTCTTCCATTTACCTGTCCATTCATCTTCATTCTTGTTCTATTGACCTTCACACCACACCATATTCCATCTGAAACAAGTGAAGTTATCACTATGTTTACTGCTAAGTGGTATAGCCTAGAATCATAGCCGGAAAGAACTCAACATCCTAGCAACTAAATAGAAAATCAATAGTGAACTTCAGTCAGGCTTCTCCTTATAGCACTGTGAATTTAAAATTGTCTGGTCTCCTTGCACAAGGGAATAGGTAGTGAGGGAGAAGAAGTGATTCCCTTCATGAGCATTAAAATTATTTGAGACTTTTAAACAAACAAACAAACAAAAAATTAATCTCATAAAATCTCGTTATTTCCAGTGTAAAGTACTTGGGCTACTCCTCCTCACTTCCAACATATTTCCTTTTAACTTTATTTCCTTCATTGAAAGTTATCTCCAATGTACATTGGAATCTTATTTTACACTAAGTAGGTTTAAAAATATGGTGTGATTTCTTTCATGACTTCCTCCACTGTGTGACTCTGGGTTCATGCCACCCTAAAGAATGCCATGATAGAGGAGCACATGCTTGTAAATTGCCAAGGCCACTGGATATGACCCGGCCAGAGTGTCATTACCATGCTACCATGAATTTCAGGGATGGCAGAAAGCAGGTATTCTGTGACAACTTTGGATCTGAAAATTCAGATACAGTAAGCATTCATCTGTTCTTACCATGTGTGTGAGTATACTAAATATAGTGGGGAATATGAAGATGCAGCCTGTCTAGGAGCAGTGTATTCAATTGCACAGTCCTGAAATTATCTTAACACTACCCTAGAGTTCATAGCGTGTAGCAGGGGTGCCAGAAAGACATTTGCAACATATGCAGAGGGCCTCCAGGGCCTAGGACTTCGGCTCTGGGTCATATAGCATGAGGTATACCCTTTGAGGATTGGTTTTTGAACATGAAACCTTAGAGTGGGAAGAACCTTAGAGACTAGCTAGATTAGCTTTCAACTCAGTGTAGAAATCCCCACTATAATACCCCTTATGGATAGTCATGCAGCCTCAACGTCAATATCCCCACTATTCCCAGTAATTCCTAGCTCAGCAAGGCAGCTAGTTATGTGCTTATAAAACTTTTGTATACAATTGTATGTTGCTTATGTATTTATGTATGTGATTTACATATTTATTTCAAAAAATTTTTTGAGGGACAACTGGCTGGCTCAGTCAGTTGAGTGTCCAACTTTTGATTTCAGCTCAGGTCATGATCCCCCAAGGTCATGGGATTGAGCCCCACGTTGGGCTCCATGCTCAGCATGGAGCCCGCTTTAAATTCTGCTCCTTTCTCCCTCTGCCCATCTCCCCTGCTCATGCTCTCTAAAGGTAAAATATAAATATATACTTTTTTTTTCTCCAAAGTACTGAGCAGAGAAGCTCATATTACCAGGGCAACAGAAAATGTGGCATATTATGGTTGTTGAATGAGTTGGTTACCAATGGTGCCCATAAAAGATGGCAATCAAAAAGAATGCAATCTTGCCATTTGCATCTATGTGAATGGAACTAGAAGGTAATATGCTAAGCAAAATTAGTCAGAGAAAGACAAATATCATATGATTTCACTCATATAAGGACTTTAAGACATAGAACAGATGAACACAAGGGAAGGGAAGCAAAAATAGTATAAAAACAGGGAGGGGGACCAAACATAAGAGACTCTTAAATATGGAAAACAAACAGAGGGTTACTGGAGGGGTTGTGGGATGGGGGATGGGTGAAATGGGTAAGGGGCATTAAGGAATCTACTCCTGAAATCATTGTTACACTAGTTGTCATGTTTGTGGACTAGGTGAAAGTTGTACAGAACATTCCTCTGGAGTTCATATTATCAGGGAGGGTGAAAAACATCCACAACAATTGAAGCAATATTAATAAGGGTAAACAAGGAAGTTTCAGATCCTAATAACATAGAAAGAACTCAAAGCTTAGGCAAGATTGCCAGCCTTTCTAATTTTAGCAACTATGGATACCTACTGCCCCCCAAACAGTGGCCTGCTCATAGTTGAATTTTAGTTGAATGTTTCACAGATGAGGAAAAGAAGGGGGAATAACACCCTCCTGACTCAGTGAGGTATATAACATGTCCAGTAGGTATAAAGCCCTTTACCCAGAGAACAAAGCTTAAGTTTTTAAAGAAGCAGCAGCATCTCAGGATCCATAGGTCAAAGATGTCATGGATAAAGGTATCAAAGATTGAGTCATGGGGGAGCAGTGGGAAAAAGGTTCACAGGAACGGAAGAGAAGGAGAGGAATCTCTGTACCGCTATAAACAGATATGGACATAAATATGTATAAAACATAATAATAGATATGTGACTGTAATCACAGTGGAGTGAACAGGACCATCTTGAAAAGCATAAATTACATGAAGGATTCCTGAGCACTATACGAAGCAAGGGAATGTGCTTCAAACCTTCAGGGTCTTACTCATTAGGATTTTTATTGAAGTTACAGTGGAAGTTGAGAGTAACTCAAATATGAGAGAGTGAGCCATCTCCCAGGACCACTTATCTGGGATGTGCCATAGAGCCTGCAAGGGAATTACCAAAGCTGTTGATTATTACCCATTCCTGTCAATTCTTTCACACCATCAGAAGATCAGGGAGATATCTTTAAAGATTGTGGAATTTGAGGTAGTGAATTGAAGGGCCTGGCAACCGAGGAACACAGATTTTTTTTTGTTTGTTTTTTTCTATTTCTTCTTTTGAAAGGTTAGGCCCTTGGAAAAAGTGTAAACAGGATCTGGAAGGCAGCTGCCTGGTGATACAGATTGTGTCCAGTAACAGAAAAATACCCAGAAACACTTCTAAGTCCAGGTATAGTGGAGAATGGCAGGTATGACAGGAAAGGAAAACAGATATTTAGGAGTTACCTGGTAATTAACATGAGAAAGCAGTTGGGGAGAGGGCAAATTACAGAAATTGTGTCTACAAATGTTTGTATGCTAATGTCCAGACACAGTGTGTGTAATAAAGTGAAATTTGTATTAGAATGAATGACACCAATCATGAGATCATTAGTATCATGCAGACCTGATGGAATAGAACTTCTGGCTGGAAATTGGAACTGAAAGCTCACAGGAAGGCCAACTCTGAGAGGACATGGAGCACAGTTACATCAATACTATGTACACCTGTCTGAAAATCTGTGCATTGTGCTGTCAAAAGAGAGAGCTTGCTGGCATTCTCTGGTCAGTTCTGATCATTCTTTTTTTTTTTTTTCCTCATTCTGTTTGTTTTTTAATTTTTATTTTAATTCCAGTTAGCATTCCACCAGTCATTCTTTTTTATTAATGTTTATTATTTTTGAGAGAGAGAGAGAGAGAGAGACAGAGAGCAAGCAGGGAAGGGGCAGAAAGAGAGGAATACACAGAATCGGAAGCAGGCTCCAGGCCCTGAGCTGTCAGCACAGAGCCTGATGCGGGGCTTGAACTCACAGACTACGAGATCATGACCTGAGCTGTAGTTGGCCGTCCAATCGACTGAGCCACCCACGTGCCCGCCCCCCCCGTCATTCTTAAAATAGATACAGACCTGTGTTCGAGGAGAGTTATCAGGATGAGGGGACTTTAGATGTGTGTCTTATGAAGATCAGATGAGGGAACTAGCAATGTGGGAATAAGACAAAGAACAACACGCTTTGGCCTTGGAAGTTGAATTTCAGCTCTACCACTTACTGGCTGTGTGACTTGGGCGCTGAGCCTCACTCATTCAAATCAATGAATGTTTATTGAACTTCTGCCATGTGTCAGGCACTAGGCTAAGCACTGGGTCTGTGACAGGAACGTCAACAAGCCCAGTCCTCACCCTTATAGAGTTTTAGTTTCTTCACCAGTAAAATGGGGTTAATAATAGCACCTGCCTTATAAAAGTATCATGAGGATTAAATAGGGTGGTGCATGATGCACGTGGGGAGTTTGGCTCAGCACACAGTGCTGGGGCTTAGTAGGTGTGGAATAAGTGGCAACTGTATGTATACATAAGGATGCACATAAGGATTTCTCTTCAAATATTCGAGTGAATGTCTTGTAGAAGATGGGATGAGCTTTTCTGTATGTTAGAACTAGGGGCCAGTGGGTAGAAGCCTTGGGGCGGGGTAAGTTACTGCTTAGTAAGGGAAGATGTTTCTAATAGAACTGACCAAAGATAGAATGAGTTGCCTCGGCAGCTTAAGAGTTCTCCAGTGTGGGAAGCAATAAAACAGGGTAAATAACATCCTGACAAAATGTGCCCTGTCTTAATTCTTGGTTGTGTGGTCCAAGTGTTTTGTTAAAGTTCCTTTGCTTGTGCAAGCTGTGTAGTACAATCAGATGCAGGTGAGGCAATGGACCGTTTTGGGGTTTTTTTGGCTTTTCCACTCCAGATGTGGCCTCCTGACGTTTGCTTTTTCGACCAAAATACGGGGCCAAGAATAGGATGAGACAAGACAGGCACTCAGGGTGCAAACTTTAGGGAGGCACTTATTCGCAGTGTCATGGGGGAACATGGTTGGCAACTGCATGACCTCGAGAGTGAATGCCTTCTTAACTTCTTCACCTTTGGTGTTTCTTTTGCCTCACCCTAGTGCTGTGACCTGTTGAGCTATCAAGACAGTAAAGAGTGGGTTTGGTTGGGAGTTCTTTCAAACAATAGTGACATCAGCTTTCTCAGGTTCAAATGTCTTGCTGGCCAGTGATGGTCTCCCCCAAACCTGTTTTTCCCCAGGGATTAATGAGCTAGGGGCACCTCTTACTCCCAGGTGACTCCAACTTGTTCCTCGGCTGCTCAAATGCCAGTGCTGACAGGACATGGAGCATTCTGCACCTGGCGAAAACTCTCAGTACTGAGGAAGTCTCCAGGGGAACACTCCCTGAAATACATAACTTTAAACTGTTTTTCAATTTTTTTTAAAACATTTTATTTATTTTTGAGACAGGGAGAGACAGAGCATGAACAGGGGATGGTCAGAGAGAGGGAGACACAGAATCTGAAACAGGCTCCAGGCTCTGAGCAGTCAGCACAGAGCCCGATGCGGGGCTCAAACTCACGGACCACGAGATCATGACCTGAGCCGAAGTCGGCCGCTTAACCGACTGAGCCACCCAGGCGCCCCTGAGATACATAACTTTAAAAAAGACATGTTTATGGCTTTTCTCTCACCCCACAAGTATGTGCACATCTGTCTCTGTCACCAGAGATGCTTCTAGGGCTTCACAGTTTTCATCTCCTCATCCATCTCTAAAAATCCCTTCTTCGCCACCCCTTTTGTTTAACCTGAGGCTGAAGATGCAGTATTGTATTCTTGGGCTCCCTTGCCTGGCTGCCTGGGATCCAGAGTAGGGGTTCTGGGGCTCTGAAAGGGCCCTACCCACAACACCTTTGTTAGCACTCAAGGCAACTAGGGAGCTAGGTTGAGGAAACTCCCCAGGAAGCAAGAATCCTGAGGATAGAGGTATTGGGGCAAAGCAGCCAGAAAACTCTATTATGTGTAGCTTGGCATACCTCAGTATCTCTGGTGTGCCACCCACACAGTTTAGAGTGCTTGGCATGTGGAAGCATGCTTCATCTTGGGAACCGAGTCTTGGGGTTACTCGGTTGCCCTATTTAGACTACCCTGCACTTCCTTATTTGCCCTGTGACTGTTTGGAAGGTTTACAGGGATTCCCAAAAGGAATATAGTGAGGGCCTGGGTTGGCATGCAGAGAGGGAGGCAGGTACTCATGTCATACCCCCATCCCTACTTCCCTCATGATGAACTGTTGTTAGCTACCTAGTAGTATCAGGAATACCAGACCTTTTTGAGGTCAATGGTGAAGAGGATTTGGGGACCAATGGTCAGGCTATAAGACAATTAAATTAATACTGCAGATCAAAGAGAGGACAAAATGGTGTCTCCTACTTCCCACCTTTTGGGGAAGGGTGTGATGGTGTCAAGAGTGAGAAAGGAGGGATGCCTGGGTGGCTCAGTTAGTGAAGTATCTGACTCTTGGTTTCAGTTCAAGTCATGAACTCAGTTTGTGAGTTCAAGCCCTGCATCAGGCTCTGCACTGGTAGTGTGGAGCCTGCTTGGGATTCTCTCTCCCTCTCTCTGCCTCTCCTGCACTCGTTCTCTCTCTGTCTCTCTCTCTCTGTCTCTCAAAATAAATAAAAAATAAACATTAAACAAAAGAGTGAGGAAGAATTTTACCCAGAGGTGGGTGAGTATTGAGAGCTCTGGAGTACATCCTGGATCAGTTTTTCATCTTCTGGAAGAGCACTTCTGAGTAAGACATAGAGTAAGTAAATACATAAAATGTGGTCCACCCCAGCTCTTGACAGCTCATCCCAAGGCATTAAGCAGAGGGGACCAGGAGCTCAAAGAGCCAGATTACCCTTTAGGAGCCTGAGGAGAAGTTGCAAATATTGGTGAGGTGAGTCGCTGTCCCCACCTCAGGCCAGGAGCAAAAAGAGTAGATTCGGCTTGCTGCCTAGCTCAGCTGCCTCTACATGGACCCCAAGGATAGGCCACATTTTCGAGCAGCTCCACAGCTGGGCCCTGACACACCCACAAGCTGCCTATACAGCAGCCGCTGCTGCTGTGAGGCCAGGGCGGGGGTGGGTGTCATCTGGCTACTTCAGAGGATGGAGCTCGGGAAAGAATTTGGAGGGAAGGTTGCAGGGGGGTTGTGGGAGAGAAGTGAAAAGAAAACAAATCAATCAGTGGGGTGGTGCCTAAGCAATCGCTGTGATGTTGGGAAATGAAAGTGGGACCTACAGGGTCATAGGCAACTGTGCCATGGTTTTAAGTCGCCTCGAAGCCGCGCAGTGAAGGCAGACTCTCTCAAGAGGAGGTGGGGCAGTGTTTGTGTGCTGTATTTATGTGCACAGTGGATATAAGACAAAATGGTGAGAGAGGCACAGTTTAGCTTTGGTCTACATACAAATTTGAGTAAATGTGTGTGTGTGTGTGTGTGTGTGTGTGTGTGTGTGTGTGCGTGTGTGTGTGTGTGTGTGTAAAATTCCTAGAGGCGCATAGTATTTAGCACGCAGACTGGCTTTGAATGTCCTCCATTGCTGCCTTCCCAAACCTCTCCTTCTTGCAGCCCATGTTTGGACTTCTCCTACTGGGTTTCCCGATTGCCTCCTCCCTGCCCCCTTTCTGGTGCCCTGCTTCCCTGGGCTTCAGGCCCCCAGCACTTTCCCTCTCAGCTTCTTCCTCCCTGCTGCTCTCCCTTCTAGTGTCACGTTTTCCACATTCCCCTTCTCTGTACCCCTCTCTCCCGCTCTCTTCCCTTTCCTCTTAATCCCCCTCCTGTTTTTCTTCCTTCTGATCCATCTGCTAAGACCTCCCAGATCACTCCCCTTCGGGGCCTCGGTGTTGACGTTCTGCTCTCTCCCTCACTTCCTTCTAGTACAAGACAGAAAAGGATAAAAACCTTAAGTCTTTACATACACTGAAACCGCTCTAATTCATCCCAATTGTCAAGGGGAGACTAGGGATGGGAGAAAGGGCAGAGTTAAGGTCAGTTGGAATTAATGAAAAATCTAAGTTAGCAGAACATTTTGAAAGAAATGGAATTGTATTACTTTCAAGTACATACAGTAATACTGCTAACTGGAACAGAATCTAAGGGAGTCATGTAAGTGCTTTAACAAAGAGGTATGCATCATGTATAATTAGCATTATTATGCAGCTGTTAAGGTCCTCACTCTTAAACAGGCTAGCTCCCTTATTTGTATGCGATCTCTATTAGTAGACCTCTTTTCGTAGCTACAGGTAAAATCCTATTACAAAAGTTCTTTATAACCCTGATTCCCATGTCACTGCAGATGGTCCATTATAACAGTGCTTTGTTGATCTGGCTACCAAAACTCACTGACAACAAGAATGTACAACAAATGCTTTTCCAACAAATGCTTTTCTTGGTCCCTATCTATTTAATAGTTATCCTCTTATAAAGATGGCGAGTTCTTTCCCATTGCAGATGCTAAACAGGAGAAGGAAGTGGAGATGAGTTGTTGTGGAGCCGAGCCATGTGGATGTGGGGATTTGTGTGTGTGTGTGTGTGTGTGTGCATACATCCAAGACTATTCGTGAGCACTTATACAAAGGAGAAGGACTTAAGAGGATGCTATGTACAGTGGCCTACGTGAGGGAGTCTGGCTATGCGTCTGTGTGGATAAAGGCATGGTGGACACCTGGATGTGTGTTTAGGTCACTAAGTATATAGGTAATCAGGATGTGTATGTCTAAGATCTGATTTTTTTTTATGGATATGGGCATGTATGAGACAATCTGTATAAACAACTGTGTGAAGGGTAGAGAGTCTGTGTAAATTGTAGTTTTACTCTGTGTGTGATTTGTATGTGTGTATGTGAGGAAAAGAAAGAATATGTGCTCTGTACATTAGCAGTTCTCAAAACCACTAATGTGAGACCCTTCTTAAGCTTCACTCCTCTCCTAATACAGATCTTCTAATTCTCTCCTACCATGTTTCCCTTTCATTTTGTCTGTCCCTTCTCTTTTCTTCCTTCCTTCCTCCTCCTCCTCCTCCTCCTCCTCCTCCTCCTCCTCCTCCTCCTCCTCCCCTTTCTCCTCCTTCTCTTTTATTTTCTCTCCAATGTCAAAGCAAAATCTCCTCCTCCCTCAGCCAGTTATTCCTATCTTTATCCTGTCTTTTCTTCTCCATCCATAGCCTTGTCCATTTTTGTCTCCAGGAATATCCACCCATGTTTAAATCAAAACACCTTTTGGAGGTGTGCCCAGCACCCTACTAGGTGCTGAAGAAGAGTCGGTGAAGGAACCCTGAGGAAAAAGCCTCCTAAGGGTGACAGTAAGAAAGAGAGTAATCTTCTTTGGTAAGTCCACCAATCTGAGGATATAAAATTCTTCAGGTAGTTCTCAAAGTGTTTCCCCGGTGCCCCTGAAAACACCCCGACACCACAGTGACTTTGGCTTCCTTACTCCCAGTGTTCCTCCTCACTGCTACCTCAGCAACCTCAGGGAAGTCCAAACCTTTAGGATATGTTGCCACTCACAGCTCTTCTACTTCTGTGAATTTCCTAAACTCTGAATTTTTGTCTCTCTTACTATAACCTCCTATTCATTCATATATTCATTCACTCACGCAGCAAATAGTCAGTGATGAATATTCATGTGTCAGATACTGTTTGTTCCAGGCATGTGGGATATATCAGTGAACAAAAGGGACAAACATGCCTGCCATGAGGTCATATTCTAATGTGTGGAGACAGATAACCAGCAGCTTAAAGAAAAAACATAAAAAGCATGTACATGATATACTATGTTAGAAGGTGATAACGTAGAACAAAGTATTAGAGACTGGGAATATATATGCTCCAGTGTCGAGATGGGTGTCAAAAATTGCAGTTTTAGGGGCGCCTGGGTGGCTCAGTTGATTAAAGCTTCCAACTTCTGCTCAGGTCATGATCTCATGGCTCTTGAGTTTGAGCCCCGCATCGGGCTCTGTGCTGACAGCTCGAAGTCTGGAGTCCAGTTTGGATTCTGTGTCTCCCCCTCTCTCTGCCCCTCCCCTGCTCATGCTCTGTCTCTCTGTGTCTCTCAAAAATAAATAAACATTAAAAAAAATTGTGGTTTTAAGTGGGGTAGTCTGACTTGCCCTTACAAAGGAGGTGGCATTTGAGCCCAAACTCAAAGAATTGGAGAGAGTAAATGCAGCTTTGGGGGGTGGGGAGGAGAGCTTTGCTGCACATAGAATAGCTTAGTGCAAAGGTTCTGTGGAAGGGGCATGCCTGACGTTTTTTAAGGCCCATGGGAGATGCCCAGGGGCTGGAACAGAGTGAGCCATTATCAGGAAATGTGATCCAGAAAGGAAATGGTGAAAGGTGGAGAGAAGATTTATCCATACACTTCTTGTCATCTACTTCATTGTGACTACCTCCTCTATAAAATGCTTAATAAATAGGGCTCTAAGGATTTAAAGAGAAAGCATGCATAAGGAGCTTGGAACATTACAGGCCCTTGTGGAATGTTTCCTCAGTTCCTTCCGACTTTCCTTTAGTACCTCCCATGCTGGACTTCTTACCAAGAGTGTAAAGAGATTCAGTGAGACTCCCATAGTTTCTATTTCAAAGTCTTTTACTGCCTCCTCTCTGACTTGCTATATTCCATCTTTAAGAAAAACTTTTTTCTCGGGGTGCCTGGGTGGCTCAGTCGGTTAGGCGTCCAACTTCGGCAAGGTCATGAACTTGTGGTTGGTGGGTTTGAGCCCCACATAGGGCTCTGTGCTGACAGCTGGGAGCCTGGAGCTTGCTTCAGATTCTGTGTCTCTATCTCTCTCTCTCTTTGCCCCTCCCCTGATCACGCTCTGTCTTTCTCTCTCAAAAACAAGTAAACATTAAAAAATAAAGGGCACCTGGGTGGCTCAGTCAGTTAAATGTCTGACTTCGGCTCAGGTCATGATCTCACTGTTTGTGGGTTCTAGCTCGGCATCTGGCTCTGTGCTGACAGCTTGGAGTCTGGAGCCTGCTTTGGATTCTGTGTCTCCCTCTCTCTCTGGCCTTCCCTCACTCACACTCTGTCTCTCTCTCAAAAATAAACATTGAAAAATATGTAAACATTAACTTTTTAAAAAAAATTTAAAAAAGAAAAACTTATTTCTCTCATCTTGCCAAAGCTGACTCCTCTCTACTTGTGCTTTTTATTCCCATGTATTACCCTCCTTATCCCCTTTCTTGCATTCATTTTCAAACCCTTCCTTTCAGCTGGTTCCTTCTCTTCTGGAGACAACTATACACAGGCCTCCCTTACCATAAAATGCCTTCCTTTAACCCTACTACATACTCAAGCAACAGCTTCATGTCTCGTCCCTTTCAAATTTCATAAGAGCTGTGTTGCTTTTTCTGTTTCAACCCATGTGCAGTTTGACTTCTAATTTCTTTCTGTGCAAAACTGAACTCAGGATGCTTGCTAATATCCTCTTTGTCACCAGATCCAAAAGTGTATTTGTAATCCTCCTAATTCTTGGCTCCTTTATAATGGGCCTTAATGAAAAGGGCACAGATTTTGGATCAAAACCAATGTGGATTTGAATTAAAACCCTCACCCTGCCACTGTGTAACTTTCTAAAAATTTTGAGCCACAGTTGTTTTTATTTTTTATCTCTAAAAAGAGGTTGATAATATCTACCTTGGCAGGAGTTGATGAGGTTTAGAGACAATGGATGCAAAGTATACAGTAGGGGCTAATTAAGTCATTCCCCCCCAGCTTCTGTGATTGAGTTTTAAAATCACTTTTGCTGAGTTTTCCTCCGTTTGCTTTCTTAAAAAGTCTTGCTTGCCCAAGATTTTGCCTTTGAATTGCTTCTCCCATCATACTGTACCTCCTTAGTGTCTTACCTACCACCATCTGTTCAACTAATACAGATATTTGGATACCTGACACTTAGATCTAGGTTCCTAGAAACCTCTCCTAAATGCCTGACATGGATTTGCATCTTAAAGATACATGTGATCACTTTCTGTGATTCTACATTGGGGATGAATGAGAGCAGAGTTTGGAGGGACACATACAGAGTTGAGGTAAGGTACTAAAGTCAAAGCTGAAGAGTTTAACTTGACAAAGTCAGCAGACTAAAGGGATTCTGAGAAGAGGAATAACATGATTTGAATTTAGCATCTGAGCAGGATGCACTAGAGCAAAAAGAGGCTGGGGCAGAGAAGCCATATCAGAGGATAATTATGATAATCTAGATATTATGTGATATGATTCTAGAAAGAAAAATGAAGCTAAAACCCAATGAATTTTGCAGAGACAGGATTAGAAAGCCTTGACAGCATATTGGATATAGTATAAAGATTTGAGAGGAATCAAAACCATTCCACAGTTTCAAGGATGAGACACTGGAAAATGAGTGGTGCCATTGGTGGAAATGGTGAGGTCAGGGGGAATTCTTGTTTTAAAAAGGGTCAGGATGGGGTGCCTGGGTGGCTCAGTTGACTAAGCATCTGACTCTGGCTCAGGTCATGATCTCGCACTTCATGATTTTGAGCCCACTGTCAGGCTCGGGGCTGACAGCTCAGAGCCTGGAACCTGCTTTGGAGTCTGTGTCTCCCACTCTCTCTGCCTGTCCTCAGCTTGTTCTTGTTCTCTCTCTCTCTCTCTCTCTCTCTCTCTCTCTCTCTCTCTCAAAAATAAACATTAAAAAAAATTTTAAAGGGTCAGGACAGTGAGAAAGGAGAATAATTAGCATTTTTATGTATTAAGTTTCAGAGGACAGTAGGAAACCCAAGGGAAAAATATCTTTTGGGTAACTGAAACTAGAATATAAAAAAGAAAATAAGAAACTAGAATTAGTGCTGGTGCTGGACATATTGCACTCATTTGTATACAAGGAGTAGCCAAAATTGGGAGAATAGATGAACTCTAAAGGAGTGAGTACAAAGGGGAATGGGTGGGGGGAAAGAATTGGATTTTGGGAGACGGCCAGAGGGAATAAGTGGGAGGAAAAAGGAAAGCTGGAGGAGCCAGAGACAGAGAATTCAAAAACATAAAAGGAGAAACAGTATGAGAGAAGCCTACTGACTTTTGTACTAATTCATAGGTCCCTAACTGACTTTTTCGTTATGTACTCACTCTTTCACTCCCCCACCTGGTCCCATGCTTTTCTTTCCATCCATTGTTTAGATGGGCCTCCTGGGCCTCAGAATCTAATTATTATTCCTACTGTCTAAATCACTTTCAATTCATGCTTCCCTGAATCCATCAGCTATTAATCCTTCCTTCCTAGGTAGTTAATATAGTCAAGCATACTCATTTACAAAAAGCATACCTTTCTTTGCTAATTGGGTAAGTGATGCCAAAGAGATAGGATACAATAGTTGAGAATTTTAGAAACAATAAATGAAATATCACACCAATAATTCTTACTAAGTCCCTATTGTGTATCCAGCTGTCCCACATCAATGACAATACTGTGAATAAATTAATACATAACATGCATAATAAGGGCAGTAATATCTTGTAGACTTATGCACATTCTTTTCCTACTTTTAAAAACACCTTTTCCTCAACATACATCTTGTCTCCATTTCCCCATTTTTTCTTTTGTTAACGTTCAGTCATATCTCTTTCCTTTCACACACTCACATTGTACATGCATCCATACATACTCTCAAAGACTCAGGAATCATCTACATTACACTAACTTGCATTCAAAGCCTACCATTCATGTTTGTATACTATTCTCCAGCTTGAATATTCAGCCAATTCAATGAAACAATGTAACCAACAATCTAAAATAAGAATTATTTATATATTTCCATCATCGTATCTTTAATAACACTTTGTTAATAGAGTGTGTAACATAGACATCTAATATTACCTTTGATTCAAAAATATGTATTTTCTCTGTGGTTTACATTTAACTTTATTATGGTTCTAAAAAATAGGGGCGCCTGGGTGGCTCAGTCAGTTAAGCGCCCGACTTCCGCTTAGTTCATGATCTCACAGCTTGTGAATTTGAGCCCCATGTCAGGCTCTGTGCTGACAGCTCAGAGCCTAGAACTTGCTTGGGATTCTGTGTCTCCCTCTCTCTCTGCCCCAACCCCACTCACACTCTGTCTCTCTCTCTGAAAAATAAATAATAAAACAAAAAAAATGTAAATAAAAAATGCCTTTATTCTTTCTTCTGGTTATTGTAGCAATAATAAAACATTAAAAATTTAGAAAACTATAGGTAATAGCTGGATATCTTCTGCATCATGATAGAGTAACTGGCAGTGGATTTGCCTTCTGCTGTAAATAGCAATGAAAGTGGAAAAAATATTTGAGGACACTATTTTCAGGAATTGGACAACAGACAGTAGAGAAATATGAACTCTGAGAGAAAGAAGAAAAATGAGGTAAGCCTCACATTCTCCCATCTATCTGCCTGGAAACAATTTTCCAACAATGACACAGAGACCAAAGTTTGCTGAAGGATTTCCTTCAGTTATTTGGCTGAGGTCTGAACTGCACAGTTGCAGAATAATTGCCATGAGACCTAGCATGATGTGTCTGTTAGAGGTTGTGAGTAGAATGGAGATACTAGAGGTCACACAATGTAGGGAAATATTGGAATTCTGTTCTAGCCAGAGGAGAGAGACCTTGTAAAAATCTAGGCACACAGAATAGGCATCAGAAAGGGCATTACTTAAGAATAAAGACCATTCCCTAGAGGTAGGGCTACTGTAGACACATCCCAACAAAGCTTAAAACCAAGCCTCCACAGATTAGAGAAGAACCACTATTAAATAAACTGCATAGCAGAACAAAAGTCATCACTCTAACATAAGAAAAATCCAGACTCCTTAAAATGTATCATTCACTATAACTGGCATACAAAAAAAATCACTAGACATATGAAAAATCAGGAAAATATCACCAAAATTAAGACAATATATGCTGTCAATGGAAAAAAACCTCTCTGATGATCCAGATATTATAATGATCAAAGACTTTAAATCAATACCTTAAATATATTCAAAGATACAAAAGAAAAAAATCTTAAAGGACATAAAGATGAATCATAGCAGAATGGAAATTCTAGAAAAAAAGTACAAAAATATAACATAAAAAATAACGTAGATGAACCTAACAGCAAATTGAAAATACCAAAAGGAAGAGACAGTGATTTTGAAGACAAAGCCATAGAAGTGACACAATCTGAAGAACAGAGAGAAAAAAGATTGAGAAAAAAAAGAACAGAGTTGCAGTGATTTGTTGGAACCAAGATAGGAGAGAGAGAGAAAGAAGCAGAAAAAATATTTGAAGAAATAATGGTTGAAAATTCCTAAAATTTGAGGATATTCAGCAACCTACAGATCCATGAAGCTAAGTGAATTCAAATAAAAAAAGTACAAAGAAATCCACACCTTGTTTCATCACAGTCAACCTGTCCAAAATAAAAAAAGATAAATTCCATACAAAGGAAAAACAATATAAATAAGGGCTGATATATCACTAGAAACCATGCAGACCCAAAGTATATGAGAGAAACAAACAAAAAGGCTGTCAATCCAGAATTTGACATCCACTAAAAAGAATCTTCAGACATGACAGTTTAAAAAAAAGACATTTTTTACAGAGGTTATTTGTCTCTAGATCTTCTCTATAAGAAGTATTAAAAGAAATTCTCCAGGCAGAAAGGAAATGATAAAATGTAATATTGTATTGGGCATTTGTATTTCTTCTTGCAAATTGTTCATGTCCTTGTTCATTTTTTTTTACCAAAGGGCTATCATTCTTATTTATCTTATTTATTATTTATCTTATTTATATAATAATATCATATTATCATCTAAATAGATGCAGAAAAAGCATATGACAAAATTCAACATCCCTCCATTATAAAAACTCTCAACAAATTAGGAACAGAAGGAAATTACCCCAGTTTCATAAAGGCCATATATGACAAACCCACAGCTAACAGCATATTCAACAGTGAAAGGTTGAAATCTTTCCCTCTAAATCAGGAAAAAGATAGGTATATACACTCTCACCACTCTTTTTTAAAATGTTTATTCATTTTGAGAGAGAGAAAGACACCAAATCAGGGGAGGGGCAAAGAGATAGGGAGAGAGAGAATCCCAAGCAGGCTCCATACTGTGAGTGCAGAGTCCAATGCCAGGCTCAATCTCACAAACTGTGAGATGATGACCTGAGCTGAAATCAAAAGTCAGCCTCTTAAGTGACTGAGCCACCTAGGCACCCCATCACCACTCCTATTCATCATAGTCCTGGAAGTTCTAGCCAAAACAATGAGGTAAGTAAAAGACAATAAAAGGTATCCAAATCAGAAAAAAAGAATTAAAATTATCTCTATTTGTTGATGACATAATTATATATATATAGAAAATACTAAAGTTTCCACCAAAAAAAAAACTGTTGAAACTAATTAAAAATGTAGTAACATTGCAGGATACAAATTAAATACACAAAACTTAGTTCGGTTTCTATATGCTAAAAATGAGCTATCCAAAAGAGAAATAAAGAAAACAATCTCATTTACAATGCCATAACAATTATTAAGATACTTAGGAATAAATTTAACCGAGGAAGTGAAAGATATGTACACCAATACATATAATACATATATACTGTGCATACTGTACAATAATAAATACTATTTAAACCAAGAAACATAAGAAACTGACGAAAGACATTGAAGAAGGAAAAAAATAAATGGAAAGTTATTCCGTGGTCATGTTATTGGAGGTATTACTATTATTAAAATATTCATACTACCCAAAGCCATATATAAATTCAGTGCAATCCCTATTAAAATTCCAATGGCATTTTCCACAGAAATAGAAAAAATATCCTAAAATTTGTATGGAACCACAAAGGGCTATAAGTAGTCAAACAAATACTGAGAAACAACAACATTGAAGGAATCATACTTCTGATTTCAAACTATATAAATTCCATAGTAATTAAAACAGTGTGGTACTGGCATAAAAACAGACACATAGACCAATGGAACAGAGTTAAGAACTCAGAAATAAACCCATGCATATGTAGTCAATTAATATTTGACAAGGGAACCAAGAATGCTCAGCGAAGAAAGGATAGACTCTGAAATAAATGGTTCTGGGAAAACTTATCATTCAAATGCAAAAGAATGAAATTAGACCCCTATTTTCTAACAGAAAAATTAACTTGAAATGGAGTAAAGACTTAACTTTAAGACGTGAAACACATAAAACTCCTAGAAGAAAACATAAGGAAAAAGCTCCTTGATATTGGTCTTGGATGTGACACCAAAAGCACAATCAACAAATGCACAAATCTACAAGTGGGGCTGCATTAAACTTAAAAAGATGAGCAGGGAGTCATGTATGGAACTATTGGATACCTCTGTTGTGTATCTGCAACTAATATAACTATGCTAGAACTAAAATTTAAAAAGAGATTCTGCGCAACAAAAGAAACAATGCACAAAATGAAAATGCAACCTGTAGAATGGGAGAAAATATTTGCAAATCATATATCTGATAAGGGATTAATACCCAAAATGTATAAGAAACTTATATGAGTCAATAGCCAAAGAAATAAGCAAACAAAACCCCACTACAGTCTGATTTAAAAATAGACAAAGGACCTGAATAGACATTTTCTCCAAAGAAGACATAAAAATGGCCAACAGTATATGAAAAAGTGTTCAACATCACTAATCAGTAAACAAATGTAAATCAAAATCACAATGATATATCACCTCAAACTTGTTAGAGTGGCTATTATCAAAAAGACAAGATTTAGGGGCGTTTGGGTGGCTCAGTCAGTTAAGCATCCAACTTCTGCTCAGGTCATGATCTCACGTTTCCTGAGTTTGAGCCCCACGTTGGGCTCTGTGCTGACAGCTCGGAGCCTGGAGCCTGCTTTGGATTCTGTGTCTCCCTCTCTCTCTGCCCCTCCCCCGCTCATGCTCTTTCTCTCTGTCTCTCAAAGATTAAAAACAAAAACAAAAAAAAGACAAGACTTAACAGGTGTTAGGATGTGGAGAAAAGGGGACTTGGTGCACTATTAGTGGGAATGTAAATTGGTGCAATAGTAGAGCAGTTCCTCAAAAATTAAAAATAGACCTAACTACCATATGATCCAGGAATCCCACTTCTGGGCATATATCCACAGGAAATGAAATCACTATTTCAAAGAGGTATCTCCGCTGTAGGTATTTCCCCACCCCTACACCCCTAGCATTCATTGCAGCATTATTTACAATAGCCAAAACAGGGAAACAACCTAAGTGTCCACTGATGGAGGAATGGATGAATAAGTTGTGATTTATATATATATATACACACACACGTATATGTGTATATATATATATATATATATATAAAAGAAGTTGTGATATATATATATAATATGTAATATCTTATATATTAAATAATGCTGAAAAATTCAATAAGATCTAATGTAAAGAAAGATTTAACACATCCATATTTCTTACAACACAAAAATTATGACTTAAAAATGGATAAATTTAACTTTCTCAAAATTGAAAACTTCTGTTTTTCAAAGGACATTGTTAATAGAATACAAATACAAGCCAAAGATTGGGAGAGAATATTTGCAAAACATATACCTGATAAAGGACTTGTATGTAGAGTATATAAAGAATTCTCAAAACCCCAAAATAAGAAAACAACCAGATATATAAAAAGAGCAAAGGAATTTTTTAATGACTTAGAACATTTTATTTTTCCCAGCTTTATTGAGATATAATTGACATGTAACATTGATCTGACACATCTATAACTTGCAAAGTGATTACCACCATAGCATTAGTCATCAACTCCATTCTGTCACATAATATCCATTTCTTTTTTGTGGTGTGAATGTTTAAAATGTACTCTGTTAGAAACACTCAAGTATATAATAAAGCATTTTTAGCTATAATCACCATGCTGTACATTAGATCCCTGAACTTCTTAATCTCGTAACTGGGAGTTTATACCCTTTGAGCTATACCTCCTCATTTTCCCCACCCCTACACCCCTAGTAACCACCACTGTACCCTGTTTCTCTGAGTTTGTCCTTTTTATATTCCACATGTAAGTGATATCATATAATATTTGTCTTTCTCTGTCTGACTTATTTCACTTAGTGTACTGCTCTCAAGTTCCATCCCAGTTGTCCCAATTGGCAAGAGTTCCTTTTTCCTCATGGCTGAATAATATTCCTGTGTGTGTGTGTGTGTGTGTGTGTGTGTGTGTGTGTGCGCGCGCGCGTGCCTGTACACGTGTGTGTATAATCAATCACATCTTTTTTTTTTTAATTTTTTTTCAATGTTTTTTATTTATTTTTGGGACAGAGAGAGACAGAGCATGAACGGGGGAGGGGCAGAGAGAGTGGGAGACACAGAATCGGAAACAGGCTCCAGGCTCTGAGCCATCAGCCCAGAGCCCGACGCGGGGCTCGAACCCATGTGAGATCGTGACCTGGCTGAAGTCGGACGCTTAACCGACTGCGCCACCCAGGCGCCCCATAATGAATCACATCTTTATCCATTCATCCATAGGTGGACACTCAGCTTGTTTCCATATCTTGGCAATTGTGAATAATGCTGCAATAAACACAGGAATGCACATATCTCTTTGATATCCTATTTTCATTTCCTGTGGATATATACCCAGAATTGGGATTGTTGGACTATATGATAGTTCTATATTTACTCTTTTGAGAGAACTCCTTTCTGTTTTCCATAGTGGCTATGCCAATTTACATTCCCACTAACAGTGCACAAGCATTCTCTTTTTCTCCACATCCTTGCCCACACTTGTTATCTTTTGTGTTGTTTTTTAATTTTTTTTTAATTTTTAATTTTAATTTACATCCAAATTAGCTAGCATATAGTGAAACGATGATTTCAGGAGTAGATTCCTTAATGTCCCTTACCCATTTAGCCCATCCCCCCTCCCACAACCCCTCCAACAACCCTCAGTTTGTTCTCCGTATTTATGAGTTCTTCTATTTTGTCCCCCTCCTTGCTTTTATATTATTTTTGTTTCCTTTCCCTTATATTCATCTGTTCTGTCTCTT
This sequence comes from Acinonyx jubatus, assembly GCF_027475565.1. NCBI lineage: Eukaryota > Metazoa > Chordata > Mammalia > Carnivora > Felidae > Acinonyx > Acinonyx jubatus. The sequence goes on from NC_069389.1 coordinate 86,351,568, forward strand.
AAAGTCCTCATATGAGTGAAGTCATATGACTTTTTGCTTTCTCTGACTGACTAATTTCACTTAGCATAATACCCTCCCGTTCCATCCACATAGTTGCAAATGGCAAGATTTCATTCTTTTTGATTGCCGAGTAATACTCCATCCACATTTTCTTTACCCATTCATCCATCGATGGACATTTGGTCTCTCTCCATACTTTGGCTATTGTTGATAGTGCTGCTATAAACATGAGGGTGCATGTGTCCCTTCAAAACAGCACACCTGTATCCCGTGGATAAATGCCTAGTAGTGCAATTGCACTACTAGGCATCTTTTCTGTTTTGATGCTAGTCACTGTAACAGGTGTGGGGTGATAACTGTTTATGGTTTTGATTTGTATTTTCCTGATGATTAATGATGTCAAGCATCTTTTCATGTACTTGTTGACCATTTGTATGTCTTCTTTAGAAAGCTGTCTGTACGGGGCGCCTGGTTGGCTTGGTCGGTTAAGCGTCTGACCTTGGCTCAGGTCAGGATCTCCCTGTTCGTGGGTTTGAGCTCAGACCCTGGAGCCTGCTTCCGATTCTGTGTCTCCCTCTCTCTATGTCCTTCCCCCTCTTGCACTCTGTCTCTCTCTCAAGAATAAATAAAAGTTAAATATATATATATTTTAATTTATAATTTTATATAAAAATATACATATATGAAAGAAAGCTGTCTGTTCAGTTCCTCAAAATGGGCAAGGGATTTAAACAGACACTTCATCAAGAGACCTATATAGATGGTAAATAACCCAATGAAAACATGTTCAATATCATGAGTCACTAGGAAGATTAGAAATTAAAACCAAAATGATGTGTCACTACATATGCCCTAGGATGGCTAAAATGAAAACCACTAAGTATATCAAGTGTTAGTGAAGATGGAGGAAACTGGAAATCTCAGATATTGCTAGTGGTATTGTAAAATAGCACAAGCACTTGAAAAACAGTTTGGTAGTTTCTTCAAAAGGTAAATAACTCACCTACCATATGGACCTAGCTATTCCTCTCTGAGATGTTTATCTAAGAGAAAAGAAAGGATATGTTCGTATAAATTCTCATATGCAAATATTCATGGCAGCATTATTTGTAATAGATAAAAACTGGAAAAGACCAAATGTGCATCAACAGAGAAATGGATAAACAAATGGTAGTTTGTCTATAGAAGAAAATACTAGTCAGAAAAAATGGAATGATAGCACAATAGCATAGATGAATCTCAGATAATTATTCTTAGCCAAAGAAGGCAGACAAGAATACATTTAATATATATAAAATTCTAGAAAATCTGATCCATGGTTACATAAAGCCAGGTCATAGTTGCTGGGATGGGGGTAGCATGGTGGTAGAGGTTGGATGAGTTGATTAAAATGAAGCATTGGAGAAACTTTTGGGGGGTAATGGGTGTGTTCATTATCTCTTTTGAGGTGATAGTTTCATGGGTGTATAAGTATGTCCAAACTTATCAACTTATACAATTTAAAAATGTGCAGTTTATTGTATATTCAGTATACCCCAGTAAAGCTGTTTTGAAAAGGAGTTTAAGAACTCCTTGAACTTTTTACTTAAAATCTGTATATTTTATCTTAAGAAAATTATACTTTACGTTGATTTAATTTAAAAAATAGAAAAAAAGGATGATAACCATGGCTGCCACTTTGGTATATACCTTCTTTTGTGTTTTCTATACACATGCCTAAAGATGGACATGTATTTTACAGGCATATAATACATACTATTTTAATGTTTTCTTTATAAATTTTTTTTTTGAAGGAGAGAGAGAGACAGAGCATGAGCGGGGGAGGAGCAGAGAGAGAGGGAGACACAGAATTCGAAGCAGGCTCCAGGCTCTATGCTGTCAGCACAGAGCCCGACGCTGGGCTTGAACTCACAAACCGTGAGATCATGATCTGAGCCGAAGTCAGACGCTCAACCGACTGAGCCACACAGGCGCCCCAATACATACTATTTTAAATTTGATTTTTGCTTCATTCATTGATAATAGCTATCTGTGTCAATAAATATAATTTGACAAAATATTTTAATGGATATAAATATTCTATTGTATATATATATACTATATTGTATTCAGTGGGTCCCCTATTATAGCATTTGTTTATAATTCAGTATTATATACAAAACTGGAATGAATGTCCTTCTATATATATCCTTGCACATTTTTATATTATTTTCTTTAATTTTTTTTCAATGTTTATTTATTTTTGAGAGGGAGGGAGAGAGATCACGAGCAGGGGAGGGGCAGATAGAGACACAGAATATGAAGCAGGCTCCAGGCTCCGAGTTGTCAGCACGGAGCCCGATGCGGGGCTTGAACCCACAAACTGTGAGATCATTATCTGAGCTGAAGTCATATGCTTAACCCAGACGCCCTATTATTTTCTTATGATAAATTATTATAGTTGATTTCTATGTCAAGGAATTCTTTTTCTTTTTCTTTTTCTTTTTCTTTTTTGGTGCATATTGTCAAATAGCCATCCATAAAAGGTTACAGCAACTTATACTCCTGCCAAAAATATATGAGAGTGCCTATTTCTCCACACTCGGTCATCACTGAGTCTATTTTTTCTTCTTGGTAAATCTGATATGTGACAAGTGGCTATCTCATAACTATTTTATATTATATCTCTTTGAATATTATTGAGAATGTATATACTTTTAATATTTTATTAAGCCTTTGTATTTCTTCTTTTGCAAATTAGCCATGTTCTTGTCCATTTCTCCATTAAGGTATTATTTTTCTTATTTGTTTAAAAGAACTATTTTGCTTATTAAGGATATTAACCTTTGCCTGTCATGCATGTTTCAAATATTTTTCCTCATTGGTTGTTTCCTTCATCTTTTAAGTTGTCTTTTACTATTTGGAATCTTTTACTTTTATATTCTATTTACAATTTATACTGTGGATGCTAGAATTTGTCTTGAAAAAACAGTAGTTATCTTTTATCATCTTGTGTACTTCACCATACATTGTGCTGTATTTATTTGACATTCATAAAATATAAGAGTACCTGACACTATACATGTAGAACGCTATGAACAATACATAGCATATGGTAAGCGCTCAATAACGTTTAGTCAGTCACTACTATTGTTAACATTATTAAGTTAATAATTGAGTCTGATGATCTGGGAAATGAAATAGTTATAATACATACAAAAATAAGACTCCATTGTGTGGCTTCCACTCAGAAAGGGATCTAAAATTGACTTCATCCAAATATCAAACTATGACTTTTTCCTTTTACTCACTTTACATGAAGATTGAATGGCTTGATCTTTGGGGCTGATTTAAATGACCCAGAAAATCGAGTTGTCCTTTCTCTATGCTTAAAAATCTACCCCACTCTGGATGTAACAGTTTCAATGGAATATTTTGATAAAGCAAAGATTTCTTAATAGTGAGTGTGAGGAGAAAACGTTCGAGCACCCTATCTTTCCAGCTCCTGTAGCTGCAGGCATCATTCAGAATGAGAGTAGACAAAGATGGTAATGATGCCATGAACAGGGATCTGCAGAAATTGCCAAGCAGCTGATGAAATCTGAGACTAGAGTGATGCTGGTTGGAAGGAAGTTGTCTGATATCAGGAATTACCATGTGATTGGGGTAAGTGAAAGATGTTTATAGTTGGCCATTTCTCTCCAGAAGGCAAATGGTGGGTAGAGATAAGTCCTTATCATGGTTATATTTGTACATTAGCCAACTTATATACAGATGCTCAGGGCATCTACAGTACATGAATTTGGAGTGTGGTATAATGAATATAACATATTAGTAGTCAATTTATTCGTTCTATAAATGAAAATTGGGTAAAAGTAATGTTGATAATGGATGCCGGACCTAATATAGCATTGCAGCATTTAATTATAATCAGAAACTAAGACTCACCTGGCTCAATAAGAAAAAGAAATTGGAGCAAACCATGAAAGACTAATGAAGTTTGGATGAAAACTGAGACATGTACTTAATTGCACCTAATAATGATGCTTTTTAGTGGGTTGTACAACAAGAGAGAAAAATAATTGCATAGGAATCTCTTCTAAAGATATCATCTAGTGGTCAGATACACCCTGTGGTTTATCACAAAATCCATCCTGGTGAACACTGAGTTACAATGCTCCCATACCCTCATGCCTGAAATGGTAGTGTCATGCTTTGCACATGTGGCCTCTCTTAATAGATTTTGGGGATCTCTCAGAGGTTTCTACATCTGATTTCAGCAGCAGCTGTCTGTGCTGGTTTGGTTGAGAAGCATAATAGTGCCTCGCCATGAAAAGCTTGGAGAAAGTTGGATTTAGACTAAATGAAATGACCTGCAAATGATCTTTAAATCATTTTTTAATTTTCTCTGATTTCTTTTAGTAAAGACAAAACTGATCAGGAAGTTTGAAGAGGACACATGATACTTCAGGGGCCTCTTGGACTCTATTACCCTTGACCTCTGGTTGCCTATAATTCTTCCTGTAGATCACTCTCTCCTTTTTGAAATGTTATTCTTTTGGTTTCTATGACACCATATACTGCACTGTTCCTGTCCTACCTCTCTCACCACCACTTCCCCCTTTTTCTATCTTCCTTACTGATCTCCTTCATAATCTTGTTTCCCAAATATGTATTTCAGTTTAGTCTTTGGCTCTCTGCTTTCCTCTGAATATACACAGTCTCATCCTGTTTCACATGACACCAAAATGTCCATGACTCCCAAAACTTTCTCCAGGCCCTGATATTTCTTCAAGCTCTGTTCATGTTCAAATCCCTGCTGGGTACTTACCCTTGCTTGTTTCACCTAAACTCAATATATCTTGAAATAAGTTCACTACCTTTGCTAGGGGTGTGTTGCATCTGGGTTCTTTATTCTATTCCACTGATCTAGATGTCTCTTCCTAAATCAATACCATATAGTCTTGATTATTGTAGCTATAGAGTCCTAAAATCAGGTAGAGTGGCTCCTCTACTTTATTCTTCTTTTCCAAAATTGTTTTAGTTTGCTATTCCTCTTTCTTTTCCATACAAATTTTTGAATAATCTTGGCTATATCTACAAAAAAATTACTTTTTGTGAGATCTTGATGGGAATTTATCCTATGAATAAATTTGGAAAAAATTGACATCTTTACTATGCTGGGTCTTTCAACCCATTAACACAGTATTCATCTCCATTTATTTAAATGTTTACAAAAGTTTTTTCATCCATGTTTTACATTTTTTAGCATATAAATCCTGAACATGTTTTTTAATATTTATACACAAATAATTTCTTTTTGAGTGTTATAAATGGTAGTCTATTTTTTTCTTACTTTTTTTTCTTAATGTTTTATTTATTTTTGAGAGAGAGAGAAACAGAGCATGAGCGGGGCAGGGGCAGAGAGAGAAGGAGACACAGAATCTGAAGCAGGCTCCAGGGTCTGAGCTGTCAGCACAGAGCCCAATGCAGGGCTCAAACCCATGAACGCTCAACTGACTAAGTCACTCAGGTGCCCCTATTTTTTCTTACTTTTTAAAACATTTAGTTATAATTGATAAATAATATAATATTAGTTTCAGATGTGCAACATGATTTATTATTTCTATAAGCTATGAAAAAATCACAATAAATCCAGTTACTATCCATCAAAATGGTACTATATTTAAAAATTTCTGTAACCATGTGTGTGTCCGTTGCTAATATAGAAATATTATTGATTTTTTGTATGTCTATTTTGTATATTTTAACCTTGCTGTAGCTACTTATTAGAAATAGGAGATTTTTGGAGTAGATTTCTTGGTTATTTTCTACAAACATCGTTGTGTGATTTGCAAATAAGGACAGTTTTATTTCTTCTCTATTCTGTATTCCTTTCATTTCCATTTCTGGTCTTACTATAAACTGCCTAGAATGTAAAGCGTGGTAAGAGTGATGAGAGTGAGATTCCTAGCTTTGTTTCTTAGGGGAAGAGCATTTCACCATTAAGAATTAAAATTTTAGGGGCGCCCGGGTGGCTCAGTCAGTTGAGCATCCGACTTCGGCTCAGGTCAGGATCTTGCAGTTTGTGAGTTCCAGCCCCGCGTCGGGCTCTGTGCTGACAGCTCAGAGCCTGGAGCCTGTTTCATATTCTGTGTCTCACTCTCTCTGCCCCTTCCCTGCTCATGCTCTGTCTTTCTCTGTCTCTCAAAAACGAATAAACGTTAAAAAAATTTTAGAAAAAAAAAAGAATTAAAATTTTAGCTTCAGTTTTTATTTGGATGGTCTTTATTAACTGGTGAAAATTCTCTTTTTTGTTCTGAGAGTGTTTCTTTTAATCATGAATAAATGTTCAATTTGATCAAATTATTTTTCTACATTGATTGATATGATCATAATTTTTTAGCCTGGTAATATGGTAGATTATAATGATTGATTTTCAATTATTGAACCAGACTTGTATCTCTGGAATAAACTCCATTTGGTCATGGTGGTCTTATGTATTGCTAAATATTATTGCTAATATTTTGTTGATTTTTTCTAGCTATATTCATAAAGAAAACTGGTTCAAAATTTTCTTTTTTTTGTACTGGCATTTCATTTTGATATCATGGTAATACTACCTTCATAAAATTAATTTCCTCCTATCCTCCTATTCTAATTTCTGGAAGGTTGTGGAGAATTGGCAAAAATTGTTCTTTAAAAGTTGGTAGAATTCTCCAGTGAAACCATGTGGGCCTGGAAATTTTGAGGGGAGATTTCAAAATAAGAATTTAATTTCCTAGGGTGTCTGGGTGGCTCAGTCAGTTAAGTATCTGACTCTTGATTTTGGATCAGGTCATGATCTCATGGTTCGTGGGATTGAGCCCCATGTCGGACTTTGCTCTGACGGCACAGAGTCAGCTTGGGATTCTCTCTCTCCCTCTCCCTCTGCTCCTCCCCACTCTCTCTCTCTCTCTCTCTCTCAAAATAAATAAATAAACTTTTAAAAAGAATTTAATTTCCTTAATAGATATAAGGTTATTCAAATTATTTCATTTTGGATGAGTTGTGGTAGTTTGTATTTTTCGGTGAATTGGTCTAATTTATTTAAGTAGTCAAATTGATATGTGTGGAGTTGTTTTTAGTATTCCCTTATTATCATTTTGATGTCTTCTTTTTTCTTTGTTAATCTTGTTAGAGGTTTGTAAATTGTATTAATTTTTTAATTGTAATTGTAATTTTTTTTTCATTAAACTTCTATTGTCAATTTCATTGATTTATGCTCATATCTTTATTATGTTCTTGCTTTGGCTTGTTTAGGGTTTGTTTTACTCTTGAAACTTTGCCTCTTTTCTAATGTAAGTATTTAGTGGTATAAATGTCCCTTTCATCATTGCTAAAGCTGCAGCTTACAAAATTTGATATATCATTTTTATTCTTCAATGTATTTTTCTATTTCACTTGAGACTTATTCTTTGACTTGTGAATTATTTAGAAGTGTGTTGTTTAATTTCCTAATGTCTGAGGGTTTTCTTGTTGTCATTCTGTTATTGATTTATAATGTGGATTCATTGTGTCAGAGAAAACACTTTGCATAATTTCAATTCTTTTAAATTTGATGATGTTTGTTTTATGGTCCAGGTTATTGTCTACTTTGAAACATGTTTTGTAGGCACTTGAAAAGAGTATGCATTCTACTATTGTCCGATGGAGTGTTCTATAGATGTCTCTAAGATCTTTTCAGCTTTGATAATGTTGTTGAGTTCTTCTATATACTTGTTTATTTTCTGTCTAGTTGTTATATCAATTGTTGAGAGAAAAATGTTTAAGTTTCTAACTATAATTGTAAATTTGACTATTTCCTCTTTCAGTGCTATCAGTATTTGCTTTGTATATTTTGAAGCTGCGTTATTTAGTGGATATGCATTAGGATTGCTATGTCTTCTTGGTGTATTAGACCTTTAATTATATGATGGCCCTCACTGCCTCTGGTAACTTTTTGTGCTCTGAAGTCTACTTTATCTAATAATATATCTACTCCTGGTTTACTTTTATTAATTTGCATGTGATATATCTTTTCTTATGATTTTACATTTCACCTGTTTATTTTTTGCATGAATTTCTTTTAAATAGCATATGGTTGGGTCATATTTTAAAATTCAATTTTCCCATCCCTATCTTTTAATTGGTGTCATAAAACCATTTACATTTAATGCATTATTGATATTACTATCATTTGAATTATTTATCCCTCACAGGTAAACTGTCATTTTTCTCCACTGTTGTCCCGTTTTATTTTGTCATTAATTTTCAGAAGTCTTACCATGAGATTTTGGTGTGGATTCTGTGGGATTATCCTGTTTGGGACTTGAAAATCTTGCATATGCATGTTTATGTCTTCTGTAAAATGTGGCAAGTTTTCAACCATTATTTGCTCAAATATTTTTTCAGCACTTCTCTCTTTCTTGCTTGTAGGACTCCAGGGACATGAATCATAGCATTTTTGTTATTGTGTCACAGACACAAAACTAAGACTCTGTTCAATTTAAAAATCTATCGTCTTTCTGTTGTTCAAATTGTGTAATTTATGTGGTTCTAACTTCAATTTCACTATTTTTTGCCTCCCCATCATTCCATTCTTTAGTCTATCCATTTTATATTTTATTTTGTTTATTATATTTATTTTTAGTTCTGAAACTTCAATTTGGTTCTATCTCTTTAATTGTGATAAAATACATATAACAAAAATTTTACCCTTAGAGATATTTAGTACATTCACTACGTGTAGCCATCACTGTTATCTAGTCCCAGAACATTTTCATCACCCCAAGGGGAAATCCCTTACCTATTAAGTAATCACTTAAGATTCCTCTATCCACCAAGTCCAAGGCAACCACTAATGTGCTTTCTGTCTCTATTTATTTGTCTAGACTTATCATGTAAATTGAATAATACAATATGTGACCTTTTGTGTCTGGCCTCTTTCACTTAGCATAATGTTTTTGAGGTTCATACATGTTGTAACATGCATAAGTACTTTATTTCTTTTTTAAAAATTATTGATTTAAATTCAAGTTAGTTAATATACAGTGTAGTGTGTTTCAGAAGTATAAACATGGTTTATCACTTACATATAACATCCAGTGTTCATGCCAACAAGTGCCCTCCTTAATGCCCATTACCCATTTAACCCACCCACCACCCATCTCCTGTCCAGTTTGCACTGTCACCAACAGTACAAAAGTGTTCCCCTTCCTCTGCATCCTCGCCAAAACCTGTTGTTTCCTGTGCTATTAATTTTAGCCACTCTGACCAGTGTGAGGTGGTTTGTATTTCCCTGATGATGAGTGATGTTGAGCATCTTTTCATGTGTCTGTTAGCCATCTGGATGTCTTCTTTGGAAAAGTGTCTATTCATGTCTTTTGCCCATTTCTTCACTGGATTATTTGGTTTTTGGGTGTTGAGTTTGGTAAGTTCTTTATAGATTTCTGATATTAACCCTTTCTCTGATATGTCATTTGCAAATATCTTCTACCATTCTGTTGCTTGCCTTTTAGTTTTGTTGATTGCTTCCTTTACCATGCAGAAGTTTTGTTTTTTTTTTTATCTTGATGAGGTAGATCATTTTTGCTTTTATTTCCCTTGCCTGCAGATATATGTCTAGTAAGAAGTTGCTTTGGCCAAGGTCAAAGACATTGCTGCCTATTTCTCCTCTAGGATTTTGATGGTTTCACATTTAGGTCTTTCATACATTTTGAATTTATTTTTGCGTGTGGTGTAAGAAAGTGGTCAAGTTCCATTCTTCTGTATCTTGCTGTCCAGTTTTCCCAGCACCATTTGCTAAAGAGGCTGACTTTTTTTTTCGTTGGATAATCTTTCCTGTTTTGTCAAAGATTAGTTAGCCATACACTTGTGGGTCCATTTCTGGGTTCTCTATTCTGTTCCATTGATCTACGTGTCTGTTTTTGTGCCAGTACCATATTGTCTTGATGATTACAGCTTTGTAATACAGCTTGAAGTCTGCAATTGTGATGCCTCCAGCTTTGGTTTCCTTTTTCAACATTACTTTGACTATTTGGGGTCTTTTCTGGTTCCATACAAATTTTAGGATTGTTCTAGCTCTGTGAAGAATGTTGGTGTTATTTTGAAAGGGATTGAGTTGAATGTGTAAATTGCTTTGGGGAGTACATTTTAACAATATTGTTCTTTAAATCCATGCACATGGAATGTTTTTCCATTTCTTTGCGTGTACTTCAATTTCTTTTATAAGCTTTCTATAGTTTTCAGCACTCAGGTCTTTTACCTCTTTGGTTAGGTCTATTCCTAGGTATCTTATGGTTTTTGGTGCAATTGTGAGTGGGATCAATTCTGTGATTTTTCTTTCTGCTGCCTCATTATGGATGCATAGAAATGAAACTGATTTCTGTAATTGCTTTTACATTCTGTGACTTTGCTGAGTTCATGTATCAGTTCTAGCAGGTTTTGGTGGAGACTTTCAGGTTTTCCATGTAGACTATCATGTCATCTGCGAAGAGTGAAAGTTTGACTTCTTTGTCAATTTGTATGCTTTTTATTTCTTTTTGTTGTCTGATTGCTGAGGCTAGGACTTCCAGTACTATGTTGAACAACAGTGGTTAGAGTGAACATCCTTGTTGTATTCCTGACCTTATTGGCGAAGCTCTCAGTTTTTCCCCATTGAGGATGGTATTTGCTGTGGGCCTTTCATATATGAAAGGTATGTTTCTTCTATCCCTATTTTCTTGAAGGTTTTTATCAAGAAAGGATGCTGTATTTTGTCACATGGTTTTTCTGCATCTATTGAAAAGACCATATTGTCCTTATCCTTTCTTTTATTAATGTGGTGTATCACATTGATTGATTTGCAAATATTGAACCAAACCTACCACCCTGGAATAAATCCCACTTGATCATGGTGAATAATTCCTTTAATGTACTATTGAATTCTATTTGCTAGTATCTTCTTGAGAATTTTTGCATCCAGGTTCATCAGGGATATTGGCCTGTAATTCTCCTTTTTTGGGGGGTCTTTGTCTAATTTTGGAACCAAGGTAATCCTGGCTTCATAGAATGAGTTTGGAAGATTTCCTTCTGTTTCTATTGTTTGTAACCATTTTAACATCTTCTTTAATTTCCTGGTTAACCCATTCATTCTTTAGTAGGATGTTCTTTAATCTTCATGTATTTGAAGGCTTTCCAAATTTTTTTCTTTTTCTTCTCTTTTATATTTTAAGTTTATTCATTTATTTTGAAGAGAGGGAGAGAGAGAATGTTTGTGGTGGGGTAGGAGTGGAGAGAATCTCAAGCAGGCTCCACACTGTCAGCACAGAGCCCAACATGGGGCTCAAACTCATGAACCATGAGATCATGACCTGAGCCAAAATCAAGCTTTGGAAGCTTAACCAACTAAGCCACCCAGGATCCCCTTCCCTAATTTTTTTCTTGTGGTTGACTCCAAGTTTCATAGTGTTGTGGTATGAAAATATGCATGGTATGATCTTGATCTTTTTGTATTTGTTGAGGGCTGATTTGTGATCCAATATGTAATCTATTCTGGAGAATGTTCCATGTGCACTCAAAAAGAATGTGTATTCTGCTGCTTTAGGATGAAATGTTCTGAATATATCTCTTATGTCCATCTGGTCCAGTGTGTCATTCAAAGCTATTGTTTTCTGCTATTAATTTTCTGCTAAGATGGTCTGTCCATTGCTTTAACTGGGGTATTAAAGTCTCCTACTATTATGGTATTATTATCAATGAGTTTCTTTATGTTTGTGATTAATTGATTGATATATTTGGGTGTTTCAGTTTGGGGGCATATTTATAATTGTTAGATCTTCTTGATGGATAGCCCCCTTAATTATGATATAATGTTCTCTTCATATCTTGTTACAGTATTTGTTTTAAAATCTAATATGTTTGATATAAGTATGGCTACTATGGCTTTCTTTTGACCATCATTAGCATGATAAATGATTCTCCATCCCCACACTTTCAATCTACAGGCTTCTTTAGGTCTAAAATGAGTCTCTTGTAGACAGCATATAGATGGATCTTGTTTTTCTATCCATTCTGATACCCTATGTCTTTTGATTGAAGCATTTAGTCCATTTACATTCAGAGTGATTACTGAAAGATATGAATTTAGTGCCATTGTGTTATCTGTAGAGTTGGTGCTTCTGGTGATGTTCTCTGGTCCTTAGTAGTCTTTGCTTCTTTGGTCTTCTTTTTTTTTCTGCACTCGGAGAGTCCACCTAAACATTTCTTCCTTGGCTGGTTTAATGGTCACAAAGTTCTTTAGTTTTTCTTTGTCTGGGAAAGCCTTTATCTCTCCTCCTATTCTGAATGACAGCCTTTCTGGATAAAGGATTCTTGGCTGCATATTCTTCCTATTCAGCACATTGAATATTTCCTGCCACTCCCTTCTGGCCTTCCAAGTTTCAGTGGACAGGTCTGCTACTAACTCTTTGGGTCTACCCTTGTAGGTTAAAGACATTTTATTCTTTAGCTGCTTTCAGAATTCTCTCTTTATCTTTGTATTTTGCAAAATTCACTATAATATTTTCTGGTGTTGATCTGGTTTTGTTGATTTTGAAGGGAGTTCTTTGTGCCTTTTAGGCTTGGATGCCTGTTTCTTTTCCCAGATTAAGGACGTTTTTGGCTATAATTTGTTGAAATAAACCTTCTGCCCTTTTTCCTCACTCTTCTTCTGGGACTCCTATGATACAGATACTGTTTCATTTCATGGAATCAATTAGTTCTCCAAGTCTCCTCTCATGCTCTAGTAATTTCTTTCCCCCCTTTTATTCAGCTTCATTATTTTCCATGGTTTTATCTTCTATTTCACCTATTCTCTCCTCTGCTTCTTCAATCCTCGCTGTGACTATATCTAGTTTATTTTGCATCTCAGATATAGCATTTTAAAATTCATCCTGACTAGTTCTTAAGTCTTTGATCTCTGCAACAAGAGTTTCTCTGGTGTCTTCTATGCTTTTCTCAAGCCCAGGTAGTAGTCTATGACTGTTGTTCTAAATTTTTGTTCAGATATATTGCTTATATATGTTTTGAGCAAGTCCCTGGCTGTGATTTCTTCTTACCTCTCTTTTGGGAAGAATTCATCTGTCCTATCATTTTGCCTAAGTTTCTGTATTTTGCATGTCTTAAAAGCTTGTTATGCTTCCTGCACCTGAGAGTACTACTATATTAAAAATGGGTCATACACTGTCCAGGACCTGGCACTTCAGGAAGTGTTTCTGGTGTATGCTGTGTGCACTCTGTTGTTGTGTTTTGGCTGCTCTTTCTCCCTGGTCAGTCCTCTGCAGAGCTCCTTTTTGCTTGCAGAGGTGGAGTGTTTGGACCTTTAACTAGGTGTACTTTTATTTGTTTGTTGAAGTAACCCTGGAAAAAAGGGGGGAAACCTGATTCCATAAAAAGAAAAAAGGAAAGGGAACAAAAAACATAGAATCAAAAAACTATAAGGCTGATTCCAAAGAAAAAGAAAGGAGGGGAGAGGAAAAAAAGCAGAAGAAAAGAGAAAGGAAGGAAAAAGAAAAGAATTAAAAAGCCTGATAAAAAAATAAAAATGATAAAAGGAAATGACACAAAATCAAATCAGAAACTACGAGCCTGATTCCAAAAGAAAAAAAAGAAGAAAGAGTAATAAAAGAAAAGAGTTGTCCTTTGGTGCGTGGGGGGTCGGTAGCTGTGCTGGTCTGGAGGAGAGGCCAGCCGCACTGGCTCAAAGTCCATCTTGTCCCAGTAAATACTGCCAGGCAGAGAGGGGCAGGGTTTGGTGTAAGTGGGTCCCGCCTCCACTGGGGGCCGCTGGGTTCTTGAAGTCCCACCATGTTGGTGTCGGGAAGGAAATGGCACCATCCCAATTTCTCATCCCTGGACTGGGGATCTCAGTCCTCACTAATCATACAGCCCTCACAGAGTAGTGAGAGCAGTCAGCTTGCCCTGCACCACAAATCTCCTGCACCTCCTCCTTGGCACGCAGCTGGGATTCAAAACCCAAACTTTTAAAGGCCTGGAACAGCGCAGATCTGCTCCCCTTCTCCAGAGTAGAGCCTCTCCACCCTGCTGAAGAAAGGCGTTTTGCTTGTGCCTACAGGGTCTATTGTCCTTGGGGAGGCAATAAACCCTCTTCCAAAAGTACTCCAAGAAGGGGACTGTTTTCTCCCAGTACACCCCAGAGATGTCTCTATTGTGCTATGCACTCTGGGGCCAACTCCCTCCTCCCCAGGAGTGTGCAGCACAGTTCCACTCCAGAAAAAGTTGCGTACTTCCAAAACTTCAGAGTTTGAGCTCCAAAAGATGTTTGCAAAAAATAACTGCGACACTCAGTACTTCTCACTCCCCAGTCTGTGGTCAGAGAGATTTTCTTCTTGTGCTAGTTCGATGCTGCACTGTCTCAACACCTCTCTCTTTCTCTTCTTTTTGTCTCTCCATGGAAAGCATTCCCTCCCCTCCATGGTGTCACTGGTTTTCTCTCCCCCAATTCACATCCACACACCTCACACTTTCCAAGCTGTCTCCTTCCAACAGTGGAGATCATTCTGCCATTCTGCAGATCGACTTCCTGGGTGTTCCAAGTAATCTGACCTCAATATAACTTTTTGAGAGATGAGGAAAGCCCAGGGTCTCCCTACTTCTCCACCACTCTAACTCTTCTTCAGTACTTTATTTCATTTAATAGCTGAATAATATTCCATTGAATGGATATTTCAAATTTTGTCTATCCATTTTGATGATCCAAACTGATAATTTATGGACACGTGTGTTGTCTCTACCTTTTGGCTAATGTGAGTAATAGTTCTGTGAAAATTTGTGTATACTTTTTTTGAACACTTGTTTTCATTTCTTTTGGGAATATATGCAGGAGTGGAATTGTCAAATCATAGTAATCATTCTTTGTTTAACTATATATAATAAACTATGTTTAACCAGGTTTGCATAGGAGCTTCACCTTTTACATTCCCAGCAGCAATGAATAAAGTTTTTAATATTCCACATTATCACAAACACTTATAATCCTCTTTTTTAAATTTAAGTATAGCTGATACACAGGTATACAAGAGAGGGATTCCACAATTCTATATGTTAGGCTATGCTCACCACAAGTGTACCTACCACTAGTCACCATACAGTGCTATTACAATACATACCATTGACTGAATTCCATTCCCTATACTGTGCCATTAACTTCTGTAAATTATTCATTCCATAACTGGAATCCTATATCTCCCAGAGCAGGGGCTCTCTGGAAGCACATTTCCATCAACTTCACCAAGACTTGTTATTACTTGACATTTTGACACTAGCCATTTTGACAGGTATAAGTTGATATTTCATTATGGTTTTGATTTGCATTTTCCCGATGATTAGTGATGCTGAGCATCTTTTCATGTGTCTATGGCCATGTGTATACATTTTTGGGAAAAATATCTATTCTGGTTCTCTGCTCATTTTTTAAATTTTTTTAATATTTATTTATTTTTTGAGAGAGAGAGACAGAGTGTGAGCAGGGGAGGGGCAGAGAGAGAGAAGGAGACACAGAATCCGAAGCAGGCTACAGGCTCCGAGCTATCAGCACAGAGCCCGATGCAGGGTTCAAACTCACAAGCTGTGAGATCATGACCTGAGTCGAAGTCAGACACTTAACTGAGTCACCCAGGTGCACCTCTGCTCATTTTTTAATCAGATTTTTTTGTTGTTGAGTTGAATGAGTTCTTTATAAACTTTGGATATTAAGCCTTTACTTAGATATAATTTTCCCAAATATCTCCTTCTATTCAGTAGATTGCTTTTCTCTTTTGTTCATGGTTTCCTTCACTGTATAAAAGCTTTTCATTTTGGTGAGCCCCAATACTTAATTTTTGCTTTTGTTTCCTTTGCCTGAGGAGACATATCTTACAAAATTATGCTAAAGCCAAAGTCAAACAGATTACTTCCTATTTTGTTCTTCCAGGAGTTTTATAGTATCACATTTCACATTTAGATCTTTAATCCATTTCGAGTGTATTTTTTGTGAATGATATGAGAAGATTATCTTGTTTTCTTCTTTTGCATACAGCTGTCAAGTTTTCCCAGAACCATTTATTGAAGAGACTCCCTTTCTCCCATTATATATTCTTGTCTCCTTTGTTGTAGATTAATTAAATATGTAGGTTTGGGTTTATTTATGGGCTCTCTATCCTGTTTCATTGATCTAAGTATCTACTTTTATGCCAGTATCATACTGTTTTGATTATTATAGCTTTGTAGTATATTTTGAAATCTGGGATTGTGATACCTCCAGCTTTGTTTTTCTTTCTCAAGAGAGATTTCGCTATTCAGGGTCTTTTGTGGTTGCATACAAATTTTAGAATTATTTGTTCTAGTTCTGTGGAAAATACCACTGGTGTTTTGATAGATATTGCATTGAATCTGTAGATTGTTTTGGGTAGTATGGACATTTTAACAATGTTAATTCTTCCTATCCATGAGCATGGAATATCTTTTCATTTGTTTGTTTAATCTTCAATTTCTTTCACCAATGTTTTATGGTTTTCAGAGGACAGGTCTTTTATCTTCTTGGATAACTTTATTCCTAGGTATTTTATTCTTTTTTTTTTATTTTTTAACATTTATTTATTTTTGAGACAGAGAGAGACAGAGCATGAGCAGGGGAGGGGCAGAGAGAGAGGGAGACACAAAATCTGAAACAGGCTCCAGGCTCTGAGCTGTCAGCCCAGAGCCCGATGCGGGGCTCAAACTCACAGACCGCAAGATCATGACCTGAGCCGAAGTCGGACGCCCAACTGACTGAGCCACCCAGGCGCCCCGGTATTTTATTCTTTTAGGTGAAATTGTAAGTGGAATTGTTTTATTCATTTCTCTTTCTGCTATTTTATTATTATTATATACAAATTAAACAGATATTTTCATTATTATTATATACAAACCAAACAGATATCTGTATATTAATTTTGTATCTTACAACTTTACTGAATTCATGTGTTACTTCTAATAGTTTTTTTGGTTGAATCTTTAGGGTTTGCTATGTATAGTATCATGCCATGTGCAAGTAGTGACAGTTTTACATCTTCCTTGCCAATTTAGGTGCTTTTTATTTATTTTTCTTATCTGATTGCTATGGCTAGGACTTCCAGTGCTATGTTGAATAAAAGTAGTGAGAGTGGACATCCTTGTCTTACTTCTGATCTTAAAGGGAAAGCCCTCAGTTTTTCACCATTAAGTATGATGTTAACTGTGAGTTTGTCATACATGGCCTTTATTATGTTGAAGCATATTCCCTCTAAGTTCACTTTGTTGAGAGTTTTTATCATGAACTGATGTTGAAGTTTGTCAAATACCTTTTCTGCATCTACTGATGTAATCATGTGATTTTTATCCTTCATGTTGTTAATGTGACATATCATGTTGCTTTGTGGATATTGAACCACCCTTGCATCCCTGGAATAAATCCCACTTGATTGTGGTGAATGATCCTTTTAGTGTATTGTTGAATGTGATTTGTTAATGTTTGTTGAGGACTTTTGCATCTATGTTCCTTAAGGAACCTGTAGTTGTTTTTTTTTTTTAATAGTGTCTTTGTTTGGTTTTGGTATCAGGGTAATGCTGGCCTTGTAGAATGCATTTGAACAATTGTCTTCCTCTTCTATTATTTGGAATAGTTTGAGGAAAATAGGTATTAATTCTTCTTTAAATATTTGGTAGAATTTACCTGTGAATCCATCTGGTCCTGGACTTATGTTTGGGTGTTGTTTTTGTTACTTATTTAACTCCATTACTAGTAATTGCCATGTGCAGATTTTCTATTTCTTCCAGATTCAGTTTTGGAAGGTTGTACATTTCTAGGAATTTATCCATTTTTTTCTAGGTTTCCCAATTTGTTGGCATATAATTTTTTGTAGTTGTCCCATAATCTTTGTATTTTTGTGGTGTTAGTTGTTACTTCTACTCTTTCATTTATGATTTTATTTATTTGGGTCTTTTGTACATTTTTCTTGTTCAGTCTGGCTAAAAGTTTATCAATTTTATTTATCTTTCCAAAGGATTAACTCTTGGTTTTATTAATCTTTTCTATTGTTTTTAAATCTTTATTTTATTTATTTCCATTCTGATAATTATTTCCTTCCTTCTACTAACTTTAGGCTTTGTTCTTCTTTTTCTAGTTTTTTAGATGTAAATTTAATTTGTTTACTTGAGATTTTTCTTGTTCCTTGAGTTTGGCCTGTATCACTATATTTTCCCTCTTAGAATGGCTTTCACTGTGTCACAAAGATTTTGGACCATCTTGTTTTCATTTTCACTTGTATCATTCATTTTTTAAATTTATTCTTTGATTTCCTTCTTGATCCATAGGTTGTTTAGTAGCATGTTGTTTAGCTTCCACATGTTTGTTCTTTTCCAGTTTTTTTCCCCTGTATTTGATTTCTAAAACTTGATACTATTGTGATCAGAAAAGATGCTTGATATGATTTCAATCCTAAATCTATTGAGACTTGTTTTGTGGCCTAACATGTCATCTACCCTGGAGAATGTTCCATGTGTAGTTGAAAAGAATATGTATTCAGTTGTGTTTATACCTATTAATACCTGTTTGTACCTATTTATTCTATTACCTACAAATGTTGTGTATATACCTATTAAGTCCATCTGGTCTAATGTGTCATTCAAAGACACTATTTCCATATTGATTTTCTGCCTATATGATCTATTCCATTGATATAAGTAGGATGTTAATGTCCCCTACTATTATTATATTGCTATCAATTTCTCCCTAATGCACATTAATATTTGCTTTATATATTTAGGTATTTCAATATTGTATACATAGATATTTACAACTGTTATATCCTTTTTGTTGGATTTGTCCCCTTATCATTATGTAGTGCCATTCTTTATCTCTTGTTATATTGTTTATTTTAAAGTCTATTTTGTCTGATATAAACATTGCTACCTCAGATTTTTTTCCTTCACTTTTATTTACATGGAATATCTTTTTCCTCCCCTCGATTTCACTATGTGTGTGTCTTTAGGTCTGAAGTGAGTCATTTGTAAGCAGCATATAGATGGGTCTTGTTTTTTATCCATTCCATTGCCCTGTGTCTTTTGATTGGTGATCTTGAAGCCATTTATATATATTTTTTGAATGAGGGAGGGACAGAAAGAGAGTGAGAGAGAGAATCGTAAGCAGGCTCCATGCCAAACGCTGAGACGGATGCAGGTCTTGATCTCATGGCAGGGAGATAATGACCTGAGCTGAAATCAAGAGTCAGATGTTTAACTGACTGAGCCACCCAGGTACACCTAAACCATTTATATGTAAAGTAATTATTGATAGTTATGTAATTATTGCAATTTTGTTCACTGTTTTTGAATTGTTTTTGTAGTTTTTGTCTGTTCCTTTCTTCTCTTGGTCTCTTTCCTTGTGATTGATGACTTTCTTTGGTGTTAGGCTTGTTTCTCTTTCTTTTTATTTTTTGTGTATTTATTATAGGTTTTGGTTTGTCATGAGGTTCATATATAACATCCTAAGTATATAATGATTAATATTAAATTGATGGTCACTTAAGTTTGAACACATTCTAAAAGAACTTCTTTTATCATTCATTCACTTTTTATGCATATGTTGCCATATTTTACATCTTTTTATTTTGTGAATTATGTTAGCTAACTTTTTAGATATAATTCATTTTACTACTCTTGTCTTTTAACCTTCATACTAACCTTATAAATGATTGCTCTACTACCTTTATTGCATGTTAGCTTTTACTTGTGAAATTTTTCCCTTAATAATTTTTTTTACTTCTAAGTATGGCCTTTTCCTTTTAAAAAAGTCATTTTAACATTTCTTGTAAGACTGGCTTAGTAGTGATGAACTCCTTTAATTTTTGTTTATCTAGGAAACTCTATCTCTCCTTCAATTCTGAATGATAACCGTGCCCAGTAGAGTATTCTTAGTTGTAGGTTTGTTCCTTTCAGCACTGTGAATATATCATGCCACTCCCTTCTGGCCTGTAAAGTTTCTGCTGAAAAATCAGCTGATGGCGCTATGAGGTTTTCCTTGTATGTAACTAGTTGCTTCTCCCTTGCTGCCTTTAAAATTATTTATCTTTAATTTTTGACATTTATGTATTATGTGTCATGATGTGGACCTTTTTGAGTTCATCTTGTTTGGAACTCTTTGTGATTCCTGAACGTGGATGTGTTTTTTCTCCAGGCTAGGGAAGGTTTCATGTATTATTTCTTGAAATAAATTTTATGCTTCTATCTCTCTCTTCCCCATCTGGATCTCCTATAATTCAAATGTGGGGATTTTCCCCTAGTGGTTTCTAAAAGGTGCCTTAACTTATTCTCATTTTAAAATTATTATTATTTTTTTTTTGCTGTTCATCCTGGGTGTTTTCCATTACCTTGTCTTCCAGATCACTGCTCTGTTCTTCTGCACCCTCTAATCTACTATTGATTCCCTCTAGTGTGTTTTTAATTTCAGTTATTTTATTCTTCAACTCTGATTGGTTCTTTTTTCCTTTTCTATCTCTTTTTTGAAGTTCTTACTGAGTCCATACAGTCTTCTCTCCAGTCCAGTAAGCATCTTTATGACCATTACTTGGTTCTATTTATCAGGTAAATTGTTTTTCTCCATTTAATTTAGTTCTTTTACTGGGGTTTTGTCTTGTACCTTCATTTGGAGCATATCCCTCTGTCTCCTCATTTTTCTTGACTTTCTGTGTTTGTTTCTATGAATTAAGCAGAGCAGCCACTTGTGAACTTGAAAGAATAGTCTTTTGTATGTTTGTCCTCTGTGTGGACTGTGTGTGCCTTGTTTCATTGGTTGGCTGGAACTGTGGCTGGCATGGGCCTATGGCATGGGCTCCAGGGCATTCTGTGCTGGGCTGCCCAGATAGAATGACCTAAGCTGAAGTGGGACCCAAGCTGGGGTGGTTGCAGGACTTTCAATGCAGAGGGCACCCTGGTAGGACCCCTGAAGCTGAAGTGGGTGCAAGGTGAGGAGTACTGGAGCTCTCCTCACAGAGGGAATCTTGGCAGAATGACTGAAGCTGAAGTGGGTGCAAGCTGATATGTTCTGGAGTGCCCTAGCAAGGCAGCTGGAGCTGAGGCAGTGTCCCAGTGTGCTCTACACATGGGATACCTGCTGGGGTGGCTGCAGTCAAAGTGTGTGTGAACCAGAAGGCAGGAGTCCTGGGGTGCTCCATGCAGTGGGTACTCTGGTGGGGCAGCTAAAGACAGGTATTCCCAGGGTGCTCTGCACCAGGGTGCTCTGACAAATTGTTTGGATCCAAAATGGTGTGGGCCTAGATTGTTCTGGAGTGCTTTACACCTTGTGTCAGCTTGGTGAGATGGCTGGAGCTATAGTGAGCACGGAGCAGGGGTGTCTCAATGTGTGTCATGCTGGGGCTACCTTAGTGGTATGGCTGGGGTGGTGTGGGCTAGGGTCCCTGGCTCACTGAGACAGCAAGGCCAGCTAGCTGCCTGGACCCTGATCCTGTCTACGCTATCAAGGTGGAGGAGGAAAGTGATGTTAGCCATGATGCTCACCAACCCCTCTGACCTGGAGAGAGTTCCATCAAGTCTAGTGCTCTTTGGGAGTTCTAGGGCTGGAATTTTTATATTCTAATTGCTGTTTTAAACCGCAGCTTTTTTTTCCTGTGCTCCAGGGTAAATGAATCTGCTCATGGTCTCTCAATACTACCCCTCCCCACTGCAGTTTGCAATGCCAGCAATGGGTGTCCCCTTTGTTACCATGTCTCTGTCTTGTTGTTCTCTATGTGACTTCTTTATCTTTTGTTGTGCAAAAGTTGCTCAGTCAGCCCTCAGTTTTTCTCCAGGAGGATTGCTCCATAAATACCTGTAGATTTGCTACATCCATGGAGGAGGTGAGTTCAGGGTCCTTCTGTGTCACCATCTTGGACCAGAGCCCCCCCATTTTTTTGTATTCTTCTGGCCATTCTAGTGGAGGTGAAGTGGTATCTCATTGCAGTTTTTTGTTGTTACTGTTGTTGTTGTTTTTAATGTTTATTCATTTTTGAGAGAGAGAGAGAGAGCATGAGTGGGGGAGGAGCAGAAAGAGGGGGAGAAAGGATCCAAAGCAGGCTCTGTGATAACAGCAGAGAGCCTAATGTGGGGCTTGAACTCATGACCTGTAAGATCTTGACCTGAGCCAAAGTTGGACACAACCTACTGAGCCACCGAGGTGCTCCTTTCATTGAAGTTTTGATTTGCATGTCCCTAATGACTAATGCTACTGGACATCTTTTTGTGTGCTTATTGGAAATTTGTATATCTTTGGAGAAATGTCTATTCAAGTCCTTTGCCCAATTTTAACTGGATTGTCCTTCTGTGGGTTGTCTTTTCACTTTCTTGGTTGTCCTTTGATACACAAATGCTTTTAATTTTGATGAAGTCTAACATCAATTTTTTTTCTTTTGTTGCTTATGTTCTTTGTGTCATATTAAGAAAAAAATAATTGACAAATCCAACGTCATGAAAATTTACCCCTGTGGTTTCTTCTAAGAGTTTTATATTTAGGTCTTTGATTGTGTTGACCTAATTTTTGTATATAGTGTGAAGTATATGCAACTTCATTCCTTTGTATGTGACCATCTAGTTGTCTCAGAAACATTTATTAAAGAGAATAATAGCCTTTCCCTATTGAATAGTCTTGGCACCCTTGTTGAAAGTCAATTGACCATAAATTTGATGGTTAATTTCTGGACTCTATTCTATTGATCTAAGTGTCGTGTCTATTCCTATACAAGAGCCACACTGCTCTGATTAATGTGGTATTGTAATATGTTTTGAAATTTGGAAGTGTGAATTCTCCAACTTTGTTCTTTCTCAAGGTTATTTGGCTGTTTGGGTACCTTGCATTTCCATATGAATTTTAGTATAAGCTTTTGCATTTCTGTGGGAAAAAAGTCTGTTGAGATATTGATACAGATTGCATTTAATCTGTGGATTGCTTTGAGGAGTATTGCCATTTTGACAGTATTAAATCTTCCAATTCATGACTACAGGATGCTTTTCCATTTATATAGGTCTTCTTTAATTTATTTCAGCACAATATTTTATCATTTTTAGTTGTATATATCTTGTACTTATTTGGTAATAAATAAATGGAATTTGGAATTTGGTAATAATAAATGAAATTTATTCTTATGTATTTTATTTGTTTTTAATTCTATTTTATGTGGAATTTTAAAATAATTTCCTTTTTAGATTGTTCACTGGAAGTATTCAGATGTGCAAATAATGTTTGTTTTGATCTTTTACCCTACAACTTTGCTGAATTCCATTTGGGTCTTTATTAAACCTTCTATTTGCTGAGACATTTTTTTTCTTTCCTGTGGCTTTTTATTGGTCATTTGTTTCAAATGTGTTCATAATTGCTTATTGAAACACTTTTATGATGGCTACTCCAAATCTCTTCTCAGATTATCCTGATATTTCTGTTATCTTTGTGTTGACATCTATTCATTGTCTTATTTTATTTAGTTACTTATCTTCTTGATTCTTGTTACAAGTGATTTTTGATTGAAACATTGATTTGAGTTATTAAATTATAAGGCTGTTTCCTATTTAAATCTTCTACTTCAGTTGGTCTCCTTTAAGACAACTTCATTGGAAGAAGTTGGAATGCTACTTCATTACTACAAGGTGGAAGTAGAAGTCGTCTCCCTCCTTGGTCTTTCTTGATACTCAAGAGGGGCTCTTCATTATTGCTGTAAAAGGGTAACATTTGTCTCTCCATTAGGTGTACAGTAATACCTCCCTGAATGGGAGGATTAGGTGTTCTTCATTACTGCTTTTCCCAAGTGTGATCCACTGACACCACCAGATGATGGCCTCCTTACCACTGGGTGGTGGTGAAAATCTTGACTTTTCTCTAAACCTATTCTGACATCACCCTAAGTGAGGAGGGGAAGTGGTGCCTTATTACTGTCAGATGGAGGAAGAAGTTCAGGCTCTCCACATGGTCTCTACTGACACTGAGGAGGCAAGAGACAGCCAGTGTAGGAAAGAGGAGTCTCATTACTTCCCAGCAGGGATGAAGTCCCAGCAACTTGTTTGGCCTTCTGTGACCACACTCTAGCTGGGTTTTGGGGGTACTTCATTATAGCTTGGTTAACATGGAAAACTTGGCTTCCTACTTTGCCTTTGCTGCTATGTATGTGACCCAGCTTTTCCTGTGGTGTTTAGCTAGAATAGAGTGTTTATTGTCTAAAAGTTTTCTGTCTTGCTAGGTTGCCTCTTTCCTGGCCCTTTGGATAGAGAAAGCAGTACTTTTGGGGGACATTTTTGCCTAGGCTCATTGGCATTCTGAGTTGCTGCTCCTTTATCACCTCATCTGGGATATATGAGACAAAAAGAAAACCTAGGGAACTCACCATTATGATATTTTTTAGATCCTGAGGTTTCTAGTCAGTCCACCTTCTGTCTTCCTTTCCTGTGTGTGTGTGTGTGTGTACACTATATATGTGTGTGTGTGTATACATATATATATGTGTGTGTGTGTGTGTGTATATATATATATATATATATATATATATATATATATATGACTTAGTGGAAGGTAGAAGAAATAGAGAAAAGTATGTCTACTACATCTCCTTAGAAAAACAAGTCTCTAAAGACATTTTAGAAAAATCTTAGAACAAATCTGTGTAAACTATTTCTTAATAAATTCTCATTTTATTCTCACTAAATATTCATAATGGAAAGGCAAATTATATTCATGTATTAGAGATAAATTGAGGCACAGAAGTGTTAGACTTTTCCCCATTTTAAGTAGTGACTTCTAATTGAATACAAGGAGAAAGCAGAGAAAGCCCAGTTTTTCTGGCCAATAAGGGTATTTCTGTTAGGTCATACTTTATAATACAGGTAAACTTCCAGTCTTTTATGTACAAAGAAAAGATTTTTAAGTGTATTTATTTATTTATTTTGAGAGGGAAAGTGCAAGTGGGGGAGGGACAGAGAGAGAGAATCTCAAGCAAGCTCCACACTGTCAGCACGGAACCCAACGTGGGGCTTTTTGTGGGGTTTGAACTCACAAACCAGAGATGACCTGAGCCAAAGTCAGATGCTAAACTGACTGAGAAACCCAGGCGCCCTAAAAAAGAAAGAATTTTGTTATGATAACAGAATATACACATGCTACAGCATGCTATGACAACACCTAGAATTCTTGAAGAGCTAGAGAAACTTCAGCCACAGGGTACCTCAACCCATGGGTTTTGATCAGATGGGACATAGCTTGGGTGCAACAGCAGGGATTGCAGGGTTCCATGTTGCTGACATCAGGTAAATGACTTAAGGTAAATTCTCTGATAGTAATTCATAGTCAGTATACATTTTCCAAAAATGGTTCCTGGGAAAAACACATATATTCAACCTCAGGTCATTTTATAAATGTAAGGTTGAAAAAGGTCTCTGCTATTTTAATGAACACTGCTGCTTATTAGACCTAGAGGTCTTAAAGTTATCAATCTTTGCAGGGTGGCTCTAGAGAGCAAAATGTAGGAACAATGGTAATTAGTGGCAGACAGATTGCATCTTGGTATAAAACTTTTCAAACTACCGAAGCTACCCACTATGGTATAGGCTACCTCATTGGGTAGTGAATCCTTTATCACTGAATAGCTTCAAGCCAAGGTATACTGTAGAATTGATTCTTGTACTCAGTGGACACTTGGTCTAAATGAGTTCAGAAATCTTGACTTACTCTAAGGTTTTATCATGATTTCTTGTTCAAAATCAACTTGGCAATACCCTTTCTCTCCATCTTAGTCTGCTCAAGTTGCCATAACAAAATACCATCAACTGGGTGACTTAAACAACAGAAATGTATTTTCTCACAGTTCTGGCAGTCTGAGGTCAGGGTACCAGTATAGTCAGATTCTGGTAAGGGCTCTCTTCCTGGCTTGCACATGGCCACCTTCTCACTGTGTCTGCACATGGCCTTTCTTCAGTGCATGTGCCTGGAGAGAGAGAATTTCTTTTACTTCTTCTTCTTATAAGGGCAATACCATTGGATTAAGACCCCTACCTTATGATCTCTTTTAATCTCTTAAAAGCTCTATCTCCAAATACAATCACATTCGGGATTATGACATCAACATATGAATTTGGGGACACATAATTCAGTCCATAGTTCTCTCCCCTTTTCCTGCTCAAGGTGTGTGTGTGTGTGTGTGTGTGACCAAAACAATTCACTAAGATACAACACTAGGAAGCCAACTATTTGGCTATTCGATTCATCTTTGTAGTTCTCAAAGTGATTTGGAATAGTGCTTTTCACACAGTAGGTTCTCAATATATGTTAAATGAATGAATAAATGAATGAAGCACTTACACAGGTGGAATGAGATGTTTTAGCTCTAACAGACAGATATTATCTATTTCCTTCAAAGGTTTACCACTCACTAAAATGTCCCAACTCCTTAACATGGGTTCCAAACTTCTACATAATCTAGTTCCTGCCCACATTTCCTACTTCATCTACCACTTCTTCCATTCCCATCACCTAAAACCCAGCCACACCAAATTTCTTGCTCTTCCTTGAACACATTAATTTCTTTCATTCCACCAAAATTCTGCCTGTACACAAGTCCCTTTGCCCGAAATGGCCTTTCTTATCTTTTTACCAGGCAACTCCTGCAAGACTCTGTTCAAATGTCACAATCTTTATGAAGACCTTTCTGATTCCTTAAGAAAAAAAAAATAGTAGTTCATTCTTTTGTGATTCCACAGAATTTTATTTATGCCTCTATAATACCCCTTTTCACATAGCCTTGTAGTTATTTATTAATATCTGTTGCCCCCACTAGACAGAGAATGAACTACTCAAGTGCAGGAACGCTTTGTACTCCTAGCACCTACTAAACTCTACATAGTGGATGCTCAATAAATGTTTGTTGGAAACATATGTGCTTTTGAGCTGCACAATCTGATATTATGTTGGCTACTCTTTTTATTTAGAAGTGAAGATCAGTTTTATTTAAGATATCAATCATATGAAAATAAGAGAATAGCAGAATGAGGCATGTAATCTTGCATTTATTTTCTGCATATATAGATGGTTTACAGGAAATTTTATGACATATGGAGGTGGCATCTTCCTGAAAAGCTAGTAAATTTGATATCTCAAAGGTTAAATAGCCCTAAAGAATACTGTGTACATGCATACATAAGTACTCATAGTTGTAATTCTCTTTTTCTGATTCAGTATGATTTTGATTTTGGCATGTAGCCTTGTAAATTAATGGAATTAATACATACTACATCTAGAGATTCTACATTCCAACTTACCAGTAGGAATATTAAATCTGTGCATGTTTTCTAGATAGTCTTTATGCAGGCATATGTGACAAAGATCTGTACCTACATTTCAGATATGATCACTTGATAAATTCAGTTTTGAAGATGTTTTTCATTAAATTTTAAATTTCTAATATCAGTCCTGTAATAGAGATTGAGAGATATGGAACATTAAGGAAGCTGTGATTAAAGAGGAATTGGCATGGTTTTATGCACAGAAAAAGAGGAAATCCAAACAACACTTGAAAGAAATGGTTATCACTAGATCTCTACCTACATGAATTTGTCCATGTGGGCTAAATGAAAAATTGGGACAATATTTTGGCTGATACAGGCTGAAATAGGAGAATTATCTTTCTAGTCTCTATTGTCTAGATAAGTGCTTCTCAGTACAGTTCCTGTACCAGCAGCATTGATATCACCTAACAACTTATTAGAAACTCAGATTCTTAGGTTCCACCAAAGACCTGCTGAATCAGAAACTCTTGGGGTGGGGCTTAGCAATCTGTGTTTTGACAAACCCTGCAGGTGATTCTGATTGAATTCAAGTTTGAGAGTGAACTACTGCTCTAAATTCCTAGATTCATGAATTCCCTGGATAATCATACATCTTCCTTCCTGATTTTTTCCTTTATGGGAATGGTGATGTATTGTTTTCTGGTGTTAACTATTATTATTATGTCATAAAGATTGTCCCAGTTCCCTTTGCCCCTGTGCTTTATAATGCTTAGATTCCTAGACCAGAGGCCCCAGGTTGTTTTTCCATCCCTTGATCCTTAACTTGGCTCCTCAGCCTTAGAATATAAGCTTTATCTTCCCAGCTTTAAAAACCCAGAAAACACACACTCAGATAATAGAAATTACATACACTGCTTTCAGGGTGTGTGGAATATATGTGAGAATGAACTCTGCCTAAAAGTCCTGTTATCCCATTTCTAGGATTCTGTCCTAGATATAATAAAACAAGAGTGGAGATAAATATCTACAGAGCTTTTCATTGTAACCTTGGTTGTCATAGTGAAAAATCAGACAGTTTACATGTTCATCAACAGGGGGATGATTATATAAATTATACTAAGTTCCTATTATTAAATATTACATATCTGATAAAAAATTTATTAGTGCAGTATGTACTGGTATGGAAAGATGCCTGATGTATTGGTAGGTGATAGAAGTAAAACCAAGGTGCAAAACAGTAATGTTTATATGCTCTCACCACTTGGGAGAAAAAGACCATCTGAATTTGCAACATGAATATATTTTACATTTACAATATAAAAGAAAACAATCTATACTTATTGACTACAAGTGATAATCAAAATATAGTTTTAACTGCAAAAAGAGTACACTACAAAATAGCATGCAGAAAGAAATTTTGAAATGACATGCTTATCTCAGTGGGGCTTGAGTTGTGTGTGTGTATGCATTTGTTAAAGCTTATTAAATGGTCCCAGCAAAATTTGCATATTTCAGTGTATGGGAGTTTTATCTAATTAAAGAGATATACAAAAGAATGAAACTGGACCCCTCATTTCACTTTACACAAAAATCAACTAAAAATGGTTTAACATCTTGAATGTAATGCCTGGAACCATTAAATTCCTAGAAGAAAACATAGGAGCATCAGCACTCCTGTGTCCCTTGGGTAAATTCCTAGCAGTGCTATTGCTGGGTCATAGGGTAGGTCTACGTTTAATTTTTTGAGGAACCTCCACACTGTTTTCCAGAGTGGCTGCACCAGTTTGCATTCCCACCAACAGTGAAAGAGAGTTCCCATTTCTCCACATCCTCGCTAGCATCTATAGTCTCCTGATTTGTTCATTTTGGCCATTCTGACTGGCGTGAGGTGATATCTGAGCATGGTTTTGATTTGTATTTCCCTGATGAGGAGCGACGTTGAGCATCTTTTCATGTGCCTGTTGGCCATCCGGATGTCTTCTTTAGAGAAGTGTCTATTCCTGTCTTCTGCCCATTTCTTCACTGGATTATTTGGTTTTTGGGTGTGGAGTTCGGTGAATTCTTTATGGATTTTGGATACTAGCCCTTTATCCTATATGTCATTTGAAAATATCTTTTCCCATTCCGTTGGGTCTCTTTTAGTTTTGTTGATTGTTTCCTTTGCTGTGCAGAAGCTTTTTATCTTCATGAGGTCCCAATAGTTCATTTTTGCTTTTAATTCCCTTGCCTTTGGAGACGTGTCAAGTAAGAAATTGCTGCGGCTGAGGTCAGAGAGGTTTTTTCCTGCTTTCTCCTCTAGGGTTTTGATGGTTTCCTGTCTCACATTCAGGTCATTTATCCATTTTGAGTTTATTTTTGTGTATGGTGTGAGAAAGTGGTCTAGTTTCATCCTTCTGCCTGTTGCTGTCCAGTTCTCACAGCACCATTTGTTAAAGAGACTGTCTTTTTTCCATCGGATGTTCTTTCCTGCTTTGTCAAAGATTAGTTGGCCCTACGTTTGTGGGTCTAGTTATGGGGTTTCTATTCTATTCCATTGGTCTATGTGTCTGTTTTTGTGCCAATACCATGCTGTCTTGATGATGACAGCTTTGTAGTAGAGGCTAAAGTCTGGGAATGTGATGCCTCCTGCTTTGGTCTTCTTCTTCAATATTACTTTGGCTATTCAGGGTCTTTTGTGGTTCCATACAAATTTTAGGATTGCTTGTTCTAGCTTCGAGAAGAATGCTGGTGCAATTTTGATTGGGATTGCATTGAATGTGTAGATTGCTTTGGGTAGTATTGACATTTTAACAATATTTTTTTTTCCAGTCCATGAGCACGGAATGTTTTTCCATTTCTTTGTATCTTCTTCAATTACCTTCATAAGCTTTCTATAGTTTTCAGCATACAGATCTTTTACATCTTTGGTTAGGTTTATTCCTAGGTATTTTATGCTTCTTGGTGCAATTGTGAATGGGATCAGTTTCTTTATTTGTCTTTCTGTTGCTTCATTGTTAGTGTATAAGAATGCAACTGATTTCTGTACATTGATTTTGTATCCTGCAACGTTGCTGAATTCATGTATCAGTTCTAGCAGACTTTTGGTGGAGTCTGTCGGATTTTCCATGTATAGTATCATGTCATCTGCAATAAGCGAAAGCTTGACTTCATCTTTGCCAATTTGGATGCCTTTGATTTCCTTTTGTTGTCTGATTGCTGATGCTAGAACTTCCAACACTATATTAAACCACAGCGGTGAGAGTGGGCATCCCTGTCGCGTTCCTGATCTCAGGGAAAAAGCTCTCAGTTTTTCCCCTTTGAGGATGATGTTGGCTGTGGGCTTTTCATAAATGGCTTTGATGATGTTTAAGTATGTTCCTTCTATCCCGAATTTCTCAAGGGTTTTTATTAAGAAAAGGTGCTGGATTTTGTCAGAGGCCTTTTCTGCATCGATTGACAGGATCATATGGTTCTTATCTTTTCTTTTATTAATGTGATGTATCACGTTGATTGATTTGCGAATGTTGAACCAGCCCTGCATCCCAGGAAGGAATCCCACTTGGTCATGGTGAATAATTCTTTTTATATGCTGTTGAATTCGATTTGCTAGTATCTTATTGAGAATTTTTGCATCCATATTCATCAGGGATATTGGCCTGTAGTTCTCTTTTTTTACTGGGTCTCTGTCTGGTTTGGGAATCAAAGTAATGCTGGCTTTATAGAATGAGTCTGGAAGTTTTCCTTCCCTTTCTATTTTTTGGAACAGCTTGAGAAGGATAGGTATTATCTCTGCTTTAAATGTCTGATAGAATTTCCCAAGGAAGCCATCTGGGCCTGGACTCTTATTTGTTAGGAGATTTTTGATAACTGATTCAATTTCTTTGCTGGTGTGGGTCTGTTCAAGTTTTCTATTTCTTCCTGTTTGAATTTTGGAAGTGTGTGGGTGCTTGGGAATTTGTCCATTTCTTCCAGGTTATCCAGTTTGTTGGCGTATAATTTTTCATAGTATTTGCTGATAATTGCTTGTATCTCTGAGGGATTGGTTGTAATAATTCCATTTTCATTCATGATTTTATCTATTTGGGTCATCTCCCTTTTCTTTTTGAGAAGCCTGGCTAGAGGTTTATCAATTTTGTTTCTTTTTCAAAAAACCAACTCTTGGTTTCATTGATCTGCTCTACAGTTTTTTTAGATTCTATATTGTTTATTTCTGCTCTGATCCTTATTATTTCTCTTCTGCTGCTGGGTTTAGGCTGTCTTTGCTGTTCTGCTTCTATTTCCTTTAGGTGTGCTGTTAGATTTTGTATTTGGGATTTTTCTTGTTTCTTGAGATAGACCTGGATGGCAATGTATTTTCCTCTCAGGAGTGCCTTCGCTGCATCCCAAAGCATTTGGATTGTTGTATTTTCATTTTCATTTGTTTCCATGTATTTTTTAAATTTCTTTTCTAACTGCCTGGTTGACCCATTCATTCTTTAGTAGCAGTGTTCTTTAACCTCCATGCTTTTGGAGGTTTTCCAGACTTTTTCTTGTGGTTGATTTCAAGCTTCATCGCACTGTGGTCTGAAAGTATGCATGGTATGATTTCAATTCTTGTATACTTATGAAGGGCTGTTTTGTGACCCAGTACATGATCTATCTTGGAGAAGGTTCCATGTGCACTCGAGAAGAAAGTATATTCTGTTGCTTTGGGATGCAGAGTTCTAAATATGCAGAGTTCTAAATATATCTGTCAAGTCCATCTGATCCAGTGTATCATTCAGGGCCCTTGTTTCTTTATTGACCATGTGTCTACATGATCTATCCATTGTTGTAAGTGGAGTATTAAAGTCCCCTGCAATTACCACATTCTTATCAATAAGGTTGATTATGTTTGTGATCAATTGTTTTACATATTTGGGGGCTCCTGTATTCGGTGCATAGACATCTATAATTGTTAGCTCTCCCTGATGGATAGACCCTGTAATTATTATATAATGCCCTTCTTTATCTCTTGTTACAGCCTTTAATTTAAAGTCTAGTTTGTCTGATATAAGTATGGCATGATAAATAGTTCTCCATCCCCTCACTTTCAATCTGAAAGTGTCCTCAGGTTTAAAATGAGTCTCTTATAGACAGAAAATAGATGGGTCTTGTTTTTTTTATCCATTCTGATACCCTATGTCTTTTTGTTGGAGCATTTAGCCTCTTTACATTCAGTGTTATTATTGAAAGATATGGGTTTAGAGTCATTGTGATATCTGTAGGTTTCATGCTTGTAGTGATGTCTCTGGTACTTTGTGGTCCTTGCAACATTTCACTCACAGAATCCCCCTTAGGATCTCTTGTAGGGCTGGTTTAGTGGTGATGAATTCCTTCAGTTTTTGTTTGTTTGGGAAGACGTTTATCTCTCCTTCTATTCTGAATGACAGACTTGCTGGATAGAGGATTCTCGGCTGCATATTTTTTCTGTTCAATACATTGAAGATTTCCTGCCATTCCTTTCTGGCCTGCCAAGTTTCAGTAGATAGGTCTGCCACTACTCTTATGTGTCTACCTTTGTAAGTTATAGCCTGTTTATCCCTAGGTGCTTTCAGAATTCTCTCTTTATCCTTGTATTTTGCCAGTTTCACTATGATATGTGGTGCAGAAGATGGATTCAAGTTACGTCTGAAGGGAGTTCTCTGTGCCTCTTGGATTTCATTGCCTGTTTCCTTCCATGGATCAGGGAAATTCTCAGCTATGATTTGTTCAAGTACACTTTCAGCCCCTTTATCTCTCTCTTCTGCCTCTGGAATTCCTATGATACAGGTATTGTTCTGTTTGATTTCATCACTTAGTTCTCTAATTTTCCCCTCATATTCTTGGATTTTTTTATCTCTCTTTTTCTCAGCTTCCTCTTTTTCCATTATTTTATCTTCTAATTCAGGTATTCTCTCCTCTGCCTCTTCAATCTGTGCTATGGCCGCCTCCGTTTTATTTTGCACCTGATTTATAGCATTTTTACCTCCTCGTGACTATTTCTTAGTCCCTTGATCTCTGTAGCAATAGAGTTTGTGCTGTTCTCTATGCTTTCTTCAAACCCAGCGATTACTTTTACGACTATTATTCTAAATTCTTGTTCTGTTATCTTGCTTAAATCTTTTTTGATCAATTTGTTAGCTGTCGCTACTTCCTGGAGTTTCTTTTGAGGAGAATTCTTCCATTTTGTCACTTTTGGTAGTCCCTGTTGTGGCTGCTGACTGCAGGGCACTTCCCCTGTGTTGTCCAGAGTAACTTGTGTTGGTGGGCTGGGCTGCAGTCAGACCCGATGTCTGCCCCCAGCCCACCACTGGGGCCACAGTCAGACTGGTGTGTACTTTATCTTCACCTCTCCCAGGGGCAGAACTCACTGTGGAGTGGTATGGCCCCTGTCTAGGCTACTTGCACACTGCCAGGTTTGTGGTGCTGCTTTGATGGGATCTGGCATATTAGCCAGGGTGGATCCACAAGGTGCACAGAGTTGGGAGGGGCAAGCTTAGCTCACTTTGCTATAGGTGGTCCCCTGTGGGAGGGGCCCTGAAGCACCAGGAGGGAGGCAGGCCCGTGGGAGGGATGGATCCACAGAAGCACAGTGCTGGGCGTTTGTGAGGTGCAAGCAAGTTCAATGATGAGAACTGGTTCCCTTTGGAATTTCAGCTGGGGGATGGGAGAGGGAAATGCTGCTTGCCAGTGCTTTTGTTCCCCCACTGAGCTCTGTCCTTCCAGGACTCAACAACTCTCCCTCCCTGTGTCCTCTCGCCCTCCCCACTCTCCAAGAGCAGAGCTGTTGACTTTTAACATTCCAGATGTTAAATCCCACTGGCTGTCAGAACTCATGCAGTCTGGCCCCTCCTCATTTGCAAGTCAGACTCAGGGGCTCTGCCTTGCTGGGCGGGCTGCCCTTCCACTGCCCGACTCCCTCCCGCCAGTCCATGTGGCGCGCTCCACCTCTCTGCTCTTCCTACCCTCTTCCGTGGGCCTCTTGTCTATGCTTGGCTCTGGAGAGTCTGTTCTGCTAGTCTTCTGGCGGTTTTCTGGGTTATTTAGGCAGATGTGGGTGGAATCTGAGAGATCAGCAGGACAAGGTGAGCCCAGCATCCTCTTATGCCGCCATCTTCCTAAATAGGCATTTTTCAAAAACAAAACTATACAAATGGCCAACGGGTATATGAAAAGATGCTCAACTTAACTCATCATCAGGGAAATGCAAATCAAAACCATAATGAGCAATCATCTCACACTTGTTAAGATGGCTAGTATCAAAAGACAAGAGGTAATAAGTACTGGTGAGGATATGGAGATGAGGGAACGCTTGTGCACTGTTGGAGGGAATGTAAATTAGTGCAACTACTATGGAAAACAGTATGGAGGTTCCTCCAGAAATTAAAAATAGAGCTACCATATAACCTAACAATTTTATGTCTGGGTATATATCCAAAGTAAACCAAATCATTATCTTCAAGCGTTATCTGTACTCTGATCTCCATAGCAGAGATTCACAATAGCCAAGGTATGTAAACAACCTAAATGCCCATCAATGGAAAAATGGATAAAGATAATGTGATATATGTATACCACAGAATATTATTAAGCCTTAAAAAAGAAGGAAATCCTGTCATTTCTAACAATATGGATGAACCAGAAGGGCATTATGTTAAGTGAAATTAGCCAAAGACAAATACTGCATGGTGTCACTTACATGTGGAATCTAAAAAAAATAAAAGTTGAACTCATAAAAAACAGGGAGTAAACAAGTGGTTGCCAGGGGCTGGGAGGTGGGAGAAATAGGCAAAAGTTGGTAATAGGGCACAGACTGTCAGTTATAAGATGTTTAAGGTCTTAGGATCTAATGTGTAACATGGTGACTATATTTGGTAACACTGTATTGTATAATTGAAATTTGCTAAATGGAACCAAGAGTGAGAAAGTCCCTTCTTCTTGCTTCAGCCTTGCAGTGTCCTTCTAGCACTTTCTATTGGCAGACCCTGATATGAATCCAGCTGTCAAGTGTAGAAATGCAGTTTTCTGACTCCCAGCCTCAGCATCACAATGCATAGTATAGAAGAGTCTGTTTGAGTTAAGACACCATAATTTGACAACTGGCACACCTTCTAAATGCTGCTCCTAAATCACCTCTTATTTTCTCCAATAGGACCTCTACCCTGCAGCAGAGTTATCTTTTCTGTACAAGGTTAATGTTTTATAAGACTCATGTATATTCTGCAAAAAAGTATATATTTCCATTTTAAAATTTAATTAACTGATTTTAGTGATGACAAGTGGTATAATTTGGTGGTGGGGTGGAAATGAGAGCTTTCCAAACTCTACTTGAATACTTTTGAGGCTCAAGAGCCACCTACTTTAAGAAACAGTCTATTCTATTGTTGGAAAGGCCCCACTTGTGTGATTAATTGTTTTTTCTTATAATAAACTGAACTCTGCCTGCCTCAATTTTCATCTTACTGGAACAACACTGAACAAGATGGCATTCTAATACATAGTGAACTCATATTATAAAGGAAACTTAAGAAATTAACTGTGGAACAAAGTTTTGGTGATGACAGAGACAAGGAACAATACTGATGGCTATAACAAGAGTTTTTGAAAAGAAGGCATAATAATTTCTAAGCTATTTGACCCAGGTACTACCTGGAGTGAGAAATGACAAAGACACAGAAATTCATATGAGATCTTTCTGGGGTCCCCAGTATTCTCAGCAGCCCTGGGTGCATTATCTTATAAGGGGCACTGTATTTGTGGTGATTCTGCTTAGCAGGAACACAAATTGATGGTGCAAACTAGTACTGAAATAAATAGCCATGCTACTAGAAATCCTCAGCTATCAGAAAACAATGAAATTCTAATCAAACTGTTAGGATGACGATTGTCTTTAAGTATGTAATTTTATTATGCCTGAGAAACAGGTTTGTAGAAAAACTCATCAAGTTTGAAGATGATACTAAATTACACAAGGGCTGCTAAATATTCTCAAGGACAGAATTCAATTCAAAATGACTTTGACTGGGGCACTTGGGTGGCTCAGGCGGCTCAGCTTCTGACTCTCGATTTTGGCTCAGGTCATGATCTCATGGTTCATGAGTATGAACCCCATGTCAGGCTCTGCACTGTCAGTGTGGAGCCTGCTTGGGATTCTCTGTCTCCCTCTCTCTCTGTCCCTCCCCCATTCGCTCTTAAAAATAAACATTTTTAAAAATGAATTTGACTAATAAGGGAAAGTATTCATACAGAAACACGATAAAATTTAGAAGGGAAAAATACAACTTGTTACTTCTGGGATGAACTGGTAGTTAGGTACCTGTGTAAAAAGAAAGAGTGAGTAGAATGAAAAGGATCAGAATTTATCAGAATGTATAACATCAAGCTCTTGTGGGGGAAAGTATGCAACCAAATACTGGGCTAAAATTAAGATAAAACAGTTCTGGGAGATAAGCATTTATATCATAAATTTTTCAGAGCTCTCTCTTCTCTTTCTCTGCCCTTTACCCATTTATTTATACCTCTACTCTTCCCAGAAAAATAGACATCTAATGACACATAAAAAATATAATATAAATTTTAACAATATATGGTAAAGAAGAGAGATATAAGAAGACAAGGAATGGCGTTCAAAATACAAATTGAAAAGGAATATGCTCTTTCTATTGGTGGAAATTTAGCTTTAGCAAATTTAGCTTTAAGCTTACTAGCTGCTAATTAAAAACATATGAAGAAAGAAAACAGGCAGGCCAGTTACACAGTTTACAAGTATATGATGTTTATAGTAGGCCACTTTATTATTAAGGTGTGGACAAAGTAGAAATGTGATTAAAGAAATTGAAATATCAGTCTTATGAGGAAAGGTTAAAGGAATTCGAGCTATTTAGCCCAAAGAAGAGGAAGCTAGGTGGTGACTTTATGACTATTTTTGAATATTTCAGCAGACTTTATGTAAGAGATACAAAGCATTGTTTTCTGTGCCCATGGAAAATAATAAAAAGAAATGGACTTTAAATGACAATCTGGGAAGGGGCACCTGGGTGGCTCAGTCAATTGAACATTTGACTTCAGCTCAGGTCATGATCTCATGGTTTGCGAGTTTGAACCCTGCATTGGGCTCTGTGCTGACAGCTCAGAGCCTGGAGCCTGCTTCAAATTCTGTGTCTCCCTCTTTCTCTCTCTGCCCCTCCCCCACTTGTGTGCATGCTCTCTCTCTCTCTCTCAAAAATGAATATTCATTTAAAAAAAATTTTTAATGTTTATTTTTGAGAGAGAGGTAAACAGACAGAGTGTGAGCCGGGGAGGGGCAGAGAAAGAGGGAAACAGAATCTGAAGCAGGCTCCAGGTTCTCAGTTGTCAGCACAGAGCCCGATGCGGGGCTCAAACCCAGAAACTGTGAGATCGTGACCTGAGCCGAAGTTGGACGCTTAACCAACTGAGCCCCCCGGGCGCCCCAACATTAAAAAAAATTTAAATGACAATCTGGAAAAAAATTGCAACCATACATAACAGATAAGGATTCATATCCATAATATATAAAGCACTTTTACAAACTGGTTAGAATACTTTAAAACAAGTTAATAGAAAAATGGCCAAGGATATGAACATGTAACTTACAGAAGAGGAAGCACAAATGACCAATATAAATGACAATATGCTCAACTACACTAGCAATGAGAAAAAATACAAATTATATTAGTACCATTTATTCCCCCTCATCATACTGGAAAACTTGAAAAAATGTTAATAACAACTATTGAGAAGAATATGGGAAGATACATATGCTAACAGTCTGATAATGGTATCACCACTTTGGAGTATAATTTGAGAGTGGATATTAAAACAGGAAATGTGTATGTCCTGTGACTCATCAGTTTTACTGATTATTAGAGTAATTAATGTTGGAGCGCCTGGGTGGCTCAGTCGGTTAAGTGTCCGACTTCAACTCAGATCATGATCTCACACTCTGTGAGTTCGAGCCCCGTTTCAGGCTCTGTGCTGACAGCTCAGAGCCTGGAGCCTGCTTCAGATTCTGTGTGTCTCCCCCTCTCTCTGCCCCTCCCCTGGTCATGCTCAGTCTCTCTCTGTCTCAAAAATAAATAAAAACATTTTAAAAAATTAAAAAAAAGAGTAATGTTATTCACTGTTATTCAGTTCACCTCTCCTTCTGGGCACACAGTAGGACTTCACTCAGCTCTCCTATGGTTGCTTAGGACAATATGTGTAATTTTGGTCTATGAGTTGTTGCTTCCATGACAAGTGGGAATCTCTGAAGGGCTCTCTTTCCTTACGCCATGGAAACTTTCAAGTTCAAAATGGTGACTGCTCCATCAGCCTGGGTCCCTGAGTCCAATAAGCAGAGCCCTCTAATCCTCAATGGTCATGCATCTTGAACAAGAAATAATAGTACCCAGAACTCAAAAATTTATTGTTAAGTTAAAAAA
The DNA here is from genome assembly GCF_027475565.1 of Acinonyx jubatus. NCBI lineage: Eukaryota > Metazoa > Chordata > Mammalia > Carnivora > Felidae > Acinonyx > Acinonyx jubatus. The sequence continues at coordinate 86,390,276 of NC_069389.1, forward strand.
AGATGCAAAATGATATGTGTAATATGATACCATTTATGTATAAAAATCAAGCAACAAAGTAATTTATATATTCTCTATAGCTACACTTAATGTATATTATTGCCAACACACATAAAAGAATCAAAAGGAATACATACAAAAACATGCACGCTCAAAATGGTGATTGCTTTGAGGACAGGACTGATTAGACTAGATTTGGGAATGATGGTAAAAGGGGATTTAACCTACTCTAAATTTTTTTAAATTTATTTTTTTAAACGTTTATTTATTTTTGAGAGAAGAGAGAGAGAGAGGAGAGACACGGAGTGTGAGTGGCGGAGGGGCAGAGAGAGAGAGAGACACACAGAATCCAATGCAGGCTCCGGGCTCTGCATTGTCAGCACAGAGCCTGATGTGGTGCTTGAACTCAGGAACTGCAGGATCATGACCTGAGCCGAAGTCGGATGCTTAACCGACTGAGCCACTCTGGTACCCCTAAAATATTTTTAATTTTAAAGAATATATTAATTTTGAATAAAATTTTTTAATGTTAAAATAATATAGAGGAGGGAAGAGTTGTGTGTGTGTGTGTGTGTGTGAAGGGAAGAAATTTTTACCATTAGTTTTAAAACATCAATGGAATGTAAATTCAGTGGAGAACAATTGGCCATATATATCCATATAAAAATGCATATGTCCTATGGTTCAGTATTCTCAGGTGACACATTCATATGATGTGTATATTAGAATGTTTATTGCAGCACTGTTTGTAAATAGCAAAAAGATTGAAGAAAAAACCCTACATCCTTCATTATGGGATTAGTTAAATTAGTTGTTTTATATTTATATAGTAGAATACCTGGCAGTAGTTTATTTGTTTTAATGTTTATTTTTGAGAGAGAGACAGAGCGTGAGTAGAGGAGGGGCAGAGAGAGAAGGAGACACAGAATCTGAAGCAGGCTCGAGGCTCTGAGCTGTCAGCACAGAGCCCGACATGGTGCTTGAACTCCTGAACTGTGAAATCATGACCTGAGCTAAAGTCGGATGCTTAAACAACTGAGCCACCCAGGTGCTCCTACCTGGCAGTAGTTCAAAAGAAAGAGGCAGCTCTATATTACTGATATGGAAAGGTGTCCAAGATACATTATTAAGTGAAATAAACAACATAGAGAATATAGTGTACAGTATATTACCATTTATAGAAAGAAATTTTTTAAGATAATCTGTCCATAGCTCTTCTCTCCAAACCAACAGATACAGAAGCAGAATGATAATCTCACTGGACAAATTGTTCATCTTGTACAAGATAAGGAGGTGACAAAGGGCCTCAGTATGCCCATGAGTTGGAAAACATAGCCTACCCCAGTGAAGAAACAGCCAAGAGGTTTTTACTTTATCTTGAAACATTTGCAAGTATAATGATAGGAAAGGATTACTTTTGCAAGGATGTCTACTCAGGACTAAACATACCAGGTCTAAGTAAGCAATAATCACAGGGGAAACAAGGTAAAATGTAAGCAGCAGAGATAACTGGGTAGTGGTAGAAAAAGGCCTGCATACTACTAGGAGATGCAGCAGGAGCCAACTGACACTGCTTAGGAAGATTTCAAGAGTATAGGTACTATACTAGAGGACACAGTACAGGAGAGCTCAGACCATTGTTTCTAGAAGTGTGGTCCTATGCAGGTGTAGTTGGTATGTAAGCATTGTATCTTCCTGAGGTAGAACAATACACTACTTCATATTACGCTATAACTGAGGCTTACAAACATCCAATTCTGCTCTGGCATTAGATCCAGGTCTCGTCTGGCCATGGATGCCCCTACTATCACAGAGGAGAAAGTGAATACACAGACTGTGTGCAGTATAAAGTCATATTGTGGCCTCCATGTAAATTGGTATACTAGGATGGGCATTCACAGGGATCCAGAGTCACTATAAGTTGAACATAGGCAGTTTGTTAATATTAAAAGGTCTCAAATAAGTTTGAAATAAAAATGTAAACAAGCTGCAATCAGGCTTTCATGTGTCTATTTTGTAAGTTTTGCTTGTACTATTACCATTATTGTGCTGTGATTCTTTTTCTTTTTAGAGAGAAAGAGAGTGCAAGTGAGGGAGAGGCAAAGAATGAGGGGGACAGAGGATCCTAAGCGGGCTCTGTGTTGACAACAGCAATCTCAATGTGGGGCTCCAACTCAGGAACTGAGAGATTATGACCTGAGCTGAAGTCAGACACTCAGCCGACTGAGCCACCCAGGCGCCCCTATGCTGTGATCCTTGATGTGCAGTTTTAGCCCTCAAGGGGCTATGTTTTCATCAGATATTTTGCCCACAGATTATAGCACTATTATAATGAGGCCAGTAGGTGTCTTGATTCACACAGTCTTATGATTAAATCTACAAGGCACATGCTTTATTTTCAAGTTGGATTACAGACATTAGTTTCCCCTTAATATGCCCTTATGGTCAAAATACAAGCATTTGTTAAAACAGTTGAATTCAAACATTAACAACACAGTAGATAGTTCACACAGAGCAGTGTTGTACGAAGTGTCATACTTGGACCACCTGCACCAGAAACTACTAGAAGCTTATTAAAAACTGCAAATCTCTGAGGGATCCTGGTTGGCTCAGTGGATTGAACATCCGACTTTGACTTAGGTCATGATCTAAGGTCATGATCGTGGGTTTGAGCCCTGTGTCGGGATCTGTGCTGACAGCTCAGAGCCTGGAGCCTGCTTAGATTCTGTGTCTCCCTCTCTTTCTGCCCCTCCCCTCCTCTCTCTCTCTCTTTCTTTCTCTCTCTCTCAAAAATAAAGAAACATTAAAAAAAGAAAAAAAAAACACTGCAAATCCCTGGGCCCTACTACATCTTTTATCGAATCAATCTCTGTGGAGGTGGAGCCCAAGAATCTGTCATTTTAATAAGCTTCCCCAGTTGTGTCTGGTACACGTGTAAGGTGAGGAACCATCAGCCTTCTGAGAATTGGGGAGAATAAAGTAGTGAGAAAAAAACATTTTTTCCTCAAAAAAAGTGACAATTTGAAAAAATGATTAAATGTGTGCAGCAAAGGGTTAGATGAGTTGAACATTACCCTAAGTTACCTCACTCAGGATGTAAAAAAAGACCAAGTTTCCTATTTATGATAGAGAAATCTAGCCTTGAGGAAGGCACAAAGAATAAACGTATGCTCATGCTGATGGTGACACCAATAGACATCTGCTAGATATCCTTTCGGTAAAGTAAATTCGTTAAAAGTGCAACTAAATGTGATCGAATTTTTGTATCTTTGAAAGTCTTCATACGAATAATTCACATATCAGGAAAAAACAATCCTTTGTCAGGCCATGCATGTGTCTCCTGATTTTTGGTGCAGAAAATATGGTTGCCTTAGTTATACAGGACTAAACCCAGGGATTAAGCTCAGCGCAGACAAGTAGATTTGTGTGTCATCCACAGAGACGATAATTGAATCCAGGAGACAGATGGTATTGACCCTGGTACAGTAAACCCACTGTGTTCAGAATTGTGCAACTTGGTGGTTTGATAATTTCAGCAGAAGCCAATGTTATGGGCAATCAGTACATAACTGCTAATCCCTCTCGATAGCACTTTTAGCTTGGCCGATTTATTAATTCAGTCAAGGAAAAGATACCTCCATCTCTCTTGTTGACATCTTTCAGAATAACTAATTTCTCTCCTTTTCCCATGGTGAAGTGATTTGGGGATCTCTAACAGTTCCTCCAAGAACAGACAGGGTCTCATTTGTATAGTAATACAAAATCCCAAATGGGAGTCTTAAGGCCAGTGGGAAATGCTTTGATGTGGAAGTATGGAAACAGATAACTATAGAAGAAGCCAAAGCTATGAGATGCAAACCAGATGAAGACTAATATTCCCAAGGCCCAGATTGGGGAGTGTGTTTAGGATTATGTAGGGGTTCGTGGTATCAATAGCAGCAAAGAAGTAGATGTGATAAAGAAACACTATCTTTTGATGTGGCACTGAGGTTTTCAGTGACCTTAACAAGCCAAGTTGAGGGTAGGAACATGCAAAGATTTTTAACATCCAGTGTTAACAACTCACTCCAGAAATTTGGTGATGAAAAACTAGAGTTTTAAAGTTTACTCATGCCTGCTATGTGCCTGCCACTTTTTTTTAAAGTTCATTTATTTACTTATTTTGAGAGAGAGAGAAAGCATGGGCTTGACAGAGAGAGAGAGAATCCCAAGGAGGCTCCATGCTGCCAGCACATAGCCTTATGTGGGGCTTGAGCCCACGAACCGTGAGATCATGACCTAAGCCAAAATCAAGAGTCAGACACTTAACCAGCTGAGCGACCCAGGTGCCCCTATGCCCGCCACTTTATATTTGTTATCTTAGTTCTCCCTCACAACGAAGGTGTGGAAACTAAGGCTCGGAGAAGTTAAGTAACTAATGTAAGTTTAAAACAGCTTATAAGTGACAGAATTTGGATTTGAACCTAGTTCTGTCTTATTCCAAATGTAGTGTGCATTCCACTACAAGAGGCTGACCATATGACATTTAACAGGATTTTGTGACCCACTGGCCTTTTCTCCTTCTGGTCCATATTTTGGGCACGAGAGTAACATCAAGGTTGAGATAGCAGTTGTGGGGGGTTGGTTGGTTGTAGGTTGGAGGGGAGGACTGAAGCCTTATACTTAGGGAGTATTAATTTATTTAGGTTTTGCAGCAATTTTGTGATGTAAGCACTATGATCATTTTGCAGCTGAGGAAAAATGAGGTACAGAGCAATGAAGTAATGTATTCAAGACCATCTAGCTAGTGCATAGCTGTATTCAAACCAAGTTTGTTTGGCTCTAAAGCTCCTGTGTTTGCACTATGCCATATTGCCTCTGAAAAATGAAGAAGTCAAGTGTTTGTGCTTATAGATGGAAGAAAAGGAACCAGAAGAGAAGGCTGAGAATAAAAGTTCACTTGTTTAATTTCAAATGAATATCCCTCCTGTGTTTCTGAGTTCACTCTCTATTTCTCTCTGCCAGCTTGAATCTTGATCTTTATTGCATTATTCAATAAAATCCCTCCATCATCCCTCTTCTGTATGTTGCCATTCCTTTTTCAAACCTCTCATAACTGTGGTCCCCTCTTTCAAACTAATAATCATAGCATTATTTTACTGCATCCCTAAAACCATCGTGTGTTCTCTATCATCTCTCTATTGCAATCGATTATGTAGGACAACCCCAAATCGTTACCAAATCGTAAAAGCCATTTCCTCTTACCTCTCTAGTACATCTCACCAGAGTGGAACTCTGGCTTTTTCCTGCAGACACAGATTTCTTTATTAACTCACCAAGGAGGTCTTTTTCAACTCAGTGGAGATCCTTTCAACTCACTCGAATTGAGGAAGTGTTACAGTGGCACAAAGCTTCATCAGAACATATACCATGAAGTATCAAAGGAGAATGGGGACCCTACTAGTTATTAGTCCAACCCTCCCCACACCACATTCTGCAGAGAAAAAATGTGAGGCCCAGAGGTTTTTACTTAAACTATGTATATCTCAAGGTTTATTCATATACTAATCATAAATATGGTAGCCTGGACCCACTTCTCTCATTTCCACCTCTTCATCACCTTCTCTTTTGTGGATAACTAGCACCTAGAAGACCCTTTTTTTCTCTCTGCTTCTTCTTTTGCCATTTCACCAGCAACATCTATGTTGAGCAGTCTAGCAATCAATATTTATTGTTGATGACCCGTCAGATGCCACAGATAGATGAGTCATTGATCATCTAAACTTTGTTAATATTTGGCTTCATGCTACATTTGCCACTAACCAACAATAATAGAACTTCATTCAGCCCAGTTCTATTTCAAACCACAATACCACAATCTTGTTAACAAGCTCTCTGATTTCACTAATGCTCAGTTGCTCTGACTCCACTCACTTCACTTAGATCATTGATCCTCTTTATGACTTGCTGGGCTCCCTTGCCAGCCTGAACATCATCACTCACTCCTGTACCTTTTATAGCTCTTGAGTTCTTGATAACCCAATTTCATATCTAACTCACTAACTCTTATATCCAGGACTTTCTGTAACAACCTCTAGCTAACTAGTATGCTCTTACCCCTTCAACTACCTTTCCTATTCGTGATGTATCTTCACCTTGCCTATCATGCTGTGTCTCTGCTTATTTGTCTGCTTTTGCCTGTTAAGCAACCCTCTTCTTAGGTTTTTACTCCTAAATTATCTGTTTGATACTTGCCTATCTACCACTGACCCATTGTTTTCAACTGGGCAGGTAAGCTGACTATCTCCTTCATAGTAAATCTTGGTAAGCATATCAATCACACCTTTGCCAATTCAGCTACTTCTCTGGTTTTTTCTTGTATTTTTTTTTTTTTGTATTCTCCCCCACTACATATCTGGCTCATTTAAGAGAAGAAAAAACTTGAAATGGTTAATATGTTCTGTTTTAATATTGGCAATTTAATGGAAGAAATTGATAAATAATAACAAAGGCCCTAATTGCTACTTTCATCTTTCGTTTTATCATGTAGTCCATAGAAAATGAAGAAAATACTCCAGGTAAAAAATTTGTACTTTATGTGAATTCAGTAGGTCATCCTAGACTACAGTGTGTTTGATTTATATATAGCCAGATGATAGTCATGGACAGGAGTTCATGTCCTCCATAGGGAGGAACAATTAGTAAATTTATGATTCGGAGTTTAGATTATACTTATAATGTAAAAATAATCATTCATTAGGTAAAGTTAGTTGTTCTGCCTTGATTACCATGATGAATATATAAAATTATTGGAATCTGTTACTCATTCTATGAAATACAAGACACGTGAACTTCAAATATTGATATAAATTTTAAACATGCTGTTGTTTAATCGTAAGAATTAATGACTTCAATGACGGCAGATTCTCTTTCTAATATCAAACATATGGTTTTAGTTGTAAAAAGGGAGACTGTTCCTTATTTATGAATGTAATTTTTTCCTCCAGTGTTGGTTTGCTACACTGAAATCTTCATCTCCTGTTCTTTCTGCTGGGAAGGGAATGTTACCTTTCCTAGCTGCCACCATACCTAAAGGCTTCTGCCAAACTAAACCAATTCTTAGTTATTTCCTAAATATCTGCTTTAATGTAGGTAGAGCTTTAGAGCTTCCATAACCTCCAGTAACCCTTCAAAGTGATGTGACTTCTATGGAGAAAGTGGCTTTGTCACTTTAAGAGAAGTTGCCTAGACTTTCCTACCATTTAGATTATCATCCCAAGTTCCCCTTATATAAAATTTCTACATTTGTCACTGCCTTCAACAGTGCTAGTCTCTACAGTTGCACAATTACACCCCACTCCCATCACAGTTTGACCAACTTCTATCCTTCCTTCAAGAACCACCTCAAGGGGTGCGCGGGTGGCTCAGTTGATTAAACATCCATCTTCAGCTCAGCTCATGATCTCACAGTTCATGAGTTCGAGTGCCATGTCAGGTTCTGTGCTGACAGCTGGAAGCCAGGAGCCTGCTTCAGATTCTGTGTCTCCCTCTCTCTCTGTCCCTCCCCTGCTCGCACTCTGTCTCTCTCTCAAAAATAAACAACCAAAATAAAGGTAAAAGAAAAAAAAGAATGACCTCAAATGTTGCTTTCCTTGAGAAGTCTTTTCTGATCCTGGACACAGAATAGTGGATTTTTCTTTTGTGATTTCACCATGCTTTATTAACACTATAGCATTTCTCAATTTATATTCCAATGATTTATATACGTGAATGTCCCCCACAGTAGATTGTCAGCTTTCACATGCATGAATGATGTATTTTATAACCTCAGCTCCTAGCACAGGGCCTGACATATGTACTTAATTTGTTACTTAAAACATGAATACATTATATTGTAAATAATAACTGAAAAATATATTAATAAACATGTCCTCTTCAATGTAAATCATTTTTATTAAGTGTCCACTACACTGGATATCATACAGGATGTATTATGAACTAATCAGACATAAGGTACTTACATAATCTAGGCATTTAATACCTCATAAACTCTGATTATACTAATTCAGAAACTGGGACAATCCAGATGAACCAGCCTCAAGATAACCCTGGTTATAAATTCCTCTCTTCATTTTTGCAAAATAATGGTAACTGTGTTCAAGGACCCTAGAATAATTTTAAAGGATTTTATATAAAATAATTGATATCCTAATTAACAATCATTCTTGTCTATTTTCATTAAAGCAATTTCCTTAAGTACTTCTTTTAGGATACAGATTTCGTTAGCTTACAATATGAATTACAATATGTACTTGAGAGTAATGACACTTGCTGGGGAAGGAACTGAAATTGGGAAAAGAGTATAGAATTGAACTTGGACCACAATTCACCTAGAAGGAGCATAGATGCAGAACAAGTAACATTTAAGCCAAAAGATTTACTGAAATCTCTGCCTTCAGTTTAAGCCCCAGTATCTTAGAGGCCTTCAATAAATATGTTACTTTTCCTTTCATATTTTTCCTCATCCAAATCTATTCTCAGGAAAGTATTTGAAAGAATTTTAAAGACTGTTCCTTATACCATGGCTCCACAAACCCAAATTTAATTTTAACAGAGTTTAAAACCTTAAAATAGAAAATAGAGTTTTGGATGTATTTTCAACCAAATGATGGGCAAGTGCCTGGATTAGGTGGAATGGATGTTCCATGGATCTGTGAAATCACTCCCTTAATTAGAAGGCAATGAATAATCCAACTATGACTTTTACTAGCACTGGGTGAAGAGCACGGACTGGTTGGGATATTAAGTTCACTTACAATATGATGGTATATGTTTTATTTTCCCACTCTGTCAAAAAGTTCTGTCAAAGTTTAAAGGATTATTCTTTATTATAATGTGAGTAAATATGTCCTGCTGAAACCTTATAGCCTTCTATGGCCCTTTGGATACAAAGCAAACCTCTCTTTGGTTCTAACATTTGATGAATATTGAGCAAGCATTTGAGAGCATATTTTTGTTCTCAAAAGTTGATCTTCTGAGTATCTTTGTCTTTCGCCTCAGCTAACCTTAAAATTCCAGTGTGAATCTTCTGTTATTAAATAAGAGTTACTGTACTTTTAATGTGTGAGGCACTTTTCAGCCAGTATTCTAGTTTAACATTATTATAAATTTCTTTAATTGGTGACTGGTTTAATGATTGTGTAATCTTTCTGGAAACATAAAATGGAGTAGAGAGCCAGAAACTGAGGTTGGTTGTAGTTGACATCAAGATCAATCTTTCTCCAAGAGGATGCCAAATGGGCAGTCAAATTGTATATAGACATGTGGTCATTGGAGGGAATGAAGGAGCTGCTGAAAACAGAGGAATCTAAAATAAATCTGGTATTAATGAAACACCAACAGAATCAGGATAATAAGATTCCAGTTCCAGCTTTAATGTCTTAACATTGCCATTGGTGTCCCTATCTGGAAAATGGACAGAATTTCCTTCCCCTGCTTATCTGAAGGGGATGGCTGAGGATAAATTGGTATTCGCGGTGCCTTTTTAAAAAGGCAATCTTGATGTTTATCAATTAGTTGTCATTGTAAAAGCAAGCCACAGAATAAGAAGGTTATTTGCAATTCATATATTTGACAGAGGACACATCCAGACTATACAAAGAACACCCACAAATCAATTTTAAAAGACAGAATATACCCGATACAAAAGTAGATAGCAAGGGCACCTAGGTGGCTCAGTCCGTTAGGCATCCCGATTGCTTCAGATTCTGTTTCCCTCTCTGTCCCTCCCTTGCTTGTGCTGTGTCTCTATCTCTCAAAAATAATAAACCTTAAAAAAATTTAAAAAAAGAAAACTAGATAACAGATTTGAACAAGCATTTCTTCAAAGAGGATATCTAAGTAGTCAATATCCAAAGATGTTCAATCTCATTTGTAACCATGGAAATGCAAATTAAGACCACAGTGTCATACTACCACAAAAGTGAAAATGGCTAAAATAAGAAAGACAGCAGATATTAAGAGCAGCTGAAACTCATACACTCTGGTGGGAGCATAAATTGAAACGTGTTCTGGAAATTAATAAATTAATAAATTAATAAATTTATAATTTATTATATAAATAAATAATTAATTATTATTTATTTAATAATATATAGATTAATAATAATAATAAAAGAACTTATCTGAAGCATGGTATTATTATTTATAGAAATGTTTTAGGAAGAAACCTTTGACAGTGCGTGGATGGCTTAGTTGGTTAAGTGTCCCACTTCAGTTCAGGTCATGATCTCACGGTTCTTGAGTTTGAGCCCCACATCGGGCACTGTGCTGACACCTCGGAGCCTGGAGAGCTGCTTCAGATTCTGTGTCTCCCTCTCTCTCTGCCCCTCCCCCGCTTGTGCTGTCTCTCTCTCTCTCTCAAAAATAAATAAACTTTAAAAATATTTAAAAAAAAGAAGCAACCTCTTACCTCATGGTCCCTTCTTTCCCCATTAAATTAGGCATGTAGCCTAGAGTTCTTTCCAACTATTCTCATTATTTTCCATGTATTTGTATTGCCATTCTTTATTGATAACAGTAGCTATGTAAAGTGTGCAAAAGAAAAACAACCTGTATAATTTCTTTTAAATATGGCAACATCAGTTTTTCCTAATAAACACTTTGATCGGTTTCATAAAAAGTTCTATAGTTGTGCAAATTATCACTCTTATTTAAAATTTAGTAGGGGCAATTGGGTAACTCACTCAGTTAAGCATCCAACTCTGCTAAGGTCATGATCTCATGGTTCATGAGACTGAGCCCCCTGCTCACAGCAGAGAGCCTGTTTGGGATTCTCCCTCTCTCTCTGCCCCTCCCTGACTCATGCTCACCCCCTCTCTGTCTCTCAAAAATAAATAAATAAATAAATAAATAAATAAATAAATAAATAAATAAATAAATTGTAAAAGCATTTAAAAAAATAAAAAAAATATCCTCATGATCTCACAGTTTGTGGGTTTGGGGCCTGCGTTGGGCTCTGTGTTGACAGCTAGAAGCCTAGATCCTGCTTCGGATTCTGTGTCTCTCTCTTCTCTCTGCCCTTCCCCAGCTCTCTCTCTTTCTCTTTCTCTCTGTCTCTCAAAAATAAACATTAAAAAAAATAAATTAATTAAAAACACAAAATTTAGTAAACATGCTCTGTTGTACATAAACAAGAACACCATAGCTACTCTTGGAGAAAAAAAAAAGAATGTGGATGGATGGAAGGGAGTGTTAAAATTGAAACACATAAATGTGCAGTGCTTTTGACCCCCTCTCAGATAATAATGATCTTGCTTATAAAGTGCTGCTCCTGCTAATGTCCTTGTAGAAAAATGTACAGTAAAGTTCAATAAAGTCTCAATTTTAAAAGAATTTACTTCCAAGAGCTTTTCAAGAACCCAAACAGCAGCTGGTACAATTGTCCTGTGTTGTTTCCTTGGAGACATCATACTCTTCATAAGAGGAGAAACTCAAAGTTTTATTGGCTGTGACCCTGTATGCACAGATGCCTAGCTGTAGTTAAAACTAGTGGATATTTCAGGAAACTTAAAGCAAGAAATATCAAACTAGCATTACCTAGACACAGTTAATGAAATATGAGACTCAAACCCTTCAGAGACAGATCTGGATAAGTTATACTCTATAGCATAAAGAAATCGAATATTATCCTTGTTGATTCTGTTATTAGTTTTAACTTTCTCATAACCTCTTAACTGGCTACTTATTTATGAGATAGATGGCATCTCTTCTTTAGAGAAAATTTATTTTATCTTATTATGGAAAGATCTACTCTCTTAACAAAATTTAAAGTGTATAATATATTATTGTTGATACAATCTTGTACAGCAGATATCTAGAGTTTATACATCTTTTTTTTGAGAGGTTGGTAAGGGCCCAGGGAGAGGGAGAGAGAATCCTAAGCAGTCTCCATGTCCAGCACGGCCCTATGTGGGCTCAATCTCACAACCATGACATCATAGCCAAAGCCAAAATCAAGAGTCAGACGCTTAGCTGACTTGGCCACCCAGGCATCCCTAGAATTTATTCATCTTGATTGCCTGAAACTTTATGCCTATTCATTTGTAACTTCCCATTTTACTGTCTTCACAGCTCCTGGAAACCACCATTCCACTCTTTGATTCTATGAATTTGACTAATTTAGATATTTCATATAAGTAGAATCATGTAGCATTTATTTTTCTGTGACTGGTTTTAGTTAGCATAATGTCCTACAGCTTCATCCATGTTGTCACATAGTGCAGAATTTCCTTGTTTTTTAAGGTTGAGTAGTATTCCATTTTATGTATATACCCCCGTTTTCTTTATCTACTCATCTGTCAATGAACATTTAGATTGTTTCCATACCTTGGCTATTGTGAATAATGCTACAGTGAACATAGAATTGCTAATATCTCTTCAAGACCTTTTAAAATTCTTTTGGATAAATACCCAGAAGTGGGATTGCTGAATCATATGGAGGTTTTATTTTAATTTTCTGAGGAACATTCATACTGTTTTCCATATCAGCTGCACCATTTTTCTTTCACACCAGCAGTGTGCAAAGGGTTCCAATTTTTCCACATCTTCAATAATTGTCTTTTTTTCATAATAGCCATCCTTACAGGTGCAAAGTGATATCACACTGTGGTTTTGACTTGCATTTCCATGGTGATTAGTGATGGTGCCCATTTTTCATGTATCTGTTGGACATTTATGTGTCTTCTTTGGATGAATCTCTAAATCCTTAGCCCATTTTAAAATAAAGTTACTGTTTTTTTTTTAAATTGAGTTATAGGAGTTCCATATTTTTGGAGGTTGACCACTTTCATATACATGGTTTGCAAATATTATCTACCATTCAATAGGTTGCCTTTTCAGTGTATTGTTTCCTTAGCTGTGCAGAAGCTTTTTAGTTTGATGTAGTCCCTACTATGGTCTGAATGTTTGTGTCTCCCCAAAATTCACATATTGAAATCCTAAACCCTAAGGTAATGATATGAGGAAGTAGGAATTTTGCGAGGTGATTAGGTCATTAGGGGAAAGCCCTCATGAATGGGATTAGTGCTCTTATAAAAAAAAAGTACCCCAGAAAGATCCCATGCCCTCTCCACCAAATGAGGATAAAGCATAAAAGAAAAAGAAAATTACTGTCTCTGTACTAGGAAGCTCTCACCAGACACCAAAACTGCCATGGCATCACCCTGGACTTCTTAGTCTCCAGAACTATGAGAAATATATTTCTATTTTCTATAAGCTACCCAGTCTTTTATTATAGAAGCCTGAACAGACTAATACAGTTTCACTTGCTTATTTTTTTCTTTGCTTTCTGTGTTTTTTGTGTGTTATATCCATGAAATCATTCCCAAGGCCAATGCCATGAAGTTTTTCCCTGGTGTTTTCTCCTAAGAGCTTTACAGTTTCAGGTGTTAAGTTTAAGCCTTTTAACAATTTTGAGTTTATTTTTGTGTATAGTATAAGAAAGAGTTTTAATTTTATCCTTTTGCATCTGGACATCCAGTTTTCCCAGTACCATTTGTTCAAGAAAGTATTCTTTCCCCATTGTGTATTCTTGGTAGCCTTGTAGAAGACCAGTTGCCTGTATATGCGTGGATTTACTTTTAGGATTTCTATTCTGTTCCTTTGGTCCATGTGTCTGTTTTTATGCCAGTACCCTACCTTTTTTGTTTACTGCAACTTTGTAATATAATTTGAAATCAAAATTGTGATACTTCCAGCTTTGTTTTTTTTTTTCTCAAAATTGATTTGACTATCTGTGGTCTTTTTCATTCCATAAAATTTTAGGATTTTTTTTCTGTATCTGTGAAAAACACCATTGGAATTTTTATCAGGATTGCATTGAATCTATGTATGGCTTTAGGTAGTGTGAACATTTTAACGATATTAATCTTCCAATTAATGAACATGAGATGTCTTTCCATTTGTGCCTTATTTAATTTCTTTCATCAGTATTTTTCAGTTTTCAGTATAGAAGCCTTTCATCTCCTTAGTTAAGTTTATTCTTAGGTGTTTTATTTACTCTTTTCACCACTAGAATAAATGGGATTGATTTCCTGACTTACTTTTCATATAGCTCATTGTCAGCATTTAGAAATTTAGTGCAATTTTGTGTGTTGATTTTGCATTCTGCAACTTTACTGAATTCTTTGATTAGTTCCAGTAGTTTCTTATGGAGATTTTAGGATTTTCTGTATATAAGATTATGTCATCTGCAGCAAGGAACAATTATACTACTTCCTGTCTGATTTGGATGCTTTTTGTTCATTTTTCTCACCTAATAGTTCTGGATAGGATTACCAGTACTATGTTGAACAGAAGTGGTGAGAATGGCATTCTTGTGTTTCTACTGATCTTAAAGGAACACATTTAGTTTTTTACCTTTGAGTATGATGGTAGCTATGGGTTTGTCACATATGGTCTGTATTATGTTGAAGCAATTTCCATCTATTCCTTGTGTGTTGAGAGTTTTTATCATGAAGAGGTGTTGAATTTTGTGAAATGCTCTTTCTGCTTCTATTGGTATAATATGATTTCTACCCTTTGTTTTGTTAATGTGATATATCACATTAATTGATTTTATTTTTTTAATTTTTAAAAATTTATTTATTATTTAATTTATATCCAAGTTAGTTAGCATATGGTGCAACAATGATTTAAGGAGTAGGTTCCTTAATGCCCCTTACCCATTTAGACCGTTCCCCCTCCCACAGCCTGTCCAGCAACCCTGTTTGTTCTGTATATTTAAGGGTCTTTTATGTTTTGTCCCCCTCCCTGTTTTTATATTATTTTTGCTTCCCTTCCCCTATGTTCATCTGTTTTGTATCTTAAATTCATCATATGAGTGAAATCATATGATACTCGTCTTTCTCTGACTGACTAATTTCGCTTAGCATAATACCATCCAGTTCCATCCACGTAGTTGCAAATAGAAAAGTTTCATTCTGTTTGATTGCCAAGTAATACTCCATTGTGTGTGTGTGTGTGTGTGTGTGTGTGTGTGTGTGTATTTATCACATTTTCTTTATCCATTCATCCATCGATGGACATTTGGGTTCTTTCCATACTTTGGCTATTGTTGATAATGCTGCTATAAACTTTGGGGTATATGTGCCCCTTCAAAACAGCACGCCTGTATCCCTTGGATAAATACCTAGTAGTGCAATTGCTGAGTCATAGGGTAGTTCTATTTTAAATTCTTTGAGGAACCTCCACACTGTTTTCCAGAGTGGCTGCACCATTTTGCATTCCCACTAGCAGTGCAAAAGAAATCCTGTTTCTCCACATCCTTGCCAACATCTGTTGTTGCCGGAGTGGTTAATGTTAGCCATTCTGACAGGTGTGACGTGGTATCTCATTGTGGTTTTGATTTGTATGAGTGGTGTTGAGCATTTTTTCATGTGTCTGCCTTCTGGATGTCTTCTTTGGAGAATTGTTTATTCATCTCTTCTCCCCATTTCTTCACTGGATCATTTATTTTTTGAGTGTTGAGTTTCGTGAGTTCTTTATAGATTTTGGATACTAACCCTTTATCTGATATATCATTTGTGAATACCTTCTCCAATTTCATTGGTTGCCTTTTAGTTTTGCTGATTGTTTCCTTCACTGTGCAGAATATTTTATTTTGATGAGGTCCCAATAGTTCCTTTTTGCTTTTGTTTCTTTGCCCCTGAAGACATGTTGTGTAAGAAGTTGCTTACAGCCAGGGTCAAGGAGGTTTTTGCCTGCTTTCTCCTTGAGGATTTTGATGGCTTCCTGTCTTACATTTAGGTCTTTCATCCATTTTGAGTTTATTTTTGTGTATGGTGTAAGAAAGTGGTCCAGGTTCAATTTTCTGCATGTTGCTGTCCAGTTTTCCCAGCACATTTCTGAAGAGACTGTGTTTATTCCATTGGATATTCTTTCCTACTTTGTCAAAGATTAGTTGGCCATACATTTGTGGGTCCTATTCTGTTGCATTGATCTGAGTGTCTGTTCTTCGGCCAGTACCATACAGTCTTGATAATTCAGGTTTATAATACATCTTGAAGTCCAGGAGTGTGGTGCCTGCAGCTTTGGTTTTCTTTTTCAAGATGGTTTTGGCTATTCGGTGTCTTTTCTGGTTTCATATAAATTTTAGGATTGTTTGTTCTAGCTCTGTGAAGAATGCTGGTGTTATTTTGATGGGAATTGCATTGAATATGTAGATTGCATTGGGTAGTATTGACATTTTAACAATGTTTGTTCTTTCAAACCAGGAGCGTGGAATATTTTTCCATTTATTTTTTGTGTGTCTTCTTCAATTTCTTTCATAAGATTTCTATAGTTTTCATTGTATAGAATTTTCATCTCTTTGGTTATGTTTATTCCTAGGTATTTTATGGGTTTTGGTGCAATTGCAAATGGGATCGATTCCTTGATTTATCTTTCTGTTGCTTCATTATTAGTGTATAGGAATGCAACCAATTTCTGTGCATTGATTTTATATCCTGTGACTTTGCTGAATTCATGGATCAGTTCTAGCAGTTTTTTGGTGGAATCTTAGGTTTTCCATATAGGATATCATGTCATCTGCAAAGAGTGAAAGTTTGACTTCCTCCTGGCTGATTTGGATGCCTTTTATTCCTTTGTGTTGTCTGATTGCTGAGGCTAAGACTTCCAATACTATGTTGAATAACAGTGGTGAGAGTGGACAACCTGTCGTGTTCCTGACCTGAGGGAAAGCTCTGATTTTTTTCCCCATTGAAGATGATAAACAGTGGGTCTTTCATATATGGATTTTATGATCTCGAGGTATGCTCCTTCTATCCCTACTTTCTTGAGGGTTCTTATTAAGAAACCATGCTGTATTTTGTCAAATGCTTTCTCTGCATCTATTGAGAGGATCATGTGGTTCTTGTCCTTTCTTTTATTGAAGTGATGTATCACACTGATTGTTTTACAGATATTGAACCAGCCCTGCATCCCAAGTATAAATCCCACTTGGTCGTGGTGAATAATTTTTTTAATGTATTGTTGGACCTGGTTGGCTAGTATCTTGTTGAGGATTTTGCATCCATGTTCTTCAGGGAAATTGGTCTATCGTCTGTCTTTTTAGTGGTGTCTTTGGTTTTGGAATCATGGTAATGCTGGCTTCATAGAAACACTTTGGAGGTTTTCCTTCCATTTCTTTTGTTTGGAACAGCTTCAAGAGAATAAGTGTTAAATCTTCTCTAAATGTTTGGTAGAATTCCCCTGTAAAGCCATCCGGCCCTGGACTCTTGTTTTTTGGGAGATTTTTGATTACCAATTTGATTTCTTTACTGGATATGGGTCTGTTCAAATTTTCTATTTATTCCTGTTTCAATTTTGGTAGTTTATATTTTTCTAGGAATTTGTCCATTTCTTCCAGATTTCCCATTTTATTGGTGTATAATTACTCATAATATTCTCTTATTACTGTTTTTATTTCTGCTGTGTTGGTTGTGATCTCTCCTCTTTCATTCTTGATTTTATTTATTTGGGTCCTTTCCTTTTTCTTTTTGATCAAACTGGCTAGTGGTTTATCAATTTTGTTAATTCTTTCAAAGAACCAGCTTCTGGTTTCATTGATCTGTTCTACTTTTTTTTGGGGGGGGGAGGAATTCGATAGCATTGATTTCTGCTCTAATCTTTATTATTTCCTGTCTTCTGCTGTTTTGGGGTTTTATTTGCTGTTCTTTTTCCAGATCTTTGAGGTATAAGGTTAGGTTGTGTATCTGAGATCTTTCTTCCTTCTTTAGGAAGGCCTGGATTGCTATATACTTCCTTCTTATGACCACCTTTGCTGTGTCCCAGAGGTTTTGGCCTGTGGTGTTATCACTTTCATTGGCTTCCATGTACTTTTTAATTTCCTCTTTAACTGCATGGTTAGCCCATTCACTCTTTAGGGAGATGTTTTTTAGTCTCCAAGTATTTGTTATCTTTACAATTTTTTTCTTGTGGTTGATTTCGAGTTTCATAGTGTTGTTGTCTGAAAATACATATGGTATGATTTTGATCTTTTTGTACTTGTTGAGGGCTGATTTGTGTCCCAGTATATGATCTATTCTGGAGAATTTTCCACGTGCACTCGAGAAGAATGTGTATTCTGCTGCTTTAGGATGAAATGTTCTGAATATATCTCTTAAGTTCCATCCAGTCCAGTGTGTCATTCAAAGCCATTGTTTCCTTGTTGATTTTCTGTTTAGATGATCTTCCCATTGCTGTAAGTGGGGTGTTGAAGCCCCTACAATTATGGTATTGTTATCAATGAGTTTTTTTATGTTTGTGATTAACAGATTTATATATTTGGGTGTTTCACATTTGGAGCATAAATGTTTACAATTGTTAGGTCTTGGTGGATAGACACGTTAATTATGATATAATGCCCTTCTTCATCTCTTGTTACACTCTTTATTTTAAAATCTAAATTGTCTGATATAAGTATGGATACTCCCACTTTCTTTTGGTGACCATTAGCATGATAGATGATTCTCCATCCCCTTATTTTCAATCTGAAAGTACCTTTAGGTCTAAAATAGGTGTCTTATAAACAGCAGAGATGAATCTTATTTTCTTATCCATTCTGTTACCCTATGTCTTTTGATTGGAGCATTTAGTCCGTTGACATTTAAAGTGAGTACTGAAAGATATGAATTTATTGCCAGTATGTCATCTGTAGATTTGGAGTTTCTGGTAGTGTTCTCTGGTCCTTTCTAATCTTTGTTTTTCTCCCCTCAGAGAGTCCCCCTTAAAATTTCTTGCAGGGTGGTTTAGTGGTCATGAACTCCTTTAACTTTTGTTTGTCTGGAAAACTTTTTATCTCTCCTTGTATTTTGAATGACAGCCTTGCTGGATAAAGAATTCTTGGCTGCATATTTTTCTGATTCAACACATTGAATATATCCTGCCCCTCCTTTCTGGCATTCCAAGTTTCTGTGGATAGGCCTGCTCTGAACCTGATCTGTCTTCCCTTGTAAGTTAAGGACTTTTTTCCCCTTGCTGGTTTCATGATTCATTCCTTGCCTCAGCATTTTGTGAATTTGGCTATGACATGCCTTGTTGATGGTTGGTTTTGTTGAATCTAATGGGAATCCTCTGTGCTTCCAGAATTTTGATGTCTGTGTCTTTCCCCAGGTTAGAAAAGTTTTCTGTTATGATTTGCTCACATAAGTTTTCTACCTTTTTTTCTCTCTTCATCTTCTGGGACCCCTATGATTCGGATGTTATTCCTTTTTAATGAGTCACTGAGTTCTCTAATTTTTATTTCGTGCTCTTTTGCCTTAGTCTCCCTCTTTATTTCTGCTTCATTATTCTCCATAAGTTTGTTCTTTATATCGCTGATTCACTGCTCTGCCTCATCCATCCTTGCTGCTGTGGCATCCCTTTGAGATTGCAGCTCAGTTATAGCATTTTTTATTTTATCCTGACTAGCTTTTACTTCTTGTATCTCCACAGAAAGGGATTCTAATCTATTTTCAACCCCAGCTAGTATTCTTATTATCTTGATTCTAAATTCTGGTACAGACATCTTGCTTGTATCTGTGTTGATTAAGTCCCTGGCTGTCATTTCTTCTTGTTCTTTCTTTTGGGGTGAATTTCTTCTTTTCATCATTTTGGGGGAAGAAAAGGAATTAATAAAGTAAAAAAATTAAAATTAAAAAATAAAAAAACAACACAGAGAAATAAAATAAAGGATGCTATATCCTAGGTGTGTTTTGATCTGGTTGTTTAAACAAGCTTCATAGATTAGAGAAAAAGGGAAAGATAAGAAAAGAAAAAAAAGAAAAAAGAAAAGGAAAAAAAAGAAAACATTTGAAAATTTGAAAAATTGAATACAATAAAATAGAATACAATGAAATGATGAAAGTAAAATAGAATTTAAAAATTAACAAAAAAGTAAAAATTATAGTAGAAAACAATTAAAGAAAAATCTTTTTAATAAAAATGGAAAATAAAAAATAGATTTTTTATCTTTCTGTGTTCAAGAATAAGAAAGAAATAAAAGAAAATTTGAATAAAAGGACCAGAAAACAGAATAAAGTACAATTGAAATTACATCTGGTTTCCCATAGAAATCAAGCTATGAAGCACTTTATAGTCCATAAACTAAGCAGGCGGAGATTTGTGTTTGTCAAGAGCGCTGTTGGCCTAGTTGGGCAGGGCTTAGTGTAACAGCTCCCTTCTCCACTAGATGGCACTCCTTAACTTACTGGGGTGGATCGCTGTGGCATGTGTAGCTGTGTATGCGCATGTGTGGGAAGAGTGAAAATGGCATCACCCAGCTATCCAGTCTCTAGTATCAGAACTCTCTGCTCTCCACAACTGGCAGTCGTGCGTCCCTCCTTTGTGTCCAGCTTCTGTCTACTCCCTGCTTCTCACTGTCTGCGACCAAGCCATCAGGCTGCCAGTGGCACCTGTGTCCTGAGTTTTATCTCAGATGGGGCTGTGTTTTCCAACCCCTCGCTTCTGAGGCACTGCGACTTTGACCTGCTCAGACCTTCTGGGGAAGGGTCTCACCAAGCAATGGCTGGGTGCTCAGGAACATTTGTGAGACTGGGCTGTTGCTATTGCCCAGAGACTGTGGCTGGGTACCAGCCCGCCCCAGAAAAGTTCGCATGATCTTGTAGCAGCAGCATTTCAGGCTTTATGGAAAATCACAACACACATCTGGCACCAGGCTTCACACTTAACATTCTTGTTCCAGCACGAGCAAATGTGATTGTTCTCCGGGGTCCAGTGGCATCTTTGCCTGTTGGGTGGCTGCACAGCCTCTACCAAATGTCCTCCCAGCAGGGGAACCAGTATTCCCTGTGTGGCCCAAGGACCCTGAGGACCTCGCTCTCTGTTCCTGGGAATTTGCCCTTCTCACCAGAGCACCACCAGGTATCGAGCTGCAGAGTTTCAGACTCTGCATTCCCCCTATTATAGAGTATTAATGGAACTTAAACCCTCTCCTTTCTCCTTTTTCCCTTTTTTGTTCAGTCCCTGCAACTGTTTCTACTTTTCCACATTCTCTCCAGCTGCTTTTTTGGGGGGGGGGTGCTTTTCCCATACTCTCCCTCCATCTCTATCCTGCTCCACAAGCAAAAACAGCTCCCTGCACTCTATGACTTCTCTTCCCCAGTTCATCTCTCCACACTGTGTACCTGCCAAGTTCTGTGTTTCAGGTTATTCAGATTGTTGTATTAATCCTCAAATCAGTTTTCTAGGTATGCAAGATGGTTTAATGTTGATCTGGCTGCATTTCAGGAATGACAGATGCAAAAAAAAAAAAAAAACTTCCATGCTGTTCTGCCATCTTGGATCCTCCTCTCTGATTTTCTTTTTTTTAATGTTTATTTATTTATTTTGAGAAAGAGTGAGTGAGCAGGGAGGTGCAGAGACAGGGAGAAAGAGAGAATCCCAAGCAGACAGCATGCTGTCAGCACAGAACCTGATGTGGGGCTCAAACCCACAAACTGTGAGATCATGACCTGAGCTGAAACCAAGAGTCAGATGTTTAACCATCTGAATCACCCAGGCACCCCTAATTGATTTTCATTTGGTGAACCATCCTTAGATACCAGGGATAAATCCCACTTGGTCATGGTGTATGACCCTTTTAATGTGATGTTGACTTTTGTTTGCTAGTATATTGTTGAGGATTTTTGCATCTATCTTAAGGCTATTGGCTTGTAGTCTTCTTGTGGTGTCTTTGTCTGGCTTTGGTATCAGGATAATTCTGGTATCACAAAATGTATAAGAAATGTTCCCTCCTGTTCAAGTTTTTGGAAGAGTTTGAGAAGGGTTGGGAATAATTCTTCTTTAAATATTTTATAGAATTAACTCATGAAGCCATCTAGTCCTGGGCTTTTCTTTGTTAGGAGGGGCTTTAAAAAATTTAAGTTTATTTATTTATTTTGAAAAAGGTAGAGACAGTGTGGGTGGGTGAGGGCAGAGAGAGGGGGAGACAGAGAATCCCAAGGAGACTCCACACTGCCAGTGCAGAGCCTGACATGGGGCTAGAACCCATGAACTGTGAGATCATGACCTGAACTGAAATCAAGAGTCGGACACATAACCGATTGATCTACCCAGGCATCCCTGTTAGGAGGCTTTTGATTATTGATTTAATCTCCATACTAGTTATAGGTTTGTTGAGACTTTCTATTTCTTCAAGATTCAGTCTGGTACAATGTATGTTTCCAGGAATTTCTCCATTTCTTTAGGGATATCCAGTTTGTTGGCATATAATTATACATAGTGGTCTCTTATGATACTTTTTATTTCATCAGTTTTAATGAATCTTTTTTCACTTATGATTTTATTTGAGTTTTCTTTCTTTTTCGTTTTCATTTTCTTTTAATTTTATTTTTTATTTTTTAAAATTTACATCCAAAGTAGTTAGCATATAGTGCAACAATGATTTCAGGAGTAGATTCCTTAGTGCCCCTTACCCATTTAGCCCATCCCCCCTCCCACAATCCCTCCATTAACACTGTTTGTTCTCCATATTTATGAGTCTCTTTTGTTTCGTTCCCCTCCCTGTTTTTATATTATTTTTGTTTCCCTTCCCTTATGTTCATCTGTTTTGTCTCTTAAAGTCCTCATATGAGTGAAGTCATATGATTTTTGTCTTTCTCTGACTGACTAATTTCACTTAGCATAATACCCTCTAGTTCCATCCACAGAGTTGCAAATGGTAAGTGGTGTTGGGAAAACTGGACAGAGACATGCAGAAGAATGAACCTGGACCACTTTCTTACACCATACACAAAAATAAACTCAAAATGGATGAAAGACCTAAATGTAAGACAGGAAGCCATCAAAATCCTCGAGGAGAAAGCAGACAAAAACCTCTTTGATCTTAGCCACAGCAACTTCTTTCTTTTTCTTAGTCTAGCTATGAGTATGTGAGTTTTGTTTACCTTTTCAACTAACTCAGTTTTCTTGACTTTTTCTTTTTTTTCTAATTTCTATTTCTTTTATCCTCTGCTCTAACCTATTATTTTCTTTCTTATGCTAACTTTGGGCTTAGTTTGTTCTTCTTTTTCTAGTTCCTTGAGGGGTAAAGTTGTTATTTATTGAGATCTTCCTTCTATTTTAATGTAGGCATTCATCACTATGAAGATCATCATTTAATACTGCTTCTGCTATATCAAATACATTTCGATATGTTGTATTTTCATTTTCGTTTGTCTCAAGGTATTTTCTAATTTCTCTTTTGTTTTTCTTTAACCAAATAGCTGTTCAAGAGTGTGTTGTTTAATTTATAAAGATTTGTGATTCCTCTGGTGTTCCTTCTGCTATTGATTTCCAGTTTTATCCCATTGTGATAAAAAAAGATATTTGATATGATTTCAATTTTCTGAAATTTCTTAAGATTTGTTTGTGACCTAGTTATCTATCCTGGAGAAAGAACCATGTCTTTATGGACTGAGCTCATACAGGAGAAAACATCCACAGCACATCCCAGCCAGAGATTCTAGAAGCTTCTACCAACTCTTAATCCTCAGGTAAAAGCAGGGAGCTATGGTTTTTGTCTGCTTGCTCTGTGATAAGGGGACAGAATGGAGGAGATATGGTGTCTACCAGCCCAGTATGGTGCCTCCATTCTCCCATGGGAGGCTACTTATGCCAGACCATCAGAGCTCCAAGACTAGAAAGATGAAATCAGTCCTCTGGGAATCCCTCTTAGAAAAGTTGGGATGTTGGACATCTGAACTAATCCCTTCCCTCCCTTGAGTGAAACTGGGAGCTGGGTTTCTTCCTAATTGTATCATGCTTCATTGGGGGCAGAAATTCTGGTGAAAGGATGTCTTGAATCTCTCTACCAGCTTCAGTGAATGTGGTTTCATATTCACCCAAGATGCAGGAGACTTTCAATTAGATTTTGGTTTGTCACAAAGATAATTTTTTCATGAACTGTTACTGAATCAGTGTGTTTGTGAAGGAGTAGGATGGTCCAGGGCTTCCTAATCTACCATCTTGCTGATTTCACTTTCTAGAGAAAATTTGTCCTTATCTATAATCAAGTTACAGTTTTGAACCTCTCAACTTTGCTTTTAGTCAATAGAGAATGCTCGCAAGTGGTTTCTTTCATCATGTTCTAAATCACCTACCACAGCCTCCTATTTATCTTTCTTTTCTTTCTTATCTACCATTCAACCTTCACTCCACTTTTATCTCCTTACATATTTCCCTCTTTCTTTCTCCCTCCCTCATTCCTTCTCTTTCTCTGTTTCTTCCTTCCTTTGGCATTCTTTCTACCTTTCTTTTCTGTGATGATAGACATTTTGTTATGTCAGTGAACAACACAGACAAAGTTCTTCCTTTATAAAGTTTAAATACTCTATTGTAATAACATATAAGAAGCTACTAATTGGTGAATAATGAGGAATCTTGAATTATCCTATCAGCAAATAACATATTATGTTATGCCTCATTTGTTGTGAGTTCACACAGCTCTGTCTACATAATTGTGTTAAAAAGTGTTGAGTGATTTCAATGATGGAATTCTTCAATTTAAGTATGAAAACTTTCCTTTTCCCTTAAAGACATGTTTTTCCAATCAAATTACCTAAGTAGCTGTTTCAACTCTTTGTCTTTGCCTATGTAACAATCACTAAATATTTTTTTTTCTTTTTGAAGTTATCTAATTAGTTGAATGTATGAGTAACACCCTTCTCATTCATCCAAGATAAAAACCTTACTCCAACCTTTGGTCTCTTTTCCATTGCTCACCTCTAATCAGTTCCACTCCATAGTAGTACTGAGATCCATTTCCTCTTTACTATTTATTATTATCTTTCTGAAATACTTTGCTAACTGATCTCCCTGCCTCTGAATACTGAGACCACTCTCATTACAACTGTCATACTGATCAATATAAAGTACAACTCCAAGTGTGTCACTCCAAACATGAAATCTTTTGGTAGCTCCCCATTACCTACTACATGCAGTCCAAACCCCTCAGACTGGCAATCACAATCCTTCACAATATAGTTCTAATGAAATTAATTAAAATAATTTCTAAATCCTCTAAAATCCCAAGTGTTTGACAATATCTTACAATATTTACCTCTTTCCAATTTTTAATAAAATATTTCACTGTGATTTTATATCATTTACAATATTTTATGTGTGTAAAATAATTGTGCTTTTATCATAATTGCCAAGTATAATAATTATAAAAATCTGCCTTCACAGATTTGAAACTCATACTCAGTCCATAGAATCTACAAAAAATATTGAAAGAGTGAATGGATAGAAGACTGACTGAATTTTCCCCAGAATATGAGCTGAATACCAAGAGGAATAATAAATACTGGAAAGCTCTGGGAAATTCTCAACTGAAAAATGCCTTTAAGTACAAAGTGTAAATATTCAAGAAATATAAAAATTGATCCATGAAGAATAATTTTATTTGTGGAAAGAAACACTTGAATCTAGTAAAACAAAACACAAAACAAATAAAATACAGGATAGCTAATCTTATGGTTATGGTTACCCACTGCAACTCCAGCCATCCAGCTGGGGTGATCCTGGTATGGCATGCCTGCTCCAGTTCCAGCTGTCCTATCAAGGTGATCCAGGACTTCCCAGCCCATATTTGTCCCAGCTGTAATTGTTCTACTAAGGTGGTCCCGATGCAGCATGCCTCAGGCTCCCCGACATCCTGTGCTGGCTCTAAATCCAGATAGCCTGCCAAAGCCATCAGGCATACAGAGTCTACACAGGGGATGCTGCTACACAAGGCCACTTTCTCAAAGATGAGAAAGTTAGCTCTTCCTCTTAATTCATAGAAGCAAAATAAGTAAAAAAAGTGAGAAGATAGAGAAATCTTTCCCAAGTGCAAGAATAAGATAAAACCCCAGGAAAATAGCCTAATGAAATGGAAAGAAGTAATTTACCTGATAAAGAATTCAAAGTAATGGTCATAAAGATTCTCACTGAACTCAGGAGAATTAATGGAGGAAAACAGTGAGAATTTCAACGAAGAGAAAATACAAAAAAAAGCCAATCAGTGCTGAAGAATACAATAATTGAAATGAAAAACACACTAGAGGGAATCAATAGCAGATTAGATAATACAGAAGAATAGATCAGCAATCTGAAAGACAGAATAGTGGAAATCACTCAATCAAAACAGCAAAAAGGGGGAAAAATAATGAAGATAGTTTAAGGGACCTCTAGGGCAACGTTAAGCATATTAACAGTATATTATAGAGATATAAGAAGGAGAGGGGGCAAAAAACTTATTTTAAGAAATAATGATGAAAAACTTCCCTAACCTGAGTCCCTGATGATCTTCCAAAAAATGCCCTTTTTGTTTAAGTTCATTACAGCCAGTTTTTCTTGCTGGAAATAAAGAACATTAACTGATATACCTTTCTTGGATGACCATGCCAACTTTCCTTATTTTCTTCTCCCCAGAGATTCATCCTCATGAAGATACTGGCATATAAATTCATGTCTGATGATACTTTCTGCCTTTTATTGGTCATTGCTGTTGCATAGGCAAAACTATATATTTTATAACTAGAAAAGGTCCTAAATATCATCTTGTGTTTGATTCTCTTATTTTAAAGAAAGGAGGCTGAAACCTAGAGACATGTTGAGTATCCAGGTCTCTAGAATCCTGGTCTCTTGATTGCTAGTCTGTATCATTATGTCACTCTACCTTTCTATGGACTCATTGAAGAAGTCCTAATTAAATAGCTCCAAGATGTTTTTTAAATTTAAAAGTAAGCTTAATTTACCTACCTTTCATTTTGTCTTGGAAGGTAAGATAAAGTAAGTCTTCTTCCAGAAAATGCATTTTTCCTTTTAAATTTGCAATGCACTTTGTACTTCAGAAAAAAATTAATAAAAAAGAGTATAGCAAATTGGACAATTAGTCATATTACCACCACTAAAAATTAATGACTGTTTCCCTTTTGTGATATTTACCTGTGATCTTTTGTCTTCTTTAAATATATGGAAAGTTACATAGAAATTAAAATTTCCTTTAAGAACCACCTCCCCTTCTATTGCATTTATTTACCTGCCAAGGGGAAACCATCAAAATTTGGTACATTTCTTTATAGTTCTTTTTCTATACATACATATTCTATCTATAACTAATATATGATACTGTGTTATTATGTATATTTTTAAATTTACGTAAATGATATGAAGCATATTATTTTATATCTTCCTAATTTAACTTAATGTTGTATATTTGAGATCTATCCACACTGATATAGCTCTAGTTTATTCTTCTTAATTGCTAAATTCGGTCTTATCCTTAAAATACGTCTTAGTTCATTCTCTTTAGTTGCTAAATTCTGTCCCTAGAAATAACCTGAGGCAAAGGTTTTGCACTAAGACTATTGGAAAGAAAATCTCAAGACATCAAGAACAAGGAAAAGGAAAGCAAAAGAGAAGGAAAAAGAAGAAAGAATTTATTTGCTGGTTCTTTTCCATATCCTGTCTTTTATAGATCTGCATTTGTTCCTAAACATGTTATCTCTATGGCCTTCTATACAAATAATTCCACATTTTGTCATCTGGATTTCCCAGCAGGTACTGGAGAAGCCAGATCCAATTCCCCACTGCATTCAAATTCATGTGAATCCAAAAGTGGTGGCAAAAGCCAGAACCTCCATGAATCCAGTTGGATCATGCCTGGGTATTGAAGTTGCTATAGTTCTTACCTCAGGAGGTACAATGAGGGTCATGCCATCACTTAGCCAGGTTTTCAATTGAGCAAATGACTGAAAGCCCAGAAGGTAGGTGAAGATTAAGTGCATCTGATGCAATGCATAATTTGGGCCCTATGTTTCATCATATGACAAAATCACATTTCATTTATACCTCCTTCTATTGATAGACATTTTACCACACAAAAGTTTGAAATCTTGATGTACTTATATTTACTAATCTTATACCCTGTGGTAATAAAAAAAGCTCTGCTAAATTTCCCTCTAATAGTTTTAGATTGTTTTCACTTTAAGTCTAATTCACCTGGAATTTTTTTTTATATTGATGAAAATGTTCCCTTTTAAAAATATAAAAATAGAATCACTTGGTACATGTTAAACTTGCTTTTATGCCACTCAGGAATGTATTTGAAATCTTTTCATAATGGTACAAAGAATTCCAACTTTATCACTTCACTTGTTGCAAGGCAGTCATAATGTAACTATGCCATGGTATATTTAGTCACTCTGTTGTTGAGAAACATTTTGATTTTGCCTGTTTTTCCCCCACAGTTTCAGTGTTGCAATGAACATCCTTATACATGCCTGCTGTGTATGTGTATCAGTATTTTTCTATTGAGAAATAAGACTGCTGGCTTATTGGATGTTCACATTTTATTTCTTTATTGTTTGTTTTTAGTTTTTATTTAAATTCCAGTTAGTTAACGTGCAATGTAATATTAGTTTCAGCTTTACAATTCAGTGATTCAACACTTACATACAATACCCAGTGCTCATCACAAGTGCACTCCTTAATACCGATCACCTATCTAACCCATCCTCTTACCCACCTTCCCTCTGGTAACCATCAGTGTGTTCTCTATAATTAAGAGTGTGTTTCTTGGTTTGCCTCCATCGCTCTCTTTTTCCCTATGCTCATTTGTTTTGTTTCTTAAATTCCACATATTAGTGAAATCATACAGTGTTAGCCTTTCTCTGACTGACTTATTTCACTTAGCAGAATACACTCTAGCTCCCTCCATGTCCTTGCAAATGTCAAAATTTCATTCTTTTTGATGGCTGAGTAATATTCATATATATATGAGTAATATTCCTATATATATACACACACACACATATATATATATGTATATATATATGAGTTCATGAAGGAATGCTGAATGTTTTATGTCCTTTCATCACTCAATGGACACTTGGACTGTTTCCATAATTTGGCTATTGTAAATAATGCTGCTGTAAACATTGAAGTGCATATATACCTTCAAATTAGTATTTTTATACTCTTTGGGTAATATCTAGTAGTGCAATTGCCAGATCATAGTGTAGTTCTATTTTTAACTTTTTGAGGAACTCCATACTGTTTTTCACATTGGCTGCACCAGATTGCATTCCCACCAACAGTGTAAGAGGGTTCCCCTTTTTCCACAACCTCACCAACACCTATTGTTTCTTGTATTGTTGATTTTAGCCATTTTACTCAATACCATGCTGTCTTGATTAAATAAAACTTCAGCTCTTCAAAAGACAAATAAGTTTAAAAAGAAACTTTCAACAGGGAGAAATTATTCATAATCCACATATCTTATGAAAGACTTGTATCCAGAATATGTCAAGAGCACTAACAACTCAAAATTCATTCAATACTCCTTCATGAACTCCAAATTCATAAATTTTTGCAACCACAACCACAAACAAATATAGAACCTTTACAATATCCTAAAAAATTCCTTCATGCTTTGCCTTTTCACTCAGTCTCTCCCTCTAACCTCTGGCAACCACTGGTCTGTTCTCTGTCTCAAATGTTTCTTCCTTTTCTGGAATGTCATATAAATAGAATAGACTGACTTCTCTGACTTAGCAGAATGCATTTTGAGATTCATCTGTTATTCTGTGTGTCAATAGTTCTTTTTATTGCCAAGTAATATTTTATTGTATGGATTTACTGCAGTTTGTTTATGTATTCATTCATTGAAGACCATTTGGGTTGTTTCTGGCTTTGCCACTTAAATCTTTGGTATTTCTTCAGTATCTCTCAGCAATGTTTTGTTGTTTTAGTGTAAAGAACTTGCACATTTTTGTTACACTTATTTATAGCTCTTTTATATTTGCTAATGGTATTATAATGGTATTTAAAAAAATTTATTTCCCAGTTTTTGGTTAGTAGTATATAGAAATAAAAGATTTTTGTATATTAGCCTTGATTCCAGCAGCATATTATTTATTTGTTAAATTTAATAGTTTGTAGGTTCTTTAAATTTTCTATGTACAGAATCATATTATGAGAAAATAATGACATTTTTCTTTCTTCCTTTCCAATATTAAACATTCTAATTTTTTCCACATTACAGTATTACACTAAGACCTTTACCAAAATGTTATATTTATAATCTGAGTTTAACTAATACCTCTAGCCTCAGCCCAACAGCACAGGGCCAGTCCTTTTCTTTCCCATTTTTATATATGTACATATTTTTATCTCCCTCTCCCACAATGAGAAGCTTTGCTGTGAATATTATGGATATATTAGTGTATTTACTTTTTTGTTCAACCTTACAGTGCACGTACACACACAGAAAGGTTTCAGAATTCCTGGAAAAAATAGCCATATTAAATGAAGTTCAAAATTACATAGTAGTTTTTTGTCTTTATTTTTTTAAGATTGTATATTTTAAAGTAATCCGTACACCCAGTTGGGGTTCCAGCTCACAACCCCGAGATTAAGAGTCACCTGCTCTATCGACTGAGCTAGCCAGGTATCCAGTAATTTTTTTTTGTCTTTAGACTGAAGATATGTACTCAAAGCATTATGTCCAAAAGCTTTATGAATTAGTTGTTCTTTTTCTTCTTTTGTGTGATTATGGTATTAATAAACAGTTAAGTTCAGTTGTTTCTGCTTGTTTTCTCTTTTATTTGCCATCCTTGCTGATTAATTTTATTTCTGGAATATGTAAAACAACGCAATTCAAAAGTCAAAACTATACAAAAAGTTACCTTCAGAGAAGTCTCACTTTCTTCTCTATCCATTCTACCCAGTTTCCACCCACCTCCTGTAGGTAACCAAATTTCATTAGTTTCTGTTTTCATTGTTTCTGTTTTTCTTTTTGCAAAACCCAGAATATGTATGTGTGTGTATTCTTATTTTCCCTTTTTTCTCACACAAAAGACAGGATAATATACACACTTGCTTGCACTTTGTTTTAAAAAGTTTTTTAACTTAATTTATCCTGGAAAAAAATTATCCAGGAAATCACTCTTTATAAGTTTATAGAGATTTTTTTGCATTTAGAGATTTTTTTTTGCATTCTTTTTTATAGCTTCATAATACTCTATTGTGAAGATGTACTATACTTTATTGAATCAATTTCCTTTTTATGGGCATTTGGTTGCTTCCAATATTTTACATTTATAATTAATACCTCCAAAAAGAACTGTGTTGAATTTATTTTTGTTTTTTGCATCAGAGTAAGTTTCTACAAGTGGACTTGCTGAGTAAAAAGCAATGTAATTTTGTTAAATAATATGAAATCCTTCACCACACCATAGAAGTTATTCCGTTTTCTACTCAACCCAGGAAGGTATTAGAGTGACTTTTGTGAACAGCCTCTTCAAGAGTGTTTCATTAAGCCTTTGAACTTTTGCCAATCAGATGGATCAGAAACGATATCTTGGATTAGTTTTAATTTGCATTTCTTTTATTATGAGTAAAATGTAACATCTTTTCATAGCTTCAAAGACCATTCCTATCACTTAAAATTATATGTTCATATCTTTTACCTGTTTTTTTATTGAGTTTTGGTATTTTTTCTTCTAGTTTATGAGTTCTTTATATAGAAGAGATACTACGATATATGCTGAAAATATTTCTCTTAGTTTGTAATTTGTCTTTTGAGTTTTCTTATGTTGTGCATTTAAAAAATATGGTTAAATTTGTTCGTCTTTTCCTTTATTGCATCTGGATTTTGAGTCATGTAGTAAGTCTTTTCCCACATTCAACTTAAATAATTTCACTTTTTTACATAGAATTTCTCATCTGCTGGATTTTATTCTTCTCTATGGTGTGAGGTATGGATCCAATTTTTTCTTTTTCAAATGAGCATCTATTTCTCCCAACACTATTGAATAAAAAAATCCATCTTTGTCCCTGAGACTTGAAATGCCACCTTTATCATATACAAATTTACATATGAATTTATCTATTTCTGAACTTTTATTCTATTCTATTGACCTGTCTCTCCATTATTTTTACATAGGTTAGTACTGGCATGAAAGATTGATTTTTATATGTCAATATTATAGCTACCTCTTTTCTGCACTCTCTGCTTAGCTGCATTCATTTATTAATTTTTATCTCTTAGGATTTTTATGTAGATGTTATTTCTGCAAATAATGACCTTTTCCCTCTAAGAGTGTTTCATAATCATTTCCCTCTTCCTTGCCAAACTTTGTACTTTTCACTGCTTTTCACTCTCATCTCTAGTAATATGTTGAATAATAGTACTAATGTCCAGCATCCTTGTTTTGTTTTGTTTTTTATTTTAATGAAGAGAGTTTTATTTTTTCCAATTTTTTATTTAAATTCTAGTTGATGAACATACAGTGTAATATTGGTTTCAGGAGTAGAATTTAGTGATTCATCACTTACATATAACACCCACTTTTCAACATAACAAGTGCCCTCCTTAATGCCCATCACCCATTTAGCCCATCTCCCACTCATTTCCCTCCATCAACCTTCATTTTTGTTCTCTATCATTAAGAGTCTCTTATGGTTTGCTTCCTTCTCTCTACTTTTCCCTTCCCAAATGTTCATCTGTTTTGTTTTCTAAATTCCACATATGAGTGAAATCGTATGGTATTTGTCTTTCTTTGACTGACTTATTTCACTTAGCATAATACACTCTAGCTCCCTCCACTTCATTGCAAATGGCAAGGCTTCATTCTTTTTGATGGCTGAGTAATATTCCATTGTGTATATGTACCACCACTTCTTTATCCATTCATCAGTCGATGGACATTTGTGCTCTCTCCATAGCTTGGCTCTTGTTGATAATGCTGCTATAAATATTGGGGTGCATGTACCCTTTCAAATCTGTATTTTTGTATCCTTTGGGTAAATACCTAGTAGTGCAATTGCTGGGGTATAAGGTAGTTCTATTTTTAACTTTTTGAGGAGCATCCATACTGTTTTCCATAGTGGCTATACCAGATTGCATCCCACCAACATTATAAGAGGGTTCCCCTTTCCTTGCATCCTCACCAACATCTGTTGTTTCCTGTGTTGTTAATTTTAGCAACAGGTGCTGTAGCAACAGCAACCATTCTGACAGGTGTAAGGTCGTAGCTCATCGTGGTTTTTTATCTGTATTTACCTGATGATGAGTGGTGGTGAATATCTTTTCATGTGTCTGTTAGCCATCTGGATGTCTTTTGTGGAAAAAATGTCTATTCATGTCTTCTGCCTAATGGGGAGAGTTTTAATGATTCATAATTAGGTATGATGCTTGATGTAGGTTTCTGGTAAATATCCTTTGTGAAGTTAAGGAAGGTGTAATTAAATTGTCTATAATTTTTTAATGATGTGTGAATGTTGAATTTTATTTATTGCTCTCCCCCACCATTTATTGATGATTTTATGGCATTTTTTCTTCATAATTAATGTGTAAATTTCATTGTTAGATTTTCTAGAATTTATCTACCCTTTATTAAGATATATTTCACATAACATTTTGTAAGTTTAAGGTACACAACAGAATAATTTGATATATGCGTATATTATAAGGTGATTACCATAGTAAGGTTAACACATCCATCATCACATATAGTTACAATTTTACAATGGGGGTGGAAGGTACTATTCTTTTTAATTTTGGTTTCTATTTGCTAATATTTTATTTGGGATTTTCCCATCTAAATTGAAAAGTGATATTAGTTTAGTGCTATCTTTTTCTCCAGGAACATAAAATGAGAAAAGTAAGCTGATAGTGTCCATCTTTTTCAGTGTTCTGGAACAGTTTGTATAAGATAGAAATTATCTTTCTTGAATGTTTTCCCATAATACCACCTGGGCTTCATGTATTTTGGGGGGAAATATATGTTTGACTACTGTTTAAATTTCTTCTGTATTTGTCTATTCATATTTTCTAATATCTTTCAGGCCAATTGGGGCTATCTTATTCATATTTCCATTTTATCTAGGCTTTAAAATGAACTTATATAAAGTAATAAATGGTATTATTTTATAATTTTATAATTTCATCTGTATTTGTAGTTTTTCTATTTTGATTTGTGATTTATATTATTTGTGTCTTCTCTTATTTTTCTTGATCATGCTTGTCAAAATGTAATTCATTTTATTTAGGATTTGTGCATCTGTGTTCTCAAGTATGTAGAAAACTTGCTAATAGTATGTGAAGCTTCTGAAAGAAGCAAGTCACCGGACTTATAGAGAAAATGATAGAATGGATAAGCAAAAACAGGAACATCCCCCAGTGATAGAGGGGATCATTTAGGATTAGTCAGGGGGCTTGCAAAATAAAAATAAGGGAAAAGTGAATCAAGCATTTAAGAACAAAGCAAATTCTTTTGGTGCCTGGGTGTCTCAGTCAGTTAAGTGCCAGACTCTAGATCTGGGCTCAGGTCACGATCTCACAGTTCATGAGATTAAGCCCCATATCAGACTCTGCTGACAGCTTGGAGACTGCTTGGGATTCTCTCTCTCCCTCTGTCCCTCTGCCCCTTCCCTGCTCACGCTCTCTCTCTCAAACTAATAAACATTTTTTTAAAAGAGAGAACAAGACAAATTCTCAGTGAAAACACACTGATTCATATGACTTAATGTCAGAGAAGACACAGTGCCACACAAAGAGCAGGTTCTGTTTCTCAGGGAACAGGGGGACAGTGAAGAGCATGAGCTACATAAAAAGGCATTGCTGGGGGAATTAAAGATCAGAGGGTAGGATCCTGGAGATTTGTAAATTAATGGATAAATTGATGGAGGGCAGGATGGAGGGGCAGGGTGTCAGGGAGAGAATGAGAACATAAAAGGTGCATGCAAAAGGAGGTAAGCAATGAGGATTTTGCCAGTGCTCTCCCAGAAAATGAAAAGTAGATGCTAGTGCCATCATAAACTTGTATTTTTTCCATAGCCAGAGTGAAATCAATGATTTGGAGTTGTTGGAGAATAATATTAAAAGTTACCATTTGGTGAAGAGTTAACACTGTTCTAAGGTTATACATATATGACTCATTTTGTCCTCATAGCAACTTCATAGTGTAGGCATTATTATTGTCCATATGTTATAAATTAGTAAAATGAGAGATGCCTGGCTGGCTTAGTCAGTGGAGAATGCAGCTCTTGATCTTGGTGTTGTGGGTTTGAGCCCCACGTTGGGTGTAGAGTTTGCTTAAAACAAAAAAAGGAATTAGTAAAATGAGTGAAAATTTAGCGAAATTAAGTAATTTACCCAAGATCATAAGCTAGTAAAGTTACAGAGCTGGTATTTAAGCCTTTTAGACTCAGGGCGCCTGGGTGGCTCAGTTGATTGAGCAACAGACTCTTGATTTTGGCTCAGGTCATGACCCCAGGGTCATGGGATCGAGCCCTGCACTGGGCTCTGTGCTGAGCATGGAACCTGCTTAAGATTCTCTCTCTCTCTCCCTCTCCCTCTCACTCTGCCCTCCTGCTCCCCACTCTCAAATAAAATAAAATAACAAAAGTCAAGAACAAAAAAGCATGTTAGACGTGCATCTGTTTTACCCTATAGTCCATGTGCCGTGCACAAGTCTGCTTCTACTCCTTCTTTGCCTTTTTCTATGAACCCTCTTAGATGCTCAATTTTTACCCTGTAATTTGACATCAATGTCTTAGTAATTTTGTAAAATCCAAAGAATATAAAGAAAGCCATGAATTCTTGACACAGTAACTTAATTTGGTATAGGTTTCTGGTATAGTGTCTCTATGATCTATGGAGGGGATTCCCAATTTGCTATATTATTTGTCCTGTTCAGACCCCATGCAGCTTAATAAATGGGCAGTAAGAATGAGTGCCATTGGATGCTAAGTGTCAGTGATGAAAAAGGACCATGTAGGTCTTTTGTGGCTATGACCAATTCCTGATTTCTGATTCTTTAATGTAGATTTATCAAGGTTGTTGTGCAGTGAGTTTGATTTAGAAGTCTTGGGTAATATAGAAATGGGATAAAAATCCTTTTGAAATTAATCTCATTCAAATATCTTTTCAGCAGATTAGGATTCTTGCACAGGAAATTTCCCATTGCATTTTCATTCATCAACATAGAGAAGTTCCATTTCAAGTAGTTGCTACTGCTTGCACAGAAAGGGACGTGTGCAGCTGGAGATTCAGGCCTTTAGTCTTTAACTGTGAGGAACAGCCCAGTAGTACATTCAGGACATGGTATCCATGGCAACTTGCCCAGCAGCTTTTTAACATTTCAACCTATCAAAAGATGATTTCTTTAGTTTTCTTTCAATTTTCTTCCTCTGCTTTTTTTGGTCTATAGTCATCACCATCCTGGTTCACATGGTTTTATTTCTCACTACCCAATAAAAAGGTTGAAAGAGTATATTAGATCGCCACTAGTATTTTTACCAGAGGTAAATACATAAATCTTCACAATCCTGACTCCACTAATGAATGACCTTTGAGCAGGTAACTGAAAATAAACTGAGGGTTGATGGGGGTGGGAGTGAGGGGAAAGTGGATGATGGGCATTGAAGAGAGCACCTGTTGGGACGAGCACTGGGTGTTGTATGGAAACCAATTTGACAATAAATTTCATATTAAAAAATAAATAAATAAAAAATAAAAATGAAAAAAAATGAACGGGGTGATAAAGCAAGACTGGACCAAATCTCATCTCTGTACTAGTTAAAGAAAACAAAGTTTGCTAAGCAGATACAATTGAGGCACAGATTTTAAGTTGTGTTCATATGCATATAAACAGTTGTTAGGTACATTGCAGCAAGGTCTTGACTACTTGGACTGCTCAAGGATGGGAGATTGTAATTAATTTACTTTCCTGGTTAACCGAAAGCTAAGCAGAAAACTTTTATATTTCAACCTGTGTTATAAATTCCTCTGAAAGGTGCTAGTTTACTCTCCTGCTTTAACAATACAGTCTCCTGGCTCTTTCTTCAATGCCAGAGGATTTGCTGTCCCTGAGGCTCATAACTCTGGAAGTCAGTGATCTTTGTTTGGAACCACATATGTAGCTGCAGAGACCAGAGGATGTAGAAGAGAGGGTTCAGTGTGTGCTGATGCCAAAACATACTCTGAAAGTTTCTTTTGTGTTGAAAATAAATCCCTGATATCAGATTTTTTACCTGAGGCAAAAGGTTGTTTATCTGAGGCAGCACAGTAGTCTAGTTAATAGCACAAGCTCTGGAGTCAGCTTATTTGGGTTCAGATCTGGGCTCTAATTCCTTACTAACAGTATGATTTTGAGAACGGTCATTAATCTCCCTAAGTCTCAGTGTCCTCATCAGTAAAATGGGGATAAGCCATCAAAACTACTTTATAAAGTAATTGTGAGGAATAAATGACAGTCCATGTAAACTGTTTAGATCAGTGCTTGCCTGCTACGTAGGAAGTACTCAATAAACATTAGTTATTATTATTTCTCCAAAAGATGAACTGTCAAGGTAGCATATGCTCCATCGAAAAACTCTCATGGCTCCACTCAAGGTAATTTCAATTGTACTAAACAATACATTCTGAACGCTTTGCAGCGCTTACCCAGCAAAATTGCCTTAATGTAGTTGGAGTAACTGCACTTGAAAGTAATAAAAATTCATGTCTTTAAAAATATTGTGTATTTCAGATTTTCCACTACTTCAGCTTAGCCCTGCCTCCAGTGACTCATAATAGTGAGATTATTTTGGGCATTGATTTAGCAGTCTGTATGTGTGCCTTCGAATGTGTGCCAACACTGAAAACAATTCCAAAAGAAAAAAGGTAAGTGTTTTTTTTATTCCCTTTGTCTAATTTCCGATTTACAATGGCTAGAAGATGCTTGAGTTTACAGGGGATTTTTTTGTTTGTTTGTTTCTCAGGTAGTTGCAGTATGTTTTTGCATTTGCCTTTTTTGCCTTCTATCACCTGAAGTGCATGTTCATTTCCTTAGAAAAATATTTCCTAAAGGCTTAAATTATTTACATAAAATAAATCTACATATATATATATATATATATATACACACTAATATGATTGTTTTGATCTTGCACAATTGTGCCAGTAAGTGAATCTACTAGAGAAAGTAGTATCACTGGAAAACTCACTGGAAAAAGTGATTAGAATTTATTTTAGAGTGGGGACTGCAAAGTCTTGAGAGAAAATTCTAGCTTCAAAACACGAGTATTTGAGGAGATTTGTGTCTCATTCTGTTCTAATCCACCCTTAGGTGGAGTTTCTATGGAATCAGACTAACTCATTTATGCTCTGTCTTTCACACTTAGCTGTTAATCCAGTCTCTCACCTCCACTGCTGCCTCACTCACCACCTATGGCTTTCTTGCTCTTTCTCCCCTGTCCTGTCTGCCTAACTCAATTTTTTGAGGGCTTAACAAATGTGTGTTTTTCTGGATGTGGTCCCTTTGTCCCTTTGTTTCTGCCCGAGAGCATGCACGTGCCTTGATAGTTGTTAAGGTCTCTGTTTATGCATGGGTGAGTGACTGTGTGTGTCTTCCACTGAAGAATAAGGGTTTGGGTGTAATAAACTGTCTGCACTCTGCAAATGGTCCTTAAACAGGAGGGTAAGAATATGCTTAATCCCTTGTTGCCTTCTCAGTGCTACCTTAAATTTTCTGGCAAGATTCCCACAGAAGGAGGCCCTGACTCTGACAGAAGAGTTTTCCCTCTCTTGTGTTTTGTCCTTTTTGTCTGTTTTGAGAGCAGTGGCCCCTGGTAACTCGCCCTTGAACTCCCCCTTTTCCTACCCATTTCTCTCCTCCCTTTTCTAGGCTGTGCCAAAATCTCCACAGCAACATATAAAGGGAAAGAGGGTGGTGTGGGGAGGGGGGCGCACAACCAATCATCTGTTTGGGAAAAATATACAAGTTAATGAAATGTTGGCTCAGATATTGTTCCTGGATCTGTGGATGAATGTGAGTTTTCTATGTACTAAATGGACAGATTAGCAGTATCAAGCAATAGCATATTGATAAGAGACCTTTTGATTAAGAAGCAGAATTGCTACCCAACTTAAAGCATGCTTTAAACATTTCAGAACACCAAGTTTGTTTGATTATACTGAAATCTCTCCCAAGGGTGTGTTAAAATTGAACAGAACATGGATTCCTCCAACAGGCAGGCTTACCTTTCAGTAACCTGCCATGAATTCCGATCACCCTGTAGAGCCACACAGAAGGCTCTTTTTCCCAACAGAGACCTTTCACTTAATTATTTGACTAAGAAGATGGAAATCCGGATTCTAGTCCCATTTCTGCCATTGACCTACTCTGTCCCAGCTTCTCCAACCATAAAGGAAAACTCTCTGTTTGCTCCTTCCACATACCTTCACATAATAAGTAGGGAATATGGGGGAAAGTATGTGATTTACTTTAGATGGAATAGTTTAGACATTTATGAGGCTACCATCAAGCAAATCTGAAATAGTTATCTCTTCAAATAATTGACCTCCAGTGGCTTGACATAATGAAGGTGCCTTAAAAACATTAATTAGGAACAAATAACTCTGCTTAATAGATTTATTTGCCATCCATATATCTCCTGTGTTGAGGTGTCTATTTAAACCTTTTGCTAATAGGATCAGTCTTACTCTTAAAAAATAAGCTTTAATTTGGAGTATAATTGACATGGAATATACTGCACATGTTTAAAGTCTGAAATTTGGTAAATTTTGATATATGTATACACCCATGAAACAACACAACCAAGATAATGAACATGTCCACCACTCCCAAGTTTCCCCGTGTCCCTTTGGGTGTTTTAAATGTTTATTTATGTATTTTGAGAGAGAGCAAAAGAGGGGGAAGGAGCAGAGAAAGAGGAGAGAGAGAATCCCAAGCAAGCTCCGAGCTGTCAGCGTGGAGCTTGATGCAAGTCTCGATCTCATGACCCATGAGATCATGACCTGAACCCAAATCAAGAGTCAGGCACTTAACCAACTGAGCCACCCTGGTGCCCCTCCTTGTGCCCCTTTGTAATCTTTCCCCCATGCTCTTCCCCATCCTTCCACATTCACAGGCAACCACTGATCTGCTTTATGCCATGACAGATTAGTTTGCATTTTCTAGAATTTTCTATAAATGAAATCATAGCTTATGTACTCTTTTATGGCTGGCTTCTTTCACTTGGCATAATTTCTTTATAAGATTCATCCAAGTTGTTATGTGTGTCAATAGTTTATTCCTTTTCATTACTGAGTAGTATTCAATCATATAATTATGTCTCAATTTGTTTATCCACTTATCTGTTAATGAACATTTGGGTTGTTTCCAGTTGAAGGCTATTACAAATAATGCTGCTATGAACATTCATGTAAGAGTTTTTGTGTAGACATATGTTTTTATTTCTCTTGTGTAGATACATAGGACTAGACTGGCTGGGTCATATGGTAGGTATATATTTATCTTTATAAGAAGCTACCAAACTATTTTCCAAAGGGGTTGTACCATTTTTACATTCCCACCATCAATGTATGAAAATTTCAGTTGCTCCACATGTTTCCCAACACTTGGTATAGTCCATGTTTTTAATTTTATCCAGTTTAGTACATCCGTAGTGGCATCTCAATGTGGTTTTAATTCCTGTCTCCCTGATGACTAGTGATATTGGGCATATTTCATGGGCTTTCTTGACATCCATATACTTCTGTGGTGAAGTGTCTGTTTAAATCTTCTGTTTCATTTGTTTGGTTGTTTTCTTATTGAGTTTTGAGAGTTATTTGTGTATCTTAGATATAAACCCTTTATCAGATATGTGACTTGGAAATCTTTTCTTTAGGTCTGAGCCTTGTGTTTACATTTTTCTAAGAGTATTTTTGAAGAATAGAAGTTCTTAATTTGGATGAATTCCAGTATTTTCTCTTTTCTCTTGTGGATTATGCTTTTGCTGTTGTATCTAAAATTAATTTGTTATGCCCATCATAGAATCCTTGATTTGAAAGAGTTCCCTAGAGATCATCAGGTGTGTTACTTGTCCTACCAAATGTTCTTAACTTGGAGCCTATGGACACAGTAATCTGCTATTAAATTGAACAGTTGGCTCTGCTGGATAAAAGCCCTGATTTATAGCATTTGCTGGTTTTCATGTCTAATTTCAAGTTTCTGGTCAAATGTGGAGCTGGAAAGAGATGGCATGATTACATGCCATTATATAGTAATGCCAATTATATATTAATTTGCCAAAAATGTAAAATAGATATAAATAAATAACCTCAAGAACATAGACATTAGTAGAATGCAGTGAAATAATGAGGAAGTGATACGTTTTGAGTGTTTATTAACTTTTATTAATATAATTTTTTGAATTGTGAATTTATATAACTTGTTGATTAACAATAGATGCATTTAACAAACAGCTAAACTGCCTGAAAATTCAGCAGTCATCTCTTATAGGCCACTTCATGTTAGCTCCAACACACCATTATGTAGGTTTCTTGTGGGATGCATAAGGGGTCCATGGTTAGAGTTTAGGCTTTTTTTTTTAAATAGTTTTATTAAGAAAAATTACATCTTTATTTTTATTAATCTCTAAATGAAATTTTGCATTTCCTTTGATCATGAATGTACTTTGAAACTGTAGGTAGGCCTGCTGTTACATCTTGTATTTAAAACCTTCGTATTGTCATACAAGTGTTTTAAAATTTTGATAGCTAAATTTTGTTGAACAGGTTTTCTTTGCAATCCTATGCATTTATTTCATGAATTTAAAAGGGGCTTTATAGGTTTTACCATACACTAAGGGGGTTTATGGCACATACACACAAAAAATGTTGGGAACTCTTCCAAGGGATTCCAGGTAAATGTATAGCATACCTATTTAGAAATAGCTTCCAGGATGGACAAGCTATAGTCTTCTTGCTTAGATCACTATCAGAAATGTCTACTTTTTTCTTGTTACTTAATACTTTATGTTATAAGGAGTTTGGGAATCATGTAGATATAAGTCCCCAGTTCTGTGTTTATTAATTACACGACTTAAAGAAACTTAATTTGGCTCTCTGTGTCTCACTGTAAAACAGGGGTAATAATGCTTGCTTCAAAGGGTTTTATGATGAGGACAAACTGAGTGCTTGCCATGCATTAGGTGATCAATAAATATTTGTTTCTTTTTATTCCAGTGGAAGAGGGGAATCGCCGATACATTCCAGAGAGTCTACTGCCTAATTCATCTTTTTCAGGGTGGGGATATCTCTAAGTCTAAAGAGAATATTTATTCTTACCTGCTTTCAGTACTGATCACTAAAGTCTATAGGAGTCAGCTGTTTTATGTTCACCTCAGCTCGAAGCTGGGGACCAGGAGGATTTCTGGGGAGAGGATGCTGGATTCTGGTTATCCAGCTTTGAATGTTATGCTAATTTAATATGCTTTTGACTCTAGACCTTCACCAACTCTGGTCAAGATTCTGAGTGTCAAACATTACCTCACTCAAATACATAGTCCCCTCTTTAACGAAGCCCTGAGGGAAGGCCACAGCTTCCAGAACACTGATGTAGTGACTTTCAGTCTTTCTCAGTCTGTGGACCTCTTCCAGTGGTAAAAGTTCTGTGGATCACCTGCGCCTCCAACTCTCCCTTGCCACAGGCAAAACAAAACAAAACAAAACAAATCCCAAAAAAACAAAACTGAAACTCCTTAAAACTAATGGGAAGCCTGGCACTACTTTAAATGAGACACAAATGAGATGATGTCTGGTTTAAATATCATAAGTGAATGGCGTATTCATGCCAGAAATCAAAGTATAGGCCTTGCCATGCTGCAAATGTGAGCTTTACAAAAGATCAGTCTATGGACCTGCTCAGGATAACCTTTGGACACCACTGGCAGTCCCATTTGGATACTCCATTTTGGGAAGTGCTGCTTTCCAAGAGTACTTCATGCTCATTTGATCATACAGTAAATTCACTTA
Source organism: Acinonyx jubatus (assembly GCF_027475565.1). Classification (NCBI taxonomy): domain Eukaryota; kingdom Metazoa; phylum Chordata; class Mammalia; order Carnivora; family Felidae; genus Acinonyx; species Acinonyx jubatus. The sequence goes on from NC_069389.1 coordinate 86,433,066, forward strand.
AAACTTTCTTCTCTTTGTTTTTTGGTAGAGAGACAGCAAGAAATGGTGGAAAGAGTACTGAATTTTCAATCAGATGGATCTGAATTTGAACCTTTTCTGTGCTAATAACTAGCTGTGGTTAATGTCGATAAGTTTTCTCAGCTTCTGTGAGTTTCAGTTGTGTCCTCTGCATAATGAATATATGTATTCCATAATGTTGTTGTGTAGGTAACTAAAATAATGTGTTTTATGTGGCCAGGACATAACACATAGCTAGCTCTCTAATTCACTTATTTTCTTCCTCTTTTTGGCCACCAAACTAAAAGAATAAACCAAGAAGAAGCCAACATTGTGCCAGTGTCACACATAAATTTTAGAGGAAGAATTGTCCAATAATGGGATCTCCAGGCTCTTTTATTGCATCAATCCCTTCTGTCTTGAGCCCGGACTTCATAGTACTTTACTGAAAGCCCTGTCTTGGTAAACAGTTTCCATATCTTCTACTTCTTATTTTTCTGACATAACTGCTTTGCTAAACCCTAGTTTTGGATCATTCTAAATACCTGCTTCTCAACTTCTACAACCAATAATACCGAGTCTGCTAGAGAAAACCACACAAGCTGTGCACATTGGGATTGCAGCAAATTTGTTTTTTTCCAGTTTGACTCTGGTCACTACCTTTGTTCAAACCTCATAGTGACAAATCCAAAACTTCCTTCCCCACCATCTCCCCACTCTCTTTAGAAGCTTATTTTAACTCTTATTTCACATAGAAAATTAAGCTGATTATGGATGGACTCTTTAAATTCCCCCCACCTAAACATTATCTTTATCTGTGTCCATTCTCCTTTCCTTCCCTCTGATCTCAGAAGGAAGTTTTCCTTCTCCTGTCCTTCTCCTTAATATCTCCACCTGGCTTTATTGCCTATCTCTTAATATTTCTTCAAGAACTTCATTTTGTCAGCTGTTCTCTCTCTTCTTTGTATCTTTAATATATCTTATCCCTTTCCATCAACATATAAACAAGGCCAAGTTGCTATCATACTCAAAATTCAGTAACCCTCTCTGCATCCTATGTCCCCCTCAACTTCCACCCTCTCTTCCCTTTTCTTCTTTCACAAGCTTCTTAAAAAATGACCCACACCACTCTTTCCGATTCCTTTCTAATTTTCCATTCTCTTATCAGACCATTATAAACTGCTCTTTACCCCTAAATCTCCATGGAAACTGCTCTCCTAAAGGATACAAATGATCTCCTAATAGCCAGAGCCAAAAGATTCTTTTCTCTTTCTCATATTACCTGATCACTCTGGGTGAATTTTGGCACTGTTTTAAGATTCCCTTCTTTTTTTAATGTTTTTATTTATTTTTGAGAGACAGAGAGAGAGAGAAGAGAAGAGAAGAGAGAGAAGGAGACACAGAATCCGAAGCAGACTCCAGGCTCTGAACACAGAGCCCGACACGGGGCTTAAACTCATGAACCTCGAAATCATGACCTGAGCTGAAGTTGGATGCTTAACCGACTGAGCCACCCAGGCGCCCCTAAGATTCCCTTCTTGAAACTCTGCTACTTTGACTCCTGATAAATTACTTTTAATCTCACCTCTTGGGCTCCTTTACTGGCTTCTCTTTCTTGGTCTGTTGCTTTAATGATATTTTTTTTTTCTAAAGCATCCTCTGTGACCCCCTTATCTTCTTTATGTAATACCTGAGCAATTCATCTTCATGTTTGTAGCTACCACCCATAAAATTGTTAAATCTCTATCACCATCCAGTTCTCCCCACTGTTTCAACTCCCTCTTGGTCTTCTCCAGTTGGATGTTCCACAGATACCTCAAAGGTAACTCAAAGGTTAATAAATGAACTCATCGTACCCCTAGACCTATTTCTCCTCCAATATTTCTTATCTTAGAGAATGACAACACTTACCAAATCTTAAACCTAGGTTTTGTCTTAGATGTCTCTTTCTTCCTCACTTTCAATCCACATTGTGCCAATCATAGGCTGGTTTTCCCTTGGATCCATTCTTCACCTTTCTTTGCTCTGCTATTTTTGCAGACGGATTGATCCTGTAGACTGTTGTTCCCAAGTTTCCATGTTAGGAGGCTTTGATTGGATTCAACCAATAGGAAACACTAATAGAAAATGGCAGGATGGGAGCAAAGGAGAATCCAGTGTCTCTTGGCAGCAGCTGCATCTCCTCCATGTCTTCAGCTAACACTGAATGAGTTTCCTTTGATCCCAGCTTCCTTGGGGTGACCTCTGCTCTTGGTATCTGGTGAAAACATCCTTTCCTATTGTCCTTTCAGCCTTGGGAGTGGTAAGGGCTTCCTGCTGTTGCTAATCTCTGTATATCTTCAACATACCTCGTGTTTCATCTCAGTTCTTCCATCACCAATGTAACCTATTATTGTATATAATTCCTTTTGTTTTACTCAGAGTGGTTTCTATTTTCTGTTTGGACCATGGATTAATGCACCCATTCACCAAGCATTATAGATGCTGTCTCCTTAACATCTTTCATATCTGTCTGTCCTTTCCAGTCTTCCTGCTACTGCCCTAGTTCAGGCTTTACTGCAGTCCTTTCCTAACTAGCTCTCCTTTTATCTATCTTCCATGCTGCATGTACATTTATCTTCCTTACCAATAAACCTAATAATTTTACTCCACTGCCTAAAACCCTTCAATAAACCCCATCTAGAAATTTTTCCCAATTATCAGTCACTTTGTACACCAGTCTCAAAATTTTTGGCTCTGTGTACCATCTGTACTTTTATTTAGGTAATATTTTTCTTTGAATATATTCACTGAAAAAAGGTTTAGCTTTTCCCTGAGGAAACTTTAGGTTTGAAGGTTGAATTTTTTTCCTGATACACCTTAAAATAAATACCAAACTATCAAAAATATTAATATTTATCCATATACCATTCCTCATATATATAGCACACTTTGAGGCACACTCATCTATAAGATCAAGCCAAAGTTTTTACTGGTGCTTATAAGGTGTTTTATGATCTGGCTTTTGAGCCCATCTTCCCAGTGGGCCCTTATTCACATCCTCTGTTCTAGCCACCTCCTCTGCCTCTAGTTCAAACTGGTTACCTAGTCTTTCATGATAACTTCTATGCCATATATAGATACATTTTTGTACACTTATCTATTTACATGTATTTTTGTCCCTAGTTCGTATATATATATATATATATATATATATACACATACACACAAACACACACACACACATACACACACACACACACACACACACATATATATATATATATATATATATATATATACACACACACATATATCATTTTGGAATACTAGATTATAATGATCCATTGTTTCCAAACATGTAACCTCTTCTTAAACCAGAATAACATCAATTTGTATTGAAAAAGTGTTACTTATTTATTATCAATACCAGCCTGAGTCATCACTGTAAATGAGTATTTTATTCTTTTTCACTTTCATTTAACATATGGGCTCACCTTGGTAAAACTACCAAAACTTGTTAAACTACCAAGCATAGAAATTGAACTAGTTTGCACGCACATTACTTTCAATACTTATTTTTTGTTTTCAGAGTATAATAAAATTACCCAAAGAAGAGAAAAAAAAAAACTATGCTTCTTTTTCTTTTCCTATGCAGAAGTACAGTTTGAACTAGCTTCTGATTTGTTGATTTTCTGCTGAGGGCAAGGCTCAAAGTAAAGAAGAGAAAAGTTAGTTACAAGTTTTTACAAGCAGCAACACAGACTCATTGAGCTAGAGGATACCTTAGAGATCATCTAGTTCAACCTCCTCATTTTACAGATAGGGAATGAATTAGGTCAAGAGAAGGGGAAATTCTAGACTAAGTAAGGATTTGTGTGTGTGTGTGCGCGCGTGTGCATGTGTGTGAAGAAATGGGAGGAATACTCCTGTTTTGAGCTATCTTCTTTATTAGCACACAGTTCACATATACAATTGCTTTGACTGTGCCAAGAAGGGCAGATCAACACGTGAGCCTGGGATCACTCACAACCCCCACAGAAGGCTGCAGTGACCTGTGCCCACATTTATATTCACATAGATGAGATTCAGAGACTGTGGATCCCCAGCTAGCCATACCCTCCCAAGGTAGCCTGCTGGAACCAGAGTCTCTCTAGAGCTCAGCTCACTGACAGTCACATTGATTATGCATTTTCTTCCTTTTTTTAAACCAAACATGCTATTTATATTTATTTTAATGTTTATTTAGTTCTGAGAGAGAGAGAGACAGACAGAGCACGAGCAGGGGAGGAACAGACAGAGAGGGAGACACAGAATCTGAAGCAGGCTCCAGGCTCCGAGCTGTCAGCACAGAGCCTGAAGCAGGGCTCGAACTCACAAACTGCAAGATCATGACCTGAGCTGAAGTCAGACACTTAACTGACTGAGCCACCCAGGCACCCTAACAAAATATGCTCTTTAGTCATGATCAGTTTTTCTTCAAATCACCCTAGAGTAGTCTGAAGGAATCCCTGTTTCACAGATGGAAAATTAAATTGGAGCCTGGGAATAGAAAGATTGCTCAGGAAGACAAAAGTAGTAATAGGGCTAGGAATGAAACTACCAACATTGGTAATTCTAGATACCAGAACTATATGTCTAGAGGCTGAATTTCACACATTTGATACAATTACCAATTTTTTAAAATAAAATTGACTTCTTTGTTCTTTTGATTCCTGATTTGTGGTCCAGTCTTAATGAAAAACAAACAAACAAACAAACCCAGAAACATCAGGAAGAAACGTAAGGCTGTATAATGAGCTAACAGTCTACTTTTTCAGATTCAGTACAGATTATCATATTAGTAGATAATGCCTCTTCCCCTTCTTCCCTACTCTCTATTTCCCTGCTCATTAGACAGGGATAAGACAGGAAGTGTAACACAAATCTCTACATTTACTTAATTGTCAAGAGCTCTGATAAAACTTGTGAGTAGAAAAGAGGGTGAAATTAATGGATAAAAATAAACTGTAAGACTTACCTGTAGAATTACACTTAATCCATACTTTGCCTGTTCCCAATGACCCTGGTTAATTAAGAATTGACTGCACTGCACAATGTTCTTTTCTGACAGAGGTGTCTATCATGAGAGGGTGTTATGTTACCTCTCTATATTTTTCAGCCAAGAAAACATTTCGCCGAGGAAAACATTCAGCATAATGGGAGATAAGTACTAATAGAGTAGTAGGAAGTCCAATCTTATTTTTAAATTATCTTTAGTGATTGGGTTTTGGAAAATAAAATAAATGTCAGTATGTACTTGGAATGACATCCATCTGGGCAATTTTTCTGCCAGAAATAAAATGAAAGTAGGCACGGGTAACTTTACATACAGAAATCTGGTGTACTTGGGCTGTCTGCAAGTTATCTTTTTGGAGAAGTAGCTGAAAAAATGCTCTGTATCCTTTCAGAAGTGCACTAAGTAGATACGGGAATGGGAGTTCTCAAAGTATCCTGCTGACCTGACTCTACAAACAGAAACTAGAAACTAGTGTTGATTTCCATTAGCAGGATCCTTCAGCTCACAGACCCATTTTCTCGCCTCATTGGCAACTCACTTTTGAAGGACTGGGCTTTTCTAATAAGCATCTCATTTGGAGTTTGTTTGCCAAGGCATGGCTAGACTTTCAAGTTTATTTTCTTAAGCTGCTGCATTATCTCTCACATCTCAAGCCTAAAAAATAAGTTTGTGAGAAGATAATTATTTCAAAGGGCAGCCAAAGACATTTGGAACTCTGATTCAGGGGATAGGGTAAGTGAACTGAAGTTTTTAACCATCTTAAAGAAATTTTGAATGAAGGCAGGTGGTAATCATGTACTAGAAAATGCGCTAATAAAAGAGACAATAGAGCGGTGACACCTAGAAATGAAGTCATGTGTTATGGGACAAAGTGATGTGTTATACTAGAGGTGAAAGGAAATCTGAAATTAAAGAAATATTTTGATGATCCAACTAAAATAATAAAAGACATTTTCTTAAAGAAACACTTCCTGAGTAGTGGACAGTAACCACTTAAAATCATTGAGTGCAATCAGCAATGCCATGGGGTGCCACTGGGTGCCAGTGGTAGGCCTAAGACTTGGTTAGAAGAAAAGGAGAAAGACGAGACCAAACAAGTAAGGCCATTGAAAATAAAGAAGGATGAAAAAGAATCTGAAGAGAAATACATAAGAAAGGAATAGCCAGCAATTCTTCTGATTATCATCCTGTAGTAGCAAGATGATGAATTATGCCTGACGTTTTAAATATAAAGGATAAAGTAAAAACATTGTTTATTAAAAAAAAGTTTAGATTTCAGATATTCAGTGAGTAAAACTCCTACCCATGAAATGGCGAATATGCCCTGCCACTTTCTCATTCTTTTCAGTGACTGTAGTTGTATAACAGATTAGAGTGAAGTTAGTTTCAGAATAGTTTGGTAGCTACAGGGGTGCCTGGCTGGCTCAGTCAGAAGAGCATGCAGCTCTTGATCTCAGGGTCATGAGTTTGAGCCCCACATTAGGTGTAAAGATTACTTTTTTTAATTGATTAATTAATTTATTTTTAAATTTACATCCAAGTTAGTTAGCATATAGTGCAACAATGATTTCAGGAGTAGATTCCTTAATGCCCCTTACCAATAAATAAATAAATAAATAAATAAATAAATAAAAGTTAAAGAAAAGAATAGCTTAGTAGCTATAAAAACTGTTCTTTTTAATAGTTTGTCCATAGCCTACCTTAGTGGTACTCAATACCAACTTTTTTATGGTACCGAGGAAGGCATTCTGTTTTTTCATTTTTAAATATCTGGGCATTAATACATTGTATAAGACTCTTTAATAAGACTAATAAATATGTTAGTAAGGCTAATAAATACTCAAATAGACTCTCTATATTAAAAACCAGAGGTATCTAGATGGCTCAGTCAGTTAAGCATATGACTTGATTTTTGGCTCAGGTCATGGTCTCATGGGGTTAATGAGATAGAGCCATAGGGTTTATACTGACAGGGTGGAGCCTTCTTGGGATGTTCTCTCTCTCTCTCTCTCTCTCTCTCTCTCTCCCTCCCTCCCTCCCTCTCAAAATAAATAAACTTTTAAAAAGATAAAGATAAAAGGAAAAAAAGCAAATCTTTTACCTAAAATGGCTGATAGGAGTTATCTTACACAGTTCAGTGTTAGCTTGCTGCCAAAGATTTACATGCTAAGATACATTATTTTCCCAAGGCTTAAGAAAAACTTGGCATCCTTCTAAACATTGGTGGTGGCACAGCATATACCACTATCATTGCTATTCATTTGGAGAACTCACTGCTTTTCAGCCATCAGTCATTATTGAGTGACTGAAATGAGCAGAACTATAATAGTCTGGTGAGGGCATTGTTACATTAGTCATAGAACTATGCTATCTTAGGACAACTTTGAAGAATTCATAGGTAGCATGTTGTAGAGTATATAGAGTATGTTCTCTCTACAGAGAGTTTATTGTCAAATCCTTCAAAGTTACTCTTTTTTAAACTTTAGAAAATTATAGCACAGTGATATGGTTAAATGCATGGTTAAAAACTCAAATAGAATAGAAGGGCTTATATGGGGAAAAAAGACAATCTTCCCCTGCCCACCTTCAATTTTACTCCCCAGTAACACTTTTTTTTAAGTTTATTTTTGAGAAAGACAGAGACAGAATGAGTGTGTGGTGGGGGGGGGGAGGAGCAGGGAGAGAGGGAGAGAGAGAAAATCCCAAGCAGGGCCCACACCGCCAGCACAGACACAGGGCTCGAACTCACGAAACTGTGAGATCATGACCTGAGCCAAAACCAAGAGTCAGAGGCACAACCAACTAAACCAGCCAGGCGACGCCCCAGTGACAATCACTTTTAACCTTTTCAGACATTTAAATTTTTCTCATTTATATTGCCATTTCTTAAATGACTCTAGGCATTGTTTATTGCCATCCTGCTATGCTAGATGTGAATGTGCTGAGTTTACATAAATCCCTACCCATCTGTCCCTCTACCAGTATAATTTATGTCCCTATTCTCAGTTCTACCACTAGTTACCTCTGAAATCTTAACTGTAATGAAACTTCCATCTCTGGTTTCATGTTTCTTGGTCCCCCACTTTGTAAGATAAAGACATTAACACTCCTACTCTTCCTTTCACTGCTCCTCATAATCCCCTACCCTTTAACCACTGTCAGCTGTACATTTATTTTTACATTGTCAAGGTTGATAGTATTCACATTGTTAGGTAGCCATAGTTAAATGTCTTGTGATTTGTAAGATTGATTGTTCTAAAGGTTGAATACCAATAAACAGTTGTTTACATGATTATAGCTATAGTTTTCAGTGTATAACTGTATTGTGTGCTGGAATTATAATTGCTTCTCTGAAGGACCACGGCTATGCTCCTTACCATTCAATGGAGAATATTCTGACGATCAAGTTCAAACAGATTCTCCTGTTTTTCTACTCCCCCCAATTGCTTTGATCATACCCTCAGGTCATTATATGCATTCAATCATAACATCAGTGCCCCTCCTTTCTTTGCTAGGTATTATTGGCATGCCAAGATACCTAGGGTGCCAAGAGCAGTCACCACGACATAAAAGTAACTGCAAAAATTAAGCA